>NW_026262723.1:34885754-36135754 GCF_021869535.1 Mytilus californianus | reverse complement strand
AAGGAAAAAATGTAAGATATGAATATTTGGTTGTTAGCATTATTATAACAATTTTGTATGTTTCACAGTATTTAATCGGGCTTGTATAGTTCACACTGGTACATTGTCCGCACCCCTTTCTCCCCACGAATATTTCAGGTAAAAAAACTTATTGAAACTTTTAGAAAATAACTAATGAAACTCCGGTAAGTTCAAATAGTGTGTGGTCGTTAGTGGTATTTTCATAGAAAAACCAGTATTCCATATAAAAAAGTAGTTGAGTTGTAAATGATTTGAGAACACTTCAAGAATGTTAAAATAAGTCAAAATCACCACCAAAAAAATACAATTTAGGAACTTGTGCATGTTTAAACCGGTTGTATGAATACCATGTGTAAATGAAAATAAATATGGTGAGAATGTGCGGAAAATCCGTACTTAGTAGATATCACTAGAATACAACTTTGAAAGTAGAAAAGTTCCATCCTTGAGTAAAATGATGTTTACTATATCTATCACATTGTTTTTTGAAGGATCTTAACAAAACACATGTTTCAGAATGAAACAACAAAACTGAATGAATAGCTGATTACGTTTTGAAGTTTATACATCGTAAGCTGGTTCCCGGTTGACTTCTACACTTTTTTCATTTCGTTAAATTCAAGCAGATTCCAGTTTATTTTAAGCAAAGCAGTGAAAAGAAACTTTAAATTTGTAGTGAAGCCTTTAATATTTTAATTTATCAGTTTATATTTGATATTGAATAAATAAATATGGAGTGTCCACATGTGGACACAGATGATGCCCCCGCTTCCATATCATATAGTTATAAAGGGACATAACTGAAGAACGGTAAAAGTGACGCTACCCAAATTTGAACTTGATCTGAGTTTTGTGGTAATAAGCATTATGTGTAAATCTCATAACATTTGGTTGAGGCTAACTTAAGTAGAGAACAGAAACTAAAAATTCAGCAATTTTTCTATTTGTAAACACGCATAACTCTAGAACGGTTGTGTATAATTTTTTTAACATTTGGTTGAGACAAACTAAAGTTAGAGAACGTAAACGAAAATTCAGCAATTTTTATGTTTATAAAGGGACATAACTCAAGAATGGTAAAAGTGTCGCCACCAAATTTCGTACTTAATCTGTATTTTGTAGTAATAAGCATTGTGTAAAGGTTTCATAATGTTTGGTTGGGGCAAACTTAAGTTACAGAATATAAACTAAAAATTTTGCAATCTTTCGATTTATAAAGGGGCATAACTCAATAATGGTTAAAGTGACACTACCCAAATTCAACTCGATCTGTGTTTTATCAGTGGAAGTCAAAATTAAACATTGCATTGTATAAAGCATTGATTGTAGTTGATTCAACTATAATCATGGACAAAGGAAGATAACTCCAATTATAAAAATTACTAGATAATTAGAAGAAAATTTTTATAAATGGGCATTACTCTAGAACGGTTAGAGTGACGCCACCAAAATTCTAACTTGAACTGTGTTTTGTGGTAATAAGCATTGTGTATAAGTTTCATAACATTTGGTTGAGGCAAACTCAAGTTAGAGAACGGAAACTAATTTTGGGAAGTATGTACCTATGTACAGACAGACAAGGGTAAAACTTAATGCCCCCAACGCTACGGCGGGGGCATAAAAATACATATTAATATGGATTAGGTAAAATTATTAGTTTTGAAAATGAAATACACCAAATAGAGTAGACCTATTGCTTATAGTATCCGAGATATGGACTTGACCACGAAAACTTAACCTTGTTCACTGATCCATA
Organism: Mytilus californianus; assembly: GCF_021869535.1. NCBI lineage: Eukaryota > Metazoa > Mollusca > Bivalvia > Mytilida > Mytilidae > Mytilus > Mytilus californianus. The sequence continues at coordinate 36,133,977 of NW_026262723.1, read as the reverse complement.
AAATGAGGTCAAGTTCAAGTGAAAACCCTCTGACGGGTATGAAGACCTTGCAAGGTACACACATACTAAATATAGTTATCCTATTACTCATAATAAAGAAATTAAGAATACTAGAAATCTTAACTTTTTTTCAAGTAGTCACTGAACCATGAAAATGAGGTCAAGGACAATGGACATATGACAGACAGAAACTTCATAACATAAGGCATCTATATACAAAGTATGAAGGATCCGGGTCTTCTACTTTCTGAAATATTGTGCTTTTAAGAAGTATGTTAACGCCACTGTGGCCGCCGCTGTATCACTATCCCTTTGTTGAAGGCTGCAAGGTTGCCTATAATTGCTTTCATCCACTTTATTTGAACTATGGATGATAGTTGTCTCATTGGCAATCATACTACATCCCCATATTTTTATAAAGTATGTATAAACAGGAAGTAGGTGTTGGACAGATCTGAAAAAGTGTTCACAAGTTAAAACACATCACTATGAAGCTGAATTATCAAATATGCAATTATTCTGTTTATTGGTTTTTGGTGAAAGTGAAAAGTGATCTACATATAGCCCTACTTTTAGAGTGGTGGTATGACAATATCTCAAATGAAGAATCAGTTTATGGTTTCAGTTGTGTGAGCATTCTTGTAGATCTGGTATTGCTGGTCATTTTTCCTCATTTTTGCTCATTACAGTTTCTGTATATTTTTGCGGACAAGATATCAAACAGTCATTTAAATCTGTCAAAAATCTTTATTTGAGGGCCATTACTCCTAGGTATGTTAGAGATAATAGATATAAGAAGATGTGGTATGAGTGCCAATGAAACAACTCTCCATCACAGTCAAAATTTATAAAAGTAAATCATTATAGGTCAAAGTACAGTCTTCAACATGGAGCCTTGGCTCACACCGAACAGCAAGCTATAAAGGGCCCCAAAAATTACTAGTGTAAAACCATTCAAACGGGAAAACCAACTGTCTAAACTATATAAATCAAAGTGCTGGATTGCACCTGTGGAAAGTTTGCAACGGTAGATGTGTAATATTTCAAATAGGTTGTAAATGTGTAGATTGGGTGTTTAACTTTTTTTCCGACTTTAAAAAAAAATTACTTAATACATGAAATAATTGTAACATGATGCTGTGACGAAGTCTCCCAAACAAAGCTCCCATAATTAGTCATTCCCAGGAAGGGGGTGGGAGTGATCCAAGGGGATTCCCCTTTTATTTCATTTGATTTGTTTTATTGTCCCATACAAGAATATATATGGTTTCGGGGTGGGGATCTTGACCGTTTAAAAGTTCTCAAAAGAGGATGGGGGTGGGGTGACACCCAGGGACTCCCCCTATATTTCATTTTATTTGTTTTATTGTCCCATACAAGAATATATATGGTTTATGGGTAGGGATCTTGACCGTTTACAAGTTCTTAAACAGGAAGGGGGTGGGAGTGACCCAAGGGGACTCGACTTTTATTTTATTTGATTTGTTTTATTGTCCCTTACAAGAATATATATGGTTTGGGGTGGGAATCTTGACCATTTACAAGTTCTCAAAACAGGATGGGGTAGGGGTGACACCCAGTGACTCCCCCTATATTTCATTTGACTTGTTTTATTGTCCTATACAAGAATACATATGGTTTAGGGATGGGGATCTCGACCGTTTACAAGTTTTCAAAAAGAAGGGGGTAGGGGTGACCCCTATGGACTTCCTCTATATTTCATTTGATTTGTTTTATTGTCCCCTACAAGAATATATATGGTTTATGGGTGGGGATCTCGACTGTTTACAAGTTCTTAAACAGGAAGGGGGTGGGAGTGACCCAAGGGGATTCCCCTTTTAATTCATTTGATTTGTTTTATTGTCCCGTACAAGAATATATATGGTTTCGGGGTGAGGATCTTGACCGTTTACAAGTTCTCAAAACAGGATGGGGTGGGGGTGACACCCAGGGACTCCCCCTATATTTCATTTGACTTGTTTTATTGTCCCATACAAGAATATATATGGTTTAGGGGTGGGGATCTCGACTGTTTACAAGTTTTTAAAAAGAAGGGGGGTCGGGTGGACTTCCTCTATATTTCAATTGATTTGTTTTATTGTCCCATACAAGAATATATATGGTTTATGGGTGGGAATCTCGACCGTTTACAAGTTCTTAAACAGGAAGAGGGTGGGATTGACCCAAGGGGATTCCCCTTTTAATTCATTTGATTTGTTTTATTGTCCCGTACAAGAATATATATGGTTTCGGGGTGGGGATCTTGACCGTTTACAAGTTTTCAAAACAGGATGGGGTGAGGTGACACCCAGGGACTCCCCCTATATTTCATTTGACTTGTTTTAATGTCCCATACAAGAATATATATTGTTTAGGGGTGGGGATCTCAACCTTTTAAAAGTTATCAAACAGGAGGGGGTGGGGCTGATCCAGAGGGACTCCTGCTATATTTCATTTGATTAGTTTTATGATCCTGTGATCATTACTGAAAACCGTGTGTGTCTATCACTTATTGTTTTCAAGTTATAGTCATTTGAAAATTTTAAAAAAAATAAATCCCATAGGATTCTATAGTAAATCCTTCCCTTCTGTTGGCCCCTCAAAATACCCCTAAATAGACCTCAAGAAGAAAAAAAATAAGAACTGAGCAAAACAATAAGTCTCCAAACTTTGTTTGGGAGACTTAATAGCAAGTAGTATAATTACGAATTTTGTTATAGTCCGATTTTCTGATGCTGATTATGTAATAGGCCGAGTTTACTATAGTCCGAGTTTGTTGTGGGCCGAGATGAGATACTGGGATACTTTCGATACACTCAGGCTTTTACGTCTTTAATAAACATTGTAAAAATCGTAGTAAGTGTCGAAAAATGTTCATTCATGAAATATTTTAAACACGGTATTTATTTTCTCTTCAACCGGAGGAGGGGAGGAAACCCCTTAAATCGGAATTATATTACTCCCATTGATATGGATCTCACGCATGTCTGGGGAATACAGATAAAAGCATAATGTAGAAACTGCTGTCTCGTGTAGATGTGTATTGATTTTACTTTCCGCGCAGTGCAGATTCGCGAAGTACTATTCGTGATAGCCATTTTCAAAATGAAGTTGAATTCATTTGAATTATCGATGAACATTCAGTACATTTTAATTCAAACTGTAAACTAATCAAAATAGAAGTAACTCAAAATTTCAAAAGCATCTTCCTTGAATTAGTTGTCAAAAACCAGTACTACATTATCTAGGAGTAGAACACACATCCTTAAGTAAGATAGTCTGTCACTTCCAGTTTGAGGCCGATACCTTGGGAAAGTTTTTGCTATAGCAAGCTACAGCAAACTTTCCAAAAACGAGATACGAGAAACACTTATGAACCACATCAACAAAAGACAACTACTGAACATCAGATTCCTGACTTAGGACAGGTGCAAACAATTGCAGTGGGTTTAAACATTTTAATGGTACCAAACCTTCATCCTTATTTGTAACAATAGCGTAACATCACAATATAAAATATCAATTAGATTGGCTTAACTCAATCAAAAGACATATTAACACCAGTGAACATACACTGAACAAATAAATTTGATATATGATACAATGCAAATACAAAATAAATAAACTAAGGGAAAAATAATTAAAGTAACATGTTATACCGCTGTGAAATGTTAAACAATTTCAGAAAAACAATATGCTTGAACAATCTGCTAAGCTGGATACGCCCGCAGAGGTCCAACTCTGAACAGTTGGGGCAAAAATGGACACAATATTCAAGCTTGATACAGGTCTGAATTTGGATTGTAATTAAATATTTGACATATTATAGGTTTCTGAATAAATGTAGTCAAAGAACTTGAAATGGGTTATATGAATTGAATTTATATTCAATTAAAGATTTCTTTTTGTTGTGCAATACACTGTGCTGTTGCGCAATACTTAGTAAATCTGTTGTCAGACTATAAACAAATAAAGTTGTATTAATTCTCAATGTCATATTAGAAATTCATGAAAATGTAAAGGGAGCTTACATCAATAGATATAAACAATTCACCAAAGTTTCATGAGAATTGCTGACAGCATTTTTGAGTTATTGTCCGAAAACTGGAAAATCACCCCTTTTTTAATGAATAAAACCCCATAACTCAGAAATGATAAATGAAAAATTTATAAAATTCTAAACGGAGCTTACATCAATAGATATAAACAATTTACCAAAGTTTCACGAGAATTGCTGAAAGCATTTTTGAATTTTTGTCTGAAAACTGGAAAATCCCCCTTTTTTTATGAATAAAACCCTGTAACTCGGAAACGTAAAATCTGAAATATATAAAAATCAAAAGGGAGCTCATGTCAATAGATATAAACAATTCACCACAATTTCTTGCAAGTTGGTGAAAGCATTCTTGAGTTATTGTCTGAAAACTGGAAAATCCCCCTTTTTTAATGAATAAAACCCCATAACTCTGAAACGTAAAATCTAAAATTTATAAAAAACGAAAGGGAGCTCACATTAATAGATATAAACAATTCACCAAAGTTTTATGCAAATTGGTTTAAGTGTTTTTGAGTTAATGCCACATGTTTACGACGGACGGACAGTCGGACTGAGGTATACCATAATATGTCCCGTAAACAGCGTATAAAAATATCAGCCATTTCTAAGGGTTTTTTTGTCGTATACCCCAAGTAGGGTTATGGTCGGTCTGTCATAGGACCAATCATGACAACACGAGGTGTATTATATGACAGTCAAGAAAATCCTTTAAAATATGCATTATCTGACGTATATATTGTTTTCCGAAAACTGGAAAATCCCCCTTTTTGTAATGAATAAAACCCCATAACTTGGAAACGTAAAATCTAAAATTTATAAAAATGGAAAGGGAGGTCATGTCAATAGATATAAACAATTCACCAAAGTTTCTTGCAAATTGGTGATAGTGTTTTTGAGTTATTGTCCGAAAACTTGAAAATCCCCCTTTTTTTAATGAATAAAACCCCAAAACTAGGAAACGTAAAATTTTAAATTTATAAAAAACAATTCACCAAAGTTTCATGCAAATTGGTTAAAGCGTTTTTGAGTAAATGTCTGACATGTTGACGACGGACGGACAGACAGACGGTAAACGGTATACCATAATACGTCCCATAAACAGGCGTATAAAAATGAAGGCAATACACATTGGCAAGAATAAATATGGAAAAGTATTACTGTACATGTCATCCTTATAAAAAAAAAAATATTTCACCCATTTCAATTTTTTCTAATATTCGAACTTACCCATTATATAATTTTTGTTGAATGGAAACCTTATCTTAAAAAAGAGTATCTTGTATAAAATGTAGACACAATCTCTGACACCAGAATAAAAAAGAAATATATTTACAACCCCCCCCTCCCCTCCTAACCCCCCTTGAAAAAAAATTTTCTCTTTCAGATTATAAATTATGGAACTGATCCATACAAATTTGAAGAGAATTTAATAAGAAATGAAATCCTTGTCATGGTGACAAGAATAAAATAGCAATATTTCACATCTTTTTTGTATTGGGTATAATAACTAATGAACTATTTCCTTTGATTGGTGCAGACAGTTTCTTTAAACTACATTTTACCTTTAGTTTCTACCAAAAATGAACATTGGTCCTCAGCACCCCACTTATCAGTTGCAGTGACAACTACTTTCTTCTGTGCTACCACTGCTGTATGATCCAAGGTAATTAATTCTGCAGGACTAAATGTAAAGGTTAAATCAGAATCTGAAGTTGTAGCTGACACAACATCACTAACATTGAAGACTTCTCCAGCTGCTGTATCTATGTGTATGGTTATATTCTGTGGACATGTCAATTGGTGCCCTGCATAATCTGTAATATCAAAAATTATCTTTGTCTACAAGTTCTTACATACTCAACCTCAACACCTTGTTGACTATAATATTTATCTATCTAGAGTGAGTATTCAACAGGTTATAGATGTAGAATCTGTTTCTCTAATGATTTAATGCAAAATGCCAAGTGCAATGTTACGAAAGGATATGGGATGAAATAATTCCAGGAAGCATTTCAAGTTGTGAATCATTAATAACAGAACTGTTTTATCTTGTTTCTTTGTCTATTCAGTTTCATGTTATACTTATATCCCTACACTCTAAAAATCAAGCTGAGGGGTCCTGTTATTTTGTATGTCTTTCAATCACACTTTTATGACTTTACAATTCTTCTATCATGATGGCATTTGGTAGAAATAAATTCCATGATAAATTAATTGCTAGCACTTGAAGACATAAAGTCAGATAGATGATTTATAATCATTCATAATTTTCCTAAGCATAGTTGAACATATATGTGGAGTTCTAGAAAATAAAAAGTGCTTTAGGCAGGATCTTTTAAACTTAAAATAAAATATCATGAAAATAAATTAATCAACATTAAAGACTTGAGAAAAAAGAACAATGAAGATAGGTGTGCATTTAAGTTAGGTAAACCAGAAAATGAATATTATGTTGCTTATTACCTATTGATGAAATACTATGATGACTAAACAAGAAATGAGCTGTACAATTGAAAGAAAACCAAGTTTTCTGTAATGTGAAGGTAGCCATTGTTGCATAGAAACAACATAAAGTGCCATTTTACAATCAATGCAGGAGTATTAAGTCTGAACAGCAATAGTGAAAATCAAACTTGACCTCCATTTTGTTATCAGCAACAATACATTGGAATTGGAAAAGCACTTGTTTAACAGTTCTGTGTTGTTCATTCATTAGTTTTCTGTGTTGTGTTTTGAGTATTGTTGTTTATCTTTTTGTAGTTTTTAGTTTTAAACCATGGCCTTGTCAGTTTGTTTTTCAATATGGGATTGAATGTCCATTTGGTATCTTCCACCTTACTTTTCCTAAGTTATTGTATGGAAACAACATCAAATGCAAATTTCCAATCAATCAATGACCATAACTCCTGAACAGAGAAAATGAAAATCAACAATATCGTAATTGACCCCAATTTTGTCATCAGTTACAACATATTGAAATTTGAAAAGCGGGTTCATAAATTATTTGAAGGAAACAACATAAAGTACCATTTTCCAATCTACAATGACTCAAGGACCATAATTCCTGAACTGAAAAAGTGAAAATCATCAATATCACTCATGATCAACCGCCATACAACCCCAAATCAATAAACCACTTAGAGCTAATTTCATAATGCTTGTAGAGTTAAGACAACGGTTGGCTTGCTTGCTTTAATTGTATAAAAGTTTGCTCAAGCATTGTAATTAAGATTGATATCTGCAAACAATACAAATAGGCGGAGTTAAACCTGTAACCATTATATCTAGATTTGATAGGACGTTATCCTATAGGTTAGGAACACCCAGTTGTACATGTAAACATTACACGACAAATATTATTCACACATATTTAACAAGCTGGATTATATAACATTACATAAATCATTATACACCTCAAATTAACCAACCACAAACCCAATCCAGTATGGTGTAGTCAGATCAAATTACCCTGCTAGCAAGAAAGACTTGTTCTACTAGCAATGACCTAGTTGTTTACAGAAATCAAATGGGGCAAACAATAATAGAATAATGGCATTGTACAGTCACAAAGTGGATTAAGTAAGCAAGTAAACAATCATTACATGTAAAATAGCCAATGTTCGATGCATATCCCTTGTCTGTTAAAAACTTTCATATTGAAAAAATCTGCATGTAAAATTGTGGTAAAAAAAATAAAACAAGTCAACATACTGTACATGTTTGTAATACACACCTAATCAGTATTTAAGATTTCCCCTATAATGGTATATAGTATACTCAATTGATGGCAAAAGATCATGAAATTATTTTCAGTGAATTTCCTGCCTTTATTTTGGATCTGAATATCGGCCCTATTCCCAATTAGAAAAAACCTGAAATTTTCCCAAATTAGCCTGTAAAATTCCCAATTCATCAACTGTAGAGGAAAGGTAATTGATAATTTTATCGTTTGTACAATTTTGGTTCAAAATGTAGGTTGTTGTACTATTCCCAAAGAAAAATATAGACAGATAACGATCATATATCGGAAACCAGTTTAGCTTAGATCTACAACGAATGGTTTATCTGAAAACAGGGAAAATGATATAATTTTGATTTTGTCTCCATGAAATGTGCTTTTCTGTCTTTGTTAATTTTTGGTCTTGGGTTTATTTACAAAATTTGTAAACATGCCAAAGAGTGCGGCAAACTTCTGATTTTGCTGGTCAATACGTTACTTTCTTCTGTTGGTTGTGATGATATCAATAAATCAGGCCATCAAGCCAGGGATGTGCATGAAACTTCAGTTCACTTACACAAGGAATTCATGGGAAGAGAAACGAATCTTTAACAGTATCATCTAGTACCGTCCAATTTAGTATATACTTTTTACTTATGCTATAAACTATAATGCCCCATTCATTTCATCTCATGGCCCATTCATGTTCAAAATGGTCCATTAAAATTTATATGAGTGGGGTCATGGGCCCATAGCGATTTAATCTCTATAGATCACTGTATACACTCTTAATGGAGATGATTTTAAAATATAAAATAAAGTTTTTTCTTTACTTTTCTTTGCAAACCAGTGCAATCTCATGAAACATTAATCATGCAAAACATGCTCAAGGCGCTTTGGAAATGACCCAGAACACATGATTTAGCTTCATTTATTTAAAATAATGCCATCAGACCCACTTGCATGGGTCCTGTCTTTGACACAATATATCAAGTGCTTCAGCACTTGGAGGGCTAGCAGTCAAGGGAAGACTTGTAAAAACAGAATTTAACTAGCCCTCTGAGCTTATTAAGCAATTTAGTAATTGTCAAACCTTGAATATATATTAACATGCATCAAGAAAAAAAATTGATATGTTCTAATTTGAACAAAAATTGGAATTCTAATAAATAACCTCATTAAGATAAAATATGATGAAAACTATGATTTAATTCTTCCCAATTACAGGTTAAATGACACATTTTTCCTAGGGCCCCATTTGAAACTAGAGGCTCTCAAGAGCCTGTGTCGCTCACCTCTATTTACTGATGCTTTAGAAATCATGTAAAACAAGGTTAAAATCATAATTAATAGTATTAGATATTAAATATTAATATGATATCTAAGATAATAACAAAAAACTGCAAAATTTTTGTAAAATTACTAACTCAGGGGCAGCAACCAAACAACGGGTTGTCGGATTCGTCTGAAAATTTCATGGCAGATAAATCTAAATCTGATGAACATTTTTGCCAACTGTCAGATTTGCTCTAAATGCTTTAGTTTCAGAGATATAAACCAAAAACTGCATTTTACCCCTATGTTCTATTTTTAACCAAGTCGGCCATGATGGTTGGAAGGCGGGGTCATCGGACATTATTTGTAGATCTTACTTTGCTGAACATTATTGCTGTTTACAGTTTATCTCTACCTATAATAATATTCAAGATGATAACCAAAAACGGCCAAATTTCCTTAAAATTACCAATTCAGGGGCAGCAACCCAAAAACAGGTTGTCCGATTCGTCTGAAAATTTCAGGGCAGATAGATCTTGACCTAATAAACAGTTTTACCCCATGTCAGATTTGCTCTAAATGCTTTGGTTTCAGAGATATAAGCCAAAATCTACATTTTACCCCTATGTTCTATTTTTAGCCATTGCGGCCATCTTGGTTGGTTGGCCGGGTCACCGGACACATTTTTTAAACTAGATACCCCAATGATGATTGTGGCCAAGTTTGGTCAAATTTGGCCCAGTAGTTTCAGAGGAGAAGATTTTTGTAAAAGTTTACGGACGACGGACGACGGACGCAGGACGACGGACGCCAAGTGATGAGAAAAGCTCACTTGGCCTTTCGGGTCAGGTGAGCTAAAAAGGTAGGAAAATCACTGTCAGTGTCAATGCACAGTTTTTTCTTTTGTATAATAAATGAAATTATTTTGCCAGCTTATTTCATTGGAAACACAGGGTGTGTATTCCCGTCTAATAAAGGTCACAGTGACAATAGTGGTTGTTCAGTTTATAAATTAAATTGTCATTATTTCCTTGTATTAAACTTTTAGATATAAAAAAAGCACAATCAAAATTCTTCGATCTGTTTTTTCAAAATAAATGTTTTTTTTTTATTTCTGTCTGTCCCTTTTGCTACAAGTTCTTTCAGACAATTGCAGAAACAAATTACCTTTATTTTTCTTACCTTTAACTATAATTTTAATAACACAGTCTGCAGTATTCCCACTAAAATCCTCTGCAGTGTAGGTTATGTCTATATCTGAGTTAGTTCGGAGTCCACTTGGCCTGTACCCACCAGGATTGCTTATTTTCTTAACAGCACCAGAATTATCTGTAGCATTTAGATCTGGGTATGTGTATTCTTCTGTTTTGTCAACATAAATAGGGTCGGAAGGACAGTTGGAGAAAACTGGGGGTGTTTTATCTAGAACAAAAAATTAAATGATGATCTTTCAATACAAGCAGTATTTATTTTCATAAGGTATAAAGCAATAATTATTTTCAGCCAAATTAAATAAAAATCAAACAAGTCAGATCCTTATTGAGACCATTTAGGCACAATACATACTTAACATAGATGCAAAAAATATGTTAAGGAAAAAAAAGTTTGATATTCTTTTCTTCATATTTTCAGAATACAAAATTTTCCCCAAAAAACAATTTTTTAAAACTTGACTGCCAAAATACACTTCCAACTCCTATTGATTGATGTATGTGCATCACAACACAAACACATTTATTTATCTAGAAAACAGAAAGATTTTCTGAAATATCTAAAATATCTAAAAGCTCTGATCTGCAGTGGTTCAAAAAGTGTAATGAAAAGTTTAATCATCCAATAGGTGCATGATATATATATACGGACAAATATGTTTTCAGTAAAAAAGCCTGCATGTCCTGTTAATGTATAATACATTTCCTTCAGTTACTCAATACAAACAAATTAACAGTGGAATCACGTGTCCGTGCGGCTAGTGATATTGCGCATTACCTGATTTAGTCATATTCAAAATGTTGCATAAATAGAATCCTTCTTGTAATTGATTTTGTCTTCCGAAGGGACAGTAAAGATTAAAATTTATAAGTTCAAGCATAAATTTATAATTGCAATCCCATGATTAGTATATCTAACCATTTTCCACAATAAAAATTATGACATTATTAGAATAAAATGTTTTCATTCTACAGCAAATTTTATCAAACTGAAAAAAAACATTTGCTGCGCTTCCTTGGCAGTCTGTTTGGTTCAAACTGTACTGTATTTCGTAGTATAAAATCTTTCCAAATTCTAAATTAACTATTTTTAAAAGGCATGTGAGAAATCACCGGACATTTGAAGACCTGTCAAAACATGGGTTTCCTTAATTTTGGACACACATTACACAAAATCTCAAGGGTGAAATCATACATTAAGAAGATTTCATGAAATTAAAGTATGTCATGAATTTGTTCACAATTCATTATCTGATTATTGGTTTTATGAGTTTATCCAAGTGAAGCCAAAAGTCTTAGGTGCAAACTTCCGGTTTGTCAAAAAATGAAGGTACCATGATCAATTCCCAAGGAATTTGCAGTTTCAAGTCCTTAACATCATCACAGTTTTAAATTGTTGCATTCCATATATTATTCGTAAACGCTTTTACAAAAACAGGTACAAATTTTTATGCAGTTCATACTGCATACTTGATAACAAAGAATTGTTTATTCTAGAGATCTAGTATTAATTTGATTTCGACTAATACATGTAATAAGTCCTAAAAAATATTATCCAAATTGAGGGAAGAAATTTCGGGACACCTGCTCCGTCAGCCATGTTTTCATCAGATCAGAACCCAATGAAGATCTTGATGCAGACAGGACACGACAGGGATAGTGATATTGGTATCAATAGTTATGCAATAAATAAGCCCTTTATCACCTTCACTTGATTGATAAGATACCTGTTCATAATGTAGCACACTTATTGAGCAAATCAAATATATTTACAAAAATATAATCGTCCAAGCTTTGTAAAATTGAGGTTACCACATAAAACGCTCCTATACATCACTTCAACTCTGATACAATTCTTTTAAAAGGACATAAATTTCAGTTGAATTAAATGGGGCCATTGATGAATATACGGTAAAGATTTTTTGCTTTTTATGGGATTTTTTTTAAGCATTTTTATAATAATTCAACAAACACAAAAACACATGGATATTATGAATACATTGCAGAGTACATAATTACATGTATTTCAGATAATGTGGTTCCATCAATATATAGGACACCTGTCTATAAATAGCATACATAATGTAACATACTTATTGAGAATCTAATGGATGGTATCTATGCATTTTGAGGCAATTCTATTGAACTATCTGGTAAAGTAAAGTTCTTACTTACCCAGACATTCAGGCAAATCTGCTGAACCATCATCTAAATTAGTGGCGTTCCATGTTATATTCCCTGTACTAATATCTACTACACACTCCAAAGGCTGTGGAGGCTCAGGTAAATATCCAGGTTTCTTGCATTTAAAGTATACCATTTCACCGACTTCATAACTGGTAACAACTTGCATGGCACCACCAGGTGTGCCGGGATCTTTACATCTTCCACCTTAAAAAAGATAAAAAGAGACATGCAGATGCCAACTTTTGAAAATCCCTATGGGGGTTTTAGTGTGCAACCAGATATTTAAGGGTTACAATTTTTGGCAGCATTTCTGAGTGCACTGTTTTTTACTATAGTGTCATGTCTCTTCTTTTGGTATACTGATGATAACCTAGTAAGCCTTTTTTTTTCTTTTATTTGCATGATTCTTGTCCTTATTTCATAATGTAGAAAAGATAGTACAAGTTGCTAAAATACCAGCAAAATCTTTTCTTGTGTAGTAATAATTGATTGTTGACTTTTAAATAATAAATATGGACAAAGATTGACATTAAGGATGTTTGCTACTCTTCTTTTGAACATTATGTCAGATATTCGGAATCCTTTAGTTTTATCTATGTAAAGCAAGGCTTCCAATACGGTCGTATTTTCCAGACATGACCGATAAATTATAAATATGACTTGTTGTGCCAAACCTGAAACAGACATTTAACATGGGTTTGCCATTTTAACATATTGAATTCAGAAAAAAATGAAGTTTTTGCGATCTTTTTGACCTGACCTTTTGCCTTAAACAGCCACATTTCCGTTCATAAAAGTGACTTGGTGAATAAGTACTATCAAAACAAACCCTACTTTAATACCCTCTCATTGCAATCAAGGTTAATTAGTTGTCAGACAGTTGAAATTTACCTGTTCAGGTGACAGGTAAACTAATATGTACCGGACATTGATCGGTCTATTTGAAGTTATTTTCATAAATTTCAGCGGTTTGCATCTAATCAATTTAATCAAAAAGATTTAAATTATCAAAAATATTTATATAAATATGTGATTTGATGAAAATTTTCATAGGGTAGTTGTAAAGGTTTTAAGCGAAAAATCGTCAGGACCACGTTGTTTGAACAAAGTACACACGTGCGCATGTGCGCAGTTGTGAGATTTAATGATGCATCCGAATTCTTTAAAAATGCTAAAATTATCTGATACCTTATCTAACGTTCATTTCAAGTATTTTCTTGAAGATATAACATTGGAAAGAGCTACATAAACTCAATTGTGCTTTGTAAACGTACACGGATTTTTCGTATCTGACTCTGGGATGTGCTTTACCATTGTCAAGTCAACATCCGGTATAAGAAAATGTACCTTCAAAAACAAAAGTAAAGATTTTGACAACGTAATTTTGCACAAATAAAGATTCTAAGACAGATATTAGTACGCATATGTTGCACACTTCGAATGATGCTTTGTCAATTTAACAGTTTACGTCAGTACATCGAATTTGTATCAAAAGTCAAGTTTAATATTGTTTCTATGTCAATCATTCATTGTTTAAATGATGCCCAACTGATAAGCATGACTGCCTTTTGTTAAGTAGTCTTAAGGGATCAAAATCGGGATAAGACTAAAAATGTCCAGCTGGCACAAATATTTTTTGGAAGCCCTAATGTAAAGCCAATAAAATTTTTCCTGCTAACATACATACAGTTTAAAAAGCCATTTTTTGAAAATCTTATAAAATCCTTGTTATTTTTTCATAGGTTCTGAAAGAAAAAAGATGTTAATGTTTAATGTATGAAAAAAATCTAGAGAAAATCATTTCCCTCAAAATTTTCAATTGATTACATCTCAAAAACAAGGACACAGACCTTTCATTTGTTCTGATTTTTAAGTTCCTTTATTCATATACTATCAATTTATTACAATCTTTTAAAAAGAATGTTATTTTATTTTATTCATTCAGGCCATTGTTCTCTATTTCATATCCCTATCATGAATTTGTCAACCAGCCCTTTAATTAAACCATGCTTTTCTTCTTAGGTGGAATAAAAACCTTCATGCAAGTGATTATTTGTCCAAAGTGATCAGGATTTTTGCAGTTCCGAAATACATAGAGAAATACAACTCAAAAGTTCATTACAAATGGAACTATTTTATATAAATAGATTATTAAGACACAATACGTTTTGGAATGCTGTACATAAGTTATGCAGGGGCCCTGACGTGTTAAGATTATTATCCAATCAGCAAGGGGGTTTCCCAGTCACTTCTGCATGTGCTTCTCGTTTACTAATTGTTTTGCGAGATCATACTAATTAACCAATGAGATTGCTCTTTAATTTTGAATTAACCAATCAGCACTTAATTAGCAGGGCTTTTGTTTTAAACACGCAATCTTAATTATTCTTAAAGCAGCGCTTGCTTGTAGCAGTCATTTTATATTTTTCGGGAAAATAATTTCTTAACATGCCGTTTTTTACCAGGATCGTATATATTTATTATAACATAATATGGATTAGTATTTTCGAAGTGAAAATGAACCCAGAGATATATGAACGTGCAGACAAACGAACTAGAACCTTATTGAATATTCCCGATTGGTATTTGTTAACAGAAAGTGACATTCGTACTTTTGCAAGATATTTCCAACAGTCTGAAGGAAGTTGACGATTTGTTTATTGGAGTATTAGGCTGGACTGTGCAGCTTCATGCAATGGCTGTTTCTTCTGTGGTTACATCACAAAGATGTGCGTTTGTGCTACCAATGCGTCAGTGAGACGCGATTAACTTTTTGCAATCAACTGTATTTTTAATTAATAACATTCAACAGCACATTAAAAATTTCCGACAACGAAGACGTTACGTTCATGACTACAGCTGAAAGACAGTCGTCTGATAAAAGTGAGGGCGTGGGCCAATGTCATGAAGCTGACTGAAGCTACAGCCGATGCTATTTTGGAGCTTGGTTTTAACAGCATGGAAGCGTTATCTTTAATCGAAGCTGACGATTTAAAAGAGATTAATATTCCAATTTGACAAAAGAAGCTCTTGTTAAAGGCAGTGAAAAATACTTTTCCACACGAAATTAATGGCGAGTTCGCGGAGACGGTCTACATCAAGAGCATGCACACAACGTGGTGACGTAGAATTTCAAGATGGCGAATTTGGTAATGCTTCCAGAGGAAACAAAGATGGCGGATCCAGTGGAACAAACAAAGATGGCGGCTTCTGGGGACCGAACAAAGATGGCGGCTCCCATGGAACTAACAAAGATGCCGGCTCACCCGAGGATTACTACATACAGGCGGTGCTAAAGCAGTTAGCTAAGCAAAAGCAACAAGAACTTTCACCTGTTGCAGTGAACCCAAGTGACAATTCAATGAACAATTTAGGTATAAACTCTAGCATATCTTGGCAGGATCCTCAAATTTATTTGAAATCATCAAATATAGACTGTAAAATTAATTTTTATGATATTTCGGATTTTGTTTCATATGATATAGTGGGGACCAGTATGCCTGAGGAACGCCTAATTTCGGATTCATCAGGGGGGCAACTTGTGTTTAAATCAGGACCTTTAAGACCGAAACTTGAATCCCTGTCTCAGTGGTCTAGGGCAAATTTGTCCATCATGTACAAATTGCTAAGCACAGGTGAACTGACACAGACACAGGTGCTCTATTATTTGTCATATACCATGAGATTTTACCACTTGGTGTCATCTTGTGAATTTGTGTCAGTGCTGTTTTTTGATAGGGAATACCGTAGACTCCAAAAACAACACAATTTTAGGTGGGGCACTGACATTCCTCATTTGCAGTCTGTGTACCTTCGGCCAAAAGCCATGTACACTAAACCTCAGGCATCTGGTCCAGCAAAGTTTGCAAGTAAACAGCAGGACAATGTAAAGTATACCTCACACTCTGCAGAAGGTATAGAAATCTGCAGAAAGTATAACAGTAGGAAAGGTTGCGCATTACAAAGCTGTCGTTTTGCGCATATTTGTTCCATCCAGGGGTGTGGGACCCATCATCAATCCTTTGCCCATCCAAAAAACCGGGTATAAAGGTAAAGCCTGTGCGTGACCTAGATTTTAATGTTTGGCAAGAAGAATTAAAAACTGATTTTGATAAGGATTTTCTTTTACATGGTATAAAAAATGGCTTTGACATTGTTCAAAATGATTTGGCTTTAATAAACATATCAGCAAAAAATCACCCTTTAGCTCTTCCCTCAAGTCCGTTATATGAAAAAGCTCATCAACAGATTTTAACTGAAATTGAAAATGGGAATTATGAGTTTACTAAATCTACACCCAAAATTATCAGTCCATTAGGTGTCATTCCAAAACCTGATGGAGGTGTAAGAATAATCCATGATTGTAGCAGACCACACACACACTTGGGTCAGCTGTTAATGATTTTGCTGGGGATATGGAAAAACAAAAGTTTCAATCTGTTGATGATGCAGCAAAATTAGTCACAAAAAATTGTTTCATGGCTAAAGTCAATTTGAAATCTGCTTACAGATCTATTGGCATCAGTCGGTGTAGTCAACAGGTAACAGGTTTACAATGGACTTTCCCTGACAGTCAAACCCATACCTCTATTGATAAAAAATTGCCCTTTGGCTCAAAATTAGCACCTGGTATTTTTCACAGAATTTCACAGGCTATTCGCCGCATAATGTCATGCAGAGGCTTTACCATTATTGCATATTTAGATGATTTCTTCATCTGCGAACGCACTAAACAGCGTTGTGCACATGGCCTAAGAGTCTTGATTGACTTGCTGCACAAGTTTGGCTTTGCAATAAGTTGGTCCAAGGTCTTTGACCCTTGCCAGAAATTAGTATTTTTAGGTGTGGAGATAGACTCCACAACATTGGAATTAAGATTACCTTTGACAAAACTAGAGCAGGTAAGGGCAGAATTAGCAGATTTTAAGCAGCGCAAGCATGTTTTAAAGAAACAATTGCAGTCCCTTGCGGGAAAACTAAATTGGGCTTCTTCAGTGGTTCACGGCGGAAGAGTTTTTCTTCGGAGAATCATTGATGGCATTATGAAGCTTAAGCATAACTGGCACAAAATGCGCTTATGCGGTGATATCTTGCATGATATCCATTGGTGGTACAATTTTATGTCCACTTTTAATGGGAAATCCCTCTTACTAAACACTAATCCTGTCACCTCAGTATATACTGATGCTTGCAAAACAGGTGCAGGGGGTATTTTTGGTACAGATTGGTTTTATGTTAATTGGAAAGAGGATTTCCCATTTGCGCAATCTTTGCATATAAATGAGCAAGAGGCATTTGCTGTGGCTTTGGCGGCCAAGCGATGGACTAAGTGTTGGAAAAATAGGCGTGTACATATTTTTTGTGATAATTCATCAACTGTAAGTTGTATCAATAAGTGTACGTCTAAGAACAAACTTGATGACTTTTTTGTGCGAGTTGTTAGGCTTTCTGCTTCTTATAATTTTTATCTTGTGGCTATTCACCTGCCAGGCAAGGAGAATGATATGGCTGATTCTATTTCACGGTTGCATGATTTAAAGTTATGTAAATTTTTTATGAAGGAATGCTTACCAGCCCCGTTGTTTGTGCATCACCTTGTTTCTCACATGTCCTGTCACTCCCTCCATTTTCTTTTATTTAGGCTTACAGGCACACAGAGAAGTTGCTAACTTGGACAAATTAGTGGACACCTTCAGGAGTTACACTTATGCTGAATCCACAAAAAAGACTTATCAGACTTATTTGAACTCTTACAGAAAATTTTGTGCACTAGTTTATATTTCTTTAGTACCTTTAAGTAAAGAAAATCTAGCCAGATACATTGCATTTTTGTCACAAAAATTGTGCTTTAATTCTATCAGTAATTATATATCAATAATTAAACTTTTACATTTGGAGGCAGGCCAACCACCACCAATAGATTCTCATTATATTCATACCGTTTTGCAGGGGGCTGAACGTGTATTAGGTACAATGGTTCAAAGAAAACTCCCTATCACACCTCAGCTTTTAAAAAAGATTTTAACTACCCTGGATCTTCAGAATCAAAATCATATTAGTTTTTGGGCAGCATGCTTGGTTGCCTTTTTCTCCTTTTTCAGAAAGTCAAATTTATTTGTCCCCACTTTGGCTGAATTTGATGCTGGTAAGCACCTCAGCAGACAAGACATTGTTTTTCAGACTAGTGGCACATTGCTTCGCATACGAAAGTCAAAGACCATACAATTTGCAAACAGGTTGTTGGAAATTCCACTTCCCAGAATCCTTAATTCCCCTCTTTTTCCTTCACAGGCACTGCTATTACATGTTAAAATGATACCAGCTGTCAGCTGTCCATCTCCTGCCTTCTTGCACATATCTAAGGGGACAACAGTTCCTTTAACATATTCCACGTTTCTTCACATGCTTAAGCATTCTTTGGTCATAGCTTTCGCAGGGGTGGGGCTACATTCACTTTGGAATGTGGAGTTTCGTCAGATCTCATCCAGGCTCAGGGGGATTGGAAAAGTGAGGCATACAAAGGTTACTTGGACCCTTCCTTTTCTCATAAACAGCAAGTCATGAATGCCTTTGCATCCGCTCTAAGTCAATAGCGTCCTTCTGATGCATGAACCTAATTTACTACCTTTCCACAGGTTTGGGATTATTTTGGACTACCACAGTTTTTCAACTTGATTTTGCTTTCTTTGTAAATATGTTTATTGCTTATTGATATGCAAAGAAAATATTAAACTGTGATTCTTCTCCCAAACCTGTGTTTGTTCAGTTTGTACTTAATACAATAACCAGTTAGCATATGTCTTGGTCCTGTTACTTAACTCTGATTAGTGTAAACCAAGTGCCTTTGTCTGCAGCATTTGGTTCGGGCACCAAAGGGATAGCAACCTGGTTATTGGTACCACTGGCCTTATTAATCAACATCAAATAAGGGAGGATCTGGGTGGGACAAGTTTTGTGGATTAATTTGAAATATTTGCACTTAACAATACCCCCCATTGATAAGGAGATCAAAATGTGGCCACAGAAGATACCGAATTTGATTGGCTAATTATCACTGATTAGGAATGTCTCCTTTGGGAAAAGTTAAAAATGGGGAATAATCAAATTTTTTTGGTACATTTTGTGAAAATTGGGATTTTGGCTCATTTTACAATACATATATTGGGATTCAGTTTGATTGAGGCATAAAAATCAGGATATTTCTGCCAAAATCAGGATAATTGGCAGGTCTGTCATGGTGACATCTCCCTTGAGGGGCAGAGATTTTTATGAAAAAAGAAAGGCAAAAGGTACCAAAGGTACATCCAAACTCGTACCGTAATCCAGCTTGTATAGTTCGCACTGGTACAGAGTCCGCCCCCCCCCCCTTCTCCCCACAAAATTTCAGGTAATTTTTGTTACTGTTAGAAAAGGTCTAATGAAACTCCAGTAATTTTAAATCATGTGTGGTCGTTTGCAGTATTTTCTTGGAAAAACCTTTTTTCCATCACCAAACAGAAGCTGAAACTGCTTGTAAATGGTTCTAAAACACTTCACGCTGTTTAAAATAAGTCTAAATCACACAAAAAACTATTTAGAAACTTGTGTATGTTTCAACCGGAAGTTTGAAAAGCACGTGTAAAAGATGAAAAAACCCGGTGAGAGTCGAAATCTGTACATAATAGATATCACTATAATACGACTTTGAAAGTAAAACAGTTCCCTCCTAATGTAAAACAGTGTTTAATATATCTATCACATTAATGTTTGAAGGGTCTTAAGCTAATACAAAACATATTTGTCAATAGGAAACACCAAAACAGAACGAATAATAACCGATTACATTTTGTAGTTGACACATCATAAGCTGGTTTACGGTTGTCTTTTTTTACTTTTTTTGTACGATTTCATTCAAGCAGATACCAGTTTATATTTAGCAATGCATTGAAAAGAAACAAGAATTTTGTAATGAAGCATTTAATTTTTAAATTTATCAGTATTAATTTGATATTGAATAAAAATAACTTATTAATATGGATTGGGTAAAATTGTTGGTTTGAAAAATGATAAGAGCGCCCTCTACAATGTCAATAACAAACATGGCGGAATGTAAACAAACCACATAGCAAAATTGAAATTTTCTCTCTTATTTCTTGCTTATTGTACTCTATAGTCCGCACCCCTACTGTCAGGGTCAATTTTGGAGAATAAAACCGTGGACTATACATGCCTTTTAACGGTAAGTTGAAAATAAACTGACAACGCCATGGCTAAAAAAGAAAAAGACCAACAGACAAACAACAGTACACAAAACACAACATAGAAAACTAAAGACAGAGCAACACAAACCCCACCAAAAACTTGGGGTGATCTCAGGTGCTCCGGAAGGGTAAGCAGATCCTGCTCCACACGTGATAAAGTCAGTATCATAAACAAAAGGTTCTTTTTTTTTTCTTCTAGAAATTAGAAAAAAAGTCAAAAATGACAAAAAAATAAACAAACAAACGAGTTTACCGAGTCAAATGACAGCAAATCACAACTGATCTCACAAGTTACATTAAATTAATTGTCATAATAAGGTATACATGGTGTTCTCTTACAAGGAATATTAAATAAGCAATTATCTGATTAAATAATCTTATTACTGCATTCAAACAATCTAAAACAAAGCAGAACATTGGAAAAAACATATATTGGCAATTATATTAATAATTATGGTTTATAGATGTTATGTCCCCATTGGTGCCCCTCAAAGAATTTCATCTGCGTGGTCATTCCAGCCTCTCTTTCGTTTCAATGTACAGACTTCTCATATTTCAATGCTTTCATTGTTTGCTGCAAGTGCAGAGTATAGTGCTTATTGATTATTTAGTTTACAAGAATTTTATTATCTGCCACCATCCCCACCACAAACCTTTGTTGTCAGTGACTCTGGGGACAAATGAACCTGTATGTTCAGCTTTTAGTATTGGAAAATATCTATTCAACTGTGTATATGTAACAGTGGTTTGATTCCACCAGTGATTTTTATCCACCAACAAAAATTCACTAGTTTTTTCAATCCGGGTCCAGTGTAAAACATCCACCAGTCATTATAAAGGCTCTAAAAATGGTTTTTTGAAGGGGAAATATAAATAAAATGTGGCTTAATAGTTTTTAGTGTATTTGAAACTTGCATAGCTGGTTTATATAACAAGAGGCTCTCAAGAGCCTGAATCGCTCACCTGAAATTTTTTGCTTAAATCTTTCATCAATGATTATTTTTCTTTTCAATATATATTAATGAGTAGCTTAAAAATGCCATTTAAACGTTCTTTGTATCTGTCATATTTTCTTCAAAAACAAAAAAAATGCATTTTATCCCTATGTTCCATTTAAGCCATAGTGGCTATGTTTCTTAACGTACAAGGAAATAAAATACAAAATTTATAATAGATACTCTGAAACTCATTCAGCCCAAGTTTGGCTGAAATTGATTCCGCAGTTTCAAAGGAGAAGATTTTTTAAAGTAAGCAAACTACATGAACTAGATGAACAAATTGTGAAAAATTGTCTTTAAAGGGCAATAACTCCATAAGAACACAATTCAACAATTTCGGTCATATTAACTTATTTGTAGATCTTACTTTGCTGAACATTTTTGCTGTTCACAGTTTATCATTATCATTAATAATATTCAAGATAATAACCAAAAACTGCAAAATTCCTTAAAATTACCAATTTAGTGGCAACAACCCAACAATGGACTGTTAGATTCGTCTGAAAATTTTATGGCTGATAGAACTTGGCCTAATGAACATTTTTAACTCTCATCAGATTTGCTCCAATTGCTTAAGTGTTTGAGATATATTAGCCAAAAACTGCATTTTACCCCTATGTTCTAATTTTAGCCATGGCGGTCATGTTTTTTGACGAAACAGAAAATAAAACACAATCTTTATTCTAGATACCCTAAGGATCATTCAGCTTAAGTTTGGTGGGAATTGGTTCAGTAGTTTCAGAGGAGAAGATTTTTTAAAGTTAGAAAACAGGAATCTGATGTTCAGTAGTTGTCGTTTGTTGATGTGGTTCATAAGTGTTTCTCCTTTCTCGTTTTTTATATAGATTAGACCATTGGTTTTCCTGTTTGAATGGTTTTACACTAGTAATATTTGGGGCTCTTTACAGCTTACTGTTCGGTGTGAGCCAAGGCTCCTTGTTGAAGACCGTACTTTGACCTATAATGGTTTACTTTTATAAATTTTGACTTGGATGGAGAGTTGTCTCATTGGCACTCATACCACATCTTCTTATATCTATGATAAACAAATTGTGTAAAATTGTCCTCAAAAGGCAATACTCCTCAAGAGGTCAATTGACAATTTTGGTCATACAAAACTTATTTGTAGATCTTACTTTGCTGAACATATTTGCTGTTTACAGTTTATCTTTATCATTAATACTATTCAAGATAATAACCAAAAACTGCAAAATTTACCTAAAATCACCAATATAGTGGCAGCAACCCAACAATGGGTTATTACATTCATCTGAAAATTTCATGGCTGATAGAACTATACCTTATAAACACATTTTTCCCCATTGTCAGATTTGCTCTAACTGCTTTGGTTTTTGAGATATAAGCCAAAAACTGCATTTTACCCCTATGTTCTATTTTTAGCCGTGATGGCCTTTTTTTTTTTTGACGAAACAGAAAATAAAACACTGTATTCTAGATACCCTAAGGATCATTCAGCTTAGGTTTGGTTGGAATTGGTTCAGTACTTTCAGAGGAGAAGATGTTTGAAATAGTTTACACCAGACGGATGACGACGGACGCGAAGTGATGGCTAAAGCTCACCGTTCCTTCGGGATGGTGAGCTAAAAAGTGGAAAGTTTTCATCCAAGGAATGTTCACACTAGTGTTTTTGAACCAGGAATGATTAAACTAGTGATTTTGTACCAGAATGATTGCACTAGTTATTCTATACCGGGATTAATTACACTAGTGCTTTAGATCCATACATAATTTAATTTTAACCCATTTATTTATGTAAACAATAAACCGGTCTAATATAAACAAAACAACAATATCAAGATCGATGCTTTCACACTATTTACATCCAATATTCTCTAGTGAAAAACAGTTACCCAGAATAAATACACGGCGGAATGAAAGTACGCTTACATATACATGCATGTCACCTGCATTTGTATTTGTAAATATTCATTATTTTTCATGAGCAATTTATTGTCGTAAGTATGTAAAACTTGGGTCTTTCATTATAGAAATACATAAAAAAAATTAGAAAATTGTGAAAATAAATCACTGCTGAGTTGGCTAGAAAGATAAAAAAATAAAGTATCCACGTAAATAAGTTGGCATTTACAGTACCATGATATCACTTTGATGTTCTTTAATATCATACCTGTACAAGTCAAATTTCCTATATTCCATCTTCCATTTTCCTGACAAGTAACAGTATATGTTCCATCCAATGACAGCCCTGATCTATCAAAACCAGTTTTACAGTCAAAAGTGAAAGTAGATGCAAGATTAGTGTTAGTCAGTCCAGAGTCCGTTCTTCCTGGAACATTTTCGGGCTCTCCACAGTCTATTTCTAAAGACAATAAAAAACATGTGTTAAAACTTAATAAAGACATACATTTAATACTTGAACTAGATTAACTAAAACAGATGATGGAAAATTCTTCACATTTTTTTACTCTGTTTTCTTGGTTACAGAAAATATGTAGAAATGTATTACACAAAACAAGATTTAGAAGGATGTGTCTGAAGCTGTTGTTTTCAATTATAACTGCATTTCAAATGCTCAACTTATAACACTTCAAACCAGTAAAAGTCTGAAATGGCCTATATCTGTACTTGACTGTACTGATTTTTACTCGACCAGTCTGAATTGGTCTGAAATTTACTCGACATTACTCGACCCCAGTCTTAACCATAATCGACTGTACTGATTTGTACTTGACCCTTATCTTTGCCATTGAAAATAGTCTGAACTATTACTCGACCAGTCTGAAACAGTCTTAACCCATCCTCGACCTATTTTTTTCAGTCTAAACCATACTCGACCAAAGGTCTGAACAATACTCGACCAGTCTGAACCATACTTGACCAAATAACCTCTACTTTTTCTAAATTTTAACTGTTAAAATAAATTTCTTTTTAACTGACATGACAACAGCCACAATAAAATAAAGATATATTATAAAAACAGATTTTTACATTCTTACATGATTCTCAGATTTATCGAATAGAGATAGTTATATAATTAAATCAAATTATCTTATATAATAATTTAATTATATTAATTTTAAAGTTTTAGAGTTTTGTTAAAAAAAGATTTTCTTTTACCTAAAAACCACACCTATACTGAGGGTAATTAAACCTTATTAAGGTGCTTCTTGTTTGGCATGTGTTTTTTTTTTAAATTAATTTTCCTAAATTCCTAAATAAAAACTACATGGGTCTCTAAAAACACCGCAAAGGACCTCCTTTGTGCACAAAGGAGCACAAAGGACCACAAAGGAGTTTCTTAAGAGCACAAAGGACCTGAAATTCATTTCAAAACATAAAAATATTATAATTCATGAAGAAAAATGTAAAAAAAACCCAAACAATTTCAATAAAAATTGCGATTTTAATAATGTACGATTTGTAGTTTTCATCGGTATCGTTTTGGAACCGACTTTATATCCGGGTTAAGTGATTTGAAAATGTAACATAACTGATAAAAACGTCAATTATTATTCTTGGTATCTTATTGTTGTAATTTTTCAAGGGTAAAGCATTACCAAAACTTCGAAAATTATATAGGATAGCAATGTGTTGTTGGTTTTTTTTGTCTCATATATCATCACTTCGTTTTCTTTATACGTATGATAATATTTTTAAGTGAAGTAAGAATACTTGCATTATAACAAAAAAGTCAAAACTTTATATTTTCAATTATGATTTATTAAAATTAAATAAACATGATAGAAAAATACATATGATTTAACAATAACATTTAAAATTTTGGTTTTGTCCTCACTGCAGCTGTCTTTGGCCGGTGACGTTGACCAGGCTTCTTGGCGAGACGTTTAACTTTTGGTATTGCAAAACCATTTGTCACTGGCAAGCTTTCGGTAAAGCACTGCTTTTTCAATTTGGGAAAGACTGTGCCATTTGGAATGTTGTATTCTGTGTTTTTTGAAATTTCCGAAAAGTTCATAATTGCCGTTTCCAACTATACTGCGTCTTAAATCTGTGTGGTGAAGTTGTATCACATTGTATATTTTGTCTAAACGTTCTGGTAATTGATGTGGTTTCCAGTTCAGTGCTACCTTAAACCGGTGGTTCATGGACTCACAGTTATTGTTTGTCCAGAGTCTGTTAGAGTCATATTTGCGATAGGGTTGATTAACATAATTGAACAAGCGGTTTTTAAGTCTTATCTCATAATAATTGGCAAAACACGGAAAGCTGTTACAAAGTTCATTGGACTTGGTGTCGAAATCTATGGTGTTATCAGCTGTTGCTATGCCATTGTTGTTAAAAATGTCGGACATAATCTGCGATCTTTGATTAGATGTTAGAGGCAGCTTGTTTTTTGTGTAATCTGTTACATTGTCTTTTATGTGCTTTGTGCAGTAATCTGTTTTTGTTGTAATGTTTTTTTGTATGGACTTGTTGAAGATCTTTCGGTGCGTTATCAGGGTCTTTAAGAACCATGTCCTGATATATTTCGATGCAGGATTTCTTATTATTGAGTCCCTCGGTTATACGATTCATTACTGAAGGGTCTGTACGTATAAACTCATGTGAGACGTGTTTGGCATTACCATGTGTTGTGTTGGTAGTTGGACATGAACCTGTATACTCGACAACGGCTATATGTTGGCGATTCTGAAATGTTGATGGTAGTTTGTTAAATGCACTGACTCGTTTCTTGAAAGTTTTGTCCCTTTTAAGAGAGATGTAGTAACGGTTAAGTGTTAAAACGGAGTCTGGATCTGGTTGAGGATTGTAAGGCACGTATGTTTTTTTGCCTTTCACTTGTTTCTCGAAGCAGAATAGTCCCTCTTTAATAAAAGTCCTCATTATACATAACTTATTAATTGTGTGAAATTGAAATCTTTACAAACAGTGTTAGCTTAATTTTTTCTCTCCGGTTTAATGTCCAGTCTTTATTTATATATTCATGTTTTCTCAATACTTTTCAAAATATAATTATAGGTATACTAACATCTTATCGAAAATGGCCGTAATCTTATACATATCCGTACCGGTTACGGAACACGGTTTCGTAAATCTTCAACTTTATACCGATTTAACTCGAGTATTTTAATAAAAAAAACAATATTTTTTTCGTGAGAAATGCCTTTCCCCCCATTTAATAAACAATTTCAGGTCCTTTGTGCACTTATCATACTCCTTTGTGGTCCTTTGTGCTCCTTTGTGCACAAAGGAGGTCCTTTGCGGTGTTTTTAGAGACAGAAACTACATAGGTTTCATGGTTACATACAAAAAATGTACAATAGTTATATAATTATCTTTTTAATGAGGTAACAACAGCCAACAAAATCACTGAAATTGTTTAACCTTATTATAGAAATATATCTATTATTATAATTTGGGATATATTATATACGATATATATCAAAAAGGGATAAAAATTAAAGAAATTAATAAAATTGTTCTTCTGATTAGTGGTGAAGTATAAAGTAATACTTCCTGTTTGGGGTAAACTCATGAAAAAGATCACACCTGGTCAATGAGTATTAAATTCTAAATAACATTCATTCAAAATTGCAACATCCTGTGAAACTTAAATCGCAAGGCCTTTTGAATTCACTAGATAAGTATTATACACGAGTTTAAGAAAAATAGGGCTTTCTTTTTACCTGTAAAACACA
Source organism: Mytilus californianus (assembly GCF_021869535.1). Lineage (NCBI taxonomy): Eukaryota > Metazoa > Mollusca > Bivalvia > Mytilida > Mytilidae > Mytilus > Mytilus californianus. The sequence goes on along the minus strand of NW_026262723.1, from coordinate 36,106,649 downwards.
CATGTACTGAGGTAATTAAACCTTATTAAAGTGCTTCTTGTATGCCATGTCTTTAATTTTGACAAATTTTTTTAAAAATTTAATTGGAATAAATTTTTACTGTAACTTTGGAACACATTTCCCTTTTTAAAAGTTTATCACAGGATTACTATAGAAGTTCTATTATCATGATTATATTAAATTCTTGGTTTAACAAAACAAAGGTGTCATTTTTTAAATTTATCAAGTTGCTTTATATGCTATTTTATATATATTTTAATAAAAAAAATGATTACTGCATTATTAACTAAACTCAACTGACACCATAAATCTATACGAGGCTTAAGTTAATGGTGAAAATTGTCCAGTAACCATAAAATATATCTGAAACATTCAAAAAATTTTGAATAACATTGAAAATATTAGTCACAATTCAGTTTTGAGATTATTTGATCAGCTTGTTTTATTTTTATTTTAAAGGTGATATATATGTATGTATATAAGTGTTGATGAATATGGTGATGAAGTTATATTATGTTTATTGTGAAATTTTGGTTTCAATGCTATATTGAATACATTTTTAATTTCAAATTGTTGTTCAAATTTCTAGCCAGGGGAAATAGCTGTTGTTCAAAACAGTTCCTAAATTGATGAAATACAATAGATAGATACAAAAAATAGGTCTAGGTTGATTAAGACTTGGTCGAGTATGGTTCAGACTAGGTCGAGTATGGTTCAGACTAGGTCGAGTATGAATCAGACTAGGTCGAGCATGGTTCAGACGCATACTGGTCGAGTAAGGGTCGAGTACAAGTTCAGACTGTTAAGTATGGTTCAGACTACAGTCAAGTATTATCAAGTAAATTTCAGACCAATTCAGACTGGTCGAGTAAAAATCGGTACAGTCGAGTACAGATATAGGCCATTTCAAACTTTTACTGGTTTGTAGTGTAAGGAAACTAAAGGTAGCCACAAGAACTTAAATTCACTTCACTACAACTTCAAACCAAAGGTGAACTATAGACACAGATCACCTTTATGTAGTTGTCTCGCCTAGATGAAGTTGAAAAGGTGAGTCTTTGGCATACTGTTTCCCAACGTGGTGGTGTCAACAATGTGTAAGTTTGTGATTAGGCCAAAAAAATAATATGTCTGTTTACAGTTACCCGACCGACCCTGCTTTTGAGCGCCAACCCTAAATCATTTAATTCTGTCGTAAAGTGAAAAATTAATTGAACTTGTGTCAAAAGCGAAGTTAGAGTTGTCAATAAAAAAAATCAATTGCCTGATACATCCTAATGTTCACAAATGTGAATATGACAGATGTTTTAAGGAAATTCACGACTCGTGTGATGAAATAAACACTTTGCCGCCATTTTTTCCCCAGTCAATATTTAATAAACAAAGGGAAATAATCCATTCATTAAAAATATGGGTAAACTCGCCCCATGGACAACTCGGACCACGGCAAGACGAACGGAACAACTCATAATCATGTTGCAAAAAATAAAATGAAAAAATAACATGAAATAGAAATACCGACCTACCTGCCCCACTTTTTTTTAATGATGTAACCTTAAACAGATATATTTTTTTTTGGCCTTAGGTTAGTTTATAGAGAAACACTAGTGGTAGGTCAATGATATTAGGTATATCAATGACCTACCACTAGTTCTTCTCCTTGAACTGACCTAATCACAAACTAATACATGTTACCTATTAAAGCAAATGTTACAAAGTCAATAAGCCATAACTGAGGGTCTGGGTCAAATAATCTCTCTTTGAAATGGGATGTGCCAATGCTAATACAGTTACATATTAAATATAAATGACCTACCATTGGTGACTTCCTTTAAACTGAACTAATCACAAACTAATACATTGTTGATGCCGCCTCCACTATGAACAGCACACCCAAGACAATTTTTTTCAACTTCATCGAGGAGAGACATAAAAATCATTCTAACATGCTAAAGCTACAGTATGAATGTATGTATAAGCAGATTTTTTATTTAAAAAAAAAGGTCAGAAATACTGAATGAAAGGAAGGTAGAAAATTGGTCACAAAATGACTTCTGTTTTGTTTTTCTGTGTATCATTTAACAAGTGTTCCTTTGATGCAGGCTTCCAAAATTATTTTTAGCCAGCCGGACATTTTATATATTTTCCCGATTTTAATCCCTTAAGACAAAATAAACAAAAGGCAATTATGGTAATCAGTTGCCGAGTTGGCCATCCCAATGATTGACATTAAAAAAAAAAACGATATTAAACTTTCTTTGATTCAAATTCGAAGTTCTGACGTAAACTGTTAAATTGACAGTGCATCATTCGAAGTGTGCAACATCAGCGTACTTATAGACTCTTTATTTGTGCAAAATAACGTTGTCAAAAACTTTACTTTCGTTTTCAAATCTAATATACCGGATGTTATCTTGACAATGGTAAAACATGGACCAGAGACGGATATGTAAATTCCGTGTACGTTTGCAAAGCATGAATGAGTGTATGTAGCTCTTTCTACGTTATTTCTTCAAGAAAATATTCGAAATAAACGTGAGATAAAGGTATCAATGGCAATTTAAGCATTTTTTGGAGAAATTAGGATGCATAATTAAATTTCACACCTTTGCACATGCGCACACGTGTACTGTTCAAACAGAGACATGTCTCTGGTTCAAACAACGTGGTTATGACGATTTTTCATTTTCACCTTTTAAAATTTTTTCATCAAATCATATTTGTAAACGTATTTCTGATAATTTAAATCCTTTTGACTAAATTAATTAGATGCCGGCAAACCGCTGAAATGTAAGAAAATAACTTTGAATAGATCGATCCGGTTCAAAATAGTTTACCTGTCACCTGAACAGGTAAATTTCAGCTGTTCGACAACTAATTAGCCTTTATTAAAATGAGAAGGTATTAAAGTAGGGGTTGTTTTGATAGTACTTAACCCTTTCGCCGATGAGTTCCGGTTTACCGGGAATCACGCTTCAGACAGCTGACGATGAGTCCCGTTTTACCGGGATCGGAATACCTCTTTTATATTTCCCGCTCAAAACAGTGCAAAAACGAGTTATCTTTCTTTGTTGAATACCCGGATGTAAGTGTTAACATGGCGTTTCCGTTTGTTGAAAACTGTGTCAAAATCAGAGGAAATTTACGGAATTTACGAGAATTTGAAATGAGGGAACATTTTTTTTGAAAGAATATGGAAGAATTGAAGCCAAACTAGTATATTTTTTTGACATAAAATGTCGTTTTATGTACAAAACACTTGGAATGGACATCGTTCAGTGTAAGGAATTTGTACAGCCTCATTAAATTTTTCAAAATTTTGCCGTTTTGGGTTAAAAAATTACGATTTTGGGTCAAAGAGCAGAATTTTGAGAATTCACCTAGATAATGCAGAAAATTTGAATATTTTATGAAGAAAAAATTATCAAAACATGAACAAAACTGTGAACATGGTGTTAGTGAATGAAATAAAGACAAAAATAACTACAGACAAGTTTTTATTGACATTTATTATGAAGATCTCCCACTTGAGTAATAGTAGCCAGGGAAACCATCGTCTCAGAGTAGCTTCTGTCTGGGCAGCTATCGGTGAAAGGGTTAATGATCATGTCACTTATATGATCGGAAATGTGTGGTTGTTAAAGGCAAAAGGTTGGATCAAAAAGATCGCGAATTATGTTAAAATGACCGTCTCTTAAGAAAGCCTTGAAAATTAAAAAGTAGATGACTGTTTCATGCTTTTCCCAGCCGGACTTTATCCGGACATTATACAAATGTCCGGCATATATGACCGTTTTGGAAGCCTTGCTTTGATGTATAACCCATCATCTCTTTTATTCATATAGTAAGAAAGAGAATGTCATGAACTACTGCAGGAGACTTTATTAATTAAAGAACCTTTGTGAGCATGCTCACATACCCCACGCCCCCAAATTGTCAGTGGGCAAACAAAATCTCACTAGATTCCTAAGTTCAAATTCATAACTCCTCTAAAAATCAATTGATAATAATTTTTTGTGGGTATGCACATTTACATATTATGTCCTTGTTATCTACAAAGATTCAGGAAATTTTGTAGTGTGGTTTCAGAGGAGTTGCAATGACAAATTTTTGCAGTAGTATTTTTTAAAGCCAAAATTTTAAGTTCAAGGGGTTATAACTCCTAGAAAATGCAGTGATGATAACTTTTTGTGGATATGCACAATTACATATCATGTCCTCATTATCTACAAAGTTTTATAAAATTCTGTTGTGTGGTTTCAGAGGAGTTGCCACGACAAACTGTTGCAGTAGTATAATTAGGTCAAATTCTAAGTTCAAAGGGGCATGACTCCTAGAATAAAATAGAATCAGAATTTCCTGTGGATATGAACATCTACATATTATGTACTTATTATCTACATAGTTTCAGGAAATTCTGTTGTGTGGTTTCAGAGGAGTTGCAATTACAAGAACAGGACTGGCGGACAGACTGACAGGCAGACAGACAGACGGACAGACGGACAGACGGACGGACGGACGGACTGACTGACTGACAGACGAACTGATGAAGGGACGGGTCAAAAACATTATACCCAACCGAACTTTGTTCCGTGAGGTATAATTACATCTAACATATCTAATTAAAGTTCAACTATATCTTTCCTCCATATCCCATTAAACACAACAAAAAAGGAGAAAGGGACATGTTATACACAAGTTATCCTTGCTGTATTTAATAGTGTGTTTTCAAAGCCAGAAATTTGACATTTGACATTTGACATTCCATTGGCCATATATTGTGTACTTGTAGTACAATGTATCAATTTTTCCTTATTAGATTTCTGGAAATGTCTTTTTTTTTCGTTCACAATTTTCTTTTTGTTTTATTTGTCCACCTTAAGATCTGTTTTTGCTGAGTTTAATATATTAACCTTTATGAATGTTTAAATATCTTTGGTAGTTTATTTGCTTTTACTTCAGAAATATGAGATACTGTCTCCTGAGCTTTTTTCCTTAATTTTACAAAAACAAAATACATCTAACCTGGACATTCTGGTGCATCTCCAAGAAGCTCATATCCACCAGTCATGACATTGTAAGAGCAATACAGTGTCCTGTTAATCTTCTTTGATCCATACTGGCATTCTATATTCACTTCTGTCCTGTACTCAACTGAGGACCCAGCTGGGTAAATATTAGTTGATCGATCAATAGACCCCTGATTTGGAGTAGGACAAGTTGCCACTGTAAATAATAACAGAAAGCAAAGATATGAATATAAATACATAACGTTCCCAAAGGAGACTGCCAAAACTTGTGTGTGCTGTAGTTTAATGCAAATCTCTAAGCAGTTTTAGAATCTCTACACTATGAAAAGAGCTAATAAATTGCTCCATCGAGCGCAGCTGGATACAACCACAGAGGTCCAACCCTGAACAGTTGGGGCAAAAATGGTCACAATATTCGCGCTTGATACAGTTCTAAATTTAGATTATCATTAAATATTTGACACATAATAGGTTTCTGACACAGAATAACTGTAGTCAAAGAACTTAGAATTGGTTATATGATTTGAATTTATATTCAATAGACCCCCCCCCCCCCCTCCCCCCCCAAAAAAAAAATCAAAGTGCTGGATAGCACCTGTGGAAAGTTTGCAACGGTAGATGTGTAATATTTCAAATAGGTTGTAAATGTGTAGATTGGGTGTTTAACTTTTTTTCCAACTTTAAAAAAAAATAAAATGCTCCGCTGGGCGCAGCTTGATACGACCGCAGAGGTCGAACCCTGAACAGTTGGGGCAAGTATGGACACAACATTCAAGTTTGATACAGCTCTGAATTTGGATTGTGATTAAATATTTGACACAGCATAGGTTTCTGACACAGAATGAATGTGGTCTAAGAACTTAATTTTTTTAATTTACCTATTATGGTCCAATATCCAAAATCTAAATACATGGTTAGATTCAGCATATCAAAGAATCCAAAGAATTCAATTTTTGATGAAATCAAACAAAGTTTAATTTTGGACCCTTTTGACCTCAATGTGGACCAATTTGATAATGGGGCCCAAAAATCAAAATACATGGTTAGATTCAGCATATCAAAGAACCCCATATATTCAATTTTTGTTGAAATCAAACAAAGTTTAATTTTGGATCCCAACTTGGACCAACTTGAAAACTGGGCCCATAATCAAAAATCTAAACACATGTTTAGATTCAGCATATCAAAGAACCCCAAGAATTCAATTTTTGTTAAAATCAAACTAAGTTTAATTTTGGACACTTTAATTTGGACCTTAATGTAGACCAATTTAAGAAACGGGACCCAAAATTAAAAATCTAAATACACGGTTAGATTTGGCATATCAAAGAACCCCAATAATTCAATTTTTGATGAAATAAAACAAAAGTTTAATTTTGGACCCTTTTGACCTCAATATGAACCAATTTGATAGCAGGGCCCACAAATAAAAAATCTAAATACATGGTTAGATTCAGCATATCAAAGAACCCCATATATTCAATTTTTGTTGAAATCAAACAAAGTTTAATTTTGGGCCCCAATTTGGACCAACTTGAAAACTGGGCCCAAAATCAAAAATCTAAATACATGTTAAGATTCAGCATATCAAAGAACCCCATATATTCGATTTTTGTTAAAATCAAACTAAGTTTAATTTTGGACCCTTTGGACCTTGATGTAGACCAATTTAAAAAACGGGACCTAAATTAAAAATATAAATACACGGTTAGATTTGGCATATCATAGAACCCCAATAATTCAATTTTTGATGAAATAAAACAAAGTTTAATTTTGGACCCTTTTGACCTCAATATGAACCAATTTGATAGCGGGGCGGGGTCCACAAATAAAAAATCTAAATACATGGTTAGATTAAGCATATCAAAGAACCCCATATATTCAATTTTTGTTGAAATCAAACAAAAAAAAGTTTAATTTTGGACCCCAATTTGGACCAACTTGAAAACTGGGCCCGAAATCAAAAATCTAAATACATGTTTAGATTCAGCATATCAAAGAACCCCATATATTCAAATTTTGTTAAAATCAAACTAAGTTTAATTTTGGACCCTTTGGACCTTAATGTAGACCAATTTGAAAACTGGACCCAAAATTAAAAATCTAAACACACAGTCAGATTTGGCAAAACAAATAAATAAATGTGGTCAAAGATTTTACAAATCTAATGCGCCATACTGTGCAATTAAAGATTACTTCTTGAAATTTTTCAATATTTGAAATTTGAAAAAAAAAAAAAAAATTTGAAGATTAATTTCTTTTTAATTTCTGAAATCTGAAATGAGAAAAAATTGACCCCCAACAATTTCTTTTTATCCCCCCCCCCCCCCCTCCCTTTTTCCCCAAAAAATTCTTTCCCTCAAGATATGGTCATAATCTCAATTCAAATTTCCAATGGAATTTGCAACCATAATTACCCATTTAAATTTACCATAGTGCTAACTTAATCTATTTTATAATAGAATTTAAAATATGGTGTCAAATCTTTCATATGAATTTTTTTGTTAAAAAAAAAAAAAGATGCAACATTTGCAGATATTTTTACTGGTCTTCCTTTATAAATATGTATTTCTTTAATCATAATTTAAAAGCAGTGTAAGGGAAGTAATCAAAACGCTGTATGCGGATTACCTCCCTTACACTGTTTTAAATTGTCTTAATTGTTCATTAACCATTACTTTATACATAATTTAAAAGCATTGTAAGGGAGGTAATTCAAATGATGTATTTGATTTATCTCCCTTACACTGCTTTAAATTATGTTTTGTACTAAAGTATTTGTCCATATAAAAATGCTTGTTTTTTGCCCCTTTTTTGGCCCCTAATTCGTAAAATTTTGAGGCAATTACCCCTAAAATCAATCCCAGCATTCCCTTTGTGATATGGAACCTTGTGGTACAATGTCAGAGAGATCCATACACTAACACACAAGTTATGTCTGGAAGTTACAAAAATGCTTATTTTTGGCCCCTTTTTGGCCCCTAATTCCTTAACTGTTGGTACCATAACCCCCAAAATCAATCCCAACCTCTCTGTTGTGGTATTGAACCTCATGGTAAAATTTCATAGAGATCATTCACTTAAACTAAAGTTAGAGTGCGAAAACCAATGTGTCTTCAGACGACGACGACGCCAACATCATACCAATATACGATCGCAAAATTTTTTTGCGGTCGTATAATTACTTAATACAAGAAATAATTGGAACATGATGCTGTGACGAAGTCTCCCAAACAAAGCTCCCATAATTAGTCATTCCTAGGCAGGGGGTGGGAGTGACCCCAGGGGATTCCCCTTTTATTTCATTTGATTTGTTTTATTGTCCCATACAAGAATATATATGGTTTGGCGGTGGGGATCTTGACCGTTTAAAAGTTCTCAAAACAGGATGGGGTGGGGTGACACCCAGGGACCTCCCCTATATTTCATTTGATTTGTTTTATTGTCCCATACAAGAATATATATGGTTTAGGGGTGGGGATCTCAACCGTTTACAGGTTTTCAAAAAGAAGGGGGTAGGGTGACCCCTGTTGACTTCCTCTATATTTCATTTGATTTGTTTTATTGTCCCATACAAGAATATATATGGTTTATGGGTGGTGATCTCGACCGTTTACAAGTTCTTAAACAGGAAGGGGGTGGGAGTGACCCCAGGAGACTCACCTTTTATTTCATTTGATTTGTTTTATTGTCCTGTACAAGAACATATATGGTTTCGGGGTGGGGATCTTGACGGTTTACAAGTTCTAAACAGGATGGGGTGGGGGTGAAACCCAGTGACTCCCTCTATATTTCATTTGACTTGTTTTATTGTCCCATACAAGAATATATATGGTTTAGGGATGGGATCTCGACCGTTTAAAAGTTCTCAAAACAGGATGGGGTGGGGGTGACACCCAGGGACTCCCCCTATATTTCATTTGATTTGTTTTATTGTCCCATTCAAGAATATATATGGTTTATGGGTGGGGATCTCGACTGTTTACAAGTTCTCAAAACAGGATGGGGTGGGGGTGACACCCAGGGACTCCCCCTATATTTCATTTGATTTGTTTTATTGTCCCATACAAGAATATATATCGTTTATGGGTGGGGATCTCGACTGTTTACAAGTTCTTAAACAGGAAAGGGGTGGGAGTGACCCCAGGGGACTCGCCTTTTATTTCATTTGATTTGTTTTATTATCCCATTCAAGAATACATATGGTTTAGGGGTGGGGATCTTGACCGTTTACAAGTTCTCAAAACAGGATGGGGTGGGGGGTGACACCCAAGGACTCCCCCTATATATCATTTGACTTGTTTTATCGTCCCATACAAGAATATATATGTTTTAGGGGTGGGGATCTGAACCGTTTACATTAATGAGTTCTCAAACAGGAGGGGTGGGGCTGATCCAGAGGGACTCCTGCTATATTTCAGTTGATTTGTTTTATGATCCTGTGATCATTACTGAAAACCGTGTGTGTCTATCACTTACTGTTTTCAAGATATAGTCATTTGAAAATTAAAAAATAAATAAATCCCATAGCTGGTTCTATAGTAAATCCTTCCCTTCTGTTGGCCCCTCAAAATACCCCTAAATAGACCTCAAGAAGAAAAATAATAAGAACTGAGCAAAACAATAAGTCTCCAAACTTTGTTTGGGAGACTTAATAGCAAATAGTGTAATTACGAATTTTGTTATAGTCCGATTTTCTGATGCCGATTATGTAATAGGCCGAGTTTATTATAGTCCAAGTTTGTTGTGGGCCGAGATGAGATACCAGGATACTTTCAATACACTCGGGCTTTTACCTCTTTAATAAACATTGTAAAAATCGTAGTATAAAGCATTGAAAAATGTTCATTCATGAAATATTTTAAACACAGTATTTATTTTCTCTTCAACCGGGGGATGGGAGGAAACCCCTGAAACCAGGATTATAGTACTCCCGTTGATATGGATCTCAGGCATGTCTGGGGAATAAAAGCATAACGTAGAAACTGCTGTCTCATGTAGATGTGTATTGATTTTACATTCCGCATAGCGCAGATCAGAGAAGTAGTGTTTGTGATAGCCATTTTCAAAATGAAGTTGAATTATTTGAATTATCGATGAACATTCAGTACATTTTAATTCAAACTGTAAGCTAATCAAAATAGAAGTAACTCAAAATTTCAAAAGCATCTTCCTAGAATTAGTTGTCAAAACACCAGTACTACATTATCTAGGAGTAGAACACACATCCTAAAGTAAGATAGTCTGTCACTTCCAGTTTGAGGCTGATGCTTTAGGAAAGTTTTTGCTATAAACTTTCCAAAAATGTACTCCCCCTTTTTTTTTTTGCTTTTGTGCAATACACTATGCTGTTGCTCATTGACCCCCCCTCCCCCTTTTTTTTCCAAAAAAAAAAAAAAAAAAAATTGAAAAAATTTTCTTTTTAATTTCTGAAATATGAAATTTCCCTCAAGATATGGTCATAATCTCAATTCAAATTTCCAATGGAGTTTGCAACCATAATAACCCATTTAAATATATCATAAAAGTCTTAAAACTGAAAATGACATACATAATCATGGCTAAAATCAATATTCCTTAATCAGCATTTTTAAATAATAACTTCTAAAAATAAATAGACAGCTAATCACCTCAAGACAATACAACATTTCTTTATACATTATTTAAAACCAGTGTAAGGGAGGTAATCCAAACATAACATTGTACTTTTTTTTAATTAACCATTAACCAGGAAACCCTTGTTTTTCCCCCTTTTTTGCCCCTAATTCCTAAACGGTTTGAGCCATAACCCCCCCCCCCCTCCCCTCCCCTCCCCTCCCCCCTCCCCAAAGCCAATCCTAACAATCTCTTTGTGGTATGGAAACTTGTGGTATAATTTCAGACAGATCCATACACAGTTCCACAAGTTATTGTCTGGAAACTAGGAAAATGCTTATTTGGGCCCCTTTTTGGCCCCTAATTCCTAAACTGTTAGGACTATAGCCCCCAAAATCAATCCCAACCTTCCTTTTGTGGTTATAAACCTTGTGTTTTAATTTCATAGATTTCTATTAACATTTACTAAAGTTATTGTCCAGAAACCAAATGTCTTTGGATGACGCTGACGACGACGTGATACCAATATATGACCGCAAAATTGCGGTCGTATAAAAATTAATCATTTTGAATTGAGAAGTATTGTAATTTAATGAACCAAATAGAAAAGTTTTTTTTGCTGAATGCTCTTAAACCATGCTTTTTAAAATATTCCAAACTAAGTCTCAGTAATAATATTCAGAATAATATTATTTAATACTTGCAAACTCCTTAGATAACAAGAGTGCACACGCTGAAATGTCTGACCTTCTTTACTAATCATTGATATTATGTTGATAGTCCTAAATATAAAGCTTTATTACAACTGTCACATAAACTTAACATTAACCAAGTAAACTAAACATTGACCAATGAACCATGAAAATGAGGTCAAGGTCAGATAAACCATGCTAGGCAGGCATGTACAGCTAACAATTCTTCCATACAACAAATATAGTTGACCTATTGCTTATGTTTTAAGACAAGAGTGCACATGCTGAAATGTCTCGCCTTCTTTACTAACCATTGATTTTATGCTGATAGTCCTAAATACAAAGCTTTACTACAAGTAACACATAAACTTAACATGATCCAAGAAAATGAGGTCAAGGTCAGATAAACCAAACGAGAAATACATGTACACCTTACAATCATTCAATAAACAAAACATAGTTGACCTTTTGCTTATTGTTTCTAAGAAACAGTCTTAAACAAGAAAACTTAACATTGACCAATGAACCATGATAATGAGGTCAAGGTCAGATGAACCATGCCAGACAGACATGTACACCTTACAATCAATTTAGGCATTAAATATAGTTGACCTACTGCTTATAGTATATAAGAAACAAACTTAACCATGAAAACTTAACATTGACCAATGAACCATGAAAATGAGGTCAAGTTCAGATGATACCTGCCAGACAGACATATACACCTTACAATCCTTCCATACATCAAATATAGTTGACCTATTGCTTATAGTTGAAGAAAAACAGACCATAACACAAAAACTTAACACTGAAAAAATGAACCGTGAAAATGAGGTCAAGGACAATGGACATATGACAGACGGAAACTTCGTAACATAAGGCATCTATATACAAAGTATGAAGCATCCAGGTCTTCTAGCTTCTAAAATATAAAGCTTTTAAGAAGTTAGCTAACGCTGCCGCCGCCGCTGCCAGATCACTATCCCTATGTCGAGCTTTCTGCGACTTTTAGGCTCGACAAAAAACAGACCAAAACACAATAAAATGCTTCGCTGGGCGCAGCTTGATACGACCGCAGAGGTCGAACCCTGAACAGTTGGGGCAAGTATGGACACAACATTCAAGCTTGATACAGCTCTGAATTTGGATTGTGATTAAATATTTGACACAGCATAGGTTTCTGACACAGAAAGAATGTGGTCTAAGAATTTGATTTTTTTTAATTTACCTATTATGGTCCAATGTCCAAATCAAAATACATGGTTAGATTCAGCATATCAAAGAACCCCAAGAATTCAATTTTGTTAAAATCAAACTAAGTTTAATTTTGGACCCTTTGGACCTTAATGTAGACCAATTTATAAAACGGGACCCAAAATTAAAAATCTAAATACACGGTTAGATTTGGAATATCAAAGAACCCCAATAATTCAATTTTTGATGAAATCAAACAAAGTTTAATTTTGGACCCTTTCGACCTCAATGTGGACAAAGTTGATAACGGGCCCAAAAATCAAAAATCTAAATACATGGTTAGATTCAGCATATCAAAGAACACCATATATTCAATTTTTGTTGAAATCAAACAAAGTTTAATTTTGGACCCCGATTTGGACCAACTTGAAAACTGGGCCCATAATCAAAAATTTAAATACATGTTTAGATTCAGCATATCAAAGAACCCTAAGAATTCAATTTTTGTTAAAATCAAACTAAGTTTAATTTTGGATCCTTTGGACCTTAATGTAGACCAATTTGAAAACGGAACCAAAAATTAAGAATCTAAATACACGGTTAGATTCGGCATATCGAAGAACCCCAATAATTCAATTTTTGATGAAATCAAACAAAGTTTAATTTTGGACCCTTTGGACCTCAATGTGGACCAATTTAAAAACTTGGCCAAAAATCCAAAAACTAAATACACGGTTAGATTCAGCATATTAAATAACCCCAAGAATTCAAGAATAAAACCCCATTGAAATTGGTCAAGAAATAAGCAATTTATATGAAGTATCTTCATTTGCACAATACTGTGCAATTAAATATTTCTTGCTATTGCGCAATACTGTACAATTGACAATTTCTTGCTATTGCGCAATACTGTGCAATTGAAGATTTCTTGCTATTGCGCAATACTGTGCAATTGAAGATTTCTTGCTATTGTGCAATACCATGCAATTGAAAATTTCTTGCTATTGCACAATACTTATTATATAATAATTTACACATCCTGTTTGGTGTGTATCTCCTACCATATCATTATTATTTGCTTTTAAATATAAATCAGAAATAACCAACTTAAAATGGAAAATTTTAAAAGAAATAATAGGAACAAAAGAAAAAAAGGAAAAAAAAAAAATCCCCCTCCCCCCAAATTTTTTGAAACCCCTTATAATTCATCACACCCAAACTCAATCCCAGCCTTCCCTTTGTGGTATGGTACCTTGCAGTACAATTTCAGAGAGATCCATACATTTGAACACAAGTTATTGTCTGGAAAATAGAAAAATGCTTGTTTTTTGCCCCTTTTTGGCCCCTAATTCCTAAAATATTGAGGCAATTACCCCCATCATCAATCCCAGCCTTCCCTTTGTGGTATGGTACCTTGCAGTACAATTTCAGAGAGATCCATACACTTGAACACAAGTTATTGTCTGGAAACTAGAAAAATGCTTATTTTTGGCCCCTTTTTGGCCCCAAATTCCTAAACGTTTCGGCAATTACCCCCAAACTCAAATCCAGCTTTCCCTTTGTGATATGGAACCTTGTAGTACAATTTCAGAAAGATCTATACACTTACACACAAGTTATTGTCCTGAAACTAGAAAAATGCTTGTTTTTTGCCCCTTTTTGGCCCCTAATTCCTAAAATATTGAGGCAATTACCCCCATCATCAATCCCAGCCTTCCCTTTGTGGTATGGTACCTTGCAGTACAATTTCAGAGAGATCCATACACTTGAACACAAGTTATTGTCTGGAAACTAGAAAAATGCTTATTTTTGGCCCCTTTTTGGCCCCCAATTCCAAAATGTTTCAGCAATTACCCACAAACTCAATTCCAGCTTCCCCTTTGTGATATGGAACCTTGTAGTACAATTTCAGAAAGATCCATACACTTACACACAAGTTATTGTCATGAAACTAGAAAAATGCTTGTTTTTTGCCCCTTTTTTGGCCCCTAATTCCTTAAATTTTGAGGCAATTACCCCCAAAATCAATCCCAGCATTCCTTTTGTGATATGGAACCTTGTGGTACAATGTCAGAGAGATCCATACACTAACACACAAGTAATGTCTGGAAGTTACAAAAATGCTTATTTTTGGCCCCTTTTTGGCCCCTAATTCCTTTACTGTTGGTACCATAACCCCTAAAATCAATCCCAACCTTCCTTTTGTGGTATTGAACCTTGTGGTAAAATTTCATAGAGATCCATTCACTTAAACTAAAGTTAGAGTGCGAAAACCAATGTGTCTTCGGACGACGCCGGACGACGCCAGACGACGACGACGACGACGCCAACGTCATACCAATATATACGACCACAAAAATTTGTTTGCGGTCGTATAAAAACTTAACACTGAGCAATGAACCTTCAAAATGAGGTCAAGGTCAAATAAAACCTGCCAGACTGACATATATATTATAAAATATTTCCATACACCAACTATAGTTGAACTATTGCATATAGTATTAGAAAAAAAGACCAAAACTCAAAAACTTAACTTTGACCACTGAACCATGAAAATGAGGTCAAGGTCAGATGACACCTGCCAGCTAGACATGTACACCTTACAATCATTCCATACACCAAATATAGTAGACCTATTGCATACAGTATAAGAAAAACAGACCAAAACACAAAAACTTAACTATAACCACTGAACCATGAAAATGAGGTCAAGGTCAGATGACACCTGCCAGTTGGACAATTACACCTTACAGTCCTTCCATACATCGAATATACTAGAACCTATTGCTTATAGTTTCTGAGATATGGACTTGACCACGAAAACTTAACCTTGTACACTGATCCATGAAATGAGGTCAAGGTCAAGTGAAAACTGTCTGATGGGCATGAGGACCTTGCAAGGTACACACATACCAAATATAGTTATCCTATTACTTATAATAAGAGAGAATTTAACATTACAAAAAATCTTAACTTTTTTTTCAAGTAGTCACTGAACCATGAAAATGAGGTCAAGGACTTTGGACATGTGACTGTTGGAAACTTTGTAACATGAGGCATCCATATACAAAGTATGAAGCATCCAGATCTTCCACCTTCTAAAATATAAAGCTTTTAAGAAGTTAGCTAACGCCGCCTCAGGATCACTATCCCTATGTCGAGCTATCTGCAACAAAAGTCGCAGGCTTGACAAAAACTAGGTGGGTGTAAACTTTTCTATTGAAAGAGATTGTATTGGTAGCCGACTCTATTTTCCTTATTGAAAAGACCCAAGCAAAGCAAACAATCAAAATATATTGAAGGATATTGATATAAATCGCATTAAAAAGTCAACCCCTTGAACACTATCAGATAATATCATAAAAGTGGTGAGGATGCCAATGATACAATAATATGACTGAAACATATTTAGTAACACTGCAACTATTAGTCAAAACATGTTTTTTTCTTTTTAAATCCTATTTACAAATAAGGGTTCCTCCTGTTCAGCATAAACTGTATAAAATGTTAAGAAAATGCTGTGGGGCGCAGCTTGATACAACCCCAGAGGTCCAACCCTGAACAGTAGGGGCAAGTATGGACATTATGTTCAAGCTTGATACTGCTCTGCATTTGGATAGTGCTAAAATATTTAACACAGCATAGGTTTCAGACACAGAATGAATGTGGTCAAGGAACTGAAAAATCTGAAATTTTTATTTCACCTATTATGGTCCAATATCCAAAATCTAAATACACGGCTAGATTCAGCAAATCAAAGTACACCAAGAATTTAATCAATTTATTTATTAATGGACAATATTAGCTTTTTTATAAGGGTTTGCTTCATCAAAAAATAAAAATTATAAATTTAATATAGCATTCTGAAAATTAATTTACACAGAATAACAAGCAAACCAACAACAAATGTTTTAGTTTGTATTACCTCTTTCTTAATTTAATAGATTTATACTAAAATTGCTCAATGGAAAACAGACAACGAATTAAAAACCTTTTAGGCTTTATAGTGAATTAAGAAATCTGTAGTGCCATACCTTGACAACTGGGATATCCATTTGACCACATTCCACTTTTTTCACAATCTAGTTTGCTATACATGGTACTCAATTTATATCCATGGTCACAGGTAAATTCAACTGAATCCTCAAAGAAGAAAAAATCCTTCTTTGACAAAACTGTTCCATTATTTAGAGGAGGTGGAACTGGACACTGCTTCCCTGTAATAGATAGAAAATACATTTAACTAGTGTAATTTTCTATTTGATTTATCTGATATGCAAAATTTTTACAGTTCATTTTGGTTCCTTTGTTTACAATTTCCAAGTTTATTTCTACAAATGCTTAATGAGCTTAAGAAATATATACATGCATGCAGCCTGATGCTATTTAAATTCTTAACTTCACTTTAGAAAAAAAATAACATAACCTCTGAATATTGTTGCTTATATTTTTAAATTCACATACATGCAATGCTTTGGAAGTTGGAAGTTGACAAAATAGCCTTAATTTTTTTAGCAGGCTGTCAGTCATAGTTATGATCTAAAATTTGACAACAGGACTGCTGCCTGCCATATCCTTTTAACATTTGCCTGATAATAACAAAGCCTGAATTCAAATTGCCTAGTCATTAGATGCCTTCCTTAGTTACCATGAGCACTTTCACATATTCAGTGGTGTTTTGTCCATGTTTTTTTTACTTCAAAATTAAAATTGCCAGGCAGGGGTGCAGGTTATAGAGAATTGTCAGAAAGGAATAAGAAAAACACGATTTCGCGATGTTTGTCGATGAAATTGTAGAGGGTGTCCTTAGTTCTTTTCATATTTATCACTCTACCTAATATATATTAATATGCAATTTTTATTCAAAATCCAACATTAACTGAAACGTATCTATTAAAATCAAATGTTTCTTTCCAAATTTTTAATTATTTTCATAGCAATGCATACTTAAACTGGATTATGCTTGTAAACAAGGCTACAAAAAAAGTGAAGGAGTCAGCCTAGAACGAGCTTATGCATAACGATGTATAAACTACAAAATGTAATCGGTTATTGCTTCTGTTTTGTTGTTTCATACTGCTTCCTGTGTTTTGTTTTAGCGAAGGTCCTTCAAATATTAATGTAATGAATATACCTGACAGTATTTCATCAAATCTGAAGCTGTTTAGTTTTAAAGTCGTTTTCTTCAGTAATATCTATTAAGTACTGAATTTCAAAATTCTGGTATCAGACCACCAATTCAAAATCCCTATCTATTCAAACAATTTCTTAAGTTTCCACAGCTAACTAAATATTTTACCTGAAGTTTAACTTCATAGAAACCAGGTATATCCTGAATTGTACATGCATCACCGTTCTACATGCCAATTTTCAACATATTTTAAAAGTCTTGTAGCAAAAAGCGACCATTCAGAGGGCAACTGCTACTAAAAATAACCCCTGGTTTTCTGGAAATCTTAAATAAGTATACTATGGAGTGCATTAATCCTCTATTTTTAATGCAAACTCATGGTCAAGTAAATTTTAGCACAAAATGGTCTAAATATCTTTCTCTTTCACCAAAAGTTTCATTTCTGCAAATTTATTGGTTATCTTAAGTAAACAATGACATCAAAAGCACTATTTTTTGTCAGAGAAGGGCTACTTTTACACGTTCTTTATTGGAGTGGGTGAATTGGTCGTCTGACACCTTCTATCCCTGTTTGAGTTTGAAATTTACACATCCTATAAATCTGATATCTGGCTAATGTCAAAAACCAACTTCAACAATTGTTTATCTTGTGATTTTGGCTGATTTCAACACTCATGAAGTGTTCTAGAGTCATTTACAAGCATTTTCAACTTCTAATTGATGATTGAAAACAGAATTTTACATGAAAATACCATAAAATATCACACACGCTTTGAAATTATGGGAGTTCCCCTAAAAGTTTTCGACAAGTGAAAATCAATTTTTTTTCTGAATTCCAGGGGCGAGAACAATATACCAGTGGGGACTTTACAAGGTTGATTAAATATGTTTCATGGCTTAGATGCCTAAGCAATCATGAGCACTTATGTTTTATGGTTGTAATGGAAATCATCAGGGAGAGAGAGATTGAGTAGTAGGACATTTCCACATGAAAACTGGCAATCCTTGAATATTTAGATCAAAGTAGAACACACTCGCAAAGAATAGGGTACGAACTCTATACAAAGTTGACTGGCTAGTACTTATCGTAGATATACTACTTAGACCACTCAGCCCCCCTCTCCAAAGAGGTAATCAGGTAGTTTTAACAACAGTGCATTCCCATGGATTATGGAAGGCTGAAATTTTACTGCTCATTTATATCCAAACTCCAAGGGGTTGGCAAGTTCAAGAGCAGAAACTATTTTTGTACATATGCACAGGGTTGACAGGTTGATCTAAGTTTTTGAGCATGACTTTCAATGTACAATATTCTTCCTTGTTCACACCAAACCTTCTATCAAAGAGAGGTGAACAATTATGCCACATTCCAAGGGGTTTAAAAGTTAGAGAGTAGAGAAATCTTTTGTGTACATGTGCACAAGGGTGGCTAAGTTTATCTGATTTCTTTACCCTGACTTTCAATTAAGAAATTGTCTTCCGTGTTTGTGACACACTTTTAGTAGTGTTGCATAATCATGCCAAGTTTATTACCAACTCCTTGAGGCTTTAAAGTAAGAGTTTAATAAACTGCTTCGCTGAGCGCAGCTAGATACGCCCGCAAAGGTCCAACCCTGAACAGTTGGGACACAAATGGACACAATATTCAAGCTTTATACAGGTCTAAATTTGGATTGTATCAAATATTTAGCATATTATAGGTTTCTGAATAAATGTAGTCAAAGAACTTGAAATTGGTTATATGAATTGAATTTATATTCAATTAAAGATTTCTTGCTGTTGTGCAATACACTGTGCTGTTTCACAATACTTAGTAAATCTGTTGTCAGACTATAAACAATTAAAGTTCAATTAATTCTCAATGTCATATTAAAAATTTATGAAAATGTAAAGGGAGCTTACATCAATAGATATAAATAATTCACCAAAGTTTCATGAGAATTTCTGACAGCATTTTTGAGTTATTGTCCAAAAACTGGAAAATCCCCCCTTTTATAATGAATAAAACCCCATAACTCAGAAATGTAAAATGTAAAATTTATAAAATTCTATACGGAGCTTACATCAATAGATATAAACAATTCACTGAAAGCATTTTTGATTTATTGTCTGAAAACTGGAAAATCCTCCTCTTTTTTTTATGAATAAAACACTGTAACTCGAAAATGTAAAATCTAAAATATATAAAAATCAAAAGGGAGCTCATGTCAGTAGATATAAACAATGCACCACAATTTCTTGCAAGTTGGTGAAAGCATTCTCGAGTTATTGTCCGAAAACTGGAAAATCCCCCTTTTTTTAATGAATAAAACCCCGTAACTCGGAAACGTAAAATCTAAAATTTATAAAAAAACGAAAGAGAGCTCACGTCAATAGATATAAACAATTCACCAAAGTTTTATGCAAATTGGTTAAAGCGTTTTTGAGTTAATGTCAGACATGTTGACGACGGAGGGACGGATGGACAGACAGACAGACAAAGGTATACCATAATACGTCCCGTAAACGGGCATATAAAAAATAATTAAAGAACTAGATTTCACCATTCAATTGGCAGCGCCCTAACAAGTGTTACTTATACCTAAAATTTAATAATCACTTACTGACACAAGTGTGATTAATATGATATACATCTCCCTCTTTCTGTCCATTTTCACCATCAGCAAGAGAGATATTGTTAAATCCTTCTGCAGTATAAAGTACAAATCCATCATGGCAACCACATGTATATCCAGGTGTAAAGTCTGTGCATGCCTGATGACAAGGTCCAATACCACTATTACTATCACATTCATTTATATCTGGATAAAAGAAGTCATAATTTATATTTTGTAATTTCACTTTTTCAAGTTAAGACTTTCTGATGATTTTAAATTATACTATATTTTTTCCATTTCATAAATTGTTTTATGATAGTTTTATTGCAACATTACATTAACAAGTAAAATTCTACTAGTATATATAACTATGAAAAAGGCTTTTATCACAGAGTAAGCTGATTTTAATACCTAAATCTTTTTTTGTTTTGCAAAAATGTCAGATGCTCTTTCATCACCTACAAACATCCAGTTATCACAAATTTGTTAAAATCCTTTAAAGATCCATTAAAATTTTCTTAAAAATTAAAAAAACAAAAAACAAAAATGCCCTCAAGACATAACAGGAAATGAAAGGTGCATAACACTTAATATTTCAAGAATTAAAAATCTATAGTCATAAATTGTTTTGTTTGCAGTCTGTGGGTTAACATTGTATGTATTGAACATGACCACAATATGAATCATGATATAGAATTTTATTTAACCAATTTTCAGAACAAAAAACCCTTACCAGCTTCCAAATTAACTTCTAACATGATTTGGTTATATTTTTTTAATATATATTTAGCCTTTTCCTAAAGCAAGTAAGTTTAGCTAGACAATCATGTTCAAATTGCATATTTTCATTCAGACAGTCTTTCTGGAATTAACATAGGAATTAGCAAAGTCCTGAAAAAAGTTCAGTAGCAATAATTCAGTTCCTTTAAATTTAGATACAATAGGCATTTGGCTTGTTTTAATTTTCAAAACCATACTTAAAATTATTTCTGTAGAGCGAGAACCTAAACTTATTTCTTATGCAATCTATAAAATTGTTACCAGTATGCAAAATTACAGCTAGTAGAGAAAAAAAGTTATAAGTTATTGACATATTTATCTCCCTTCTACCACCAAAGTTGATAAAAGTCTCCAACATTTGCAACCTTAAAATCAATTGAATTTAAAAACACTCATACAATTTTACTTTCAAGTGACTGGCACTTCTTGACTCTCACTTTTACAGTTTTTTAATAGCCCATTTCTATACAATAATGTTAAATCACCTGTTGGAATATTCAAATTTTTTTCTTCAGTATATATATAATATATATGGAACTATTCCATTGAATGAAAAGTAGGAGGTAGTAAGGGAACCTTTATTCTGGGAAATTGGTGGTTGGTCATTTATGGTATTTTATACATTTGAAGTCAAATCCATTTTAATGGGATATCCCTCACAAAAACAATAACATATATACTGTACATCAGCATGAAACCTTTATAATTGTCCCTTTATAATTATTTGAATTACTTGAACAGTCAGCATTTCCTATTCTCTCATAACCATCTTTACATGTACACACACGACTTCCAATGGTGTTGTGACAATCCTCTGTACCAGGACAAGGCGAGTTTGAAACAATTGTGTTATTGCATTCATCCACATCTGTAAATGTAAAATTCATTTAAATTATTGAAGTTTCTATAGTAAATGCTGATTTATCTAATATTGATAAAAGAACCGAGTTCCAATAACTTGTCTGAGACATTGCTGGTATAACCTATGATATAAGTTTCATAAAAATCTGGCAGGATTGTACACATGACAGAGCTAACAAAGGTAATTTTCTATATTATTAATAGTTCCAAGGGGCATAACTCTTTTTAAAAATTGTTGATTGGCACTGATTTTGGAAATAGTCAGAGACAACATATTATATTTTAATGCTGATATATATCAACCTATGATATATGTTTTATAAATATCTGGCAAGAATTGCACATGCGAGAGCTTTAAGACTGGATGGACACCCTTTATTTCTATGTCCCCCACAACGCATCACGTGGGGGACAAAAATTGCGGCATTTTTACCAACTCAGGATCTTCCTCTCTTTATATGTGACCATATAGCCAAGCAAGGTTACAATTGTGTATACATGTATAGTATTTAATAAAACAATCCTAAATCACTTTTCTCACAAATCGCAGTTTTTTTCAGCACTTATGACCTTTATCTTTGGTTTAGTGACCTGAAAAATCATTAGGGATTTATACTTTTAGTAGCTTTAAGATATAAACCTCAAGATTATTACAGGTCTTCCTCTCATTATATGTGACCATATATCAAAGTAAGCTTGCAATTTAATATGTAGTATTTGATTTAGCATCTGGGAATGAAAATGATTAATGGACAGGTCAAAGACAATATTACTGTAAGCCAACTAATTTTCTTGAGCGATTAGTTTTCGCTTTTAGAAAATTAACGTGAATATAAATCGTCACAAATATGTTAAACTTCGATCTTCTCTTATATTAATACATCAATGAAATTAAAACATTGCGAAAATAAATCGCAGCGACGTCAAATTGAAACGGCAATATGCGAAATAAAGTATCCTAAAAATAAGTTGGTTTATAGTATCCCTGTGCCTGTGCTACTTTGTAGCATGGGATATAAATAAATTATAAGGGTCTTTTACCCTCTGAATAAAATTCCTTTGTATTAATATGCAACAACCACCAGATTAGCATAATTATGTCTAGCTTTTATAGTTTTCCTGTCAAAGGTCATGGTTCTCTCCAGGCATTCCGGCTTCCTTCATCAATAAATAGTGGCCACAACAAAATAGCCAATAGTGCTGAACGTGGCGTTAAACACCAATAATCAATCAATCTAGCTTTTATCAAATCCTCATCGCAGATAGGACAATTACCTGCATGATTAATATGACTGGAAAATATGCTCAAAGGCTATCTGATCAAGGTCAAACTAAACTGCAACAAAGGGCACTGCAATCGTATTATCACATATTAAACTATGGACAAGTTCCGACATGAGAAGCAATTTGGAAACAAACCTGATCAATGTACAAGAAAAAGGACTCCTGCCTGGCAGATGTGTATATCTTAAAATTATTTTATTATTATAAACAAATGTTACAAAGTTTACCATTTTTTACAGTAACTGACAGACTGAACCAGGCATGAAAATAACCATGTAAATAAGATCAAATTATATCAAATTCAATCATGCAATTACACCTACACATACTTACAATATTTCTATTCCAGGGCTTCCAAAACTGTTGTATTGTCTGGGCAAGTCTGATAAATTATATTTTTTGTCCAGTTGTGCCAAGCCTGAACCAGACTTCAAATGTTGGTTTGCCATTTTAACACAATTCAGAAAGAAAGAAAATATTATTTTTATACGATCGTTTTGACCTGACATTTTGCCTTTAAATGAACAGTCGCACATTTCTGGTAATAAATGTCACACTACCACGAGACCAACTAGGCATTTAAATCGAACTTGACCTGTATTTTCTGGTTCATGACATTGTGTTAATGGGAGTCTTAATTAAAATCCATAGAATTTTTTAATAATTTGTCAAAATGTAGTTTTTATCATGCTTTTTCCAAAATATAATAAAAAAGTATAGGTCACCAGACTTTTTTTCACGCTACAGGTTGTGCAAAATTGTCAGATTTTGTATAGATTATGCATAGAAAATCCAATTTTGTGTGATAAAAAGAAAACTACACCATAGAATTTTAAGATAAAATGTGAGAAGATAGCTCTTATAATATGCTTTCAGATAAGAAAAAAAAATGGGGTCACCGGACATGTTTTCTTGCTACATATTAAAATAGGTAAATTCATAACACTTTCTATTATAAAAATTACTTTATCTGAGGTATCTCCCCTTATGTGGCAAAGTTGAAAAACTAGAGGCTCTCAAGAGCCTGTGTCACTCACCTGTATCTACCATGGTTTTGGAAATCATGTAAAATAAGGTTAAAATCATAACAAATAGTATTAGATACCCCAATAATGATTGAGACCAAGTGTGGTTTAATTTGGCCCAGTAGTTAAATTAAAAGCAGGTCATCCCAATTTAGTATAAAAATAGTTACTGAAGACCCCTTATCATTATTAGTTTTCAACTTGTGACCATTTGAAATAGTTTTTTTACAATTTTCCCATAAAATTCTATAGTTAACCCCTATGTTCAATTTTAGCCATAGTGGCCATCTTGGTTGAAAGATCACAAAAATTTATGAAAATTGTGAAAAATTTACTTTAAAGGGCAATAACTCCTTATGGGGTCAATTGACAATTTTGGTCATGTTAACTTATTTGTAGATCTTACTTTGCTGAACAGTTTTGCTGTTTACAGTTTATCTCTATCTATTATAATATTCAAGATAATAACCAAAAACTGCAAAATTTCCTTAAAATTACCAATTCAGGGGCATCAGCCCAACAACGGGTTGTCTGATGCATCTGAAAATTTCAGGACAGATAGATCTTAACCTGATGAACATTTTTACCCCCATGTCAGATTTGCTCTAAATGCTTTTGTTTCAGAGATATAAGCTAAAAACTGCATTTTACCCCCATGTTCTATTTTCAGCCATGGCGGCCAGCTCGTTGATAGGCAGGGTCATCGGATACATTTTTTAAACTAGATACCCTAAGGATGATTTAGGCCAAGTTTGGTTTTATTTGGCCCAGTAGTTTCAGAGGAGAAGATTTTTGTAAAAGTTAACGGACGACGGACGCCAAGAGATGAGAAAAGCTCACTTGGCCCTTTTGGGCCAGGTGAGCTAAAAATGAATCAAACAAAAATAATGTGTTTTTTTAGAAAAAAACAGCCGTAAATATGATAAAATACATAATTTTATATATTAACATGAAAAGTCTTACACATGAATTACATACTACTCTCAAAATTTGCACATATCATTAAAGATCTAGACCAATTATCTGCTACTCCAAAATCCAAGATAGAGGAAGACACCCCAGCCACCTTAAAATTTCAAAAGATTTGATCAAGTAGTACTTTAATTATCATCTGGAAATCAAATTTGTAAATGGAGGGAGGGATGGACGGACGAGTGCATCACTATATATTCTCCCCTTTGTGGCATGGGTATAAAAATACTAAGTAGGGATGATGTTACACATTTTAAATATCAAGATAACATTTGACAAAGGTCAGTAACATACCCAAACATGCTACATCTGGTGAAAGTTTTCCATCACTCTCACACATCAAAGTCACACTTGGTGTGTTTGCCCCATTAATACCAAATCCTTCGTCACAAGTCAAAGTTGTTGTAATCCCATATTTCAGTGCATCAGTCGAGCTCAGATTTCCACTACGAATTCTTGGTATTGGACACCATATTTCTGAAAACATAATGTACAGATATTATAATCAAAACAAGGTTTATAGGTTGGGCATGTAAAATTATCAGTCACTGAACTTTTTGGTAGATATTACAGTATCGATCATTTCAGCTGATATTTCATTATTGAAAAAAAGAGAAATTGCAATGTCCTGAATCTGTCAAAGTACCAGTTTTACCATATTGTGACCGTTTAAGGTTTCTGAATTTAAAGAATCACTTATGAATCGCACATCTAAATTTTAATCAATACATTGTATAACAAGAAATGATTGTAACAGGATGCTGTTACGAAGTCTCCCAAACGAAGCTCCCATAATTCGTAATTCCCAGGGTTGTCCGACATTGGGCAAAGTCCAGTGAAAATTGGTTTGTTCCAGTAAAGTTATATGCATTAGTGATGCCTGGGGACTAACCCTGTATATCATTCAAATCATCTTGGCATGACAAACCAGAATATATATGGTTTAGGGGTGGGGATCTCGACCATTTACAAGATACTAGAACATTGGGGGAGGGGGGAACCCCTTGGGCCTAACCCTATACGTCATTCAAATGTTCGAGACATGACGAACAGGAATATGTATGGTTTAGGGGTGGGGATCTCAACCACTTACAAGTTATTAGAACTTTCTCAAATGGCAGGGGGTCGGGATGACCCCTGGGGACTAACCCTGTATATCATTCAAACCATCTTCGCATGACAAACCAGAATATATATGGTTTAGGGGTGGTGATCTTGACCACTTACAAGATATTAGAACTTTCTTAAATGGCATGGGGTGGGGGTGACCCCTGGGGACTAACCCTGTATTTCATTTGATGTGCTTTATCATGACAAACCAGAATATATATGGTTTAGGGGTGGGGACCAGGACCATTTACAAGATATTAGAACTTTCTCAAATGGCAGGGGGTCGGGATGACCACTGGGGACTAACCCTGTATATCATTCAAACCATCTTAGCATGACAAACCAGAATATATATGGTTTAGGGGTGGGGATCTTGACCATTTACAAGATATTAGAACTTTCTTAAAAGGCAGGGGGTGGGGGTGACCCCTGGGGACTAACCCTGTATTTCATTTGATGTGCTTTAACATGACAAACCAGAATATATATGGTTTAGGGTTGGGGATCTCGACCATTTACAAGATATTAGAACTTTCTCAAATGGCAGGGGGTCAGGATGACCCCTGGGGACTAACCCTGTATATCATTCAAACCATCTTAGCATGACAAACCAGAATATATATGGTTTAGGGGTGGGGATCTTGACCACTTACAAGGTATTAGAACTTTCTTAAATGGCAGGGGGTGGGGGTGACCCCTGGGGACTAACCCTGTATTTCATTTAATGTGCTTTATCATTTAGAACATTTTCAATTAAAAAGATTGTGTCTATCACAAACGGTTTTCAATTTATAATCATTTGAAAATTAAAAAAAATAAAATCCCATAGGGTTCTATAGTAAAACCCTCCTTTCTTTTTGCTCCTCAAAGTACCCCTTTATAAACCTCATTGCACAAACAAAACCCTGATTGCACTACTAGACATGTTAGTCTAACATATTGTGAAACCCAAAGTTAATCTGACAAACGGTTTTGGAGAACGGGTGCGGACAAGTTCAAATTTAAAAGCGGCGGAAGAGGAAGAAGAATAATAATAATAACTAGATTTGCCATTGCAAGCAATAGCGGATGTCACCCTTCCCCCATTGTCACTAGATTGCAGCCAGTTTAAAAATTTTAAATGCACATATATACTGATGGCTATACATCTTTCTGTAATTTTTTAGAACATTTAGCAGATTTACAAATTTTACGCATAATTTTTCCTTTTTTGCCTTGTTTCCATGGTAACGGCAGCCATTTTGGAAATTCCAACGCCAATTGCTGCTTCCACACATGACAGTCAACATTATTGTGAAGTTTCATTAAGTTTGAAGCATTCTGAAATTATTGCTCCTGTATCCATGGTAACATAGTAATTCCAATGATTGTCAAAATCATTCAAAACCTGTATATAAAGGACAACTATATTGTATAAAAATTTGATGATTTTAAGTTAAAGCATACCAAAATTATTCACCAAACCCTGAAGTTTTTGGAGCATTTTGACCTTTTTGCATTGTTTCCATGGTAACGGCAGACATTTTCGAAATTCCAACGCCAAATTCCACATCTACCAATGTTGCTCATCGTTACTGTGAAGTTTCAAAAATTTTTGAGCATTTTGAAATTTTTTATGTAGTTTCCATGGCAACATAGTAGTTCTAATGATTGCCAAAATCATCCAAAACCAGTATATAGTGGGCACCTACATGGTATTAAAATATAATGATTCTAAATTTAAGCATCTCCAAATAATTCACCAAAACCATAAACTGGATTTTTTCACATTTGTTCCGTTTCCATGGTAACGGCAGCCATTTTTAATGTTCTTAAGACCTACTGCAACCCAAAATTTTGTGTTCCTCATTATAGTTAACTATCATTAAGATTGGTTCCATTGGCTCCAAAAAAAATGCAGGACAAAATTAGGTGGAAGAATAATAATAATAATACCTAGATTTGCAATTGCAAGCAATAGCAGATGTCACCCTTCCCCTATTGCCACTAGATTGCAGCCAGTTTAAAAATTTTAAACAGTGAATGCACATATATACTGATGGCTAAACATCTTTCTGTAATTTTTTAGAACATTAAGCAGATTTACAAATTTTACGCATAATTTTTTCTTTTTTGCCTTGTTTCCATGGTAACGGCAGCCATTTTGGAAATTCCAACGCCAATTGCCGCTTTCACACATGACAGTCAACATTATTGTGAAGTTTCATTAAGTTTGAAGCATTCTGAAATTTTTGAAATTTTTGCTCCTGTATCCATGGTAACATAGTAGTTCCAATGATTGTCAAAATCATTCAAAACCTGTATATAATGGACAACTATATTGTATAAAAATTTAATGATTTTAAGTTAAAGCATACCAAAATAATTCACCAAACCCTATAATTCTATTTTTTCGGTTTCCATGGTAACGGCAGCCATTTTTTAGTTCCAAAGTTGCACTGCAACTCGAAAGTCAGGGTTCCTTGTTATAGTGCACCATCATTTAGATTGGTTCTTTTGGCTCTGAGAAAACTGGCGGACAAAATTAGGTGGAAGAAAAATAATAATAATAATAGGGAAAAAGAAACAGAGGAAAAGCAATATGTCACCCGACATTGTCGATCGGGTGACATAATAAAAAAAAGAAACGGAGGAAAAGCAATATGTCACCCGACATTGTCGATCGGGTGACATAATAAGAACTGAGCAAAAACAATAAGTCTTCCCAAACTTTGTTTGGGAGACTTAATTACCAATATAATGTTGAATTTGTTTTTAGAATCCTTTACTTTTTGTTCCAGTATAAAAATAAGAAGATGTGGTATGATTGCCAATGAGACAACTCTCCACCAGAGACCAAATGACATAGAATGGATATAAGAAGATGTGGTATGAGTGCCAATGAGACAACTCTCCATCCAAGTCACAATTTGTAAAAGTAAACCATTACAGGTCAAAGTACGGCCTTCAACATGGAGCCTTGGCTCACACCGAACAGCAAGCTATAAAGTGCCCCAAAAATATATTGAAGTTAACAACTATAGGTCACCATACAACCTTCAACAATGAGCAAAACAGATACTGTATAGTAATCTATAAAAGGCCCAAAAATGACGAAGGCAAAACAATTCAAACGAGAAAACTAATGGCCCCATGGAAGTACAAAACAATAAACGAAAAACATGGCTCCCAACTTGGGACAGGCACATACAGAAAGTGGCGGGGGTTTAACATGTTAGCTGGCGCCAAACCCTACCCCTCACCTGGGACAGTGGCTTAACAGTACAACATAGAAATATAACAAGAGTGCACAGGCTGAAATGTCTCGCCTGTTTTACTGACCATTGATTTTATATTAGTCTTAAAGATAAAGGTTTTACTACAAGTATCACATAAACTTAACATTTTTAAAGATCCATGACAATGAGGTCAAGGTCAGATAAAAACTGTCACGCAGAAATGTACACCTTACAATTATTCCGTACACCAAATATAGTTGACCCATTGTTTATGGTAATTGAAAAACAGACCAAAACACAAAAACTTAATTTTAACCAATGAACCATGGAAATGAGGTCAAGGTCAGATGATACTGGCTAGACAGACATGTACACCTTACAATCATTCCATGCACCAATTATAGTTGACCTATTGCTATTAGTATTTGGAAAAACAGACCAAAACACAAAAACTTAACATTGACAAAAGAACCATAAAAATGAGGTCAAGGTCAGATGACAACCGCTAGACAGACATGTACACCTTACAATCATTCCATACACCAAATATAGTTGACCTATTGCTTACAGTACTTGAAAAACAGACCAAAACACAAAAAATTAACAATGACCAATGAACCATGAAAATGAGGTCAAGGTAAGATAAAACCTGCCAGTCTGACATGTACCCCTTACAATCATTCCATACATCACATATAGCTGATCTGCTGCTTGTAGTATATGAGAAACAGACCTAATCATGTAACTTTAACCTTGATCACTGATCCATGAATTGAGGTCGAGGTCAGGTTAACCCTGTCTGACGGACATGTAGACATTGCAAGGAACCCATATACCAAATATAGTTATCCTATTACTCATAATAAGTGATAAATTCACATGAAAAAAAACTGTAATTTTTTTCAAGCAGTCACTGAACAATGAAAATGAGGTCAAGGACAATTGGCATATGACAGACGGAAACTTCAGACAAAAGGTATCTGCATACAAGGTATGAAGCATCCAGGTCTTCTACCTTCTGAAATATAAAGCTTTACACAAATAGTTTATTGCGCCGCCGCCCCATAGTAATACCTTTGTCTCGCATACTGCGACTTTTGTCGCAGGCGGTCGCAGTTGAGACAAAAATCAGTTGAAAAGGGCATAACTCATCAAATCCAAAGAAAGCACACACAAAATCAAAGTGCTTGTAAGCACTGAAAGGTAAAGATTGTTTTAATTTATCAGTGGGAAGTAAAATTAAACATTGCAAAGTATAAAGTATTGGACAAAGGAAGATAACTCCAATTTTAAAGATTACGTTAACAATGACCATGATGACATTATTGACATTTTTAGAACAGATATATTAGATTCCTGCACCTTGCACAGGTTATGTAATTTTCTTGACAAGCATAACATCATTTTGTAACTAGATATCTGAGCATATATTCCATTGATAAATTTCTGGAAATGTTCATGGATAGGCTGTTTAGAATATAGTGATTAATGCACTATATTTTGTGGGAAGCTATTTTGTGTACTGTGGATTCATTTATTTTCGTGGGTACCAATTTTCGTGGAAAGCTTACATGTTCGTGGATATTTGATTTCGTGGTTTTTCCAAAGTCAGCATACAAGCCTATACACAATTTTTAATTCGATGAACATATAAATTTGTGGTTCACCTGTTCCCACGAAATCAACGAAAATTGGTATCCAACGAATAATAATGAATTCACAGTATCTCAAAAGTAGTGATAAACCTTGGAAGATTTAGATATCAAGTCAATACCATAGGGTTTTTGATTGCATTTCATGCAATCTTTACCCAAAAAACCAAACACACAAAAGACACAAAGTACAAATCTGAGAGTACTGGCAGTACCTGAAAGCTAGTTCAAGCCAATAACAACTAATAAATAACAAGAGTGCACACGCTGAAATGTCTCGCCTTCTTTACTAATCATTGATATTATGTTGATAGTCCTAAATATAAAGCTTTATTACAACTGTCACATAAACTTAACACTAACCAAGTAAACTAAACATTGACCAATGAACCATGAAAATGAGGTCAAGGTCAGATGAACCATGCTAGGCAGGCATGTACAGCTAACAATTCTTCCATACAACAAATATAGTTGACCTATTGCTTAGAGTTTAAGAAAAACAGACCAAAACACAAAAACTTAACACTGAGCAATGAACCTTGAAAATGAGGTCAAGGTCAAATAAAACCTGCGTGACTGACAAATAGATCATAAAATATTTCCATACACCAAATATAGTTGAACTATTGCATATAGTATTAGAAAAAAAGACAAAAACCCAAAAACTTAACTTTGACCACTGAACCATGAAAATGAGGTCAAGGTCAAATGACACCTGTCCGCTAGACATGTACACCTTACAATCATTCCATACACCAAATATAGTAGACCTATTGCAGACAGTATAAGAAAAACAGACCAAAACACAAAAACTTAACTATAACCACTGAACCATGAAAATGAGGTCAAGGTCAGATGACACCTGCCAGTTGGACATGTACACCTTACAGTCCTTCCATACACCGAATATACTAGACCTATTGCTTATAGTATCTGAGATATGGACTTGACCACCAAAACTTAACCTTGTTCACTGATCCATGAAATGAGGTCGAGGTCAAGTGAAAACTGTTTGACGGGCATGAGGACCTTGCAAGGTATGCACATACCAAATATAGTTATCCTATAACTTATAATAAGAGAGAATTTAACATTACAAAAAATCTTAACTTTTTTTTCAAGTAGTCACTGAACTATGAAAATGAGGTCAAGGACATTGGACATGTGACTGACGGAAACTTCGTAACATGAGGCATCCATATACAAAGTATGAAGCATCCAGACCTTCCACCTTCTAAAATATAAAGCTTTTAAGAAGTTAGCTAACGCCGCCGTCGCCGTAGCCGCTGGATCACTATCCCTATGTCGAGCTTTCTGCAACAAAAGTCGCAGGCTCGACAAAAAATCATGTATCTGAGACTAAAATTTCAATCAGTACACATCCAATATCAAATGGATTAAGTGAAAAAAAAGACGTCATCAACAGTCAAGAGAAAAACATGAACTTGTGCAATGCCAAAATATATGTATGGATAGTGAATGTATGTATGTGTATAACAATAATATTTAGATGGGTCTTAATTTATTGATAACAAAATCAATAATTATACCAATTAAAGAACCTTAGTGAGCGCGCTCACATACCCCACGTCCCCACATTGTCACTGGAGAAATAAAATAACTGTAAGAAAAAAAAATTGTATAAGAAAAAAAAATTGAATCATAATTTCCTGTCGATATGCACATCTACATAGTATGTCCTTATTATCTACAAAGTTTCATGAAATTCTGTTGTGTGGTTTCAGAGGAGTTGCGATGACAAACTGTTGCAGAGGTATATTGAAGCAAATAAGTTCAAAGGCGCGTAACTCCTAGAAAAAAATTGAATCGTAATTTCCTGTCGATATGCACATCTACGTAGTATGTCCTTATTATCTGAAAAGGTTTCATGAAATTCTATTGTGTGGTTTGAGAGTAGTTGCGATGACAAAAGGTTGCAGTAGTATATTGGGCAAATAAGTTCAATGGGGAGTAACTCCTGGAAAAAAAATTGAATCGTAATTTCCTGTCGATATGCACATCTACATAGTATGTCCTTATTATCTACAAAGTTTCATGAAATTTTGTTGTGTGGTTTCAGAAGAGTTGAGATGACAAACTGTTGCAGTAGTACATTAAAGTAAATAAGTTCAAAGGGGCGTAACTCCTAGAAAAAAAATTGAATCATAATTTCCTGTCGATATGCACATCTACGTAGTATGTCCTTATTATCTACAAAGTTTCATGAAATTCTGTTGTGTGGTTTCAGAGGAGTTGCGATGACAAACTGTTGCAGAGGTATATTGAAGCAAATAAGTTCAAAGGGGCGCAACTCCTAGAAAAAAAATTGAATCGTAATTTCCTGTCGATATGCACATCTACATAGTATGTCCTTATTATCTGAAAAGGTTTCATGAAATTCTATTGTGTGGTTTGAGAGGAGTTGCGATGACAAAAGGTTGCAGTAGTATATTGGGCAAATAAGTTCAAAGGGGCGTAACTCCTGGAAAAAAAATTAAATCGTAATTTCCTGTCGATATGCACATCTATGTAGTATGTCCTTATTATCTACAAAGTTTCATGAAATTTTGTTGTGTGGTTTCAGAGGAGTTGAGATGACAAACTGTTGCAGTAGTACATTAAAGTAAATAAGTTCAAAGGGGCGTAACTCCTAGAAAAAAAATTGAATCGTAATTTCCTGTCGATATGCACAACTACATAGTATGTCCTTATTATCTAAAAAGGTTTCGTGAAATTCTGTTGTGTGGTTTGAGAGGAGTTGCAATGACAAGAAACAGGACTGATGGACTGTCAGACAGACGGACAGACGGACGGACAGACGGGTCAAAAACATTATACCCTCCGCAACTCGTTGCGTGGGGTATAATAAAATCAACATCATAGATGCCAACAACTTTGGATGCAATCAGTAATCAAAATTTTAGATGTCAGTAATTTGTGGTTTTTTTTCAGTAATCATAGTAATTTATTATTTTTTTACCATAACCATACTATAAACAAATAGATGCAAAGTGACGAGCAAGTGAGGAACAAAGAAAAACTAGACATCATTGAGATGGGAGCCATCTCTGTGGGCCCCGCTGTAAATAACAGGTCACTATTTGACTATTAAAGATGTTAGTGGTTGAATCTCTTAAAGCAGGTTACATGTGCTATTAAACAGTACACCGGATGCACTTTACCCTTAATTTTAGAAATTTTTTACCTTGAACTTTGACCTAGGAAGTTGTACAAACATTATGACCCACCGTTTGGTGTTGGCTAATATACATGTATATGTCAAGTATAAAGTATGAAATTATAACGGTTCTCTAGATATAGAGCGGACACAATTTGTTACGGACGGACAGAGGGACAGACGGACTGATGGACAGACTGATCACTATAGGGCAAACCGCCATTAGGCGGGGCCCTTATTATGAAAAGTTGACAATTTTGTTCATTTACTTGTGTAAACTGTGTTTTAACTGACTGTCAATAAAAGATTTAATTCCTGAAATGTCCCTCCATCACCCTCCCTTAGTTTAATTAAAGTCTGATTCTGAAGTGCCTGGTTAGTTGCTGACTAGGCACTTTTAAATTGTTTATTTGTATATATGTGTTCATAACACTTTTTGTTGGTGGATGTCATGTATGTTTTCAGAACCATTATAGATGAAAGAGTGGAAACTGAAAGATTTGGACGACTGTCAGTTCTGTTCTTCCTGACCGGACTAAAAATTCTCTCACTATCAGGATTACTATGAGGAATTAATAATATTCCAAGCATTAGCTTTGCAAGTTCTGAAAACTTCGAATTTCCATCAGGCCCTTTCATTTGGGAAATCATATTCAAAGATTTATCTATTCTTTCTTCTTCAATAATGGCAACCGACAGCTCCTCAGTTTGATACTGTGAAAATTAGATTTCAATTTGATATTTGACATGGTTGTCATCAGATACATGAAAATTGAAAACTTGTCCATAAAGTATTCCACTGATGAGAAGTTTTGGCTTGTTTAAAGTTTTATATCTACCACTTCAGCATGTCGTAACAAAGGGTCATTTAAAGGAAGTTTCTTAAGGATATAGCCAAATGCAGCCACAAAGTAAACTAGCACAGGCATAAGAATTTCCATAAAAAGTACTTTAATTTCAGCTCGAAATAGTAGCAATTAAGGTTGGCATCTATGAAACATTTAAAGATCTAATTACAGTGTTGAATTGGTTATCGTTTAGAATAAGTTTATTCAATGTTTGATAATTTAACCAAGATCATATCTAAATTGACTGACTGGGTGAACAACATTCATTATAAAATTTAGGATGTCCTATCCTTTTTGTAATAAATTTTTTAATATGTCTTTTAGTGTTTTATTGTATTTCTTATCAGGTGAAGACATATAATCCCATAATCAAATTGAGCTTAAGAGGACATCTAGTAGTTGGATATATATATTGATCTTGTTCACCATTATTCACTTACATTATATATAAATAAGTGCTGATTGTCTCTAACATTTTTTGTTTTTTTCTTATACAAGGATTGACATCAATTCCTCCATAAATGTTGACTTACTTTCACAAGAAGGAGGATCATGTGACCACTTTCCACCAGTCTGACAATATGTTGTTTCATTTCCATACGTTTCATAGCCAGGATCACAAACATACTGGACAACAGAGGCAAATTCATTCTCATCTCCAATCAGTCTTACTATGTCGCCATTTCCAGGAGTTGAGAGAGGAGGACATGTGGCAGCTTAAAAAAGAACATGAAACACAACATTGTTAACTTTAAGAGTATATAAAAGAGAGAATATGTTGTATTAATTCATGACACACTTGACTACATGCACATAAAGAAAACTAAAGGCTCTAAAGAGCATGTGTCGCTCATCTAGGTCATGACAAAAATTTCTTTTTTGTTGATCTTGTATTGCTAATCATTTTGTCTGATTAGTTTCTCTCTATCTTCTTTAGTCTTTGCTCAAAACACAAAAGAGGGTAAAAAAAACATTATTTAAGGGCAATCACTCCTATGAAGAGTGAAAGTCTACAAACTACATCAGCAGAATTTGAGTTGTTTATGGATCTTGCCTGGCTGATCTTTTTTGTTATTCAAAGTTTCAATTTATCAATTAGAATTTTTATCATATAAGGCAGCACACCAAAAAATTGGTAAAAATTGTAATTAAAGGGCAATAACTCTAATAAAGAGTAGACTGACGATTTCCTACATGATAATTATTTGTGGAACTTGTCTTGCTGATCATTTTTTCTTCTTAAAATTTCTATCTATCTATTATAGTTTTCAAGATAAAAGGCTAAAATGAAGAAAAAAAATTGTCATTTAAGGGCAATAACTCCTACCAAAGTCGCCTGACAGTTTTGACATCAATAAACAATTGGTAGAGTGAACATTTTTGCCCCAGTCAGATTTTCTCTATTTATAATGATTTTCAAAATAATAGACAAAACTTGCATTTTACCCCTTTGTTCTATTTTTAGCCATGTCAGCCATCTTGGTAGGCAGGCTGGGTCATCGGACACATTTATTACAGTAGATACCCCAATGTTAACGGACCCCGGACGCAGACGCCGGATGCCAAGTGATGAGAAAAGTTCACTTGGCTAGCAAATACCACAGTAGATGGAAAATACCATGTCTAAAAATAACGCGACTTCAGAAGACCTCTAGACTTTTCATTGAGATGGATACAAAGAGCATTCGGTGAAATTAAACAATTATATCATGTTTACAAGGAGTATTTGTCAAAGCATGATATATTTGTAAATAATTTCATAAAAAAAAAAGATCTTGGAATTATTTTATGTCGAAATTCTTCAAGATAAAGATTTTACTATAAGAATCATAGTAAATTTAACATTATCCGAGTTATTACTGAAATTTATTTACCTGTACAATCTGGTGCTTTTTCCCAGTTTCCGTCCTGCAGACATTTTATGACTGGTTCCCCGTTCATAGTAAAGCCATCATTACATTTGTATGTAACATTATTGTCAACCTTTACACCAGATGACTCAACAATGTATCCGTTATTTACTGCTGGGGGGATTGGACAATATGTAACTACAATATATATTGAATATGTTCCTTTATATGAAGGGATAAAAGTTTTGAACACGTTGAAATCTGAGTTTCATGACCAGTATGCCATCTGTATATATAATGGCTTTATGAACAAAAATTCACATTAAAGTCATTGACAGTATGTCTTGTATTCAAAGACTTTCTAAACAATCAATGCCATGATAAAACACACAAAAAGTCTTGTACATCCCATATGTTAATACAAATTTCATCTGCATGTGTTAAATAATTAATATTTTAAGGTGTTTTTCACAATATTGCCCTACAAATTATTCCATTTACAATCTATTGTAAAGTAACTACAGATATTTAAAATAAAACATAAATAAGATCCAAATAAATATTATTTTTTTAAGAATCAAAAGTTTTCAATAAATTGTACAGATTGTAAAGTATTTAATTCATCATTTTTTACTTCAAAATAACATTAACCCACCAGATCTTAATTTCATTATTCTTAAATTTCTTACTCATGCAGTTAGGAATCCTTGTTTCATTCCACTGTCCGCCTTTCTGACATTTGATGGAGTGGACATTAGAATGACCTTCATTCTCAAATGAATAACCGTCATCACAACTCAATACTATTGTATTCATGAAGCTTGTTTCATATCCTGACTGCGAACTGTGTTGTGTTTCGTTCGATACAGCTAACTCTGCACAGTCTAAAAAAAAACCCCAAAAAAACATACAAAATAGAACAGTTAACCCCTGACCCCACTTTCCTTTTACTACAGTAATTTCTAATAGACCCTGTAT
This sequence comes from Mytilus californianus, assembly GCF_021869535.1. NCBI lineage: Eukaryota > Metazoa > Mollusca > Bivalvia > Mytilida > Mytilidae > Mytilus > Mytilus californianus. Next base: position 36,068,654 of record NW_026262723.1, on the reverse strand, counting down.
GTACATCAGCATAAGATCAAATCTGTTTTACAGTTAACCAAACCTCTGCTTTAAGAACAAACAGTAATCATTTTGGTAATCCAAAATGCATGCATAAATTGCTCTACATTATTCCAATGAAATTTTTTTTAAATTTCAATTTCAATATTTCTCAAAGGACTGCAATTTGCAGTTCGTTTATCCTAGTTTCGTCATTAATACAAAATTGTTTCCCCTCGTACAGTTCGCATTTTAATTTCAATATTTCTCAAACAATCCAGTTTGTTTGTCGTAGTTTAGTCGTATGGACGTATTTTCGTCATATTTGATATAACTTTTCATCAAAAAATTTCGACAATTTCGATTAAAAAGATAGAACATTTTTATTCAAAACGTTCAGAAATATTTTCACCAGTCAAACAGGTGCTTCCTTTATTGTGTACTGCGCATGCGTGAAAGTATTCTTATAAATTTGTAGACACTAAAACGTAAAATACGAAATCCTTTAGTATCAAATTAAACGAGAGACAAAGATATTAATTACTAAGCAAAAAAAAATGATAATTTTCTGCCTTTTGTTAACCACGAAACCAATCCGTAGATGAATCCGGAATCATTCTGAATTTATTATCTACTTCCTGTTTTCATTTCGTTTAAAAGTAGAAAGTAAATGTGATTGATTAATTTACAATTTACAGCCATAACAATCGTTCCATTAAGGATTGATACAAATCCTTGTTTCCAACTTCAAAGAAATGAATTTCAAATTTCGATTTAAACATCTTTACAAGTTCATTTATGGGAATTGTGCTGTGGTTTAAAAAAAGAGGCACCCAACTTTTGTTGATCAGGAATGTCCCCTGCAAATACCTGAAGTGAAATTGTGAACAAGATTTCCAGATCCCTGTTCTTATCTTCATATTTAGGTATCACATTTAGTCAAATCATGCAATGACTGCCTACATCAGCAGGCCTTAGGCCTACAAAGGTCCTATTCCTTGAAGGACTTGGGCATATGTAAAGCTAGAAATATACGTCCTTGATTCATTGCTGTTACCCAAAATCAGGTTAATTTTCATCTGTAAAAGTGACTAAAGACCTCAAAATCCTAGCTGAAACCCTGGGCATAACTCTAGAACGGTTAAAGTGATGCCAACAAAATTCAAACTTGATCTGTGTTTTGTGGTAATAAGCATTGTGTATAAGTTTCATAACATTTGGTTGAGGCAAACTAAAGTTAGAGAACAGAAACCAATTTTGGGACGTACGTACGGACGGACAGATGGACAAGGGTAAAACCTAATGCCCCCTCCGCTACGGTGGGGCATAAAAAGTATTTGATGAATGGTTCATAAATTTTGAACAGAAACAACTAAAGCTTCCCACCAGAACAACTGCATGTGTGTCGTCCCAAAACAATAAAACCAGGTGTGTCTGAGGAACTATCAATGATCCTTTCACAAACACTCTCTTTGGAGAGTGAAAATTAATTCATTGTAAAGACAAATTTTGAAAGAATCCATACAATTAAATATTATTAGTAGTTATCTTATATGATTAACACCAATATAACAAACAGGAGATTCTTTTACTTTAAAATAGGTCCCAAGTCATAAAGACCTATACAAAACTATCCCTTACCCATATATAACCTTATCAATATAACAAAAAGGAGATTCTTTTACTTTAAAATAGGTCCCAAGTCATAAAGACCTATACAAAACTATCCCTTACCCATATATAACCTTAACATCAATATAACAAACAGGAGATTCTTTTACTTTAAAATAGGTCCCTAGTCATAAAGACCTATACAAAACTATCCCCAACACATACATAACCTTTACATCAATATAACAAAAAGGAGATTCTTTTACTTTAAAATAGGTCCCAAGTCATAAAGACATATACAAAACTATCCCTTACCCATATATAACCTTGTCAATATAACAAAAAGGAGATTCTTTTACTTTAAAATAGGTCCCTAGTCTTAAAGACCTATACAAAACTATCCCTAACAAATACTAATAACATTAGCCCTAAACAATACCTTATCCCAATAGTAACCGACCCCTAATTGTAAAATTCTGACCTATCCCCAACAGTTGTCTGAACCCTAACCTATCCTTAACTTTATCATTCGCTTCCATATATAGAAACATAGAATCTGTAACCAGTTTGAACACAGTGTACCAATTTTTAAATTCCACTACACTTTTATTCAGAATGTTAGTTTAAGACAACTTTCCTAAGATATAAATCCAACTGGGAACAATAGGAATAGTTTTAACCATTCATTGAGCTCCACTCTGTCTTGCCTTCCTCTATAAGGACAAAACCACCAATAAAACAAAATAATCTGTTTCACAACATTAAAACACAAATATATATTGTAAAATATCAGCTAGACACAATGCAGGGGTTCAAATTAGCAGAAGTCAGATGTTCGTGACCTTCTATTTTCAAGTTCAAACCTTCCCGCTGGTAGTAAGTTACACCCAACAGACTTTCTCATTTTGCAGGTTTAAAAAATTCCAAAAGCATTTGAATAAAATCTACAAATCTAGTATAATTATAAACTTAAAATATGTAAGTAACTTAAATGAAAGAAAACTTGTGCGTTTGCTTTTTAAATTCTTCACAATTGATTTGATGTGAAGTCAGGTGACCTGTCGTTGTATGAGATACCGGGAAACTCAAGAATATATAATTCAAACATAACAAGTAAAATGTGAGTCTTTTTTGTTTTGGGGTGACCTCTACCAAATGAAAACTGGACTTAACAGGTGAAACAGCACAGGTGACTGATGAAACACAGCCCAAAAGACAGGATCTGACTAAAAAACCCAAATATGACATTGAAAAGCAAGAATGTAATTTGTCCTTGGTTGGATTTCGATGAGGCAACTGGTTAAATGTCGTGCAAATATTGAGTAAAATAACCCACACACAAAGAAAGGGAAAGTGCCCTGGGTCGTGGTACAAAGAAGTTAAAATTTGACCCCAATAACAATCATGAAATTAGCTCCCAGCATTTATCCATTTTGAATATTTAAGAACTTCTAATGGCCATGTAATGACAATGAGTCACTTTTATTATCATTTATCTATCTTCATATTTACAATACTAGATGCTTTGATTTATTTGAGATTAAATAAAGAAAATCAGCTTATGAACTTTATTCACTTGTTGTTTATGCTATCAAATGATATTCTAATTGAGAGAAATGCAGTATTTATTTACATAAAGATTAAACATGTAATATTACAAGAGGGCACACGCTGAAATGTCTCACCTGATTTACTATTCATGATTTATTTTATGCTGATAGTCCTAAAGATACTCCATACAATCATTCCATACTTCACATATAGTTGACCTACTCCTTAAGTATATGAGAAACAGACTTAATCACTTAACTTTAACCTTGATCACTGATCCATGAAGTGAGGTCAAAGTCGGAGGATCTCTATCTGACAGATATGTAGACATAGAAAGGAACCCATATACCAAATATAGTTATCTTATTTCTCATAATAAGTGACTATAATTTTTTTTCAAGCAGCAGCTGAACCATGAAAATGAGGTCAAGGACAATGGACATGTGACAGATGGAAACTTTGTAACATAAAAGAGGGATGAAAGATACCAGAGGGACAGTCAAACTCATAGATCGAAAACAAACTGACAAAGCCTTGGCCAAGGTATCTGCATATTTTTCCTGAAATATAATGCTTTATACAAATAGTTTATATCGCCACCATAGTAATCCCAATGTCTGGCATAAAGTTGCAGGAGAGACAAAAAGCAGTAAACTCAGATTTTCACAAAGTAAATACACACCTTTAAATAAACAAAAGAACAGACCTTGCTTAGATTACCTACATTGCCAAAACATTACATGCATGGTTCCTTTTGGCTTTTAGATACTTTTATAAACAGTAAGACATGATGAATGCTTTAGAAGGGTAATCATTTTCTGTTTTTAAAATTGGACCTTCTAAGAATGAAGGAGGACCTGTTAGTCTTTTGGTCAAAGGTCCAGGACCTTCTGTTGCCTAAAGTAAATATGAGCCCCCACAATTTTTCATCAAAATCCTTCATATTTTGACTCACTGATACTATGTTCTGATATTTACATACATAAAAGAGGGACGATAGATACCAGAGAGACAGTCAAACTCATAGATCGACAACTGACAACGCCATGGCCAACCTGATGATCTATAGTTACTGGTTGACAGGCATATATGAGCCTAATAATCTTACCAAAGGATGTAAAAGCTGACAGCTATATAATTAAGTTTTGGTTAATTTCTATACTTTACCTAAAGAAAATTCAGCTTCAAATCCACTATCTGTCAGAACATAGTTTGTAGTAAATACCAGTTTGATATAACCATTAGTTGATCTAACCTCAAAATCATTTGTCAGATCAGTTGTCCCTGTGAATCCTTCATCTGTATGCAATGCTTCACTTGTGTCATTATATATCTGAAAAATACATAAATAAAATACTGGCATTATAAAAGAGCTCTTCTATAAAAAAAAAAAAATATGGCTGTTTTTATTGAACATTTTTCAATCACTGACACATATTTTCAGTATATAACATTAGAATTTTTCTGCATATATCCCTTCTTCTTAATTCAAACATCAGTGCCTTTAAAGACTACCAAAACATTTTTCAGAATCAGCCAGGGTTGCCACTCTTTTCAGACAAGAAATTCAAGGGTTTTTCCTGGATTATCAGTAGTTTATAAGGATATCGGTTCTTGCATTGCGGTTGAAATTGAGCTTGATAAATAACATTGCAAAACATTTCAAGACAATTTGCATCAAGCGTAATCGACATAAGGATTCACCTTTATCAAGTGGCCCCATTCATATCGTCCCATGAAAAGCGCTCACGAGTTACTGTTTAATATACGGGTACCAATTTTCGAGGGACAAATCAACAATAGGTAATTCAAACTTGTTTTTAAACTTCTGGTATTTTAACTATCAAGGATTTCCCCCCATTTTTCGTTTTTCATGGCCTTTTCCCTCCAGGAACACCTCAAAAAAAATTCCTGGCTTTTCCCATTTTCCACAATGCTTGGCAACCTTGATCAGCCCATATACACAGCTATTTTTTCCCCCTTTTTTACTCATAGCTCATAGCAACAAAAGAAATATTTCTGTCTTTTGAAAAAGCATGAGACCATACCAAAACTAATTTAGCTTATTTCAACTTAGACCTTAGCACAAACTTATCAATTAAAACTAAACCTAATTTAAAATGGAAGAACCTTAGTGAGCGCGCTCACATACCCCATGTCCCCACATTGTCATTGGAGAAATAAAATAAGTGTAACAAAAAAAAATTGTATCAGAAAAAAAAATTGAATCATAATTTCCTGTCAATATGCACATCTACATAGTATGTCCTTATTATCTACACAGTTTCATGAAATTCTGTTGTGTGGTTTGAAGAGGAGTTGCGATGACAAAAGGTTGCAGGAGTATATTGGGCAAATAAGTTCAAAGGGCGTAACTCCTGGAAAAAAAATTGAATTGTAATTTCCTGTCGATATGCACATCTACGTAGTATGTCCTTATTATCTGAAAAGGTTTCATGAAATTCTGTTGTGTGGTTTGAGAGGAGTTGCCATGACAAAAGGTTGCAGTAGTATATTGGGCAAATAAGTTCAAAGGGGCGTTACTCCTGGAAAAAATTGAATCGTAATTTCCTGTCGATATGCACATATACATAGTATGTCCTTATTATCTGAAAAGGTTTCATGAAATTCTGTTGTGTGGTTTGAGAGGAGTTGCGATGACAAGAAACAGGACTGACGGACTGACGGACGGACGGGTCAAAAACATTATACCCTCCGTGACTCGTTGCGTGGGGTATAACAAGAGTGCACACACTAAAATGTCTAGCCTTCTTTACTAACCATTGATATTATGTTGATAGTCCTAAATATAAAGCTTTACTACAACTATCACATAAACTCAACACGATCAAAGAAAATGAGGTCAAGGCCAGATAAACCAAACGAGCAATACATGTACACCTTACAATCATTCAATACACAAAATATACTTGACCTATTGCTTATAGTTCCTAAGAAACAGACTTAACCAAGAAAACTAAACATTCATGATTGACCAATGAACCATGAAAATGAGGTCAAGGTCAGATGAATCATGCCAGGCAGACATGTACACCTTACAATCAATCTATGCATTAAATATAGTTGACCTATTGCTTATAGTATCTAAACTAGAGGCTCTCAAGAGCCTGTGTCGCTCACCTGTATTTACTGATGCTTTGGAAATCATGTAAAATAAGGTTAAAATCATAATTAATAGTATTAGATATTAGATATTATAATGATATCTAAGATAATAACAAAAAACTGCAAAATTTCGGTAAAATTACTAACTAGATACCCTATTAATGATTATGGCCAAGTATGGTTAAATTTGTCTCAGTAGTTTCAGAGAAGAAGATTTTTGTAAAAGATCACAAAAATTTACAAAAAAATTGTTAAAAATTGACTATTAAGGGCAATAACTCCTACAGGGGTCGACTGACAATTTTGGTCATGACAACTTATTTGTAGATCTTACTTTGCTGAACATTATTGCTGTTTACAGTGTATCTCTATCTATAATAATATTCAAGATAATAACCAAGAACTGCAAAATTTCCTTAAAATTACCAATTCAGGGGCAGCAACCCAACAACAGGTTGTCAGATTTGTCCGAAAATTTCAGGGCAGATAGATCTTGACCTGATAATCAGTTTTACCCTTTGTCAGATTTACTCTAAATGCTTTGGTTTCAGAGATATAAGCCAAAATCTACATTTTACCCCTTATGTTCTATTTTTAGCAATGGCGGCCATCTTGGTTGGTTGGCAGGGTCATCGGACACATTTTTTAAACTAAATACCCTAATGATGATTGTGGCCAAGTTTGGTTAAATTTGGCTCAGTGGTTTCAGAGGAGAAGATTTTTGTAGAAAGCTAACGACGACGGACAATGACGACGACGCCGCCGCCAACGACAGACGACGGACGCCAAGTGATGAGAAAAGCTCACTTGGCCCTTCAGGCCAGGTGAGTTAAAAACAAACTTAACAAAGAAAACTTAACATTGACCAATGAACCACCAAAATGAGGTCAAGGTCATATAATACCTGCCAGACAGACATATACAGCTTACAATCCTTCCATACAACAAATAAAGTTGACCTATTGCTTATAGTTTAAGAAAAACAGACCAAAACACAAAAACTTAACACTGAGTAATGAACCGTGATAATGAGGTCAAGGTCAAATAAAACCTGCCAGACTGACATGTACATCATAAAATATTTCCATACACCAAATATAGTTGACCTATTGCATATAGTATTAGAAAAAAAGACCAAAACTCAAAAACTTAACTTTGACCACTGAACCATGAAAATGAGGTCAAGGTCAGATGACACCTGCCAGTTGGACATGTACACCATACAATCATTCAATACACAAAATATAGTATACCTATTGCATACAGTATAAGAAAAACAGACCAAAACACAAAAACTTTACTATAACCACTGAACCATGAAAATGAGGTAAAGGTCAGATGACACCTGCCAGTTGGACATTTACACCTTACAACCCTTCCATACACCAAATATACTAGACCAATTGCTTATAGTATCTGAGATATGGACTTGACCATCAAAACTTAACCTTGTTCACGGATCCATGAAATGAGGTCGAGGTCAAGTGAAAACTGTCTGAAGGGCATGAGGACCTTGCAAGGTATACACATACCAAATATAGTTATCCTATTACTCATAATAAGAGAGAAATTAACATTACAAAAAATCTTAACTTTTTTTTCCAGTAGTCACTGAACCATGAAAATGAGGTCAAGGACAATGGACATGTGACAGACGGAAACTTCGTTACATGTAAACTAAGCAAAGTTTCAAAGTCAATAGACCATGACTGAGGGAGCTGGGCCAAATAATATCCATGGTAATGAGATGTGCCAATGCTAATACAACTGCATACCAAATATCATTGACCTACCACTAGTGGTTCACCATAAACTAGACCTAATCACAAACTAATACATTGTTGACACCACTGACACCAGAAACAGCATACCCATGTCTCGCTTTTGACTCTGTCATGGCGAGACAAAAATTCCACGTAGGTTTGACAAAGTTATTGATGTCTAAAAAAAACTTGACAACATACTGAACCTAAATGTTGACACCACTGACCCTGACAACGGAATCTAGGATGCCTATGTCTCGCTTTCACAAAATAAATTTTGCAAGCTAGACAAAAACACAAATTCATCTACCTTTAAGGCCAAAACTTCTATAATAAGTGGTCTGACAGTTTTGACTCAAATGTACAAAAGGCAGAGCTCAACATTCTTAACATTTTTACCCGTGTCAGATTTTTTTTAATGATAGCGGTTTTCGAAATAATAGGCAAAACTTTCAATTTACCACTATGTTCTATTTTCAGCCGTGTCGGATATCTCGGTTGACAGGAGGAGTCATTGGACACATTTTTAAAACTAGATACCCTTATAATGATTGTGGACCAATTTGGTTATATTTGCCCAAGTAGTTTCAGAGGAGAAGATTTTTGTAAAAGTTAACAGACGATGACGATGAACAACGACAGACAATGACGGACGCCAAGTGATGAGAAAAGCTCACTTGGCCTTTCCGCCAGGTGAGCTAAAAATAGACGTTTCTACCATGATGATTGATTTGATCACACTGCATAGTTAATCATAGGGTCAATGGTAGTCATAAAAGGTAACCTTTAAGTAATCTCCTTCTGCCTGGAGATCAAACATGCTAAATCTGAGAGCCATTGTCCTTGTTTCTGATGCTGGTCGTTTTATAATCCATGTGCAATCAACATTTTCTGGGTAACTTCCTGCAACATAGCCTGGAGACTGGATGGTACCTTCTGTTAACATGTAAGTTATGTTGCAGCCTAAAAAAATCCAGGACAATTTAGTATCACATATAATATTACATCATTTGCGTATTGTAAACAGATATTTTTTTTAGGATGTTTTTATCACAATTAAAAATAGTATACGATAAACATTGTTCTGATTAGACTTTGCAATTGGATTGTTATTATAGAAAAACAAAGGATATGGGGTATCCATCCATGACACAAAATCAGTACATCCACGGGCATAAAAACACAAAAAGCAAAGGAACAGCGCTTTTATTACTGTTCTTTTCAAAGTCACAGTGAGGCCTTCAACAGGGAGCAAAAATCCTTTGCATTATTTGTATTCAGTTCGGCAAAATTCACTAAACTTTATATAATTGGGCTTTTTTTTTCATTCAACAATTGTTACAAATAATGAATTTCAATAAATCATTCCATTATCATACTGTTATTTAGCCAATCAGTGGTATCTAGAACAATTGGCAGACAACAAAATTTTTTATGATTAGAGGTTGAACAGGTGTACCAGACAAAAAAACCAAATTGGGAAACATTGTAGCAGACACAACAAAAAGCAACTAATGCTACATAATTTGAATAAGTCACCATTGTTAAAAGGAAATAATAGATCTTCAGATCAACAAAAATGGAACTAAAACTGTGAAAAAGACCTTCATATAAAAAAACTCTTTCTGGTTGGAATATTTCAATTGGCCACAAGAAATTTATTTTTAATTCATTGGAATTTTTCAAAGTTTTAATAATATACTGTAACGAAATAGAAGTTCATTCATAATATAAGTTCCAAATGGAAAAAGTATCCTGGAATATTATTTCCACTAGAATAAATATTATAGTATTTATTCTGTTAGGAATAAATGGTATAGAATATTTGTTCCAGCAGGAACAGATGTTATGACATTGTTTATAACAAAGTTTCTAATGGAACATCTGTTAGGCTAAACAAATATACATTGACACCACCAGTCAAATTACTTAAGAAAATGCCAATAAATCAATCAAACCTTGCCAGTATTTGATGTATATTCCTTTAGGAAATGGGGCTTCTTCTATTCCAGAGATCAGCATCAATCTAATGGACTTGGATTTAGAGATGTAATGTTTTGGTTTGAAGGCACTGACACCATCTAAGGTTGGGATCAATGAGATATCATCCTGATCCCACAAGTACAGCTTCGCATCTTTTCCTATATCCAGATTCTCAAACTGTAAAAAATATCAAGGTACAAGTAGCATATATACAGTTTGTTGTAGATTAACTGGAAAGTATTGCAATTATTTTTGCCACATATATTTTTTAAGGAAGATATAAACATGAACCTTGATAAAAAATGGGATCTTTTCATATGACAGTAAACTTTTTTCTTTGTGATACTTTAACTCTCTTTAAAGTAATATTTGTTTTCAATGTGTCCCTTTTGTTAATGAGCCTTTACTATAACTGGCCATTAAGCAGTTATATAAAAATCACTTTAAATGGACCAGAACATCAGACTCAAAAACGACATACTGTGGATTCATTTATTTTCGTGGGTATCAATTTTCGTGGATAGAGAAAAAAAGACGTTTCGTGGTATACGTAAATTCGTGGATCGCTGATTACAAAAAAAAAAATCAGATACGTAATTCGTGGATTTCTTTTTGATTTAGAAAATCATATAACCTCCTTGGTTTGATCCATAAAAAGATAGGAATCATTGAAAAAGTTTTGAATTGTAAAAATCCTCACTTGGTCATTCTAGGTTAAAGTGTTCATTGAAAACTTCTATTACAATAATGGGCAGAGACAAATTATTTGTTTGTTTTACAATTTATAAATTCTTGTCGGAATTTTATAAGGCATTCAAAACTCTTTGATTGAAAGCTCATTTCCCTAATCACGATATAATTAACAGTCATATAAGTTAAAGGTGTGAAAATAAATGTTCCTGTCATAAACAATATTACCTACGGGCAATATCCCCGTACTTAATTAATCCTATTGATTTTCAATCACCAGTAAACCAAACTATGACAACTTGCAGTTATTTTTCATGAAGAGTTCTAATCAATTTTAAAAAGTAAACTATCACTGATAGTCGATATATTTATTATTGATTTTATCAAAATACTTGTATCTTATTTCAATAAAAACACGTGTTATGTTACAATGTTTATCGATAGTCAACACTATACCACAACTGCATAACATAACCGGAAATAAACATCCGACTCCATACACATTTCTCAGGATTATTCTTCGTTGAATTCTTAAATTCGTGGTTCGCTGTGACCCACGAAACCCACGAAAATTGGTATACCACGAATAAAAAATGAATCCACAGTATGTACTGAACAATATATCAAGTTGCACATACATACAGTAGATATTAATTAAATGCATATGTAACCAGAAACCTCACTAGATGTTGCTGTGCCCTTTACAAGTCAGGAAACTTGTCAGTGGTTGTCATCAGTGATATCTTAAGTGTTTTTTTTATCCTTTAAAGAATTTGAGATTCATAGCAGATATTTGCATTGGCAGTCTCTGGTAAATTTTTTCACAACCTGTCTCAATGTAGACAGAATTATTGCTTGATATATTGTAAAGACACCTCTGAATGCCTGTTGCAATTATTTATGTTCAAAAGGAAAACACTATAAAGAAACTTACTAGCACATCCCATAATGTGCAAAAATGCGGCGGGGTTAAACATATTACACACTCAAGTACCTACACTTGAGTGTGTAAAAGAACCTGTAAACTTGTAAGTTTGCTTGTTTCCAAGGTGAACTATGATATAAATATTACCTTTGTTTGCTACCAATTGAAACTAACAATAGTTATTGTCAGCCAATCAAATCATGTAAAGGTAACAAAAGGATTCACCAAATAAACTGTTGACAAAAAGATATGTCCACTTGTGTTTTATTTCAATAACAGTCTGTGCCAAACGCTGTCGGTCCAACGGTCCTGACCAGTGACCAATGAAATAGACGCAGGTCCGTCAAATCGTATGTTAATTCCGGTCTGTATGTCTGGTGTTTTGACAGTCTCGGTTCTGCGACTTATTATCATATTTTGATATGAGTGAGCACAGATCGATAGAAATGAAAACTTCCAGGTCAAATGTTTACTCTGAAGTATGTTCAAGGGGCCTATCCCCAGTAGGCCCTTGAAATGTAACATGACTGACGAGGGAGGCAATCATGACAAAAAGTGGAAATATGCAATTTTTACCATGAATATCATCATAAAACAACACAGTACATTTAAAAACATAAACAACACAATAAAAAGCTTAATTAATTGATTTTTTTTTCCAGACTGACAAAAAATCTGTTCGGTCAGACAAAACCTACAACACTGTCTGACCGAATGTCAGACAGAAACCAAAAGAGTTTGGCACAGACTGCAATAATATATTAAATGCAAATGTTGAGATGTAAAAAGAAAAATTTAACATGTAAACTGGAAGGCCAAATTCTTATGAGGACAAAAAACACTAACTGACAAGTTTCCGAACTTAAGAAGTGAGATTAATCTGGTTATTAGTATCTACTAGATGTATATATGTATGTGCAAAATGATATCGCTTTGTTTCACTTTCCAGATATAATGTTGCAGGCTTGACAAAAAATCAAAATGATTACCTCCATAGTAATGACATTGTTTGTATCGGCAGTAATTTTCCATTCAAAAACTTTCTCTTGTGGGAGGTATCCAGTATCATAAAAAGGTGATTTCAAATGCTGCACTGAGGTTGTTGCTGTTAACATTTTCACATCATTAAAAACTTCTGGAACATCTAAAAATATTGATTCATTAGTTAGCGGTACATTGTACTATAAAATCAGTGTCAAACTGGCAGCAAGGTATCCATCCAGTATCTTGATTATATTGTGATATAGGATATAGACCTCTATTCTAGATATTGCAGGATATATTTACCCATTGTTTCGATATTGCAGGATATATACCCATATTCTTGATATTGCAGGATATATACCCATATTCTTGATATTGCAGGATATATACCCATATTCTAGATATTGCAGGATATATACCCATATTCTAGATATTGCAGGATATATACCCATATTCTAGATATTGCAGGATATATATATATATATATACCCCTAGTTTAGATATTGTAGGATATATACCCATATTCTAGATATTGCAGGATATATATATATATACCCCTATTCTAAATATTGCAGATTAAAGACCCCCTTTTCTAAATATTGCAGAACATATACCACTATTCTAGATATTGCAGGATATGTATCCCCTATTCTAGATATAGCATGATATATAACTCATTACACATTCCAGATATGGCAGGATGTATACCCCCTCTTCAAGAACTAGCAGGATATTTAACACCTCTTCTAGATATAGTAGGATATATACCCCCTATTCAAGATATGGCAGGATATATTGTTACGCTGCCTCCCTGGTGCTAGAGTCGGCCACCAGAGAACACAGGGTCACAAAGAAAAAGAGAGTAAAAGGTTCTATAAAGTGCAAGGTTCAACGTCCACTGTTTACCGTCGGACCAAAACACGTTACAGAAAGGGAAATCGTATACTTGTAGTTATATATATATTCTCAGTTGTTAAATAAAATATCTGAATAAAATAAAGTTTCATATTTTATTAGCACTAAAATAAACATCGGCGGAGAGAATAGGTCTGGCAGGCTCGATCACTTGTCTGGTCGGGTTCCCGGTAATGGTTGGTCTTACAATAGACAAACAAACTTTTGATAATAACAAGCTACTAATATATAATTCAACAGTTAAGTAACAAGGTTGTCACTTATTTGGACTCTTTCAATAATCCCAATTTAAGGACATTATCACCATTTCACAGTATTCAACATCGACTTATCATCATAAAACATCTAAAACAAATATTAAATATAGAAAGCAACAATTTTTACCCCGTCACTAACAACCTTACTTAGGACTGTCATTAACCACCTTAGCACCGTCCTCCACAACTTTATTTATTACTATCACTAACAACATTAGCACCCTCACCGGCAATATTATTTAGTCTCGTCATTCATAAAACAATTCCTATCGCTAACAAACTTAATCACTGTCAATGGCAATATTAATTAACACCACCACCCACAACCTTAGCACCGCAACCCACAACTTTAGCACCGTCACCGGCAACCTGATTTAGCACCGTCACCCACAACCTTAGCACAGTCACCGACAACCTTAATTTGCACCGTCTATATAACTACATTATAATTAGCACCGTCACCGGCAACTGTATTTATCACTGTCACCGGCAACCCGATTTAGCACCGGCACCGACAACCTTCAATAAAAACAAAGTTAACTTTCAACGCTTGGTTGTGATTATCAGACACATTTTAGCTTCTATTCAAATTTGATACTTTCCAACTTTGCCAACCCAATCCGTCGGTTCTGTTGTTGCTTTTGCTTTTATACTTCCGACTGACCAATGGCAGAGCTTGTTACATATTGTTTACCAATCGGCAACCATGGATCACACAAGGGAAATTCCCGTAATGTTGATATTATTTGTAAATAAAGGCAACAGTAGTATACCGCTGTAGTAAACATGGATTGATCTTCATCAATAAAGATGGGTTTTGACTTTAAATACATAAGTAGATCATTAGAAGAGTTTTATTTGAGTTTATATTCTAATAAGGTAACTACCGCGAAAATATGGAATCAGTACGTGAAATAAAACTTCTTAACAAACTAACATACACAAATCTGTCGTATTTTTGAAACAACAGCCAAAATAACAAATTACAAGTCTGACATTACTTGCAAGATTAGGCATCTCACTAACATCTATCGTTTATCCTCAATAATTTCAAGAAACTATACAGACATAGATTTTCAATAAAAAGGGGGGAAGGCCGACCCCCTATTCTAGATATGGCAGGATGTATACCCCTATTCAAGAAATAGCAAGATATATTCCCCTGGTTCTAGATATGGCAGGATGTGTACCCCCTATTCAATATATGGCAGGATGTATACTCCTTTTCAAGAGATATAGCAGGATATATACCCCTTATTCCAGTGTATGACACAGCCTGTCACCCGGTCTCCAATTGCGACCAAAATCTAAATGGGGCAACCAGAAACTTATATTTTCTTCTGTTATTTTCTTCTTCTTCTGGAGTTTGAGTCGTTAAAAACAGTACATCGCTTTTTCTATTAGTCTTAAACGCCTAAATGATCCCTTTACTTCCATCGATACTCTCAGAGGTTACCATAAAACTTGATCTACATGACGTACCATCGGTTTTCTCTGTGGTTTTTATGTTCCATCATGGTGGAAAACAATAAAGGTTTGGGTTTTCTTAAAAGAATCTCCAGTAATGATTAAAAGCAGTCATCAAAATACACCAAGTAAGTAAACTAATATAAAGATATATTCGTTAAATAATAATGATCCAGACTGCCAACAATTGTGTAACACTACGGTTTGTAGATTTACTTTACAGTTACTTTCTACAGTAGGCTAGAGATGGTGTATGGTTTCATTTCTTTGCACATTTTCCTGGGGGAAGTGCTGCCCAATTTTTTTTTCAATCTGGACTTGTCATTTTCAGCCATTTTTTTTTAAAGGAGGGGTTTCATATTTTATTAATTTTAAAGTTAATGGTGATATTCATTGAAAATACTGATGCACCTCATAAAGGGTAAACAGCTCTTGATTGGGGATCGTGCTAAATTCAACTGAAAATACTTTTGTTCTTTTTTTTAACACGTACTAGCAAATTGATTCTTAAAATTTGTAGGTATGAGCACTTTTGAGAGACAGAATATTTATATAATTCAGAGTAACGATTACTAGGTGGTCAAGCAGCCTAACTCTAAAAACATCATGAAAATTGGTAAAGAGATGGCCCACATACCACCAATTATAATTCATGAATATTCATAGATTCTTAAAACATGTAAAAGACTAACTGATTCTACCTAATAACTTAGTCGATCATATTAAACTTTGAATTCTTGATTGTCAGATTTATTTTCAAATATATTCATCTCAATTCACAAATTCTAGTCTTGAAATTGTGCACTTCTATTGATCATGTTGATTGTGCATGTATTTAGTTCATAATGTGAACAAATTATTTTTGTAGATTTGATCCATTGCCTGCAATCAGATTGTGGAATGCCTGTGGACTTAGGAAACCTCTGTATATGGACGAAAAAGAGAGGGACTTTATGAAGGAAGTAAGCAGAGCTTTGAATACCACAATATTAAAATGAAGCAGTTCCGTCTCAATAGGAGGATTATATAAGAAATGCAAAAAATTAAATGGGTGCAGAAAACCCATTAAGCCTTATATATATCAACAAATATATACAGTCGACAATCGTTATGTCGAAGTCAGCTGGATCAGGGAAATATTTAGAGATCCCTGTAGTTCGACTCAAACGAATACCTGAAGTTGACAGTTATGTGTTTAATTAAATTCTGCGCAATTGATTTGATGTGTAGTCATGTGATCGGTGGTCGTACAAAATACTGGAAAACTTGAGAATATGATATTAAAACATTACTAGTAAACAGTATGAGACTGTTTGGTTTTGGGGTGACCTCTTCCAAAAGAAAACCTGATTAAACGGGTGATACAGCGGGGGTGATTGATAAAACGGCTTAACGCAGCACTAAAGACAGGATCTGCCAAGGGCTGTTCCATTGAAACATACATGGTACCCATGGAAGGCACTTTAAAAATGGAGTAACCACCTATAGAGGCAAATTAAAATTTCACGTTAATACATTTCCACTATGCAAAAACAAAGATGACACCCACCCATAGTTGAGATTTGGAAGTGCCTTCCCTGGGTCGCATGTGTGTTTTTATGATACAGCCCTTAAGACCAAACATATGACAGGGAAAAACCAGAACGTAAATTGTTTCGACACACAGTGAAAGGGAAAGTGCCCTGGTTCGCTGGATATAAAAACTAAAACTTGACCCCATAAAAAATCATAATGAAAAATTACCACCAGCATCTAAATATCTTGCCAAAAAAGTTGTTAAAAGAAACTGACCCCAAGTTTGAAGATGTTGAGCAGCAATTGAAGCCAAAACAATTAAAAAGGTACAAAGTGTTGTGTAACACAGAGCAGTGTTCACCCCATGATTTTATGATAGAGCTGTGGTAAGCGCATGATATTAGATTGATTCACCGTATGCGTTTGCTACATGATGTAACATTTGTACTGCCATGTTGGGTATATAGTATTAAATAGACAAAAACTTGGTTTTTTTTATACATATATTCATTTGCAGAAATGGAAATTTACATTTACATTTTAGTTAGCATTGAAATTTAAAATGCCAAATAATTGAAGCATTTTGATTTGAATACCACCCCATCCCAATTTTTTTAAAGAGTAAGTATTTTCACAGTAGGTATATCATTTATTCACTTTTAGTTGTTTCACATATATTCATATATTTCAATTACAACTTCATAATTTACTGACAAATATATAAAGAAAGACTTAAATAACAAAAAATTTGATGTTATTTCTTACTTTTATTTTAAGTGGATATTATACATCTTTTAAATTTCAATCAGCATGTACAATGGGTAAATTATTTCATATCAAAGAACAAAAAAGTACCCTTTCCAAAATGAGTATCTTATTGTAATTAAAAAGACATTTTAAAAAAGGCTAAAATATTACAAGAGTCACCTGATAGAAACCTGTTTTTTTAAAGGAATAAAATTCTTCTTTTTTCTTTCTGAGGTGGTTTTTTCAATAAAGAATGCTATTTGTCAATTGAAATATTAATAATTACCAATACTAAGATTTGTTATTGAAATAATTGCCACTAGAAAATATATGACAAGATTTAACAATACTGGTTTTAGTGCATTTCCCCTAATTTCAACTTCCTGTTTTGACAATGGCTGAATGTTTATATGAATCATTAAATGAATGCAATTTTAAATCCAAGCAATCCTCTGATAATATTGGATTAAAATAATTTTTGAAGTACTACCAATTGAAAATTGGATAGCAAGCTCGGTATATTTATATTCATTTATGCAGAATTGTGTTTCGTTTGTCCTCCATTAGATTTAGTAAATAGCGATGCAAGGACAAGTTTTCATCAAAAACAAGCTTGTAATGATGAAGCCCTGAATAACTTGAATATATTTGATAAAGGAATACAGATCCAATAATTAAGTTCTAAACACCAAACAGTAATGCAATAATCGTTTATGCTTCAAAAGTGGTCAGAGTAAGGATAAACTTTTCTTGAAAACTTTAGAAAATATTTCTTTGAGTATATTTCCACACTTTTCATAAAATTTGGTTCTTTTCATTCTTTTAAGTTAAAAACTCAAGAAAGATATGGGTCTTTAAGAATGATGCCATTTTGTTATTTCATTGAACTGGCCCCTCCAATATTTGACATCATTACGTAAAATAGATTAAACAACCAGACGATCACATGATTGAAATTGTACAGGTAAACAGAGGAATTTGAAAATTGTAAATCAATAGCGCTGTGTTGTGATTGGATACTGCTGCGGTCTGTCCCAATACCACAGTGCTGAAATGCGATAGTGCTGAATACCGAAGTGCTAAATCGGCCTGGGAAGAACACTGTGACAGCGTATAGTGTTGGTGAAAAGGAGAAGCCCAGCCCTCAAAGTAGCTTCTGAAATGAAGTTGCCAACTGGCCACTAGACATGAAAATGTAGTGGCCAACTCTAAAGTTTCAGTGGCCAGGAAATAATTTCAGGTTGCCTACATTTTTTTCTAACTAACAACCCTTGTGAAATAAAAGTTTTAAGTTTTTGTTCTGTGTTTTTATGTTGTCGAGTGTAGAAAATAGTTTGTATAAATCAACTGTAAAATAACCACATGATTTATTTTATTTTATTTCATTGTACATATTGTACATGTTTTATAACAATCTGCGACGTTTAGCGGTTGTCCGAAGCCCCAGTCTACATGGTCTAGTAAAAATCGTATCAGACTTGTGCAGAAGCACAGGTGATTGCCCCATCAATCAAGTGAACATCTGAAATCGTTTGCGATATTGTAGCCGGTATTTTATTGAATCTATCAGAACATGTTACAAAATTGTCACTGACCGTGTTTCATCTGTGTACCGACGAAATCGAGAACGAGGCTTGACCATGTGCTTTCAATAAACACAATCTATCAATGCCAATGGTTTTCTTTCTAACGGCACGTAATAGTCAAAGTTATGACTGAGTGCAAAATACAAAGATAGTGTGCCATTTTCAGTCAATGCTTACAAATGACCTACAATTACCTGATGCAATAAAGCGCTGACAAGATCAAGCTTAAATCTAAAGGACGCTTGAAATACAGTATAAATTTGAGTTACAGTCAAGAGCTCAGACATTTTTTTAAAACCAGACTCTGATCAGGGCAAAATTTCCGAAAATTAACGGTCGCCAGATCTTCAATATTCTAATAGCCCAAATGGTGACCAGTTATGAATTTTTGGTCGCCAATCAGCTTTTAAAGTCACCCTGGCGACCATTTCAGTAGACTAAAATTGAGGGCTGAAGCCCGATTCTGACTGAATTTTATTTAAAAAATTGAGAAAAAAACGAGGGTTAATGTAGTAAGATATTATGAGTGCTTTGGAATGGTACGCATTTTTCTGTTCTTATAAATTGAATTTTGAATAAAAATTAGACCTTCTAAGAATAAAGGAGGACCTTTAAGTATTTTTGGTCAAAGGTCCTGGGGCTCTTTTCACAAAAAATCTTACGACTAAAATTGATCGTAAGTTAAACTGAAATGTTCACGACTTACAAGTGTTTTTACTCGTAAGATTTTTTTGTGAAAAGGGCCCCTGGACCTTACATTGCCTTAAGTAAATTTTAACCCCTGTTTATGGACACCTGTCTGTTGTTGAAGACAATATGTTTACTCTAGATGTCTTTCGGTTATTTTTATTCTTGGGTTGCTGTCTGATTGACATATACTCTACATCCTCTTTTTATTTGGTAAGGATGTCTTGCAGTGTTTTGAACTTCAGTTCTCCTGAAAGATCAATATATTATGTAATGGAATAGTCCACGACTTCTTCAATTAAAGAAGAATGTGTACGAGGACATGAATGCCCCTGCTCAAGCTTGCTTATAAAACGTGAAAGTACTTTTTGAGAGCATTTGATGTCACCACTACTGCGGAAACCAAAAAATTTACAATTTTCCAAGTAAAGGGGCATAACTCTAGAATAGTAAGTGACCCACAAGGGCAAAACTTAATTGCCCCTTTGCCTTCAGACAGGAACATAAAAAGACTCAATTCAGCTGGGTTTCAGAGGAAATTACGGAAATTTTTGTCTTGTATCAATAAACTAAAACATTTCAGATGGCCTCACAAACCTGTTGTCCAGGAAATTCTGAACCCTCCAGATTGTATCACTGAGCCATCCGTCACCAGTCTAATATTAAACACATTGTCTGAGGAATAATATACTGGCTGATCATTTACAGTGCCTGTCAACTTGGCCAAAAAAATCTCTCCCTCTCTTCCACCAGTCCTAAATTCCATAACATCAGCATTCTTTTCAGTATTGAATGATTTCACCTGTAAAAGATTAACAAATATCTTTTACTCATTTTTATTGACAAAAATACTAACTTAGAGAACGTAAACCAATTTTGGGATGTCCTTACGGACGTATAGATGGACGTACAGATGGATGGATGTACAGACGGACAAGTGTAACACAATGCCCCCTCCACTGTGGTGGAGGCATAAACAGTCAAGATATCTTCAAAATGAATCCCTGAAAATTTAAACTATGAAAGCCTTGCAACTCATAAAACTCTTCATAAAGAGTTTGGCCTCAAACCTAATAATGATAACAAATCATATAAAAAAGCTGCCTTTTTTTAAATTCTGTATATCATCTTGATAGTATTGAAAATAAGGCCAGACATTTTTTATTGTCTGTTTAACAAGATCCGCCGACTCACTTTTCCAGATTTCAGAATAAAAATAAAAATAGTGCTTCTTACTTTTATTTTTATTTTTCCCACTGACTGTAACGAAATTCTCAGAACAAAATAAAATCTGTATAAATCGGTAATATTTAATTTTTACCATGTCGATGAAACAGCAATTTTCATTTAAAAGTAAAGAAATTCAAGGCAAGAAACGATATATTTTCTTAAAAAAAGATTTTTAAGCCGGTTGCCTGTTTTTCATACAACACGAGAGCGTACATCAAATCATTCTAACTTTCGGCAAAATCAGTTATTACTTCATCAGAACTTGATGAAATTAGCCTGAAGTAAACTTATTATCCATCTATTGCATTAAAAACCGTCATATTCCTTTCCAAATAGCGTATCAAACATCGTTTATTTTTGTAAATTTTACTTTGTCCGACATTTATATTATTGGGCATATTATTCTAAAACTGCGGATCGGAGTCGCGATTTCATCGGAAACGGACCCGCTATGACCGAATTCCGGATTCTTGCAATAATGACTATGGACGCATGAATGGCACTGCTGATAGACAAAAAATTATCCAAAAGGAAAAATTACGCATTCCACACCCATTAACATACTTTTGGTTAGATCTTCTTGATGTATATATATTTCCATGTATATGCATTGTTTCAATTTATAAATTTATTTAACATATAATAGCCTGTATGACTTTATTTCAATAGTTAAAGTTTATTATATGAATGTCATGTAGAAAACTGTATGTTGTATCAATTATATATGTTATGTGTACCGGTATATGCCCCCCTGGGGACCTAATTTGGAAAATAAAACTTATCTTATCTTATCTTATCTTATAAGTTAAATTTGCTCAAATCTGGTACTATTACACCAGAGACATATATCAAGTCTCAAGTTTTAATTAATTTTTTTTTATTAAATTTAATATACACATGTGTATATTTGTCTCTGCATACACTAAGAGGTTCCTGACTGGGTGACAGGTATATACATATATAGTGTATATGCAGCAGGTTAATATATTTGCCTTGTGCCATGGATCTATATTTGTGGAAATACAGAATCAAAACATAGTTTTTATGTTCATATTAATAGAAGGGTTACTATGCTGGTCTGTTCTCATTTCATTGTATTTTAATAAATTCTAAAAAAAAAAAAAAAAAAGGTCACTTATAACGGTATTATTTTTATTTTTAGTGTCGACTGGACCAATTTTGCACTTTTATTTTTTTTTTTTTATTTCGTCCCCTCGACCCTATTTTTTTACAAATTTTCTTGTTAAACAGATAAAAAAAAAGTCTGGCCTAATACTGAGTTATGCCACTGCACAGTTTCTTTAAATCATTGGTTAGTTTGGTAATTTAAACGAATATTTCAACAATAACCTGCCCTGTTTGCATTACCATTTTCATTAAACCCTGAAATCAAGGGTAAAAACAGTAATTTGACATATTCTATATATACACATAATGAACATGTGAACTAACACTGGTAGACCTATTTGGAAAAACCCCACGATTTTTGGAAATTTGGAAAAACTCCGGTGTTCTTGGAGAATCTGCGCGAAACGGATAATAATTAGAGGTTCACCGTAAATTTGCGTAGATTATGCATGTCATCCGGAGATTTACCGTGTCGGCGGGAATTAGCCGTTTGTCTGATAAAACTGGTGTGTATTGAGTCATCAATAGAACCAGTGATGCGTGAGCAACGGTTATTAATAGATCGTTGTATATAGATGTTTACAGAATCCTTTATTAGTGAGCGACGGTTACTAATAGATTGTTGTATTATGGTACAGATTATGATATATAGATGTTTACAGAATCTGTTAAAAACAAAGTAACTGTAATCGTTTGAGATATAAGGAATTTTCAAAAATATATCATAAAATTTTTCTGTAAATTTAGATAGAAACAGATTATATATATCTCGGGTTTAGATGGTTACTTTTTTAATAAAAAAATCATTTAAATTACATTTGCAAATTGGAATTTTTAATACGATCTAGTTTACCTGTGTGATCCATTAATCTTTGTTGATGAAATGCACATTTATACCTCTAGGGGTTGAAGGCATATATAAACAAAACAATATGATTCGATTAGTTAATAACAAGTTGCGAATTGTAGTCTGAATGTGTATATATGGTCCGTGGACACAGTTATCATCCTTAGATTTTCGTTGTCTACAAATATAGTCCCTAGTGTGGACAGTTTGATACAGGTGTCAACATTGAATAAAGCTTTACATTTCGGAAGGCCAGGGGAAAGATTTAACCTTAGTTGATACCAGGGGTCAACCGGTATAGCAGTATGTTGGTAATACACCAACCCGTCGTTGCATAATATGTATATGTTGTATTTACGCACAATGCAGTGCATGCAAATTCGATTTCGCAAACTCGTGGGTTGTCTTTTAGACAAAAAAGTTCCATTTAAAAGATATGAAAGTTGCTTACATGTATACCTCAATGCACTTCTTGTAAACTAATCTGTTACATTTCGAAAAAAAAATTAGTTTTATTTAAAAGATTGGAGGGTTATTTCACATGAATAAAAGTTCTTCTGATCATTATTGTTTTTTCAATTATTTTTGAGAGCGCGATCTTAAAACTAAGTTGGTCCTGACATGCATGGAATATTTGCCACTGGAAGTTAAGTAACCAACAATCAATCATCTTAAAAAAATTAAATATGCCTGAGCGATAATATTCTTTTAAATTTTAATGTGAAAGACAGTTTCGCCATTTATTAGATTGCACTTTAAAGTGTATATACATTCTGGGATGAGATTAATTTACTTTAATTACCAAAAAAAAAAAGAAATCATGTTACGTTTCTTTTAATTAAAAATTATACTGAATCAAATGTAGAGGACATTTTAATAATGAAATAATGCACGTCAAAAATATCTGTAATCAACTTGATCTTAAACTTGAATTCGCTCACAATAGAGAATGTTAAAAATAGCTAAGATCAATTGTGTTGACTGCATGAGATTTTCCAACGGCGGGAAATATCATGTAACTATAAACACAGGTGATGTTATTGACCGATTGTGGAATGTCAATTTAGGGTTAAACTTGATGTGTAATGATTGACATTATTGTGCGCGTTAAAGTTGAGGCTCTAGAAGGTTCATTTCAATAGATAACCAAAAATCTAAAATCAAGTTTTTTTTCAAATCAACGTTTAAGTTTTGAATTTTGTGGGAGGGGAAACTTTATTTTATTTGTTTTTTAGGGGCGAAGGGGCTTACCATAAAAGTCTATAGGAAAATTGAATAAAACAATTTCTATAAGGTCACAACTTGTAAACTAATGAAAACAATGATAAAGCGACTTGAGTAACTGTTATAAGATTGCAATTACATGACTGTTTTTTTTTGTTTCAGGAGTGGGAGTGTGATTACCTTATTATATATACTTGAGATGTTCCATTTTCAGCATTATTTTTTTTTTTAGTTTAACTTGTTCTCAGTGGCGGATCCAGAATTTTTTATAAAAGGGGAGGGGGCACTAACTGCTAATGAGGGGACCCGAGCCAGTCATTCTTAAATGATTCCCTTTATAATCAACATTTATTTTCCAACAAAAAGGGGGCGGGCACCGTGCCATTCCCCCTATATAGCCGACCGTGCAAGGGCTGTATAGCCAGTCAAGGTTGTTAAAAACTTCCATATATTTTTATAGCCAGTCATGGTTGTTAAAAACTCCCATCATCCACATTCCCCACTAAATCCGGCTCTGGTTCTATTAATTGCATTATATCTTCTTCATCATAACTGTATCGGGAGCATTCGAGTAAGGTAGCACTCCATAGATAGGTGTGTAGTTTCGCATGTATGACACAAACAGTTGGCCTAACGTATTAGAAGGCCAGGATTGGAAGATTATTAAACATTTGGTGGCTCAATTTTAATTTTATTTTCTAACTGTGGAGTGCTACCTAAGCCGTGGTCTGGGAAACCCTACCCAATTTTTAAAGGGTGTTCCAAAAGCACATTAAAACTTACATTTCCAGCATTATACAGGTCCTGAGGTACAATTTTTGGGGGAGGAGATTTCAATTGCTGTTCGTTTGGTTACTTTCCTGTTACAACGAAATTTTCGTTTTTTTTTCCATCAGATTTGCCCCAATTGTCGATTCTGTTAACCCCACCTAGACCCTCACAAGCAATGTTTTGTCTTTTTTTTTTTACCACAAATATTTATACTTGTCAACAAATTAGACAACTTATTTAATTAATTTTTGTATGTCGAGTATAACTTAATAATTTCTGAATGTTTTTTATATATTTATACCACTTATTTTATAATCAGAATTCGCTAACTTTGTTATATTTCTTTCTAAATATAAAAAAAAATCCTGAATACATGTACCCCAAATCCCTGATAGGCTCCCTGAAACACCATACCTATATCAATTTAATTAATTCTTAAGACAACCATTTAACTTCAAAGGGGGTGGGGGTGACTGTTTTTTTTTCTCATAAAATCATATTCTGATCCCCAATTTGATGAGAGAAAAAAATATTGTGGTCAGGCAGATGACAAAAAAATATACTGAATTCCAGATTTCCCCATCCTGTTTATTTTGAAGAAAAAAAATTGCTTGGTAGCAGTGGGGAATAACGTTGTGTTCCAAATTATTTCTGACTCAGACCAAACCCCCTAACCCCTTGAATTTAAATGTTGCTCCTATACACGTTACTATCATGAATTTTCTATGTTTCATGTATATTTCTTCGAGTTAGGTACCAGGGCATACGTTGTGTTCAAAATTATAAAAAACGTAGAAAATTCATGATTCATGTACGTGTAATATGTCTCAAGAAAATGGATTGAAGTCATATAACAAATTATTTATTTGTACAAAAATACACAAAGGCAATGAAAACCGTATGTGTGCCAAGAAAGGTCAATACCAATATGTATGACTCAACTCGGAGGCTGATTCAGGTGGGGGGGGGGGGGGAGGCTGCCCAGGTCCCTCCTTATGAAACTACATATTTGGTAAATTCAGACTTTTATTTACTTGTTTCACTTACCCGAATAATTCAGTCGTTATATTCTGCTGATCTACGATTACTTCATTAACAAGTATAGGAGAGATCAATTATGGGGAGACACTGAATTATTCGGGGTTGGTTCCACTCCGACCTTTTTTAGTTTGTACAATATAGCAAGTTTATTTAATCCATTTCTCCGCTGTTTTCGTTATATATATATAGCACTTTCGTAATACTTAGGCTAGGTCTCAAAGAGTGGGTCATAAATATGAACATGTCTAGAAAAATACTGGGAAGGTAATACCTTGGATGCGCCAACTAATAAACGTGTCAACGCTGTACAAAAGGATTTATATAGTACATATATATATTCTCCCTCACTACGTTTTGTCCAAATATAAAGTAATTATATTCTATGGCACTAACAAAGAACATAAAACCTAATGTAGTTGTGCTACTCGCTATAACCTTTTAATTCTCAAATACAAGCATAATAACAATATCATAATTACAAATACAAATTCCCATTAAATCATCCATGAATACACGTGTCTCTTCTTTAGGCTAAAGCGAGAGTTGATGGTCAGATATATATAGAAGTTTTTAACAACCTTGACTGGCTATACAGCCCTTGCACGGTCAGATCAATGGTCAGAAAGATGATTGCACGGGTTTTAAGTGCACACAAATGGTCACATGTCCTGAATATTCATGAACGTACAACGAACTAAATTTTATATATACAAGTCCTTACTGTACCACAGGTGTCCTTGTGTAATGAAATTTCAGCGTATTGGTGCATGATCAGGTGGTTAACTTGGATTATCAATGAGCGATAATTAATGGCTATTTTAAGTTAATCATAAGATAATGTTGATTGAACTTTTTTTTTATTATTTAATAATGAAAGCTTTTTCAGATATATTTATAGGGAGTGATGGACAAAGTTTCAACTCTAAATGATAGTGTTCTTTAACTCATAAACAATAAAACAAAAAATTAAAGGCATTTTAGGCCCTTCCGCCAAACAGGAAAGATGCGCATGAAAAATAAGTGACTGTGTATGAATTAATTTTAATAGTAGTTCACCATGCAAGAAGACAGAACGTATAAATACAATATAGTTTTTAAAGTGTTAATGGAATAGTGTGCAGAGGCGGATTTAGAGGGGGCAAGGGGGCCTGGGCCCCCCTTTTCTGGAAAAAAATTGGTTGATTATATAGGGAATCACTGAAGCATGACTGGAGCGGGCCCCCTCTTAGGCAGTCAGTGGGCCCCCACATATGAAAATTTCTGGATCCGCCACTGGTGTGCTAGCTATAATAAATGATATATTTTTTTTACTACTTTCATTTTTTTTTAATCCTTGGTTCGTCTATGTGAAATAATCTAGCTTCATCAGGTACACACGCGGAGAAATAAAATATTGAATTGATTTGAGTACCGATATATTAAATGTCTCCTTGGTAGCTGGTATCCCTTGAGGGATTAATAAATTGAACTCGTTTGTGCCGGAATAGGTAATAAATATATTTATTACATTGGTTGCAATGAATTACATTGATTTCCCATTGTAATAAAAACCGATAATTTCACATGTGAAATAAACGTGGTTATTTCACTCCTCTGACGTCATACAACAATAGGCGTTGTCAAGACGTCGATAACGTCGGATCAAAACAAATTGTGAATGCGTAGAAAAAGATATAGTTCCTTACATTTTCTACTTTAATTTCATAAAAAAAAGCCATTTGCCAATGTAATAAAAAGAATAACTAATCAAAGAATTCAAATATCGAAAAATATTCAACTCGTTACCGAACAACACTGATAATTAACTCATGCGCTACGCGCATTCGTGAATTAATGTGTTGTTCGGTCACTCGTTGAATATTTTTCTCTATTTGAATTCTTCGATTATAGTTATTCTATAATTCATTTTACAGATTTTATGATTATTAATCAACTTTTGGTACGGTAACAACTTTTATTTTTTTTATTTTCCTTTTGTTTCAATTTGAATTTTCCCTCGTTCTGTGAACAAAATAACACGGCTACACATTTTAAAACAAAACACAATTATAGTTCGATCAACACTTTGACTTATTATACTAACTTAGTTTAGTAAACCCAGATAAACGAGATGCATGCTCCTTAAAATCATTTCAGATATTCTATGGAATTTTTAATTCACCAGTAAATCAGAAATGTCCATCTTAAACATTTCTTTTTTTATTTGATGTGTGTTATATCATGTTAAATATCTAATAATGCACATAAAAAATTCTAGGTTTTTGCGATGTCCAATATTACGTGCGATGATGTGTAGCTGCATGGTAGATACTACATGAATTACATCATTTTGATTATCTTTGAAATCACTCACACGTGGCGGTTTACACATTACACACAATATACGACTTAAAATACCTGAGGCAATTTATACATCCGTTTATTGTCCCTTTAAACTAGCCAGTGTATCTGTGGATGATGTATCTTTGGCTCCATTGACAGACTCCCATATAGTCGAGCGCAGATCCTGGATTTTGAAAAAAGAATGTGGGAGGACGAAAAGACAACATTAGAAAAGGGACTAATGTATAAAGTTTATATTATGCATATACCATTGAAGCAGCCTCTGATAAATTGTCATCTAAGACGGTATAAATTAAAATTCTGTTTGACAGGTCACGAAGAGGAGTTGAGATTTATGCGACACATTTTATTCAATGTCCTCACAAAGGTAGTCTATTTCACATGTTTTCGGACATTAAATCTATTTCTTGTATGACAGTTTGCTGACTGTTAACACCATGTTCAATTTATTTTAATTGACAAACATTTTGATATGGTTCCATCATTCGAAAATAAGTTATTAAAATCTCAGTAGGTTCAAAAACTACTAGATTTTATACCACAGAGTGCATCAAATACAGGTCACAGAAATGGGCTCTCCTACTTGATTTCACACTTTGGCAATCTAAAATAAAATCTAATCAGTCAAATTCTCAGTATCATAACTTCATCTAACAGCAGAAGATATTGCCTTTCAAGATAACTGAGTAAAATAAATATTCTTTCAAACAAGATAGTGTAGGGAGTCTATTTCAAACCGACTCGCATGAACAAATTCAATTTTATTTATATACTTCCTGAATGACATAACTCGAGAAGTATTTGCCACTGGACATCAATTTAAAAATTAAAAAGAAACCAACGAAGTCAAAATAAAGGATCTGTATGACACCGTACTGCCCTGCTCAGACAGTGAGCAAAACTCATACCATATAGAATTTATAAAATACCCCGACATGACAATTAAAAAGACAACACCTTTAAAAATTACAAGCTCCTGACTTGCCAGGACAGTCATAGAATGAGGAGGATTTAAACCTATTTGCGATAGATCAACCCTCCCTTAATCCTGCGGTCACCAATCCTGTAATGTTAGACTGAGAAAATCCATATCCTTTGCTTTATAGGATAGGACTGGGCCTCCCCCATCCTTTTTTTCATTCATTTCCAATGATTGTCGACTTGATGTATAGCCTCGTTAAGGATGTACTTGTGTGATGTTTAGGAATTTGTGTTTAGCTTGTTATGTTTCTTTACAAAAGCTCTTCCGACTTATAGTATCAATTTTGAATTCTAGATTTTTTTAATTTCACCAAAGTAGATCCTTCAGCTAATAAGGTAAGCATATAACATCGCAATGATGAATCAGGTGCATCTTCACAGAGTTCAAAACCGAAAATCCATAATATTTCCGTTTTTTTAAAGTTTCTCACATAATACCCTTTTCGCTTAAGAAAAAAAAACAAACAGAAAAACATAACATTTTCACCCTAAACGCTTTAAAGTTGCCTGAATACAACACACACACACACATGCCATGTCGTGACATCACCATTCTATTGATTTGAATAACCGAATACACACATTCCTGTCTTAATATTACCAGTTATTTGGTGTTTTGAAATCTAGGTCAGTGCATGAAATAAATTCTATCACATTTAATACGTTCCAAAATTCCAGTTGACTTGGAAAGATCCTATTTCTAAATTGAATTGATTAATTTAAAAGGCTTGAGCAAATAACATTCGAGGACGTAACTTTATAGCAAGGAACTATAGAATATGTAGATTTTCTTTGAACACATACGAGGGTCTTGAATATGGGGAGAGGGGGGTCTTTCAATCCTGTTTGTCTTTTAATTTGTAAGTCATCTGTTTTTTTCTATTCTTCATATTTTTTCACATTATTCTATATTCTTTATTTTCTTGGCGTCTATTTTTCTTTACTTTTCTGGTCCTATGTTGTGCACTTTTTGTCCATTTATATTCTCTATTCTTCTATAAATCCTATCCAGACCCTCATAAACATACATAATCAATATGTTCCGCTCCTAACACCACTTGACATGGATATAGACAATTGTCATCCATGGGGTTTTCTCATCCATTATGAATAACTGCTAAACGAGTCCGTTATAAAAAAGATGTGGTATGATTGCCAATAAGACAACTCTCCACAAGAGACTAAATGACACAGAAATTAACAACTATAGGTCACTGTACGGCCTTCAACAATGAGCACAGCCCATACCACATAGCCAGCTATAAAAGGACAAAATACTAGGAGTCCATTACTTCTGATATTACATATAGATATGATTTATGTATAAATACGCAGTCACGTATAAGTCCGATGCTAAATTGTTGGCTTTGTCGGAAGGCAAAATATTTAGCCCTATACTGACTGGAACTAGTATATACAACTGAAAACTAGATAAGTGATGAAAATCAAGGAATCTATACATGCTGTAACAGCAAATCTGAACAGAACCAAAACACATGTTAGTAAAATAATATACAACTTGCATTTCAACAACTGTTATATTAGTAATTATTAATGATGTAATTCGTGAATAAATTGTCCTACACAGTGGAACAAATGGGAAGTCTAAGTACTTTAATGTCTGCAGTGTCTTCCCTAGAAAAATTTTCATGCATGGTGGGTCCATGATGAATTTGCAACGCAGCACGGGACACTTCTTTTTCCAGAATTAGTTACACTACATAATTTATATGTTTAAAGCCATATACCAATCTAATTGTTTTATTATAGGTACAGCAATTCATATAAGTCATGGAACTTTAAAGTATTTATTACAGATGAGAGGAATTAATGAAAGACTTTATAAACAATAATAAAAATAATCCAGTCTGCAATAGTTATTTACAAATTAATGCCATGTACACATTATTTTGTTGATATCTTCCTCTGTTTCAACTTTCCAAAGGTCACCACACATTTTTCAAAATCAAAATCTTCCTCCTTTGGTCCTTCAATTGATATATGCATTAAGCAATTTAGCACTTTTTGTCGTAGTATTTTTCTCAAAGGTGTTTTAACTCTGTTTAAGCATGAATAAAATGCTCCGCTGGGGCGCAGCTTGATACGACCTCAGAGGTCGAACCCTGAACAGTTGGGGCAAGTATGGACACAACATTCAAGCTAGATACAGCACTGAATTCGGATTGTAATTAAATATTTGACACAGCATAGGTTTCTCACACAGAATGAAAGTGGTCTAAGAACTTAAAAATTTTTAATTTACCTATTCAAACCATATCGTTATTATTTGCTTTTATATATAAATCAGAAATAACCAATTTAAAATGGAAAATTTTAAAGAAAAAACATACATATGATGGACTGTGAAACTCAGATCAGGAGATTGGAAAATTTTGGTCAGGAGATTAGGACTCAGATCAGGAGGTTTTTAATCGACATAAATTTTGTCGTAAATGTAACCGTGTGCTGTAAAAATTGTCTTTTAAAGTGTGTTTTCTTCAACTTTCAATCCGAATGTATTATGTATTATGTATTATGTTTATAGTACCCTTATACTTATAAAGTTTCTTTATCTTTATATTCTACATGTTCAATCTAACATTCTTTTTTTTTTAGTATGTTCTTTAAATTTTTCAATTCATATCTTTTATATCATTATTCTATAGGACAATCATTGCAATCAGATCATTTGTTTACCTATCTGCATTTGCATTTAGATTTTGTTTGAATATTCAGAATCTCATTTAAATTTGTAACAAGGGTCATAGTTATTATATGAAATCAATTTAAGCCTTGAAAGAAAGTATAGAACCCTCAAATAATTTTCAAATTATTATTTTTTGATTTGTCCTAAGACATTTAAAATCATTTAATTACCATCCTTTTATGATTATTTGTTCAATTTATATTTTATTTATATTCTTTTAAAAATTTACATTATTTAAAGGAAAGTAACTTAAAACAGGATAAATCAAGGGAAGTAACCCAATAAATACACAAAGTATTTATTACACAACGGCAGTTAGCCTGAGGTAAAAATCGTTGATTACCAGTATGTTTGACACCCAAGCTGACAAGTGAAGCCATATAATTATGCATGTTAATTGATTTACAAGTAAAATATAACTTCAGGTGATGTCAGTTACACCAGATGTCTGAGATGATATGTTGGGCAGAAATTTTTCATTCATGAAAAATTTCATACACAGGATTTTTTTCTCTTCAACGCAAGGTCGGGAGGTGACCCCTGAAAACGGGATTATTGTACTCCCATCGGGAGGTTCACATGTATGAAAAAAGGAAAAAAAATCCCCCCCCCCCCAATTTTTTTGAACCCCCTTATGATTCATCACCATACCTGCCAACTGTTACTATTTGCGGGGGATTTCCCCCATGGAGGCTCTCTATTGGAAATTTTGAAAGAGCAATTTTGTCCACAATTTAAAACAAAACAATCAATTTTACCATGGGTATAGGATTGTTAAAGTATGAAGAAGCAAATAAACAACATTAAAATAAATTTGAAGGCCCCTTTAAAGGTTTTGTAGGACTATGATAGCCATCTTGCACGTAAAACCCCCAAGGGCATTTTGAAATGTTGGCAGGTATGCATCACCCCAAACTCAATCCCAGCTTTCCCTTTGAGGTATGGTACCTTGCAGTACAATTTCAATGAGATCCATACACCTGAACACAAGTTATTGTCTGGAAACTAGAAAAATGCTTGTTTTTTGGCCCCAAATTCCTAAACGTTTAGGGCAATTACCCCCAAACTCAAACCCAGCTTTCCCTTTGTGATATGGAACCTTGCAGTACAATTTCATTAAGATCCATACACTTACACACAAGTTATTGTCCTGAAACTAGAAAAATGCTTGTTTTTCGCCCCTTTTTGGCCCCTAATTCCTAAAATATAGAGGCAAATACCCCCAAAATCAATCCAAGCATTCCCTTTGTGATATGGAACCTTGTGATACAATGTCAGAGAGATCCATACACTTACACACAAGTTATTGTCATGAAACTAGAAAAATGCTTGTTTTTTGCCCCTTTTTGGCCCCTTATTCCTAAAATTTGGAGGCAATTACCCCCAAAATCAATCCCAGCATTCCCTTTGTGATATGGAACCTTGTGGTACAATGTCAGAGAGATCCATACACTTTCACACAAGTTATGTCTGGAAGTTACAAAAATGCTTATTTTTGGCCCCTTTTTGGCCCCTAATTCCTTAACTGTGGGTACCATAACCCCCAAAATCAATCCCCACCTTCCTTTTGTGGTATTGAACCTTCTGGTAAAATTTCATTGAGATCCATTCACTAAAACTAAAGTTAGAGTGCGAAAACTAATGTGTCTTCGGACGACGACGCCGGACGACGACGCCGGACGACGACGACGACGCCAACATCATACCAATATATGACCACAAAAATTTTTTTGCGGTCGTATAAAAACACCTTTCACAATCAGCTGTTGAAACTGGCAAAAGAAGATCAATTGCTGCATACTTAGATAGACAAGGATATAAAGTTCCAAGATTGGCAACTTTGTTCATTGTCTGCCTAAATGTCATGTCTTTACATTCTTTCCACAGGCACTTGTCTCAGAAAAAAAATTTCCTATATACCTTAATAATATATTAAGGTGTATAGGAAAAAAAATTTCTGAGACAAGTGCCTGTGATTCTTTCACTAACAGTGTCCTCAGTTTGCTGATAGAATGGTTTCAGCATCAACAGCAAGTTGTTAAATAAAACTTTGAATGTCATCATTGCTTCACAGAGATTTTACAGGAAACAATAAAACAAAGTTTATTTGCGTTAATTACAGAAGTCGTCAATGAAGAATACCTGACATACGGACATACGGATGACATTGTTTGGAAGCTAAGCTGATATTTTATTTCATGACAATTTGTATCTATTTTTTTTAAATACATCCCTGTCCGATTTATTTACAATGCTTCGAATTCATAATTGTAAAAATCCTATCTTGCCGAAGTGAAAGAAATTTAGCCCCACTTGTGTAAAAAACGGCAAATGAATCCGCTACACTTAAGCTTCATGTGACCCATTGAAATAAAAATAGAACAACACAAGTTTATTAAAACAATATTTCCTTAAATAACTACGTATGTTATGATAGTTTTTCTATCAAATCTTTTAAATATTTCATAAGACACGTCTTTTTCTCGGCCCGGTGGCGGTGATGTGTATTCTTTGATATAATCAATCAACCGCAACTAATCTAAAAATAACTGATTGTTGTGACCAATCAAAAAATTAATTCATCGATGTAAACATAGCTGCTACAAAAAACTGTGAAACTTTATTAAAACAAAAGTTTTGTCCATTCTCGGTGAAATTACGTTAGTTTTATTTTATAATACCGGATACTATACCAAATTTTAAATTTCTACTTTTTAATGATCACAGTAAAATAACGATGTCAAACACCCGTTTTAAAGGTGAAATTTATACTGGAAAAGGTTAAACTTTTTATTAAGCACAGAAAGATATGCATTGGAGATTAATCTGACTATTTATTTATCAGCTAACTGGCAACTTCTATCATGTAACCGAAGTCTTGATATATAACCAACTAATCAAGAAGGTTGTAAAATCCCGGCACGCGCGACGTGATGCATCCGATTATCAGTCGGACGAGTTTAAAACACATGTGGAGTGTTGTCACTTGTCACTCCACTTTCAAAATATCGATAATAAATATTTTACACAGTTATAATTCTCACACATAGCGGGATGCATTGCGGCAATGATGAAAGCATGGCAGTCGAAATTTATGCGTAGTGGTACTGCAATGCTTTAATAGCCTAGGGAAAACACTGGTCTGGATTAATACTTCTGCAAAGACAATGTCATTTTATTGTTTCAATAAACCGACTTAAATAAAAATCAAATTATAACTTTGTAATGATTATAAATGTTTACCTTTTGATATAAATTTTGATATATTGAATATAGATACGGGAAAAAAATGAACTCAAATGTTTTATTTCCATGTATTTTATGACGTATTTAAAAACAGCTTTGTGTAAAGAAAAATCTTATTCGAATCACAACAAATTCTGATCGGCGGTAAAAGAAACTTCCCATCACTTTATTCATATAACAAATCAATTTACAACAACTTCCCAACGATGTCATAATAGAAAGCACGAGTGATCTGGCTGACCAAAATGTTCAACTTGAAGCTAATGATTGACAGGTATGATTAGATCTTGAGGCTCCTGTGGGGAACGTGGTGTCGAAAGGAAAATAGATTATTCAATTATATATTTTAGGACCCGTACAATATGTCGATCTGATATGGAAAATTGTGAGTTTCTTTTAACAGCACAAAGAAATAAGACGTTAGAAGGGCAGGGCTCACGCTACCAGGCGACTAGGGCAAAGAAGTCGCTTTCCCGTCTGTCACTTCGCTTTGCCCGACCCTCAAAAGCGAAAACAAGTCGCCCTGTGGTTTACAATACTCGCTTTCAGTCGCTTTCGTCATCGGCAATATTCAATTTTTACCAAGACGATGAAACAGCAATTTTTCATTTAAAAGTAAAGAAATTCAAGGCATAAACGATTTATTTTCTTTAGAAAAGAGGTCAAAGCATTGATTTCAAAGTTGGTGGCATGTTATTTCATAAGAATTAATTTTTTATCACTTCCGGTACTTGTTACTCGAGCATACATCAAATCATTCTAACTCTCGGCAAAATAAGTTGTTACTTCATTAGAACTTGATGAAATTTGTCTGAAGTAAATTTGTTATCCTTGTATTGCATTAAAAACGTCCTATTCCTTTCCAAATAGCGTGTCAAACATCGTTTATTTTTTGTAAATTTTTCTTCGTCCGCCATTTAAATTATTGGGCATATTATTGTACAACTACGGATCGGAGTTGGGATTTCATCGGAAACAGACCTGCTATGACCGAAATCCGGATTTTTACGATAATGACTATGGACGAATGAATGGCACTGCTGACAGACAAAAATTGATCCCAAAAGGAAAAATTACGCTTTCCACACGCATTAACATACTTTTGGTTAGATCTTCTTGATTAATGTATATATATTTCCATGTATATGCATTGATTCAATTTATAAGTTAAAGTTGCTCAACTCTGGGACTATTACACTAGTATAATTATATTATGTCCTAGCTTAACTGTTAAATTTATATATCTTTTTAATGAGAATACTCAGTTTCATGAAGATGATAACAGAGTTGTTTTTTAATTGATATAACAACTTTCTTTTCCTTTTTGATATAAAAAAAAAATCTTTTTTATTAGTGCCAGATATTTAATTGTTTTTTTCTGGAAAGAGGACTCATATGATTGTGCAACTAGATATGATAAAATTAAACAACTTTAAATTTGAACAGTTACTTTAATTGTATACCCTGGTACAAATTGAACAATATAAAAAAATAAGATATATATGGCCCTTAATGTTTTATATTAAAAACCAAACATTGTAGTGCCGCGAGCGAACAAGCACTTCTCTTTCAAATCTCACCACTTCTCCCTCTCGATTTCAAAATGAGAAGTCACTTTTCCCTATAATTCTGAAGTAGTGTGAGCCCTGAAGGGTAACAATTTTGTAACCATAAAAGAATGACTCGTATATAATTTACGGGACTGATTTTATCCAAAGCTTGTTGAAAACATTCAATTTCAAACCTTCTTGGTTGGAATGAACATGTTCGATGTATATGCAAATAGGTCTTTCTTATATAATATATTTAAATTATCTTCATTAATTACAATACAATATATAACATGTATCTATGATATCCTCCATAAAGACTAAATATATGTACAGGTAAAATTTCATTCTAATCAATCGGGTACAGATTGATTTACGACCTTCCACTGGTATTGCACAAGGAATATCACAGCAGGTGTTAATTACACTAGGACAAGTGTCAAATCAGTGAAACATCTTGCTGGATTACGGCATCTTCTGTAATAAGACTCTATTAGTACATTTTTTAACGTAAAAACGATTTCCATTCATATATTAAAAAAAAATTATTGTAGTTGTGTATTGCAAAGTTACCACGTGTATTCATCCTGTTCATTGGTCACATTAAAATAGATTTTTCTTTATTGAACAATGACAAAATTCGATATTTAAATCGAAAGTAACTTTATTATCAAAAACACTGTTTTATCTCAACTGAAAAGGGAAATAAGACATTTTTTTTTTATCTGACTGTAAACATTGTATATATCACAACGATCTATTAATAACCAACGCTCACGCATAAAGGATTCTGTAAACACCTATATACAACGATCTATCAATAACCGTCGCTCACGCATCACAGATTCTATTGATGACTCAATACACACCAGTTTTATCGGACAAACGGCTAATTCCTGCCGACATGGTAAATCTCCGGATGACATGCATAATCTACTGTGACACAGCAAATTTACAATGAACCTAATTATTATCCGTTTCGCGCAGATTCTCCAAGAACACCAGAGTTTTTCCAAAAATCGCAGGGTTTTGCCAAATAGGTCTACCAGTGTAAGTTTCAAGTAGATATGACAACAACTTCATCAAGTTCATGGGTAACTACCTTGACCAAAAACCTAAATCTGATAATTATATAAAGGACAGACAAATAAACAGACAAACAGAAGGACAGACAAATAAACTGACAAACAGAAGGACCGACCAGAAACCAAAATCCACCAACGATTTCTTAGGCAGCCACAAAACCTGGTTCAAGTGTCGCATTCTGAAATAAAAATATTGCTTGCAATTATTTTACCTGGACTTTTATTGTTGATCCAATGTTTGTTACAATAGACCAGAAACAGGATTTAGAATTCAGATAGTTGTTAGTGCTGACAATTTCACCTGAAGGATTTGAATCTGCATCAATCACATAATGACATTTAGTCGCTGAAAAAGTCAAAAAAGATTATAAGTTGTGTATCAATTGGCCAAAGAAATATGTTTAATAACAGTTTCACTACTGACAATAAATTTATATGAGTATTTCTTCAAAATATATTTCATCAATTTAATAGCTGTTGTAAACGCTAACTTATTTTTATAAATAAATGGAGAATGTGTTCATGGGACACAGATTATGCCCCGGCTTGCATATATCATTATAGAAGGACAAACTACGGAACGGTAAAAGTAACACCATTCAAATTCAAACTTGATCTGAGTTTTGTGGTAATAAGCATTGTGTATAAGTTTCATATCCTTTGGTTGAGGCGAACTAAATGCTAACTTATTTTTATAAATAAAAGGAGAATGTGTCCATGGGACACAGATTATGCCCCTGCTTTCATATAGCATTATAGAAGGACATACTCTGGATTGGTAAAAGTAACACCTTCCAAATTCAAACCTGATCTGAGTTTTGTGGTTATAAGCATTGTGTATAAGTTTCATAACCTTTGGTTGAGAGAAGAGTTAGAGAACAGAAACTAATTTTTGTGAAATATCAAAACCCAATGACAAAAGTTATCAGGGCCGAACAAGATTGTATGAGAAACAGAATCAGGAGCAAAATCACAGAACTAAAACATATTGTATATTCACTATAATTAGTTACCCAGGTCATGAATACTTTTCAAAAATTGTCCTTCCAATCAAAAACCAACTGTTGGTCGAAAGTTATACCAAATAAAATAGTTGAGAGTTGTTTCCCTTTTAAAGTCCAAAGTTCTGCAGTGTATACAAGCAAAATTGCAAGCTTTAACACCTAATTATAACACTGAAACTTTATCAAGTAATATTTATACATATATAAACATATCATTGGTGTACTGCTACACTTTTTTTCCTTTCCTTTTGGCAGGGAAATTTATCTCAACACACATGCTCAAGAATGAGCATTTCTGCTGGTTGCACATCAATCAAAAACAAATATGACTATTCATTACATCAGCAGAGTAAATCTCTTTTCCATTTGACAGGTATTGTTGTATCTGATTCAAGAATCTTCAATACATGAAAAACAATTCTCAGCTGAATTTAAATGGATGATGTACGTCAGGTTTGTTTTAAACTATAAGCTTCTTCCAATAACACTCCACTTAAAGAAAGAACTTTATGAAAGCGTAAATACAAACCACAATCAGCTTCATCTGACATATCCTGGCAGTCATTATGGCCGTCACAGACAAATTTGGACTGGATTCCTTCTCCACTTCTACAGCGGAAATAATCTAAATATCAAAATAAAACAATTAATTCTAATTTTACTCCTGAAGTTTCAAAGAAGAACAAAAATAAAACACAGGTTATTCATTAATGTAAGAGATCATAAAAATAATAAATCTTAATACACAGTTAGGTACCAAAGGATCAGACACTATGGCATACCTGCCAATTCCTCAACATCTCCATGCAAAATGTTTTCACCATCTAGCAAATCTGCAAAAAGTCCCTGAATACATGTATGTACACATTTCATTAGGTGCAAATCTTTTTTAAATTTTTCGTACAAACATTATATACATGTATGTAGCTAGATCATCAAAATTCTGTTTTACTGCAACCAAAGGAAATGTAAACAGTATTGATTTTGTCATCAACAAATGAAAACATCACTGAATTTGTATTCTTTTCGAATGGTTTTTTGGATGTATAAATACATATCTACATTTATTTTCTATATAGAGATTGCTTTATTTATATATAACATTATAAATATTTATTACAAGGTTAAATCCAAACTATCCTACTGCCTGTCCATACTTTTATTTTGGCATTGCACAAGTCATGCCTTCTTTGACTGTCCATGGCGTTAAAACACTAAATCCCTGGAATGCGTTTTAGTTGATTTTAGTGTCTGATGCATGATTTTTTATTATTAATTGTTTTTGGCTTTTAACTAGCTTTCAGTAACTGCGAGTACTCTCAAATCGTACTTTCATGTTAAATTTGACGTTACACAATTTGTAATGCATTTTTGTTATTCAATGTTTACTTATTTTGTGTTATATTTCGTCTCACTATTTTTAATATGTACCACCTTTGATCAGTATTTAGTATGACGATAAATTTTCACTGCTGTTTTCTTACTATGAACAAAAAATTTATTTATTTTGTAAAAAATATCTCTGTACTCCTAACAACAAAATTATTATATTTAAATTTACCTGTGTACCTTATCTTATTTAACGTCATTTTTCTCCAAGGTTATAGTTGTCTTTTTGGAGATGGAGGAGGTAAGCAAACTTTTTTTAATAGATTTTATTTTGAGGCTAATTAAAGGTTATACCATTACTTTCATCCCTGTGTTCGAGATGAAGTGGTGCGGACATTGTGTCATAGATCAAATTTGTTTTTGTTAATATGTCTTTTTGATTGAGTTAAGCCATTCAATTGATATTTTATGGTGTGTCTTTCTATGTTGTAATGTAACACATATCAGGTTAGGGTGAAGGTTGGCACCTGTTAAAACGTTTAAACCCGCTGCATTAGTTTGCACCTGTCCTAAGACTAAGCTAAGTCAGGAACCTGTTTCAGTGGTTGTCGTTTGTTAATGTGGTTCTTAAGTGTTTCTCGTTTCTTGTTTTTTATATAGATTAGACCGTTGGTTTTCCTGTTTGAATTGTTTTACACTAGTCATTTTGGGGCCCTTTATAGCTTGCTGTTCGGTGGGAGCCAAGGCTCCGTGTTGAAGGCCGTACTTTGATCTATAATTGTTTCCTTTTTACACATTGTGACTTGGATGGAGAGTTGTCTCATTGGCACTCGTACCACATCTTCTTATTTCTAAGTAAAACCAAAATCATTTAAGTGTGAAATGTAGGCTATGGTGACCAAATTATTGTATGTATTATTAATAAAATGTATAAAGGACATGCAAGATGAATAAATCAATGATAAGTTATCTCATGTTTCTGAAAAGAATACTAAAACAAAAAGGAGGTTAAATAAGAGTCATTCAAAATGCAAAAATAGTACACTGATTCAAGCCTTTCAAAATTATGTTTATTCTATTGTTGTATTTTGTTGTTTTAATCCAGTTTGACCTAAAGTGGCAATTACTGAATGTAAAAAAAAATGGGGAATTTGTCCATGGGACACAGATGATGCCCCCGCTTGCATATAATGTTATCAAGGTACATAACTCAAGAACGGTAAAAGTGACACTACCCAAATTTGAACTTGATCTGGGTTTTCTGGTAATAAGAATTGTATATAAGTTTCATAACATTTGGTTGAGGCAAACTCAAATTAGAGAACAGAAGACAAACATTCAGCAATTTTTCCATTTGTAAATGGACATAACTCTAGAACGGTAAAAGTGATGCCACCAAAATTCAAAATAGATCTGTGTTTTGTGGTAATTAGCTTTGTGTATAAGCTTCATGACATTTGGTAGAGACAAACTCAAGTTAGAGAACGGAAATGAAAAATTCAGCATTTTTTCATTTATAAAGGGGCATAACTCTAGAACGGTAAAAGTGACACCACCAAAATTCAAACTTAATCTTTGTTTTGTAGTAATAAGCATTGTGTATAACAAGGCTTCCAAAACGGTCATATATTCCGGACATATAGCACGAAACGGTCATCTACTTTTTAGTTTTCAATGCTTTCTTAAGAGACGGTCATTTTAACATAAA
The DNA here is from genome assembly GCF_021869535.1 of Mytilus californianus. Lineage (NCBI taxonomy): Eukaryota > Metazoa > Mollusca > Bivalvia > Mytilida > Mytilidae > Mytilus > Mytilus californianus. The sequence goes on along the minus strand of NW_026262723.1, from coordinate 36,026,674 downwards.
TCGCGATCTTTTTGATCCAACCTTTTGCCTTTAACAGCCACACATTTCCGGTCATAAAAGTGACATGATCATTAAGTACTATCATTGTATCAAAACAACCCCTACTTTAATACCTTCTCATTTTAATCAAGGCTAATTAGTTGTTGAACAGCTGAAATTTACCTGTTCAGGTGACAGGTAAACTATTTTGAACCAGACATTGATTGGTCTATTCAAAGTTATTTTCTTACATTTCACTGGTTTGCATCTAATTAATTTAGTCAAAAAGATTCAAATTATCAGAAATACATTTACAAATATGATTTGATGAAAAAATTAAAAAGGTGAAAATGAAAAATCGTCATAACCACGTTGTTTTAACCAGAGACATGACTTTGTTTGAACTAGTACACGTGTGTGTGCGCATGTGCGCAGGTGTGAAATTTAATTATGCATCCTAATTTCTTCAAAAAATGCTTAAATTGTCATTGATACCTTTATCTCACGTTTATTTCAAATATTTTCTTGAAGAAATAACGTAGAATGAGCTACTTACACTCATTCATGCTTTGCAAACGTACACAGAATTTACATATCTGTCTCTGGTCCATGTTTTACCATTGTCAAGATTACATCCGGTATTAGATTTAATCAAAGCACTAAAGCGCTGTAAAGGCAGTTAATTACAGGTTGTGTGTATTTTAAGTCCAGTTATATCATTATCTTGCATAGTACAGTGTACTTATCAGAGGTGGCTTTCAGTATTTAAGATTTAGAGATCTCTAATGATATTGAATAAGTTTTATGAATGTCATATTCTGAGCACTATATGAAGGCGATTGTTCTCACTTGTTTATGAACTAGTGCATTATGTCCAGTTTGTACCTTTTTTATCTATGTTTATAGTCAAATTAGTTATCAAAGGTACCAGGATTATAATTTAATACGCCAGACGTGTGTTTCGTCTACATAAGACTCATCAGTGACGTTCAGATCAAAATAGTAACAAAGCCAAACAAGTACAAAGTTGAAGAGCATTGAGGACCCAAAATTCCAAAAAGTTGTGCCAAATACGGCTAAGGTAATCTATTCCTTGGATAAGAAAATCCTTAGTTTTTTCATTGGCAATCATAACACATCTCCTTATTTATATAATGATCTATATTCAACGACCTCAGGTACAAAAAAAATGTATGTAACTAAACTATGATGGGAAACCTTTGACTTCTTTCTTTATATAAACTTTTGATTTGGTACCATAGAACTATGTAGAGTAAATGTACATTGCAACATGTCAACTCTTTCAATTCCAAGCAAAATTATATTTCCAAGCATAAAGTTATTTATGAATGAAATAAAATTCTCCGCTGGGGCGCAGCTTGATACGACCGCAGAGGTCGAACCCTGAACAGTTGGGGCAAGTATGAACACAACATTCAAGCTTGATTCAGCACTGAATTTGGATTGTAATTAAATATTTGACACAGCATAGGTTTCTGACACAGAATGAAAGTGGTCTAAGATACTTAAAAAAATTTAATTTACCTATTCAAACCATATCATTATTATTTGCTTTTATATATAAATCAGAAATAACCAATTTAAAATGGAAAATTTTAAAGAAAAAAAAGGAAAAAGAATCCCCCCCCAAATTTTTTGAACCCCCTTATGATTCATCACCCCAAAACTCAATCCCAGCCTTCCCTTTGTGGTATGGTACCTTGCAGTACAATTTCAGAGAGATCCATACACTTGAACACATGTAATTGTCTGGAAACTAGAAAAATGCTTGTTTTTTGGCCCCTTTTTGGTCCCAAATTCCTAAACGTTTAGGGCAATTACCCCCAAACTCAAACCCAGCTTTCCCTTTGTGATATGGAACCTTGTAGTACAATTTGATAACGATCCATACACTTACACACAAGTTATTGCCATGAAACTAGAAAAATTCGTAAGGGTTCCGCGGAACCCAGTGTCTCGCCTACTTTTTCTGTTAATCGCAGGCTCAACAAAAATGAGGAAGTAAATCAATAAAAATATTCCTCTTGATACTATCTTTTGATTGTAAGAAGCTTCTGTCCAAGTTTGGTAAAAATCCAGGATAGTTTATGAATCTAATAAATGTTTAAAAACTTTAACTGCAGACTGAATGTAATGTTAACTGGAAGAAAACAAAATTTCCTTCTAGATACTAGCATTTGATCATACACAAGCTTCTGTCCAAGTTTGGTACAAATCCAAAATTGTATAAGAAAGTTATTAAAATTTTAAAAACTTTAACCACAGAGTGAATATGTTGTTTCCTGGCAGAAAATCTAAGTCCATTTAAAAGTAAAATACGGAAAAAATGGATTTAATTTTTTACAAAATTTCCTTCTAGATACTAGCTTTTGATCATAAACAAGCTTCTGTCCAAGTTTGGTACAAATCCAAAATAGTATAAGAAAGTTATTAAAATTTTAAAAACTTTAACCACAGAGTGAATGTGTTGTTTCCTGGCAGAAAATCTAAGTCCATTTAAAAGTAAAATAAGGAAAAAACGGATTTATTTTTTTTACAAAATTTACTTCTAGATACTATCTTATGATCATAAACAAGCTTCTGTCCAAGTTTGGTACAAACCCAGGATAGTTTAAGAAAGTTATTAAAATTTTAAAAACTTTAACCACAGAGTGAATGTAATATTTCCCGGCAGAAAAACTAAGTCCATTTATAAGTAAAATACGGAAAAAATGGAATTTTATTTTTACAAAATTTACTTCTGGATACTATCTTATGATCATAAACAAGCTTCTGTCCAAGTTTGGTAGAAATCCAGGATAGTTTAAGAAAGTTATTAAAATTTCAAAAACTTTAACCACAGAGTGAATATTTGTGGACGCCGCCGACGACGACGACACCGACGGAATGTAGGATCGCTATGTCTCGCTTTTTCGACTAAAGTCAAAGGCTCGACAAAAATGCTTGTTTTTTGCCCCTTTTTGGCCCCTAATTCCTAAAATTTGGAGGCAATTACCCCCAAAATCAATCCCAGCATTCCCTTTGTGATATGGAACCATGTGATACAATGTCAGAGAGATCCATAGGCTTACACACAAGTTATTGTCATGAAACTAGAAAAATGCTTGTTTTTTGCCCCTTTTTGGCCCCTAATTCCTAAAATTTGGAGGCAATTACCCCCAAAATCAATCCTAGCATTCCCTTTGTGGTATGGTACCTTGCAGTACAATTTCAGAGAGATCCATACACTTGAACACAAGTTATTGTCTGGAAACTAGAAAAATGCTTATTTTTGGTCCCTTATTCCTAAACTTTTTGGGCAATTACCCCCAAACTCAATTCCAGCTTTCCCTTTGTGATATGGAACCTTGTAGTACAATTTCATAAAGATCCATACACTTACACACAAGTTATTGCCATGAAACTAGAAAAATGCTTGTTTTTTGCCCCTTTTTGGCCCCTAATTCCTAAAATTTTGAGGCAATTACCCCCAAATTCAATCCCAGCATTCCCTTTGTGATATGGAACCTTGTGATACAATGTCAGAGAGATCCATAGACTTGCACACAAGTTATTGTCATGAAACTAGAAAAATGCTTGTTTTTTGCCCCTAATTCCTAAAATTTGGAGGCAATCACCCCCAAAAATCAATCCCAGCATTCCCTTTGTGATATGGAACCTTGTGGTACAATGTCAGAGAGATCCATACACTTACACACAAGTTATGTCTGGAAGTTACAAAAATGCTTATTTTTGGCCCCTAATTCCTTAACTGTTGGTACCATAACCCCCAAAATCAATCCCCACTTTCCTTTTGTGGTATTGAACCTTATTTTAAAATTTCATTGAGATCCATTCACTTAAACTAAAGTTAGAGTGCAAAAACTAATGTGTCTTCGGACGACGACACCGGCGACGCCAACGTCATACCAATATACGTCCACAAAAATTTGTTTGTGGTCGTATAAAAAGGAGTTCTTAATTAAGAAATAAACTGATTCGCTGAGCGCAGCTGGATACACCCGCAGAGGTACTACCCTGAACAGCTGGGGCAAAAATGGACACAATATTCAAGCTTGATACAGGTCTGAATTTGGATTGTAATTAAATATTTGACATATTATAGTTTCTGAATAAATGTAGTCAATGAACTTGAAATCGGTTATATGAATTGAATTTATATTCAATTAAAGATTTCTTGCTGTTGTGCAATACACTGTGCTGTTTTGCAATACTTAATAAATCTGTTGCCAGACTATAAACAAATAAAGTTCAATTTCTTCTCAATGTCATATTTGAAATTTATGAAAATCAATAGGGAGATTACATCAATAGCTATAAATAATTCACCAAGGTTTCATGTGAACTGCTTAAAGCATTTTTGAGTTGTTGTCCAAAAACTGGAAAATCCCCCCTTTTTTAATGAATAAAACCCCATAACTCAGAAATGTAAAATCTAAAATTTATAAAATTCTAAAGGGAGCTTACGGGTTGATAATTTAGTCTTGGATGCAAGATTTTTTTATCAGTTGTTAGTGGCTTTGAACTAGCTGTCAGTAACTGCGAGTACTCTCAGATTTGTACTTAGTGTCTTTTTGTTGTTTGGATGTACAACTACCCGACCACGTCCACTTGTATTTGTATTTATCCATCTGATGATCATGAGTTTAGCCTCTTTCAACTGATTTTTATAGTTCTTTCTTATATTGTACTGTTACACCACTGTCCCAGGTTAGGGGGAGGGTTGGGATCCCGCTAACATGTTTAAGCCCGCCACATTCTGTTTGTACATGTATGTGCCTGTCCCAAGTCAGGAGCCTATAAAAGTGTAATTCAGTGGTTGTCGTTTGTTTATGTGTTGCATATTTGTTATATTTGTTCATTTTTTTACATAAAATAGGCCGTTAGTTTTCTTGTTTGAATTGTTTTACATTGTCATTTCTGGGCCTTTTATAGCTGACTGTGTGGTATGGGCTTTGCTCATTGTTGAAGGCCGTACTGTGACCTATAGCTGTTAATTTCTGTGTCATTTGGTCTCTTGTGCATGTGTGGAGAGTTGTCTCATTGGCAATCATACCACATCTTCTTTTTTATATTTACATCAACAGATATAAAAAATTCACCAAAGTCAAGGTGAGACAACAAAACTTAGTTGTAAGATCTCTGAAATTTTTTACAGGGTACGAGTTTTTCTCATTGTTGGAGATTGAACGGTGACAGTAACACCTGTAACTGCTTAAACCCATTTCTTATGCACTTTAGTTAAGATAAACTCACTGAATATCATACCACATCTCCTTATTTTTATATGCATTACAATTTACATGTGCATGTAATTGTAAATATATATATATCAGAACAAAATTCATTGCGTCACTTTTATTTATGCATCCTTTGGCACAATACAAGTTCTAAAATTACACAACATAAAACAACTAAATGTTATTTCAGATGAAAGTTTTGTTTCAGTTCCATTCATAGGATTTATTAGAATTTTGTATGTTTTGCCAAGTCCAATAATTCGCTCTATGTGACATAGAGACATAGTTGACTAAACCACCAGGTGTCGAACATTCAAGAATTTTCAGTGTTTCTGTTTTTATTTGATGAAAAGGTTGCCTGAGCTCTAGGAGCTTTAGGTTTTATCACGGGATATTCTGTGCTGTCAATAATAATCCAAGTCATAGGAAACTTTAATTTGAAGTTGGATGGTGAAAAATACCTGACTAAACCACTAGATGGCCAAGTGTTAGCCTCACACCACTGTTTAGACATAAAAACAATCCATGTATACACAATATTCTTAACACTAGATTCAATCTAGAATCTAGACAGTTCAAAGTTGGTTGTATGATGCCTCAATTTCATCAAAGTCATAAAAAAACTGATTTTCAACTGACACCCTATCAATTTGAAAATATATGTATCTCAAACAATGTGCTGCTGGACCAAGTGTGGTCAAAACAAATAAAAATTTAGTATACAACTCTAAACCGGTATAAAAATGCATGGCTGTGTCACGTGTCTTCATTTCAAAATTCTCTGCTGAAAACATAGGCATTGATGGTGTTTGCGTAATTCCATCTGTGAAGCTCAACATTAGCTCGGCAGTTGGTGGTGGACAGTCATAAATCCTTTCTGCAGTATGAATGACTTCTTCAGGAAAACCAACTTTACAATCAAAACTTTCCTCTAGATTTCTACTACAATATTCATCAAGTTTAGTTCTTTTGTTTTCACAGGAAACTGCCCTGATTTTTTCTTTTGTGGACGATTCAGTCTCTTGCTTGGTCCAGGAAAATAGGCTGGGAATTGCAGTAGACTTAAGTCTCTGTATGGTGGGTTTGCGCCCTGAAAAAGGTTATAAAACATTAGTTTTTTTATAATTAAATGAACTTCCATTAGCAATGTATACTTTGTACTACCTGGCGAACTATTAACTAGATTTATTCATTACAATCTGGATAAAACTATGTTTGCCTGATTCAATGTATGTTATGTAAATCCAAAGGACAAACAATGAGAGACTTATGCAACAAACGTACATTGTTTGTACCTAAATAACTATAATATAGATGAGAGCATGTCATTGTTTTGTTCCTGTTAACATTGTCATTGATATTTTTCAAGAAAGTCTATGAGGCATAGCTGATGCATTCCTGTCATTACTACATTAGCATAATTACTGCTAAAATAATTCTCAGTATGATATACCTCTTGTAAGAAATCATTATAATTGTAGCAATCACCAAAAAATCTCAAACAGATCACATTGAATCGTAATCCAAAAAATTATGACGTCTTGAATTACCCACCCCCTTTTATTCTAAAACGATAATTGCGGTTGTAAACAGACTTTGGTTTATTCGCATGGCGATTACATATATAACTATATATTTCACAAGGAAAATAGAGTTTTACCATGAATAGTTTCCTGCACGTAGTCTTTTTCAGTAAAACGTGCCTTGCAAACAACAGCTGATTGAGATGGACTCCACGATATCATCGTGTTCTCGTCCAATCTGCGTATGGGCCATGGCGTTGATCCAACTTTTCCTTCTTTTTAAGTCATTTGGAAATGCATGTCCTCCTCTTAAATGACATCCAGGTACACAACAACAAGTACTTGGCATCGTTAATTAAAAATATAACTGAAATAGTTGCACAGTGCAGAAACCGGAAGTAGAGTACAGGATCCGCTACCACGGCGCCACCTATTCAGGAACGATAATTTGCTACTTCATATAACTGCGAAAATAACGTTAGACGGGTTCACGTGCATAAACAGAAATGCGCTTTAAATTGTATAATATAATTCATGTTCAGTCGACCTTTAATTATTATATCAACGACTGAAATGATTTATAAACATCTAGATTGCAGATAACACTCGAAATTAACCCGAGCTCTTTCCACACGGAATTCAAATAATTCTAGTTTGTCAATCGGTTGACTGCTTATAATGCAAAATACTAATATATCAAAAGTTTTTAAAACTAACAAAACACAATGATCGTTTCTCTATTTCCCAATGTAAATGAAATGAAACAAAAAACATTTTATATCGCAATAAGAAGAGGAGAGAATTCAACATTTCCGGATCTACTTGGAGTCTAATGACCCCCCACGTAGATAAGTTGGATATCGCGGAAGGAAGGATTAACCCGGCAACTAGAAAGGCATTAAAGCACTGCCTTTAAAAACGAAAGTAAAGTTTTTGACAACGTTATTTTGCACAAATAAAGAGTCTAAGGCAGATATAAGTACGCTGATGTTGCACACTTCGAATGATGCACTGCCAATTTAACAGTTTACATCAGAACTTCGAATTTGAATCAAAGAAAGTTTAATATCGTTTTTTTTTTAATGTCAATCATTGGGATGGCCAACTCGGCAACTGATTACCATAATTGCCTTTTGTTTATTTAGTCTTAAATTAAGGGATTAAAATCAGGATAATATATAAAATGTCCGGCTGGCTAAAAATAATTTTGGAAGCCCTGGTGTATAAGTTTCATAACATTTGGTTGAGGAAAACTTAATTTAGAGAACGGAAACTAAAAAATTCAGCAATTTTTCCATTTGTAAATGGGCACAACTCTAGATAGGTAAAAGTGACGCCACCAAAATTCAAACTTGATCTTTGTTTTGTGGTATTTAGCATTGTGTATAAGTTTCAGAACATTTGGTTGAGGCAAACTTAAGTTAGAGAACGGAAACCAATTTTGGGACATACGGACGTACAGATGGACAAGGGTAAAACTTAATGCCCCCTCCACTACAAATTAAGCCCTCATCTAATGCCAATATGCCAGACAAATTCAAAAATATAAATAATGATGTCAAACAGACAAATTTTGATGTCCCACAGTCTTGTGAACATTTGAAGGATGTTATTTGGTAGATTACAATACCTTTTTTTCATTTTCAAATTCAAGTACAAAGAAAGGGTAAATGGAAAAAAAAGTCACAAATTTGGAAGGAAAAAAAGTTACACATTTGATAAATGTTGGAAAAAAAGTCACAAATCTAATAGGAAATAAAGTCTTATGTAGTACAAATGTTTAATAGTATTTCATTTCTTTTCTCTTCTTTCAAAGTTATATGGAACTTTAAAAGATAAATAAATGACACAATACATGTATGAACAAAATATATACTTTTTAAGGTTTTAAGTATCATAATCTGTCCAGATAGTAGACGATTGATAGGAAATGTAAATAGTTAATTGGTGTCAACAAATTAATAACTGCCTATTGAATTGTTTTAAAAGCTTGACATTTTCATTGTTTATAATCTTAAATTCCAAAAACACAAACAGTGAAATACCACACCTCTGTATTCTAACATTAAAAGATGTTGACGTATTCTGAAACACTATGCAGTTCAGTGTTCCAGCTTGAATCTCAGGGCAGAAGGGTGCTAGTTGTCCTAAAGGGCACTTTAACGTTATAACCCAGATTTTAAGGGCAATGTTGGACAATGTATAAATTACCTTGAATATTGCTAGGCTCAGCTGGAGAACATTAGTTGTATTTAAATCATATTCAGAAATTAATGTGTTCTTGATGTTGGTTCCAGTAAGAATTTTTTTATTTTATCAAATTATCATACCATGAAACAAAGCATATCATTTTGATGTTAATCTAAACAAACTTGTACATTTGGTAAGGAAAATAATCATAAGAAATTTCAATGTTTTATAACTTATACCAAAATAAACAAGTAGTTTTGAAAGATGGAGTTATACATGCAAAATTGAATGTTTAATGTAATTAAATTATCTACATTTAAATTACTTGTTCAAACATATAGTATATATGTTATTGAGAGTTATTTATTATCATTTGAATTGTTACAAAAAAGTATTTTTAAGTGCACACCAAAGTGCTCCTCAGTAAGGAGTTGTATAAACATTACAGGTGAGACGGGAGATTATCATATTATATTGATGCAATAATATATTGCAGAAGGAATAGACAGTTACTTTTTTCTCCATCATTGTTAAAAATAAATTTGTTGAGTGCTCCTATGTCAGGAGGATTATAAAATACAAGAAGTAAAACAGGAAGTGAATCTTGTTATGTTCAAAGTTCAAATTTCTTTGATTCTTCTTTAAATTTCATACTCATGGTTATGAAACAAAACATTTTTTACCAATTAAGTCAAAACTATGTATGCCTTTAAAATTGTTTAAGATTTTATTTTTTATGTTATGCCTACTGAAATAATTTTTTTATGGTGTACATGCTGTACATAAACATTACAAATGGATAACATGTGGACATTTCATTCTGTATTAAATATCTAGTATTTGTTCAATTATCTTAAATCCACTAATTAGCAGTAAACAATCATTAACAAAGGTGATAAAACTGCCAAAGCATTAGGTATTTAACTTAATCCCATTGTCAGTTAATTAGTGTTACACAATCAGGTAACAATTTTACCGGAAACGCCAAAAACGACGGTAGGCATGAAAATTTGGAAATTTTATTTTTTTGAAAAGGCAGAGGGGGCATTCTTTTACTTTGGAGGGTAGAAGGGCAGGGGTAAGGGCAACCAGGGTGGGCCGCCCTTCTATTTAGGGCAGGCGGGAACACTGCAGTTGATATTAACTACATACAATTTCAAATAATTTCTCTGTGACTTTTTCTATACATAATTAAAGAACCTTAGTGGGCGCGCTCACATACCCCAGGTCCCCACATTGTCATTGGAGAAATAAAATAAGTGTAAGAAACAGAAATTGTATCAGAAAAAAAAATTGAATCATAATTTCCTGTCAAAATGCACATCTACATAGTATGTCCTTATTATCTACACAGTTTCATGAAATTCTGTTGTGTGGTTTGAGAGGAGTTGCAATGACAAAAGGTTGCAGTAGTATATTGGGCAAATAAGTTCAAAGGGGCGTAACTCCTGGAAAAAAAATTGAATCGTAATTTCCTGTCGATATTCACATCTACGTAGTATGTCCTTATTATCTGAAAAGGTTTCATGAAATTCTGTTGTGTGGTTTGAGAGGAGTTGCAATGACAAAAAGTTGCAGTAGTATATTGGGCAAATAAGTTCAAAGGGGTGTAACTCCTGGAAAAAAATTTGAGTCGTAATTTCCTGTCGATATGCACATCTACGTAGTATGTCCTTATTATCTGAAAAGGTTTCATGAAATTCTGTTGTGTGGTTTGAGAGGAGTTGCGATGACAAAAGGTTGCAGTAGTATATTGGGCAAATAAGTTCAAAGGGGCGTAACTCCTGGAAAAAAAATTGAACCATAATTTCCTGTTGATATGCACATCTACGTAGTATGTCCTTATTATCTGAAAAGGTTTCATGAAATTCTGTTGTGTGGTTTGAGAGGCATTGTGATGACAAAAGGTTGCAGTAGTATATTGGGCAAATAAGTTCAAAGGGGCATAACTCCTGGAAAAAAAATTGAATCGTAATTTCCCGTCGATATGCACATCTACGTAGTATGTCCTTATTATCTGAAAAGGTTTCATGAAATTCTGTTGTGTGGTTTTAGAGGAGTTGCAATGACAAACTGTTGCAGTAGTACATTAAAGTAAATAAGTTCAAAGGGACGTAACTCCTGGAAAAAAAATTTAATCGTAATTTCCTGTCGATATGCACATCTACGTAGTATGTCCTTATTATCTGATAAGGTTTCATGAAATTCTGTTGTGTGGTTTGAGAGGAGTTGCGATGACAAAAGGTTGCAGTAGTATATTGGGCAAATAAGTTCAAAGGGGCGTAACTCCTAGAAAAAAAATTGAATCGTAATTTCCTGTCGATATGCACATCTACCTAGTATGTCCTTATTATCTGAAAAGGTTTCATGAAATTCTGTTGTGTGGTTTGAGAGGAGTTGTGATGACAAACTGTTGCAGTAGTACATTAAAGTAAATAAGTTCAAAGGGGCGTAACTTCTAGAAAAAAAATTTAATCGTAATTTCCTGTCGATATGCACAACTACATAGTATGTCCTTATTATCTGAAAAGGTTTCGTGAAATTTTGTTGTGTGGTTTTAGAGGAGTTGCGATGACAAGAAATAGGACTGAAGGACGGACGGACGGACGGACAGACGGACAGACGGACGGACAGACAGACAGATGGACGGACGTTGCATGGGGTATAATAAAAGTCATTAGTCATATAATACATAAATATGTTTCCGACTACATATTAATAAAAATCTATTCAAAAGTAATATATTCTCAAAGATTCAATATATATATATATACCAAATTCACTAATCTATTTTTATTATTGTGACTTTATTTCCTGTGACCTTTTTCCTGTGACCTTTTTATCTGTGACTTTTTATCCATCACTTTTATTCCTACATTCCAAGAAAGTGACCTTATGATATCTTCTCTTTTATAGAAGTCAATCAAGCATGAATTATTGGCTTTTAATAGACAGTTTTGATTTTGTTCTTAGAAAAAGATACATGTACTTCATTTCAATATGCATATATACTTACCTTTAAGAACAGCCTCTGATTTACAAACAAATGGTAGTTTTCTCAAACAATTTCCAAATGCTCCATATCCATTCTTTTTAAAATAAGCACATTTTCCATCCCCTGTATCTGGCTGGTCATCTTCCCATACACCTTTTTCCAATAATAAAGTTTCATTTTCGTGACTCCATAATGCCTCATTAGCCGTCAACCAAGTTTCTCTTCGACTGAGACCTACGATATACAGTACATTTTTTTTAATATTGTATACAAATTTAGCAGGATTTCAATAAACTACTAGAATAAACATATTAGGGACAGGACACCTTGTAATCTTTTATATATTCTATAATAACTGTTCTGCAGCGTTTATTATTCTCTCAGATAAAACAAATCATTAAATAATTATAAATATGTTCCTGTAAATAGGGTTTACAAAATTTATGAGTCATAATCATCAAAATATTGTTTTACTCTAGTTTTTGTGATTTTTTTTTTAAACTAACAGATCACCGTCAAGCTATTGACCATACATTTGTGTATATAAAGTCATTCTGTTTAGTAAAATTACAACTGGCTACAATTACGAACGATTTCAAATGTTTGCCTCTGAAATCATATTGATGCATGATAATAATAAATTTTTCTATTCATTATGCGTGATGCCTTTTATCTTTCCCAATTTAATTTTGGTGACACAGAGCATTGTCAAAATAAAATATGGTAACTTTATTGAAAAAGTCCTGAAAGCTTCGAAAGTCAGAATGTTTCAATATTATAAAACATAAAAAAAAATCATAGCTGTCTCATAGGTTCACCAACTAAATGGAAAAACTTAAATTTTGTCCTCCTTAAATATGTTAGGAGGAACTTGCATAAAAACTAAACAATTCCCAAATCTTTCCTTTACATATGACAAACATTTCGTGCCGTCCCCACCATTTTTGACAATCAATGCATTTGAATGGGGACATATAGTTGGAATCACCCCTTGTATAAATGCCTGGATCCGCCCCCGAGTATGATAACGTGTATAGAAAAATATGTAGGTTATGATTCAAAATGAAAAGCCTTCATACATAATAAATTGTATAATGTATGGTACATACAATTCAAAAAAAGTATTCTACAAACAAAATAATGAATCAAAGTTCGTTGAAGCTAGAAACTGAGAATCCATCAAATTCAACCACAAAAAATTCTTTCTAAAACAGAAAATACATTGAACTTTTGTATATCTAGTCAGAGACAAATATATATTCGTATGATATGTCTCTAATCTAGTGGATGGTAGTCCTTAAACATTTTCTAACTGCACAGATTTGTCTGTACTCAGAGTAGTTTTTTGAGATGTAAAAACAGTCATTTGCGTAGGTATGGCAAACCAATGGGAGATAACTCCAAATTACCCTAAATAATTGTTCCCAGATGTGTGTAAAAATAAAATCTTTGGGTGACCTCCGATTACAGCCTTCTATTAACTTAAGTCTCAGAAGGTTCTGACTGCTTTTGATAGATATTATATGAATATTCATGATTCTGTATATCATAATTTTCAGGAATACAATGAAATATTTGAGGTACAAACAAGAGTTTGAAAGTTACATTCGATTCAAAAAAATACAAGGGAACGTTATACAGCCATAAAATGTACTTTTTTATTAAGTTTAATATATTAATTAAATAATTAGGTCCAATAAATAAATCTAGATAGCTGTGTTCATATCAAAAGTAATTTTTATAAATAACCCTCCTTTTTGTGTATACATAGTTATTTCCCTTGCATGGACAACTTTTGGTTTAGTTTTGATTGGAAATCAGCGTGATAGTTTTTTTTTTTGTATTATACAGCCAGTTTATTGCGATTTAAAGATAGTTTAACCATTTGCCATTGCACACGAGATAGTAAGGATACTGAATAATCGGTGGTTTAACAACAATCAATATATGTATTTCAACATGTTCAACTAAAAGCATACATAGGAATCCATGCAGTAGCAGCAGTTCACTTCGTCTGCTATTCACAGTTAAGGTTTTAGAAAAAAAACCAACATGGCAATTCGTTCCCTTGTCATCAATTCTCCCCCGTCTTCCATCCCATATTGATAAAAGAAGATTCCCCTACCCCCCTTTCCCCGACTGCCAGGCCTCTACAATAACTTTTTTTCCAACTTGTCCAGTAGGACAAGTACATACCAAAACTTACTTGTCCGAATGAAATTGTAACTTGTCCAACAAAAATCTTAATAATAACCTTTTTTGCATTTTAAGTTGATTCAAGGAACAAAATGAATTAAAACAATAGAACAGAATTTGATTTATATCTTTTGAAATACCTTTTAAAAATATGAGTCGAGAACAACTGAATCTAGTCATGTCACAGGACTTATGTTCTAGTTTTCATCAATGCCAAAGTCTCATCAGACTCTACACATGAGGCACCGTCTGATAGGTCTGTCAATTTCCACTCATTGGATTTGTATCCTGGTTTTTTAAGTTGAAAAAAGTTTCTTCAAATTCAATCAATAAAAAAAAAAGAAGATGAGGTATGATTGCCAAATGAGACAACTCTCTGCAAGAGACCAAATGACACAGAAATTAATAACTATAGGTCACCGTATTGCAAGTATTGTTTTTTTCTTCTATATATGATCAAATATGATTTGGGAATTTTATGGTAAATAATTTCTTCATTTTTATTTAAAAAATATTTTTGTTAAAAAAAATACGGTATGGTATTTATTATAAAGCAACAGAATAAGGTAGGAAAACGAGGTACTGATTTGTCTTGGTCCCGAAATGTCTCCTGCGTTGCCAAACTGTCTATTAATCATGTCTATTAAATATGTCTCCTACAGTGCCAAACTGTCTATTAAACTTGGAGCCGAATCGTTTCCGAGCTGGTGACGAACTGTCTTGTAAAGTTACCTTATCTACAAAGCGCATCCTGATTCGGATCAGTAAGACTGGTTTCCGAGAATAGTACATGTATGCCTTTTACCTGTTAAAAAGTACCTGACAAAGAACCAGTTTTAAATTATCGATTGCAAGTAAACATGTCAAATTAATACTTGTGTTTATCTTCTTTTCTTGTTTTTTGTTTATAATTACTTTGTTCATCAAAGTTGGATTAAATTTATTTTCTGCATAATAATTTAACTTGTCCCGTCGGACAAGCTTGATATAGCTTTTACTTGTCCGACCTTTTTTTCCTCTGGTACCGGACAATCGGACAAGCGTTATTGTCGAGCCCTGACTGCCACTTTCCAAGTTGAAAGTTATATTAATTATTATACAAATACTATTTGTCTTAGAATAATTAATATAACTTTCAAAATAATATTAATATGGCCCTATTTTTCAGACTGTATTTAACAGTAAACTCTAAAGATATTATTTTTTGTATACATATTTTTGTGTGTGTGTGTGATCACATTAACT
Organism: Mytilus californianus; assembly: GCF_021869535.1. Lineage (NCBI taxonomy): Eukaryota > Metazoa > Mollusca > Bivalvia > Mytilida > Mytilidae > Mytilus > Mytilus californianus. The sequence continues at coordinate 36,011,285 of NW_026262723.1, read as the reverse complement.
GAGTTGTTGAAATTTTCCCCACATATATATGTTCTAAATACAATGGTATAATTAAATAAGGGACTACAGCTATCTATGCATACAGACTGTTAGAGGATTATCGAGCCAAAAAATTTGAGATAATACTGGAGATGGTAGGTCTCAAACCATGTTCGAAGTTCTGTTCAAGATTTGTTTTGCATGTAGTTGCAACGGAAGTGCAATTTTTTAATATGATCATGTATAGGAATACATGAACTAATCAAGTTTTACCTTGGAGCTTACCACTTTCTGTATTGATCAGTATTGAAGCAATTTCATGTCGAGAAAAAAAACACTAGCGAACACCATGCAATTTAATATATATCCTGAAATAATAAGGGGACGAAGTCCCCTATTACGGTAGAAAAATCAATAAAAAAAAAAAAAAAATATCGGGAAAATTTTCATTCTACTAATGAACTCAAAATCGTTAACTTTTTTTTAACTTTTTTATTTTCCCGCATTTGCGCAGAAATCTACTTCCTTTTTCCGGTCTCGTTTGCATGATTCTTTAAGTAAAATATATATTTATCAGTCAAGTAAAATATAGGAAGGAACAAAATACCAATTCCATTTTTAATAATTCCTTGAATGGCTTGATATGAAAAAACGTTACCTGATAGCATTGCTTTGTCTACATTGAATATGACGTCATAACATAAATAACACCACAACTAAAATTCCGAACAACAGAACCGAAATCGGAAACGTAAGGGTATTTTCGTTTCTTTTTGAACAGATTTTGAAGTTAAAATATGTTTGAATTAAAAAAATATAATTCATACAGACTTTGTCCCCTTTCACAGGTAACGCCTGCCTCATATTAATTATATTATATCTGGGAAGCTGCAAGTCATACTAACAACTAATGCTTAATACAGTGAAACTTGTCTAAACCAAACCCTGAATAAACCGGAAACCATGTTCTGAAGTCCCTTCATCTCAGATTCAATGCATTTTGAACTTCAGTCGTGAATGAGATTGGTTTACAGATTTCACTGTATAAATATTGTAACTGATATACAGATATGAATTTACTTTACTTTTATACATACAAGTATTTACAGTGATCTGACATAATTGTTTTGTTTGAAATTTCTCAAATAAAAATAATGTTATATTTATTTTCATTGTTTTTCAGTGCAACAGGTATTTTAGACCTGTAGTATAATTGTTGGAAGGTTGTTGTTTATTGTTTATTTTTATTTATAAGCATAATCACTATACATGCTATATGGGCGTTTTTCAATAAAAACTTGAATTCTTGTCCTAGCCACTTTTAAAAAAAATTGTTTGATCTTTACAAGTAATTTTTTGTGCAGTCAGTACATTGAATTAGATTTAACATTTTTAAGCAAAGAAACACACTATTTTTAGAGGGATTAATAAGATATTGATTCATGAATGGTTCAAAATAACCAAAATGGCATGTCCCTAGACCTCCTGTTCAACATTTATACTCCAAAATATTGTAAAAAAAGGTAGAAATAAATGTTATTTTTACTTAATATAAGTTCTTTAATTATTCAAAAGTATGTTTAGAGCCAACATATTTTAATAAACAGCTTTTGACAAAGGATTTTTAATTTTAGAAGGTGTGTCCCTGACATTCCTGACAAAATGTCCACTACGAAACGAAGTCATTAAATTTTGCAAATAAACAGTTTTATAAAATCAATGTTTGCAAGAGATATAAACATTAGGGTCTTACAAAAAAGTGATGCTTTAATAACGGCAGTTAAATTGTTGGCAAAAAAAAATTGAGCACATCAAATGGACCAGAGTGATACCGTATTTTTGTCAATGTCCACTACGAAACGGGTCAAATCTCAATCAGTATCTGGTTTTAAAGTTATGAAAAAAATATCAGTGTACAGCTTAGTACGTGCTTTGATGAATAGAATCATTCTTGTTACTATTGCAATATAGGGATTGTGGGGAAAAAAATAAAACATGTGAATATGTCCACTACGAAACGGTCACCTACGAAACAAGTATGGGAGAAAAACGTTTCGTAGTGGACACTACCACTACCATGCAGTCGTTTTTTACTATTTTTTCAATTATATTCGTGCGAAACAAATAACAAGGGTTAGTTTCGTGTAATTTTCAGTATGTCTTTATCAACATAGAATAGGATTGATGTCAACTACGAAACTTTTTGTCCACTACGAAACGGTTTTGTCAACTACGAAACTCATCAAAATGTCCACTACGTAACATGAGTTGTACCTTCATATGTGAAGTACTGTCTAATCTATATCGATAAAAAATGGTTCTCCAATTCAGAAAAAAATGAGATCTTTCTAGTATATAAAGTAAAACAAACTGGAATGTCTATAGGAGACATTAAAATGCAATAAGATGTGCAAATGTCCCCTACGAAACAGTACATAAATTATGAAAATAATATTATTTTAAAGAGTATTTAAGATTGCACTTCTTATTTACAAACAGGTCTATAATAGAGGTATTCAAAATAACTCTTGAAATAAAATTTTAGACAAGTTGATTTTCAATTTTTTTTAGGTCTGAAATTCACACTTTTATTGAAAAACGCCCATATAAGAACAGGAACATATATATTGACATACTGTTCCCAGATAAGAATAAGAATATTTTATTAAATAGAATGTTAATGAAAAGGAACACTCTAAAACTATTATGACTATACAAAGACAGATGACATACTTCAAAACTTTTCTCGTCTCCCATTCGGACAAATTTGCATACAAGTGTAATTACGTCTATTTGCGTCCATTTGTCATGATAAACCAAAACCAGTTCAAAAGATCAGAGTTCAATTTTGTATACCTTGAGTGACTTGTTTTCATAAGCATGGAAGATTTTGATAATTTCTGTCTGCCTGTTTTCTGCTTTAACCATTGTTATATGTTGCGTCAACAAAAGCACGGACTTTCCGTGAAAATGGAAATTCTCTCCTCCGCAGCATTCAATCTCCCGCCAAATTCCCAATACAAAAAGCTAAAATAGGTATTTCCACATCCGATTCATCTATTTACTTTTTTTGGCAGTGGCTATTTTCAATTTGCCGACGCCGGCAAAATAGAAAACATGCTATTTCGACGGCTCTAGGTAAGTGGAAGCCAATTTTGCCCAAAAATGATTTTGTTTACAGATATGCAATTCAAATAACTTTTTTTTTCATTAACAATTCAAATAACTGACTATTATTTCTGACAAAAGCAAATTTAAGGTGGCTCGGGTGTCTTCCTCCATCTTGGATTCTGAAGTACATGTAGCAGATAACTTTGGTCTAGATCTTTGATTAAATGTGCAAATTTTGAGAGTAGTATGCAATTTATGTGTAAGACTTTTGATGTAATTATAGAAAATTGTATGTTTTATCATGATTATTGCTGCAATTTCTCAAAAACACCTTATTTGTGTTTGATTATTTTTTTTTCAAGTTTGCCAAAAAGGGAAGGTAACTCCGATAAAGTCATTTTTATAATAGAAAGTGTTGCAAGAAAACAAGTTCGGTGACCCCATTTTTTCTTTTTCTTATCTGAAAGCATGTTATAAGAGCTATCTTCTCACATTATATCTTAAAATTCTATCAGATAGTTTTCTTTTTATCACACAAAATTTGATTTTCCATGCATTATCTATACAAAATCTGACAATTTTGCACTATCTGTAGCATGAAAAAAAGTCCGGTGACCCATACTTTTTATTATATTTTTGAAAAAAGCATGATAAATACTTCATTTTGACAAATTATTAAAAAATTCTATCAATTTTAATTAAGACGCCCTAGCCACCTTAATTTGAACATTTTTGACTTTTGAAGCTATGTGATTTGATTTTGTTAGATTGTAAAATGTCTTATCAAATTTATATTCTATGAGATTTTTTATTTTTATATTTTTACAAGATACAGTTCAAAACTTCTGAGATTTTATTCTTATGCATACATGTAGCATAAGACTGTGACTGATTTAAGAAGTAATTTCAGCAACATATTTTTATATGATTTCATTGTTACAAATGGATGCTCAATATTTTTCTATTTTTTTTTTTTTTAGAAATTCTTATTTTCACTTTGACTGATTGTTTTTCAACGATTATATGTATCTCAAATGCTGTTACTGTAAAACAAATTCTTATTTAACTATACAAGTACTAATTTGATTCTTTTTATATGCTGACAATGCACATTTCGTAGTACTTTTCATAATTAATATCAAAATTAGATTATTACAAAGAACCGGGAAAATAACAAATTCACTATATTGCCGGCTATTGCTATAGAAATATGCTATTTTGTCGGCTTTAATAAAGATATTTAATCAGAGCCGGAAAAATAGCCGATGCCTCCTTTTTTTGTGGACCCATAGATATGGTGGACCCTGATGGATTTTTTGATATTTAGAAATCTAAAATTTTTAATTTTCTGTCCTTTACATGTATTTCTTATTATATATTTCAAACTTATGAACTTATGTGGAAACAGAATGAGATTAAAATAAGCAATGTTGCTGTGTCTCTGTGCCTTATTGTTTATGGTGTATTATCTTATACATCCCCCATGATTTGATTTATTCAAGGATTTGTATAGTGAGAGTCTATAGATACAAACCTTTGATTTATTGAAAAAATATTGTTTAAACCAAACTTCCGTAAGCTTTTCGATCACCTCTTATTGTATCTTTTTTCTTCCATAATTGACTAACCTGACCAATAATATTCCCATGTTGACTTTGCTAAATGATCAACTGCTTTTAATTCATCCACATCTTTCACCCAAAACAAATACTGGCCTTGTCTGTAAAGATAACAGATTTATAACATGATAAACCTTGCAAACAGTTCTTTTATGAATTATGAGATAATTAGATTATTATTTCCATACAACGACAATACGACCAGGGTAGAAGCTATCACGTGACGAGGAAACAAGAGCAAACAAGGCTTGAGAATTCATCTAGTGTGGAGGGAAAGGGCCATTGATATTTTACAGAAAGAGTCTACCTTTGTTGAACCATGGAAGTAATATTGAATAAATTTGAAATTTAAATATTACTTCCATGGTTGTACACACACGAAATTCTTAGACACAAAAGAGGTGTTTTGAAAATCTGTTACTACAGTGCAGTAAGGCAGATGCTTTTTCAATAATTCAGAACTTGGCACTTCCACTGTTAGTTCGGTATAATAAAATATATAATTGTATATATAAATATGTTTAATATTTATAGGAATAATAATAATCTCTTTTGTTTATTTATGATAATGTGAGTAATAAAGGAATACTGTTTCCATACAACGACCAGTCATATTTATCTGAAAGAGAGGCGAAAGCTATCAAAGGGACATTCAAACTCATAAGTCGAAAATAAACTGAAAACGACATGGCTAACAATGAAAAAGATAAACAAGCAACAGTAAACAAAACACAACATAGAAAGCTAAAGACTGAGCAACACGAAACCCACCAAAAACTGCAACGGGGGTGATCTCGTGTGCTCTGGAAGGGTAAGCAGATCCTGCTCCATATGTGGCACCCGTCATATGTATAAATGTCATATGTGAATAACGATATCGATTTATATGTGTACATTCATGTTTATGTGAATAACGATAAAGATTCACGTTTTCGTTTACGTTATGTTATGTGGATAACGATGGCGATTCATGCATGGTTCCATTGTTTCCATGCATGTTTATATAATTAGCGATAGCAGTTCATGGTTCGTTTCAGACAAATAGCAACTCCCTATTAACAATAGCGAATTCTGATTGATATTTTAGTAATTAATGTCTAAAAAATAATTTAATCACAAACTGAATCTGAATGCTGCTACGAAAGTCGCAAAGACGTGACAATAAAAAAAGTTTGTAAAGCTTGTAAATTACACGCGGAAAAACTGTTTTGTCGACGCTTCCGCGCTTTGCTTGTGTGTTTGTTTCAATATCGGATCAAATTCAGGCATCATTTTTTCGCTAGATATGCATTGTGTATTGTTTTTCTTCAAAAAATTAAATGTTGTAGAAAAAATGTCTGCTTAAAACGGTGTAGTGTTAAAATCTAATTAACGTTTAAAAAAATTACAACCAAAGATTTTTCTATAAAGTTTGATAAAATTAATCTAAGAAAATAATGCAATTATTCAAAGATGCATGGTTAGCTATCGGCAGAAAAAAAAAACATATGTGAGTGCATTCACTGCCTCATTACATCCTTTTTGACACTAGCTGCTGATTGTGGTAACAGGCAATTGATGGTGATGGGACCAATAGGTTGTTAGCCGCTAGTGCTGTGTAGCATGTTCGTTCATGGTAGATGCAGGCCGTGCTGACACCTACTTAAGAAAGCAATTAAAATCTGTCGTTAGTTAATTGGTTTGGTCTTTTATACTTAGCCGTAATCATAAATGATACACTCTTATTATATTCACCTAAAAATCTTTAGCCTAATATGTAAGATTTTATCCCATATTTATAGTGTTTACAACAAAAAGATAGATGTCCTGTCCCAGGTCAAATGAATCAATATTTCTAAGTAATTCAAGGCTCTTGCAGAATCTTTATAGATCTGGAGATTTATGGGCCATTAAAAAACGTAAAAAGTACTACTTTTAGTTATTTTATACATGTATCATAAAAAGTGTCGTCTTAATAGAATCGACATCAGAAAGTATATCAAGAACTGTATGTTCTCTACCGAGGAGATATAATGCTGACTGTATGTAAATGATGCAGCACCGAATTATAATATACTAACAAGTTGCTTTTTAAAAAAAAAAGACAATACGTGAACCTTAGAACTTTTTTATGCTATTTATTAATTCAACTAAATTAAAAATTATATTTAGTGCTTTCATGTGTGTGGAGGATAATATTTTCTTTTTAAATTATTGTAAATCATGACAATATGAGAGTGGTGTTAATTATAAAGTGAGATGAATACAAAAAGGGAATGTGTCCATGGGACACACGTGATGCCCCTGTTTGCATATCATATAAAGTTTTAAAGGGACATAACTGAAGAACGGTAAAAGTGACACTACCCAAATTTGTAGTTGGTCTGACTTTTGTGGTAATAGGTATTGCGTATAAGTTTTATAATATATGGTTGATGCAAACTTAAGTAAGAGGACGGAAACTTTTATGTTTGTAAAGGGGCATAACTCTAGAACAGTAAACGTTACACAACCAAAATTCTAACTTGATCTGTGTTTTGTGGTAATAAGCATTATGTATAAGTCTCATACCATTTGGTTGAGAAAAACTAAAGTAAGAAAACGGAAATGAAAAATTCAGCAATTTTCATTTGAAAAGGGGCATAACTCTAGAACGGTTAAAGTGACGCCACCAATTTCGAACTTGATCGGCATTTTGTGGTAATAAGCATTTTGTATAAGTTTCATAACATTTGTTTGAGGCAAACTTAAGTTAGAGAACGGAAACCAATTCAGTTAAGGGTAAAACGTAATGCCCCCACCGCTACGTAGGGGGCATAAAAAGAAATGGATTCCCAAACGTATATACTTTATTAAAGAATGACAATGATTCAAAACATGGACACATGTACCTTCTTTGAAAAATTCATAAAATAAATCTAGACATAATTAATGAGGCATTGCGAACTGGTCAGATAGTAGAAGACATTAAATGTTCCTTGCCGACCAATTATCAATAAGTGTAACTCTCCCAAGAGACGCATTGAGAGATTTCTTGATCTAATTATAAAACTATTATTGAAGAGGCTTAACTTTTACATTCGAGAAACAAAAGATTTCATTAATAAAATTGAGTCACACGAGGTCAAAAAAGCATATAAACGCATGCCAACAAGAATACCTTGCGAGGTAGTAGTTGGGAGACTTTTGAAAAGGGACCCATGCTTAAACAATTTTAAGCAAAAAATCCCGAAACACTGATAAAATTCTGAATTATAGGCAACAAACATTTATTTAGTTAGCAAAAACGGTTTAAAGTTTTGAGATTTATATCGTATGTTGGTTGAAGGAACCGCATTTCATAATAATTTTTAATTTTAAAACACAATTTCATAAATTCCGATATATTTATTAAAAGAATGTTGGTATCAGTTTATTATGTATTTTCAATCTTAATTTTTATATTGATATATAATTGCTTAAACAAATACCCGAACGTAAGATCAAATACACTCTTTTTCTAACTTTCCATGTTTACAGAATCCATTATATGCTTATTCAGTGTGAAAATCTAGAGGTAATTGTTTTGTGTATTTGTATTTTTTTCTTTTGCATAACATATTTTTTAAAGACCTCATGAAAGATTCACATGCAATTGTTAAATCTATTTCCTTATTTAAAAAAATATATAATATATTTTTTTATTATTAAAAATATGATTATTTCCTGGGAATATTAACAAACAGTCTTTATTTTATTTGTTTTATTTTCAGTTTTTGAAACGGACATTTTTGTTTATCTGATTTGTTAAAATGACATGTGCATAAAATTTATTGTTACAAATCAACAAATCCCAAAGCCTACTAGAACTCATTATGTAGAAACCACAACACCATTAATATCTGGCACTGATGTTCGATACCATAGGTCGTTATAAATCTTGACCATTTAACTTTCACTTGTTTATCAAACTTTGCAACTGTCAACTTTGCTCAAGTAAACACTTACGATGCATAAATATAGCTTTAACACAGATGTTTGAAAGTGATCTATAGATACATTTAGTTTATTATCATATATCAGACAAGAGAATAAGCGATTTGTGACAATTTCTTTATTGCAACGTTTTAAATATCTCAGATACCCCCGTATGGAGGTGCTCTTAATTGCAGGAGGCTAATACAGATAAGATGAATATTAAAGTGTTCCGAATGAAGAATAATTTTAGCCTGGCATCCCGGCCCGATCTAACTACATTTTGGCAAATTGATTTTAATTTAGACCCCCATCTACCTTAAACCGCTGACGAGTTTCCTTACGACAGGTAATTTAATGTGGCGAGATCATACCAGGCCGGGCGGATTCAGGATTTTTGAAAGGGCATAATTTCATTAAAATGAATTAACATATACAGCTGAGCAGAGTAAGGCCAAAAAATTACTGGACGATTTTATGCTCAAAAATCATACATATTGTGAGAAACCTGATATACTAGTATATATTATTATTTTTTTGCGATCAAAAATGGGGGTGTTCGCCACCTACGTCCCCTGGACCCCCCACTGCATATATACGGCTTATCTTAATTATTATTGTTTAAGGGAACGCTCCGAGTGCGTCATTTTGTGTGTTGAAGACCCACTGGTGGCCTTGGGCTGTCTTCTGCTCTTTGGTTGGGTTGTTGCCTCTTTCAGTGTCACATTCCCCGTTTCCATTCTCTATTCTATTAGTCCCTCTATTTGTCTAGGCCAGTGGATAATTAACATAAGATTCACGAGAAAATGTACAATAAAATGTATACATTCAAATCCTTTTTTCGCAATTCAAATGGATCCGATAATTTCGACATTTAGAAGATGACCTGACATTTATGTACACATAACAACCATGCACACGCGATTCGGTACAGGACTTTCCCTCCTCACGAATACTAGTATTCAATTTTCTATTTTTACACCATATACTTAAAACACTACTATGCTTGTCTTTTAAGTTATTTTAAATTATTAATCAAATCTGATTAAATCCATAATTTTACTATCAATACGTTTTTTTAAGCTAGCATGGATAGTAAAATTTAGGGATTTTATCAGAGTTGATAAGTTAACCTTGAACAATTGGTAAGACAAGCATAGTAGTGCCAAACATGTGGTAAATATGTAAAGTTGAAAACTTCAGTGCAAACAATTGGGGTTGGGGTTGGAGCAGAACTTATATACCCAAGCGCCAATGCTTAAATCTACACTAAACAGTATAGAAAGATTGCGACTGCTCAAGGACTTACCGTTTGCACGTTCTGTGGGCATCACTCCATGTCATTGGTACGCTCACGGCAGAATAGCAGCTTCCTCCGTTAAAATATTGACCTGGATAATCAAAACAGAGACCAAAAATTGAATAACCAATTAGCAAATGATCAGAAATATATATTGAATCGTAGAATGTGTAAAGAATAATTGAATAAAAGATTCTGACTTAAATGATTGAATAATACAATCTTACTTGAGTTCCAAAGTAATAATATTAGTTATCTTGGTGTAATCAGGGGTGTATAGAATTTTACACCGTTGTTGAAAATTCATACACCCTTAGGCGCAGCCGAATGGGTGTATGAATTTTCAACAACGGTGTAAAATTCCGTACACCCCTGATTATACCAAGATAACGAATTTATTGCTTATGAACAATTCCTTTACCCATTTTTAAACCAGGATGTAAAATTGAAAAATGCTAATGAAAAATTTCCAGTGTAACATTTTTTCAACGTAGATGTTGCTGCGCATTGTTAAATACTTTTTTTCTTTATTTTTTGGAAATTCAGAATTTATTTGTGTGCTTTCGAATTTTCAGGAAAAAAATTAAATATTTTGTTTACAAATTTTTGTCCACAAATTTATTCATTTTTTATTTTTTATTTTCATTTTTTGACATTTTTTTTTTTTTTTTTTTTTTTTGACATTTTATTTTTTTTCTTTATTTTGGCAAAATTTTATTTTTTCTTTATTTTGGCAAAATTTTATTTTTTTAAATTTTTTGGCCAAATTTTATTTTTTTTAATTTTTTGGCCAAATTTTATTTATCCCGGGGTGAACAAGGGTGGGGTGTTATTTACACCCGGGTAATTAACCAATCAGATTGCAGTATTTATGCTGCATAAGAAATATATAAGACATGTTATGTTCTCTTTGAATGTGACCATCTGGCCTGAATACTTGAATAATGTAACTTTCCGTGATCATGTGAATAATATAATCGGACTTGAATAACTAGATAACTCATAAGAACAGCTTTAGTGATCGTTTTACGTGCTTTTAATAGCATGTTAGCCTGTATGTTTAATGTTTATTGATATAAATTTGATAGTTAAGATATGACAATTACCTGCTGGGCAGCTAAATTCGATGTTCCCAAGACTACCACCATTCGAATGAGAAGTAGACGGCTGGAGAATCTAAAAACAAAAAATAGTTTTATAAAAAAGTTTTCAACTCCCGATAAAACTACATGTAATGTAGAAAACGACAGTAAAGGTTGACTCGCAGAAACTTGTTAAGAATTGTAAATATTTAACAAGTAAGTCTAAAAGTGTTCACAACTAGATCTACACCTACCCAGTGGCGGGTCCAAGGGGGGGGGGGGGGGGGGGGGTTCCGGGGGTTGATACCCTTTTTTTTGGACGATCAATGCATTTGAATGGGGACATATAGTTGGACACCCCCCCCCCCCCCCCTTTATCCTGGGTTGGGAACCCCCCTTTTTAAAATTGCTGGATCCGCCCCTGCAACCGATTATATAAAAAACACACAAAAAATCACAAAACAAGCCATTGGAGGCCTTATATCTGTAACGTACACAAACTCTTAAGGTTATCAGTATTTAGTGTATAAAAAAGTGTTATGAGATTATTCATATCCTTAAATTTTGATTATTTCATATTCCATTTCGTTGCTGTCGCACCTTCTGGTCAGCTTATATATAGTGTTGTCAACTGGCAAAATAGAAATTGACAGCTTAGCAGAAATCTTTTGAAAGTATATGCAGTTGAGCAGTTTTTCGGTATATTTTAGATAGAGGGTTTCGAGAAAAACAAATTGACGCTTATTTCAATTCTTACAAGTTCTTTTGTTGGTTCTACATAATCTAGACTTTCTAGAAAAAATCTATGCATATTATATATATAATAGAGTGCTACCATATAGTTTAAAAATGCAAAACATAATATGTGTGCGAAGTTGAATGAATGTTAGTGAAATGAAATGTATACGTCGAAGCTGCGGAACAACAACTCTTTTGGTCATTGTGATATTGTGTTGCTACATTGCGGACCATGCACGCGGGTAAATGTCTACGATAAAACAATTAAGACACACTGATACCAAACAATAAAATTTCTAATCAATTCACATAGCTGAGATAATTCAAAAGATTTTTTTGCTATACAATTTTCAATATTTGCTGCACAACGAAACATAAGAGATGACTTGTTTCGTAAGATATCCAATTACATGCACACTATAGATTAACCTTGAATGTGGTTAAAATTAAAAAGCTTTACGGATACGTATATTCATATTTCAAAATCGTGAGTTCAAGTTGGACCAGGAAGACCTAGCATAAACTTTAATAAATATTTATAACCGTAAGTTGTAATATCTTTAATGAAGGGGATATCGTCACGTGGCATCAATTTATAATAAGTTCATGGTTATGTTATAATTATCAGCCTAGGCAATATCAGGTCTACTATACTGAGATTGACATAAGGTAAAGAGCAAACCATATTAGTATAGCATGACTGATTATACAGGTATCCTTTGAAATTCATTTTACCCATGCGCTTAAACAATAATTCAAAAACTGTTAATTAATAAATTTCTATAACGTGATTTAGACTTTATAGAACTTTTTAAAATCTCTGGTCTGGTGCCTACTATAACAATGAAAATAAAGCAAAACAACAAAACAAACGTGACAAAAACAATTAAAATCAAATGACCAAACCAAAACCCAACTAAAACATGAAAAAGACTGAGGTGACCCAGATGACTATTTAGGTTCTATCTTATGTTTAGTCCAAGAAAGCCAATAAAAAGAAAAGAAAAAAATCTACAGAGCTGATTTTTAATATCCTGTTATCACCAACAAAGTTATGATAAAGACATGGAACTCGTGAGGAGATGAAACCAACATTGGAACAAACTTCTTTGTCAGCCTTATTGATAGAAGCACCGTTTAAAAAAGTTTGGCCTATAATTATGTTGCTCCTAGCTTTCACATCTTGATATGATGTACTTCCGTCGTATAATGATTCATTGAAATTAATTACCGTGCAGGTACTTTATACATGGAGAACGCAAATAAAGAGGTCGGAATCCTATGCCCCAAATCTAATACAAATTGTGCTTTCATGGATATTAAAAGATAGAGAGTTCTTTAATGTATTGATCTAGTCCCGTACCGGTTCTGCCAAATCTTATTAACTTTATTTGTCATATAATTTGTTTAATTATTTCAATTTTGTAATTCTGATCAGCTTCTTTTAACAACAGTTTCATTCTCAAATGCGTTCACAAATTATTTGCCTATACCTTTCGGGGGTGATGGATCAAGACATTTTTTCTATTCTTTTTTTATTGTCCATTTTCTCTTTTGTTTAATTTCTTTGTCTAATAGGGACTAACCATTGAGTTTTTTCTTCGTCGTATTCCTCCTTTTTTTTTGGGGGGGGGGGGGGGGGGGGGGGGGGGGGGTCCATTACCAGGCTTTTTTATTCATTTTGGTTTTTTATTTCTGCATGTAATTCTATATTTTTACTGTTAGTTTTAAATTGATCTAACTTGAAGTATTTTCCGCATCAAAGCAGTTCTCGAGAAAAACAGGTAATAACGAAGAAGCGCTTAACCCAATTAACAAGTTATTGAAAGATAGGCGGTAACGCAGATGAATCCTTAGAAGTGGCGACGTTGTTATTCCTGTCAATATAATACTTCCATGGTTATGTTTCGTTCTCAATTTTATTATACCACCACACAGACTAGCAATGATAGCGAATCTTATGTTATCCTTATGTTATACCACCACACAGACTAGCAATGATAGCGAATCTAATGTTATCCACCACACAGCGAATCTAATGTTACCCTTATGTTATACCATTTAAAACATATACAGTGTTTAACCTGTCATTTTTAATCCATTCACGTGTTTTGAAAGAATAATTTCTCTAATAGCGTAACTATACACGGAAGATTTTGTATAGAGTAAATATCAGTTTACTACACTTTAATACATTTTTCAATCCAGAATTCATCAATCATGACATGAAGTTAACTTGACATGAACTTCCTTATTTAACACCGACCTTAGAAACAATGTTTCTTTCTAAATTTTACAAGTTGCTTTGCCATAAATCTGTAATCCACTGTCACGATGTCCTAATGGTATGCACTTTCAACACGATTAACATAAATGTTAAAGAATGTTCAATAAGAGGGCATCTTACAGTGGAATCCATAATAGAAATATTATTCAGCATTTCATGCCAAGAAAATGCATATTCGAGGACTTGTACATTCTAAATGTTCTATCACAGCACACAGAATTCTTGAAATCTTTTTTCGCTAGTGGTCCTTGAAGAAAATCTGCTGGTCCTCACTATTATTTCTATTGCAAAATACCAAAATTGTGTCTGTCCTTTGAAAATTTTGGTGGTCAAAAACTTTGGACCTCCATTTTTCGAGAACTCTAAGCATCATTACTTTAAATCATTTCCGACTTAATTCAGCATATCATTGATTAAAATTATGAATTGCTTTTCGAAAAGATTTTTTTTTAAATATCTAATCAAATTCACTTGATCGGGTTTGGCCTATAATGTTTACACGTATCAGACTGATATTCTATATATGCTATTTTCTTAAACAGAGCATTTTGCTGTTACATATACTATATTCGTACAGTGTCGGAAAATATATAATTTATTTAACAATCTTTAGAAACAGAGAGAACAGCTAGGCTGAGCTTTTCACCGAATATATAGAGAACATCATATGGCTTTTTCAATATCACACCTCGGTGTATCAACCCGAGACACTAATACAATCCAAAGAGCTCTGCTCGAGGGATTATATTGGTTGAGGATTGATACGGTGTGCGATATTGAAAACCCCATATCATATACACTTTATTATATACATGTACCCCAAATACAACTAATATCTCTTATGTATTTTTCACGAGACATGACGTAAGTACATAATAGTTATTGAAAAACTGGTCATTATCGTGATATATGGACTGCCCACAGGACAGTGGTATTGACCAAGAAAGCGGTAATGACTGAGCCGTAGGCGACAACGATAACAAGTTGCTTTCTTTAAAAAAAGAAATGCAATCGTAAACCCAAATGCTTGTTTAGCATTAGATATAAGATAATTGTTTAAAAAAAAAGATTTATTGTTTTATATCATTTTTGTTATATAAGAATTAGAAACTGACAGTGACTGTTTACTTAAAGTAAATACTTTTCAATGTGGGGTGAAATATTCTTGTTAAAGGAATATTTTTTTTTCTCCTCTCTCCCAAAAGACATCACGTTAAGTCACCCACTTGATGTTTCATTCTAAGATGCTGGTTTTTGTTTTTAAATTAGAGTTAGTTTTTTGGCTAAAGTTCAAATGCAAATGTGAAGTAATTTAATCAATTAATGATTATATGTGTTTAAGAAATGCAATACGTGAACCTGTAAAATAGCCGTTTTTATTGGAATATGAGATATGTTCATGGTTATTTGAACAATGGCTTGATATTGATCATTATTAAGATCCTTACACCAGCTCTGCAAGGTTTTTTATGCTTAGGATAGCAAGCTTTGGCAATTTTAAGTTCTGTGCTTTGTGTATGCTCTTAAAAGTTTTAGATGACAAACCTCTTTTGTTAAAAACAATCACTTTTAAAACCTTTAACTCGCTTTGAAGATATTTTCCGGATGTCCCTTTTCATTTTGATGTTTTCTTATAGTTTAAATTGTGGGTCATGAAAAAAGGCCTGCAAGTTTAATTGTAAATATATACAATTTGAATCGCACTGTATCCTCTTCACCTTGATGACCGAAACCAATTCATTAAAAAAGATATTTATAGCCTAGACAAAACAGCTTTTACCTTGTAATTATAAACAAACAAACAAAATTGAAAACCACTGATCAGTATACATGTACCCATCACATGAATATGAGTTTGTTTAAAGGTCACATTTATGAACTGTTGTAAGGTGTTCCTTTTTGTCGAGCCTTCGACTTTAGTCGAAAAAGCGAGACAAAGCGATTCTACATTCCGTCGGTGTCGTCGGCGGTGGCGTCCACAAATATTCACTCTGTGGTTAAAGTTTTTGAAATTTTAATAACTTTCTTAAACTATTCTGGATTTGTACCAAACTTGGACAGAAGCTTGTTTATGATCATAAGATAGTATCCAGAAGTAAATTTTGTAAGAATAAAATTCCATTTTTCCGTATTTTACTTATAAATGGACTAAGTTTTTTCTGCTGGGAAACAATACATTCACTCTGTGGTTAAAGTTTTTAAAATTCTAATTACTTTCTTAAACTATCCTGGATTTGTACCAAACTTGGACAGAAGCTTGTTTATGATCATAAGATAGTATCCAGAAGTAAAATGGTAAAAATGAAATTCCATTTTTACCGTATTTTACTTATAAATGGACTTAGTTTTCTGCTGGAATACAATACATTCACTCCGAGGTTAAAGTTTTTTTTAAATTTTAGTAACTTTCTTAAGCTATCCTGGATTTGTACCAAACTTGGACAGAAACTTGTTTATGATTAAAAGCTAGTATCTAGAAGGAAATTTTTTGTTAAAATTTTGTACCTGTTTATCTGTATTTTACATATAAATGGACTTAGTTTTTCTTCCAGTTAACATTACATACAGTCTGAAGTTAAATTTTTTAGATTTATAAACTATCCTGGATTTTTACCAAACTTGGACAGAAGCTTCTTAAAATAAAAAAAAATAGTATTGAGAGGAATATTTTTATTGATGTTTTTCCTCATTTTAGTTGAGCCTGCGATTTACAGCAAAAGTAGGCGAGACACTGGGTTCCGCGGAACCCTTACGATTTTTTCATTAAATATTAAAGGGTGTCTTTTACATGGTAAAATTACACTACTGTCTTATGGTATATATGTAAATTCTTTTAAACCAGGTGTATTCATAAGCACATGTCCCAAGTCCGAAGCATGTTGTTTAGTGGTTGTCTTTTTTTGGTGCAGTTCATATTTGCTTTTTGTTTCTGGTTTGAAGTTAAATTAGATCTGTTTGTTTTTTCCTGTTTAAATTGTTTTATAACAGTGTTTTGGGGCCCTCGGTAGGATGCTGTCCAATGTGAGCCAAGCTTTTGTGTTGAAGGCTGAATTATAACCTATAATTGCTAATTTTGACTACACTGTGTTTTGATGGAGAGTTGTCTTCCTACAACATTTAAAAAGATATTCCCTGACATTTGACAAATCCATTAGAATAATCGAGATATTGAAATTGAACTGAAGTTGCCTAGTAGGTTTCTTACATTGACCCGGCTATCCTTTTTCTCTCTTGCTGGATAGTTTTATACTGGTCATTTGGGGGCACTGTGTAGCCTACTGATCAGTGAGATGGCTCAAAATCTTCTTACACTATTTTACATTATCGTACTTAATATATTAAAACCGAAAATTCATCATCTGATCGTCTTTATGAAATAATAATTATTTATTTTTATTTTGACGAACATTTTGAAGAGCATTAATTAAGATAACTATAAATAGAAATTAATTTTTCTTATCTCTGCCTGCATCTGTCATCACTCGGTATCTATTAATTAATAGACATTTGATAAAGAAATAACGTTGCAATATTTAAACAAAGAAAATTGCAATTTTAAAGAAAATAAAAACTATTCAAGGACGTATATCAATTTAGATTATATACGTCCTTGGTCTATGCTAGACGTAAAATTTCAATAAAGTGCAAGAAAGACTTCATTTTAATTTCAGTATTGTCCTTTAGTTAGTCCCACCTGAGACTACTATATGTGTTATAGTAGTCTCAGGTCCCACAAGGACGTTGAGGTATGAAAATTATGAAATAGCCTGCTTCGTACATTATGTACATTTTCCCTAGACTCGGAATCTTAAGTGAAATGCTAGTAATACTTCTTTTATAGATTTTAGTTTAAACAAATCTCGTTTCGAATATAAATCGCATTGTTTACGTGAAATCTTATCTCATATCTAAACACAGCTGGTTTCAACGTTTGACTCTAATTAGAATAACTACGCGTATATGTAAGGTAAATATTAACAGCTTGTAATTGCGTAAGGAAGTATTCAAATGCTTATTAAAGTAGCTTGCGTCATAATAAATTTCGCATCATATGTAACATATCTCTATAGCAACTTTAAGATGCTAATGATTCAACAGGTCAAATAATAAGCTATTGCGCATGTATATGAAAGGTGGCCATAGAAAGAAACAGATGTATTCCGAATAACATCCGGTGTTCCGAAAGACTACGGAGATCGTCCAATATATACTGCGTCAACCCTCAGGGGTTTACGCAATGACCTCGCCTACGGCTCAGTCATTATCGCTTTCTTAGTCAATACCACTGTCCTGTGGGCAGTCCATATATCACGATAATGACCAGTTCTTCAATAACTATTATGTTTATTTCATTGAGGAACCATGTTTTCAAAAATTCTCATAAATTCAAATTGTTCAAAGCAAACTCGAGTTATTGTACGATTTCTAAAGGAAAGAGTGAATCCCAGTCATAGTGATAACTAAAAGTCACTGCCATTCATGAAAGTTCAATTTTTCAGTATATGAATACAAAATAAAGTTTTCTCCATTTTTATGATTAACGAATCGCGATTGCGTTTTATTAAAGGGACATCATTCTAAACAGAGAAACCACGCCCCACTGGTCATTAACATATAAAAGTCCGTTAACGACCGGATTTCTGCTCCGTTTTTTTTTTGTTTAAGACCGATGGAACTTTTTACTAAAGAATAAAGAATGTCATGTGGCGCCTTGTAATCCAATAAGAGAAGCTAATTTTTAACTGATATGAAATAATACATATTAGGGGTTTGATAAAGCGTTTGTAACCGTGACTGATATCGATTACGTGACGTTATACAGATTAGGGGTTTGATCAAGCCTTTGTAACCGTGACTGATACCGATATCATCACGGATGGCTGATACAGCACGATTGTCATCAATTGTATTACACATACAATTTACATGTATTTATTACTAAGTATATAATAATAAAAAAACAAATACAATAATGAAAAAAATCCATACCGTATAGTAAGCTATGAAAGGACCTAAAAACATGTGAAACAATTCAAAAGAAAACAAAGATTAACACGGCATGATTCATATCCCAAGAAACAAACGGAAAACATACTAGTATATGATATACAACAACCAACGACAACCACTGTAAAACAGGCTTCTGGCTTGGGAGAGGCACATATGTGGTGGGGTTTAACATATTTGTCAGCTCAATCCTCCCGTAACCTGGGGCAGCGGTGTAACAGTATAACTTACGAACAAACTGTAAACATCAGTTGGAAATGGATTTTCTCGTCAGATTTTGTACGAAGCACACAAAAAACTAACAAAAAGACAAAAGACACAAAGTAACGATCTAAGAGTACTCGCAGTTACTGAAAGCTAATTCAAAGCCAATAACATTTAATAAATAAATCATGTTCTCCCAGAAAAAAGTAGCAATCGGTACACATCTAACGAGTTTAGTGTAAAGAATTCTGAGAAAAGAACGGCCTTGTACAATGCCAAAATATAAGTATATAATATCTACAGCTAGGATAGTATTTAACGGTGACCTATAATTGCTACATCTTCATCATTTGGTCGATGGTAGATATTCTTCTCAAAGGAAATCAAAACATATCTTCTTATTCTTATATAGCAATACATACACTTTTTTAGTTACGTTTTAATTTATCAAAACAGAATCCATGTAAGTAACTAAAAAAATAATATTCAAAGATCTAACTATGATTTAAGAATTAATTTATTCCAAGGATTAATTAAATATTCATCTGTAGTATTCAAAGTTACGGGCTTTATAAACATCATTACCGTAAAAATTATAATATGTTATCCAGATTATTCGTCGCCTGCTTTCATTTCATTTTGAATTGAAAAAGATACAAATAACCTACAATAATACTTGAATTCGAAAATGACTCACGTAATATTAAAGGAGTTTTTCCTACAGATAAAACTGCCTTGTAAGAATACTACAAAATTAAGTAGAATTTTACACCTCCAGAATCCGTAGAATAGTTTAGTTTTGGTACAAAAGCATTTACAAAGTGAAAATCTTAAGTTTTGTATCAGACTCTTAGTCAATATTAATTTTCTCTAGTAAATATGATTAGCAATTATAATTAGCTGGATGCGGAGGAATAAAAGTTGTTGCATTGCAAAAATTAAGAATGGCATTTTAGGTAATTTCTTAATTAGGACTGTCAGAACCTTATTCAAAATATTTATGGAGAACACGAAATGTGACTACTATTTATTTTAGGAAAGCAATTGGATCTCAAAGGAAATCAAAACTTATGTAGAGTAAAGAAAGATTTTTAAACTAAGTTTATGAATCAGGTGAGAAATTACATTCCAAGTTAATTGTAACAATCTCCATGCAATACTGATGACCTTATATTTTGTATTGCGATTCAAAATCTGTATAATTTATTTTGATCGGTTGTTTTCCATTCAAATCATTTTCATTTACAATAGAAGTAAATCGTGTTAAAGAAATGAACTTTACATAAAAAGGAAGGAGTGTCTGAATATATTTCTTCTAGAACGTATCTCTTACCTGGATTAAAAAATAAATCTAGAAAATTTAATTTTTATGTATTTCATTTCAATCTGATATCATATGCATGTTTATTGAAACATATTTAAGGTCATTTAAAGATAAAAACTTTATAAAACATACGTAGTTACAATTTCGCTTAAAGGAAAACAAGTAGAAAAAAGTTGTTATTGTCTGCATTGTGTTTTGTGATCTGCTCACCATCTGATCATTTAGAATATAGCAAAGTGCTCTCGACCAATGACATTGTAGGATTTGATGCCTCTTAATTGTGAAGAATGCATGTAAATCATGTTCTTAGTAAGGATTATCCTATTATTTGGGTCTATTAACAGTTCAAAACAAAGAGTTTCTATAAATGATTTATAACTGCCCCGAAGCACATTTATCAGATTGAAAGGATTTATCTTACAGTGATTGAAACTGACTAAAAGTTGAATTGTGAAACAAACAACAAACTTAAAATAAGTTGAAGTTTATTGGTGCAGTAAAATTGGTACAATGAATGTAATAATGAAAATATTAATAACCTCAAATTACTAAGAAATTAAACAATATCAAAGCAATACAAAAAGAAAAACGAAAAAAAGCTTTAAAATAAAAAATAACCTAAATCATTAGCTTTCCAAAAATTTGATTACCGGATCAGCGGTTGGGAAGAATAGTTATTTCCAATAGTCCGATAAAATAAAAAACTAGAGGCTCTAAAGAGCCTGTGTCGCTCACCTTGGTCTATGTGCATATTAAACAAAGGACACAGATGGATTCATGACAAAATTGTGTTTTAATTGGTGATGGTGATGGTGATGTGTTTGTAGATCTTACTTTACTTAACATTCTTGCTCCTTACTATTATCTCTATCTATAATGAACTTGGCCCAGTAGTTACAGTGGAAAATATTTTGTAAAAATTTACAAAAATTTACAAAATTTATGAAAATTGTAAAAAATTGACTATAAAGGGCAATAACTCCTAAGGGGTCAATTGACAATTTTGGTCATGTTGACTTATTTATAGATCTTACTTTGCTGAACATTATTGTTGTTTACAGTTTATCTCTATCTATAACAATATTCAAGATAATAACAAAAAACGGCAAAATTTCCTTAAAATTACCAATTCAGGTGCAGCAACCCAACAACGGGTTGTCAGATTCATCGGAAAATTTCAGGGCAGATAGATCTTGACCTGATAAACAATTTTACCCCAATGTCACCGGACACATTTTTTAAACTAGATACCCCAATGATGATTGTGGCCAAGTTTGGTTAAATTTGGCCAAGTAGTTTCAGAGGAGAAGATTTTTGTAAAAGTTAACGGACGACGGACGACGGACGACGGACGACGGACGCCAAGTGATGAGAAAAGCTCACTTGGCCCTTTGGGCCAGGTGAGCTAAAAAAAGAATTAAATTTAAGTTTTGAACATATTAAACACTTTTAAAGGCATTTTATTTGACCATTTCCCTGACATAATGAATTAGTATTTGATGTAAAAAGCCGGACCAAAATATTGGCTGTGAAATAAAATTTAGTTGTAACTCAAATGTATTAACTGATTTAAACTGTAAATAAAAAAGGATAATTCCTCACTAAAATATTACATGATTTACATTCATACTCACAATCAGTAAACATTTATAAATCCAACATTTTCTTTGTTCTGTTGTGTCACCTGATATCTATAACGCATTTTTGTTAAAAATATTTCCCAAATGATAAGAAAGTCCTTACATCACTACAACTAATCCATAAATGACATGCCGAAAAAGGAAGTCATGCAACAATTATAAACATTGCACCGACAAAGAAACTAATTCTTGAATAAAACCAATCAAGAGATCATTTAAGCCTTGAGCACTTTACAATATTCTAAGTTTGTAAGAGAATGATAATCCCTTTCTTCATGATAAGTACTCGCTAACGCTCGTACTTAATCATGAAGAAAGGGATAATCATTCTCTTACATATACGTAGAACTTGCACGAGAAAAAATAAGTTTTAATTGTTTAAAGTTTTCGTGGTGACATAAAAATGTGAATGTTCTTTGTGCTTCTTTTGTTTTTTGGAAATTGTAATTGGCATTTGTTTGGGGTTGCTGTCTCACCAGAGTATACCGCACATGTCCTAACATTTACCCTATTTTAAATGAATTGTGTTATTCATAATCAAATGGTAATAGATTTGCATTTAAAATCTCCTAAATCTTAAGGTACAAGGTAATTACAAAATTCAAATTAGAATTAAACTGAAACGCAAGCAATCTTATATTTAATTGTTGACACTAAACACCAGACTATATATGTAGATTAATTCATACAATCGATTTACATGTAAACCAAAAAAGGGATATTGTTACAACTGATGAACCATCAAAATGGCGAATCCAGGAGTTTGAAATGGGGACCACTTTTCATATTTCAAAAATTTGAAAATATCAAGAAAAACATAGTAAATGAATAAAAACCAATCAAAAAATCAATTAAAATCAATCAAAAATAAAAACAAATAAAACAAAAAACCAACAAAACATAAATATTTCAAAAAAATAATACAAAACAAACAATTTATTTTGTATTGAAAGTGTGCTGTCTTGAATTGTGATCATTTGTTTTAGGTGTTTGTCCCTTGCATCTACATGATCCTACATTGCTGTGATTCTGTATTACCAATTTTCTTAAGGTCAACTTATGTGTAACTGTTTTATATGTGGTTGGTTGCATATTTGATAATTCGTGTTTGTTGTTGGTTTTCTATTGTATTTGCTCAAATCGGTCAGATGTTTATTAAAATATTATTTCATGTTTTGTTGTGGTATTCGTCAAGACTAACATCTGATTATTATCAAAAGAGGTAGTAATAATTTCTACTGAATCTAGGACTAAAATTCACGAAATCACAGCTCCTTAAATTATTGTCGCATTTGACAGTTTCACAAGAATTTTGCACATTTTTCGAAATGGAGGATGTACAGAACAAATTTTATTAAAAAAAATTTAGTTGTTAAATCATATTCTTGAGAATTGTACAGAATAAGCGATAAAGAAAAATGCCCTAAAAATTTAACGTATACAGAAATTAAAGACCCCCATCCATATACCCTCAAACAAAGGCAGTGAAAATACATTTTTTTTTAAATCAGTGAGCAAGATGAAAGAGCGACAAAGCTACCGTGTGATATATGTAATGTGTATGATTAAAGTAAATCAAGTCATGTTTAAGTTGCAATACCATACATTATTCAATCTGAGATGTATAATTACTTGCTCCATTTATCATAACTGATGGGATTATTGAGCAATTTAAAGAGAAGTAATCCTTAACAGGTGAATTTAAATAAGTTGTAACATTTCATTCAACATGACTGCACTTTAATTAATTTTTTTGCGACTGCAGATTCAAGAGGAAATCAAAGACCTTACGTACTGATAACAAGGACGACCCCAAGATCCGATGGCTGGCAAATAAATAATACAGAATTCAATCTCGGCAAATAAATAATACAGAATTCAATCTCCATGAAAAATGCCAGAAGTAACTTGCAGTTGTTTTCTTATGTCCAATATCGAATCTTCAATAAATTTTGGGACGATATAATATTCAACAGTTTATCAATCTGGTAATTTGTTGGAACACAGGGTTGACATCGAATGGGACAACTAAAAGAGAAAGGTTCAAGATACTGTCTGAACGCCGGATAATGAATTCAATAAACATTCGCAGTCCGTGGCTTTGTATAAAATGGCAAACAGATTCCCTCCCACGAACGTGTCTTCATATTCCTATTCCAACGCATTCCTATGTTGAACATATAAATTTTAAAGGTATATTTGACTTTAGAATCAAATGGGTAGAATTCCTTCTGAATCTTCACAATAGCGGCAGTAAAAAAAAAACTAATTTAAATCTTTACTTAAATTCACAGTATCAGAGCTCCATGAGTGTTCTTATGGCTAATTTTAAACAGATTATAGGATAAAGCCTGAGGATTGCACAAAAACAAAACGCAAGTGTGTCAGAATTCGGCAAATATTTATTATGCTCAAACTGTATAAATAGGACATTCTCTTGAAACTAAAATTAAATTATTGTTTGAAGTAAAGTATTTATTGTATTTCTAATACACATTATATTATTTTGGGAAGAGACGTCCTTCAAATCAGCTACATGTAGAGCCGAATTGCATTTTGTGCAATTTTGTATCAAGATGCCTTCATCAGCAACATGTAGAGCCGAATTGCATTTTTCCAATTTTGTTTCGAAATGCCTTCATCAGCAACATATTTCGGTTTTATGAAAATATGTTAAAATTGTTTTAAAATGTTTTAATATATGTTATAGACTTTATTTAGTCTCTTTAATATTCAGTATCCATTAGGATTTGACAATATATCTATTTTGACTCTTCGAGTGAAACTAATACATGAAATAATGTTCCTACCTCTTTCATTAAATCTCTAAATTAAGTTTTCAATGAGCAATCTTAAAAAGAATTTCGAAAGAATTAGTCGTAAAATTGAATCGCACTGAAAAACAACAGGAGTGCACACGCTGAAATGTCTCGCCTACTATACTGACCATTGTGATTTTATGTTGATAGTCCTACATATAAAGTTTTACTACAAGTATCACATTAACATTTATGATCCAAGAAAATGAGGTCAAGGTCAGATAAACCAAGCCGGAAATACATGTACACCTTTAATACAATAATTCCATACACAGAATATAGATGATCTATTGCTTATAGTGTAAAAGAAACAGACCACACCATGGAAATTCTATATTGACCAATGGACCATGAAAATGAAGTCAAGGTCAGATGAACCCTGCCAGACAGACATGTACACCTTAAAATCATTCAATGCATCAAATATAGTTGACCTATTGCTTAGAGTATCTAAGAAACAAATTTAACCTGGAAAACTGAACATTGACCAATGAACCATGAGAATGAGAATGAGGTGAAGGTCAGATGATACCTGCCAGACTGACATATACATCGTAAAATATTTCCATACACCAAATATAGTTGACCTATTGCATACAGTATTAGAAAAACAGACCAAAACACAAAAACTTAACATTGAGCAATGAACCGTGAAAATGAGGTCAAGGTCAAATAAAACCTGCCAGACTGACATGTACATCGTAAAATATTTCCATACACCAAATATAGTTGACCTATTGCATACAGTAATAGAAAAACAGACCAAAACATAAAAACTAAACTATTACCACTGAACCATGAAAATGAGGTCCAAGGTCAGACGACACCTTCCAGTTGGACATGTACACCTTAGGGAGCTACCATTTGATTTCTATGCGGGGGGGGGGGGGGGGGGGGGCTAGGATGAAAAATTTTGTCCTGCTTTTTTTTTAGTTGTTATCTATGTCCTGCCTTTTTATTTTTAAGTAAGTTCTATTCGATCCTGCCATTTTTTTTAACTAGTTTATCCTAATTTTTTTACACAAATTGTCATCCTGCCTTTTTTTTTTACCAAGTTGCTCATCCTGCCTTTTTTTTTACTCAAAACTCCTGTCCTGCCAATTTTTTTCAAATTTCATCCTATCTTGTTCACTGATCCATTAAATGAGGTCGAGGTCAAGTGAAAACTGTCTGACAGGCATGAGGACATTGCAAGGTACGCACATACCAAATATAGTTATCCTATTACTCATAATAAGAGAGAAATTAGCATTACAAAAAATCTGAACTTTTTTTCAAGTATTCACTTAACCATGAAAATGAGGTCAAGGACAATGGACATATGACAGACGAAAACTTTATACCATAAGGCATCTATATACAAAGTATGAAGCATCCAGGTCTTCTAGCTTCTGAAATATTAAGCTTTTAAGAAGTTAGTTAACGCCGCCGCCGCCGGATCACTATCCCTATGTCGAGTTTTCTGCGACAAAAGTCGCAGGCTCCACAAAAAATGAATCGGTACCCCGAAACCATCGCTAATAACATGTATATCATGATGAATATATATTCTATGCACTGGCAACTAGTATGGGTTAGTACACAAATCCTTACAAGCATTGACAATAAACTTACTATAATGGAGAGGAGCAGTCCTTTTTGCTGTTCTATGTAACTATCTACTTATATTTAATTGTTAATATAGTTATCAAATATTTCTTCTTTGGTAAAATGATATAATATGTAAGATGTTTATTGCGTATTGTGTATAGCATACGTTTATAAATAGATAATAATCGTGTAAAGCCGTGGTTTTATCTAGATGTATGAACAATATATGAAGTACAATCAAAACGTACTTCAGTACGACAATGTTAATTTCATTCATGATATATCATCGATAAGTTTGTGCAAGCGAATTTTTTTTCGTAAATGTGTTTTAAAAACCAACAAGTAGTCCGTAAATTCTACGCCATATCATGAACTTCGGATTCCCTCAAGGTGATCCTTGTAAGAAAATGCAGATAATAAAAAGATACAGCACAGGCATGTATCACATTTGGTGTACAATGGGAAATAAAAACAGAAGTAACTATATACACATGACAAATCAATTTTTTTCTTCTGATTAACGAGGCATTTAGCATGTTTAGTGTTTAAATGAAATTTACAATAAGCTTTTATCTAAGCATGAATAAAATTATCATCTTTGGCTGAATTTAATACTTTGGTAATTTCATTCAGGATACAACAGCGATAAATTTGCGCAAGTGTAAGGTTTTTCGTAAACGTTTTTAAAAACCAACAAGTACGTAGTCCGTAAATTCTACGCCATAGCATTACTACGGATTTCCCCCAAGGTCAACCTTGTAAAAGAAATGTAATGACATGCTTTGCGAGAAGAAATGAATCGGATTCCTTTTTGCTTATGATCCAAGACTTCGCTCAGAAAACGGTAAAACAGTTAGAAGATGTCACCACACTAAAGAAGTGAGATTTTCTTATATAAGTAATACATAAAATTGTGTTGCAATATTATTTTGGTGTGAAAGATAATGCAAATCTATACGACTGGCAATATGAAAACTTCTTTCTCATCCAAATAAAGGTGTAAAATTTCATTTGGCCGATACAAAATCTCCAACTGCGATCTGTGACCTTGATATATTTCTAAGTCAACTAATGTTAAAGACTTGCATTTCTTAAGAACAACCAAATGAGAATTTTAAATTTAAATGGTTTTATCTTAAAAATTATAAACTTTAATTTATAACATCCTTTCATTTTGCTAAAACATTAACTGAAAGCATTCAAACATGACGTACTTCCTTGTTAAAGATGTAATTATGTATAAAAGGAAATGTGTGATAAACGTCAACTAGACAGCAAAACGACGACATAAATAACCAAAAGAACTCTAAAGGTCAACACACAGTCTTCAAGAATTGACAGTGGTCTTACAAAATATACCAAGATTTAAAATGACCCGAGTTTAGAAAGTTGTGAATTTATTTAACAGAAAAAATCAGAGATTTTCCATAAACGATAAAATTTTCCAAATTATAAAAGCATTTAAATAGGACATGACAACTGACAATGCTCCTGACCTTGTACAATAGCTGGGTCACACTGGTTTTACGAGACCTCAGCCCTCTAACCTATGAAAGAATACAAACAAGTCGTAAGAAAAGCAATAGACAGCATTTTTTAATTGACCTAAGTATGTTGTTTAAAAAAAATAATTCAAAGGATGTAGCGATGAAGTTTTAAGTCCATACACTACAAACCAGTAAAAGTCTGAAATGGCCTATATCTGTACTCGACTGTACTGATTTTTACTCGACCAGTCTCAATTGGTCTGAATTTTACTTAATATTACTCGACCCAGTCTTAACCATACTCGACTGTACTGATTTGTACTTGACCCTTATCTTTGCTATTGAAAATAGTCTAAACTATTACTCGACCAGTCTGAAACAGTCTTAACCCAGTCTGGACCAGTAGGTCCGAGTACACAGTTATTTCGTAGTGCATTTCTTTTAGACAATAAATGAAAATAAAAAAAATCCCACCTGCGCTTTCTCAATAATATTTTTACAGTGTGTTGTACTACTTTTGGGACAAATCATATCAAAATTATAGAAAACTTCATCGGCTCTAACTCAAAATATGGACAATTCTATGTTAAGGGGGTCTTGAAATCTTTTGACAGCTTCCGAAGTGCTAATTTTTAACCTTTTTCAGCTGGACCAAATCACTACTTAACTTTACAATTCATGACCCAAATTTTTTTATAGTATAATTTCATCCCCCTACTTGCTATTTGAGGCATAAAACATGAAGGAATACATTTGGAAGGGGTACTAAAAAAATTGGCAAGCAACACACTGTCCACACTAGGGACTTTATTCGGACGATAACTGTGTACTCGGACCAGTACTCGACCAGCTCTCGACCTATTTTTTCAGTCTGAACCATACTCGACCAAAGGTCTGAACAATACTCGACCAGTCTGAACCATACTTGACCAAATAACCTCTTCTTTATAATTTTGATTGTTTAAATAACTTTCTCTTTAACTTACATGACAACAGCCACAATTAAATAAAGATATATATAAAAACATTTTTTACATTCTTTAATAATACATGATTCTCTTAGATTTGGCAAATCGAGATAGTTAAATTATCTAATTTTAAAGTCTGAGTCTTGTTAAATAAAAGACTTTTTTACCTGAAAACCACACCTATACTGAGGGTAATAAAATCTTATTAAAAATAAGGTGCTTTTTGTTTGGCATGTGTTTTTTTTTTAAACAAAACTTGATTTTCCTAAATTCCTAAATAAAAACGAATGTAGGACAGAAAGTCACAGGACAAAAAGTCACAATTCAGTTTTGAGGTTATTTTTCTTTGAACAATAGAACACTTATTTTTAAAAAAACATTTTTGTATTTTTCTTGAAACAATATCAATAATGATCAAATAATTGTTAAGAAAACAAAATGTTACAATGTCTTGGTACTTAAATGGCTTCATGGTGCCAAGAAATATATCCTTTGCATGATTAAAATTGTATAAATCTTTATTTATCAAATTAAGTCTTATGAACAATTTCCTAAACTGTAAAATGAATATGTGTCATAAAAAGTAAACATTTCAAGATCTTTCTCATAAATATTCAATCAATTATATACAAATTATTTGTGACTTTTTTGTCCTATCAAATTTGTGACTTTCTGTCCTGTGACTTTTTGTCCTGTGACTTTCTGTACTTAGGTTTCATGGTTATATACAATAGTTATATAACTATCATTTTAATGAGGTAACAACAGCCAACAAAATCACTGACATTGTTTAACCTTATATCAGAAATATATCTATTCCTATTCATAATTTGGGATATATATATATTTTAAAAGGGATAAAAAATTCAAGAAATGAATAAAATTTTTCTTCTGATTAGGGGTAAACTATAAAGTAATACATCCTGCTTGACGCACACTGATTAAAAAGATCACACCTGGTCAGAGAGTAATAAATTTTAAATAACATCCATTGAAAATTACAACATCCTGTAAAACTTAAATAACAAGGCCTTTGAATTCACTAGATAAGTAATACACGAGTTTAAGAAAAATATGGTTTTCTTTTTACCTGTAAAACACCTGTACCGAGGTAATTAAACCATTAAACCTTATTAAACTGCTTCTTGTATGCCATGTCTTTAATTTTGACAAAACGTATTTAAATTTAATTAAAATAAATTTCTACTGCAACTTTGGAATACATTTCCTTTTTTAAAAGGTTATCAAGGATAAAAAGATGAAAGTTTTATTATTATCATTATATTAAATTTTTGATTTTACAAAACAAAGGTGTCAATTCTAACATTCATTAAGTTGCTTTATATACTATTTTATATATATTTTGATAAAAAAAAAAATTGAATAACATTTAAGATATTTGAATAATGGTTGAAAGTTATAGTATTTTTGATGCATAAATCAATGTGAACATGATATCATGTATATGAAAATTCGAATGTAGGACAGAAAGTCACAGGACAAAAAGTCACAGACAAAAAGTCACGGACAAAAAGTCACAGGACAAAAAGTCACAATTCAGTTTTGAGATTATTTTTCTTTTAACAAGGAAACACTAATTTAAAAAATATTTTTTTTGTTTTTTCTTGGAACTATTATATATGAAGCAACTTTGTAATTAAAATTTATTCAATAAATATCAATAATGATCAAATAATTGTTATGAAAACAAAATGTCAAAGTGGCTTGGTACTTAAATGGCTTCATTGTGCCAAGAAATATATCCTTTGCATGATTAAAATTAAATAAATTTTCATTTATCAAGGCTTATGAACAATTTCCTAAACTTAAAAATGAATATATGTAATAAAAAGAAAATATTTCAAGATCTTTCTCTTATATATTCAAACAATTGTCAACACATTATTTGTGACTTTTTGTCCTGTGACTTTTTGTCCTATCAAATTTGTGACTTTATGTCCTGTGACTTTTTGTCCGGTGACTTTCTGTCCGTTTACCGAAAATTCATTTAACGAACTTAATTTATTACATGATATTTTTTAATCCAACCAGAAATTTGATCACCTTGTTTTATTTTAATTTTAAATGTGATATACATTTTATATATATATATATATATATGAATAACAGTTCCTAAATTAATGAGAAAATAATATAGATAGATACAAAAAATAGGTCTAGGTTGGTTAAGACTTGGTCGAGTATGGTTCAGACTAGGTCGAGTATGGTTCAGACTAGGTCGAGCATATCTTTCTCTTATATATTCAAACAATTGTCAACACATTATTTGTGACTTTTTGTCCTGTGACTTTTTGTCCTATCAAATTTGTGACTTTATGTCCTGTGACTTTTTGTCCGGTGACTTTCTGTCCGTTTACCGAAAATTCATTTAACGAACTTAATTTATTACATGATATTTTTTTAATCCAACCAGAAATTTGATCACCTTGTTTTATTTTAATTTTAAATGTGATATACATTTTATATATATATATATATATATATATGAATAACAGTTCCTAAATTAATGAGAAAATAATATAGATAGATACAAAAAATAGGTCTAGGTTGGTTAAGACTTGGTCGAGTATGGTTCAGACTAGGTCGAGTATGGTTCAGACTAGGTCGAGCATGGTTCAGACTTGGTCGAGAATGGTTAAGACTATGTCGAGTATGGTTCAGACTCGTATAAAATGGTTAAGTACTGGTCGAGTAAAGGTCGAGTACAAGTTCAGACTGTTTAGTATGGCTCAGACTACAGTCGAGTAATATCAAGTAAATTTCAGACCAATTCAGACTGGTCGAGTAAAAATCAGTTCAGTCGAGTACAAATATAGGGCATTTCAGACTTTTACTGGTTTGTAGTGATAATATATCAACTATGACGGTGTTTACCTCTTGTAACTCCGCTTAAATCAATGACCACGTATACAAAACTACGATCAATGAATGATACTTCAAAACTGTTGCTGATGAGGGATCAATAATGTCTACATGAGTATGATACACACGGACAACTTTCTGTTATCAAACAATCATTCTCAAAAAAAGTAGAATCTAAGACCAGTCTATAGTCAGAGACGGATTAAGGCAGGAGACGGTGGCTAGGCGGGCGTTTGATCCCATAACGGTCAAAGTATTTGTTGCAAGTACAAACGACACTAA
Source organism: Mytilus californianus (assembly GCF_021869535.1). Lineage (NCBI taxonomy): Eukaryota > Metazoa > Mollusca > Bivalvia > Mytilida > Mytilidae > Mytilus > Mytilus californianus. The sequence continues at coordinate 35,979,032 of NW_026262723.1, read as the reverse complement.
AGCCAAGAAAACTGACGAAAATTTTCCTTGTACAATTAATGTTGTAAAATTTCAAAGTATCGGCAAACAGGAAGTGGCAACACGACACATGTAAAAATTGTTTAATCATTACCACTGAACACTATAAAGCTGCAGACCAAATCATTAATCATTCCTTCAAAAACTTTGACGAAAGTGTTGTAAAATATCAAAGCATAGGCAAACAGGAAGTGACAACAGGACAGATGTAAAAATTGCTTAATCACAATATATAACTCAACATTATAAAGCTGCAGACCAAATATTAAATCATTCCCTTTCATAGAAGCCAAAAAACTTTGACGAAAGTTTACTACCGGACGGGAGGACAGAGTCGCTCGGTTACTAGACCTGCTTTCGCCTTTGGCGACGCAGATAAAAAGAATTAAAAGAAATGAAAACGAAAATAAAAACAACTGGATTATCCTGAAATATCAAGAGCTTCTAAGGGTGGAGCCCTGTGTATTCCTACGAGGGCTCTGTCCTGGATTTGCGTGGGTTATAGGCATTCGCCTCTTTTTCACACCAGTCCATTCTCTAAGATGAGCTTTCTTGACATGTTCATTCTCCCTTCATCAAAATATCATATCATTAATCTTATCTTGCGTGCAGATAATTCGTGTTTATATATTCAATGTGTAACTGTCAGGGGAGGATCCAAGACTTTGCATTTTAAATATAGGCATGATACTTTAATGAAGGAATCAGGAACCTGACAAGAAAGTAAATCTTTGAGAATTACTTGGTGTCTTTTTGAAAATCCCTACATTTATCAATATTATTTTGTCTTTTGAAATACATATAAAAAGGCTTCTTCTACTCTTTTTAAAGGAGAGTTGTGTTCTGTGTTCTGTGTTTAAATATATATAAATAATTGCAGAGAATAATTGCATGCATGAATATGGGAGAGTTGAACAAGTATATGATTTTCTGAAGTTGCAAACTAAATAAATAATTGTTATACATTAGAATAAACATTACACTATTAAACAAACGGACATGTTTATCTATTTTCGCAACCTTAACTTCAGCTAGCCGGTAAACTATTTCCGGGTTATGCAATAAAGGCGTTGTCCCTTCTTTCTATCGCAATATACGTACACATGTGGTCATCAAAGTAAAAATAAACACAATAGAAAAAGCAAAAAAGCTTACCTGAAAACCAATGAATCCAAAAATTAATGAAATTTTTAATTCCATTTTGGTACATGGAAATAAATTAGTACATAAAAACTTGAATTAACTAGTTAATTCCCTGCATGAATGTGCATATGTGGTTTAAATGACAAACGGGTATAGTTGAAAATAGAATATTGTATCTGAAATCTGATAAGGGGTTTGTTATGGTCTTGTGCTCTAGTGCTATTGGACGGGAAGTCCGATTGTTATTCCATACAAAAGACAATAGTCGTGAAATTTAAATGTTATTAAAAAAGTTGTAACTGAATGCATGACTAGCTCCCAATATATAAACTAATCGAGTTAAAAATATATCTGTATTACACAAATTTATGTAGCGGGTACACACAACGGTGGAATCATATTTCCCCAAGTTCGATCACAAAAGTAAAATCGTAGACTAATTTTACAAAATATGGCTTTTCAAAGGCAAAACGACTTTATATTCTTGTTTTATTGGAAATATAAGTCAAAATCGAAATTAGATCAATACCCTCAATGACAAATACAAAATATCAATAGCGAACAGCTTTACTGTGATATGAACGGCCCTAACTGATTTTGTAACTTCTAATCAGATCAAGATTAAAACAAGTATAGGACCCTTGTTTCCCCAAAATTAATCGAGTGAAAGACAATTTTTTGGATAATTCTTTATATACAAGGTGTTTAAAAAATGTGTGCTTCATTTCAGGTTTAATCGGGAAAAGTCGCACATACATTGTAACTGTAACAGTATTGGTGGTATGGGAAAAGACAATCGTAGGCAGGGCATTCAAATTGAAAGAGAGCTTACTTTTATTATTTTCAACATCAGCGTAAGTTCCCAAGTAAATAAACACAAGCATACTTACTAAGTTAGGGTATACGACAACTCGTACCTTTGCCAACTCGTTCTCACCCAACTCATATTTTTACCAACTCGTACTACATGTACTACCAACTCGTACTTTTACCAACTCGTATCCATTTTTTGTAGCACTGTTATGTATCATTTAATTAGGTAAATTGTAAAATCAATGGTTGTTTTGTATTTTATGATTGATATTGTCCAAGATATGTATAGTTTGCATGAGGGTCTGAATGGAATTTACAGAATAGAAAATAATGGCCTAAACTGAATTTAAAATGTCAAACTTTCAAGCCATATTTTTTTTTTCTTTTCGGTGAAAACGGTGACTTTAAAAGTAAACCTCAATTAAAGGATTTTAATATTCAAAGTGCTGTACTTCTTTATGTTTTTTTTTATAAACCCCCATTTATTCAGTTAATAGGTCCGTCGTATAATGATCACTAATTAGTATATTTTATAAATATAATTTCATCTCAACATCACCATTAACTTTTGTATAAAACATATGAAAATAGTGGAATTAACTATTTTTGGAGTGTTAAAAATAATCCTTTTTTTATGTTTTAGATGAATTACGTGCTTTTGATGGTCTTTTAGATTCTGTTGACAGTTTTGACTTTACACTACACTTCCCCACAATCTTATCAAACAAAAGTTTTCTTATTTAATTAAATGGTCGTTTGATAAAAAAAGTAAAATAACAATAATACCAGAACTCCAAGGAAAATTCAAAACGGAAAGTCCCTTATCAAATGGCAAAACCAAAAGCTCAAACACATCAAATGAATGGGAAACAACTGTCATATTCCTGACTTGGTACAGGAATTTCCTTATGTAGAAAATGGTGGGAATAGGAGGAATGAACCGGAGGATTAGCAGAAGTTAGCTAGCTATAAAACCAGGTTTAATCCACCATTTTCTACATAAGGAAATTCCTGTCCCAAGTCAGGAATATGACAGTTGTTTCCCATTCGTTTGATGTGTTTGAGCTTTTGGTTTTGCCATTTGATAAGGGGTTCATTTCTCCTATTCCGACGTTTTATAGATATGGTAAGGAAAGTTAAAATTTCATGTGGGAATAGGGGGAACATGTGCAAACAAAGGATCATACTGTATAAACATTGTTTAATCAACTTTTAATTGATACGTGTTTTTTTTGATAGGTAATAGGTTATTTTTGTATGTGTATGAATTCTGTGTTTTAATTAATTTTGTGTTTAAATAAATATCAAAGAAATGGAAACAAATATAAGTAAATTATTGTATTTCTTTTATAACACAATTCAACAGTAGATTCAAGCAAGCATTATAATATGAAACAAACAATACAAGTTAACAGCACTAAAACAAATCACACATTGTAGCACACGCATTAGAAATTCACTGTTTACTTACAAGTCTATTAAAGTTCATTAAATCTATTCAACGTGAAGAAGGTGGGAGGCTGCATCACCAAACTCTACTGTTGTGACCTCCTGGTTGCGATTTCTAACCTTAAGCTCTTCCAGTCTGTTGTTGATTTCGACATACTTTTTTTGGGGCAACTCTCTTCCCATCGGCTGCATACTGGATCATGGTCAGGGCGTTGAAAGCTTCCTCATGTTTCAGTAGTTTTGTGAGTTTAAAGATGTTTGTATGTGGGTGCTTGAAGTGTTTCTTCAGCTTGCTACATACCATCCCTCTAAATGATGTGTAGTCCTCGGTCCCTGTGTTGTCCTAAATGGTTATAAATAATAAAATGCAGTAACTTTGAAAAAAAAGAGGTTACCTGAATTACAGTTTCGAGAATAATTGATTGCCATTTGTATATACAGATTTTTTTTCAAATCTGAAAGGACAAAATTACAAAAACCAAAGGTGACTGTTCTGTTCGACCCAGTATGTTGTTACATAGTCTGTAAAGGGCGTGTAGTTGATGTTAGTATCAATCTGATCTTTGTCGGTTAGGGCATTAAACCACACATCTTCGACCTCAGCAGTAGGTACAAGTGGAAGGACAGCGGTACGGCGTACTAGTTGGTGAATGTTGTTGTCTTCCTTGTATGGAACATGAATCCCTGTTTTTGTACTTTTCTACAGATGCATTGCGTGTATTGAAAAAAAACAGCCTTTTGCGTTGATGCCAGGAAATATAGAATATGCTGTATTTCGGATGGCGACTTCATAGACCAGGAAGATAGTGGTAATCTGAAGTTGTAGTTGGTTTTGGTGTCATACATCTTTTGAGTAAAGTCAGGAACCTTGTGTATACGAGTTCGCTCTTGGCAGGAAGTAAACTGTGTACCTATAGATACATTGCGTGAAATGTGTAAAGTTGGAAGAATAGGCTCGGATAGGAGAAAAATGTACCATCACCATATATGATATCTGCTGCTGCTAAGTGTGTTAGACTTTTTTGAGCACCGAAGATTAATATACGCCCAACTGTGTTGTCGTCTGCTAGAAGGAATGGGTCACCTTTGATAGTACGTGCCCAAATACCATCCATGTTGATTTCATCAAGAGTTTTTTTGGTAAAATTGGGAGGTTCTTCTTGCGTTTGTTGTACATGGAAATCTTGCAAGATGGGAAAGTTTGTGGTATAATGTTATCTATCATCAATTTATTTGTTCAGACGACAATTTATAAGTTTACAAATTCAATGATTTTTTAATCTTACTTCTATTTATCTGACTTATTCTTTATTTTAAAGTAATTCTTTGAGGAAGAAAAAAACATATTACAAACAAACAGTGTATTAAATTATCATTTTTCTTTAAATAATATTATACTTAAACAGTGTAAGAAATATGTTTTCTTTAAAAAATACAGGTAAATCTTAGGTGATTTTTAATTAATCTTGATTGTTATAAAAACAAATTATTTATCAAAACATCTATTGTTATTTGCATGTGGGAATAAAAGGAAGACACCAAACCTTTAACTTGTATTACAGTTGCATAAAATTCCATTATATTGACAACACAGACATAATAGGTAAACATGTCAAAAATAAAGGAACAGCAGTCAATTTTATGTTATTTTCTTAATCACTATAAAAACAAACAAATATGTCAACAATACCTGTATCTTGGCATTGCACAAGGTAGTGTTTTTCTCTGACTATTAATGACGTCTTTAAACTAAATCCATCGGATGTTGGATGTGTACTGATTGATATTTTAGTCTTAGATGCATGATTTTTTATTGGCCTTGACCTAGCTGTCAGTAATTGCGAGTACTCTCAGATCTGTACTTAGTGTCTTTTTGTTGCGGGGATGTATAAATACCCTGCCACGTCAGGTCTGTGTTTTTGTTTGATTTTTTTTTTCAGCGTTGTATCGATCTGACGAAAAAGCTCTTTTTTTATAGTTTGTTCTTAATATGTTATACTGTTACACCACTGTCCCAGGTTAAAGGGAGGGTTAAACGCCAACAAACTAGTTAAACCCACCACATTCTATATGTGCCTGTCCCAAGTCAGGAGCCTGCAATTCCGTGCTTGTCGTTTGTTGCTGTATATCACATTTGGTTTTCGTTCATTGTTTTGTACATAAATCAGGCCGTTAGTTTTCTCGTTTGAATTGTTATACATTTAATTTTGTCATTTCGGGGCCTTTATTAGCCGACTATGCGGTATGGGTTTTGCTCACTGTTGAAGGCCGTACGATGACATATAGTTGCAAACTTCTATGTCATTTGCAATCATACAATGCACATCTTCTTATTTGCATATCTATTTTTCTAATTTTTAAAAACATTTTAAAACATTTTACACAATAAAAAAAAACTACCTGTACTATTTTGCATATGAACACAACTAAAAAATGGGTACAAGTTGATAGAAGTACGAGTTGGTAAAATCCGGTACGAGTTGGTTTAGTACGAGTTGGCATGGATCCACACCTTAAGTTAGTGTGCGATATGAAAAAAATACTTGAAATCTATAAAGACAATATCCCTAGTAAAAAAATCGAAACGAACTTTGATACCACCAATGCAAATATTCCATACAAATTTCATGAAATATAATCAAAGGGATCACTAGCTTTTATGCGACGTTTGGAAGGACAGACAAACGGATCAACATGATATTATTAAGTTCTTTCTAAGACGGTGATATAAAAACGATGTTGGACTATGCTAAGTGTTTATCTCCTAAATGATATATTAGGTCAATTACGAGAGTTTTCTTTTGGATGTAGTTTGAAAAAGATTTATTGGTTGATAACGAGTTTTTTTTTTAAAGTTGCAATCGTAGTAGTATAGTGCAAACCATTTAAACGAGACTTTTCTGTATGATATTGGGAAACTAAAGTCGTAAACGCGGCTTATTTATAGCAAATGTTCCATGCGAATCAAATAAGATGTGTATGCCCAATAACTTAGTAAGACAAGTGCACAAGCTGAAATATCATGATCAAATTTATGTTGAAAGTCTTTAAGATAAAGATTTTAGTTTACTACAAATATCCCATAAACTTAACATAATCAATGATCAATGTAATTCGGAACCCTGCAAGACGGTGTTTACTTTATCATGTTTCCTTACAACAGATATAGTTGACCTATAATTACTTAAAGTATCTGAGAAGAGGACCAAACTACAGAAACTTGACACTGACCAATGTAGCAATGAAAATGAGGTCAAGGACAAATGATACCTGTCAGATAGACATGAACCCCTTACAATCGTTCCATACACCAAATATAGTTAGCCTATTGCTATTGTATTTGAAAAACAGACTAAAACACAAAAACTTAACATTGCAAAGATCCCATATACTAAATTTAGTGATCCTATTACTCATAAAACTGAAGCTTAATACAAATACCTGTAATTTAACATCACTATGTCTGACATTCTGCGAATTCTGTCACATGCAGGCGAGATTTTTTTTTTTTTGCAGTTCAGTAGATAATTTACTCTAAAAAAAAATCAATGATTCTCGTTTTGTAATTTTGTCCTTTCAGATTTGAAAAAAAATCTGTATTTACAAATAGCAATCAATTATTTTCGAAACTGTTATTCAGGTTACCTCTTTTTTCAAAGTTACTGCATTTTATTAGGGAGCTATCATTTGATTTTTATGGGGGGGGGGGGGGGGGGCTAGGATGAAAAAAAATTTCCTGCATTTTTTTTTCGCTGTAATCTCTGTCCTGCCTTTTTATTTTTCACTCTATTCGGTCCTGCCTTTTTTTTAAAGTTTATCCTGACTTTTTTTTACCTAAATTGTCCTGACTTTTTTTTTTGCAAATGACTCATCCTGCCTTTTTTTTTACTCAGAACTCCTGTCCTGCCTATTTTTTTCAAATTTCATCCTAGCCCCCCCCCCCCCCCCCCCCCCCCCCCCTAAAAATCAAATGGTAGCTCCCTTAGTTATAACCATTTAGGTGTAAATTGCTTATAGTGTTAAGTGTATACGTTGCAATAGAAAAAAATGAAAATCAATAAAGATGAAAATAAACTAAAAACACCTTCATGATAGTTATGTCTTGTTTTTTTTATTCGAGCGTCACTGATGAGTCTTTTGTAGACGAAACTCGCGTCTGGCGTACAAAATTGTATCCTGGTATGTATGATGAGTATATTCATCAAATTATTTGCATTCGAATATATCATTAAAATCGGAATTGTATACATCATTTTTTTTTTAAACATTCGAATTTGTGCATTATCATACTTTGTGAGTTTACTATTGTAAAGGTAACGACAACCGAAAGACCAACTCAGTTATACAACAAAACAACAGATTTGGGAAGTCGTAAAAGTCTATATTTTTAACTTTTATTGTGAAAGTTCAGTCATACGATTTTTTTATCGTGTGTTGTTATCTAATAGTAGTTTTTTTAAATATGTATCAAAAGCTATTAGAAACATAAAACCCTAAATCGTGACTGAATTTGAAAGGGAAATAAATGGGTATCAATCTTACATGATGCCTCAAAATACTTTGCTGTCCGTATTTAATTTCATAAAGAAATCATACCGCGTCAACATTTATTTGATACAACGGGCGCATTGCATTTGCGCCAATATTTACAAAATCCAATCTTTCATTTGCGCCACAAGGTTATATTTCATTTCCGCCAAAAAAAAAAAACTACATTTGCGCCATTTTACAGTTAACATATAACGGAAAAATTTAAAAAAGCATTCATTGTTTCATCGTGAATAAGAATTTTTTTTAGAGTATTCCCCCTGGGTAACTAAGTAAGTTCATCCTCATTTCTAATATTAAACCGAGAGTCACTTAGGTTTAAAACTATATAGTGTTCACATGTTTGAGGTGTCAAGATGGACATTGTCAATTTGAAGACAAACAGGTCGTTAGTTTTTCTTAATTGGATTGTTTCATATTTTTCATGTGGGGGCTGTTTATTGTCGACTATACGGTATGGGTTTTTTTCATTTTTGAAGGCCGTACGATTGTCTATAATTGCTTCATCCACTTCATTTGAATTTTGGTGGATAGTTGTCTCATTGGCAATCATACCACATCTCCTTATTTTTATATAGAGGAAAAAAGTCTGTAATTTGGTATGACCACACATATAGGATATCCAGTGTAGACGAGTACATACCAGCCGTTGCTTACAAGTCTTGTGTCAGAACAAACTATTGGTTTCACTCCAGTATATAAATCTTTCTTTTAGGTTTTATGTTCTCGTTTATTTATAACAGAACTGTGTTTAAACATTATTATGGAAAATCTCTAATTAGGAACGTAGCAGTGTATAGTGCTTTCATTGTGGTTACGATGAGTGATTTCAGAGGAATATGTTTTAATATTATGCAATCAAAAACTGTGTTTTTAAGTTATCATTAAAAGTCTCTTTTGAATAAATAGTTATCAAAGGTACCGGGCTTATAATTTGATACGCCAAACGCGCGTTTTGTCTACATAATACTCATCAGTGACGCTCCGAGATCGAAATAGTTAGAAAGCCAAAACAAGTAAAAAGTTGAAGAGCATTGAGGACCCAAAATTCAAAAAAGTTGTGCCAAATACGACTAAGGTAATCTATGCCTGGGATAAGAAAATCCTTAGTATTTTGAATAATTCATATTTGCAAACAGTAACGATTTTTTAAAACTATTTACCTGTATTTACCTGTATTTTTGGCGCAAATGAAATATGGTTTGTTGCGCAATGAAAGATTATTTTGGCGCAAATGAATTGCCAATCGGCGCAAAAGCAAAGCACCGGATACAACATTTTATTTTTATAACCTGCTATGGTTATGTTTTACCTAGAATCCTCATCATTGTAAAACAAGAACCTGGAAGAGGGCTTTTAGTGTAAAAACGATTTATAAGTAATCTTTTAATAAGTTTTCCTGTTTCATTTCTTTAACGATGACCAAATTTTGTTAAGGATCAAACATTTAAACCAAAAGATGACATAGCCGATGACGAATGAGAAAATTGACAATTGGCATGGTTGGGTTCTTGATGCTTTGTTTTTTTGTAAGCTGACTTTTGTTTGTTATTTGGTCAGGGCGTTGTCAGTTTTTCTTAGATTATGGGTTTTGAATGCCTATACTTAGTATTTAGCTGATTATAAAGATCGACAAAAAGAAATGTAGACCTTGCATTAAATTCAAACTATTAGATGACGACAATGGGACTACAGATGAACACGAAGACCTTGCAAAGATCCCATGTACTAAATTTAGTGATCCTATTACTCATAATAAACGAGAAGCTTTATACAAATAACGTAACTAAACATCACTTAAGTTCGGCATTCTGCGAGTTCTGTCACATGTAGGCGAGACAAAAATTATATTGGTTTTATTTTTATTTTTGCAGTTTAGTAGACAATTTACTTTAAAAAAGAATAAGCAATAAATCTCGTTGATTAATTTGGTCCTTTCAGAGTTGAAAAAAAGATCTGTCATCCTCTTTACAGGTGGCACGGTAATATTTTAAGTAAACTGTGTACTATGTAGGTTTTGGGTCAGTGTTAGCAAGTGGTGAAAATTCTAAAAAGACTATCATTATCAGTATGGCCCAGGAATACTACCGTGTCACCTACAAATAGCAATCAATTATTCTCGAAATTGTTATTCAGGTAACATCTTTCAAAGTTACTGAATTTCGTTATTTATAGCCATTTAGCTATACGTTGTTTAACAGTGTTAAGTGTATACATTGCAATAAAACATATAAAATTAATTAAGATAAAAAATAAACTAAAAACACCTTCATGAAAATTAAGTCTTCATTAAAGTATTTGCATTCGTTTATATATCATTAGAATCGAAATTGCATGCATTTTTTTTTTTAATTTCTTTTTATTATCACATTTTCAGTGATGATCTCCAATTACGTATCAAAGAATACGAATGACCGAACAAAGACAGAATTTCAACTTTCATCAAACTTATATTTTGTTGTACAGCGTAGCAAAAATGACGTTAAGGTTTTGTTGCATCTTGCTATTTCTGAATTGATCCATTACCAACTTTTAATGTTCTATCTTAAATAACTGTTACACTTCTTACTTTATTTTCCTATAGTAAAGGTCACGCCAACCAAAAGACCAAGTCAGTTATACAACAATACTACAGATTTGGGAAGTCGTAAAAGTCTACATTTTTAACTATTATTGTGAAAGTTCAGTCATACGATGTTTTTTTTAATCTTGTATTGTTATCTAGTCTTTTTTTTAATATGTATTAAATGCTTTTAGAAACATAACACCCTAAATCGTGACTGAATTTGAAAGGGAAAGAAATCATACCGCGTCAACATTTATTTGATACATTTGATTTTTGTCGAGCCTTCGACTTTTGTCGAAAAAGCGAGACATAGCGATCCTACATTCCGTCGGCGTCGTCGGCGTCGTCGTCGTCGTCGTCGGCGGCGGCGGCGTCCACAAATATTCACTATGTGGTTAAAGTTGAAATTTAATAACTTTCTTAAACTATCCTGGATTTCTACCAAACGTGGACAGAAGCTTGTTTATGATCATAAGATAATATTCAAAAGTAAATTTGGTAAAAAAAAAAATCCATTTTTTCCGTATTTTCCTTATAAATGGACTTAGTTTTTCTGCCAGGAAACATTACATTCACTCTCTGGTTAAAGTTTTTGAAATTTAATAACTTTCTTAAACTATCCTGGATTTCTACCAAACTTGGACAGAAGCTTGTTTATGATCATAAGATAGTATCCAGAAGTTAATTTTGTAAAAAAGAAAATCCATTTTTTCCGTATTTTACTTGTAAATGGACTTAGTTTTTCTGCCAGGAAACATTGCATTCACTCTGTGGTTAAAGTTTTTGAAATTTTAATAACTTTCTTAAACTATCCTGGATTTCTACCAAACTTGGACAGAAGCTTGTTTATGATCATAAGGTAGTATCCAGAAGTTAATTTTGTAAAAAAGAAAATCCATTTTTTCCGTATTTTACTTGTAAATGGACTTAGTTTTTCTGCCAGGAAACATTACATTCACTCTGTGGTTAAAGTTTTTGAAATTTTAATAACTTTCTTAAACTATCCTGGATTTGTTCAAACTTGGACAGAAGCTTGTTTATGATCATAAGATAGTATCCAGAAGTAAATTTTGTAAAAAAAAATCCAGTTTATCCGTATTTAACTTATAAATGGACTTAGTTTTTCTGCCAGTTTACATTACATTCACTCTGTGGTTAAAGTTTTTTAAAACTTTAACAACTTTCTTAAGGGCATACGATACAGTAGAGATCCCTCGTTGATTATTTATTGAAATTTTGCTAGAAGGTCAATTTCGATGTGTACTTTTGAAATATGTAAAGAAAAATATACCTTCATGACTTACTTTTTGAGATAATTTGGTTCGAAATTTGCATATGTGAAGGAAAAACCCTGAAATTTCAAAAATCAAGACTTTTAAGGAAAGTACCAATACTTTTGAACGAACAGTCATAATTTAACCGGGTTTTTTGTAAAATGTTCCCTTGATCCATGGCATCAACATGCTGTAACAAGTTAACGGTTGAAATAAATAATTATATCCTTAATTCTTTTAATACAAGAGAAATAAAGAAGATGAAAATATTTTTTGCGTCTACACAGAAGTGCAGAAAAAATTCTATCGTTGATTTTTTCTTAAAATTTTGGCGGAGCGTTCTTGAAACAGATTGATTGAAAAGAAAAAATTGGGGGTCCATGTGCTTGTTTTTTTCAATAAAAGCAATAAACCTTGATACGTTGGAATAAGTTTTATTCGCAACAACGTCGTGAAATCTTTCCCGCCGTTCACTACTACGTTGTCAATTTCAGTGGTAGAGCCAAGATGTTTTTTAAACCAATGATATTAATCATGAAAATTAATAAAGCTGGCTCCTCGTAAATAGCATCATATTTGCCAAACCTTTATGAATTGTTACGAAACTTGGATAGAAAAAGTATTCTAGTAAATTACTTTTAGAAAAAAAATGTTCGGAAACAAAACAGATATATATAATAAAAAAATTAATTTGCATCTCTGCATGTCCGACATTAGTCATACAATTCATGTAGACAACACAGCTTGAACATAGTTTTAATTATTCAAAAGGCCCCGACATGACAAAATGTGCAACAATTATAAAGTAAGGGGATGATATAAAAATAAGGACATTTGGTATGATTGCAAAAGAGACTATCAACCGTAGTTCAAATGACGAAGATAAACGCTATTAAAGGTAACCCTACGGCCTTCAACACAAAAAAAAAGAAAAAGAAAAAGCCACACCGATAAGTCAGCTTTAAAAAGCCCCGACATGAAAATGTGAAATAATTCAAACAAGAAAACTAACGACCTACTCTATTGGCATTACATGAACAAAAAATCATACCCACATTAAATCGGGTCAGCTTAGTCCATTACAGTGTAGTATAACATTTCATACAGCAGTCGATAAAAGAGCATGAAATTTAATGATTCTGTATCAATAGATTAGTTACATAAGCTTGTCTTCAGGGTATTTTTTTTATTACGGTACATATGATCATTGAATTACTTGTCTGTATTATACCTTCAATCTAGGAGTGAGTGCAACCACATTGTTTGTCCGGTCCAACAAATATTTTGTTTCTTATCTGAGAAACTACTTTACAAAAAGACTTCGTATTTGTTCAGTAACTTAACATCAATGAGTTGCAACTCTGATCTGTCAAATACCTAATTCCTGTTTGCCGATTTTTCTCTCTCAATATGTACATAGATGAAATGCTTAGCACATAAACGGGTGTGTTTTTGTTTTTGGGCTATAATACGGGGCTTATAACTGTGTCATTTTAACTGACAGTTCTTCTTCATACACATATATATTCCACGGGTTAAATTCTAAAAATGTCGTTAAACTCTTTAATGTACCTTTTGAAAGTCAGGAACAGTAAGATGCGCTGTCATTATTAATATGTTTTTTTGTGAGCCAAATGGTGAAGTTACTATATAAATTACTTATTGTTTTTTTTTTTTTTTTGTGTAATTGGGTTTCTCTCTCATCGACGTCTTATGTTTTTCATATCTCTTATTCATTTCCGATATAAAATAACAGACATACAAAGTTAAGAATGTGGATTTGATTTTTTTCCCATTCGAAGTTAATATTGTTGACTTCCTTATTAATGAATAAATATAACAATTCTCGTGATTTGGCCGATTTTCATTGCAGGTACTTTTTTCAAATTCGCGCAATTGGGATTATGACGCCAGTGGATTTTCCGCAAATGTGACTACACCTAAAGCGACGTCGCGAAATGTAATCGTTCTTATTAGAAACATCACTAAATTACAACGTTCTGATTAACAACGTCGCGAAAACAACACGAAAAGTTTTGAAAACGTTATTATCTGCCCCTGCTACTGTATCGTATGCCCTTAAACTATCCTGGATTTGTACCAAACTTGGACAGAAGCTTGTTTATGATTAAAAGCTAGTATCTAGAAGGAAATTTTGTTAAAATGTTGTTCCATTTTTTCCGTATTTTACTTATAAATGGACTTAGTTTTCCTCCCAGTTAACATTACATACAGTCTGCAGTTTAAGTTTTTAAAACATTTATTAGATTCATAAACTATCCTGGATTTTTACCAAACTTGTACAAAAGCTACTTACAATCAAAAGATAGTATAGAGAGGAATATTTTTATTAATATTTTTCCTCATTTTTGTTGAGCCTGCGATTAACAGCAAAAGTAGGCGAGACACTGGGTTCCGCGGAACCCTTACGAATTTTTATAACCTGTAATGGTTATGTTTTACCTATAGAATCGTTATCATTGTAAAACGAGAACCCGGAAGAGGGTTTTTAGTGTAAAAACGATTTATGGTCACCGACTTCGTTTTTGGTGTATTAACCAATCTGTTACCTGTTGGGAGTGAAAAACGTCAAAAATCGACGTTTGACGGCCTACAACGCGATGACGTTACGATTATTTCGACGTTTAGCGATATTATTTTCACCTAGTACACCACTTTGATTGATTTATACCGTTGAAACAATATCGGTGACCCTATTATTATTTTACATCATTAAAACGGAAATTTTTGTACCAACAACATTTAGTTTTTTAAGAAAAATCTGTGTATCAAAAATTGGGAATTTGATGATTTAAAGACAAATATAAGAACGTTATTCGCCGATTTTATTTGTTTTCTATACATATGTTCACCTATTTTAAAAGAATTCAATCAGTAATATTTCAGAAAATAAAAGAGATAAAGGCATTATTTTCTCGCGATTTTCAGTTAAAGTTCAACGTGCCAAAGGTGTAGGGGAAATTTTAAGAAAATCTGTGACATAGTCCATTTACTGTTACTTAAACTCAAGTGTACACATTGCAATAAAAAATATAAAATTAATAAAGATAAAAAATAAACTAAAAACACCTTCATGAAAATCAAGTCTTCATAAAGTATTGGCATCTGATATATCATAATCAAAGTACTGAAGTACTGAACATCGGATGACCACAAGTTCTTGAGGATGGTCAAAAGCACTTGTCTCAGAAAAAAAACAATATATCTCTTTACCTAAAACTGAGGTTAATGTACAGAGATATATTTTTTTCTGAGACAAGTTCGTGCGTGGATGATGAATAAATGACAGGAAATTCAACTTCACCGTAATAACTATTATATTGTAGTGATACAAATCAGTATACACTGAGTTGTTGTTTATATTATATTAAAATAACAGTTACATATATATATGATTTGAATCCATTTGTATATCATTCTATTCTACTATTCTAAAAATAGTGCAATGCAAGTGCATGGTGGACACTTTTCTGTAAAAATTCGATTTTTCTAAGATTGGATACGACAGGAACATATATATTGACGGGACTTGACACTACCTGATTGTAGTCGATTTTATCGTCGTGCCATAGTTAATAAAGATACGATACAGAAACGGACATGTGTTAAAAACGGACTCGCTATTATCCTAATAATTTCTGATATTATCAATAAAATGTCATTCAAACTAGTTTTATAATGATGCTAGTGTATCAAACTTGTATTCTGTCACTTCAAATTTGTTAAAATCGCAAGCATTTCATCACAGAATTGTGCAGAATGCAAACAAGGTAATAAAAAAATGGCGGCCATTGCCGCGATGATTTACAAATTCCCAAACTATTATAAAACACTTCACATCAAATAAATCAAACTTATTTTGGTAATTTTATATGACAAAATATATCTACTAAATGATAAAACTTGTATTTATTTACAATTAGAGTTAAGTGGTTTATTTGTTGAGCAGTTCTGATAGTTTTTCAGTCAGACGCTACCAAAATCCGTAAATCTCGGGAAGTCTCGGGGAGTCCGAGATTTTATCAATTTTATACTGAAAAGCGTATCAGATTCATTTCCCGTTAGATATACTGTTCCCAGGATACGAGTAGACATTCATATTTTCCCGCAAAATCAATTACAGAGTTACCGGTCCTTGACGGTATTTTCACAAAACGTTCTTTGAGATATTCCTCCGCATGCTTTAACACAATTTTTCGGTACGTGTGCATTGATATTATCAATGATTTTTTACTTATATATATATATCTAACTACAAAACATTTTCATATTATTAATTTATGTTGTAAACAAAAATATTTTTATCAGTATTCATTGAAGAGATGTATTTATATCAAACGATAACGAATGTTATTTTGCACTCGTTTATGTGCGCGTATTTATCATGTTTATAGATCGGTTACAAACCCAAAACTAATTTACATAATGGAAATCTAGGCGATAGCAATACATCGGGATGACCTCAAGGTCATCGCGATGTAAAAATCCAATAAAATACATTTTTTTTAAACATTAGATTTGTTTTTATTATTACACTTCCAATTACTATCAACGGATACGAATGACCGAACCAAGACAGAAATTCAACTTTCATCAAACTTATATTTTGTTGTATGAGCATCTCTGCTATTTCTGAATTGATCAATTACCGACGTTTACGGGTTTATTTTTAGTGATACTTTTTACTTCATTTTACTATATGGTAAAAACACCGCCAACCGAAAGATCAACTCAGCTATACAGTACAACAAAAAGGTGAGGTCTTAAAAAGTCTAAATTGTTTAACTATTATTGTGCAAGTTCGGTCATTCGATGTTTTTTTTATATCGTGTATTGTTATTTTGTCTTGGTTTATATATACATGAAACGCTATTAGAAACATAAAACCCTAAATCGTGACTGAATTTGAAAGGGAAATAAATGGGGTGTCCGTATTTACCTGATGCATCTAAATACATTGCCGTCCGTATTAAATTTCATCAAGTAATCATATAACATGAGTCACCAAACTATTGAAATTAAACACATTTATTTGATACATGTACAAAGTTCTATTTATCATAACCGAAAAATTACATTACATGTATGTTTTATTATAATCCGTAATTATGATTGGCTGACAACAATCGTGAGGCACCCCAATATCATATTTTTTTCCGTGTAGACTACAACAGCTATATGACTGCACGTGCTATCCGAGACAATGTTAAAATAGCGCCTTAAAAACAAATGAAAATCTTGATATACATCTTGTAGTTATAAGAATTGAATGCTTTTTATCTCACCTGGCCCGAAGGGTCAAGTGAGCTTTTCTCATCACTCGGCGTCCGTCGTCCGTCGTCGTCGTCGTCGTCGTCGTCGTCCGTCGTCGTTAGCTTTTTACAAAAATCTTCTCCTCTGAAACCACTGGGCCAAATTTAACCAAACTTGGCCACAATCATCATTAGGGTATCTAGTTTAAAAAATGTGTCCGATGACCCCGCCAACCAACCAAGATGGCTGCCATGGCTAAAAATAGAACATAGGGGTAAAATGTAGATTTTGGCTTATATCTCTGAAACCAAAGCATTTAGAGCAAATCTGACAGGGTAAAACTGATTATCAGGTCAAGATCTATCTGCCCTGAAATTTTCAGACAAATCTGACAACCTGTTGTTGGGTTGGTGCCCCTGAATTGGTAATTTTAAGGAAATTTTGCATTTTTTGGTTATTATCTTGAATATTATTATAGATAGAGATAAACTGTAAACAGCAATAATGTTCAGCAAAGTAAGATCTACAAATAAGTTGTCATGACCAAAATTGTCAGTCGACCCCTTTAGGAGTTATTGCCCTTAATAGTCAATTTTTAACAATTTTTCGTAAATTTTTGTAATCTTTTACAAAAATCTTCTTCTTTGAAACTACTGAGACAAATTTAACCATACTTGGCCATAATCATTATTAGGGTATCTAGTTTAAAAAATTTGTCCGATGACCCCGCTTTCCAACCATCATGGCCAACTTGGTTAAAAATAGAACATAGGGTAAAATGCAGTTTTTGGTTTATATCTCTGAAACTAAAGCATTTAGAGCAAATCTGACAGGTAACAAAAATGTTCATCAGATTTAGATTTATCTGCCCTGAAATTTTCAGACGAATCCGACAACCCGTTGTTGGGTTGCTGCCCCTGAGTTAGTAATTTTACAAAAATTTTGCAGTTTTTTGTTATTTTCTTAGATATCATTATAATATCTAATACAATTAATTATGATTTTAACCTTATTTTACATGATTTCCAAAACATCAGTAAATACAGGTGAGCGACACAGGCTCTTGAGAGCCTCTAGTTATAATTTTATAGGATTGTAAAAGAATAGATCGTGTGCACATTTTTAAGATGAAGAGTTCTTAATAATGTTTTACCTAGAATCGTCATAATTGTAAAACGAGATTCTGGAATAAAGTTTTTAGTGTGAAAAACATTTATGATATGCAATTTGTGAATTTAGTTTTCCTGTTTCATTTCTTTAACGATGACCAAATTTTGTTCAAAGATGAAGCATTTAAACCAAATGGTGACATAGCCGATGACAAATGTAAAATTGACAATAGACGAGAAAATGTGTATTTCATGGTTGGATTCCGTTGGTGCTTTATACTTTTGTTTTTATATAAGCAGATTTTTTGTTAGTAATTTGGTCATGGCGTTGTCGGTCTTTCTTAGATTACTTTATGGGTTTTGAATGCCTACTTGGTATTTAGCAGATTACAAAGGTGGACACAAAGAAATGTGACGACACAGAGATTACCATGCTGACCTTACAATCCAATTATTGACAAAAACTTCTCTGAAATACCACTAAAAGAAGATACAAAAACATTCACATACGCATTTGTAGCAATGACCATTGAAAAAGGCACGTTTTAGTGTAAAATATGTGGCATCAGAGACATATAATACAATTGTATGCCATGTCTCTGGTTACAATTACTAGTAACTTATTTATAGAGATCACAAACTAGCTCATCAGAAATGAAAACAAAACATGAGTCACCAAGCTATTGAAATTAAACAAGGATAAGTGACAATTGCCACATTGCACTCTGAAATGTACACTTAGGGAGCTACCATTTGATTTTTTAGGGGGGGGGGGGGGCTAGGATGAAAAATTTTGTCCTGCATTTTTTTTTTAAGTTGTAATCTCTGTCCTGCCTTTTTATTTTCACTCTATTCGGTCCTGCCTTTTTTTACATAAATTGTCATCCTGCCTTTTTTGTTTTGCAAAGTTGCTCATCCTGCCTTTTTTTTAACTCAAAACTCCTGTCCTACCTTTTTTTTCAAATTTCATCCTAGCCCCCCTCCCCTCCCATAAAAATCAAATGGTAGCTCCCTTAACAGAAATTGACACATACAGTTGAGGTGGCCGCCGATTTAATGTGAACCACTATTAAAACCATGACCAACCGTGAATGTATCAATGTCAAATGAGATAATCTAGACTAGCATGCAGATCTTACTTTCAGCAATTTTTAAATAAAATGCTCTGCGGGACGTAGCTTGATACGACCGCAGAGGTCAAACCCTGAACAGTTGGGGAAAGTATGGACACTACATTCAACCTTGATATAGCTCTGAATTGGATTGTGATTAAATATTTTACACAGCGTAGGTTTCTGACACAAAATGAATGTGGTCAAAGAACTGAAAAATTTGAAATTGGACAAGGTTAGATTCAGCATATATCCAAGTACACTAAGAATTTAATTAATTTATTAATGGACATTTTTAGCTAAGTTTTTAATCAAAACAACAAAAAAATATACACATAGCATTCTGAAAATTAATTTATACAGAATAACAAACAAACCTACCACAAAGTTCTTCTAAAAAACATTTTCCAAATATTTCCCTTCAATTTTTACTAGATAACATTTTTGTTCGCTTTGGAGATTCCGTATATCGTCAGGTTATCGGAATTCCAATGGGGACTAACTGTGCACCACTTATTGCGGACCTTTTTTTGTATTGCTATGAGTTACAATTTATGACAAAAATCAACAAAGACCCATCGAAACAACATCTGATACACAAATTTAATAATACTTTTAGATATTTGGATGATATTTTGGCTCTCAATAATGACGACTTCAGTATGTATACTAAAGAAATTTATCCTGTTGAACTTACTTTGAATAAAGCTAATACTAACAATGACCACTGCCCTTTCCTCGATCTTGATACCTATATCATTAACGGAAAGCTTAATACTAAAATATATGATAAAAGAGATGATTTTTCATTTCCTATCGTTAATTATCCATTTTTAGATGGTGACGTTCCCTTGTCACCATCTTACGGTGTTTATATATCTCAACTTGTACGATTCGCTCGTGTATGTAACAATGTTTTAGATTTTAACGAGAGAAATTTATGTATTACTGAAAAATTATTACACCAGGGTTTTCGATATCACAAACTAGTCAAAACATTTACTAAATTTTATCATCGGTATAAGGACATCATTCGTAAATATAGCTCAACATGCAGACTTCTTATACGTTCAGGTATTTCACATCCAATTTTTTATGGAATATTCTTTATAAAGCACAAAAATGTCAGTATTCACCTCTGAAGCTAACAAAACCTTTAAATAGACTTATTAAGAAGGGATATAGTTACGATACTGTTGTCAGGTCATTAAAGATTGCATATTTTGGCGTTAATATTGATTCACTTATAGGGTCTTTGCATCGGCACTAAACACATTTATTTAAAAACCAGTTGTTGGAATGACACGGGTTATGTTCTTCTCATATATGTTATGATGGTATGATACTAAACCCCTAACGGGAAGGATTGTGCCTGATATTCATATGATGAAGACATAATCTTTCAATCAGTTTAATTGAAGTCTGGAGCTGGCATGTCAGTTAACTGCTAGTAGTCTGTTGTTATTTATGTATTATTGTCATTTTGTTTATTTTCTTTGGTTACATCTTCTGACATCAGACTCGGACTTCTCTTGAACTGAATTTTAATGTGCGTATTGTTATGCGTTTACTTTTCTACATTGGCTAGAGGTATAGGGGGAGGGTTGAGATCTCATAAACATGTTTAACCCCGCCGAAGTCAGGAGCCTCTAGCCTTTGTTAGTCTTGTATTATTTTTAATTTTAGTTTCTTGTGTACAATTTGGAGTTTAGTATGGCGTTCATTATCACTGAACTAGTATATATATTTGTTTAGGGGCCAGCTGAAGGACGCCTCCAGGTGCGGGAATTTCTCGCTGCATTGAAGACCTGTTGGTGATCTTCTGCTGTTGTCTGTTCTATGGTCGGGTTGTTGTCTCTTTGACACATTCCCCATTTCCATTTTCAATTTTATTTGATTTTATTATTTTAAAGATTTTTGTTTAGAAAATAATAACTGTGCTTGGAAATTATGCAAAAAACAGATGTTAGCAGTCAGTTCTATAAAACTTTTAAGTGAACTCATACATCAGACTGGTAACTTCATACATACAACTTTTGCAAATATGGCTTTGTTTAAACACTTTTAGTTCATATATTAGCTAAATTATGTTAGATATATGGTTATAGATGATATTGTTGTGACAAGATTTCTAAAATGACCATTTGAGGCAGAAATTGTGAACTTTAATTGACAAATAGGCATACAGTAAGATGTGGACTGGACACAGAGGCAGGATTGGATAAATATATAATCTTGAATGTTGGAATGATTAACTACTAAAATTTACATTTATAGTATTCTGAAATGCTTTCAATTTGTTATCAGAATAATTTCAAACAGGTTCTAGTCATGTCAGCAAACATGCACATAGGGTAAGCTGACAATAATTAAAGTCTTGTTTTCAAATTCTTTAAAAATTGAAACAGGGGTGGGGTAAAAATAATACTGTTAAAGAAAAGTAAGAGTACATGCAGTGATTTCTTTTAGGCTATAATTCTAATTCAAGAGTTTTCTATTTGAATAAATGTTTGTATAAGTTGCACTTTGTAATACAACTATTTCACAAGCCACGCCTCTTTTGGGGAGATATATAATATTTATAGATATTTAATTTTGTTTATGTACTGGTTCCCAGATATGATCTCTATGTTTCATCTCATTGAGAAATAACTTGGGAATGTTACCAGTATAAAAACAGATGGTAGCAGCGATAATTGAATTCTGAGGGACACCCAAAGTGGAGGTAGGGATAGTACAGAATTTTAGTATAAGTTTAAACTCTTAGAAGTTTGGGGCATATAAATGATGAAAATATGCCGCACAGCCCTATGTTTTGACCTTTGAATAAAAAAGTAGTGCATATCAACTTTCCTTTCTAGGATATAATTTCTTACGAAACTTCATAGTAAAAGTGGCACAGGTTTAGCCGCAAAGGGAGTTCCTATGGGAAATTGCATTGTCTATATTTACAGAAGTGCAACCTATAGTCATAGATACAATATCAAATCTTATTTTAGAGAAAAAATTATGTATAAATATAAAATATAAAATGTACTGTTCGTTAGAAGATATTTTGAAAATAATAATAAGGTAAGTTTTATAGATTTTTTAAAGACTTTGTTATAATCAGCAATGATAAAATTGAGAATGGAAATGGGGAATGTGTCAAAGAGACAACAACCCGACCATAGAACAGACAACAGCAGAAGGTCACCAACAGGTCTTCAATGCAGCGAGAAATTCCCGCACCCGGAGGCGTCCTTCAGCTGGCCCCTAAACAAATATATATACTAGTTCAGTGATAATGAACGCCATACTAAGCTCCAAATTGTACACAAGAAACTAAAATTAAAAATAATACAAGACTAACAAAGGCTAGAGGCTCCTGACTTCGGCGGGGTTAAACATGTTTATGAGATCTCAACCCTCCCCCTATACCTCTAGCCAATGTAGAAAAGTAAACGCATAACAATACGCACATTAAAATTCAGTTCAAGAGAAGTCCGAGTCTGATGTCAGAAGATGTAACCAAAGAAAATAAACAAAATGACAATAATACATAAATAACAACAGACTACTAGCAGTTAACTGACATGCCAGCTCCAGACTTCAATTAAACTGATTGAAAGATTATGTCTTCATCATATGAATATCAGGCACAATCCTTCCCGTTAGGGGTTTAGTATCATACCATCATAACATATATGAGAAGAACATAACCCGTGTCATGCCAACAACTGGTTTTTAAATAAATGTGTTTAGTGCCGATGCAAAGACCCTATAAGTGAATCAATATTAACGCCAAAATATGCAATCTTTAATGACCTGACAACAGTATCGTAACTATGTCCCTTCTTAATAAGTCTATTTAAAGGTTTTGTTAGCTTCAGAGGTGAATACTGACATTTTTGTGCTTTATAAAGAATATTTCCATAAAAAATTGGATGTGAAATACCTGAACGTATAAGAAGTCTACATGTTGAGCTATATTTACGAATGATGTCCTTATACCGATGATAAAATTTAGTAAATGTTTTGACTAGTTTGTAATATCGAAAACCCTGGTGTAATAATTTTTCAGTAATACATAAATTTCTCTCGTAAAAATCTAAAACATTGTTACATACACGAGCGAATCGTACAAGTTGAGATATATAAACACCGTAAGATGGTGACAAGGGAACGTCACCATCTAAAAATGGATAATTAACGATAGGAAATGAAAAATCATCTCTTTTATCATATATTTTAGTATTAAGCTTTCCATTAATGATATAGATATCAAGATCGAGGAAAGGGCAGTGGTCATTGTTAGTATTAGCTTTATTTAAAGTAATTTCAACAGGATAAATTTCTTTAGTATACATACTGAAGTCGTCATTATTGAAAGCCAAAATATCATCCAAATATCTAAAAGTATTATTAAATTTGTGTATCAGATGTTGTTTCGATGGGTCTTTGCTGATTTTTGTCATAAATTGTAACTCATAGCAATACAAAAAAAGGTCCGCAATAAGTGGTGCACAGTTAGTCCCCATTGGAATTCCGATAACCTGACGATTTACAGGTTAAATTATCTGTTTTATGACCCAGGGGTAGACAGTTTTCTATGCCACTGGGGCCTCAAATTTGCTAAATTATTCTGCTGTTGCTGTGAATATGAAATATTTAGTACATATTTAGGATAGAACACACTATTGTTAGTTTTATTGAGGTATTTTTGTATTTCTAGCTTGTAATTTTTTTCCCCGGTCACAAAAACGCAAATTCAGGTGTTACAGCTTACTTTTGGGTTACTTTGGGGTTATCGCCAGGACAAAAACACCCCAACAACAATATTCATCAAGGACCTATGAGTTTCAATGACTGCGAAGAGTAAATATAAGCACTTCTCAACAATTTAAATTACAAATATGCATATATTATGAATTTATTTTGCATTCAGGGCTTGAAGTACACCATGCATACTGGAAACTGTAAATTTATGTGGAGTCATCATAATTGAGGCCCACCATGAAATATTTATAAAACTTTATATTTGAGCTAATTACATTAAAATCTCTGAGATAAACCAGATTTGGTGAAATTCTATATGTTCTCTTTTTTCACCCAATATATGTTACACTTCTGTAAATATAGACAATGCAATTTCCCATAGGAACTCCCTTTGCAGCTAAACCTGTGCCACTTTTACCATGAAGTTTAGTAAAAAAATTATATCCTAGAAAGGAAAGTTGATATGCACTACTCTTTTATTCAAAGGTCAAAACATAGGGCTGTGCGGCATATTTTCAACATTTATATGCCCCAAATTTCTAAGAGTTTAAACTTACTAAAATTCTGTACTATCCCTACCTCCACTTTTTGTGTCCCTCAGAATTCAATTATCGCCGCTACCATCTGTTTTTATACTGGTAACATTCCCAAGTTATTTCTCTATGAGATGAAACAGAGATTATATCTGGGAACCAGTACGTAAACAAAATTTAATATCTATGAATATTATATATCTCCCCAAAAGAGGCTTGGCTTGTGAAACAGCTGTATTTATACAAAGTGCAACCTATACTTACAATTTCTATGAATTGTGCGATACAGCTCTGAATTTGAATTGTGATTAAATATTTGAAATAGCATAGTTTTTGACACATAAGGGGACGACCATTTGATATTCGGGGGGGGGGGGGGGGGGGGGGGGGCAGCAGGAGGATTTGTTTTGGATCGGTTATTTATTTTTGTGAAATTAAAGGACAGATTTTTTATTTTCTGCACTGTTG
Organism: Mytilus californianus; assembly: GCF_021869535.1. Taxonomy (NCBI): domain Eukaryota; kingdom Metazoa; phylum Mollusca; class Bivalvia; order Mytilida; family Mytilidae; genus Mytilus; species Mytilus californianus. The sequence goes on along the minus strand of NW_026262723.1, from coordinate 35,953,967 downwards.
AAGCATGATTTTTCATTTTCATTAAAACAAGGGACTGATTATTTATTTTCACAATTATATTTTAATATAATATTTGAAAACACACAATTTTTAAATTAATTTTTTTATTCTTAAATATATATTACATGTATAGTCAAGTCATTATGTACCACCATATAATCAAAGTTAATCATCATCCTCTGGAAGTGAATCTTCTGAATTCCAAACTGCATACATTGCATACGTACAATGTATTAATTTTGCTGTAACTATAGTTTTCTTTAAAAGTAAAAAAATTTCGGCAAAGGGTTTGGGTGGCCGCAAGAAGCTATAGAAAAAAATGATACAAAATACTGCATTCTGCGCGTTTCCCAGACCCTTTCTTAATCTGAAACGCAAGTTATTTCTGCGTTCTTTACTTTTTCGACAATATTTTGGTCTCAAAGCAAAATATATAGATTCAGTGTAAGACTTTTAGTTTTTAGGTACAACATCAAAAGACTAATATGTAGGATAAAGCAAAAATGTAATTCACATAGAAAGTATGTGGCTGCTGTTTTTTTTATTTTCCTTTTTTTTTTGTGTTTCTGCTTGCAGAAAATCTTTTATTCCTGTCAATTATGTGTTTTTTTTTCAAATTAAGTTAAGAGGGGGCTGATTATCATTGATATAACTATGTCAAGTAAGTTTTTATAACACATTTCAATTACAACTTGATGTAGTTCCTTACTGGGATACAATTTAAAGTAGTTTGTAAAATTTGATAAAAAGTCCTTCAAATTAATAAAATTTAGATTTAAAACAAAAATTACTATATTACCGATGGGATGCAACACTAAGAGAATAAAGAAGGGCAATCAATGAACAAAGACAAATCCGGGAACAGATAAAACACAAAGCGACAAACAATAGACAACTAACACTGAAAACTAAAAATAAATAAGAAACATTGATCCTGAAAAACGGGGGCTACGTCAGAGGGTGAACAGACCTTGCTTCTTGCAAGACACTCGCCGTGAAAACAATCTGATATGAAGACAAGCTTTTGTTTTTAAAATTTCCAACATGAGGCATTTGCCTCAATGTAGTTACATCCCTGTAATAAAAGTAGGGTAAATGTTCTTGAGACAATATACCTCAAGTTAAATGAAACCCATTTTAAGACATTTCAAGAACATTAATATTCATGATATTTATACATTGTATTATTAAAAGATTTGGGAAGTTTTCCCGAAAAAAATTGAAAAAACGATGAATTTTGGAAGAATCTGGTGCCATCTCATACTTTAGAATAGCATTTATAAAATGGCTTAAAAGACCTGGCGAGTTATCTATTTTCAATACATTGTAAGTCAGTCTATTTTCAATACATTGTAAGTCAGGTTATTTATTTTCAAACTACCACAGACCAAACCATTCATTTTTGTTATTATCAAGGCTGAGTTATTTATTTTCAAAATCCTCCTGCCCCCCCCCCCCCCCCCAGAATATCAAATGGTCGTCCCCTAATGAATGTGGTCTAAGAACTGAAAAATAAATAAAATGCTCCGCTGGGCACAGCTTGATACTACCGCAGAGGTCGAACCCTTAACAGTTGGGGCAAGTATGGACACATCATTTAAGCCTGATACAGCACTGAATTTGGATTGTGATTAAATATTTGACACAGCATAGGTTTCTGACACAGAATGAATGTGGTCTAAGAACTTCAAAATTTTTAATTTACCTATTCAAACCATATCATTATTATTTGCTTTTATATATAAATCAGAAATAACCAATTTAAAATGGAAAATTTTAAAGAAAAAAAAGGAACCCCCCCAAATTTTTTGAACCCCCTTATGATTCAAACTCAATCATAGCCTTCCCTTAGTGGTATGGTACCTTGCAGCACAATTTCAAAGAGATCCATACACTTGAACACAAGTTATTGTCTGGAAACTAGAAAAATGCTTGTTTTTTGGTCCCTTTTTGGCCAAAATTCCTAAACGTTGAGGGCAATTACCCCCAAACTCAAACCCAGCTTTCCCTTTGTAATATGGAACCTTGTAGTACAATTTCATAAAGATTCATACACTTACACACAAGTTATTGTCCTGAAACTAGAAAAATGCTTGTTTTTTAGTCCCTAATTCCTAAAATCTTGAGGCAATTACCCCCAAAATCAATCCCAGCCTTCCCTTTGTGGTATGGTATCTTGCAGTACAATTTCAGAGAGATCCATACACTTGAACACAAGTTATTGTCTGGAAACTAGAAAAATGCTTATTTTTGGCCCCTTTTTCCTAAACGTTTTGGGCAATTACACCCAAACTAAATTCCAGCTTTCCCTTTGTGATATGGAACCTTGAAGTACAATTTCAGAAAAATCCATACACTTACACACAAGTTATTGTCATGAAACTAGAAAAATGCTTGTTTTTTGCCCCTAATTCCTAAAATTTGGAGGCAATTACCCCCAAAATCAATCCCAGCATTCCCTTTGTGATATGGAACCTTGTTGTACAATGTCAGAGAGATCCATACACTAACACACAAGTTATGTCTGGAAGTTAAAAAAATGCTTATTTTTGGCCCCTAATTCCTTAACTGTTGGTACCTTAACCCCCAAAATCAATCCCAACCTTCCTTTTGTGGTATTGAACCTTATGGTAAAATTTCATAGAGATCCATTCACTTAAACTAAAGTTAGAGTGCGAAAACCAATGTGTCTTCGGACAATGACGACGACGATGCCAACGTCATACCAATATAAGACCGCAAAATTTTTTTGCTGCCGTATAAAAATTGGACTTTTACCCATTATGGTCCAATATCCAAAATCTAAATACAAGGTTAGTTTCCGCATTTCAAAGAACCCCAAGAAATCAATTTTTGATGAAATCAAACAAAATTTTATTTTGGACCCTGATTTGGACCAACTTGAAAACTGGGCCAAAAATACAGCTCTGAATTTGGATTGTGATTAAATATTTGAAATAGCATAGTTTCTAACACAGAATGAATATGGTCTAAGAACTGAAAAATTTGAAATTGGACATTTACCTATTTTGGTCCAATATCCTAAATCTAAATATATGGTTAGAATCAGCATACCAAAGAACCCCAAGAATTCAAGTTTTGATGAAATCAAACAAATTTTAATTTTGGACCCAGATTTGGACCAACTTTAAAACTGGGTCAAAAATCAAAATACATGTTTAGATTCAGCATATCAAAGAACCCCATGAATTTAATTTTTGTTAAAATCAAACTTAGTTTCATTTTGGACCCTTTGGACCAATTTGAAACTGGTCACAAAATCAAAAATCTAAATACACAGTTAGATTCTGATGAAATCAAACAAAGTTTAATGTTGGACCCTTTGGACCAATTTTAATACAGGCCCCAAAACTAAAAATCTAAATACATGGTTAGATTCAGCATATCAAAGAACCCCAAAGAGTTCAATTTTTGATGAAATCAAACAAAGTTCAATTGTGGACCCTGTGGACCAATTCAAAAACAGGCCCAAAATCTAAATACAAGGTTAAATTCTGCATATTAAAGAACCCCAAAAATTCAAGACTTTGAATTAATTACATTGAAATTGGTCAAGAAGTAAGCAATTTATACAAAGTATTAGAAAAGTATTGTTTTTTTACCCCTTTTTTCTAAATAGTTACGGCCACAACCCCCATTATCAATTTCAACCTACCTTTTTTGGTATGGAACCTTGTGGTAAAATTTCATAGCGATCCATAGATGTGTACTCAAGTTATTTATTGTCAGTAAACCAGAAAATCCTATTTTTGCCCTTTTTTGGTCCCTAATTCCTAAACTGTTTGGGCCATAATCGCCAAAATCAATCCCAACCTTCCTTTTGAGGTATGGAACCTTGTGGTACAATTTCATAGAGATCCATACACTTATACACAAGTTATTGTCCTGAAACAAGAAACATGCTTGTTTTTGCCCTTTATTTGGCCCTTAATTCCTAAACAGTTAGGGCAATAACCCCCAAAATCAATCCAAACCTTCCTTTTTGTGGTATGGAACCTTGTGGTACAATTTCATAGAGATCCATACACTTATTCTAAAGTTATTGTCTGGAAACCAAATATCGTCAGACGTTGATGACACTGACAACCACGACTGCTTACAACACCATAATATTATACGACCACAAAACTTTTGCGGTCGTATAAATACTGCTATGTAGCTTTAATCTATTGAGATATTGTTTTAATCATGCCAATATTTCAAAGCCAACCAGATGAGAAAATGAGGTAAATTGTTAATTTTTGTTTGTTCAAAACCGAAATTTCGCATAATGAAGTATATATGATAAAAATGTGCTATATCCAGAAATTCTATGTACTATAGCAGAAAATTACCAACCAAAAAAGATAAGTGGGTGATTTAGACCTTAAATTATTGTTTCAGACACAAGATTGATCTCAACATTTTTATATATGAATATACAAGAAGCTGACCAATAACTTCAGAAGCCTAAACTAATCGGTTTTCTATGCCAAGCCTAAAATGTTCAGTTTTCCATGTCAGGAGCCTAAACTGCTCAGTTTTCCATGTCAGGAGCTAAACTGTTCAGTTTTCTATGTCAGGAGCATAAACTGTTCAGTTTTCTATGCCAGGGGTATTGAATGCTTGGTTTTCTATGCCAGGGGCATCAACTTCTCAGTTTTCCATGTCAGAATCCTATACAACTCAGTTTTCCATGTCAGGAGCCTTAACTGCAGAGTTTTCTATGTCAGGGGCCCAAACTGCAGAGTTTTCTATGACAGGAACCTAAACTGCTCAATTTTCCATGGCAGGAGTCTATACTGCTAAGTTTTCCATGTCAGTAGCCAATACAGCTCATTTTCCCATATCAGGAGCCCAAACTGCTCAGTTTTCTATGTTAGAAGCCTATACAGGTCAGTTTTCCATGCCAGGAGCCTGTAATTCAGTGGTTTTGGTTTTTGCTCTCTGTCATATTTGTTTTTTGGTAATTGTTTTTTTATAAATCTGACTGTGCTAGAGGTTTCACATTTTGTCATGTCAAGGCCTTTTATAGCTGACTATACCTTGTGGGTTTTGCTATTTGTTGAAGTCATTGACCTAAAGTTGCTTCCATCCACATAATTTATTCTCTGGTGGATAGTTGTCTCATTGGAAATCATACCACATCTCCTTATTTTTTTATACTGGTTATAAACTTATTTCCCTAATTGACACTTGGACCACCAATGGTCTTATATTTGTGTAAAGAAATCTGAAGCTGATTAAATATGGCACCATAAAGTATATGCAATAATGATGTAATCAGTTTATTTATTTTGCTTGTTGACGACTTGTTATCATTTCTCTAAGATTGTCCTCACTTTCTTTTATATTTCTTTCTAAATATGTTTTGTTTTTCTGAAAATATAAAAAAAGAATGGTCATTGATTATATACATGTATATAAACCTCTTACAGCATATAAACTTATAAAAAGTAGCCCTGTATCATTAATCTGGTATCAATGAATTAATGTCTATACCAGTAACCATTAATCTATGTATTTTCATTAGCAAAATGAAAACCGATGGCTCCATAAAAATATCTCTAGTTGAGACCATACTGTAGTAGAAGATTTCAAAACTCACATGTTTGGTAAAGTTGTTCGCCAGTGACAAGCCTTATATAGCTTCAATGCTTTGTGGAATGAGTTTTACTTATTGTTAAAGGCCGTACGGTGAACTACAGTTGCTAACTTCTCACTTACTTTGTCTCTGGTGGAAATTTGCCACACTGAGAAATCATACCACATCTTGTTATTTATGATCTTAATTTTTCAGAACAGAGTTCCAATGGCCCCCGCATTGCACATATTTTATCTGTCCAAAGGCAATAACTAAAAAAACTTTTTATAAATATCTTGGAGAATTTCAGGCTTGAGAGCAAATACAATGCAATTTCCGATATAATTAATATTTGCAAGGATCATTACTCTTATAAAAATATTTGATCTGCAACTGATTTCAAAAATTGTCCAAGACATAAACCTTTGATATAAATTTGATAAAAATCTGGCAAAAATTGTACATGTGAGAGCGCTTACAATACAATTTTCCATATAATCAATATTTCGAAGGGGCATAACTCTTTTAAATCAAAGTCATGGAAATCACTCATGGAAAGATTGGAAGCGTAGTTTGAATAATTTCAAATCATATTTAAGTATGATGTAGACAAAAAAGAATATTTATAAAGCACTATTGCTGACAATTGCATTAACTGCAGGTCTTTAGAAGGATAAGCACTTTTTCAGTAGATAAAATTGGCTAAATGTGAATCAAATTGAATGATAGCGGGTCCCTTAATTTGCACAACAATTTCATTTAAATTGCAGTTTATGTCTTAACCAAATAATGTTGCCTGTTACATGTTTCACCCTTTTACATTTTATCTTTTGAAACAAATGAAATTATAAAACAAAGATTCTTCTAATAAAGTTTATCAATTATCCTTGTAAGATATAGGACCAACAGATAGACTTGAAGCTAATAACTTTATTGTGTCAAAATATTATTCTAAAAAGGTTGTTTTGGGGCATTTGTAAGTTGAAACATATTTTTCTCCTCTGAGAATTGCCAATTGATTTTGAAAACAATTATCAGGATTATATGACACTGAAGATTAAAAGTTGTAGTGTATTTTAATCAATTTATAATTTAAATATTTTTCAGAAAAGGGCATTGAAAATGTACTTTTCAACATAAACAAATCAAAAAACTTATTTTATTGAAATGGGGATTCTTTCTTTATTGCGAAAATATTTATACTCTTCTTATATTCAATTGACTAAAAGGTTAACAGACATATGATGGGGAATAAACTAAAACAAGAATGTATCCATAGTACACGGATGCTCCACTCGCACTATCATTTTCTATGTTCAGTGGACTGTGAAATTGGGATCAAAACTCTAATTTGGCATTAAAATTAGAAAGATCATATCATAGGAAACATGTGTACTAAGTTTCAAGTTGATTAGACATCAAATTTATCAATAAACTGTTAACACAGAGAAATGTCTCACCTATTTGTAATTTTGATAATACAAATGTTGAAATTAAAATAGCAATACTTTAACATGTAAGTTATGCAAATATTCAAAGTCAATGAACCATGACTGAAGGTACAGGGCTAAACAATCTCCATGGAAATGAGATGTGCCAATGCTAATACAACTGCAAACCAAATACCATTGACTTTTCATAAGTCGTTCCCTTTAAACAAACCTAAACACAAACATTAACTTGTAAACTATGTAAAAGTTTCAAAGTCAATGAACCATAATTAGGGGTTGGGGTTATATAATCTCCATGGAAATGAAACTTGCAAATCCCAATACATTTGCATACCAAATATCATTGACTTAACATTAGTGGTTCATCTTAAACTGACCTAATCACAAACTAATACATGTAAACTAAGCAAAATTTTCAAAGTCAATAGACCATGACTGAGGGGTAAGGATCAAATATTCTCCATGGAAATGAGATGTGCTAATGCTTATACAACTGCATACCAAATATCATTGACCTACCACTAACAGTTCCCCTCAAACTTACCCAATCACAAACTAATACATGAAAACTAAGCAAAAGTTTCAAAGTCAATAGACCATGAATGAGGGGGCAGGGCCAAATAATCTCCATGGAAATGAGATATGCCAATGCTTATACAACTGCATACCAAATATCATTGACCTACCACAAGTGATTCCCCATAAACTGAGATGTCTTTTCAACGCTAGGATGAGACATGTGTTTTTAAGTGCATAATTGATAGGCAAGGGAGATAAGTACAAATTACATTAAGAAAAGCAACGGGAACCTATATTTTTTTGGACCAAAAAATACTGTCTGAATAATTTTTTTTTAATTCTACAAGGTTTTTGTTAAAAAAAAATCAAATTTCTAAAGTCTGTATCTCGAAAAAAGCTATCATTGTCGCCTATGGGGAAATTAATTGTTTATTGCAATCTTAAAAAGACTACAAGAATTTAGTTCCAAGAAGGATAACTCAATTATTCTCTTTTCCAGCCCAGAAAGATCTAATCAAAATCTGTCTCCAACCTTCTGACTTTAAGACATAAAGGTTAAGGAGGGCCTTTGAGTTATGGTGCAAGGCTAAAGATGAGAAAATATGCTGTTAGTACATTTAGTTAGATTTCTAAGGTACATTGTAAGATGATCTCCAATCAAACATACTTGAAATTTGTTTAGCAGCACTATTTTTAATATCCAATAGTACCTGTAGCTATTTCAATGTTAACATTTTTTTAAACAATAGTAACTATTATCGTTGTCAAATAGTACCTGATATCTACTGATCTGTATCTTTTATAAGCTTTTCAGCTGTTTTGTTTGAATTTTTATTGTTATTTATTTATATGTATACAAATGAAATGCTGAAAAAGTAAAATGAAAAAAAAAACATTTAACATGTTGTCATCGTGTAATTAAGCTCATGCAATAACAGCCTTAGACTAAGGACTATACTGTTATCCATAAAAAGGTTGGTGTTCGTCTCACTAAAAAGTGCCTCAAGCCCTTAAAATCCTATTTTGAACATCATGTTCTGCTATTGAAAAAATTTAGGCAAATCATTTACCGGTACAACTTTAAAATGTGGATGTCTTTAATTAAATTGTTTAAAACTGTCCCTTCCAACTAGTGTGAAAAGCTTAATTAGGTAAAAAAATTATCAGTACTAAGAAGGGTTGAAAATATTACATATAATCAGGGCTTGTATTTCATTCTATAAGACTATATTTTTTTGTAAATGAAAAGCCCCATGGGCTAGCATGGAAGATTTGTCCATTCATTCTATGAAATTCTTGTAGTGATCAATCATAAAAGTTGTATTCAACATTAATGTATTCTGACATCAGTAATTTTCTAACAATTGATTGTATCATCAATCATAGGATATCAGTTATGATCTGTTGTTTATACCCTGTCTGGGTTCTTGATCATATGTGAAAATCACACATGTCTTAGGCTAATACTTGCACTTGCCTGAATGAAATATCCCCTTTGAAAAACCCTTGGCATTGGTCTGTCAGAAAATTATATTTCTGAATAATATGTCTTTTCATTCTGATGTAAAAATAAAAAACTCCAAGGTAAACTGAATTTTTGATTATTGCTATAATATGGCAATTCTGTATTCAAATAAATGGGGAATGTGTCCATGGGACACAGATGATGCCCCCCTTTGCATATAACGTTATAAAGGGACATAACTCAAGAATGGTAAAAGTGATGCTATCCAAATTTGTACTTGATCTGAGTTTTGTGGTAATAAGCATTGTGTACAAATTTCATAACATTTGGTTGAGGCAAACTTAAGTAAAGACAACAGAAACGAAAAATTCAGCCATTTTTGCCATTTGTAAATGGGCACAACTCTAGAAAGGTAAAAGTGACGCCGACCAAATTCAAACTTTATCTGAGTTTTGTGGTAATAAGCATTGTGTATAAGTTTCATAACATTTGGTTGAGGCAGACTAAAGTTAGAGATTGGAAACGAAAAATTCAGCAATTTTTCCATTTGTAAAGGGGCATAACTGTAGAATGGTAAAAGTGACGCCACCAAAATTGAAACTTGATCTGTGTTTTGTGGTAATAAGCATTGTGTATAAGTTTCATAACATTTGGTTGATGCAAACTAAAGTTAGAGAACGGAAACCAATTATGGGACGTACGTACGTGTGGCAGACAGACGGACATACAAACAGACAAGGGTAAATCTTAATGCCCTCTCAGCTACGGCAGGGGCATAAAAAAATGTGTCTAATTGAAAGCATGACAATGGATGAGAATGAAGGAAATCATTTTATCTGGCCTTGCAGAAAAAAATAACAGATTGCAATCAAAATGGTAAGTATTCGGTAATTACAAAACAACAATAGACATCAGTGGTCTCTTGAGCCCAAAATAGATGTGTGCAGAGCCTTCCGCCCAAACACCCTCTTCCAAAATGCCCTTGTGCCGTTATGTTGCATAATGAGGGTTGTTCTGCTGTTCCTCATTATCTTAGTGACGTAGACTCTAAAGTAACAATATAAATAAAATGCAATGGCTCTATTGATGTCTTATCATTCAATGTAAATTAAGATGTCCAAACCTTTAAATTTGTATATACCTGTACATTTGTTTGATATGTCAAACAGGTTAATCCAGATTTATTTTTATAAAATGTTATTGAAGGCAATCAAATTGTGTATATCTTTTAATTGGTATTTTATAATATTAAATATATAATATATTTGATTTTCTAAAGTATTGTTTACAAAGAAATAAGTCTTAATTACACCTTTAATAAAAACAACCCCACACATATATACACATTTTCAAAAATAGTGAATAACATTCTTTTATCATCTGCAAATTACATCTTATCCGCACAAAATATTTTAGAATCTACATCAAGTTTATATAAGACTGTTCATTTTAACATGAAACAGAAAGGTTGCATACCTGTAAGGATTCTATTTTTTCTTCTGATGCTTTCATTTTTGAATCTAACTGCTTTTTAATTTCTTGAGGAGGCTGCAATATGAACCTACAAAGAAAAACACAATAACTTAGATAATAACTTTATAGTACAATTTAAGAATTTCAAAATACAATTTTTTTATTTATGAAAAAAGAAAGACCGTTTGAATCCAAAAAATATTACACCCATATTCACATGATTTGAAATTCCAGCCCATTAAGCATGTTGTTGAGGTCTAATTGAAATACTTGGTAACTCCTTTATGACGTATTATCACAGCATTCCAACCCTTTCTGCTGGTCACATCATTAAGTATTGTATGTCTCAACTAAGTCTACTTATTTTTATCAAAGTTTTATCAAAATAGCATTGTCTGCCACAGGATAAATTATACAAAATATAATTTGTAGGGAGTTGGTTTATCAGCATCTCTTCATTGGTGTTGAGTCACTTTTAGAGGGAATTTGACTCTACATGTATATGATAAGCATCAAAAATAGCTTTATGGTTTGCATGTTTTTTGTCTGACATGCTATCAATGACATATTTTGGCAATATAAAAGGACATTCCAAATATTATTATTTCTGCCAACTTTGTTTCAGTTAATTCAGTAAAAACTGCTAATTAATGCCTAGACATCAAATAAAACATTGATCATGATCCCTGAACGATGAATTTCTACCAACTGATCCTACAACCAAACAATCAACCTGATTGACAAAATTTCTTACATAAAATTAACAGACAGGAAATCTCTGTATACTTACATTCTGCCCACTCCTTCATACAGACGGGTTTCTTCTGCCAGGGATGACAGTTCATGATATACCAATTTTGAATGCTGAATTGTTCTCTTAAGGGCCTCTATCTGAGCATCGGAGATCTTAATTTGATTTTTGGAGTTAATCATCTTTATCTGAAGTTCTTGAAATGCCTACAATGATTTTAAAAAATAGTCTATACATGTATAATAACAATTTCTGTAAACAATGAACACTTTTCTTCAGATGCTATTTCTTGATCCAAGTGTCAAACTATTCCATGAGAATCAATTATAATCAGAAATTGCATGATTACTGATTACCTGTGATTACATTGCAAAATGTTATTGATTACAGCTGATAACAAATGTACGATTAACCAATGCCTGTATGTGATAGTTTTTCAAATCAGAGAATCAAACACATATATTTTACTTCCAACGTTAACTGTAAGATTTGTATTATTGAACCTTGCTGGGACCAACTTACAGGTAAATTTTATTTGTTTGTATGCAACTTAAGGAAAAGGTCCATTGTACTACAATGTAATAGTTATTATTTTTTTTAAATTAATTTTCTTAAGAATACGGATTTTGGTTATACATGTAGTTGGTTCATGTTCTGTTGTTCGCCATGGTTCGTAAAAATCTTCAATGGTGGAAAAGGAAAATTTACAAAAATAAGAGATGTTTTTAATGCAATAGATGGAAGAAACATGAACTATTGGCAATTTTTATCATGTTCTTATGAAGTAATAATTTATTTTATTGAAAATTAGAATGTTTCAATGTATGCTTTTGCGTAAAAATACCTGAAGTGAAAGAAAATACTTTTTAAAAAGTTGTTTCTTTGAAATAACAACATAAACTGCTTCGCTGAGCGCAGCTAGATACACCAGCAGATGTCCAACGCTGAACAGTTGGGGCAAAAATGGACACAATATTCAAGCTTGATACAGGTCTGAATTTAGATTTTAATTAAATATTTGACATATTACAGGTTTCTGAATAAATGTAGTCAAAGAACTTGAAATTGGTTATATGAATTGAATTTATATTCAATTAAAGATTTCTTGCTGTTGTGCAATACACTGTGCTGTTGCGCAATACTTAGTAAATCTGTTGTCAGACTATAAACAAATAAAGTTCAATTAATTCTCAGTCATATTAGAAATTTATGAAAATCAAAAGGGAGCTTACATCAATAGATATAAACAATTCACCAAAGTTTCATGAGAATTGCTGACAGCATTTTTGAGTTATTGTCCGAAAACTGGAAAATCCCCCCTTTTTTAATGAATAAAACCCCATAACTCAGAAATGTAGAATGTAAAATTTATAAAATTCTAAAAGGAGCTTACTTAAATAGATATAAACAATTCACCATAGTTTCATAAGAACTGCTGAAAGCATTTTGGAGTTTTTGTCAGAAAACTGGAAAATCCCCCTTTTTTCCAGTTTTCGGACAAAAACTCCAAAATGCTTTCAGCAGTTCTTATGTGAATATCTTTTATGAATAAAACACTGTAACTCGGAAACGTAAAATCCAAAATTTTTAAAAATCGAAAGGGAGCACATGTCAATAGATATAAACAATTCACCACAATTTCTTGCAAGTTGGTGAAAGCATTCTTAATTATTGTCCGAAAACTGGAAAATCCCCCTTTTTTAATGAATAAAACCCCATAACTCTGAAACATAAAATTTAAAATTTATAAAAAACGAAAGGGAGCTCACGTCAATAGATATAAACAATTCACCAAAGTTTTATGCAAATTGGTTAAAGCGTTTTTGAGTTAATGTCTGACTTGTTGACGACGGACGGACAGGCGGACGGACGGACAACAGTTTACCATAATACGTCCCGTAAACGGCGTATAATAAGACCAATCTGTAAAGTCAATGTTTTCACCAAGTTTCAAGAAATAAATTGTTGATGTCTTTTAATTTCTTTACTCATGTTACTTATAAATATATAATTATAAAATTGCTATTCCATCAACTTGGAAAATTGCTGATGATGAAAGCGACTGTTGAGAACAACCAAGCAACTAGATATCCCTTTTGACTATTGGGAAAAGTGAAGTAACAAACAGGAAAGCGACTTCTTTTCCCAAGTTGCCAGGTAGCGTGAGCCCTGGCCATAGGACCAGTCAAAATCATAAGTTCACAATGAAATCAGACTTTAATTTTTTTTTATCAGATCAGAACTGTTTACCAGTTAAAGAGTCTGACATGATTGCTACATTGTATGTAAACCACACTCGTTTTTTGGCCGATCAGGACCAACAGGTCTAACAATTTTCAACAGCTCCTGTTTCACCAGGGAAATCAAAAATTTTGAAAGTAGACATCTTATATCAGGAGGACTCAATCTCACAATGAAACATTGGGAAAGGTGGACTGTTTTCAAAACAAATCACATATTTAGACTCTACATGTACATGCCCTTTAGCATGGTTAGATTTAACCGGAAATTTTAAACAGTTAATGGGATTAATCATGTTAAACATTAGTTTGATATATTTTTTATTCATGCTCGTCTATCATGGATATACATGTACACGATATAAACATGATATAACAGGGTTGGCAAAGTAATATCCCGCCTGGGTTTTCCCTGGCTGGGCAATACTCCCAGAAACGGGTAATATTACTGGGCAATATGATTTTTTAAGCTTATTTTTACACAGAATAGTAAAGACTTGTTGTAGTTTCATAGTATTATAGCTAAATATATATATATTTTATACAGATAGCCATTGGGAGTCATTTCTAGGAGATTGAAAATTCAATTTCATCCTTTTCTCCACTAGTTCTGTGTAGACAAAATACAAGTTTTGCACATTTTGGGATATCTTGTTAATTTCCAAGCTTTGTTTCAATAATCCAAAATTTGAAAAAAAGGCATTTTATTGCAGTGTTTAAGTGAATTGTAAATTTTAATTGTTATACAATCATATTGCTAAATAAACACCCTAAGGGGACATGTCATGAACACTTATAGAAATGAAAAGGGTGAGTATTGTTATATACATGTAAACAAATTTTTGGTATAATCTGAATAATTACTTATTAATTAGTGATCATGGTGATGTACATATAAATATGCCAAAACTTATCAAACACTTTTAGCAATGAACAAAAATTGTTTAAAAGTATTTTTTCTTATATATAATTGTTAATTCTTAATATTAGTTATATATATCTAAAAAAACAAATTGAATTCTTTGGCTTTATGTAAATAGTTTGACCAATCAAGATAGAATGATGATTTAATAGATTTTTAGGAGGATCATTAAAGAAAGCTTTTCACATTTGTCTTATGTATCTTCATGTACACTTGTCTTACATTTGCTGGAACAATACTTTCTCAGATTTACACACTTTATAATAAGAGTCTCAAACAAGTGAACTAATAAATTAAGAAACTACCATTTTTATAAATCTGTTTAATGTATCTCATTTGTGATTAATCACTGAATCCTCTTTAAAATTCAGGCCAGTATTTCATTAGTCTGAGATTACTCTGACGTCCAACGGCTGTTTTGCCAGACAAGCTGGGGCCGTGGGACGTCAGAGCTCGTCCCATATCAAAAAGTGGATATTTGCCCGTCCAAAATAAATACGCTGCTTCGTCGCTTCTGGTGCCAATGGACGGCCTTGGAATTATATAAATCGCAGACTACACGAAATTCGTCGGACCGTCGGACAAATCCGGTGAATAATGGATCGGTCTGGTAAAATTTTGTTGAATTCCGGTCCGAATGTCCGGTGTTGTTTTTTTCATGGATTTTTCTAAAAACCCTACATTTTCCCCAATTTTGGGAGCAAAATACCCAAACGATCTCGAAATTCATTTTCATCTTTATTATTCATGACAACGATGTTTATTTTGTTCAACCGCTAGCTTTATGCCGAAAATCGCCGACAAGTAATGTGTAAATCCGAGTAAAAATATATCTGACTGACAAAAACAACAATGGCTGCCATCAACCGGAAATGTAGACAATACCGGATCAGATTCCGGGAACGGATAAGGCCAATTCCGGGTTTTGCCGATCAAATACAATAAATAAAAAAATAAAAAATCCAAGCAGGTTCACAAAATACAGTACAGCTATGAAATATAAACACTAGAATTGAAAACCAAAAGATATAAGAAAAAGAAAGAAGATACAGGAAATATTTTATACAGAAACTCAAAATTATTTTTAGTTCACAAATAATTTTCATGTCAAAATCCAATAAAATGTGACATTACTTTTCTTTATCACTGAAATGCATTCAAGCAATTGTGCACAACTTTCATCGAAATATACACTCTTGTCACATGACTTTGTTTTTGTGCATTTTGGAGAGGAGTAGGGCACAACAAGTCATAAGTTTGTTGTATTTTGTCGGATAATATACAATTATATGTAAAAAAATTGGTCTGGTAAAATTTCATTCGGTCTGGTAAAGCTAGGTTGTTTACCAGACCGAATGTCCTGTAAAAATAAAATTCATTCGTGTAGTCTGAAATCGGGTATCAATTTGTTCATTTTTCATTTATCTCTTCATTTATGTAAGTTTCACCTACCTGCCACCCTTTATTTTCTAATATTTAGACAGTTTTCACAGTGACCCATCGATTCAGACATTTTTACTTTTATTTTCAAATGGACGTCAAGTTTCGAGAGATTTCGCGACCTCGAGACTCAAATATGCAAATATTTATACTTTTTTCACCTCCTTTATAGGAGATCGATATTTAACATTTAGAAGCCAACCACGATTTTTCACCTCCTTTACAGGAGATCGGTATTAAGCATTTAGTGCCAACCACGTTAACAATCGGAAGCTCTCGGATATTAACATTGCTTGCATCGTAAATGAGCGAGGTGTTAAATTATATATTCATATTGACCTAGGGTCATATGCATACATCATTTCCCATAGTCCATTGTGCCTTACTTTTTTCTCGTGATCACATGACAATCTTTCAAAATGAAAGTCAAAAAGCCAGAATCGGTGGGTCACTGTGAAAACTGTCTAAATATGAGAAAATAAAGGGTGGCAGGTAGGTGAAACTTACATAAATGAAGAGATAAATGAAAAATGAACAAATTGATACCCGATTCATATAATTCCAAGGCCGTCCGTTGGCACTAGAAGCGACGAAGCAGCGCATCTATTTTGGACGGGCAAATATCCACTTTTTGATATGGGACGAGCTCTGACGTCCCACGGCCCCAGCTTGTCTGGCAAAACAGCCGTTGGACGTCAGAGTAATCTCGGACTAGTATTTCATATTACCCAGTATTACCCGGTAAAACCCAGTAAAACCCGGGTTTTCCCAGTATTTCCCACTGGGCTGGGCAATACTCATAAAACCCAGGTTTTTGCCAACCCTGTAATAAAGAACAATTTTCATATACATAATTTGTAATCAGCAAGTAATCTGAATGTAATCAGGATAAATTGAGATTACTTGTAATCAGAAAATACATGATTACTGATTACATTGAAAACTGTTTCTGATTACAGCATGCACATATCATTGTATACAAGTACAGCGGATTACGATTACTGATTATGATTACCCCATGCCAGATTTGTGTTTCGTTATATTTTGCTTTTTATCCAAATTAAACATTTTTTGCAAAGTAAATCTAATAATCTATATCCTAAGAGGGTTTTAAATTGTTAGAAACCTATTTCAGTGACCAGTCCCAACCTGTTAATAAACAGGTAGACATAACCCTTATCAAGTTTCATCTTACTAAAGTGTAAATAATGGTCTTCTTGTGAACTTATACCCTTGTTAGTTTAATGAAATATTGTAACAATTAAACAGCAGAGACTCGACATGCGATGTTGCTGTGTTCCATGACAATGCTGTTTTAACAGTATAATTTATAAAAAGGCCGTGCACAGAAGGTTAAATAAGCAAAAAACAACTCTGCCTCTGATCTTAATGTTTTGAAAACTAAACACATCTATTCTAAAACTATATGATAACAATCCAGAATAACTGAAAGAGTTCTATAAAAACCTTTTTAAGCTCCATATCAACGGGCAACCCTGCTTTCGATGCCATTCTGTTATTTGATCAATGTGTAAAGAAGGCTTTATTTCGTTCCGTATATAAAATGTATTACAAACGCACGACTAACTGCAATATCTTAAAGTTTCCCGAACCATATAAAGTAAGTCTTACGTATTTAAACATTTCATTACAACAACGCACTACAACGAAATGAGTAATTATAACGAAGTCCGAATTAGTAGCTGTTTAAATCCTCAAAGTTAAAAAAAATATATTTTTATTAACAAAATAACGTTAATTTCATTACTAACATTATTTATTGATTTACATTGTCGAAAGACATTTCAAGAAATCATTAAAAACAATTACTCCGGCGGCATTGAGAAACGGTAGGATTATCCTATGATTAGTTAGGCGTTGTATTCCTGCTTTATACAATTTAAAGGTGATACCCGAGACTAGTATACTATAGTATAATAGTCCAAGGTGATAAAGTCATAATGTTTGTTAAAGGGGAATTCGATTCTTTTGTGGTTGGGCTGAGATCATATCTGCATCTACATCTACATCGTACGACGATCCATCAGCGCATTGATGACAATCAGACTATACGTCGGCGCATTACAAACAGACACTTATTAAACGATAACAATTTTATGTGTCCAATAATCAAAAAATAATTTTGTGCAAAAAATTAAAAATAAAAACACATTTAGACCACACCAAATTAATTTCTAGTTCTTCGGACTCTTTCCTTAAAAAAGGGTAGCGAGAGAGCGAAATTTGTTTATTTGTTTTTTTTTCGAAGTTTGATTTTTGGCAGGCGAAGAATTTTTTTACTAGCGAGCGATATTATTTTTGAAATATTAAAAAAATAAAATCTATGAAAAGAATTTTAAGCGAGCGAGCGATCAGAAATTTACTCAGTTTTGTTGCTTCATGTTTTTATATGATCTCATATCCTAGTTCTTATATTACCCTACATTGCTTCTCAATTTGTTCTCAGACACCCTGTTGAATCTTTTCACAACATTTCCAGTACACAAGTGGTTAACTAGTAGCAAAACATACAACTTCATGTAGTCGGCTTAAATAAAGATCCTGCTAAACATGAAATAGTACAAAAGCTTTGAACAGCTATGCATGCATTTTTGATATAAATTGTTATAACTGATGCATTATAAAAATAAGGAGATGTGGTATTATTGTTAATGAGACAACTATCCACCAAAGTTCAAATGAAATGGATATATGCAACTATAGGCAACCATACAGCCTTCAACAATTAGAAAACCCATACCGTATAGTCGGCTATAAAAGGCCCTGCTACATGAAAAATATGAAACAATTCAACTGAGAAAACTAACGGCCTAATTTATAACAAAACCATTTACGAAAAACAAATTTGACAGACATGAACCAACGACAACCAGTGAACTGCAGGCTCCTGACTTGGGACAGGCACATATAAAATGATATATTGTTTCAAATAAACTTTTCTATACAACTATACATATTTGTGTATACAACCAGGTGAAAATTTATAAATGACTGCCCTTCAAAAACTACACCAATTTGAATGCGGGACAACTCGGCCCGAGTCAAATCGGACTGAATAATAAGTCAATTCAGACCGTATAATATAATTACAACTCAGACACAGTATTAAAAGAGGATTAAAACTATTTAAATGATTATAAAAGAGAGCTGAAAGATACCAAAGGGACATTCAAACTCACAACTTTTTAAACTCATAAATTATTAAATGATATAATATTTTACATGACAGTTTCATTTACATGTTGCTGAATTTGGAAAACATAATAAAAAAAATTCAGATGTGTTTTATGTGAATTCAAATTTCTACTTATCTTTATCAATCTAGTATTAAACTTAATTGAAGCAAAAAAGTCTATGTTGAATTTGTTTTATTTATTAGTTGAATTCTTTATTTGTTATTTCAAAGTCAACTCGGACCGTCTATATTATGTAAAAATCTTCTAATTATTATTACCGTATTATGTAAATGACATATTTGTTACTTAAAAAATATAGGGAGCATTATTTAATCTTCAACAATAGACAGATGCATGTCAATATAAATTGTCCAGAGTCTATAAGTTGTGATCTAGAATTGTCTATATAGAAGTCTCTTCATAGACAGTCCGAGTTGTCTTTTTCGTCACTTATATAGTCAAAATGGGCATCAAAACTCTCCCTTTATTATTTGCATTTATTATTTTCATTGTAGACGATATGACTTCTCTTCAGAAACATGTACAGTCTTTTTCATTAAATCATTTATATGGTAAAAACTCTAATTTTAGAATTTGTCTGAGTTGGCATTATAAACTGCCCGAGTTGATTTACATACTGTCCGAATTGTCTTCATAGACGGTCTCAGTTTTATTTTTTTGTAGATGGTCCGAGTTGTCTCTGGGGCGAGTGATCTCGCACCCACCAATTTATACTTCTTACATTTGTAGTATTCAAATGCATCACACCGGATGCCATATACTGATTAAACAAAAGGAACATTTCAATACATTCCACTTAGTCATGTTAGTCATTGCTTTGCTGAAGAATTTAATATCAATCAAATTTTTATGTAAATGGGGGATATAATGCTCTACGGTGAAGGCCATACCGTGAACTATACTGGTTGAAAATATCAACAAATTTAGTCTCTGGTGGTAGTTTTTCTCATTGACAATCATACAAATTCTTATTTTTAGAAGATTTGTGTGTAAATTGTAAAGTTGAATTGATGTGTTATATTCAATTACCACAAAATCTTTCTTGAGTCAAATCCATGCTTGATTTATAACTCTGTAATGATACTAGAAAACATAAATAAAAGATTCAAGGAATAAAACCTTTATTCTAAAAGATAAAACATAATTTTATTATAATAGTTTCATTGCAGTGCCATTTCAATGCATGTACCATCATCTTTTGGGATTCTGTTTTGATTCAATCAATTCCCTCAAGATTAAAACCACCAACTAACCAAAGATGACAATTACTACTACGCCTTATTCTGTAAATAGATTTTCCTAAGTGTGTTAAATAGTCCTCCTCGGTTTTATTTGGAGGTTTATAAAAACTCCCTAAGAACAAATCAGGTGACCCTATAACTTGCACCTTGACCCACAGTTGTTCACTAGTGTCATCAGAATTTAAATCAGGTGGTTCTGAGCTGAGATATTTGTCAGATATAAGTATAAATACCCCGCCATGAGCGTCTATTTTACGGTCGTTTCTGTATACAATGTACCCTTGTGGGAAAACCTCAGTAGAATCTATATCTTTGTGCAACCATGATTCATTACCAATCATAATATGTGGTTTAGTTGTCTCATTAAGATTATCAATGTCACATTTTTTATTCCCAAACGACTGACAATTTACCACCATTAAGTCTGATCTTTTATTTCGTGTATACTTGTGTGTCTGTTTAGATGATTTTAAAAATAGGGGAAGATGCTGCTGATGGACTCCCTATATTGCCTTCACTAACATGACTAAAGACTGAATTAATAGATGAATCAAAGTTACATGTATTTGTATTCATGACTATTGAATATGTATCAAATAGACTATGTGGAGAAGTCCGGTAAGTCACAAAAGTGCTCATGCCTATTAGTATGGAACGCCAACACTGTCTTGTTATGACCATTTTCATTATATGATGTGCATTTACCTTTATATGATGTGCACTTGTCATTATATGATGTGCAAACACCTTTATATAATGTGCAAACATCATAAATATGGTGTGCAAACATCCTTATATGATGTGCAAAAATCATTATATGATGTGCAAACATACTTATATGATGTGCATATATACTTATATGATGTGCTTATATACTTATAAGATGTGCAAATATACTTATATGATGTGCAAATGTACTTATATGATGTGCAAACATTCTTATATGATGTGCAAACATTCTTATATGATGTGCGAATGTACTTATATGATGTGCAAACATTCTTATATGATGTGTAAATGTACTTATATTATGTGCAAAGATCCTTATATGATGTGCAAATATACTTATATGATGTGCAGATATACTTATATGATGTGTACATATCATTATATGATGTGCAGTTACCATTATATTATGTGCAAATATCTTTATATGATGTGGTTGTGTCATTATATTATGTGCTTGTAATCTTATATGATGTGGTTTGGTTTACTTCATTATATGATGTCGAAACGTCATTATATGATGTGCTTTCATCGTCGTTATGGTCAATGAACATGATTACGATTAGAATGATTACTGTCTACGTCATAACTAATTCCGATCTGCTTCTGTAAACTATAAACCCAGCTCAAATATGTGTCTATCGCTAGCGAGAGTGCAATTAATAGGAAAAATGAGACAATGCAATTTAACAAAATCAACGTTTCAAACAATTCGGAGGGAGATTAAGATCAATTAATACAGGAGCTAATTGGAGAAATTTGCGGCTGTGGCGAAAATATGATAAAACAAATTTTGAGGCTCTTTATAGCTTGCTATTTGGGTTAAGCAAATGCTACGTGTTGAAGGTCGTACTTTGACCTATGATTGTTTACTCTTACAAATTATGACTTGGATGGAAAGTTTTCTCATTGGCTCTCATACCACATCTTCTTATTTCTATTCATTGCAAAATGCACCATTGAACTCACAGTCAGTTTTAAAATTATTTCAAAACAATAGCTATAAAATTATCTACTCGTGCATAATATGGCGAGATGGTTTGTTTTATAAAATGTTATTGAATAATATAAATGGTAAGATGTATAATGTAGTGTTACTCCTACAAAACCATACAAAGTCGGAAACATTTGTTTTATGACGTATACATGTAGTGTTTTGTATACTTCCTTAATTTGTCTTTGAAACAATCTTTTTTCCACAGAAAAAGCCAAAATATCCAAATTTGGAGACCGCATGCTTAGTCCACGTACTGCCCGCGAAATGCGAAATGGTCAGGTTGGGTAATGTTCACATATTTGTATATACAGATTGTTTATTTTCAACTTATTTTAATGGAGACTTTTTTAATTGCTTATAAAATTCTGCAACTTGAGTATGACAACAGATTTGGAGTGGCGTCAACGGTTTCTGAGATACAGAGGGGTTGATTCCTGGTGAAGTGTTTTGGATTTTATTTTTCATCCGATTAGATGGGATTTTTTTCATTGTGTACTCATTTTGATCTTTTTCGGTAATGTCAAAGGATTTTACGTAGTTCATACGGTTATTTAGTTAAAAGGAAAAAAAAACCACTGAAAATCACACTTTGCCACACTTTTTAAATTTAGGGTTTTTGATATTTTTATTTTCCAACAGAGATGAATGGGGTGATGCCCGTCTTTTGCATTATGTTCCTCGTTTTCGTCTCTTTAAAGAATTAAAAGAATTAAATGCATTAAACGTGTCCAAATCCTTACTGTGTCCACCTTATTACTGTGTCCACACTCTTTGTTTCAACACTTGCCCAATTGTTCCGCGCTTTCGCTGGCATCTTCTAGTAATTATAATTCGAAATACTTTGCTTGCTTGTGACAATGGTGTTCGACAAGGAGTAAACTTATCTCCTTTTCTATTTTCTTTACTTTAGATTGACTAAAAAAAATTCTTAGTGAGTAAAAATATTACAGGACTTAACAGAACTATACCAGAAGATCTGGAAAGAGAATTAGAAATATATTTTAAATTTTTTATACCTCTTGACTAAAGACTTTTGAAACCTCTCTCTTGTTTTGTATATATTGTAAAGTTATTATTGTTATCTCTGTACTGATTTCATACATTGACTTTATGAGAATAAAGATATAGATTTAGAGGCCATAATTATACCGGTATGGATGATTGATTGATTAATTTGTTGATTGATTTATATTTACCGCCACTTTCAACACTTTCATGCTATTTCGTGGCGGTGAGTTTATATTGGTGGAGGAAGCCGAAGTTCCCAGAGAGACCACCCAACCTTCGTTTGGAAAACTGACAATTCTTGTCAATTAAGATAGGAGTCGAGCTTACCTGCCACATGCGGTATTCGAACTCACACACCTAAGTGTCGACAGACAAGTGATACAGTAGTTCGACTATTCACACCACTCGACCAGCGAGCGCCCATCTCTTTCATCCGAAATGCTTTAAAGGAGATATGGAATGAAATTCAACTCGGTGTTTTTCATTTGCTTTCAGCTTTTTATTATGTTTTCGTGCATATTTCACAACTTCAATATAGATGGTTATGGATGGATGCTTGATGTGCAGCGGCAAATTGATATGTATATTCGTACAAGAACATGTTACAGCTATTTTCCTGATGTATGTAGTTTAAAGGTTTGGTTGGCTTGCTTGCTTTGTTTGTATAAATGTTTGTTCAAGCATTCAATAACATCATACAAGCGGAAACCCAGTCTATCTGTTGATTAGAATTGTAAAACTTAATTAAAATGCATGAGCAAACAGTTATAAAAACAAAGCAATCAAGCCAATCAAACCTTTAAACTACATGCATTAGGAAAATAGCTGTAATGTGATATGAATATTAACCCTGCTTTGTACTAGACCGACACCCTGAGCCGGATTTTTAACATGCTAGTTCACAAGGTAACTTTCCGAAGGAAGACATGTCACCTTACCCGGACAAATTCTTCTGATTCTGAGCCGACCAGCTTTTGCTCTTATTCCTTAATTTCGCGGGCTTAGCAGGGAAGCAGCAAATATCAATTTGAAAGTCTTTGGATTTGACCCGGCCGGGGGTCGAACCCATGACCTCTCCCACTCTAAGCGAACAAGCTACCACAAAAGCACCACCACATACAGTAACCCGCAATATAAAAGGTTTTGTGGGAAGCCGCTCATTTTTTGGTGGATATGGGGGGGGGGGGGCAACATTTTTGGAAAATGTTTGATTCCAAATTTCTTGAAAGAGATTTTATATTTTCAGAAGGGGAGCGAAATAGTTTGTTTCCATTTTAAATCAGGGAAAAATAAAACAATAATGAAATTTAAAAAAAATTAACCATGTTCTTTTTTATTAAAGTCCATCAAGGAAATACACGTGCTCCTACCCACACTACAGTCGGTGTCTAACACATGATTAATATATAATGTACATATCATCTGTCTAAGCTTTGGTTACAAGGATCTGACAACAATTCGTTTTACTTTCTGTCCTGGTTAATATTACATCAGCCAATACAATTTCAGCCTTCATATTTTTGAAGGTGTGGATCAATCCGACAAAACCAGAGAATCCCAATGGTCTTGAATTGAGCGTTTTCAGATCGGCGTAAGCAAAGCTTGAACACACATTACCTGTAATCTAATCAGATTGGTGTCTAAATGAACTTAAACACTGCATTTATTTATTGTTTACTGAGACCTGTTGTTCTCTTACAGATAGAGAGTTGTATTTTGAATTTTTCAAAGTGAAGATTTACGGCAGCGGCTTTTAATATTTTGCGATTATCCTGGAAACTATAATAGATTTAAAAAAACAAATAGTGCAATGTGTCTGAGTAAACTCTATAGTAAAGGTCCTTTTTTGGCAATTTTGGCTCTTCAGAGTTTTGTTGTTTTATTGGCTATTATCTTGATAACTTATCTATAGAGAAACCTTTTCTTGAAAACTGGTATAGACAAGAACAGATAAAATCAAAGTAGTGAAGTACTGATCATCGGATGACCGCAGATTCTTGTGGATGGTCACAAGCACTTGTCCCAGAAAAAAATCATATCTGTACCTGAAAGTAATGTTAATGTACAGAGATATTTTTTTTTCTGAGACAAGTTCGTGCGTGGATGATGAATAAATGTTCGGGAATTCAACCTCACCGTAATAACTATTATATTGTAGTGGTACAAATTATATATTATTAATCTGTGATCTAAAAAAATTTTTTTTTATGAGTATTCATTGAAGAAATAAACTTATAACAAGCGTTAAGGAATGTTATTTTGCACTCTATAATGTCCGGATTTATAAATCGGTTACCAGCCAAAAACGAAAGCTACGTAAGTAGAAATCTCTTTGGTAACAATACATCGGAATGTTAAAATAAATAAATAAGTAATAATTATGGTAATTTTCTTTCATTGGGGGTGGGGACGTGTGAGGAAACAGTGGAATTTCTCTTATTTTTTTTTCAAGTCTACACCTTGAAGAAGGAAAAACAGTCAATAAATACCCCCTTTTCCAAAGACCTACAAATTCCAACCCCCCTCCCCCCTCTTCCCCCCAGAAAAAGCCACCACCGGACAATTACACACAAACGCACATACACACATTTTCAATACTTTTGTTCGTAATAACAAAAAAATCGTATTAAGTTTCTAAATGCATTATAAGTTTAAAATATTGCGTCAGTAGTGAATCTAGAACTTCAAGTGTGGAAGTTGTTTGCGACTTCACGAACTTAATTTGGATTTGCCGGTTATGGTCTCATTAATATTTACCACACCTTCATTCGATATTAGCTTCAGATGAAAAATTTTCTGCTAGTGAAATTGTTGAAACTAAGGATTCAGGTTTTAACAATTGAGGCGAGCGGAACCAGACGTAAAAATTGATTTCTATGGATTTTGAAGACATCGCCATAACATTATACCGCAAATCTATAACTATATAAAATTGAATGCACCTTTCCATTAAAAAAATGATGAAATTAAAGGCCCCTTTTATTTCTTCCTATTCCTCTTTTTGGGGTTACAAATGACTGGTCCCTTATATAAGCCATTACCCTATCAAAGTCCGATTTTTCCCATTCTTTTGTGTCTATCTTGAGAATATATAAAGAGAAACTCGAACTGCTAAAATAATCAGCAAGGCAAAATTTACATTAATGTACATACTAGAAATTCGTGTATTAACTTCTTATAGATTATTTTTTTTATGGTGTACAGAAATTGACAAATATAATATCCTCCCTTTTTAAAATGATCATAGAGCATGGAATAAAAGAATTATTTCTTAAATTTAATAATTTTAACCGTATGTTCATTATTGCAGACTCCGTATGTTTATTATTTTAGACCAATCGATTAAAACAAAACGTTGCAATTCATATATTTTGACATTTTTCCAACAATATCAGGTGTGATTTTTTGCATCTTAAAACGAGGTACTAATATGCCAAGGTTTATCTCTTTTTAAATCTCAACCATTTTCCAAACGACAGCTCAAAATTTGAGCCTGATTAATTGTTACTCCGCAGAAGCAGATCGGAATCAGTTCTGACGTAGTGAGTAATCGCTTTAATCGTAATCATGTTCATTGACCATCAGGACGATGAATGCACATCATCATAATGATGTTTCGACATCATGATAATGATGTTCTGACATCATATAAAGATGTAAACCGAACCACACCATATAACGATGTTAGCACATAACATAAGGATAAGTTCACATCATATAAAGAAGTTTGCACATAATATAAAGACATCTGTACATGATATAAGATAATTTGCACATCATATAAGACCATTTGCACATCATATAAGATAATTTGCACATCATATAATATAATTTGCACATCATATAATATAATTTGTACATCAGATAATGTCAAATTGTCATCATATAAAGGTGATTGCATATCGTATAAAGGTGATTGTACATCACATAATGCCGTTTCTACATCGTATAAGGAAAGCATCACATAATATAAGGACTCAATCACATAACATAATGGAAAAAGCACATCATTTAATGAATTGTGGACATGATATAAAGATGTTTGCACCTCATATAAATGTGTTTGGACAGCATATAAGGACAACTTCACATCATATAATGACAAGTGTACATCATATAAGGACAAGTTCACATCACATAATGACAAGTATACATCATATAAGGATAAGTGCACATCATATAATGTCATTTGCACATCATATAAGGGTAAAATGACATCATATAATGGCAAATGAACATCATATAATGAGAAATGTCAAAATAAGACAGTGTCGGCGTTCCATATATATGCATTCTTTATGATACAATTTTTCACATGAATCACAACAAACACCTGCTGTTTTCCAAATTACTGCCACATTGCATGATCCACATGGATATTTTGGTGGTTTAGGATATACATTCTTAACTGATTTAGTGTTTAACTTATTCACAGTTATATTTGTGTCAGACGAGACTTTAGGACTTCTTGTACTCCACCTTTTTCACATATTTTGAATATCCTATCATATTTTCGTTTACAAAAATATATTTATGTAATAAATAGCTATCATGATTACGCTATTTCATGGAGAGGTAAAATGATAGATTCCCAAACAAAAAAAAAGTGAGGAACAAATCCTGGTAACAAATGATAACCAAATCATATGATTTCTTTATGATTTGAAAGTGATAAAATTTCACATGCAAATGAGCTAACAAATCACAACAACAAATCACAAACACATTGCTTCCAATTTATAAGCAAATCATAAACAAATTGTCAAGAAATTGTATTGAAATCATTAACAAATCAGAGGATATTACTTTCCTACTTTAAGCAAATCACAAACAAATTTGTTTCAAATTGTAAAGAAATTATAAAGAAATGGTAAACAAATCTTTAACAAATCAGAATGAAATCATATTCCTACCTCAAGCAAATCGCAAACAAATTGTTTTCAAATTATGAAGAAATTATAAACAAATCGTTATCAAATCTTTAAAAAATCAGAAGTAAATCATATTCCTACCTCAAGCAAATCGCAAACAAATTGTTTTCAAATTATGAAGAAATTATAAACAAATCGTTATCAAATCTTTAACAAATCAGAAGTAAATCATATTCCTACATTAAGCAAATCACAAGCAAATCGTCAATTAATTGACATCATCATCGATTCACAGATTAAATCATTTACATCTGGATCAAAAATCTGTTCTGCCCCTGAGACCCCCAAACTTTGAAGTGCACTTGTCTTTATTTTACCTTAGCTACTCCTCTCATTGTTAAGGGATTATTATTTCGGGTTGTCATGAGGGAGCAATTGTTCCCTCTGTGAAAAGTTTCTCTCATTTCTCCAGAATTTGAATCTAACGAGATTTGACAACATGGGCAACCACGTTTACTAGAAGTATGTCGAATACTAGTAGGCGATGGGTCTTAGTCTGGGTCCAAATCTGCTACAGCTCTATACCTGACCAGTCAACATCATGAAAAATTTAAACATAAAACTTGCCAGTGGATATTGTCTGCTGACTGGGGAAGCTACTCTTTAATTGAGCGTCTCGTTCTGTTTACATGTCTTTTACACATTTTTTTTTGAAAATTTATCCAGACAGTACACATAACGAGATATTGAAATGCACAGTTTCCGAATATACTGAAAGTTTAACACCTTTGACATGTTTGAATAGTTGACTTACAATTGAATTCCTGAAACAATAAGTTAATGACTAAGATACTTACCACTGTCATCATTGATAGTATATCTTACTCTTCATCTTGCAACCTTCTTTGTTCAGTTAATGTAGAACAGTATTTGAAATTTGAATTTGACCTCAACCGGAAGTCAGAGATAAAGACAAACCCAGAAAATCTGAATGCAATAACATTGTTTTCATTGTAGCAAATCATCAATGAATCACACCATGATAGCTAACAAAGTTAACAAATCATTTCCTATGATATTCCAAGTAAACAAATCATAACGAAATCACACAATTTTAGCGAATAAAGTTAGCAAATCTTTTTGAAATCATTTCATACGATATTCTATGTAAACAAATCGTAAAGAAATCACACAAAAACAGAAACAAATTGCTAACAAATCATACATTTGAAAGAAATCACAAAGAAATCAGTTTTGGGAATTTGGCGAATTCTGATTTGTTTATAATTTCTTTAATGAATCGCAAGCAAATGGTACTAACAAATTGCAGAATTACGATTTGAAAGAGATTTGAATACGATTTGAAAGCAATTTGTTCATTTATTTTTCTGTTTGGGTTTGACAAATATGTGATGCATTTAAGACAGTGGTTTTAATTGCTACTGTGAAAAAAAGACATACTTATGTGATTAATTTCGGATACAACCCGCGTACTTATGATATAATCTGTCATCTTGTCATATATTTCATCTAAATTTCTATACCTTATTATATCATGACCATTTAGCTGAAAATCTATTCAGTGGCCAATCCCTACCGATCATTACATAATAAGTGCCCCTACCAGGGTTTGTCAGCATATATGCAATCAATACAGTATGAACTTGGTTGAAACTTTTAAAATATATTACTTTTGTAAGAGGAAAAAAATATTTCAAAGATTAAGTTTTTTGCAGATGGATTGTGCTAGGGTAGACAAACATTTAGTTGGGTTGATTGAGAGACACCAGGGGACAGTACTAAAGAGTCATACAAGTACGATTTTCCCTATGTCACTGCAAGTTTAAGACGACCCCTAACACCGTTTTTTTTAGCGGAATTCTTTGCAAAATAATTCAGATACAAATTCCAGACAACGACTGACTTAAAGATTATTCTTGTTGGGAACATATATACTGTGTTTTATTCTAGAATATTTTTTTATACGTTGAAAGGTCATTTCCAGGAAATACATACTGTATTATTTTCCTTGCTTTTACTGCTTCTTGGTTTGTATAAACGAATGAAGAATTCTCTGATTATTTTAACAAAAAATATATTGGGTTCAGGTTATTTTCAGGATTCAAACACAGGTTATGTTTTAGTTAAATAACACACACGATTTACTCTTTGTTCGAGCAAACGTAAAACCTCTCCAAAATTCAAATTCGCGGAAATGTTCACTGTAGGTCGACTTGTCTGTCAATTAGGCGAAAGTCTTGTTCAGTAGAGCAACTTAACTACGGTGATACTTTTTCCATATTGATATTTCTCCCTTTCGCATAGTTGGTTTAGAAATGACAATAATAGAAGACAATCATCGTGGTTCTTTATGTTCTAGATCTATTTGTAGGATTAAATAAAGGCAACAGTAGTATACTCGGGGGGGGGGGGGGGGGGGGGGTCCACTTCAATACTTAATTGATAGGGGGTGCCGCTGGGGTTCTGTTACCCCACCCTTTTCGTATAAGTTAGATTGTTAAAAATGTATACCTTTTCATATATTGCGTAGGTAAAAATGTTACCTTTTCTCATATTGTTTAGGTTTCTTGTGGTGTGTAATGTAAGAGTAGAATACGAGAGAAAATTGGTTGGTAAAAACATAGCCGGAAACACCAAGAAAGATGACAGACGAAGAAGTTATGGGAACTTTATTGACCTTAACATATATTTCTGATAGTTTTTCCGACCTATTCACATTTTTTCAACCTTGAAAATGTGACGTATTCCAGCGGCACGTCCTATCACCTTGTATATAGGAAGTGCCCCCCCCCCCCCCCTCCCCCGCCTCCCGAGGTAGTATACCGCTGTTCAATAGTTATAAATCGATTTAACTGAAACAAATCCGGGTCGTTTTTAATTCTGTCTTAAGGAAAACCACATGTTACACATATAAATTACGAAAGTTTAATGTTTTTATGCATGGCTAATCACTACTTTCAACATGCCTACGTTTAAACTTTAAGATTGTTAACTTCCTCATCGTTGTAACAACCAACCTACATGAAAGGAATATGCTTCAATTAAAACAATGTGCATTCGTTCTAATTATTTGTACATTTATCAATTCATTTGCAGGCCAGAATGTCAGTGAGTACTTTTATTGTTATCTAACATTTTTATTATCTGCGTCGGATAGAAATCGACCTTATCAGTGGCGGATCCAAGGGGGTGGGTTCCGGGGGTTGGAACCCCCCTTTTATTGACGATTAGTGCTTTTGAATGGGGACGTATGGTTGGACCCCCCTTTTTCTGATATTGTCATTATGATTGTATTCTATTGCATCGTTGTGTTTAAAGGGGCATTAGTTACGAGATATCTCTGAAAAGAATATGATTTTTTGTTCAATCATTAATGAAAGTGAAATAGTGAAATAGTGAATAATTACCCCCCCCCCCCCCCCCAACCTAATCCTGGGTTGGTAACCGTCCTTTTGAAAATGGCTTGATCCGCCCCTGCTTATGCAAATGAATATCAATACATCTGTTAACCTATTTTGGTTGAAAAAAATCTCTATGCAAAGTCTGTAACTTTTTGAAAATTGAGTTGATTTAAGAACCCTACAAAACAGACCAGAATTCATCTTTTATTTCGTATTTGAATGTTCCAAATTCCATCAAAGTCGTATGCATGTGCACTTGCATACGGTCGACTTCTATCCAATGCAGCCCATCTTCATTCTTAATTCTTTATCTGTTTTAGCTCTAGTTTTATTTTGGAGAGGGTAAATTATCCGTATCTTACGATTATAATCCGATTGCTGTGTTGGCACCAATGCCTACGTACTACGACACTGAGGGGAATATGCGCATAGCAAACAGCTGATTTTTTTTTAAAGCGTACTTCAAATATCAATCCACACTCTCTTCTCCATTGTACACGTATGTCCGTTAAACAGCCATCCATCCATACATCCATCCATCCGCATACACTGACTTGTGTTTTCAATTGCTCATTACAAAAGAATGAGCTGAAATCAGTAAAACACTGTATACACGAGATATAGCTGCATTCATATATAACTGCTATATATTTTTGTTGTTATTTTTATTGTTTTTTTAATGTGTAGTTTTAAACTAAATAAAAAAACAACAACACTCATAATGATATAGGGCTGGTGCATATAGGACACCAGCAGTTGGAAATATCCTTATCTCTTTCATCAATTTCTCATACTATTTGACTTCAATTTCTAAAACAGAATAATAAAGTACTACTACCCCACATAACTGTTTTGTCCAGGTTTTTATTATAAAAAGTAGAAATTTTAGAAAATGTTAGTATTGTCGTCTATGGAAGAATAAATACTACCGTTTTCCCAATACCGATACAAATCAATTTTCTCATGAAAACGAAATTATACTTTACTGCAAGGTTAAATTTGGAAATAAATGGATTAAAAGGAAAAAATAAAACAAGTAAAAATACGCATTTGAAATTTACCTGATTTTTTTAACAAAACAATGACGATTTCCCCCCATGTTTTCAATTTCCTGTAAGATATTAAAAATGATAAATAATGATTATTTCCTGATATTGTCATTGCATTTTATTGCGTCGTTGTTTTTAAAGGGGCATTAATAACGAGATATAAAAAAATATTTTTTGTTCAATCCTTAATGAAAGTGAAATAGGGAAATAATAATTCGCTTTTAGCAGCCAGCTTGGTTCAATTATGTCAAAATAAGCTAAGAAACATCGCTGATGAATTATTCACTTGCAAGAGAGTAATTCGACCTCATTGAATTCGTATTCATGTGACCTTCGATTAAATCCTTTAGCTAGAGATGGTTCGCTAACTATTTATATCTATATCTGCTTATATGACCGCCGGCTGTCTTCGGAGGTCACCTCGATGGTTAATTAGATAGCGTATAAATAAAATACAAACGAAATGCTGATAAATATTATCGAGTCCATGCATCGTAAATTGTTTATTTTAGACTTTTTATAATTTGAAAATAAAATTTTAGTAAGTTATAAATCAAATATGACAATTTGGTCAAATCGTTGAACATGAATTTGACTGCTAATGCGCTTTTAAAGGGACATTAGCTGTCAATTTATGTTCACTGATTTAACTCAAACTTTCACTAGTCTAGACGCCATCTAATTAACCACCGAGATGACCTCTGAAGTTTGTCGACCGTCATATAACCCGGTATAAACATAAATATCAATAAAAAAAGATGACGATCACGTTCAGTTGGATTTCATTTTATAGATTAAAAATATTGTATATATGTTTTACGGATTCAACGAGGTTAAATTAAGTCAATAATACATCAGCGATGTTTTTGAGCTTATTTTGACAAATTTGGGCCAAACTGACTGCATATAACGAAATATTATTTCAAAATCCCACTTTTATTAGTACTTGAAACAGAAAGAATCGTATTCTAAATTTTTGTCTAAATCATAGCTAATGCTCCTTTAAAGAAGTTATTTTTTACTTATTTACAGATTCAGATCTTTTTTTACCAATAAAATCCATAACAGAGTCAACACCATCATTTCTACAGCCTCTTTCTCCACCCACTCAATATAAAGTGAACACAATCTTCTTTTTTTACGAACAAAATGTTGGTTCAACGCGACCGTCCTATTTATATATACATGTCTCTACTTTTTAAAATTTAAAAAAATGTGCTTTAACAGTTGCATTTTCATTTACAATTTTAACCGAGCAACACTCACAAATAAAGGCAAACACATACAATAAATTACATTTTCTCGTGGTTCATAATGATTATATTAATAATAATTCAGAATGACAATGAGTGCATAATCCGTGAAGCTAGCTCCAAGTAGAAGAACCATTATTTTTGTTTGATGCTGTTTTTTAGTGGTATCGGTGATTACTTGACCGACACTCTGAACCAGATTTTTAACTTGCGAGTTTACAAGGTAACAATCCAAAGGAAGACATGTCACCTTACCAAGAGACTTTTTTTTTTTTATCTCGAGCCGACCAGTTTTTGCTCTTTTAAATACTAAGTGCTACGTGCTCAGCGGTGAAGAAGCAAATATCAATTTTCTGTCTATGGTTTAACCCTGTCGGGGTTCGAACCTAGGACATCCCGCACAGGAGGCGAGCACGAGACCACCGAGTCGGAACATTTATAATATATTTTATACGTAAAGAGTCAACTTTGATTGATTAATTCAACAGACATTATCGAAAACCAACATTTGACTCAAATTTTTACCTAAAAATTGTTGCTGTGAATTTGATTTTTGAGTTAATGACATCAAAATCGATTATGGTTTCCCAAGGGCCATTATCAAACTGCTTAGTGATATAAAGATAAGGAGGCGTGGTATGATTCCCATTGATACAACTATCCACCAAAGTTCAGATAAAGTGGATGTGAGCAATTAAAGGCAACCGTACGACCTTCAAGAATGAGAAAAA
Source organism: Mytilus californianus (assembly GCF_021869535.1). Lineage (NCBI taxonomy): Eukaryota > Metazoa > Mollusca > Bivalvia > Mytilida > Mytilidae > Mytilus > Mytilus californianus. The sequence goes on along the minus strand of NW_026262723.1, from coordinate 35,919,606 downwards.
AACATTGAAAAACGTGAAACAATTCAATTGAGAAAACTAATGGTCTAATTTATATATTTTTTTTTACGAAAAACAAATATGCCAGACATGAACCAAAGACAACCACTGAACTATAGGTTCCTGACTTGGGACGGGCACATACAGAATGTGTTTGTGTGGAGGGGGTAAACACGTTTGCTGGCGCCGAACCCTCCCCTAACCTGAGACAGTGGTGTTAAAGAACAACATAAAGAAAAGGGCTTAACTCATCAGATCGATGCAAAGCAGACAAACATTCAACAAAAACACATACCGGACGTACTAGGGAATTTATACATCAGTCACAACAATAAAGACACAAAGTACAGATATGAGAGTACTCATAGTTACTGATAACTAGTTCAAAGCCACTAACAAATGATAAAAAAAATCATAATTCTAGTGATATTTGGATGTAGTGTTCAAAAGATTTTCCAAAGATAAAAAGTTGTCGGCATATTTCAATCTCTCAATTGTGGTTGTGACATTCAACTTTTTCACAGTAATCCCGAAACCAGACGAGTCTTTTCACGGTGCAATATTCTTCAAAGGTTAGTATATATCTGATTTATGACTCAAATTTTCGTCCATTTATAGGCATTGACTATGACCTTACCCTTTTACCTAGTAGACAGACTTAAAACAATGAGTGGCCTATTCTTTCGACATTTTCAATGCTGGCATGATTAGTCTAAGTTCGGCATATGGTTAAACACGTATTATCCGGAAACAAGAAAACAAGGAAACAAACAATTTCAACCTATTAGTTGCTGATGTGACCCCAAAAAACAACATCAAGAACGCAAAATTCAGGCAATTGTAATAATGTATTAATACTTCTATTTTGCTATGATTGGTAGTTATTTGTATTTCCACATAAAGTACCCTTGTTGACACATTGTCAATGCACTGTGAGATTATACAGTAAATATACTGTACATTTCCATGAGCTTACGTTTTGTTCACTGCTGAATGAAAACTCTTCTTTTGATCATTTTTCAACTAGTTCTGGTTCGCGCGTTATCTATTACAGAATTTACAGAACATATTTAATTTTGAAATTTTGATTGTATATTGAAAAATACAGATTTAATTTAAGGTTCATGCATAGAATTCTTCCAAAGAGACAGAAATATTTCAAGCGGAGAATACACGATTTATCAAAACAGCAATTCCATCAAAGTATATTGCTCTTTTGAGGAAGAGTGGGTATACACCTACATTTCAAAGGAATCTTATAAAAAGTCGGTTGATATTTCAATATTATACTCGACCAGGGACTTTGCCAAATTACGGATTCTCTTCAGCAACGGTACTTAAAATGAAGTTATCGTAGAAAATTTGTCACAGTTTCAAAACAGTTCTACCTTATACTTCGGTAATAACAGTAATACTTCTTACCAAGGTCCGCAACGTAAAAATGCCGATATAATGGCACCATATCTATTTCTAGGATTTTTACCAGTTAGTCTGACCAACAAAAGCACTACACAAGGATACCGTGCTGCAAAACATGACTTTACCTTCAAAAACTGTGACGCCAATCCGAACAGTTATATTACTTTCTACTATAATCCAAATAAAACCTATCCTGGTAGAGTTGGTGTTAGTAATAATTTTATGAACGGTTGGATTAATTGGTCTTCTACATTATCTCAAAGTGAGTATATGAATAATGAATTCTTTTTCGATTTTGAGATGCACATGGGAGGTTGTGGTGGATTCATGACGTCGTATTCTGTGAACAATATCAGCACAGCCTTAGGATTACCTGTTTGTACGTATAAATATAACTCAGAATACGAAATCTTATTTGTTCCAAATCGGTATAGCTTGAAAAAAGTCCGTCTGATTATTTCATTTAAAAAAAAAAAATAATATCCAAAAATGTATAAATGAAATACTCTTCTTTACCTCGTTTAATCCAACCCACCTAAATAGATGTTTGCGTTATGATATAGTTATACAGAAGAAAAAAAACCAAATATACTTAATAATATTGTGAAAACTTATCCCTGGTATATCATCGACCCAGTCTATAATTTAATGCGCCATATACGTGCCGTTTTTCTACATAAGAACTATCGAATCAAATCAGTTGGAAGGCTAAATCGGTTGAAGAAAAAAAAAATGAAAACAACACGTTTTAAATTTCATGCGTCCGAAGCGCTTTTCTGGATTTACCTTCATCAGGAACTCTCAAAGCCGAATATTTGAAAGCCAAGGGTGTCTAAGGACCGAAAACGTTGAAGAGCTATAAACCAAAAGGACTTAAAAAAATAGCCAAATCCATCTAAGGCCAACTTTGCCTGAGGGAGTTGAAACCTTAGTTTCTGTATAATTTCAAAATTTATAAACATGCAATTTAGATAGTTTTGTTATAAATCACGTCAGTACCGAAGTACTGACTACTGAGCTGATGATACCCCCGGGGACTGATAGTCCACCAGCAGAGGTATCGACTCAGTGCTGTAAAAAAATGAAAACAACACGTTATAAATTTCATGCGTCCGAAGCGCTTTTCTGGATTTACCTTCATCAGGAACTCTCAAAGCCGAATATTTGAAAGCCAAGGGTGTCTAAGGACCGAAAACGTTGAAGAGCTATAAACCAAAAAGGACTTAAAAAAATAGCCAAATCCATCTAAGGCCAACTTTGCCTGAGGGAGTTGAAACCTTAGTTTCTGTATAATTTCAAAATTTATAAACATGCAATTTAGATAGTTTTGTTATAAATCATGTCAGTACCGAAGTACTGACTACTGAGCTGATGATACCCCCGGGGACTGATAGTCCACCAGCAGAGGTATCGACTCAGTGCTGTAAAAAAATGAAAACAACACGTTATAAATTTCATGCGTCTGAAGCGCTTTTCTGAATTTACCTTCATCAGGAACGCTCAAAGCCGAATATTTGAAATCCAAGGATGTATAAGACCGACAGAAAACGTTGAAGAGTTATAAACCAAAAAGGACCTAAAAAATAGCCAAATCCATCTAAGGCCAACTTTGCCTGAGGGAGTTGAAACCTTAGTTTTTGTATAATTTCAAAATTATAGATAATTTGATTTCGAGCAAATGAATATACTTCAGTTATTTCAAAAACCTGTTTCAACTCTTTGACACTAATAAAGGCGTGTCCGTTTTGCAATGCAAGATGTATAAATACGCAGCCAAAATATCACAATCAGTAAAATTACAGATTATACAAGTATACTGGTATCTACAGATCTAAGACCGCGAAAACCAGCTCAAACATGTATGTAAATATCATTCACAAGCTCTCAAATGACTGAAATATAAGGGTAACGGTAAATTGTCTCAAAACATATTGATTGATTGATTGGAGGTTGCTTTACGCTGCCTCAGCACAAAAAAGGCTATTTCGCAGAGAGGATTTATTTGTGCAAGGCTTAGAAACGGGTAGAATTCGAGGCAATTCTTAATTTGATTTTGTAGATAAAGACTATACCCAGACCTCATCAACTGTAATAAGAACATCCACAGTGCTCACTACGGGTAAATTTTATACAATTACTGTCTTTTGATGAGGTAAATATGTGGTTTTATTGACTTTTGAAAAAACTGATATTCACTGAGGCCAGCAGCCAAAGGGAATGTTAGTTTTTCTAAAGTCAATTAAACCATTTATTCCATATTGATAGAACTTTAGTAGGTTTTTCTATATGAATGGGATTTTGAATAAATAAGCATATTCACCTGCGGAAAAGTATATTCACCGCGCAAAACGTCGCGTGCTTTTACGTGTATAATTATGTTAAAATCGTTTGATGTACAATTGGTTTTGGTAAATAATTGTCATTACATACATTTATATCTGTACTCTCTCGGAATATGGAATAAAACAATTACTGTCTTTTGTTTCGGTAAATATGTGGTTTAATTGACTTTTGAAAAACTGATATTCACTTCGGCCGTTGGCCTCAGTGAATATCAGTTTTTCAAAAGTCAATAAAACCACATATTTACCTCATCAAAAGACAGTAATTGTATAATATTTACCCCATCAAAAGACAATAATTGTTTTATTCCATATTCCGAGAAAAATGTATGTAATGACAATTATTTACCTAAACCAATTGTACATCAAACGATTATAACATAATTATACACGTAAAAGCACGCGACGTTTTTGCGCGGTGAATATATTTTTTTCTGCAGGTGAATATGCTTATTTATTCAAAATCGAATTCATATAGAAAAACCTACTAATGATCAATATGGAATAAATCATATTATTTGGATTTTCATGATTTTTACAAGGATTGTTATTTCGCGTTTTAAATGTTCTTTTATTCCTTCACTTATCGAAAAAAAACCGACTAAACTTTGGTATTTTCAAAACTAATATGACATGGACACTGATTTATGTATTTGTTAAAAAGAAGACAATAAAAAACAAACAAACAAAAAACAAAGACGATAGCATGGCAGAACTTTAAACAAAACAAAACGACGAACCAGTCCACTATGCACTACACACAAAAAAAACCAAAGAAACGTAGATGCGCATGCAGTTATAGTAGTAATAAGTTGCTGTTCTAATATTAGCACCAATCGTATTGATTATGGTAAGTAAATATTCGATGATAATTAGCCTTCTGTGCTGTAACAATCAAGTGGGAACATAGTAGGGAATATATCTGTGTTAACTGACTTGACATTGATACCCTACAAACCATCATGTCATCCGTAAAACTTCCAAAAGGGATGAATTAAAGTTTACCATTAGGAACATCTATTTTAATAGGTTCCTTGAAAGTAGCTTTGCTCTATCAAGGAAATCATGATAGAAATGAAAGTCCTGGAAGATTGTATCATATACATATATGTGTGCTCCATATGGAGGTGCTACAGGAATATGACAGTTATTTTTCATTCGTTCCGTTGGTTGATATAGTCTGATTTGATTTTGTCAGTTTTTATGGACTTCCCCTCAACGGACCTTGACTTTCAACTTTTAGATAAACTAGACATAACTGTATATGTGGTATTCTTTATTTTGATTATTTATAAATACCATATCAAGAATTACAAAAAATATTACACAATACAGCAGAGCACACCAACCACCAACAATTCATAGAAAATGGACGTACACAGTGCAATATTAACCCCACTCCTAGAGTGGCGGAATAAAAAAACGGCACCTAGTTTGAAAAGCAGGGCAAGCATGTGCTAGCTTCTACAGGAAGGCTCAGATATACTACTTGTCCTTGTTCGATGGAATAGATGCAATTAACAGTCACAAAACCCTTATTATTCAATGAGGTATAGCGGAACGTAAACGCGAAGTTAAATGATAGTGCTAGCTTCTTAAGGGTGTACACCTCCGAGGAGCCAAAAATTTCTGGAATTAAACTTTTTTTCTTAAACTGATTTTTGGGTTTATATGACTGTTAAAAAAATAATTGGTGAAGAAAAAATCATATGGTGGTGCACTTCTTTTTTTGCTACGGCCCTTTGAAAGTACCCAATTTTGATGATTTTCCCATTTTTCATCAATTTTTACCTATTTTTGGGCTATTATCGTGAAAAAAAATCATAGTTCCACAATTAAACTTTTTTTCATACTTTCAATAAAGATGAAGTGGACCAATTTGAATAAATTTAACTTACAAAAACTATAGGTAGGTGTTAATATAAGAAAGTTTTATCATATTTTGATGCTTTTTTGTGTCAAATTTACCATGCTGTCAATTTTGTAAATTTGTGATTTTTCTCTGTTTTGAGAACAAAATGCATATCATTTCAACTTCTTTGTTATAAATGATTGAAAAAATACATATCTAAGAAATTTGAAAAGAAAAAAAGTGATATGGGATGTACATGTTTCTGGTAAAATCATTTCTTGTACCCCTCACCAATTTTCTCAAAATTTTGGCTAAAAAGACTGACTTGATTGGTAATAAAATTTGAAACATTTATTTCTCAAAAACTACTCATTGTAAATACACAATTTTTTCACAGAGTTAAGTTTGATTATAACATTTTTTAAATTCATTTATATTTTCCACCTGTATCATATATTTTGGAAATAATTCCAGAACGAGATTTCAACGAGACTAAAACGTCAGAAAAATACACGTCGATAAGAAAAAGTCAGAAATGCCGTTATTGTCATGGATGAAATGTTCTCTTCATGATTTTATCGAATGAGAATTTGATCATTTACTAGTATTTTGTTTTCTGTACAGAATTTATTTAATACTTATTGGACATAATGTTTTGTCTTAACTTATCCAAATACATGTGCTGTTCTCTTTGTTAGTATTTTTAGTTATCCTTGTACCGTTGGTTGTCATGTATGAACGGCAACTTAGCATTTAGCATAAAATTGATGTCAAATAATGCAATTTGCGTATGAGAGGAGGATTAGTTATAAATACCCAAAAAAGAAAGTATGAGCGGACAAGCGATTTTATATGAAACAAGTAGATTCAATTCTGCAGAAATATTTCCCGTTTCAAGAAGAATAAACAATTCAAATGGAGCTTTATTTCAAATTTATTGAATCGAATCGAAAAAATCGCGACCTGTCATATAGGAATACAATGTACAACTATGATAAGACTGACAAAGAGCAACGGAACGGTATGTCCATATATGAAGTCCTAAAATATACCTGTAAAACATATTCTCTTTTTACAGACGCAGTTGTAGTAACCAATGCAACAACTTCACCGTTAACAAATAAAGACATGAATGAAATAGGTAATGTGTAATAGTAACAAGTGTTGTAGACTGTCCAATGGCAATATTTTTTAAACCGAAGGCATATTGAACTATAGATAAAGAGCACACATTTGAAATATTTCGAACTTTAAATTTTCAACATCCAAAATAAAGGTCTATCGTTAAGGATATTTGACAGAAATTTAAGGAAATTACTTCTTTTTTTGTAGTACATTTTCATATGGTCAAGGTAATTGATAAAACTATTTTGCAAGTACCATGTTAGGCCGTCATCACACTAAACGTCGAGTATTGTAAACCTGTTGACAATTAGTTTCATGTAATGAACAATGGTTTAACATTAAATTTGTTCTCATTTGTACATCAGTTTTAACTTCGTGTACCGGAGATTTGTTCACATGTTATTAGTCATTATTTCAGACAAAGTTGACATTAGATGAATTTGGTTTCTATTTTTAAGTCCATCTTGGTCATTTAGCACCGAAAGTTTTTACGAATTTAATTTTGTTTTATACGTTTTAATAACAATACAGTATAATCAAAACACGCCTGCATGTAAAAGGCGTACCCGATTTACTAGTTCACGATTATATCATTGCCATTTTCAGTATTTTCACAAAACAGTTTTTGCAGAAGAGACAAAAAACTACAGAAATTTCTTTTCTCTATCTGTCTAGCTGATAGTTTATATAAATATTTTATTTTCAAAAATATAATAAAAAGTATAGCTTGTTCATGGAGCTTGTACGCACGAAATTAAAAGAATTTAGGAATAAATTGGGACCACGTACTTTTTTCCTGCTATGTAATAGATAGATACATTTGATTTGGGATATGCAGAATGTGGTGGGATTAATCTGATTTAACCCCCTCCCCAAACCTGGGACACTGGTGCAAAAGTACAGCAGAAGAAAAAACTTAAAAAGTCAATTGAAAAACTCATCAGATCGATACAAAGCAGAATAATATCTAACGAAATAAACTCATCATAGATACCAGGATTGAAATTTTGTAATTGCGCCAGACGTGCGTTTCGTCTACATAAGACTCATCAGTGACGCTCGAATCAAAAAAAGTTAAAAGGCCAAATCAAATAAAGTACGAAGCTGAAGAGCATTGGAGACCAAATATTCCCAAAACACAGACCGGACGTGGCAGGGTATTTCAATATCCCCACAACAAAAAACACTAAGTGCATATCTGAGAGTACTCGCAGTTACTGACAGCCAGTTCAAAGCTAATTACAACTAACAACAAAAAAATCATTTATCTATTTAAGACTAAAATATCAATCAGTACACACCCAACATCCAATTTATTTAGTGTAAAGACGTCATTAACGTCATTAACAGTCAGAGAAAACATGACCTTGTGCAATGTCAAGATACAGGTATCGACAGATTGTATATAACAATAATTCTTATATGATTTGCATATCTACAAATACTTGAATCCGATTGGTCCGTTTGAATATTTTGCTTTGGTTTACACTTCGATAAATCATGTTGCCGAAACTACTTTCGTAACCTTCACTGTGATCGTTTCATGCGCGATACTCATGCATGGGATCCAGGGGGGTTCTCTAAGCAAATTGAAATTAAAAAATCAAATCAAATACATAACTGTTGTTTCTTTTTTAACGCATAACAAAAAGAAAAAAAATGTATTAAAGCTTGGAAAATGTATAAAATTAAACATGTTAAAATAAAATAAAATTCCACGAAATGTCATGAGTGATCATGGCGTCATACGAATGAAAACTATCAAGCTGATGCTTATTCCGTTACTTGTTCGCTTCAAATTGTAATGTCTCATTGAAATGAAGTTTTTGTGGTAGGTGTCATTTCATTTAAGATTCATTAGCATTAATCGAACAGTTAAGGATTTCACAAAGTTAAATTAGTTAATATGGCGGATAACTCCTTAGTTACGACATGTCAATTGCGCATTTGATGGTAAATAGTAGCTAATAAACAAAACATTGTTCATTAAAAATTGCGAATTTTTGGCTTAAGAATTATAAGGATTAAACACATTTTTTTGTAGAGGTTATGATATGTAAACTGCATCGCTTACTCACAAACTTTACATAAAAGTCCTTCGGACCTTTATTCAGTTTGTGAGTTAATCGCCCCAGTTTACACATCAATTACCTCTAGAAAAAAATGTGTTTAATCCTATAAACATATTTAGTTTGGTTTTAATTTAGTAATAACAAAACCCAATATCTATACCAATAAAAACAATATTCAAAGATCTAATTACAGTGTTGAATTGACAGCCTTTCAGAACAAGCTAATTTAAAGGATCGATAAGTATACCCGGATTGTATCGTAGAGTATATTTGATGAACATGACTTAATTTTATTTCTTGAAAAATCTGCAATTCAACTTTTTGAATATTCTATAACTTATCACCTTAAGCATAATTTTAGATTGAACTGGGTTTAAGTGAAGACAAATTCTCATCTTAAATTTTTAAGATTTTTTTTTTTACAAAACTTTAATTTCTAGCATCTTGATGTAGTAAACAAATACAATGTTATAAACAGAAATAAAAATACCAAAGTTAGGTGACAATTCACAGCGATTAGGCACTTAATGGAATGTGTTTTTTTCAGCTGAGTATGGGAAAAATTGACATTTAGTGCTTACATGTACATATTGGAAATCTTTTTCATAGGTTCGAGATCAAATAAGGACAAGGCGGCTTTTTAGGTATCCACAAAGCCTTTAAGCGAATTGAACAATTTATCCCTACGTGTTTTATAGAGTATTTAGACTCATAGTACTGGTTCTAGAAAAAGACGTGAGCATTTTATACCAGAACCGTTTTGTCGTACATTTGGAAAACGAGCTGCCGTACTGTAAATTTGTCAAGTCGAGCAAGTTGTCGTACTCTCAGTCCGAGTCTATTTCTTCCGGATATTCTTTCAAAAACACATTTTTCTCCGCTTCGATGGTACACAATTTCCTGGTCCCGATAGAATACACAGTGGGCATAGGTATCGATAAATAACATTTTTCTAGAAATATGTAAAATTGATAACATAATTATGTTATATCATGTACAAATCCACTGTATATAAATATTGATATCTCACAAAATATTAATTGGTCGAGATTTTTCTTTGTGATGTTGAACAAATATCATACCCCCTCTTAGCATCGTACTCCCCTCTAGACATATTTCAACAGGAAATCAAAACAAAAAAAACCTTAAAAACCATTTTATAGAAAATATTTTGGTAAGTATACTACTTATGCCATGTCATTATGAAATCCAGGGCATATGAGAAATATTGCGTGCATTTGCATATTTTCTTTTTTGGAAGACAGAGACAGTAGTGAAAAAAAAAATCGCCAAAAAGAAATATCACTTTTCGAGAAAAGAGAAAATTCGAATATCTCGCACAAGGTAATGAGGATAATGTTTTAATAATCGAGTTATAGTAGATTTCATCAACTTTATGATTTTGACCCTTTTAGTGAAACAAATGCAGGAGAAATTGGTTTTACTTTAACATGAAATGATGTCCCCCATGAAATATTGTCCATCGGACAAAATTTCATATAAAATAGTGTCCTTGTCCATGAAATTTTGTCTCCTCCTTCTGGACAATAATTCACTGCGAAATTCTGTCCATTACAATATTTCACTGTTAAATACTATCCATGAAACATTTCTTAATCAAATTATGTCTTCCCTGAAAAATTCTCTGCAATGAAATTGCGAGTGTTTCTGGATTTTTAAAAATATTTTTCATGAAAAGTATGTGTATAACATGGGACATACTATAGTATTGTATACTATTCCCAGGTATAACCATAAATAGCAGCATAAATTAATTATGCAGGTTTGTTTATTATAATATCAATCAAATAAAACACTTCAATGATATCAATATCTAAAAAGTGAAATAACAAAAATACCGAACTCCGAGGAAAATTCAAAACGGAAAGTCCCTAATAAATTGCAAAAGCAAAAGCTCAAACACATCAAACGAATAGATAACAACTGTCATATTCCTGCTTTGTACAGGCATTTTCTGATGTAGAAAATGGTGGATTGAACATGGTTTTATAGCTAGCTAAACCTCTCACTTGTATGACAGTCGTATAAAAATCCTTTTTTTATTGAATGTTTGAACAAAACAAACAGACATAGGTAAAAATATCAAAAATAGGGGTACAGCAGTCAACATTGTGTTATAATCTTAATCACTATAAAAACAAACAAATATGTCAACAAAGAAAATCAAAAAGGCATATCGACAAAGCACATAGTCAAAAACGAAGGCAAGAATACAAAAATTTACCATAGCACAATAACACAACGACGAGATGTATAAGTACCGAGTCACGTCAAATGGATATTACCAAAAAATAGACTAAACAGTAAAAGTAAAATATTAAATGATTATAACCTCCCTTTCAAAATTTTATGACAATCCATCTATGAATAATTACAAGTTTCTGGGTAAAGGCTATGCTTAGTTCCCAGATTACCAGAACCAAGTGCTTAGAAAGGAGAGACAAGAATGGTATAAAGGTTAAATGTTTTCAAACTTTATTTCAGGAATGGTTATTGGACTTGTTGTGGGTCTGGTATTGTTCATACTTGTTCTGGTTGTAATTTCTATATTCATTCGAAGGTATTGTTATTTAAATGAAACTAAAAATTCTAAATATCCAATAGATTCCGTCTCTACGATCAAAATATTAAATTGTATCATTTTGTCATTTCAGATGCTAAAAAAATTATAGGTAAATTCTTTGTTCTTACACCAATATAAAAATAATAATGTGCAGCTTATGTACTGAAGTTTGAATGATTAAGATGTTTTCAACCAATTGAAATTTTTCGGGTTACTAGTATTTGTTGAAAATAATAGATAAGACGCTTTAGATTCTGAAAAGGTCTAATTATATTGCATTTCAAGAGGATTTCGATAAATAATCTGAAACATCATGATATTTCTGAAAACGACAAAAGAGTAGAGCAGAGTCTTTTAAGCAATTACAGTTCTGCATCAAGTAGACAAAGCAATTGCGTAACTTTAAAATAAATAGATATATTGATTTTGTCTTCAGAAAATATATGATCCACTGTGCCGTATTTTAGTGACAATATCAGACTGAGTTAATGAGCTGTGGGTGATATTTCGGTACCGACAATCTTTGAAAACGAAATTATATGGGTATGATATACATCATACATGCTACAGCATCTTCTGGCATATATATACATGCTACAGCATCTTCTGACACAACAAATCATAAAAAATAATACAGACACAGCATTGCTTTCTAACCATGATCTTTTTCACAACGACAAGGAGACTAAAGGTAGTGAAGAGAGTAACAACGTGCAAAAAGAAACAAACCTATCTCAATCTAAATCCTATGATTGATGGAAAAAAGTTGAAAAAAATATGAAATGGGAAAAGTAAAAAGGAGTCATTTATTCATATCATAATATTATCCTCTTATTGTCATGTGCATTAGCATGTATGAATAATAAAAAAACGGTAGTTACAATCCATAAAGTTTGTTTAATCATAATGATGTAAAACTATACGCTTTATTTCAAATATTTTAGGTCTTTTGGATCGAACAAATTAAAAGAATCGAAGGAATGTTATACTGGATCTCAAAATAATGATATGGCACGTGAGACTGGACTTCCAAACAACACTCAGTACCTGGATTTAAAAAAAGACAACTACCGATTATCACTACCAAAACCCCGCAAACCGTGCAGTTTCTGGTAGAAAACGAGATTTAAAGCAAACAAATTCAAATTATGATTATGCTACTGTTGACCCATCTAGTGAACAAAGTCATATTTCTGAGATAATATCTAACAATGCATCTTCAAACAACTACTTAGTTTTAGACCCAAATATAACGGGTTATAACCGATTTGAAGGTAAAACCAAAAACTGATCAATATGAACTTGCCCATCCAATCAATACGCGTAATGATAAAACAGGCTTTATTACCAAACCAGATCGCACAGATAATACGTATGGTCTTCTTGAAGAAGGGGTGTATGATTCATCACGCGACAAACGACATAAACAATCTACAACCTACATTTACAGTCATACTGTCGATACGGTATATGATTCTGCAAGTCGTTTCAGGTCGGATTCGGAAAATCAAGACACGTACGATCATTTCATTGGAGGGAAAACAGAAGACAATTACGATATTTCAAAATGTTCTTAATTTTTCAAATCACACAGAATACACTTTTCTATCAATTATCATATTCTTTGAAAAAGTCTTTTCTGTAACAGTTATTAACGAAGGAAATACAATTCCTCAGAAAAAAAAATTTTGTCAGTCATTTTGCCTGAAGTATTCCCATATCTCAGAGACTAGAAAGCAATAATTCTACTCTAATTTGTCGACAAAGAGAACACAATGTCTACTTTTTGCAGCCAATGATAATTAATAAAATATTATATAGAATATAAAAATAATGTATAAATTCAGGGGTAATAACAACAAGAAGGTAAAACAGAAAAAAAAATATAACAAAAAGAAAAAACGTAAAGAAAAAAAAAATAACAAAACAAAAACGTAAAGAAAAAAAAAATCAAACAAAATGTTTTTTATTTGTTATGTTAAAACACACTTGTGACGTAAATCTATTGTTTTAACTCTCCATTATTTTCCAGGAATAAAGAGTTATTTTCTATTGTCCGCCTTTAATTAGGAGTATGAAATACCCTGAGGGAAAAATCTTTGTGACTAGTACCTAGACTTTGTAACCGATGACAACAATTTACCTATAAGACTTGCCAAAAGTACATTTGGTGTTTATTTTTGTCCCCTCTAACATTGTTTCCTATCAAAATGCAGTAATTTTACTTGAAACCCCCTTTTGAATTAATGTTCCATATTACTGCGTATTTTTATAAGAAAAGTGAAAGAGAAGAAAATAAAAATAAAAAATGTACTTGTAAGAAGTGGTTACAAACATCAAACAAGGAATACATCTGCACTTGTGTTCGTGGTATCGGTGTTAAGGAGACATGACGACTGAAAAAAAAAGAATATAGGAGCACTGCATATTTATTACTATACTCAGACATTTCTAACATCAAAACACAACACTGACTGAAATATTTCACTTCACTTCATGGAAATATTCAATGTAATTGACAAATTGCATTCAGATTTGGATATTTTGAACTTTCCGGAATCATCGTTTTCACTATCGGTTCGTCCTTGGAGAACGGAATTGATTTTCCTTTTCTGTTTTTCGTTTGTTCTTTTGTAATTTCTTACAGCATTCGATCTATGACCCGTGACCTCGAATATTAATTGCACATTTACACCAGCGTCGTACATCCTAGTTGCGGCAGAAGCTCGAAGTGAGTGGTTAGTGCGGTAACCACCTATACCGGCTTCCTGACAAATGCTAGCTACAATGTTAGCAAGGCTATGTCTACCAATTGGTTGATCAGCATACCAAATGTTTCCGTTTGGAATTTTCAAAGGTCCCAAGTACAACGCAACGGCTTTCCTAGGAAACGGTGGACAGTGAGAAACATACAATTCAAACAAATTCACAACGTACCTAGCTTGATTTTCGGTATTTTGATATGCCACCACAGATTTTCTTTTAACGTGTTTATGCTTGATATCTCCTTGGTCTGCCTTTGATTTTGCTTCAGTATAAATCAAACACTTTGAACCATTCTTTTCATTTATTTGAAACTGCGATAAATTTCCCCCTTTAAAATCTCTGTGTTCCTGGCCACCTCTTAACGCAAAGTTTAAACCTATTAAATAGACTAGCGTATTTAATAAATGACGAGCGTTATCAGATCCTAAAAAACCGCTTGCCCATAACTTTTCTTCCTCCTCCAAAGAAATTTCTTCGGCCTCTTTTTTAGGAACGCGAACTTCTGCTCGTAATTTCATTACATTATCTAGGAAATTTTTTATCTGAATAAAGCTAGAATCAGATAGAAACTTGTGATTATGTCCAAGTGTATCCATGTATAACAGTAAACAAATAACTAGAGAATATCAGCGTATCTGGGGGATATTCAGTTTTATTCCATATTGATAGAACTTTAGTAGGTTTTTCTATATGAATGGGATTTTGAATAAATAAGCATATTCACTTGCGGAAAAAGTATATTCACCGCGCAAAACGTCGCGTGCTTTTACGTGTATAATAACGATACAATGTTTGACCTTTAGTTGGTTTTGGTAAATAACTGTTATTTTATACATATTTTTCTCGCTCGGAACATGGAATAAAACAATTACTGTCTTTTGTTTCGGTAAATATGTGGTTTCATTGACTTTTGAAAAACCTAGTGACATTCAGTTTTTCAAAAGTCAATTAAACCACACATTTACCTCATCAAAAGACAGTAATTGTATACCATCAGTTTTACGAACTTCACAAATGAAGCGGGAAATGGAATAATTCAATTCATCAAGCGACATTTCAACCAGATCTACGCGAATTGGACTAAGTCCCCCATTGTCCCACATTTGGATCATTCGCCCTAATATTTCTGGTAGATTTCCATAGTTGGAATATGGTCGTTGCCCACTTGATTTTGCTTATGGTAATGTCAGCAAACCTACAATATTAAGAAACAATTATAAATATTCTAGCAAACACGCAGCAAAAATACATATCTACTCTATATTTCAATATTATTAATTGAATATTGCAGTTATGAGAGAGAGAGAGAGAGAGAGAGAGAGAGAGAGAGAGAGAGAGAGAGAGAGAGAGAGAGAGAGAGAGAGAGAGAGAGAGAGAGAGAGAGAATGCGAGAGAGAGAGAGAGAGAGAGAGCGATAGCAAGAGAGAGATATACACCTCCCTTGATCAGTAGAGTTGAATGTATAAAAAAGTATGATTAGGCTAGACGATAACGAGACAGCAACCTAACGATATTAAAAAAAATGGTCTATGAAGGTCAGCATACACGACTAAAAACGAATATTTTTTTTAATAATGTATGAATAAAGGGAGACGTGGTGTATACATCAATGAGACAGCGACCAAACGATACAATATAAAAGATATCTAGATCGGAGACAACATATACAGTTTTCACAATAAACAGTTTCATATCGTCCCGAGTTTAAAAAAGTTAATAACTTAACACACACTGTGAAAGATCTGACAATACGAAAATTCGAAATTCCTAAAAAAAAATAAAAAAAAAAACCTAAGAAGATAGGACATGCATATATATGATTGTTTTATGTCACTATTTATATCTAACTATAGAATTATACATTGCTCCGAAATAGCTCCCGATATAGAAATGTAGTATTTAACCGTATTTTGTATGACCGGCTGTAATTAAGTATCAAATGGAAATTAAATTCCGAACCTTAATCTTACTATCCATATCTGTAAATTCGTTGGTTAAAAACTTAAATAAATAAAATTGAGAATGGAAATGGGGAATGTGTCAAAGAGACAACAACCCGACCATAGAGCAGACAACAGCCGAAGGCCACCAATGGGTTTTCAAAACACTGTTTGTGTTTTACCATGATGTATTGTATAATATATGTAACAGTTCTTTTTTGTGCACAAATAAGCCAAAAAAAAAAAAAAAAAACAACAAAAAACAGTATGAATAAGAAGGCGATATTGGTCAAACTTTTGTTTAGTCCGACTGTGACAAAATACCGACAAAAACCAGACAGCTGGTCGAATCTTTTGTGAGAAGTTATTTGCGAATTTCTAAATATCAAACTTAAATATTCATTTCAATACAGACAAGGGAAATTACACAAACTTCCTTATTTTTTTATGTACAGATGAACGAGAAGACTTTATCACGGCACACAACTGATCCTTATCATTTTGTATGAGACCTTTATGATGTAATCATGCACAAGGGAAGACTGCTTTACATTTTTTCCAGAGTTAAATGGGCCCTGTTATATATATTTCTTAGTTAACTAAGTATAATCGAAAAAATATTGACATGATATTTGACTGACTGTTGATTGCTTAACGTCCAGTGGCAACTATTGCATAACCTAAATGACGACAAAGCACGCACAATGCCTCATGATTTAGTATTACTGTTTATTTTGTGTTTTGAACAAAACGTCTGTTTATATATATATCAGACATAAGTTACTTACTTCTTTGATTGCATATCTTAGACTTCTTTATTTGTCTTTGGCTCGTGAAATCTTGAAGTTGATGGTTGATGACCTTTACTTTCAATTTTTGAGACATTTATAAGTAATTCATCGTCAGACTGTGTTAATCTCGGATTGGAAAACATCTACATCTACATCTACATCGTTGAAATGCAAAGGGTCTAAGACCTATCACCTAAGTACTAATTAAGTCATTCAATATGGTGCTCATTAAAACATATTTACATGTGAAATTAAAATTTAGTGTTTGTTGCGTGACTACTCTGTTAAATAAGATGTGAGGCTGTTCTTGAATGCCTCTGCATCTTCTATATTTAACAGTCTTGATGGTAAGGTATTCCAGTCTTTGATGGTCCGTGGAAAGAAGCTGTATTTGTAGGTGTTGGTTGAAGTTTGAAGGTTTCTAAATTTACTTTGGTGATATTTCCGTGTTGTCCTGCTTTGTTGTTCTACATAATCTGGAAAATTTATGGCTATTTGTTTATGTAAAGCTTTGTGGAACAAACAAAGCCTTTTTATTTTCCGTCTGGTCTCTAATGATGGTAATTTTAGCTCATTAGAAAAACTTTCGTCTTCAGAAATATCAGAACATGCAACTGAATATGTTTTACTAGTAGTAGTAGTATCATATCCCAAGAAAAAATTACATAAATCCAAGTTATCATCATTGGTTTCTTGTGAAAATGTGTTTTGCGTAAGAAATATTTCCTCAACGTCCGAACGTGACATAATCCAAACTTGGACACTAGCTACTATGGACGTTATTGTTAAAATCAACCCAATTTAAAGCAACTGTTGTAAAAAGAACTCACTAGTGAGTTTATAACTACTCACATAGTTAAGTAAATTCTTTAAAATTTTAAAAGGTTCAGTGAAGGGAATGTTCAAGTGATCAATAAATTATATATTTTATTGTATTACTAAAAAAGCAAATATTGTAGTGTATTTGTTATTTTTTAAGTGTGTTTTAAGTGATAGAATGACCAAATAACTGTCCATTCCTGTGAAATTATGGGCGTTGACCCTTCGGGCCTCCGCTCCATCATTTCCTAGGAATGGACAGCTATTTGGATTTTCTTTATAACCTAGAGTAAGTTAAAATAAAGACGATTGTCTTATATGTATCTGTATATATACGTTGAAGATACCAATTCTGGCTTTATCCAACGGGAGAGAAAGACGCATATTGACGGTGTTGAAGAGCTACCTTAAGCTCTCAACTGTGTTAGCGCATACAATACTGTCTTCTGCAGATGGTGCCAATGAATTATTATCTTGACAAAGAAAGATTTCTTATATGGATCCGTATTATATGGTATAGTGTATAGTACCTTCGTATTGTTCTACAATGAATTTGACACTATATTGGCACTTTCAAAGTTATCAAATTTTTTCGTGAAAATTTGTCTCTTAGGTTTACTTTTAACAAAAAAACCCGTTAGGATCAACAGCTGGGACCAAACCCTCAAACACTTTGTAAAGAAATACCAGCCGTTGACTTGTTCTTCTTGACTGTAGATTATCCAGTTCTAACTCGGCTAGCATTTTGGTGACCGACTCTAGATCTGTAATGGCCTGTTATAAATCTGGCTGCCCTACGTTGAATATTTTCCAGTTGGTTTATATCGTGGTATGTATATGGATCCCATATTATGGCCCCATATTCAATAGTGGATCTTACTAACGACATAAATGCGGTCTTTTTGCAATCTTTTGGGCAAAATCTTAGATTTCTTCTAAGAAAACTGAGCGTGGAATTGGCTTTCTTGGCCACATTTGAGATATGTGTAGTCTATTTCAGGTCTTCCGATATTTGCTAGCCTAGATATGGATTATGTTGGACTTGTAGTACGTGTTCGTCAAGGCTGTACATTTCTGAATTTTGTTCTTGATACTCAATATGTAGCACTTCTTTGCATTGAAGCGCATGTCCCAGTCTTTGACCCATACTTCTAGATTTTGGAGGTCTTTTTGTAGGAGTGTATGGTCATGTTGTGAATTAATGGTCCTGTATAGAAGGCAGTTATCTGCAAAAAGTCTGACCGATGATTTAACTGCATCTGACAGGTCTTTAATGTGGCAAGGGAAGAGAAGGGGTCTTCATACAGTTCTTGTGGAACACTGGAGTCAACTGTAGCTTCTCACCATCAACAACTGCTTTCATTTTCCTTTAAGTCCTCTCACACCATGTTTGTCCATTTAATGAAGTAGTTTGTTATTTGGCACGGTATCGAATGATTCAGAGAAGTCCAGGATAGCTACATCGGTTTGTTTTCCTGCGTCAAAGGATTTCATAAAGTCATGTAATATACTAGCAGTTGGGATTCACAGGAATAGCCCGATCTGATTCCATGGTTTAGTGATGTAAGTACCCTGTGCTTCTCTAGATGTTTAAGCACTTGTCTACAGATAATGTGTTCTAGTAGCTTGCATGGTACAGATGTTAGTGATACTCCCTTTTTGAAGACACTTGAGATATTTGCACTAAGCCAGTCTCTTGGTAGCGAACCAGTATTTATATATTTTTCAAATATTAATGGAAGTCCAGGTGCTAGTTGTTTCGAGTATTCGGTTTTGTATTCCATCTGGGCCTGATGCTATAGTTTATTCAGTTCTTTTTTTCCTTGCCTGCTGGTATAGCCCTGTTTTCTTCTTCAACATTTTCCTGATTTTGTGATTTATCCAAGGTAGGCTGGTTTTTGAGCGCATGAGTTTTGATGGTATGTGTTTGTCCAGTTTTGTCTTTCTTAAACTTGTCCAATAATTCCTGTGCTCTGGCACCAGTTTTATACATGTCAGTGATGTTGGTTGAAAGTATAGTGAGGTCTTTGTGTAGGTCTTCCCATTTTGCTTTGGAGTATATATAGCATTTGCGTTGCTTCTAACTTTGGTAGTGTGGTTTTATGTCACAATCTGTTACAATCATATCGTGGTCAGATATTCCTGGAGCATTTGTAGATGTTTTGATAAATGACGGGTTTGTAGTCAGTATTATGTAAAGTATGTTGTTGCCTCTTGTAAGTGTATCTGTATTATTGAGTGTGATATGATAAATTCCATTAATGCTCTTTGAATTTCCTTGTCTTGTGCATTTAGCTGTACAGACATGGTGTTCCAGTTCTGGGGAGTTGAAATCTCCAGTTGGTATTATGTTTGGGTTTTTTTTTTGAAATCTGGTCTAATGATTTATCTACTTCTTTGATATCTACCATGTTCTGATGTGGCATGTAGAATGAACCTATCGTGAGGTCTTTTTTGTCTTTCAGTTGTATTTTTACCCATCCAATCTCGCATTTTGTTACAAATTCTGGTTTTTCCATTGCAATTACATGTATGTCGTTTTGTACAAGAATGAAAACACCGTCGCCCATTGCTGTAGTCTGTGTAGTTTTCAGGGAATTCACTAGATTTAATTGCATCTTTAGTGGGTTTTTCCATGTTTTTCTCCATTAAGCCAAGACTCTGTGCCGCAGCTGTGAAGTTTTCTGGGAAAACTAAACTAGATTTAATTGCATCTTTAGTATGTTTTTTCCAGGTTTTTCTCCTTTAAGCCAAGACCCTGTGCCGCAGATGATGTCTGGTTTGATGTAATTAACTACAGCTAGAAATTCAGAGGTCTTGTCCCTGATGCGTCTACAGTTTAGTGTTAGGATTCTTAGGTTTTGCTTCTTTGGTGTGTTTAAAACGTAACTGCAGTTAGTTCTGTTCTTGCTTGTGTTACTTTTTGGTGTGTTATTATGCATGGACTGCTGGTTTTTAGTGGACTGAATGCATATGATGTGATGGATTCAAATTTACTGCTATGGGTTAAAGGATCAAAATAGTTTGAAGTGTTCAATTTATAATTGTGAAAAGTAAAGGTTGAGACATTGATGACTTCACATTTATAACACAGCCATTGCACGTTAGATCTTTGCAGTAAATCGTAGTCTGCGGAACAAAATTCTATGCATGTTCTATGGTGCCAGATATAACAGTCGTCACTGCATACTCTTTCGAATTCCATGTGACTGAGTGTTCACAAAGTCCACATGGGTAAATACTTTGTTTTTTGTTCTTGGTCCAGGGTTTTGTCCATTGTCCTGTGCAGGAAAATTTTTATAACTATTGAATGATTTTTATTTGGTTTAACAGGTAATATCATTCGTTGATGATCATTTGCTGTTTAGAAGATTTGTAAGTAAGTGACGATGGTCCCATGATTTTTCATTGAAGATGGATTTTCCGATGTGACATATGAGAATCACTGCTATAATTGAAGTAAATATTTTCATCTTGTAGAATTTTGCGATTGTTTGAAAGCTTAAATGTTGGATTACTGTTAAGGTCCTCGGTTTAGCTCGGAAGAGCCCGTGATGACTGAAAGCAACAACAGCAATTACCAACAGTTAAGTTGTGCTTGCTCGGTAATCTTCTTTAGCCAGGTCTTCGCCAACAAGTTGTCTGGGTGGATTCCTTCAGCGTATAGATTGTGGTCATATTGTGTCCTGGTTGTACATGTAGCTGTTCTGTGGTCTCCTTTTTTTATATTTAGATTTTACGCAACTTTTTGGAAGTTTTGGTCCTCGGTGCTCTTCAGCTTTGTACTTGTTTTGGCTTTCAAACTTTTTTCATCTGAGCGTCACTGGCTAGTCTTGTGTGGACGAGACGCACGTCTGGCGTATTGGATTTTAAACCTGGTGCCTTTTGTTAGCTATTATTCGTGTGTTTCTTTGTCCTATATGCTCTCCCATTTATTTGTATTGTAATCCTGTCATGTAATGTTGTCATTTTAATGTTATATTTAACATTGCCATAAAAGCGGGAGGTTTGGCATGCCACAAAACCTGGTTCAACCAACCTTTTTTTTCTTAAAATGTCCTGTACCAAGTCAGGAAAATGGCCATTGTTATATTAAAGTTCGTTTCTGTGTGTGTTACATTTTAATGTTGTGTTTTTGTTGTGTCGTTGTTTCCCTCTTATATTTGATGCGTTTCCCTCAGTTTTATTGTTTGATTTGTTTTTATCTCTATCGATTTATGAGTTTCGAACAGCGGTATACTACTGTTTCCTTTATTTATCTGTAGATCAAATGAAAATTTGAGAGAGTGGCTGTTAATGCTGGGATTTAGTTCTTTGACGATACTGTTGTGACAAGAATTCTAAACTGACCATTTGAGGCAGAAAATTGTGAACTCTCATTGAAAAATAGGCATACAGTAAAATGTGGACTGGAGACACAGGCAGGATTGGATACTTTATATAATCTTGAATGTTGGAATGATTGACTGCTAAACATTTCATTTACAGTATGTATTCTGAAATGCATTCAATATGTTAAATTGTTTAGAAATGCTTATATTTACTCTTCGCAGTGATGACTTGGTATGCTAGTAAATTATCCTGTTCTATAAATTTTCAGGCGATGTGTATTTACGGTGGCAGTTCCAGCGGTATATTGAGTGTGCTGGTGTTTCAAGTATTGTTATTTTGCAGTTGGACTAATTCAATAATTTTTTGTAGTAATCTATCAAGTGATTTATAGTTTCATCAGTGTAGGTGTTGATAGATATGTATTTTTTGTTATAGGATGTTAGGTGGCATATGCCTAGCAAGACATATCCATATAGCTCCTAATTCTCTAGTTTTGATATTTAGGGTTGATTATAACCATTTAAGTCGGTCAACTATTTTAGCATCAATCTTGCACCACCAAATAATTTCTTTTTCTACTGTGTTTGATCTGTTTACATGTTTACATGGTTTTTGAGCCAGTTGCCTTTTCTGTCCGAAAAAACGACATGTGTATATTCCTTTTGTGTGGTTGGCTGTTCTTTTGCGTTGTTTAGGAATTTTACAAGTTTGGAGTTTGACGTTTGCTAGTTATTAATTTTATTAATTCTTTACAAAGTGATATGTTTGGGATGGTTTATTAGCTGATTAATTTAATTGCCATTAGCTATTTCCCCAGTATTTCCATAAAAACCTTCACGTAAAAAAAGTCCTTGAAATCTTACTAATTTCATTCTTTCACAGCTGCCTGTGTATGTTAAGAATTCCTTACAATATCATTACATATATTATATATCGGAAAGTTGAGACTTTGTCCATTTGTATATTTCACAGTATAAATAACGAATCAAAAGATTTATCAGTACTGTTACTATAAGTATCCGTAACACATAATATATTATTGCTACTGATAATTTACGTGTCTTTTTAATCTTGTGCACTTAAATACACCAGGAATGGAACCTACTATTGCTGTATCTAAAAAACCACTAAAAACCATCAGTAATGCTAAAGCTTTATGGTTTTAGTGCAAAATCCTTCGTCCATTCCATTTATGTTTTCTCTTTGAAGATCGCTTAAATTTGCGTAAAAAGAAGACTATGCCCAGGGGCAATAACAAACTAAATTTCGAAATAAAACGTACAATGAAATCGGTAAAAAGACGAAGAGACAGACAATTGTCCAGAATACTAGATACTGAGAAAAACGAGTCGAACAAATTATTTGTGGTAAACTCATGTTGTTAAAAGTTAAATTAAATCTTTAAGTACGATTTTTATTTTATTTGAATAAACGTTCAGAACTATTCACAATCATTTCAGAGCTCAAATTACGTACACACGATGCTGTGATACTTTTAAAGAGAGGCGAACGATAATAAAGGGGAATTCAAACTCAATTTATAATCGAAAACAAAATACGAAAACGACCTAAAGATTGACAACAGTATATTAAACACAACATCGTGTTGCTCATGTAAGTACTAATCCGGTGATAAGTCTTAATTGGTAAGTCACATTCGAAGAAAATACGAAGGAATTGTGATTTCGACAGTTGGAATATATCCGTCGTCATCTGAGAAACAGATATTCCATAACAGTCTACCAACTCGTGTGATGGCGTCCTTTAAATTTTCAAAGGGACGATTTCAACTCACCACTTGGAAATCTTGGTTTAATAGCTTCCTTGTGAGCACCGATCCTCTCTCAAGGAGATCATGACTGGAAATGCAAGCTCTGAAATATCGTATCAACTTGGAGATATAAAATCCATATGCAGGCGCTGCTCGAATCGAGGGTGATTTGGTTTAAAAAAAAATATTCTATCTGATGCATTTTTATAACATTAAGCTTTTCATATCCTTGAAAAGCATTGATGAACAATTTCAGATATTGTGCTGCAGAACTTTGGACATTCTCATTGGTCCATGCAGTATTTCCTAAGTCTCTGAGACCTGATTTACGAGGCCTTAAACTTGATTGTTGAATAGGTCTTCTAGATAAAATACTTAACTCTAAACACTAATTTGCAATATCATAAACATATATACATGTTCAGTGTTTTGTACTCAAGATAATTTTGTTTCTTTGATGCCTTGATTGGTTCTCTTTGACACGCAATGATTTGTCACATAAATGCACTAATGTTCTGGCCATTTTGCCATTTTGTCTTTACCGATTTCTATATCTTTCAATAGTGCTTTACATGTTTCCAGTTTTTTTTTAATTTATTTTGACACACATTGAGAATTGTTTTCGTCAAGGTATTGTCTGTCGTCAAATAAGAAGTTTATTTCATATCCTGTTTTTGTTCCACGACTTCATATTGATCATTATTCGATTCCCTATTTCCTAATCCTATTTGGTCAAGGTCAACATATTCATTTGCGGCGTAGTCATATTCAGAGTTAGACACAGCACGACTGCCTGATACACTAGCAACATTCATGTATGGTTTTTTACTATTTTCTAGGGTATGATACTCGTGGCTTTGGTCGTTCTTTGTTGGAATTGTATAGTCATCTGAAGTAATATCATTTTTGAAAATGTCCCTTTTTTCACTCGTAACAATATATCTAAAATTCAATATAAATTTTATAATTAACATCTCATTCAAATTAACGATAAACTGTAGAATTTGTGCAAAAAAATACAACAAAATCTTTCCAACCATTATAAAAATTATAAAAATAAGGAGATGAGGTATTGTTGCTGTTATTGTTGCTGTTATTGTGTTAATATTGAAATAATACATATTTAAATTTATAATTTATGGTATGATGCCGATCGGCTGCGATTATTTATCATAAGAGGGTCAAAGTATATACATGTATATTTATGTCATATACACATGTCGATTTCGAATTTTAGATAAACAAGAAACCTAGGCATAGATATATATCTAATCGTCAACTATATACCGTAATTGTTCACCGTGATAAATGGATATCTCACAGCCAGCAGAGACTACAACATACGTGTAGCATCAAACATTGATCATTTTGTATATCTTGAACAAAAATATGGAGAAACTTTAACAAGTTTATATAAATGTAAATCAAACCACATCTCCTTATTTTTATAATTATCAATTAAATTCAGCTATTATATGTATGGAAAACATCACTGTTTTAGCCAAAAGGAAACGAAAACAAAAACAAAAATAAAGAAAATTCTTTTCCGCATTTAGGACTGAAATTTGAAACAAAAGTCTAGAACAAAAATTTTAGTTTTCAAAGGACTTTTTTTGGATTTATGCTCTTCAAACATTTTATTTTGAGTACACATCAACGGAAAGGTTATTCCAAAACGATGTGTCGTTTGGACATAATTCCGTTACCGTTAATGTATCATACTATTTTTACAATCACTAGGTCGGTACTGGTGCTTGCCGATTATTAGTCTTCTTATATTCTTATTTCGAAAGTACTCGATAAAGGTTAATCATGAACACGTGCCGTGTTAACGTATCTCAGTATTGCATTTCTTCTTCTATAGACAATTGATTTCTTTATTTTAGAAACACTATTTTGCCATTGATGCCGGTGATTTAAAATGTTCATCTAAGGGCCTGCCACAAGAATACAATATCTTTAATATTTTTTTTATATATAATTCGAATAACGGAACTTAAACGTTTTTGTTAAAACTGTTAAAAATTCGTTTATATAAATATATAAAACGTAATAAAATGTGAAGCAGAAACTGAATACCTTTTTATAAATATTACTGCTACGACGCCAACACATATTAACAGTACCAAACCGATCACCAGTCCGATTATCATCCCTAAAAACAAATAAACCATAATTAATGGCGCTCAAAATGTATTTCTGTAAACATTCAATATGTGCTCTCATGGTCGAATGTAGGAAAATTACGTAATATATACCTACTTGGTAATGACTGTATATAAATTAGAAGCTTGAAATAACCTAATAAAATAGCCAAATAAATCATAAAGATTTAAATCAAAAGTCGAGTCAGCGTGAAATCATCATTGGAAGTTGTTGAACAATTTTTCTCATATTTGAAATATCTGTTAGGTTCTTCATATAATATCCGCAACGGAGAGAGAGAGAGAGAGAGAGAGAGAGAGAGAGAGAGACGTGGGCATCCATATTTTTTTTTATTGAAAGCAGCTATAAAAATAAAGGTTTTCTTTGACAGATAGACAGACCACTTGTCATTCTCACGTTACCAACGTTATATATTATGGAACGCCACAGCTGTCTTATGATGAACTCTGATATTACGTTATGTTGTTTTATTATTACTTGATGATGTTTGTCTTTACATAATATGGTTTTGACATTACGTAATGATGTTTTGATATAACTCAATATGGAATAGTCATTACTTAATGATATTTCGATATTACACGATATGGTTTCGTATTGACTTGACATAGTTTTGTCATTACTTAATATAGTTTTGTCATAACTAGATATGGTTTCCCCATAATTTAATGTGGTTGTGTCATAAGGCAATGTGGTTTTAACATAACTTGATGTGTATGTGACTTAACGTAATGTAGTTGTTTCATTACATGATGTGGTATTGTTTTTTCGTAATGATGATTCTCGAACTCTACCTTTAAATGTGACTCAAAATCGAAGTTCAACTCGAAACTCAATGCTTACTAGAACTTTAATTCTACTAATGGCTTGAATTCTAACTCGAAATTGAAGACTAACTCAAAGTTTAACTCGAACAGTAACCCAAACTTTAATTTGAACTCTAACTTGATGGATGGCCACACTCATCCAAGGCGCATAAAACATGGAAATCTATTTTGCAAAATAGAACTAGTTTTTCCGAATTGGTCACGTGGTTTTACCTCATCAAGTAATGTGATAACCACATCAAAGAATGACAGGACCACATCAAATACTGAAACAAACACATCATGTAGTGTAAAATCGTCAAATTTTGAAACATCATTACGTAATGTTAAAGCCATATAAAGAATTGGCAAATCATCATTACGAAATAGCAAAACCACATCATGTAATGAAACAACTACATTACGTTACAGATCAAGTAATGTTAAAACCACATTGCCTAATGACACAACCACATTAAATAATGGTGAAACCACATCGAGTAATGACAAAACCATATTAAGTAATGACAAAACTATATCAAGTCAATACGAAACCATATCGTGTAATATCGAAATATCATTAAGTAATGACTATTCCATATTGAGTTATATCAAAACATCATTACGTAATGTCAAAACCATATTAAATAAAGACAAAATATCATCAAGTAATAATAAAACAACAAGGATTATTTCGCTCTTTTTTATGCAGAAATCTAAACATAAGAAAACATACAAAAACATAAGATAGTATGCATTGTATACCCGAATTCGTTTAAGAAAGGTACAAAATCAAAATCATGGTGTTGAGCAGCAAGAAATGCATTTATTTCAGATTTATTGAAAAATCTATTGCTTTTGTGGAAAATTTCGTAGTTTAAACAAGTCCCATTCAATTCTACAGATCAAAATGATTTAAGTTAGGACTGTCGTTTACATAGACTATTCTTATACTTAAAAGATTGTTCTAGCAAGAAATAAAATCAGTATAGTTAACGTCGTATATATTTTAAACGATTACGTCGTCTTTTTTTATTTATCTAAAAAAACGAAAAGAGAGTAGTATTGATGACGTTAGTTTCGAGCATTTTTTGAAAGCATGGTGCTAACATGGATAATACACGTAAGTATTATTTCATGTGAAATGACCATCCTTGGCTTAATATAACATGCTTTGAATGCAATTTTGTTTAGATTATTTTTACCAAAATACATACGTTTGTGATCACCTCACTACGAAGTGAAGAAATAGTAATATAGGAATTGCATATAAGGTTGGCGACTGTTAAAACTTTTAAACCCGCAGCATTTTTATGCACCTGTCCGAAGTCAGGAGCCTGTTGCTCAGTGATTGTCATTTGCTGGTGTGGTTCATAGATGTTTCTCGTTTCTCGTTTTTATATAGATTAGACCGTTGGTTTTCCGGTTTGAATTGTTTTGCACTAATCATTTAGGACCCTTTATAGCTTGCTTTTCTGTATGAGCCAAGGCTCCGTGTTGAAGGCCATACTTTGACCTATAATTATCAACTTTTTACACATTATGACTTGGTTGGAGAGTTGTCTCATTGGCACTCATACCACATCTTCTTAATATTTACATTATTACTATCTTTTCATATTAAGAACAAATAGCGCAACACAATTCATGTGATACGCTATTTTGTTTTCTTTTCCGAAACTTTCGTTTTAAGCAAGAAACTTTAAGATTTTAAGACATATGAAACGGTGTAATATTTTACATTTATTGTCTGATACTCTTGAGAGTAATAGCAATAAATTAAAAAAAACTGTTTGGTTTGAAAGTTTCGAGAATTTATATACAAAGATACATATAACTTAACCAAATGTTTTATATAGGATGAAGAAAACGGACATGGACTTAATGTAACTGCTGTTTGATGTCGGGCATAATCTTGTACAATTTAAAAATATATTTCTTTATTATGCTCACAAATCTTAAAAAAATTCCTTAAATGTAATGAACAACAACCTATATTCACAGGGCAACTCTATACAATATAACAGACGTGTTAGTCAGAGACTGATTACATAATTGATAAACTAACAAATGATAACGTTTTAAAGATGTCGGCTACATACAAACGAGACAGAAACCACAAGAAGACATATAGAGTGCAGCATAAAATCTGAGAACAGGAAGTTTCAACAAATGTGTAAATAATTGTTTGCTTTTTTTCATACAATGCACTATCACATTTTCACGATATATTATCAGGCTATAGACGGAAATGTTATAAGTATATCTCCAAATGAATGACAAAAATTTAATTCAATAATGATACATAAAAGTCAAGTATTAAGTACAGCGATATTGACTTAAACTTTTAACAAAGCAGAACTCGAAGCTTATATTTACTTTCTGAAATAATGAAAAGCTTGATATTGTTGTGACATTCATTTTTATGCCTACCGACGACAGAAGGGATGCCTTATGTTTTCCGTTCTGTGTGCCCATTTGTTCAAGTTAAAGTTTTTTGTTAGTCCGTCCCGTATCAGGTTAAGGTTTTTGTTTAAGTCGTTTAACATCTACTTGAAATTTTGGACAATTGTTATGCCCCAACTTCGATAGTAGAGGGGCATTATGTTTTTCGGTCTGTGTGTCCGTTCGTTCGTTCGTCCGTTCATCCGTCTGTCCCGCTTCAGGTTAAAGTTTTTGGTCAAGGTACTTTTTTGATGAAGTTGAAGTCCAATCAACTTGCAACTTAGTACACATGTTCCCTATGATTTGATCTTTCTAATTTTAATGCCAAATTAGAGTTTTGACCCCCAATATCACGGTCCACTGAACATAGAAAATGATAGTGCGAGTGGGGCATCCGTGTACTATGGACACATTCTTGTTCCTTATGATATGAGTTGTTCATATTTTATAGCAGATAACGGGTTTGGCCCCCGATAACACTCTTTAATAAAATTGAAATGTGATAGTTTGAAATTAGTACATTCTCAGGTTACGGTTAATGTTCAAGATAGTTGACCATGAAGTTTTGGTCACATCTTTTGAAACGATGAATTCATGGTTCACTGAACAAGGACATAGGATGGAGTTATTGTGCATGGTCTCCAATGAAGACATATTCTTGTAGTTCTATGAGAATGTCAATTTTCATGTAGATATTTTTCTTCCTTTTTCTATATTTTCCCTGCTAAGTAGTTTTGTTCTCACTGTGCTATAATCTGGATTATACACAGCTAAGATTTTATTATTAAGCAATCTTGAAATGATCATAAAGGGATACTATATAGAATATTGTGACATTGCATTTTTCAACCAGATAATATAAAAAACAAATTGGACACAAATAGAAGAAAGAAACTATCACAAGCAGCAAAATTTCTGCTTTCTTATCAGCATTAGGACCAATCAGCAAAGCTGTGAAACTAATGAGGAAAAACTGAAAGTGTTAATTGTAAAATAGAGCAGCTCAGATATAAAAAGGATAAATTCATGATTGATTAGGAATTTCTGAATGTCAGTAATAAAGGGCTGCCTTGCAAAAAGGTTAGATCAGTTTATTTTCGAAGTAAAAATCTAAATTTGACGGAGTGGTTTATTGATATGATTGTGACAGTTAAGTGACGCAAGAATTTCCAAACTATGTAATTATGCTAAATGTCTGTATATGGCTGTTTGAAACGTGGATACTGCTTTTTATGTTATCTGTGATAACAAAAATAAAACGTAACCAACTAAAAAAAAAATCGAATACAAGTATGATGAAGTGATATTGATGTTTTTACCTGTATTTCCCATATCTCCAATATCTTCCTCATGTGCTGCAGAATTTGTTAAAAGCCCTGGAAGAACATGTTTTTAAATATATTGTTTTCTTTAAAATTTGCTCTAAATAATTACAATTGTCAATGAGTTAAGGGCAATAACTCCTAAAGAAGACAACTAACAATGTCATTTATTTGCAGATCTTGTCTTGCTGATCATTGTTGCTGTATAAAGTATTAGAATTCTCAAGATTATAAGCAAAAATAAAAATAAATGGTAAAATTCGTCATTAAGCTAGGGTAACCTCTAATACTCGTTCTGTCAGTTTTGATGTAGATAAACGGGTGGTAGATCAATCATTCTGAAAAGGGGAGAAATAAGATAAAATAACCATTTTTACCCCGCTACATATCCAAGTACCTGTCATAGGAAAGCAACCTCGTCGATGATAATTGTCATAGATCAAACATATATTTTAATACTTGTATGTTATTTTCGATAATTTGGTGTTGGTAGCACATTTTGTTAGTTTTCGTTCAATGTATTCACTTTTTATACTCCATTCAAGTCCTATCACTTATTGAAAGAAGAATCGTTATTCTTCTGGGAAGCTACTAATAACGATAAAAGATAGACATGAATCCTTTTCAAATTACATGGTATTTAGACGACGACGAATACATTATCATATATAGTACGATTTTATCATGCTTGTAAATGCTCTAAAAGAGTTAATACATACCAGACGGTAATCCTAAAGCTACTTTGATATTAGATACAGAATATGATGTCATAAATCCACCACAACCTCCCATATGCATTTCAAAATCAAAATAAAATTCACTACCCATGGATAAACTGTTATCTATTAATGATGAATAATCCATCCAACCGGTCATAAAGATGTCTGAATTACCAACTCTTCTCGGATGGCTACTATTCGGATTAAAATAGAAAGTAATGTAACTATTTGGATTAGCGTCACAGTTTCTGAAGGTAAAATCCCTGTCTCCAGCACGGTATCCTTGTATAGTTTTGTCTCTTGTCAAGCTAATTGGTAAAAATCCGAGAAACAAATATGGCGACATATAATCGGCATTTTTGCTTTGAGGTCCTTGGTATGAAGTATGGTTGTTATATCCGAAGTAGAGGTCAGACTTATTTTGATATCCTGTCAAATTTTCTACAGTAACTTCATTTTGTGTACCGTTGTTCCACCTGATACGGATTTTAGCAAAGTTTCTAGCGGTGTATAATTTTGACATGTCAATTGGTGTGTTATACGACGACTTTGATATAAATGTATACACCCAATATCCCTCGAAGAAGCAATATACCTTAACAGGTTTTTCGTTATGATAAAGTACGTATTCTCCACTGTTATTTCGATTCTTTGACAAGTATACTTCTTTGCAGGAACCTGAAAGTAGTTTCGATACTTTAAACATGTAACATTCTATAAGAAAGTTAGGCCCCTGAGTTCTGTTTCCACTCTTGCAAGTTTCAAAAAGTCTTTTAATCTTTACTTGAATTCACAGTATTACCGTTCCACATCAGTCTGGCATAGGTGTATTTTAAAATCGCCTAAAGATAGCCCAAAACCGATTTTTTTTCTTCAAATTTCGAATATTTTTTACGAAATATGTATGATGCCAAGCTTATAAGAGAGGCGAAAGATACCAAAGGGACATTCAAACTCATAAGTCGAAAATAAACTGACAACGCCATGACAAACAATAGTACACAAAACACAACATAGAAAACTAAAGACTGAGCAACACGAACCCCACCAAAAACTGGGGGTGATCTCAGGTGCTCCGGAAGGGTAAACAGATTCTGCTCCACATGTGGCACCCGTCGTGTTGCTCATGTTAGTACACACCCGGTAATAAGTCTAATTCGGTAGGTCGCATTCGGGAAAAGGGGACGGGATTGTAGTTACGGCATTAGGAACATATTCGCTATCATCTGTGAAACGGATATTACGTAACGGTCAACCAACTCGTGATAGCGTCCGTAAAATTAACGAATGGATGATTTCAACTTCACCAGTCGGAACTTTTGATTTAATAACTTCCTTGTGTGCAGCAACCCTCTATCAAGGAAACCATGATAGGAAATACAAGCCCTGGTGTATCGTATCAACTGGGAGATATATACTCAGTATGCAGGCGCTGCTGGAATGTTGCTATATAAAAATGGAAAGTTCACAGTTGGGAAGTTGAAATCATCTCTTTTGTCATAAAGTTTTGTTTTCAACCGACCTTAATTGTCAATTTCTTGATGTAAGTCAAGATATGAAGCAGACTTAACTGTATCTGTTGTATCCTTTATCTCAAGTTCGATGGGATAGATGCGTTCAACATAGCCACGAAATTTTGAATTATTTGGTGAGAGAACATCATCTATGTAGCGGAAAGTAAAGTTAAAAGATACTGCTAACTTCTTTTCTTTCTTCCTCAGAAGTTCCTGTATGAAGTCAGTCTCATATGAATAAAGGAACAAGTCGGCAAGAAGAGGGGCACAGTTGGTTCCCATGGAAATGCCGATCGTTTCTTGAAAAACACGTCCTCCAAACGTAACAAATATGTTGTCAATCAAGAAATCAAGCATCTCGATGATGACAGTTTCAGAGAACTTTTTGTTAGAATCAGAGTGATTTTTTAAAAAGTAGGATTTATCCCTCCCTAAGACAAGATCCTTGTATCTACGTTGGCCATTCTTTTTTGTGAAACAAAGCAGGACCAACACTTTCAATTTGTCTTTTAGTTTGGAATGGGGAATACTTCTGTAAAGTGGTACATTTTTGTACCTGCTAGCCATCGGGTCTGCCAATTTTTCCGAAGTTCTGTGTTTGAACAAATATATTGCCGAGTTAACGAGCTTCAATACTTTCTAATAATGTAAGATGTAGTAGAGAATTTATAAGAAGTCGTGGATTTGTAAGCGATAGTCAACGAGCGCACTTTAGTCACTACTTCTGTTAAATTCTCTCTTACTTAACATATTTCATGTAAAAGGTCGTATATATAATTGATTGTTGGTTGTTTAACATCCAATGGCAAATATTCCATGCATGTTCAGGACGAGAATAAATTAACATTAAATACAATAGGTAGGTCCTGTCATAGAGGCCGTCCTGGATGATGTTTGGGAAAATTTACTGCAACTGGAAAATGAGGGTAATGGATAGGGACAGAAATTTTGCCTTGCAACAGGCAACATACGGACCCTTCAAAGAGTCTATATAAAGTTCTCCGGGTGTGGGATTTTCTCGCTGTGTTGAAAACCCATTGGGCTGTTTTCTGCTCTTTGGTCGGGTTCTTGTCTCTTTGACACATTTCCCGTTTCCATTCTCAATTTTATTCTGTATATAAATCAAGGGAATTATCTTAAGATAATTTCATTGATTGTCTTTTTATTCCTTTATGCTCGAAAAAATGATTCCTTACATATAAAACCCTTATTTAGGTATCCGCCAAGTTAAAGATAGTCAAAAATAACTTAAAATTTGATACATATTTATTCTACTATTGTTCAGAATGCATGTTCAATCCTTATCTGTAAGACATATTTTATTAACTATTTCGGCAATTATTAGCTATAATAGAAAGCTAAATAATAAATTTGAAAGTGAATAATTCCGTGTGCCTTATCTTTGTGTGTGTGTGTATATATACACTAAAAGACATATTCTAACTCACTTACTACTGTTTTTTCATAAATATGATATATATAGTAATTCAAATCGAATACCCATAATGAATAAGTTTGAGATTTTTTAAGCTAAGGTATATTGTTTAATCGCAGGTAATATAATGTATCTTACTTTTACAACATATGCGGACCTTTATGTAAGTAAGTGTGCGATTGTAGCTGTTATATAGTATTTGGTTAAATATATAGTTTCCTTTCAGTATTGACATGATGTTTACTTAAACATATTTTGACCAAGAAAAGTAAATGTTTTGATAAGATGAATACAAAACTAATCATGCAATAATCATAAGTAAACATATGCTATGATGATGAAGAAAATTGAAAGTCTTTGAACGTGACAAGTGCATATAACTAGAATGTAATTACCATCATATGAGGGTTCAGTTCAACAAACTGTGTAAGTATATATGTGTGTGTGTGTTTGTGTGTAAGACGAAATTGAAAATCGACCAATACTCAAACTTTAATTTGACCTGTTGACACAATTTTTTTATGCATTTCTGCAATGTTTACTTATTTTGTGTTATATCTCGTCTCACTATTTTTAATATGTACCACCATTGATAATTATTTAGTATGACGATAAATTTTCACTTCTGTACTCGTACTCTGAACAACAAATTTTATTAGTTTTGTAAAAAATGTTTACTTCCGTACTCCTAACAACAAAATTATCATATTTAAATTTACCTGTGTACGTTGTTTTATTTAACTCCATTTTGTATAAGGTAAGAGTTGTCTTATTGACACTCTTCCTACAATTTTTTTTATTACTACCTGTAACGTCTATGTTATATAGGCATCTACGTTTCAATATTGTATTTATATCGTGTCATAAATCAAACTTATTCGTTCAGTGTATGTTTACTTGTTTTTATTTAAATGTCTTTTCGATCGAGTTAAGCCATTTCAATTGATATTTTATAGTGTGTCTTTTTGTGTTGTAATGTTACACTACTGTCTCGGATTAGGGTGAAGGTTGGCACCTGTTAAAACGTTTAAACCCGCTGCATTTTTATGCACCTGTCCTAAGTCAGGAGCCTGTTGTTCAATGGTTGTCGTTTGTTGGTGTGATTTCATAGATGTTTCTCGTTTCTCGTTTTTCTATAGATTAGACCGTTGGTTTTCCTGTTTGAATTGTTTTACACTTGTCGTTTTGGGCCCTTTATAGCCTGCTGTTCGGTTTGAGCCAAGGATCCGTGTTAAAGGCAGTACTTTGACCTATAATTGTTAACTTTTTATACATTGTGACTTGGATGGAGAATTGTCTCATTGGCACTCATACTACATCTTCTTATTTATATTAACATCCGGTATAAACTTTTAAATTTTTTTCTGTTTAATCGTTATTACTATGTTCTGAATTAGAACGATACAATGTTGAACGTTAGCTTCTTTAAATTAACGAATAATGGCCCAAATATATGAATCAACACACAAATTAAACGGAAACAAGAAAAAAATAGACATAATATATATTCTATAAACGAATAAGCCCAATGAGATAGCAATACAGTTTGTTGGCGTGTACAGACAAGTATTTATCAATAAAGCACTTTAATTATTTAAGTTATCAAATGTTGTATGTCAGCAGTCGTGGTCGATTATAATAAAGATAAAAAAAAAAATGCTCAGATTGAAGATAATGATGAGTGTCAAAGAAAATACGCACAAGTTCGAACCAATAATGTGATATATAATATTGAGGGGTAAAAAGTTCCGACAGTTAAATTTGAAAAGCTAGACAATAAGTTAGCTTAAGTTTATACAGTTGATTCCTGAAAAGTCTAAAGTTAGAAAATGGGTTAATCGCTATATATCCTATTCGTTTTGTATATAAATCAGATCGGCTTTATTTTTATCGTTTGAATGATTTTACATTTTTGATTTCGGGACTTTTTAAAGCTTGCTATGCGGTATAGGTTTGTTCATTGTTGAAGGCCACGTACGGTGATAACACAGACACAGAAGTGCTGACTAATGCATGGGCTGGTGATACCTTAGTAGAGCAAAACTCCATCAGCAGTGGCATCAACCCAGCGGTTAGGAAACAAACTCATCAAAGATACCAGGCTTATGATTTTATACGCCAAACGCGAGTTTCGTCCATTGTTGAAAGCCAAACGTTAACCTGTAGTTGTTTACCTCGTTAATTTTGTCATATGGTCTTTAAGGATAGTTGTTTCATGGTAAACATATTGCATTTCTTATTTTCATAATAAATTTATGTTCTGAATATCACACAAAATAATAAAAAAGAAAAGTCCTGGGAACATTTCCAAATATTGCATGAAGTATCATTCTAATTACCAAAACTTCTACATTGAAATAATAACGGATACTACCTGGTTTTATAAATGATAGTTATTGTACTGCTTAGAGAATGCCAACACTTAAAGGGAATTAGTATTTAAATGCAAATACTCACTGAATGCTTCTACATACGGATATAAACATACCAGTACCGTGTAAATGTACAAACTTAGCGAAAGGGTAGACATGTTTTGCTAAAGAGATTCACCTAAAAATAAAATATAAAAATGTTAACGTATATCAATGACTTATACCGTAAAATTTATTTCAGCTTGCCAATTCAGTTGAAAGAGATGTCTAGCAGTCTCTTTTCTGTGGTTTCTAATTGTACTTGAGCGAAACAGTCACTTTAAAATGTCTTACATAAACAGTACAACTCGTTTGAGTGTTAAAAGGAATTATTTTAGCTTACTTTAAAGAATACATCCAATAAGGCATTACATTTATATGACTTACTTTAAATTAGATTTTTTTTTAACAGAGTTTTAACACGTATAAATTCAAAAAAATCCCTAAAATTAAAAAAAACTTTTATGATTTGTAAAAATAACCAGCTGATTCAATGCGATTAGAGTCGATAAAATGGAATGCTGCCTGACAGAATTGGTCGTATTACTGTATATTATCCTTTATATAATACAATTTATTTGAATTCTGAATTTTATGCGAAAGAAAATAAATGCTATAAGTCTGATATTAAAATTTCAAGGCAGGTTATCTTGGTCAAGTGTTTATGATTTTAATTTCATTCAGCGACAATTGGAAGGTTGTTGTGAACCTAAATTATACCTTACTCTATAAAGAATAAATTAAGACACAGCCGATAATGCGATATATGTATGGCAACCAAAGAAACTCTTACAAAAATATTGAAAGGGTTTATACAGCAATAAGAATTAAAGATGTGATACTGAATTGGCAACTAAGCTTCAATGTTATTGTGAAACTAAAAGCGGTGTGAATCAGATGTGGATACAAAAAAGTTCAAAGATATATGTTGTCAGATCATTAAAGATGGTATTTTTGAAATTAATATTGATTTACTCATGGGGTCTTTACATCGGAAATAATCACATTTATTCTAAAATCAGTTGTTGGCATGATACGGGTTCTGTTCTTCTGGTATATATTATGATGGTATTATACTAAACCCCTAACAGGAGGGATTGTGTTTGATTTTCATTTGATGAAGACATAATCTTTCGATCAGTTTAATTGAGGGCTGGAGCTGACATGTCACTAACTGCTAGTAGCCCTTTGTTAATTTATGTTGATAATTGTCATTTTGCTTAGTTTCTTCTGTTACCTATTCTATTATCGGACTCGGACTTCTTTTAAACTGAGTTTTACTGCGCGTATTGCTGTGTATTTGTTTATACCACATTGAATAGAGATAAGGGGAGGGTTGAGATCTCACAAAACATGTTAAACCCCGCCGCATTTTTGCGCTTGTCCCAAATCAGGAACCTCTGGCCTTTGTTTGTCTTGTATTTTTAAAAAATTTTGGTTCATTTGTATGTTTCGGCATTGTCGGTTTTTTCTCAACTAATGAGTTTGAAATTCTCTTTCGTATCTTTCGCCTCTCTTCTACCATGCACATGAGGATTTCAAAATGTTCATATCAAATTTGCTACCACATATGAAATTTGGATTGTTGATAATTTATTATTGAAGGTTTAAAGATCTCAAATGGATTGTAACTACATTATAATATCTATAATGCTTTAAACAAGCAAAAATAGCTTAAGTTGGTACCAAATAAACTCCCTCCCAACGTTTCTTTTGCCTAAGGGACCGGTCAATATTTATTGGGGGGTTGGGACCGGTGCAATTCATATTTCTCCCTTAAACAAATGTATGTCCTACCCTCTGAATATACCAAAAAAAGTTTCTGTCCTATATGAAATATCTAATAAATAAGTATATGTCCTATCTAATCTATGAATAAATCAAACAAACATTAACTTCATTTTTATCAGATTAACATACTAGTAGATCACATATAGTAGTCTTTAAATTTGTCTGGAATTTTAACTGATCTCCTCCTTGAAGAAGGCAAATAAGATTCCTTTTCACTTTCACTGCCACTACTACTACCATTACTACTGTATTCATCATTTAGTATTATTATCATCATTGTCATTATCACTGTCAGAAATGTCATAGGCTCTTATTACAAAGTCATCTTCTTCATCACTTTGGATTTGTTAATTATCTACACTACACACTGCTCAGAGTCTGAAAAGACTAGATTTTGTGCTCACATTTTACTCGACTAGTCTCAACATTTTACTCGACTAGTCTCGACATTGTCTCTACATGTTGATATATTTTATATGAATATATCAAAAAGGGATCAAACATTAAAGAAATTATTAAAATTGTTCTTCTGATTAGTGGTGAAGTATAAAGCAATACCTCCTGCTTGGGGCAAAAAGATCACACCTACCAGAGAGTATTAAATTCTAAATAACATTCATTCAAAATTGCAACACCCTGTTAAACTTAAATCGCAAGGTCTTTTGAATTCACTAGATAAGTAGGTAAACGGACAGAAATTCACAGGACAAAACGTCACAAATTTGATAGGACAAAAAGTCACAAATAATATGTCTATATATACACTTGTTTGAATATTTAATAGAAAGATCTTTAAATATTTACTTTTTATTACATATATTTTTTTTTACAGTTGAGGAAATTGTTCATTAGACTTGATAAATAAAGATTTATTAAATTCTAATCATGCAAAAGATATATTTCTTGGCACCATGAAGCCGGTTAAGTACCAACCCACTTTGACATTTTGTTTTCATAGCAATTTTTTGATCATTATAAATACTTTTTTTTTATATAAATTTTGTTTACAAAGTTGCTCTATATACTAAAGTTCAAGAAAAGTACAAAAATGTTTTTTTTTTAATACGTGTTTTCTTGTTTAAGAAAAATAATCTCAAAACTGAATTGTGACTTTTTGTCCTGTGATTTTTTGTCTGTGACTTTTGGTCCTTTGACTTTCTGTCCTACATTCGAAATGTAATATTCGAGTTTAAGAAAGTATGGCTTTCTTT
This sequence comes from Mytilus californianus, assembly GCF_021869535.1. NCBI lineage: Eukaryota > Metazoa > Mollusca > Bivalvia > Mytilida > Mytilidae > Mytilus > Mytilus californianus. Next base: position 35,879,976 of record NW_026262723.1, on the reverse strand, counting down.
TTACCTGTAAAACACACATGTACTGATGTAATTAAACCTTATTAAAGTGCTTATTGTATGCCATGTCTTTAAATTTGACAAAAATTATTTAAATTTGATTAAAATAAATTTTTACTGGAACTTTGGAACACATTTCCCTTTTTAAAAGGTTATCAAGGATTGTTATGAAAGTTCTATTATCATGATTATATTAAATTCTTGTTTTAACAAAACAAAGGTGTCATTTAAAATATTTTATAACTTTTTCAAATCAGCTTGGATTTTCATCAAACTTTTCAGCTATCTTTATTATATATTTATCTTACAAAATACCAGGTTGTTTTGTGTTTTGGTGTATTGCTGTCAAATTTAAGGACTTAGTTAATAGGTAAAAAAAGGCTAAAATTTTCAGTTTTGACAAAATTCAGATAGATACCTATAATTTAAATATTTAAATTTGACAGCAATAACCCAAATTACCAAATAACCTGTTTCTTTGTAAGATAAATATATAAAGAAGATAGCTGTAGATTTGGATGAAAATTCAAGTTGCTTTGAAATAGTTATAAAACAATTTAAAGTTTACTATCTGAATTTAGTATGAACTGCAAATTCTAGCTTTTTGTGAACTAGATTAATTTAATCCTTAAATTTGACAGCAATACACCAAACTACATAACAACCTGGGATTCAGTAAGATCAATATATAACTGAGATAGTTGTAGAGTTTGATGAAAATCCAAGTTGATTTGAAAAAGTTATAAAAAACATTAAAGTGTACTATCTGAATTGAGTCCAAACTGCAAATTCTAGCTTTTTTTTACCTAGATTAATTTAATATATATATTTGACAGCAATACCCCAAACTACACAACGACCTGGGATTCAGTAAGATCAATATATAACTGAGATAACTGTAGAGTTTGATGAAAATCCAAGTTGATTTGAAAAAGTTATAAAAAACATTAAAGTGTACTATCTGAATTTAGTCCGAAAGGCAAATTCTATCTTTTTTTACCTAGATTAATTTATTCCTTAAATTTGACAGCAATACACCAAACTACATAACGACCTGGGATTCAGTAAGATCAATATATAACTGAGATAGCTGTATAGTTTGATGAAAATCCAAGTTGATTTGAAAAAGTTATAAAAAAAATTAAAGTGTACTATCTGAATTGAGTCCAAATTGCAAATTCTAGCTTTTTTTTACCTAGATTAATTTTATCCTTAAATTTGACAGCAATACCCCAAACTACATAACAACCTGGGATTCAGTAAGATCAATATATAACTGAGATTGCTTTAGAGTTTGATGAAAATCCAAGTTGATTTAAAAAAGTTATAAAAAAACATTAAAGTGTACTATCTGAATTTAGTCCGAAATGCAAATTCTATCTTTTTTTTACCTAGATTAATATTCCTTAAATTTGACAGCAATACACCAAACTACATAACGACCTGGGATTCAGTAAGATCAATATATAACTAAGATAGCTGTATAGTTTGATGAAAATCCAAGTTGATTTGAAAAAGTCATAAAAATAATTAAAGAATTTAATCAAAATTTGTTTACCTATTAATTTAATTCTTTAATTTCAAAGCAATGATCGAACCAAACTACCAAAAAAACTGGAATTTTGTTAGATCTATATTTAATTTAGTTATAGATGGGCTGATTTACACCATATGTTACTTGTTTGTTTCTCAATTATCTTGTTTATTTTGTTGTAATTTAATTTGTATAGCCTATTTTCTACATACATACATATGCCATAAAAATAATGCTGTCCTATCAGTGCTGAAACCTAAAAAAGCAGAAGTCCTATCAAAAATTAAGTTAAAAAAATGTGTGTCCTTCTGCGTTTTGCACCGGTCCTAACCCCCAATAAATTTTGACCGGTCCCTAATAACATTAACGGTACCAATTTTCCTGCACCAGATGCGCATTTCGACAATTATAACCAAGCTATGTTAACTCTGTTTCTTTTATGTTGATCGTTTGTTCTTTTTACTTATTCTAGGGTGGAACATTGTGTACTAATTAATTTAATGGCGTAGCAAATACGTAACCATTACTTATAAAAATTAACGGTGTTCTATTACGGTAAATTTATGTTAATTTAGGGGAACTGTCGTTCAAGATGTGGCGGTATATAATTATCACTGATACAAACTGAAGGTTAATGTTGATTGTCAGACACATCAAAATATACACACCTTTGTGTAAAAGAGCATAAATATTTACCTGATGATGTTTATTTCTTTTCCAAATGAGAACTACACACGGATGTAGTTGTCACACGACTGTTACAAAAATAGATAACGCCTGAATCAGAAAACACGACATTAAAATCGTTTTTAAATTATCAAGGATGCAGGTTAGTGATTTAAAAATGTCATCCTAACGGGATACGACGTTTTGTGCGATTCTTCATTTATATTAAAGAGTTGTTTATATCCGTTTGAAGCCATTTCTATGCATCTTTTGATGAGACATATTTGTTGCTGAAGGGAAATTCATCTCTTGAATTAAAACGCTTTAAAAAGGTTGAAATGCGTGTTTTAATTCGTTTCTCGTTCGAATATAAAGTATTTAAACCTAAAACCACTACACTTACGTTAACATGTATAAAAATAAAAACCACCATATTCAGGAATTATGATTCCATGTAACAAGTGTGCAGCTTACTTTATTAATTTCATTTACAAGACAATGTACTACTAGGTTAATAAAGACAAGTCCGTCACATATCTGCACTGGCAGCTGCAACGTTGAAATGAAATCTACAAGGACAAAACAGAACAGTCGGCTCAGTTTCAAATAATTGTAAACAAATTTATTATTTGTTCAATGATATGAGTGGGATGGAGTTAACGTTAGCTGCAATAATGAAAATAAATCAACGTTTCATCTAACTTCCTAATGTCTTAACTGGTACCGAGAACCAAAATCCACAGTTTGGCATGGATGTAACTTTTGAAAATCCTACCACTTTTGCACATAAAATCTCGAGACTCTAAGTGTTGCATATTGATTGTAACTTTATTAATTTAGTGCAAAAAACGTATAGTTTCTAAGTTACTGAACAATGTATTCAAATTCGACTGACTATGCAAAAATATTTAAAGTATGCAACCAATTGGACAGAGTGACACCCTTTTTAGGAGCATTTTAATATTCGATAAAACAAAGACATCGTTATAAATGGTTGCAAACCGAACTCATTTAAATATGAACAAATTTAATCGATCCTACTTTCCACCCGTATTGGACATCGCGACTACTCTATGTAGCACCCTCTCCCTAGCTGTAGACTACAAACCCTCATAATTTGTTTTCTCAATTCTAATATATACAACTCTTGGACCTTGCACAAGATAATGTCTGTCTGTATTGTTCATGACGTGGTTGCACGCAATCTTCTATGTGTAGGACGGTATGATTTCTTATCAGCAAGTTATTAAGTACTTAAAGCTTGTTTTCAGTAACAGCGATCTTTCTTTAATACGGTATAATTTGTTATTCATTCATTATCTTTTATACTGTTATTCTAGAGTTGAGGGCTTTTCTTGTACTGGTTTTTCTTGTATGATCTTTAGTTGATAATTTATCCTATTTTCATATTTTCAAGGTCTTTGTTCGATATATGATAGTTTTTTTCCTATTCTGTAGCTTGAATAAAAATTCAAAAAAAAAAAGATGATGATATCCAGAAGATAGTATTCAGGCAATTAAATTCAAACAGCATAATTACTCGAAAGACTTCCTCTAGATTTGAAAAAGAAGACAACATCCGCCGATCGTTTAACTTCTTGTAGATGAGCGTACATACTATTGCTTGTGACTTTTATTTCCAAAACGAACGGCAAGTTACTGTACGATGATGCATGCCTACCAAATACCTGGGATATAATATATTATTTATAGGTAATACATTAGTAGAAATCGTTTGATCAGAAAACATTACCGAATCAAACAGACAAAGAAAGAAAATTGGTAAAATTAGTAAATTGATATTCATCCAAACTAATTCCAGCTGCAAGGTTCCGATGCCTCGTGTAGAGAGTACGTTAAGAACCCTTGCAACAACTTTTTGAGGGGTCCGTAGGTGCCCTTTTGCAAGACAAACTTTCCTTCTCTATCCAACATGCCTTTGTTTTCCAGTGACACTCCGAATTTACCCGGATGGTCTACTATAGGACCTACCTCTTGTATTTATTGTTCATTTGTTCTCGTCCTGAACATGAATGAAATATTTACTATTGGACGTTAAGCAACCAACAATCAATCAATCAACAAATATCACATGAACCCTGCCAGACCAACATGTATACATTACAATAATTCCATACACGAAAAAATAGTTGACCCATTGCTTAAAATATCTAAGAAACAGACTTATACCAAAACAACTTAACATTTGACCAACGAACCATGAAAATGTGGTCAAAGTCTGATGAACCATGCCAGATAGATATGTACACATTGCAATCATTCAATTCACTAAATAAAGTTGACCTATTGCTTAAAGTATCCGAAAAAACAGACCAAAAACTAAACATTGACCAATGAACCATGAAAATGAGGTCAAGGTTTGATGAGACTACCAAACAACAGACATGTACTACTATTCCCTACACCAAATATAGGTAACTTATTTCTTCTAGTATCTGAGAAACAGACCAAAACACAAAACAAAAACTTAATGAACAATGAACCATGATGAAAGCATCATGAATGTTGTGATCCAGCCAATTTGTAGCTAGTCTGACATTTTTTCTGACAATACTTTTCAATATTTTTTTTTATTTTCATTTCCATAATCTCGCAAAAGTTTATAATCTATTGCCCAAAGATGGAGAATTTTGCAATACTGATGCAAATTATTTTTGGTATTTCTATTGAAAACACTGTAAGATTTTTAGAAACATTTGAAATTCAATGATTTTGACAAGAATGTTAAGGGAGATTTTTAAATGTGTAGCATATTTTGTACATGCCATTAATAATAATTGGCTAAATAATTTCCAGAAAGAGGCATTAAAATGCCCTTTCTCAACAACAAAAATAAATAACTAATTTCTATCTAAATTTCCTGTATACAAATATACATGTACAAATACCTTATGCTGAGATAATTCAAATTACTGTTAAATAGCAATTTAATGGGGAATATACAAATAAATGTATTGCAGAAAATGCTTAGGTAAGAGTTATGCAATTGTGTTTATTGTTTCACCAAATTACTGATAGTTGTAACTTAAATAGACCTTAATTATTAACTTATGTCAGATGATTATGACACTGATTTTACAAGTGAAATAAAATGTTGTTGCCTTTTTTATACATATTTTATTTTTAATCTTTTCTTTGAAAAAAAACCACATCTTAATTATTTTAAAATCAGTCAGCTTTCACACAAAATTAACAGAATAATTTTATGTAGTGTTGATCAAAATAAATAATAGGTACACTATTGATGTCAAGATTTTGTGTATTCAGTTAGATATGTAATAAATTGAATACTCAAATTCTTGACCTTAAATCCAGTATGATTATATCAACTGTCATGATATAGTAACTGTAGTCAATTAAGACTGCATTTGAGTGAAGTTGAATCCAATTAATACTTACACCTTTGAGTGTTATTTTTTTGAAAATCGTGACAGTTGTCTATCATACTGGTATTCACTACTTTATCAATACTCTTATTTGCCTAATGAATCAATGGAAATAATAGCATTTTAAAAAAGTGAGGGTATCAACTTTCAGATATCAATACACATTTTGAACCAAACTTTATTCAATGGCTTACAGGAATATAAGATACTGATAAAACACTTTCATTATTCTTATCAATAGTCCATGATTCGTGCATATATTTAAAAGAATTGTGGGTTTGATGATAAAAGCATGAAACTTTGCACAATTGTAAATATATATTTGGTAGTCAATTTAAGCTATGAACCCATTCTGAAAAATTCAATATGGCGGCCATTTTCAAGATGTCTGCCATTCACTCCAAATTTCACAACCATGTAAATAGAGCAAAAAATATATCAAAACCAAATCTTTTAAAAACATATAAAATGTTATCCAACGTTTCTAGTAAGTCATTTCGTTATATTTAACTTTTTAGTTTTTTCAAAATGGCGGAAAATTTCTAAATGGCCGCCAAAAAGTGAAAAAGGAACAAAAATGAGATAAGGCTTTGAAGATATTTATTTCTTCTATCGAATTGCAGTTTTCAGTTCATACAATATTCTAGGGATTGCGTTTCCATGATACATTGATGCTTCTTGAATGGCAATTTAATCAAAGAACCCATAAATGGAAACGTTTGAACGTTTTCAGGAGGCCATCAGAATATGTTTGACCGTTTAGTACCATCTAAGTCACAAATGATAATGGGAATGTTCCACTTCTCCTTGTCATAATCCTTTCTTTTCCCTCGATTGTGGTAACATCAAGATGATAAATACTACTAATCACCGAAATTCTACTTGAAATGAGTAACATCCCGAATGCTACCAGTTGTCCAGAAACTACACACCCTTCCTAAAACCTGTGTTGATCCCTAGTTTTGATGAAAATGGACTTTGGCTTTCAATGTTGAGTTATTTGCTCTTTATTTTTCAATGTCTGCGTTGTCAACAAGTGAAATTCTTGTTTATTCATCGTTTCGGCATGGAAAAACCTTACTTTCATTTCAAACGTTCACCTTCGGTCAAGCTTAGGATTATTTACATAGACTAATGGTTTTTACATGTTTGAAATTTTGTGATTCCAAGGGTTAGAAAAGAGATATTTTAAATCCACTACTAGTATTATAAAATATATATGCCTAATTACTGGATATGACTAATCAATCTATCCAAACAACAGTACCTTCCTTTCTTGAGCCCCTGAGATCATCCTCGGTGGGGTTGGTTATGCTCAATTGTTAGATTTTTGTGTAGTGATTTGCAAAAGCATTTTTTTGTTTGCGTTTTTTTTTCCATGTTCTTAACTGGTTTTGTTTTACTAATGATTTTCTCTATTGTTTTATAATCTAAACAACATATTTTCACAGCAGTTTACAAATGATTCTTAAGGACAGCCCATTCAGTGTTTGCCCCATTCCCCACCACATTTCAAACATGATCGTACATAACATCATTGTCCTTGTCATTTTCATCTGACCTCTGTGATGAATGTCCAATAGGCATATGCCATCCGCATTCACTCGAAGTAGCACTCTGGGTAAAAGACCGAAACATTCCCACACCCAAAGCTTGAGAATGTTGTGTTTTTGCTTTTTTATAAAAACGTTCCTGGTGTAGAACATGTGGCTTACCTGATCAAGTTAAATTACTTCAAAGGTGGATTTAATCTTGTTAATTACTAAGGCCAATTTTGGACAAAATACTTTTAAATGCTGTATTTGTGCGATATTGATAGCCAATCTGATTGCCCTACTTTTTACAAATGTGTAATTCTACTCTTGGGATTAATCTACATTTACCATTTTCAAATTACGAGACACTTAAACTGTATAACCATGGAGAGCCGTGGTGTAGTGGTTAGGGCATCGGACTACTAACACAAAGGTTCCTGGTTAGATCCCCGCTCCGGGGAGTAAATGTCAGGGACTGAATTTTCGGCTCTCCCTTGACACCATTGGCGAGTATGGTCTTCAGAAACGATGATAGTCCGTCGGAAGGGGACGATAAATGGCTGACCCGTGTTAAGAGAGAGTCATATCTATTGCACGTAAAAGACACCTTTGTAGATTTCGAAAAAGAGCTGGCTATAATGCCACAAGGCAGCACTCGCACCCGCAAAGTGGAAAGGGATTAATATAAGTTGCAATTACTTGTTTCCCAATCCACTATAAATAAATATGTTTCAACTAAACTGTATAGTTAAATGGCAGAATATCGCACAGGGGTACTGCAAGCCATAAGTTTAATGTAAAGAACCGATGAATAAGCAGTAATGGAATCTTTGTAAACCTAGAAGGAACATTCTCTTAATTATCTCACATCAAAATGTCCCGTTCAATCTTTAATGTTGCAGACCAGTTGTGGTCAAGGTCGCTTTATCAGTTTATATTTCCCCCTTCATTACTCCATTTTTTCAAAGTTACAAAGTTCTCACAAGGGTCTCGTTCCTCAGTAAAAAATCAGGATCTTTTGCATAAGAATGAGAAGTACACCTACTGTAACCTCATGGAAATGTCTTGTTTGTGATGCATGAGAGCCTCTTAAAAGACTCTGCTATTCAATAAGAACTTTGTTTCACTTGTTCAACCACTGTTTCTAACCGATCACATCAGGTTCTGAAAGATGCAATTTCTATATAAGGACCTTAAACAAAAATATTTTTTCTGCTCGAAATATGTTTGGCCAGTTCCACTGTTCCGATTTTGAAAAAGCAATAAAACAATTGATAACAAGTGATAATTGATACATGTCTCGGAAAAAATTGACACATTGCTGGATTATATTCATGGAATGTCGAATCTTTGTAACAAGTATGATCTCTTTTTGTAACATTGGTCAATGCTGTCTGATTAGTAAAGGTTGATGACCATTTGTCTTGGCTCTACATGCTTGGAATGCTGTTCAGACATATTGAACGTTTTCATAATAATCGTCTTAAAGCCATTTGTGCTATCATTTTGTTAACTTATTTATACCATGCAACGATAGTGTTGCACAATTGAGTAATTATACAAGGTTGACATACATCTATTTCTGGTAAGACAATTGACAGAGTGCGTGTCCATAAAACGGTCATTATTAGATGTAAGTATGAAACGCATGCATTTCAAAGCAAAAGATTATGACGAATTTGACAAGTTCGACTAAGAAAATGCTGAAATATTGAAATTGTACTATGGAACGATTCGTTAGCCGTAGTTAAACTCTTGTTGTTGTCAATAGTGTCCACGGCTGATGTTGTAAAACCACATATTTAATGTTGAATTTTTCATAAATGGAATGTTCTAGTACTGTAGATAAATGGATAGTTAGATCATTCATAAACGACAAACGTAGACTGTACATTTTGTCATATAGTACCTCCTCCTTTCTGTGTGCTAGCATCCAGCAGAAGGCCTACACACATAATTAGATGGTTTTAATTCAGTTTAATGTAATGTTAAAGAATAATATATAAATAACTTTGAAATGGATAATGTCATATTTGCCTGAATGGAATATTTGCCTTAATGGAATATCTCCACTGCATCTGAATATTTGGCCAAACCATTATTAACTAATGTTTCTAGTGGCTGTTGAAAGGACTTTGGCCTACATTCTGTCTTCCTGTACTACCTGATAGTGCAGGGTTTTTAAGTATCATCGTTATACAAACAAATTGTTGTGGTTGCTTGTTGAATTGCAAAATCGAAATATTCACTACACAGAAGACGCAAGCACGGCCGGCCTGCCTTGGTTTTGGCCTGTTAAGCCTGATATTACTGCTTGTTTTAGATCCGTAACTAATTACAATGTCCTCTACCACTTGATAACAAAGAAAACTGTTCGACCCGAGAAGTATATATTCTAGTTAAGTTTAACCTAAATACAAGAATTACACCAGTGCCTATACGTGATAAACTTTTTTTGCAAGAACGGTACCGTAGTTACGATTTTTCCTTACTTTTCGCACAAATCATTTTATGTCTGGCTTTAGTAAATAAATGTGGCATGCACTTGGTGTTATAAAGCACTTAGCTTTACTCAATTTACGTCAGAACAACACACTTTGTAACCTTGTAAGAGAATTTTGTCGATTTTGATATCTTTTGGCGGCCATCTTGGAAAAATCTGCCATATTGAAATTTCGAGTTGGGTCCATAGCTTATACTGTTCGAAGCACCCAGTAATTACTATCATGACAAATTTGAACTTATATAAGTGATATTTGTTGCTTTTGATATTTTGTGGCGGCCATCTTGGAAAAATCCGCCATATTGAATTTTCATCGTTGGTTCAAAGCTAACATTTTTCGAAACAACTAGCACTACTGCCAGGTCAAATTTGACCATAAATTTGACCTTGTATAAGTGATATATATCTTGATTTTGATTTTTTATGGCGGCCATCTTGGAAAAGGCCGCCATTTTGAAATTTTCAGGTGGGTCCATAGCTAATATTATTTGAAACACCAAGAACTACTACCATGCCAAATTTGGTGCTTTTATCATCAAACCCACAACTTTTTCACCGATCTGCCGGACTACAACTGCTTAATTTTGATAAATCACCTTTTCCACATTAATTGATAAATGGCAATTTAATTTAAATTTTGATTTACAAAGGAACTATATGCAAGTGTATATCTAAAATAAAGAGTTGTTTGCCCAACTTTTTCTTAATTCAAGGACAAATAACATATCAAAAGTTGACAGTTGAAGATTAAAATGGTGTATAAAGATCTATAAAGATTCTGCAAGTCATAGAAACACATAATAATTTTCATATGTCTTCAACTTAGAACTCCAAATCCGGAGTGATCACATAGATCCAGCATGGCTGAATCAAAAATGAGGTCATTGTCAGATGAAACCTGCAATTGCAATTGAATAAATTGCTTTAACATGTAAGTTTTGCAAATATTCAAAGCCAATAAACCATGACTGAGGTACATGGCTAAACAATCTCCATGGAAATAAGATGTGCCAATGCTAATACATTTGCACAACTGTATACCAAATACCATTGACTTATTATAAGTCCTTCCCTTTAAACAAACCTAAACACAAACATTAACTTGTAAACCATGTAAAAGTTTCAAAGTCAATGAACCATGAAGAGGGGTAGGGCTATATAATCTCTATGGAAACGATACTTGCAAATGCCAATAAATTTGCATACCAAATATCATTGACTTGACATAAGTTCATCTTAAACTGATCTAATCACAAACTAATACATGTAAACTAAGCAAAAGTTTCAAAGTCAATAGACCATGACTGAGGGGGTGGGGCCAAATATTCTACATGGAAATGAGATGTGCCAATTCTAATACAACTGCATAACAAATATGATTGACCTACCACTTGTGGTTCATCATAAACTAGACCTAATCATAAACTAATACATGTAAACTAAGCAAAAGTTTCAAAGTCAATAGACCATGACTGAGGGGGCAAGGCCAAATAATCTCCATGGAAATGAGATGTGCCAATGCTAATACAACTGCATACCAAATATGATTGACCTACCACTTGTGGTTCCCCTTGAACTGACATAATCACAAACTAGTACATGTTAACTAAGCCAAATTTTCAAAGTCAATAGACCATGACAAAGGGGGCGGAGCCAAATAATCTCCATGGAAATGAGATATGCCAATGCTTATACAACTGCATACCAAATATGATTGACCTACCACTAGTGGTTCCCCATAAACTGACCTAATCACAAACTAATACATGTTGACTAAGCAAAAGTTTCGAAGTCAATAGACCATGACTGAGGGGGCAGGGCCAAATAATCTCCATGGAAATGAGATGTGCCAATGCTAATACAATTGCATATTAAATATGATTGACCTACCACTTGTGGTTCACCATAAACTAGAACTTATCACAAACTAATACATTGTTGACTCCGCCGCAGACGCCGGAAACAACATACCTATGTCTCACTTGTTGACTCGTCAAGGCGAGACAAAAATCACCATTCAAGAACAATTACTTCTGTAAGAAGTCAAAAGATGATTTCAGCCATCAAAGATCATCTTAAACTGTATGCCACACATTGTCTTGAGGTGCTGCACCAATGTGCCAAATATCAAAACCTATGTCTTAAAACACATTCATAGCAAAATCTTGTCAATGCAAATAGATAAGAAAATTAGAATAAAAAAAAACATTATGTCTTCCTTGGTCCAATAGGAGACATAAATATATTTTTCATTATGGATTAATTCAAATCTAAACATTTCAGTCATTTGCCAAAGACAATTTTAGGAAACAACTTATAACTGTTGATTGATAAATTTGCATACTAACTCTCAACAGACATCCATTTACTGTTGCAGCTTCCAAACAACATAAACATAAAAATAAGATGATTTGACTTAATGTTAGTACCAACAAACTGATACAGACCTAAAAAGTATGTATCTGGCTTTCCCAACTATGAGTCCCAAACTGATGAAGGTTATTACAGACTTTTCATGTATACTGAAATATGTATAAACTTTTTATACTTTAATCATAATATAATTTCAAATGTACAAAATACGTTATATGCGTAAGAATATAAACATTCTTATATGTACATATATACAAATTTCTTTGCAATTTACATTATCCGAACATAATATATACATGTTTTTTTTTATATCAAAAGAAAAAGTAACGTTCAAAGTCTCCCTTCTGACTACATCCCAACCAAAATAGTAGGTCTAATAACTGTCTCCTATCATCTGCTACCATAATATTATATGATCTGGTGTACTGTATAAACGATTTAAAGTTGTCAGTGTTTTTATTTATTAGCCAAGCTTCATAGTGTTCCAAATCAGCCTCCAGTAACATGAAAATGACCTGAAAGTAACATAATGTAAAAGAAATAATTAGAGACTACATTAGAATATTGATATTGGAAAAAAAAATAATCCCTTACTTTGGTGATGAGTGTGTTAAGTTATCTACAAGTTTTCTTATCCTGCATCATATGTCCAATTGTGCAAATATAACCAAATAAACCATTGGACACTATTCAATTCAAAATATAACCATGAATTAATGTGTGGGACAAAAGAAAACGACTGAAGTATCAAAATGCACATAAATATTGAAAGAAAATAATCTATGATGAATAACCTAAATGATTAGTTTTGATTAACAACACATATCATAATTTTTTTCCATGTTTATTATATATATCTGTTCTACTTTTGTTTTCTATATTTTGTTTATATTGGTAGATAAAAATGAATGTAAAAAAAAATAAACTTCATTGATACTGGTATTTTGTATTCATTGAAATTAAAGAGACTATGGAATATGGAATGTTTTATCGATGTTAAATTTAAAGAGAAAATATTGAAACTCATAACTATAAATTCAAACAGTATAATTGACTCTTTCAATGTTTTCAGAAAATAAGGAGATAAAAAAAGTTGATTTCATGAATATTTAATTTGTATTTTATTTTTCCCAGATACAGATTTAGTTTAATTGAAAATGTTGCTTTATAAAGTCCTGCTGAAACACAGACAGGCATTTCATTCAGATTAAAAAAAAAAAAAAACCCTAGCAATATATAACTCAAAACTTAAGGCAAAATTTGTAATCTATTGAATGTCAGTAAAAGCATATAGGTAAAACTTCACGATCTTTGTTTGGATCATTCATTCTTTCTGTGTCAAGCTAAGTAGTTAATCCAAATCTTTTGAAAACAAAGCAAATAACATGTGATATACATTTTGTGTGTCCGAAAAGCTTTTCTGGATTTACCTTTATCAGGCAAGAAATCTCGTTTTAAACTTTGAATTGATCAAATCAATCACATGTAACAATTACACGGTGAAAATTAAAAAGATATTTTGTAACAATTACAAGGTGAAAATTAAAAAGATATTCTGTACGGTATTTGAATACTCTCTCCTGTAGAAAAAGTATTGTTCTAATGGACCTTGGTAACTAGCACAAAACTTTTCATCCATTGTTTTAAGTTGGTCATTTGAGATCTAACGCACAGATCCATATTCTTACTTATATGGATCATTTAAAAAAATGTCGAATTTTAAAATTTTAAAATTGAAAAAAATAAATAGTCATAGACTGTTATCACAGAGATATGTCTCGCCTTTTTTGTAATTTTGATAATGCAAATGTTGAAATTAAAATAGCAATACTTTAACATGTAAGTTATGCAAATCTTCAAAGTCAATGAACCATGACTGAAGGTACATGGCTAAACAATCTCCATGGAAATGAAATGTGCCAATGCTAATACAACTGCATACCAAATACCATTAACTTATCATAAGTCTTTCCCTTTAAACAAACCTAAACATAAACATTAACTTGTAAACTATGTAAAAAATTCAAAGTCAATGAACCATGATGAAGGGGTGGGGCTATATAATCTCAATGGAAATGAGACTTGCAAATGCCAATAAATTTGCATACCAAATATCATTGACTTAACATTAGCAGTTCATCTTAAACTGATTTTATCACAAACTAATACATGTTAACCAAGCAAAAGTTTCAAAGTCAATAGAACATTACTGAGGGGGCTGGACCATATATTCTCTATGGAAATGAGATGTACTAATGCTTATACAGCTGCATACCAATTAACATTGGCCTACCACTAATGGTTCCCCTTGAACTGACCTAATCACAAACTAATACATGTAAACTAAGCAAAAGTTTCAAAGTCAATAGACCATGACTGAGGGGGCCGAACCAATTAATCTCCATGGAAATGAGATATGCCAATGCTTATACAACTGCATACCAAATATCATTGACCTACTACTAGTAGTTCCACATAAACTGACCTAATCACAAACTAATACTTGAAAACTAAGCAAAAGTTTCAAAGTCAATAGACAATGACTGAGGGGGCGGGGCCAAATAATCTCCATGGAAATCAGATATGCCAATGCTTATACAACTACATAACAAATATCATTAACTTACCACTAGTGGTTCCCCATAAGCTGACCTAATCACAAACTAATACATGTAAACTAAGCAAAGTTTCAAAGTCAATAGATCATAACTGAAGGGGCGGGGCCAAATAATCTCTATGGTAATGAGATGTGCCAATGCTAATACAACTGCATACCAAATATCATTGACCTACCAATATCAGTTCACCATAAACTAGACCTAATCACAAACTAATACATTGTTGATGCATCCGCCGCGGGAAACAGCATACCTATGTCTCACTTATTGACTCTGTCAAGGCGAGACAAAAACCATCCACTTTATAATCAAATCAAAACAGACAATATTTTAGGGGTAACATATAACAAATGCAATCTTAATAATGGGATACTGGATTATAATGAGGCATTTTTTGATAAGTGGTGCAATATTTTGTCTCTCTTGTTAATGGTTTGGATAAAATCTTAAGCTTGTTTTTTCAAGGCCAATAAGATGGTTTTCAAGAACAAACTTATATTCTTTCTCTGTATTGATAGATTGCTTGTCAATTTTCCATGTTGAACTGAAAAATACCTCTAAAAATTGGTTTTCAAAGTTTATAAAAATAACTACCATGAATGTATTAAATGCCTTAGATGCAATTCATAATGTTCAGTATTTTAATTTTTTTTTTGATAAACCAAGTATTTTCCACGCATATTGTTTTACTTTTGTCTTTTGTTTTTTTAACAGGAACGTATATTAGCGATATATCACCTTATTAAGTTCTATCCTGTTACCCATTTTGTCTCTCCTGTTACCGATAGCAGTATTGTATTTTGTGTACTAAATTTTCTTTAAGAAAGATAAAGAATTTGTTATCCCAGTCTTTGGTTTTCTATGTTGTGTTTTGTATGCAGTTTTGTCTTTTCGTAGGTTTTTTTTTTTGCCATGTAATTTTATTTGGGTTTGAATGACCCTTGGGTATCATTCGCCTCTCTTTTATGAATGCTGTCATGAAATAACTACTCCTTGTTATGAAGTGATTATATTTTTCTTCAGTAGTTTTGGTTTCCAACACGTAACTACAATTTTTAGAAGTATAATATTGTTGTCATTAATAAATTTGCATAGACAGGATAAAAGGGTACGCATTTATTTTTCTCACTAAATGTATTAAACTTTCTTTTCTCTACTTATTTATGCAAGAAACTTACTGTGTTCAATTTTCAAGATGCTTTGTGCTTTAGAAATCATCACTTTATAGTTCGACATTCATAGGGAGAAACTATTTAACCATGTTAACCGTTGATCTAAATATAATATATATCAGTAACAGGAAAGACATCAAAATATATCTTAGTTGTGTTTACTATAATAAAAAATAATTGATGTTTAGATTCATAAATCTTACAAACTTTCATTTAAACACCTGCAAATGCATTTTCCATCTACAATTTTTTTTTCAAACATAGGTGTACTGAAAATTCAACATTTACAAAAAAATGACCATATATAATGTATAATGTATCCAGGGTTTTAGCTAGGATTTTGAGGGCTTTAGTCACTTTTGCGCGGGTTGAAAATCAATCTTATTTTGGGTAGCAGCACGGGACCTAGGATGTATATTACTATCTATACATCTTTGTCAGACTTTGAAGCACTTAGGCATACTAGGCAGTTACTGCATTATTTGACTGATGTGGCACTTTAATACGAAGATTAGGATATAAGATCTAGAAATCTAGTTCACAATTTCACTTCAGTTATTTTGGGATCCATTTCTTGTTAAACCAGGAATCACAGCATAAATGAACTTGTAAGAACTATTTCACTGCATTATTCATACTCATTATCCTTTAAAATGTTTTAAAGCGATATTTAGAATTAATTCTATAAAGTTGGAACGAAGGATTTGTACAAATCCTTAATGGAACAATTCTAATAACTTTAAATTGTAAATTTATCATGAATAGATCACGTTTACTTTCGATTTCCAAATGAAATGAAAACGGGAAGTGACAAGTGGATAATAAATTCACAATGAATCCGGATTCATCTACGGATTGGTTCGTGTTTAAAAAAGGCAGGAAATTATCATTTTTTTTAATTAAATTTGATAAATAAGAACTATATTTGTCTCTCTTGTTTAGTTTGATACTTAATTATTTAGTATTTTACGTTTTAGTGGCTTTAAATTCATAATAATACTTTCGCGCATGCGCAGTTCATTGTAAAGGAAGCACCTGTTTGACTCGTGAAAACATTTCTGAATGTTATGAATAAAGTTCTATCTTTTTAATCGAAATTGTCGAAAGTTTTTAATTAAAGGTTATATCAAATATGACGAAAATACGTTCATTTGACGAAACTACGACAAGCGAACTACAAATTGTGATAGTTTGATAAATATTGAAATTAAAATGCGAACTGTCCGAGGGAAAACTCAAATGACGAAACTAAGACAAACGAACTGCAAATTGTGCTCGTTTGATAAATATTGAAATTGAAATGCCGACTGACTGATTTTACTGGGGAAAATAATTATGATGATCAATTGTGAGGTTGATAAATAATTAACGGATTAGTGACCCATCCGATGGCGATAAGCGGATTATCTGTAATCACAACTTCAAGTAACACCTGTTGTAAATGTTATTTAGCGGAGGGTCATAAACTTGTCAGAAACAATAAGACAGGTAGAATTATAGTATTTTCATGCGAAAATATTTTTACTCTTTCCAAATTTAAGTGACGAAATTGATTTGGAATACTTTCGTCATTTTGAAAACTGGTTCGTAAATGACGAAAATGACGAGCGCTAGCAAAATCACTGATGTATCACACAGTTGTCCAGCATTGTCGTAGATGTTTGTGATTGTTCATTAAGTTGAGTTTTAGTTTTCACCCTCAATAATATGCCATTTATGTGTATATAAATTTGGTCTTTGTACGTAATGCATCAGTTGTTTTTCACAAAGGTTAAGTGCTTCAAGATACAAAAAACAATAACAGAAAATAGTTCAAAAATACAACATGTAGAAACAAACATTGATTTACATAACATATGGAATTTTAAAGTTACCTCAGTCCTCATACAAACAACTGCAAGAGTACTTGGAGCAAATGTTGAGTTCCAAATGTCAGACATTAGTTGGAGCCCTATCGGTTCTAGTATACATTTGTCCAAATATCCCTCTATCCAAGGAGTAGCTGAATCCTTGTCACCATCTGTCTGACTTAAACCATTGTTTTTAACCTTAATAAAACAGTAAAAAGTTCAGGTTGATTACACAAATGGGGCATTTCAAGGAGTTTTTATTAGGTAATTACAAAGCTTATTACTGTATTTTTTAATATAACATCACAGGGGTGTAGCTAGGGCAACATGATGTGTACTCAATGCCGGAGGAGGAAGTCATACGGCAGGGGGTTTGGGGGCTTCTTAAGGCCCCCAGAAGCTCTGGGATAAATGGTGCAAAATCCTGCATTCTTGCAATTTCCTGGGACTTAAAATGACCTCACCGAAATCTTATTTTCATGAGTAACAAGTCAACTTATGAATTTCAAAAAAAATATTAATCAGAGACAAACAAACAAATACTGTTGGCTTAGAAATTTAGTTTTTCTAATGTGTATCGGGTTGAGCTTGATTGAATTGAATCAAAAATAAAATTTGTTGCTAGTTAGTTAAGTTTAAAAAGGGTGGTAAAGGTGGGGGGACTTGTATGGAAAAAAAAGTTTAATGCAAAGAAAGAATAACCATTTGCATGATAAACAATGTACGATAACGAATGCATATCATAGGTTGGAAACATTTAACTGGCCAGTATATATATATATATATATATATATACGTTTGAAGTCCCGAAATCTACAAGGAAAAGGATAAAATTATTTGTGATTTTTTTTTATTAGCTTGTCTTCCAAAACGAGAGTCTTTTAATTTTACCAAGCATGGAAAACAAGCACTTTAAATCTTGAAGCACGTATAATTAAATTGGGGGAACACGTTGAACGAGGCACCGTCTTGCACGACTGAACGTAAAATAAAATAAACAGCTGCGCCATGAGCGCATGATACTCCCGTCGTCTTGTGTGTGAATTTTTATGCAATAAGCATAAATAGTTTCTGACATCATCGTGACATGCGAAAACCCCCCTTTTTTTTTTTACAAAAAACTCAATATCTCTAAAATAAAATTTTGAATCAAAACCAAAAAGTATACAGATCTTTAGATTAATATAACTAAGAAGTGTGTAAAATTTTAAGCAATAATCATAAATCGTTTTTGAGATACAGCGCGACATGTGAAAAACCCCCCTTTTAAAAAAAAAAAAAATCAATATCTCAAAAATAAAATTTTGAATCAAAACCAAAAAGTATACAGATCTTTACATTAATATAACTAAGAAGTGTTTAAAATTTTAAGCAATAATCATAAACTGTTTTTGAGATACGGCGCGACATGTGAAAAACCCCTCCCCCTTTTTTTACAAAATACTCAATAACTCAAAAATAAAATTTTGAATCATCACCAAAAAGTATACAGATCTTAAGGTTAATATAACTAAGAACTATGTAAAGTTTTAAGCAATAATCATAAACTGTTTTTGAGATACGGCGCGACATGTGAAAAACCCCTCCCCCTTTTTTAACAAAATACTAAATATCTCTAAAATAAAATTTGGAATCATCACCAAAAAGTATACAGATCTTAAGATTAATATAACTAAGAAGTGTGTAAAGTTTTAAGCAATAATCATAAATTGTTTTTGAGATACGGCGCTACATGTGAAAAAAAACACACACCTGTTTTAGTTACGAAGTCCTGTAACTCAAAAAGTTTTAATCTTATTTTCACCAAAAAGTATACAGATCGTTTGACCATCATAAGAAACAACTATGTTTAGTTTCATGAAATTTGGATAAGTCATTCTCAAGTTACGGTGCGACAGACAGACAGACGGACAGAAGGACAGACAGACAGACAGACAGACAGACTGACAGACGGACGGACGCTGGACATTTGTATACCATAATACGTCCCGTCAAAAATTTTACGGGCGTATAAAAAGTCAAAACATGTAGATCGTCAAATAAAAAAACGACTCACACATTGTACGAAAATTACCCTTTACCACCCCCCCTAAACTTTAAGTTTGACTGGACTGTTTAAAAAAAAATCTGTTATGACAACGTATGTAAAAGAGAAGCAAAGGATATCAAAGGGCCTTTCAAACTCATAAGTCGAAAATAAACTGACAACGCCATGGTTAAAAAAGAAAAAGACAAACAGACAAACAACGTTAACAGTACACAAAACACAACATAGAATTCTAAAGACTGAGCAACACAAACCCCACCAAAAACTGGGGGTGATCTCAGGTGCTCCGGATGGGTAAGTAGATCCTGCTCCATGTGTGTAATTAAGACTATACATACCTCACAGGAAAGTAAAAAGAATGGATCGTTGTCCATGGTCTCTTTCGAAAATCATATCTTATTTCATTAATTATTTGAAATCTTCAGAAAAGATGTCAGGACTGGGTTAGGAGGCATAGAGTTTAATGACACCCTGAGGACTGAGCCATTCTAATTTTTTGCATCAGCAACATAATTATGATGCTGCTTCCGTAAATAAATGAGTAGTTTCAGGAACAGCATATAGCTACAAAGTGATTATTAACATGTTTGTTCAATTCTTTTTGATTTAGTTTATTACTTTAGTTTAAATCTTACTAGATTTGCCATATTTTTTTTTGGTCAAATTTTCGATGTGAATGCAACTGCGTTTTTGCGTACGGTTTGCTATCCGCTTGCATCCATTCTAATATGATGACCTATATATCGTCAACCAGTATAATCACAATATATCTATTTTTAGCCCAGACGCATAGATACACAAAATTCTGTTCTGCGTTATGCCCATCTTATTTATACGACCAGGTAAACTCAATTTTTGACAGTAAATCCCACATTTTACGTAGGCCAAGCTTCGCATACAATGAAGTTATCTCTATTCTGATGAAAAATAAACACATCGGTCCATTTCAGTTACTATTCCGATGTAAAATGTCATAAAATGAAAATTCCGTGAAATGATGTTTTCATCTTTGGCAACTAAACAAGGTGACGTCATATGTATGCTTCTGGCGTCAAATGTTAACGGGGCGTTTTAAGGCTTTTTGTATGCCTCAGAATGTAATAAAATAACAAAAAAAGAACAAATTTAGGTGAAGAATGTGAGTTTTTTCATTTATAGTTGAATAATATCATATCGTAAATATTATTATATGTGGGGTAAAACAGAACAGCCAAAACGCTGCATCGTGTGTATAGGGCTTTCATGGTTGACAAAATTACAGAATTTGTCCTATTAGAATCGAAATAATAATTTCAGACTATCTAATTTCAAAGCAGCTGTCAATTGCACAGTGCTTGTCTCAAGAAAAATTTTAATTAAAGGACAACCCTTAAGATATCTTCTTTTAGTAAACTTTTTATGCTGATATTTTTCTCTCATTGTTTTAATACATTTACAACAGATTCCTTCTTATCTTATGCATCTATTCACAACTTCTCTAGACTCAGCACAAATTAAGAGCTTAACAGACATGTACATGTTTCCATTTGTCCTGCCTTGAAAACTGTATAATAATCTCTGAATGTTTAATTTGGTTAACTTATTTGGCGGCATTGTGTCCAAGGTTATGGTTGTCTTTTTGATATTGTTTTACATCTAACCCCCTTGTTTTATTAATTTTGTATTTACATTGTGTCCTAGATCGAATTTATTCATTTAGTGTATGTTCACTTGTTTTTGTTAATATGTCTTTGGATTGAGTTAAGCCATTTCAATTGATATTTATAGTGTAACTTTCTATGTTGTGATGTTACACTATTGTTTCAGGTAGGGTGAAGGTTGGCGCCTATTAAAATGTTTAAACCCGCTGCATTTGTTTGCACTCGCCTAAGTCAAGAACCTGATGTTTAGTGGTTGTAGTTTGTTGATGTGGTTCATAAATGTGTCTCGTTTCGCGTTTTTTTTTTATATAGATTAGACTGTTGGTTTTCCTGTTTGAATGGTTTTACACTAGTCATTTTTGGGGCCCTTTATAGCTTGCTGTTCGGTGTGAGCCAAGGCTCTGTGTTGAAGGCTGTACTTTGACCTATAATGGTTTACTTTTACAAATTGTGACTTGGATGGAGAGTTATATCTCATTGGCACTCATACCACATCTTCTTATATCTATTGTGTTGTTTGGTTAACTGCCTCAGTGACATTTACCCAACATCTCTTCATGTTCATTTACATATCTAAAATTAACATTGTACAAACCTCTACCAACAACATCAATAAATGAGGTGATCCAGCTTTAGTTTCATGCTGATAAAATCTTACATCAGATATATAACCAACAGTTTTATTTCTTATTTTTAAACATTTTTTGCTAGCTTCCCCAACTCTGAAATGAAAAAGTCAACATGTTATTTAATTAGAATATTTGCAAATGAGAAAGCTAAAACAATATACATGTGTAACATGATATACTAGTATGTTAAATTGGAAAAATTGATATCCTTAATGGAGATCTTGATAAATCTTACTTAGTTGACATTCATTAAATACATGTAGCACAGTTTAAGGAGTAAAATCAGACAGGGTAATATGTCAAAGAAAAAGAAAATAAATGACAAAAATAACCAAAAGACATCTGGAGGGTGACAAACAATCTTGAACAATAATCAGTTGCCTATACAATATTTTAAGTAATTAATTGTTTCTAGTCTATAACCTCTGGATGTTAAGCAAGCAACAATCACTCAATTTAGTCTCTAATATAAAGTTCTGAGCAGAATGTGTTTCAGTATCATTCATCAATAAAATGCTTCGCTGGGCGCAGCTTGATACGACTGCAGAGGTCAAACCCTGAACAGTTGGGGCAAGTATGGACACAACATTCAAGCTTGATACAGCTCTGAATTTGGATTGTGATTAAATATTTGACACAGCATAGGTTTCTGACACAGAAAGAATGTGGTCAAAGAACTTGATTTTTTTTAATTTACCTATTATGGTCCAATGTCCAAAATCAAAATACATGGTTAGATTCAGCATATCAAAGAACCCCATATATATAATTTCTGTTGAAATCAAACAAAGTTTAATTTTGGACCCCAACTTGGACAAACTTGAAAACTGGGCCCATAATCAAAAATCTAAACACATGTTTAGATTCAGCATATCATAGAACCCCAAGAATTCAATTTTTGTTAAAATTAAACTAAGTTTAATTTTGGACCCTTTGGACCTTAATGTAGACCAATTTAAAAAACAGGACCCAAAATTAAAAATCTAAATACACGGTTAGATTTGGAATATCAAAGAACCCCAATAATTCAATTTTTGATGAAATCAAACAAAGTTTAATTTTGGACCCTTTTGACCTCAATATGAACCAATTTGATAGCGGGGCCCACAAATAAAAAATCTAAATACATGGTTAGATTCAGCATATCAAAGAACCCCATATATTCAATTTTTGTTGAAATAAAAAAAAGTTTAATTTTGGACCCCAACTTGGACAAACTTGAAAACTGGGCCCATAATCAAAAATCTAAACACATGTTTAGATTCAGCATATCAAAGAACCCCAAGAATTCAATTTTTGTTAAAATTAAACTAAGTTTAATTAAACTAAGTTTAATTTTGGACCCTTTGGACCTTAATGTAGACCAATTTAAAAAACGGGACCCAAAATTAAAAATCAAAAAACACGGTTAGATTTGGCATATCAAAGAACCCCAATAATTCAATTTTTGATGAAATCAAACAAAGTTTAATTTTGGACCCTTTTGACCTCAATTTGAACCAATTTGATAACGGGCCCACAAATAAAAAATCTAAATACATGGTTAGATTCAGCATATCAAAGAACCCCATATATTCAATTTATGTTGAAATCAAACAAAGTTTAATTTTGGACCCTAATTTGGACCAACTTGAAAACTGGGCCAAAAATCTAAAATCTAATTACATGTTTAGATTCATCATATCAAAGAACCCTATATATTCAATTTTTGTTGAAATCAAACAAAGTTTAATTTTGGACCCCAACTTGGACAAACTTGAATTCTGGGCCCATAATCAAAAATCTAAACACATGTTTAGATTCAGCATATCAAAGAACCCCAAGAATTCAATTTTTGTTAAAATCAAACTAAGTTTAATTTTGGACCCTTTGGACCTTAATGTAGACCAATTTAAAAAACAGGACCCAAAATTAAAAATCTAAATACACGGTTAGATTTGGCATATCAAAGAACCCCAATAATTCAATTTTTGATGAAATCAAACAAAGTTTAATTTTGGACCCTTTTGACCTCAATATGAACCAATTTGATAGCAGGGTCCACAAATAAAAAATCTAAATACATGGTTATATTCAGCATATCAAAGAACCCCATATATTCAATTTTTGTTGAAATCAAACAAAGTTTAATTTTGGACCCCAATTTGGACCAACTTGAAAACGAGGCCAAAAAAAATCAAAAATCTAAATACATAAAATTGAGAATGGAAATGGGGAATGTGTCAAAGAGACAACAACCCGACCATAGAACAGACAACAGCAGAAGGTCACCAACAGGTCTTCAATGCAGCGAGAAATTCCCGCACCCGGAGGTGTCCTTCAGCTGGCCCCTAAACAAATATATATACTAGTTCAGTGATAATGAACGCCATACTAAACTCCAAATTGTACACAAGAAACTAAAATTAAAAATAATACAAGACTAACAAAGGCTAGAGGCTCCTGACTTGGGACAGGCGCAAAAATGCGGCGGGGTTAAACATGTTTATGAGATCTCAACCCTCCCCCTATACCTCTAGCCAATGTAGAAAAGTAAACGCATAACAATACGCACATTAAAATTCAGTTCAAGAGAAGTCCGAGTCTGATGTCAGAAGATGTAACCAAAGAAAATAAACAAAATGACAATAATACATAAATAACAACAGACTACTAGCAGTTAACTGACATGCCAGCTCCAGACTTCAATTAAACTGATTGAAAGATTATGCCTTCATCATATGAATATCAGGCACAATCCTTCCCGTTAGGGGTTTAGTATCATACCATCATAACATATATGAGAAGAACATAACCCGTGTCATGCCAACAACTGGTTTTTTAATAAATGTGTTAAGTGCAATATTAACGCCAAAATATGCAATCTTTAATGACCTGACAACAGTATCGTAACTATATCCCTTCTTAATAAGTCTATTTAAAGGTTTTGTTAGCTTCAGAGGTGAATACTGACATTTTTGTGCTTTATAAAGAATATTTCCATAAAAAATTGGATGTGAAATACCTGAACGTATAAGCAGTCTGCATGTTGAGCTATATTAACGAATGATGTCCTTATACCGATGATAAAATTTAGTAAATGTTTTGCCTAGTTTGTGATATCGAAAACCCTGGTGTAATAATTGTTTAGATTCAGCATAACAAAGAACCCCATATATTCAATTTTTGTTAAAATCAAACAAAGTTTAATTTTGGACCCTTTGGACCTTAATGTAGACCGATTTGAAAACTGGACCCAAAATTAAAAATCTAAATGCACGGTTAGATTCGGCATGACAAATAAATAAATGTGGTCAAAGATTTTACAAATCTAATGCACCATACTGTGCAATTAAAGATTACTTCTTGAAATTTTTCAATATTTGAAATTTGAAAAAAAATAATATTTGAAGAATAATTCTTTTTAATTTCTGAAATCTGAAATGAGAAAAAATTTACCCCCCACAATTTCTTTTTACCCCCCCCCCCCCCCTTTTTTCCCCAAAAAAATTCTTTCCCTCAAGATATAGACATAATCTCAATTCAAATTTCCAATGGAGTTTGCAACCATAATTACCCATTTAAATTTACCATAGTCCTTAATATATTTTATAATAGAATTTAAAATATAGTGTCAAATCTTTCATATGGATTTTTTTGTAAAAAAAAAGATGCAATATTTGCAGATATTTTTACTGGTCTTACTTTTTAAATATGCATTTCTTTAAACATAATTTAAAAACAGTGTAAGGGAAGTAACCAAAACGTTGTATTTGGATTACCTCCCTTACACTGTTTTAAATTATCTTAATTGTTCATTAACCATTACTTTATACATAATTTAAAAGCAGTGTAAGGGAGATAATTTCAATGATGTATTTGATTTATCTCCCTTACACTGCTTTAAATTATGTTTTGTACTAAAGTATTTGTCTATTAACCAGGACAACCTTGTTTTTCCCCCTTTTTTGCCCCTAATTCCTAAACAGTTTGAGCCATAACCCCCCAAAGCAAATCCTAACCATCCCTTTGTGGTATGGAAACTTGTAGTATAATTTCAGAGAGATCCATACACTGTTCCACAGTTGTGCTTATTTTTGGCCCCTTTTTTGCCCCTAATTCCTTAACTGTTGGTACCATAACCCCCAAAATCAATCCCCACCTTCCTTTTGTGGTATTGAACCTTATGGTAAAATTTCAAAGAGATCCATTCACTTAAACTAAAGTTAGAGTGCGAAAACCAATGTGTCTTCGGACGACGACGCCCGACTACGACGACGCCCGACGACGACGACGCCGACTCAAACGTCATACCAATATATGACTGCAAAATTTTTGCGGTCGTATAAAAAGACACTCATCTCAAGTTGAGTTGACATTGAGTTATGCAGAGGAGAGTGGCCATTCTCTTTCTTTTTTCTTTCAGTTAAACAATCTATATTTCAATTTCCCATGTGATCACAAAAAGAAGTAAATGCCAAACATTACGGAATAACTTAAAGTTCATTAAATATTCTTTGCAAACTGCATAAACACACCATTTAATTATTATATAACGGTCAAGGTATATATAAAGCTGATTTGTTAAAAAATATATATCATATGTATTTAAATTTTTTTTTCAATTTGCCAATTATTTTTTTGTACGTGTATCTAATAATTTACTTTAATCATTCCATTTTTATCAAAATTAGAAACTTTTTATAGGATCCAGTCACATAATTATAATAATTAATAATATTCACTTTTTCTTAAAACATTTATTATGATCATAAAGTTCAAAGGATTTCAAACTCCATTTTGTAGTCAATGACGTGTAAAATATTTGAATTGGCTACATTGTTTTTGATGAAAATGTGTTTGGAACAGATTAAGGTAAAACTTAAAACAAAAGTAACTAAAAACAAGCTTAGGGTAATTCAAACATTGTTCTAAAATACAGTACCTACTCTGGATTGAGAAAACATATCTGTGCAAACTTGAGGAATATTTGCGTGAACACACTTTCTTGTAAAATTTCTTGATCAGAATATTTTCCAGGTGGAACTGGACAGGGATTTATCAACTTTTCAAGGATTTCTTTCATACCAGAAACAAACAGAAATACTTTGTGATACCAGTGTTCAAACAGTCTACAAAATAATATATCATTATATATAATTAATGACAAAGTTCCTGTAAATAAAAGCAAAAAATATAATATGTGTGTTTAGGGTTTTCTTCCTAAAAATGATGTCAGTAGGTTGGATTTTCTTTAGGTCAGAATCAAGAAAATATTGTAATTTCACCTATCTAGAAAATTTCCGTTCTGGTATTTTCCACCAAAACCTCCGCCATTTTGAATTGCCAATAAACAAAAAGTTACGCTGTTTAAAATGTTGCTAATAGATTTGTCATGTACATTGATAATATAAGCTAACAGTTGCAACAGCTGATAAGTTGATGAAAACCTTTTGCTGAAATTCTCATAAAAGCTTTAGGATCAGTGCTCAAAATTAGGAATATGTGGGGAAACATTACTTACATGTACATACTAATTTTTGTCCTTGGTGACTTTCATCACATCAAAACAAGGATCCTTTTACATGTCTTTGCCCAATTTTTTGTTACAAATGTTCATGTCCACAAAACAATATTAATTGCTATTAGTCTAGGTTAAGAAACCATTTTTAAAATTCATAAATCTCATTGGATCCCAACAGACAATGGTTTGCAAAGGCTATAAGTATGATTGTGCATTTGCATTTATTTTTTGCTGTTCAAGCTTGACAAGCTGTAGCTATGTCAGTAGTGTGAATGTTGGAAAGTGTACTGGTACATTGTACATCATGCAGGTGTGTTGGTTTTTATCTTTTTTTATTATTCTGCTCATTGTTGAAGGCAGTACAGTCTCCAGTTATTGTTCACACCATTGTTCTTAGGACTTTATGAATGATTGTAATTGTCTCATTGGTAATCACACCACTTCTCCAATTCCCCTTATTTTTTTAAATGTACAGGTAGCTATAGGGAAGACAAAAACCCAAACTACAACAAGTTACAGATATGGTAGGTCTACAAAAACTCTCAAACTTTCCACTCCCAAGTACATCGAACCCAAGCATGTTTGGCTTCAACAAAATTTTTACAACAATTATTGAAACAAACACAAATGAGCTTTCCCACTGAGTACAAACAAGAGCCCAAGACATCCTAGGCCTATATCAAAAAGAGATTCAGTGATCATTTACAAATTCAATATAAAAGATATACATGTACATGTCTTGTAAACATGGTAAAAGGAAGATTACTATTTTAATTTAATCTAAAAATAAGAAGATGTGGTATGATTACCAATGAGACAACTCTCCACCAGAGACCAAATGATATAGAAGTTAATAGTTCACTTGCTTGAGACTTATAATAAAGTGTATAACATGAACATGTAATTTGAGAAAAGTATTGGTCCTGCAACTTTAAGATATAAATTTATCTAGACACTAGGTTGGGTAATATACATGTACATTATACATGTCCCCCGTAGGGTGTTTATTTAGAAATATTATTGAATAGCAAGTTAATTTTTCAAGTCACTAATGCACAACCACTTCATTAAAATGTGTTTATTTCTTTTAATGTTTGGATTGATTCATCCAAAGTTGAGAAATAAACAAAGTATAAATCCTATAATGTGCAAAACTTGTATTATACCAATACAGAATTATTGGAGAATATTAAAGAAAGTTAATTTTTTATCCTCTGAAAATGAGTTTCAGTATTTATCTGCATAAAATGTATGCATTTTGTAGCACTAATACTAAATTTTCAGCCAAAAAAATGTATTATTGAATTGGTAAACATTTATCCAACTTGTTACATCTTATCTGCATGGTGTAAAAAATAATAAAATTCCAGCTAAAATATAAGCATGAAATTAATTGTTTACAACACTTGATCAATTTGGGTGCGAAACTTGGCTGTCTATAAAAAGACAATTCGAACCATTTAAGAAGACACCTCGGACTGTCAGTAAGTCAACTTGGACCGTCTTATAAGTCAACTCGATCAGTCTATAATTCCAACTCGGACAAAGTATAAAAGATGAGCTTTAACTACATGTATATAAATGATTTTATATATAATATAATGAGTGTCTTTGACAAAAGAAAAGAAGTCGGTCTACAATGCCAAAAATAAAGCTAGAGAGTTTTGACTACATACTAAAATGACAAAAAATAACCAACTCGGCCCATCTAATTCAAGATAACAACTATTAGACTCTTACTATTTGTATTGACATCATGCATCTGTCTATTATTAAAGATTGAATGACGCCATGAAGATTTATTTGTATTTCTTTTGTCTGAAAGCTGTATGAGTAAATAACTTTTGTAATATTTGGTAAGTTTCTTATTTTTGTTTGTTAAATATTATATACAATGTACATGTGTAGTTATATATTGTATCCTCAATTATTTTAAAGATATGAAAGTACCATTGTTATTAGTCCAAGCATATTCCTTTTTTAAAATGAAATAATAACTTTAAATAATAATTAATAATAATACATGTAATATAGACATACATATCTTTATTTCACCAAAGAAATAATTTCAAGTCATGTACAGGTAACATAAGTAACAAGTATGTCATTTACATAAGAAACATATGATTTGACTTCTAGATAAACTAAAGACATATATACTATGGGAAAGTTATCTCATAAAGTTTCTACTTTAAAAGCGCTCCAGTTAAACAGTATGATTCATCTCATAAACAATTATCAAGATCATCGCTTTCTAGTAAGTTTTGTTTTACTTAAGAAATATTGTCAGTCTACATGTACATGCTTCAAATTGTCGAAAGAAATCGTTAATCTAAAAAAAAAAAAAAAATGTGGATAGTGGACACAGATGATGCCCCCGCTTGCATATCATATAGTTATAAAGGGACATAACTGAAGAACGGTAAAAGTGACACTACCCAAATTTGAACTTGATCTGAGTTTTGTGGTAATAAGCATTGTGTGTAAGTCTCATAACATTTGGTTGAGGCTAACTTAAGTAGAGAACAGAAACTAAAAATTCAGCAATTTTTCTATTTGTAAACACGCATAACTCTAGAATGGTTGTGTATAAGTTTTATAACATTTGGTTGAGACAAACTAAAGTTAGAGAACGGAAACGAAAAATTCAGCAATTTTTATGTTTATAAACCGACATAACTCAAGAATGGTAAAAGAGTCGCCACCAAATTTCGTACCTAATCTGTATTATGTAGTAATAATCATTGTGTATAAGTTTCATAACATTTGGTTGAGGCAAACTAAAGTTAGAAAACGGAAACAAAAAATTTGTACTTGATCTTAGTTTTGTGGTAATGAATATTGTGTATAGGTTTCATAATGTTTGGTTGGGGCAAACTTAAGTTACAGAATGGAAACTAAAAATTTTGCAATCTTTAGATTTATAAAAGGGCATAACTCAATAATGGTTAAAGTGACACTACCCAAATTCAACTTGATCTGTGTTTTATCAGTGGAAGTCAAAATTAAACATTGCATTGTATGAAGCATTGATTGTAGTTGATTCAACTACAATGAATAATCATGGACAAAGGAAGATAACTCCAATTTTAAAAATTACTGGATATTTAAGAAAATAAAAATTTTGCAATTTTTCCATTTATAAAGGGGCATAACTCTAGAACGGTTAAAGTGACGCCACCAAAATTCAAACTTGATCTGTTTTTTGTGGTAATAAGCATTGTGTATAAGTTTCATAACATTTGGTTGAGGCAAACTTAGGTAAGAGAACGGAAACTAAAAATTTTGCAATTTTTCCATTTATAAAGGGGCATAACTCTAGAACTGTTAAAGTGACACCACCAAAATTCAAATTTGATCTGTGTTTTGTGGTAATAAGCATTGTGTATAAGTTTCATAACATTTGGTTGAGGCAAACTTAAGTTATAGAACGGAGACTAAAAATTTTGCAATTTTTCCATTTATAAAGGGGTATAACTCTAGAACGGTTAAAGTGACGCCACCAAAATTCAAACTTGATCTGTGTTTTGTGGTAATTATCATTGTGTATAAGTTTCATAACATTTGGTTGAGGCAAACTCAAGTTAGAGAATAGAAACCAATTTTGGGACGTACGTACAGACGGACAAAGGTAAAACTTAATGCTCCCACCGCTACGTCGGGGGCATAAAAAAGAGAGAAAATCCATTGCTAAATGATAACAAACAAAAAGATGTGTACAATGCCACAAAAAGATAGAAATGTGAAAAACCGGACTACCAAATATTTTACCAGCCTAAATCTCTTGCTACCAAGAAAGTATTGCAAATAAATAAAAATGAGAGGAAACTGAAAAAAATGCAATGAAAGGGGTACATGTATATATTAAAACGAAAAGTAGGAAAGAGAAATGGTTAATTCAATATTTAGTGTTTTTTAAACAAATCTGTAGAAAAAAGCTTGACGGATTGAAAAATTCTTTGGAAGAATGTCAACATCATCTCCTAGTTCACATTGATGTCACGTCATGCTCACTGGTACCAACATCGTGCTCAACATCAATGTGAACACCAAGCTATTCATACCTTTTGAAAAAATCGGTCTTTATGACATGTTATATATAAGCTTGTGTAATTGGATAATCACTTTCTTGATCATTCAATTAGAATAATTAAATTTATATTATTGATTTATAACTTAGATTTAATATATTTAATTATGGCTGTAGGTAAAATGAATTGAGACTATAAGAAACAAATATACCATCTGTACCTAGATCTGATGTAATTTTTAATTGTAGCAATCATATCATTAAGTTTTCTAGTAATTTAATGTACACACATTCTTATCTTGGTCTCGTTTTAAACAAGCATTTAGACTATAACATCCAGTGTTCTCCCCAGGAATTTTGGATAGCATCACATTTGGCGTAAAAAAAAATTGTATTTATTTTTCAATGTCATTTGTTGCGTCGCGGCGATGCTCTCTTTCTTTTAAGTTATGTTGATTTTTTTCAATTCATAACTGAGAATACAATTAAAGTATAACTGTTCTTTTAGTTTATTTCTTTAATATTCATTTATAGTTACAGAATTATATTTTTCTTGTTAGAAACTACCAACTAAAAATCTAGTACAAAAGAGAACTTCTTTTATATCAAAAAGGAAAAGAAAGTATCATACATGTCATATAGTAATACAATTTCAATTAAAAACTATTCTGTTTATCATGTTTATGAAATTCATTATTTCCTGGGACTCAATGTATCAGTCCCAGTTGTTTCAAACAGATATATGTTTTTAACATTGTTATCTGTATCTGTATGAATACGTTGTCGATACCAATACTTGCTTTAATACAACGGTTAAACTACTTTAATCAGTAAATTAATTGAAACAATGCGTTTACATAGAAATAAATACATTTTGCAAGGAGATCTAACAAATAGTCTGTAAATTCATGTGGAATGAGTAGCTTTCCCTATTGGGATCATTATTATTCTGTCAGCTGTGCCGTTTCTGCGTCTGTAGTTATTACCGTAAAAATGCGGATTTTGATCATAGCTGGTCCGCTTCCGATCCGTAATTAGTACAAATATATCAAAAATCAGATCTTTATTAATTAAATACAGCCTACCATCAATCTTTAACATTTTAGATGAACCACCTCCAAAATTAAAATGGAAGAACTCTATCAGGAAAGAGATTGACACCTTCTGGGTTGAACATGTGATTACCATGTCTGTCTACTACAAGAGTATTTCATTTATTTCTACATCCAATTTTAAAACTGGTCATCTACACAATGCTCTAGCAAGTGTCCAGACTTCTGCAAAAGACATCCAGCGTCTCCCCATCAAACTTAGACTCCTTACTGGTACATACATTCTCCAATGTAATAGAGCAGCTTTCAATCAAGTTGACATCAACCCAACATGTCTCTTATGCGAGGAGGACGCTGAAACATTAGACCATTTCATTCATTCATGTCCTGCTTTAGCTTCTGCTAGAAACTATCACCTGCTTGAACTTTCAAATATTATCAATAAAAGCGAGCTCTGTCAGAAATGTAGAACATTAGAAAAACTAGAAATTAATACACAATTAATATTGGATGCTAGTGCCTTGCTCTGTAACTGTCAATGTAAATGTGGATGTACAGATTTTCTTTATCTCATAGAATACATAAGTAGAAAACTTTGCTTTGCTTTGCACATTAGACGTAATACAATATTATTAACATTGCCGGTGAATAAAAAGAAAGGATTGCTTGCAACCACTCAGTCAAAGGCGTGAATATTTAAAATCTAAATTATCTTTTGTTTTAGATTTTAATAGTTTAATAAACATTTAGTGGGTGTTAAATACACCATATCCTACTCTGTAACCAGAGGTGTGCCTTTGAAAGGCAGGATCTTCATACAAGACAAGACAAGACAATGGCGGTCGAAGAAAAATTTACGAAAATAAACAATGTTTGAGAAGCGAATTGGATGAATATATCACGATTTTACTGTAATAAATAGATGAAACATTACCTAAAGGCAATTTTCATCACGTTCTAATGAAGCAAAGGCTGTTACTGCATGGTTATACATTTTAGGTTAAAATAATAATAATACATAAAGAATTCAACAAATAAATAAAACAGATTTAGCCTAGACTTTTTTTGGTTAAATTAAAGATTTTTAACAAATTGATAAAGGTAGGCAGGTAAGTAGGACTTTAAATTCACATAAAAAAAATATTTTGATTATGTTTTGCAAATTCAGCAACATGTAAATGATACTGCCATGAAAAATATAACATTTAATCATTTATAACATGTATAATCATTTAAATACATGTAGTTCAAATCCTCTTTTTATACATGTAATTTTTCTGAGTTGTCATTATAAATGGTCTGAGATTGACTTTATAGATGGTTATAGTTGACTTACATTTGTATTTGTCAGTCCCAGTTGACTCATTTCGAGTTGTCTCTGGGCCAAGTTGTCCCACATTCAGAGATTTACCTGATGATAAGCATGATAAGTAATGGAAGTACTATACAAAAAATATAGAGTTGTGGTTAAAGCACATTATTAATTTTCACTTGTTATGTGATATGTTTTATTTACATTATTTTCCATGTTGTATACAATGTATGTCATGTGTGATGTATACTTGGATTACACATTGTCATATTATATATGTGCTTTATCCAATAAACATAAGTTAAGCCCTTTTCAACTGATTGTTATAGTTTGTTCTTATGTTGTGCTGTTACACCACTGTCCCAGGTTGGGGAGGGTTGTGCGCTCACAAACATGTTTAACTCGCTACATTCTTTATGTGCCTGTCCCTAGTCAGGAGCCTGTAGTTCAGTGATTGTCGTTGGTTCATACCTGTCATATTTGTTTTTTGTAAATTGTTTTGTTATGAATTAGGCCATTAGTTTTCTCAGTTGAATTATTTCATATTTTTCATGTCGGGGCCTTTTTATAGCCAACTATACGGTATGGGTTTTTCTCATTGCTGAGGGTTGTTCGGTTGCCTATACTATAATTGCTTGAATCCATTTCATTTGAACTTTGGTGGATATTTCTCTCATTGGCAATTATACATGTATCATATCTCTTTATTTTTATAATTATAAAATACTTGATTTGATATGTCAACATTTAATTTTTAAGGTTATCATTACCAAAAGAGGACAGTTTATCAGTTTTCAGACCTAGATCTACATAAATTGCTTAGCCGAACGCAGCTGGATACCACCGCAGAGGTCCAACCCTGAACAGTTGGGGCAAAAATGGACACAATATTCATGCTTGATACAAGTCTGAATTTGGATTGTAATTAAATATTTGACACATAATAGGTTTCTGACACAGAATAACTGTAGTCAAAGAACTTAGAATTGGTTATATGATTTGAATTTATATTCAATTTTTTGCTTTTGTGCAATACACTATGCTGTTGCGAATTGACCTTCTCCCCAAAAACATTTTTTTTTACCCCCCCCCCCCCCCCTTTTTTCAAAAAAAAAAAATATTTGAAGAAATTTTCTTTTTGATTTCTGAAATCTTCAGGAAAAAAAATTTGTCCCCATCCCCCCACCACCAATTTTTTTTACCCCCCCCCCCTCCCCCAATTTTTAAAAAAATTTCCCTCCCCCCCTTTTTCCAAAAAAAAAATTATTTCCCTCAAGATATGGTCATAATCTCAATTCAAATTTCCAATGGAGTTTGCAACCACAATTACCCATTTAAATACATCATAAAAGTCTTAAAATAGAAAATGACAAACATTATCATGGCTAAAATTAATTTACCTTAATCAGCATTTTTAAAATAATTAAAATAGTTAACTTCTAAAAAATAAATTGACAGCTAATCACCTCAAGACAATACAACATTTCTTTATACATAATTTAAAAGCAGTGTAAGGGAGGTAATTCAAACACAACATTGAATTACCTCCCTTACACTGTAATTTGTATTTAAGTTATTGTCCATTAACCAGGACACCCTTGTTTTTTCTCACTTTTTTGCCCCTAATTCTTAAACGGTTTGAGCCAAAACCCGGTAACAAGACATTTCGGCACCCAGGTCTGAAGACATTTTGGCATCTGTTTTGGACAATTCGGCACCTCATTTTTCTCTCTACATATATAAAGAAAAATAAAAGAATTGTTACAGTAATAGTATAATCCTAGATCAGACTGCTCATGCTGCTATGCTAAAGGAATGTGCCAGTGTGTATGGACATGATGGACCACCACCAAAGTGACTTTGTTAGAACTTATAGTGCTGCCTGTATATATGTTATATGTTATACATGTTATATTTATAGTATTTTAAATATTTCATTACTATCATATGTTCACCTTTTATGCAAATCTAATGCTGCTAATGCATCTATAAACTGTTGAATATAATTATAATAAATATTAATAAAATAAATATTATAAGTATGCTACATGTGTTTTATTGATTTAGAATACTTTCGGAATAGAACTATGCATAAATTAAAACTGGTACATGAATGGTGAAATTTTTAAAATCAATTTTCATGCATCAAGAAAAAGAATACACACAAATAAGACAGCTACCAAAATGACTATGCTGCAATACAGTCTTCACAAATAAACCACTTCATAAAATACTTCTTCGAAGATACCATATACAATAATGTCATAGATAGTGCAGGAATCAAAATGGTAATTTGTAAAAACAGTCGAAAATAATTGCTATATTAACACTAAAGTTGCAAATTGAGTTCATGCCCACATACATGTACCTACAATGTAGATATCAGTGCCAGGTAACTTTAATTTTTGGTTCATATATTTTGATCAAGAATTTAATAATTGATTTTATCTTTATGAGGTGCGGATTTGTCTATGTTAGGTGCCGATTTGTCTGGAGGACGAAGTGTCTTTCTCAGGTGCCGATTTGACCGGATGCCGATTTGTAGGATGCCGATTTGTCTGGGTGCCGAACTGTCTAGAATTCCCAAAACCCCCAAAGCCAATCCTAATCATCCCATTGTGGTATGGAAACTTGTGGTATAATTTCAGAGAGATCCATACACCGTTCCACAAGTTATTGTCTGGAAACTAGAAAAATGCTTATTTGGGCCCCTAATTCCTAATTATATATGTAAACTGTTAGGACTATAACCCCCAAAATCAATCCCAACCTTCCTTTTGTGGTTATAAACTTTGTGTTTAAATTTCATAGATTTCTATTTTACTATGTTTACATTTACTTAAGTTATTGTATGGAAACCAAATGTCTTCGGACGAGGTGACAACGATGACAATTATGTGATACCAATTTACGACTGCAAAATTATTTGTAATCATATAATAAAAAGTAAGAGTATGGGTGTTGAACAACATGAAATTTGATTGCAGCCTTAAAACTGGAATACAATGTATTACCTATTATTTAATCTGTCGGTTAATATTAAAGTTGGAAGATTGTCATTCCCTCTCCACCTCGTTTTTTCATAGAAGTCAGATAATGTTTTGTTAATTGTACAGATAATCATTAACGATTCTTGTTCTATTTCCACTTCTTGTAACATTAATGCTATTGGTAAGGTTGACTTCTTATTCCAATTGACACAAGGTAATGAAAAGCTAAGAAGGTCCCCGGTGAATTTTTTGAGTGAATCAATAGTGGTGGGAAAGTCTCCAGAACCTTTAGATCCTTTCTGTAAAATTTTAAGATTTTTAATCAAATTATCCATAGATATAGGTTTCATCGAGAAGAAAACTCCAACATCGTTCAATTTTCCCTCTGACAGCTCTGTCAATTTCGGCCTTTTAAGTCTTTTACAGTGAGAAAACATTTCAATGTCTGAGTTGAAACTTGATTCTTCGTCGCTAATGGTTCGTTTATATGTTGCCATTATAGCTGTCAATGATTATGGTTAGTACTTTAGCCTACTGTACACAACCCGACTGGAAACATCCACAGGGTCGACGAATAAAATGAAAACATCCGGTTGTTACTGTAGCGCCATCTATTGGTTTTCAAATGTAAGTTCTCGGAATAAATCGGTCAAAAATTCCGGAAAATGAACATCAAATAACATGTTAAATGACCTAAATATAGAAACATGTCATTCAGGTAATCACCATGACATTCCAAACATGTCCAAATTTACAATAAAAAGTTTAGAGAAAAGGTCTGTTACCTGTTACCTGTTACCATAGATATAATAGCCATTATATATCTATGCTGTTACCTAGTCTTTATCTTCCTCCTCTAGCAGGAGCTTCGCTTCTAAAGCGTACTTATTTGCACCCTAACTCTTACACACGGAGCACTCTAAAAGTTGGCTTACAGTTTATGTACATACACTTAAAGTTAATAAAGCACCAACTTATTTACAGCATGCGGACTAATCCATCACCATATAAACGAAATTAACTAGCCATTCACAATCTTTATTTTCTGCAGACGAATAACTCCTACCCACGGATCAACGTTTACTGTTCCAACACTTTCATCTTTATCATTAAATCTAAAAGCTTTCGACTCCTCTA
Organism: Mytilus californianus; assembly: GCF_021869535.1. NCBI lineage: Eukaryota > Metazoa > Mollusca > Bivalvia > Mytilida > Mytilidae > Mytilus > Mytilus californianus. Next base: position 35,841,981 of record NW_026262723.1, on the reverse strand, counting down.
CAGTTAAGCGTTAATTTTATATATATAACACACACATTGAATAACGTAGTACTTAAAATCTGAAATCAATTGACTTCTTCTCATAAACCTTGGATAAGTGAATTTACAGTTCAAACACTATCCACCTCACTATATAATAGAATAGATTCCATTGTTAAAATTCAGTGCAAATATAAATAAAATGCATATCGAAATGCTAGCTGAAATAAAATATTATATTTTTTTCCCTCATCACATCCACTCCTTAGACATTAAAAATAAACGTTTGTGGTAAAGTTTGTAGCATAGACCTCAAATTAATGTCTCAATAGGGACCTGTTCTTTAAATGTAAGAAAATTATATGTTTTGCAGTCTATTATCAAATGTAAAAGTTTCTCTTCACTATCAAATATTTCCTGTATCAGTATAGACAGCTTATTACTATTTTTTATAAGAAAAGATTTCAGCTCTTGAATAAAGCGATTTCGTATGCTTGACAGCTTTTCATAACTAATTATAAAGTGAGTCACATCTTCTGGTTCAATATTACACAATTGGCAGTATGCTGTAATTCAGTTTCTTGAAAATCTAGACCTCTGATACTGATGAATCGTTATGCCTGTGGCAGTTTTCACTTTAATAGTAGCCATATTTACAGAGTATTGGTCAGTCTCACTGCTATTTCAATATTATGAACAGTTCCTATGTTGGAATCATTGAAATTAATATATTTCAAGGATGATTTCCCTTTTACTTCCAGTTTTAGATTTTGTAAAATATAATTATCAATACATAAATTCATTCAAGTTAGATAAAACAAAACATTTCTCCAACACAAGAATATGTATGAAACAAAGCCTTGTCCAGCAGTTGATTTTTTTGTGTGCATGTATTTAAAATAATTGCTTGTTGAAAAACAAATTAGATATATATATATAAAGGATATAATTAGAGTTACAGTGAAGCTAGAGTAAATTAATGTATATCATCTATTATAAATCATACAGAAGACTCCGAGTCTCACCGCGAGAAGAAGAAAAAGGCCAAAATTAGAAAGATAAAAATGTATTTCACCAAAGAGCACTGCCTGGTACCAATATATTTATAATAGTCCCAGAAAAGCACTAGTATACGATTCGGACGCAAGAAGTTTTTACAGTGTTGTTTCCAGTTTTTTTACCCTTGTATTTATATTTTACTTAATTTGTACTTTATCGAGAGAGTGTATACTATATACGGTATGTACTATCAACTACATTTTTTTTTGATGGGCGTCTGAGTCACCTACAAAGTCTTTGTTAGATTTATTTGTATGTTTGCTTGAATTTTTTAGTCAGCTGTGTTGTATGTCTGTGATGTATGCAATTTTTGGCTGCTGGATCCCAATTATTGTCACATTAACCTATTATGTCTGTTTGGGTTGCTCACTCAATTTTGTCAATTATGACAACAGAACTAGAAACAACTGCAATGAACAGGAGAGAGGTTTAGCTAGCTATAAAACAGGTTTAACCCACCCCTTTTCTCCGGAAAATACACCATAACTTGAAACTTAGCAGAACAATTATTAGTAAAAACGACAAATAATATATACTGAAAAAATGAATATGCACAATAATAATAATAATTCTTTAAAAAAGGGCGCCGTAATACATGTATAAGAAAATAAGAAAGCAAAAAAAAAAAAACCAAATTGACGCGAATCATTCAAAATAAAAATAAGGAGATGTAGTATGAATGCCAATGAGACTACTATTCACCACAGTGGTCAACTGACGAGGCTTCAACATGGTAAAAACCCTACCTGCAACCTTTGGGGGTTGGGCGGGCGACATTGCAAAATTATAAAATATTTAAAAATCAAGAATCATATCAGTTTAGAACTGCATGTTCTGCTTGTGACCTAAAAGGGGGATACCCTACTGGAGCCCCCAGGTAATACACAAATGCATGCACCTTATGATAGACACAATTGCATCATAATATAAATATAAACATATATGCATATTAATTTACCACAAGAATATTTAAATGAAACAAATACAAGATTACAATCCGAAGAAACCCCCACAATATTTCAATACAATACACTGGACACGCTACTGTGTTGAATGTCCATGTTGAGGATGACGTCGTTCTGCGTAGTCTTAAAATGGTTCGTTAAACGCTGACAAGTGTATTCTTCTATCTTCCAGTTCTTGGTGACATAGTCGACGAAAGCTGTCCTGTTGATGAGAATCTCATTGTCGTCTTCAAGTCCAGTAAACCATACACGTCATTAACTAGGTCTGCCGTACTAGAAGCCAATATAACAGCGGCAAGTTTTACCAGTAGGGTCGTTGTTGTCTATGTCAGCGGTGTCATGTCCGAGTCTCGGCAACTTTCTTCTGACGCAGTGGCTTCTAAAAGTGACCATGTCATGCAAATGATCGATGAACAGATTTACGGATAGCTGTCTAAAGGTCAATGAAGTATATCAGCAGTGCTTGTTGGAATAGTGAAAATGACAGACTGTCTTCAACAACTGCTAAGTTTGTTAAGCTTGGTTTTGGGGCGATTCATATGATTCATTTCTCTCAATTATTTGAAAACATACATGTATATAAACTTAATTGTTAAAAAATATGTCTTTGAGCATTTGATCAAAATGTAACATATAGTCTTCCCAGCTTCGGTATATATTTTTTTAAAGATTTTATTCAAATAATAAACATTATTAGAATATTTCAACTTTTTACCTAATCTCAGTCATTTTTCTTTCCGAAGTTATTCGTCATTTAACATGTATAATTATTAGAAGTATATTAATATGAAATTTATATTATACATCCTACACAGCCGTAGCACTATACCATCCCATTATTACTGATAACAACATGTTTAATTGCTATAGAAACACCAAGCCAATCTTTTATTTGACACTTGTTGGATAAACGTGAATTAGATTTTTTAAAATGTTATAGAACATATCTATATGAATCAGCTAAAATGTTCTGCAATGAAATGCTGGGTTAATTTCCCACAACTGTCAAAATCAAGGTAAATTGAATATTTGTTTGCCCCTTTTTAACGTGAAACTGGATGTGACTTTCTATGTCTTGGTGGTATTACATATGGCACGCCTGAACCACTTTTATAGATAATCCTAGATTATCTCAAATAAACTAGAATTTTCTCAGATAAACAAGGATTATCTCACTATTTTGCATTAAGCTCAGATAAACCGGGATTATCTCGGAAATTTTCAGATAATCCCGGTTTTTCTCAAAATTTTCAGATAAACCGGGATTTTCTCTGCTTAATGCATATTTGAGATAGACTTTATTTTCACAAGTAAAAATAAACAAAACTTTATTTGTGAACTTGTTATTTATACAATAACTGGCGGAGAGCAGGATAAAAGCAGGTGTTTTGTAGTTTTATTTTGTTATTGATATTTTCCACTAATCTAATTCAGCTACAAGCTGGCAGCAACGTATGCTCAAGGGAATAAATTCCACAGCGGCTTGCCATAGCTAAAATATGATTTCTGGTAAATAAAATATCCAAAATATTTGTCAAATCTGCGAGTAAAAATGTTATTTTAGGCATATAAACTCTTATGTATTTTAATTTTTTTGAAAACAAAATGAAAATTATGTCTCATGAATAACCATGATGAAAAAATATAGTTTTTTTTTCATAATTGAATCGTGCATTATTTGTGTATTGGATTGCTTAATTTCCTTCTTTCTAGTGTTATCTCTGTTTTGTTTACTGACAAAATTAATGACAAAATATTGCAATATTTTGAATTAATCATTTTACGAAGCTTTGTCACGATTAAAAACTTAAAACCGACTGAATAAATTAAAATATGAGAATTCAATGATTATCGATGTCGAAATTAGCCGTCGGTAATAAATACACAGTCAGTTTGTGTATAAATATCATGAATATGTTTATCCCAAGAAATTTGTTTATAATGTATGTAGAAAGTAAACGTTTATTGTATAATCAGCCTTTCTGTATATTACCTGTTTTTTTAATTGATTTAACAAATTCCGCTTGTCCAGGTGTCAATAACGGTGATGTTCACACCACGGGCAGTTTGATATAAATGACACAATAACACAGCGATCGATCGATAATATAAGTAAAAATTGTATGCCGAGTGCAGAATGTATCCCCTTCTCTGAAAAAAGGTTTGTCATTTTTATATAAAATCTCGCAAAATTATGACCCATATTTTGGCACATCCCCGTTCACCCAATAATATTATGAACCCGCCACTCCCATGGTTTCAAAGAGAACGTAAAACGTCAAACGATTGTCTTCTAATTAAAACACTCGTTACATCGTTGTTTGGTATATTTAGAATCCGAGATAAACCTAAATTTTCTCGAGAAATGAGATAATTGATTATCTGAATTTGAGATAATTAATTATCTGAACATAAATAAGGATTATCTGAAAATCGTTCAGAAAAACCTAGATTTTCTTAATTTTTTGAGATAAACCGGGATTTTCTCCAGATAATGATTTTTTGGTATTTTCTGAGATAAACTCGGATTTTCTCGAATTTGAATTAAGCTGAGAAAATCTAAGTTTATCTGAGATAAACCGGGATTATCTGTATCTGAGAAAATACTAGTTTATCTCTGAGATAATCTAAGATTAAGTAATAAAAGTGGTTCAGGCGTGCCATAGGAACCCGATCTTTTTCTCATCAGAACATTTGGTACGTCGAATGTCCAAAATCCGCCTAAACTATCAATATCAATTTGGAGCTGTTGAAAATCGTCTGACCGTCCGACATAGCTATCATTTCAGACCCTTTGTCAGGTAAACCTGGGGCATAATATGTTGTATTATATATAGTATAATAGTCACAGGGTAAACAATTATGATCTTTAGGTCCAACAAAAGATTTTTTAAATCCGAAACGAACAGTGTCAAAGTTGACATCCCGGAATCAGTGGAAAATTCGGTACACTCGGGCTTTTACCTCTATAAAAAGATGTAAAACCCGAGAGAACCGAAATTCTCATGCGTAACTGACATTTCGCAACTAGTCTGGTGTTGATTTTTACCCTGGCCCAATGCTAATTTAAAACAAATGATAGGTGTAATACAACCAAATCATAGTACGTCATACCCGGTTTCATACGAAAAAGGGTCGAAAAAAATATTCCCTTGAATTTGACAGTTGTAGGAAATTAATTCTACATTTCATTACATTAAAAAAAAATTCTGAGTCATAAACTGTCTATTCTACTTACTAGTACATTTGGTGCACTAAAAAAACCTGGTAATAAATTATTCAAATAAGGCCTTTGTAAATAGTGGAAAAAATTACTTTTGCAGTGTCAAAAATTCGTTGGAAGTACTTGATAAATTGCATTGCATGCTCATATTGGTGATTTCGGATCGGTTCAATATTTTGATTTTTTTACCCTTTAAACCTCTTTGCCTCATAATCTCAATAAGAAAAAATCACATACCTAATTAAATGGGCATTTAAAAAGTCAGAAAGCAAATATATATGTTCAAACTCTTTTATGTCATTTTTTAGTAACAACAAACAAAAGAACTATGTCAATTGGACCTGCTTAGATACGATAACTGCACTTGAATTTTTACTAGATAACATTTTTGTTCGCTATGGAGATTTCGTATATCGTCAAGTTATCGGAATTCCAATGGGGACTAACTGTGCACCATTATTGCGGACACTTTTTGTATTGTTCCGAGATACAATTTATGACTAAAATCATCAAAGACCCATCAAAACAACATCTGATACAAATATTTAATAATACTTTTAGATATTTGGATGATATATTGGCTCTCAATAATGACGACTTCAGTATATACACTAAAGAGATTTATCCTGCTGAACTGACTTTGAATAAAGCTAATACTAACAATGAACACTGCCCTTTTCTGGATCTTGATATCTATATTTTTAACGGAAAGCTAAATACTAAAATTTACGATAAAAGAGATGATTTTTCATTTCCTATTGTTATTCATCCATTTTTAGATGGTGATGTTCCCTTGGCACCATCCTATGGTGTTTGTGTATCTCAACTTGTTCGATTCGCTCGTGTATGTAACAACGTATTTGATTTTAACGAAAAAAAATCTCTGTATTACTGAAAAATTATTACACCAAGGTTTTCGATACCACAAACTTGTCAAAACATTTACTAAATTTTATCATCGGTACAATGACATCATTCGTAAATATAAATCAACGTACAGACATCTTATACGTTCAGGTATTTCACATCCCATCTTTTATTGTTATATTCTATACAAAGCACAAAAATGTCGTCATTCACCTCAAAAGCTAACCAAACTTTAAACAGACTTATTCAGAAGGGATATTTTATGATGGTATGATACTAAACCCCCAACGGGAGGGATTGTGCTTGATTTTCATTTTTATGATGAAGACATAATCTTTCAGTCAGTTTAATTGAGGTCTAGAGCTGGCATGTCAGTAACTGCTTGTAGTCCTTTGTTAATTTATGTTGATTATTGCCATTTTGCTTAGTTTCTTCTGTTACATATTCTAACATCGAACTCTGACTTCTTTTGAACTGAATTTTACTGTGCGTATTGCTGTGTGTTTGTTTATTCCGCATTGGCTAGATGTATAGGGGGATCGTTGAGATCTCACAAAACATGTTACCCCCGCTGCATTTTTGCGCCTGTCCCTCTGGCCTTTGTTAATCTTGTATGTTTATTAAATTTTGGTTCATTTATATGTTTTGGAGTTAAGTGTGACGTCCATTAGCTGAGCTAGTATACATGATTGTTTAGAGGCCAGCTGAAGCCCGCCTCCGGGTGCTGGATTTTTTCGCTGTGTTGAAGACCCATTGGTGGCCTTGGGCTGTTTTCTGCTCTTTGACGCATTCCCCGTTTCCATTCTCAATTTAATCTTGGGTGTTTTAAAGCACCATTCTTTTTTATTTGGTGTTTCTATAAAATATTTTGGAAACTTGAGGTTACATGGTTACTAAACCTTGTTAACAGTAAAAAAGGGGTGACAATTTGATTGGTTAACATCCAGTGATGTTATTATCTTATATGCAATGAAATGTTATGTGAAATTTCGTCTGTAGTACTTCACAGGATAAAAAAATACTCATGCCAAGTATTTCTTTATTTGAAACAAAGATAAATTCTGCACAATTTTTTGAAAAGTGCCAATTTAACAAAGACTTATAGGGGAAAATCAGTGGTGGTATTACTCCTATTTAGGGAAGCTACACATGCACCTTTGAACTTGTATGTACTCTTATTTGTTAAACTTTTATGTTTTTTCAGTGAAATATTGCAAAAGTTAAATATTCTAAGTGAATTGAGTCTCAAAAACACATTTTAAGAGAACATTGCCTTGAAATAGGGCTTTACCTTGAATATTAACAGGCAGAGCAAGCCATACTCAGTGTTTTATGGAGCTTTTTCTTACTTTTTCTCCTTCTTTCCTATATTTTGCTATAAAAGACAAAAACTTTTTCCTAAGTAATACTTTAAAAATATACATTTATAATTAAATGAAATTATTTTTAAAGCAGTAACAACAAAATATTCACTAAAAGGGAATTTTAAATCACCTCCCTATAAGGTGTTTTTACCATTTTTGTTTAAAAAAAGTCATAATAATGTATTTTACTTAGTAACTAATTCAAACGTTCAACTTGTTCATTTACCATTATGTTAAATTTTGGAGGTGAGATGCTGAATTTCTACTATAAAATTGGAAGTGTGGCAGAACCGGCCTTTCTATATGCCGTAAGGGAGAACGTTCCATCACCACTACACACATCACTCCGCTACGCTTCGTGATTATGCTCCGTTAGGTGATTGAACGTTTTCACAATTACCACTATCAAATACTTTCGAATCCAGCAAAACACTGGATTAGAAATTTAATTTTTATTTTTTTCCCTAACAAGATCGTATGAGAAATACTCATTTTTGGTCTTTTTATTTATTTTAAAATCTGTATTTTTAACAGAGGCTCCATCCAAAGGTTCTTTTTCTTTGTTTAGTCCACTTAAGGCCCACACCTTAATCATTACACCTCCTTTATTTTTTATAAAAAAGTATTTTACTTTTTCCAAACTTGCTATCTACTTCTATTACCTCCAAAATTTTATAAATCACTCCGGTGGGGAGCTCTTTCCATTTTAGAACTTCCTGATTTTGCTCCTGTACCTTTTCATCGAAGGCGTCGTCGTTAATAAAGTCATCTTCCTGTTCCATCTTTTCAACTTCACACTTTTGTAAGAAAGACATATTATTATTATTATTAGTTGTCATTCTTTTATTTATTTCAATTTTGGATTCCATATTACTTTTAACAACACCTCCTTTTAAAGTGTTTCTAACATTGTTTAAAAAAGCCACATTATAAATATCAGTTATCATTCTTTTATTTCAATTTTTTGTTTTATTTTGTTTTTTTTTAAATGATTCCATTTTTTTTTGGTTATTTTGTTGTTTGAAAAATGCCATCATGTTGTATATTTACTTAGTAACTAATTCAAACGCTGTTTGCTTACAATTTATATTGAATTTTAGAGGTAAGATGCTGAATTTCTACCATAAAATTGGAGGTGGTGTAGAAACGGTATTCATATACTACTTCCAAAGGAGATAGACTTTGACCTGCTAAGCAATTGTGCCATCTCAGTTATGCCCAAACTTCTTAAGTGTTGAATATATAAACCAAAGAATTTTTATAAGAATTGACATTTCAGGGGCAATTGGTTGTCCGATTTTTCTAAAAGTCCTCTAGGAGTCGCCCTTTTACTGCAATTCATTTTTATCCTGTCAGTTTTTCTCTTACTGCTTTAGTTTTTGAGATATAAGACGTTGCGCACGATGTTGGTACGAATTCCATTTTGCTATAGATTAGCATAAAAATAAATACGTAGATTGGTCAGTTCGATAAAAATATAGTGATTTCTGATTGAATTCATTACATTAGACTTGAAATTAAAGAAATAAAGGAACCGAAATTTAAAATACCAGGAATTATAACACTTAATTATCCCATTTTTACGCAAAAACGTAATGTCCAACGTTTCATTTTGTGTGCAAAAAATCAGAGTTCCGTTTCTTTCCTACGGTATTTTTTCTCCGATCATCGTAAAACTTCACAAGAGTATTGCTATTGTTATAGATATTCGCGTGTTAAAGCAAAATCAATATCACTGAAACCGTAATCCGGAAAATGTTATTTTTTAAAACGGTCTGAAAAATGTCCAAGCGTATGCAAGGTAAGTATATTTCGGGTTTGCGCATTTATACTGTGAAATTGAAAAAGCTGACAGGAAAAATATTTATTATATTTTGAAAGTTTTTTTACTTTTCTCCTGGTTCATGATATTTTTTTGCCGGAAACCATGCGTATAGTTTCTATTGCAATGACTTCAAAAAGTATAGCCATCTTGTCCCAACGAAAAAAAACGCTGTATTTTCTTTAAAATTGAGGTTTTGACCAGCTGTCTATCAAATAAGCATAGTTAGATCATAGAAAATAAAACTTGGCGGTAAAGGTTTTTTTTGTTTTTCTTTTTAAACAATATAGCGTTTAATATTTTTTCTTTGGGCAATAAGGTTTTAAGTTCGTTTCAAAAAGTATAGCCGTTTTGTCCCAACGTTCGCAAAACGTAATTGATGTCATGTTCGGGTTTTTAATTTTATATCGTAATTATTTGTTTCCAGTTTAATTCAAATGAAAATAAAAATAAATGTATAATTTACAATACAACCAATGTATGAGAAAGGAGTAGTTTAAGTTTAAATTCAAATATTGACCAAATGAGATTGATATAAAAAAAATTCGGGATCTTAGTTTTTTTTTATAGCATATTTGTTTTATATAAGAAACATTGTCTATCTGCAAGTGTTAAATCGTCAAAAGTAACATGTATAATTTTTTTTTTATAAAATAAAAGAGAGAAAAACCATTGCTGGCAATTATAACAAACAAAGGATATGCATAAGCCACAAAAAAAAAACAGAATTGAGAAATGAATCTCGAATGTTTAACTTCCTAGATATTTTGCGACAAAGAAAGCATCGGGAAATGATAAAATATAGAAAGGAAACGGAAACGGAAACGGGAAGAAATGCAACAACAGGAGTATGTACAAATGTATAAATATGCAAAAAATAGGAGAATATTTATTCAAAATCTAATTTATATTAAAAATAAATCTGTGTAAATTTGGAAATTAATGTATCGGATTCATTAATGCGAACTGCTGCCGAAAGGAAAATTATCAATTATGGCCTGGAAAGACTGACAACTCCTGTAAATGAATATTCATTTAAAAAAAAATATCTATACAACCCTTTGAGTTTTATTTGTAAAATTATGCATTTTTTCAGACAAACCGAAATCAGGTACCAAATTCACAACTGTAACAGTAAATTGACCTCATCAATAATATGCTTGAACGCCTGAAACTTTCTTTGAAATCGTCGAAATCGCCTTATTTTAAGGAACGTCGTGAAACGCTAAGTAGTACCAACATCGTGCGCAACGTCTAAGTAAAAACGGCATTTTAACGCTATGTTCTTTTTTTCGCAATATCAGTCATGTTTGTTGCTGAATAAAACCCCCTAATATGATCCATTAACTAGGTATTGTAACATTTGGTAGATTAGTTTCAGAGGTGAAAATTTAAAAAAAGATTAAGATAATATGTTTCTTTTTGGCATTGTTAGTTTAGCGAATCAGCTCTTACTTAAACTGAATGAAATACTTGTCTGTCTTCAACTAATTTTAAGCAAGATTAAAAGCAAGTCTGATTAAGACATTTCACAATATAGATCATTAAGAAATTAAAGGATGCGGCCTGTCTCCGAAAAATGAAATCGGCGTTCATAGTTTCACAGCTTTTCCCGGGAAGGGGTCGCATTTAAAAACATGTTAAGCCCCGCCACAATTCTATGTGCCTGCAGTCCTGTAGTTGTCTATCCTTTTTGAATTTGATGTTATCTGCTTAAGTCATGCCGTAAGTTTCTCTTTTGGATTGTTTTATATTTTATCATATCGGTCTTTTCTATAGCTTATTACACGCCAAGATTTATTCGTTGTTGACGGTTTTACGATGACATGTTTACATCCTTGTCTTGTAAATTGTTGTCTGATTGACAATTATACCACATCTCCATTCTAAAATATAATCAATGGAATATTGGTAGAAAATGTATATTTTATCGGATAAGAGTGTTAATTATATCGTGATATATTATACTTCTTAAAGGAAAACAAAACAATTTTTGGTTTTAACCAATATGACCCACATAAATGTGTAAATACCTGCCATCGAACCTGGCAAGATATTTTCTCTGAACCCCAATGGTAATTGAAAAAACAGTTTCAGATCCTTTTGTGAACAAATTTTGGCATGGTTTTGTGGTGGTCCGATTCAGACATAAATTACATCCCTGCAGTCACAATTGAGGGCATATAAGAATCACCTCATGTTTCTGTTCATACATCTTTGATTCAAAAGATTCAAACTATATTTAAGGAAAAAATAGAAGCAGCAGTAGTGAACTGATGCTCCAATGTTCTTTTTGTAATTTTATATTTTATCAGAAAAAACTCCAAGCATTGAGATACATAGATATATAAATAATGTATGATATAAGTATTAATATTAAATTTTTCAATAGCAGTCAAAAGTTAAAATGTTAGGTACGCTAATTTTATGCATATATATGGTAATTATCTACTAGATCCTACTCATCTTTTATCACTTTGGAATAAATTACATGAATACGTCAAAAAAGTTAATGATGACATTGGCCTTCTCCTCTTACCACATGCATCTCTATCAATACTATGATATCGAAAATGAGAGGCGTGACAAGGAAAGACCACCAGAGATATAAGGGTCAGATATGACATGTTGGACAGAATTACCAAGGAAATAACAAGCAAAGTCAAGAGGAGACAATTCAAATACAATAAAACAAAATCAAGTATATCTATATCTATACATAACAATATCAATAAACATCATAGATAGCAATTTTATGATGCACACACATCACTAATTCTACATGAATTATCATAAAGCCTTAAATGAGTACAAAAAAGACAGATCTCCCCTCACATATACACTAAGGTTTTAATCAATTTCCATTTACTCTCAAATTTCTCTCTTGCTTTTGGTGATCTGTAAAAGGAGGTAGGTATATTTTATATGTGGTAGGTATTTTTTATCAAAGCTATCGCACCTGTTAGAGTTGGTAATGAAGTGTTAAAGCGACATGTATAAATGTAATACTTAACCAGAACAGTGAATAAGTTTAGGGAAACATCCCATGACTCTGACCCAAGAAAATATTTTTTGCATTTAATATTAAAGTTAAATTACATTTAAGTTGAAAAAGTGCTGAAATTTCTATCCATAAATATTTAACTCGAGTACATTCCCAGAAAAGATGACTTTAGTTTCAATACGGAAACTACATACATTGGTTTCTTTTAAACCATATTTCTGCAATAATGCATTTGTAGCGAGAGTTCTATGCAAAATCTTAAACTGGAACATACTAAATTTGGTGTTTTTAGTACAACAAAAGGGTAAACTATAAATGAAATCCCAATTTTCTATATGAGTGCTTAGTTCTTTACACATTTTGTCTTCTTGTTTTGTAGGACGTTCTGTATACCTTGACAAGAATTTTTTTATAAAAGAATTGACATGATTTTTTTATTGTTTTAAATAAAATCAAATTTTTTATTTGATATGCATATTATTTTCTCTGAGCAGTGATAAGATCTTTCCAAGCTTTTGGTGTCATATGAAGTATAGAATGGTATTCCAGGAAATTAATATTAAGATTGTATTTTCTGCGGAATTCCTTCAAAGTAAAAAAATCACTGTCCTCATCAAGTAAATCACCTACAAAGAAAACTCCTGATTCACACCAACTCTGGTAAAAGACAGTTTTATTATTTATCGTCTAACTTTTGATTAGCCATATGGATTGTTTCATGATTCCTTCAGCAGTGTCATTAGTGACAGTGTTTAGGATAATCCAGTTTAGTAAAATGTCTTTTCAAAAATTATTAAAATTTGTTGAAATCTTTTGGATACCATCAGGGGTCATCAACCATATTTTGTCTACTCCAAATCTGTTGTATTGATCTATTAACAGTGTTTTTCATGGGGATATATTCAAGGGGTCTAAAAGTTTATTTATCCATGTCATCTTTAGTGAATGACAAAAAGATTTTATATCTGGTATTTTCAACCCCCCTTTTTCATTCAACCCTATCATAACTTTTCTTTTAATCTTATCTGGTTTTCCTGACCACAGGAAACCAAAGAAAATATTTTGAATTTGTTTTATTTTATCCACAGGTGGGTTTGGCAAAACTGTCAATGACTGAATTAGAATAGGTAGAGCTTATGATTTAATAACAGTAATTTTTCCCATATAGGTTAAATCTCTATATACCCTGGAATTAAGTAAGCTCTGTATTTTTTCTATTTTTTCCTTAAAATTAACAAGCGTTTTATTTTCACTGAACAGATCAAATTTTATTCCTAAAAGCTTAAATTTTCCTGAATAACTCCAGTTCAAGTTTCTTGTAGTTGTTAGTTTATCCCTCGAGTGAATCTTTGAACCAATCCATATGGCTTCAGTTTTATCAAAGTTAACCCTTAGTCCAGCACACTCAGAGAATTTTTCTAAAGTATATAAGCATTTTTCTACAGATTGCTCTTTCTCATCTAATAAAAGACACGAGTCATCTGCATACTGGCTTAGTAGATATTCAGAGTCATTTATGTTCATATCATTTATCTCTGGGTTGTTTTTAAGTGCATCACTCATAAGTTCTAAAGATCGACCAATATTAAAAAGTTGAGAGCAGTGTCCATTGTTTATAATACAACTCTGAGATTCTGAATATAAGGTCTTGACCCGTTTACAAAAAATAGGACAAAAACCCCAAAAAGACAAAGTCAAGTCAATAAATGATCATTCAAGAGTATCAAATGCTTTCTCAAAGTCTAATAAAAGTAAAAGACCTGGAAGATTATCTTATTCTGCCCTTTCCATAATGTCAAAAATAAGCCTAGTACATTCTCCAATATACCTTCCCTTTATGAAACCTTGTTGTGTTTCAATGATTATATCCACAAGAAAAGGTTTTATTCTATTTGCTAAGGCAGCTGATGCAATTTTTGTATCAACATTTAATAAAGTGATTGGTCTCCAGCTTTTCAATTGAAATTTTGATTTGCCCTCTTTTGGGATGCAGGTTATTACTCCTTGTTTCTGACTTACAGAAAATGTTCCAGTTTCTAAGCTATAATTAAAAGATTTTATAATAAATTCATGGAGGTCTATCCAAAAGAATTTATAAAATTCAGTTGTAAATCCATCCATCCCTAGATATTTACCATTTTTCATATGGAATTATTTTCTCATTATAATTTCTTTTTTCTAGATTACAAAAATAGTTAGTACATTTTTCACCTTCTGCTACCCATCTTGCCTTTGCTTTTGCCATTATACCTGTTACTTTTTTCTCACTGTCTTCATCTTCTAAAATATTAATTTCTGTATTTATTAATTCTGAGGGATCTGTATCATAATTTTCACGTAATCTAGCTAACTTAAGTTCTAAATTATTTTCAGTTTTTGTGTTTTTCTTTTTTATATAACTGGCATATGATATTGTTTTGATGCTCCAATGTTGTCAAACCATTTAGAATATACAATTGAGATAAAATCAAACAAAAACCGAGTGCGTCTGCTGTGCATCCATCTTTCGTGATGCAAATTCATACTCCGTTAAAATGTCTAAAAAGGGAATAGGATACAACCGGAAACAACCGGACACAACCAGTAAATTTACAGATTAGACAAGTATGCTTATAGCTAAAGATCTAAGATAGCACAAATATGTCTTTTGTGAGTAGAGACACATACACATTGTTTAGGTCAATCAGTTCGTGATGATGACCATCAAACTTCTGAAGTACTAGTATTGCTTTTTTAAGTCGTTCTTCCTCATGAACACGCTGAAGACATTTTGTGTCAGGATACCACCCTTCAATGAAATGCTGTAACACGATGGGTGTCACATGTGAGCATCTCATATATCCCAACTTGGGATTAAGGATACTACCGGAAATAGAAGGTCTGTTCCATAGCTTCATCTTTTCCTCATTATTGATACAGACGGACGGGTGTCAAGTTGGTTCAATATTCAACATTCAACATTCCAATTTTTTTTTTTAACATATTTTTTTCAAAATGCTTTTTTTTTCAATTTGTTTTCAACATTCAACATTCGTTTTCAGCATTCAACATTCTTTTTCAACATTCAACATTCGTTTCACAAAAAATAATAATTTGAATGTTGAATGTTGAATGATTTTCTACCAGCGCACGAGGTTGCTGTGGATCAGTGTCAACTCGTACCATAGCCAAATAGTACCCAATATTTACCAACTCGTATTTCTATCAACTCGTACCCAATATTTTTATTATGTATACGCATTAAATTTGTTATGTTTCTGATTGATATTTTAGTCTTAGATACATGATTTTTTTTTTATAAATAAATCAAACTTGATCCGTATTTTCAAAGATGCATATAAGATGGATTCGGATTTTAGGCCGTTTGTGGTCTTAAGCTCCTCAAATTTTTTAGTAGTTGATCATCCTTGGCTGTATTTATTTCTGTTTGACCGTTCCTGATGAAGGTTAATTATCCACAACATTGATTATGTGTTAATTTGAATAGCAATGAATTTAATTAAACTTGTACGATTAATTAACACCTGATTTAACCACATTTTGTGGTATGATTCGAATTTTTCAATAATTTGCTTCTTTTACTAAATTTGTTTTTATTGTTGTGTATCTGATCATCTTTTTTTTTGTCATTGCGTTGTAATTTTTCTTTAAACTTCCGGTGTAGCTTCCTTGGTATCTTCTCGTTTAAAAGAATTAAACTAACGAGATTTGCTAAAATGACGATAACAATGGAAGATATGTTGATAGTGATATTTGTTCAGCAAATTTCCATTCAACTGGAACTTATTGAAAATCAAAAAGAATTAGAAAGAAGTCTTTGTTTTGTTATAAGCATCGACTGTCGTTATTAGGCTTTGAATTCAGTGTTCCAAACTTTTGGCTAATAGTGCAGCTGCTAAAGGTTGATCCAGAAAAACCCTTCCAATGATTCAAATCATTATGAAAACGGATGGTTTGAACATTTGTTAGATTTAACCGATTTGGGACAATAATAAAAAGTATAAAGGAAGATAAGTGAGCGGTAGACCTAGTCCATCTCAGTATATGCACTACTGTATTTCGAAAGTGTCTGTCAGGTCTGGACTTCGACAAGCTCCACAAGCAATCACCAGTTGTTTCCATGATTGTTTGAACCCTGCTCCCAGAAACACGACAGTGCATATGAACATATACATTAAAAACTAGTACATTTATCATTCTGGTTATAATAATTGTATTTCATTTACCGATACAAGTTTAATTATTAAACAAGAATTTTTATTACTGAATTCGAATCTTGATGTTCATGTTTCAAATATTGATTCTATTTTTTTGTAATTCAATTTGGATATCGAAAGATTACCCTCAGATTTTTATATATATTTACCCTGGCGGCATTTGTACGACATATCAAAATGAAGATCATCCCATAGGCATGCAGACGTCAAACGAGATCCATTCACATAGCAGCTAGAAGTACCTTCACATTCTGTAATTATATTATGATCGTCTGTACTGAGGTTACACTGCCTACTTTCACATTTACCCATATCATGGACGCTAATATTTGTTATTGTTATTAATGAGGATGTTGAACAGTTTAATAATACTTCATGCTCGGGAATATTGTGATCAATAGTAGTGTTTTCTGAAAGAAAATTATAAATGGAAATGTCAAAAGATACGTTGATAAATGGATAGATGCGTTAAAGTAAAACGCACAGTGGCAATTATTACATACATATCGGGACTGCCTGTGATGTGAATATGAATATAAAAATAAGAAGCATAAAAGTATGAACCCTGATTTGTACTAGACTAGACCGACATATTGAGCAAGATTTTTAACGTGTGAATCGGACTTAGACAGCTATCGAAATAGCGACCTACCGAGCTCGAGGCAAGTACGCTACCAAGGGCATTTACATTCTTGTTGACGTTTAGCAACGATTCGTTATACCTTTGTACGTACAAATGTACATATATTCAATTTTCCTTAAAAACTAACATCACTGTTGTTTTCAACCTTTTTGTCCACACTTTGGATATTCATATTCATTTTTCTTTATTTGATACGGTGTTTTGCCACAGGTAGTTTTTATGTCAATCATTGTAATTTTTTAAAATAGCAGTCTCATGTCTGTTAATTATAAGATTTGTCTACGTAGTTAATGGACACAATTGTACTAAGTCACACATTTGTTGGTGATAAGAATGATTAATTGGTGTCCAGTAGCAAATACCACATATTTATTAGGACGGAAACTTCTATATGTTTATATTGTACGAATTTGAATCATGTTTGTGCTAAACCGACACGCTGAGCCTGATTCTTAGAATGCTACTTTAAAAAGGTAACAGTCCACAGAAAAACATTTAATCACACCTGTACACAATGTTCTGACTCCCAGTCTATAAGTGTTTGCTTTTATTCCTTAATGCCACGTGATAGCACATACCAATTTTTATGTTTGTGATTTGAAACGACCGACCGAGGATAAAACCCATGGTCTCTTGTACTCTTGGCGAGCACGCTACAATGAGAGCACAGGTGACATTGTTACATACACCTACAGATACATGTGCTACTGTTTTGCTATCCATCTTTTTATTCAAAAAGGAAGTTAAATAGGTTAAACAAATTTAGACGATTTCTGCATGTTGCTCTCTAGACTTCTTAAGTTGTTTTTGGTCGCTGTGTTGTTATCTTTTCTTCTAATACCCCATATCCCCATTTATTTATCAAACAGTATGACATGTCGAATGTTTGACCACTCACCTGATGCTCCCATCGAAAGTTTAGAGAACATTAATTGTAAATAAATTGTTAAAATATTCTGAACTTCAAACATTGTTTCCTGTTTATCCACGCTCAAACACAGATAATGTTATATGGAAGTTCTAAAATGTCATCGTTATCAATACAAGGAAAAGGATACCATTATTGACTAATACATGTACATATTGTCAAACGACTGAAAAGAAAATACATTAAATTCTTTTGAACACCATTTAAATCATATAATTACATGTATAACTACTGTAACTTCTCGCTTGAACGTGTCACCATCAATTCAAATTGTAAACACGTATAGCAAATAGTTCTTAATCAAGTTTGCAACTTAAAATTTAGTACAACTGAATAGTTTATGAGCTGGAAATTATGAATGAAAATGTAACACAACTCTACCGCAAAAGTTACACGCTACGTTAAATCAGGTAAACTTGAATAACAATACAAATTTTTTAGATAAATGTATCAGTTATTTATATCAGTACTGAAAATGAGACAAATAGAACAGCTTAAGAATTTTATAAATATTGCTCTAATCGGACTTATAATCCTACAAACACGTTTCAATATTTTTAATGAAAAATGCATGAGGTAATAGTAATACAATTTGACGGCTTCTGACAGTCAAAACAAAAACCTGCTAATTCAATGAAATAAACATTAACTAAATATCAATTACATTAATTTTCACTTAAAAGACAATATACAAACCCTGGTTAGACATTTCATAAGTTGGTCTAAAGAAATATCATAGTCCTATGAGATTTTTTTGAAAGCATGGACATCAAAATACATTTCTTAAGATGATCTCAGAATAGCCTGAAGTGTTTTCCTTTATTCCCACGAAATTATTGTGTAATTTTTCCCTGTCTTCCTTAAAGTCATCAAAAGGTTGGAATTTAATGTCAAATACTTGTACATGTGATAAAGAGTAAATGTTGCTAGCATTGATAATGAAATAGGCACGTGGAATAATTGATTATGCTGCATGAATGTACCTGTACCTGTGCAAAAAATGGTACCTATTTTTACAAATTCCGAGGGCCTCGATTTCTTTTTAAACATAACTTTTCTTAATCCTATTAAACTAATACAAAAGACTTCACATGTGATACTACAAAACTAAATACCAAATCATAAAAACTTTATTTTAACAACAAATAGATGGTAGATAACTTACATGTATTAATTACCTCTGCTTGTTATAATACTACCTTTATTATCGTTCAAATCAGCATATACATTATCATGATAACATAATAAATATTCCTAATATAATAATCATAGTGTTATTATTAAATTTAGTTTAATGTAGAGGAAGAAAGACAACATTTAAATAAAAAAAGGCAACTATAAATTAGAATTGTCATAAGACCATCCTGATTTGTTATATCTTTTATTAGATAGATTGATTTTACAGTCGAAGCCGTATCGATGATAGTCCTTAAATCTGTCATAAGACACGTTTAAAAACACGTTCGAACATCAAGCCCCTGCATGTCCAAATTAAGTAGATTGGGCACATTTCAGTATAATTGATGAGACTTTTTCATTAGGCAGAATTGTAGCTATTTAACATATATTTAAACGGAATATTTATTTTTATTAGTTTCACACATTTCTGCCCTTTTTTATAACGAAACAAATTCAGAACTTCATGGCACAATTTTCACACAAAATGGACTTAAGTTATGGCTTAAGCAAAAACGTAAAAAACATTTGAAAAAATCCCTCTAAAGACAATTTATAGTTGGTGAGGTCTGTTGTTCTTGTACGACAAATAGCCGTTTTTTCAATCCTTACTTTTTATTTTCCTTTTTTTAACTGTGATATTTCCTAAATCGCTTCCTACGGCGGGTATATTTCCCAACCTGTCTGCAGAGACGTATCCAATGTCTTTGAACGTACTAATCTATGTCAGGGTATAACGGTTTGTGCATGTTAAACTCGACTATTTGAGGCTTCCATTGATGATTTGTTGCGAGGCAAAACTTCTACACTATCTAGGAAATTTGAAGGAGCGGGTGGCGTAAATGGAGAAAACTGAATACTTCTGCCGAGAGTAGTTTACCGGTGTTCCAATCTGGTAAAAAGAGAAATATTAAGTGAAGCATACATGCAAAATCTGAGGAAATTGCATGAACTCTAAAAGTAGCGAGACGACCGGTTGCGTACACAGGGCAAGTCCTTCTTGCTATGCAAACATAACCCGCCATGCGAATTCACACTGATTCAAAATTTCACAACTGAATTACAAGTAGGAAGAATGGAAGTGAAAAGATCCATCCATCCTCATCACCATCTTATAAGTTTCAAAATTATGTATACTGGTAGGTTATGTCTGTAAGAAGGGGATTCATAGTCACGACAGTCGATTTAAACGTACTAGGTAGACATTTTTTTTCTCGATTTGAGCCATTTTTTTTATTAATGCTTCCGTATCCCTTTGAAAATGTGCCCTTTAATCACTGAAAAGCTTTTTTCCCTGCCTATAAACTACAAAATGATTTATAGATTATACCTGTAAATAAGGTACTCGATGTCCGGATAGTAGTTTTAATGTCCTTCGTATCCACCTGAGCCAGAGGCGTGCCCTATATTCACCATATACGTTTTGTTGTCCTCTCTATCAGATCAAAAATAATATATAGGTATTCTGAAATTACGAATTTTAAGTCTTAACAGTCAATTGAAAAGTACCTGGTAGACGATTAGGGAAGTTTTCACAAATAAAGTCTTTGTTCATGCTATTATTATAAGCATTTGGCAGAAACGCCCCTAGTATTTAATCCGAAATTTCCATTATTAGTTTTCGTTTACTGTTGAGTTCCCTTCTTCCAACAGATTTGTCATTTATACGTTTGTGTTTATTCTTATATCTCATATAATATGTTTGACCTCTGAACCAATAGCGAAAAATAACCAAAAACACTTTCACTATTCATAACTTTTATGTTAATGAGAAAAGAGAAAATACAATTGATCTGTTTGGTCTATGTAGGTCCTTAGAGCCCCTTATATTTGATTGGCACTAGATAAAATGGTAAGTTTTTATTTTATAGGGTAAATATTTTGTCTTGCAACAGACCACAGTCTACGGAATACTCAAATGTGTTTTAAACGAACGTGGCTGCGTATTTAGCTCAACCAAATGGTCCATAGTACTATTGGAACTCCTGTAGTTGGTTTACCAAAACGGGTTTACCATCTTTGCACTGCTGTAAATTAACAGTAGACTATCAGACTCAGTAATAGTGTAGAACGTTTTTACAAGAAGAAAGTTATCTAAATGTTGGTAAGTTATAATATACTTAAATTAAAATAAGGAGATGTGGCATGAATGTCTGTGAATAAACAACTATATATATATATAATCTATGTATGACCACAGTACACGGATAAGACGAATTACAGGATACCGTACGTCATTCAACAATGAGCAAAATCCTATACCGTCAAGTTAGGTTAAAAAAGCCTCTGATGTCACAATTTAAACAAATTAAAAGACTTTAAAGGGAAAGGAAAACAGATGACCATGCCTGATTTATAAATCAATAAATTGAAAACAATTAGAACCGACAGCTTCCAACGGCAACCAGATAATTACAGACTCTCCTTGCTTAGGAAAGTCAAATATAGATAACGTGGCTTGGTTTACATGCTTTTGAAAGCGCAACCCTTCCCTGACCTGATACAGTTGTGTAACAACACAACTTAAAACCAAAATGTAACAGTCAGTTAGAAATGGTTTGCGTTTGATTCATCAGATCGGCCCTAAGCACAAAATACCCCCAACAAATTCACAAAAGACAAAATACGCAACGTACCAAAAGAGAAGCGACAGATAGATACCAAAGGGAAATTCAAACTCACAAGTTGAAAAAAAAACTTACTTGGCAAAAAAAGAAAAAGACCAAAACACAAACAATAGTACACAAAACACAACATGGAAAACTAAAGATTGAGCACAACGAACCCGACCACTCTACCAACTGTAGAGTAATTGTAGCTTCTTAAATTTAGTTAACCACAAGGGTGTTGGATTGTCACTAAAACTGCAATACGGTGAACTAAAATAAGGTCCCGAAATCGTGCAACTACGCGTGGATTTTGAGATAAAAATAGAAACGAAAAAGTATAAGATAGTATGTTCGTATAGTACCAAATGCACATATTTCGTCTGACGTACACATTTAAGGAACATTTAAATAGATGTTAGTGGTAACCAAAATTGAAGTCTGATAACTTGAAATAAAGTTAGATGTTTGAGTTTTGAAATCTTGAAAGTCATACAAATTTACCATTTGAAATAAAGAAAACAGTAAGAACTCAAAAACAAATAAATTTGGTGATATGCCTATGAACTTTGTATATAACATGTATGATAACTTTTTTATTTTCATTTGTACCATTTGGAGACAGATTCTGTGTTTTCGAGGTCCTTAATGTTTTTCTGTAGTAATTTATCCTTTCGAGAATTTTCTTTGTTAAAGTGATTTTTATATGTTGATATAAAAATAAATGTTTTATATAATTCTCTCTCAGTGTCCCCATGTTTACCTATTAGAAAACAGGTTTCACTTATACATGTAATCACTTATGTGACCATTACATACGCTGTTGAAGATCGGTTTGAATTCATTACGGTTTGTTTTTCAGTTTCTAACAGCTCGCTCTGTGATATACAGAAAATTCTGACTTTTACAATAATATACATGTGAGCTAAAGCTCTGTGTTGTAGGCCGTACTTTGACCTATAATTGTTTTCCTTGTACACATTGTGACTTGGATGGAGAGTTGTCTCATTGGCACTCATACCACATTTCTTATTTCTTTGTACTGGTTTGTGTCTTTTGTGCATGGTGACAGCTTAGTTGCATAGTTTGTTTATTGCACCGCGTACGTCCTTCAACAAATCCACCCTAGAAATTCATATTTTGCCCGGGCAATGCCTTCTGGATATATAACTATAAACATGTAAACAAATCTTCATATAATCCTTATGGAAAGAAAATCAGCTATGCGCGAGACTAAAAGTAGTAAATACAATTACATGTTTCATTTAGCATGTTTTACAGTATCATATATATTATTATAGTACCGTATCGAAGATTTTTGGTATTCTTTGTTAATACTATTGAATATGAAAGCTTTTGACCTCCGTGATTTAAAACTTAAATGGTATGGACACTTGTCTATTGCTGATAGGCAGTTTAGTAGTGTCGATATTAACTTAAAGTAAGCGGCTAGATGTTTCTTTTTTGTTTTATTTGCAATGAACCCAGTCTCGAGAGGTGGGTTCTACACATCGTCGATAACCAATATACAAAAACTGCTATTTTTTTTATTTAATGCAGGGTTATATCTGGTCTATATACCAGCTTTGATATGTTTGGTATTACTATAAATTTTCACTTCTTCGTACTATGAACATCAAAATTATTTATTTGGTAAAAATATTTCCTTTCTCTATTTGAACTGTACACGTATACCTAACAACAAAATTATTTTCATTTACCTGTGTTTAAAGTAATTGCAAATGGCTGATATTTTTGTGCAATCATATTATTTTTCTTAAATTGTTTAACATTTCACAGCGGTATGACATGTTACTTTAATTATTCTTCCCTTATTTTATTTATTTTGTATTTACATTGTATCAGAGATCCAATTTATTTGTTCAGTGTATGTTCACGTGTGTTAATATGTCTTTTGATTGAGTTAAGCCATTTCAATTGATATTTTATAGTGTGTCCTTCTATGTTGTGATGTTGCACTATTGTTTCAGATAAGGGTGAAGGTTTGGTACCATTAAAACGTTTAAACTCGCTGCAATTGTTTGCACCTGTCCTAAGTCAGGAATCTGATGTTCAGTAGTTGTCGTTTGTTGATGTGGTTCTTTAGTGTTTCTCGTTCCTCGTTTTTTATATAGATTATACAGTTGTTTTTCCCGTTTGAATGGTTTTACACTAGTAATTTTTGGGGCCCTTTATAGCTTGCTGTTCGATGTGAGCCAAAGCTCCGTGTTGAAGACCGTACTTTGAACTATAATGGTTTACTTTTATAAATTTTGATTTGGATGTAGAATTGTTTCATTGGCACTCATACCACATCTTCTTATATCTGTTATTTATTTTGTTCATGTTGTTATACTGAATGTTCTGTTATTACTGTCTATTAAATTTCAAATTCAAAGTTATAAACTATGTCGTCTTGTACATAACAATCATCCGTATTCATTAAAGCGCACACTTGAGCAAGCGTCTCCGTGAAGGGTAATAGAGTATTAGCCATGGGAAAGAGTAAATTGTCTCCCTCGAATTAATCAATCAAAATCTGGCATTTTGACATGAAGTATATTTTGTGTTTTGTCACTTTTCAGAGCTGGTTCGTTACAACTTAAAGTTAAAACAGGTCGATATGCTAGACCACCAGAACCTCTACAAGACCGTTTATGTATTTTTTGTGATAGTTGCCAAATTGAAGACGAAAAACACTTTCTTTTTAATTGTTGTTTTTACTTTTACTTTATCAGACATGAATTATATGCCAAAGCCTGTCTTTTAAATGTTGATTTTGAGTATTTATGAGATATTAAAAAACTTCGTTATCTTATGTGTAATGAGAATATGGTTCCTCTTTTAGCTAGTTCCCATTATTATATGTTTTACCGACGTAAACATGTCATCTAGAAATTATATATGTTTTTTTATTTACGAAATACTTTTTAAATGTAACAAAGTTGTCCTTTTATGTATGTACTAGATGTTTTTTTTAATGATAGTGTCTCATAAGTCGTTTTCGGCTGGCATCCTTTTACTAAATGTTAGGTTCTTATGACTTTATGTGTATATATATAGATACTGTAATGAATGGTGACACTTTAATAAAATAAATCTTATCTTATTATCTTATCTAGTATAATAAAAACAATTATCTTGTTGTCTCATTGATGTTTACATCATTTCTACTCTTATTTATAGTTCAGTAATTATCTAAACAAAACTTAATATACAAAACTTTTTATACTTCGTTGTTATTGGCTTTGAACTAGCTGTCAGTAACTGTAAGTACTCTAAGATCTGTACTTTTTGTTGTTAGGGATGAGGGATGGATAAATACCCTGCCACGTCCGGTCTGTATTTATGTTTGATGTTTTTCGGTTTTTTATCGATCTGATGAGTTAAGCCTTTTCAACTGATTTTTATAGTTTGTTCTTATTTTGTGTTGTTGCACCACTGTCCCACGTTAGGGGGAGGGTTGAGCGCTCACAAACATGTTTAACCCCTCCACATTCTTTATGTGCCTGTCCCAAGTCAAGAGCCTGTAATTCAGTGGTTGTCGTTGGTTCATGTCTGTCATATTTGTTTTTCGTTAATTGTTTTGTTATAAATTAGGCCGTTAGTTTTCTCAATTGAATTGTTTCATATTTTTTATGTAGGGGCCTTTTATAGTTGACCTTAGATGAATTTGGCTGTTTGTTTAAGGTATTTTTGTCATATAGCTCTTCAACTGTTTCGGTACTTATACATCCCTCGGATTTCAAATGTTTGGCTTTGAGCGTTCCTGATGAAGGTAAATCCAGAAAAGCGCTTCGGACGCATGAAATTATTGAACGTGTTGTTTTCAATTTTTTATAGCCGACTATATGGTATGGGTTTTTCTCATTGTTGAAGGCCGTACGGTTGCCTATAATTGCTTACATCCACTTTATTTAAACTTTGGTGGATAGTTGTCTTATTTGCAATCATACCTTATCTCCTTATTTTTATAGTACAACAAAGTGCACACGTATCAGTAATACATACAAAGCATAACAGGTCTTCCAAAAAATATTGGACCGTACAATTGAGTAACAGGTAACACTAACCAGCAACATCAAACTTCTCTTAAAGAAAAAAGACGTTTTAACAAGGACAAAAACAACTAGTAACTAAAAATGGCCATTATAGAAAGATATCCGGACTTGGTACAGACACAACTTGTGGTTGAATTAAAACAGTTTTACGTGAGCACATCCTCTCCCATTTTCCATAGCTTGACCACATGTCGTCCAAGTAAAACACATAATGAAAAACCTACACAGTCCATCTAACAAAAGGATGACCACTAGCTTGAATATGAAAAAAAAAAATATTTGAAAAGCAGCGTAAAGTGTGCTTGCTACTGCAGGTAGCGAGATAAGGTACCCACAGTTGAATACTGCAGCTCATGAAAACAAACATGAATAAGACATCTGGGAGGTCAAATTAATGGCATAAACCTGGTTTGTTCTGTAATTAAAAATTTATTATTTTATACTGTCATTGAATTATTTATTAATTTGACATGACACAAATTAAACCAAGAAAAACAAAAACAAAAACACAAAACCAGACATATAATACAAAATAAATAACAAATGTTTTAAAATAAATTTTAAGTTCAAATAAAATTAGAAAGCAAATTAAATGTATAAATAGTCACATTCTTGATTTCGAATACAACTACCAAAATGTCTAGTCAAAACAACTATGTGTAAAGTCAATACGGAACAAAGTACATAATTATTGTAGATCTGGAAACCAGTTTAACTTTAAAGCATATATGAATGATAACACAAAGATATCCCAATTTTTAGTTAATATATAATTAGTCAGAATTGGACAAGTACATAAAAAAGCTGAAAAAGGTAAAGGTGAATATTTCTTGTTCTTAATACAAAACACGAGTGTTTGACCGATCTACTTTGTAACAAGAAATGTAATGCCTTTTCTTAATTTAGGCCTATGTAGGAGTACAATGTTTCTGCTTTGATAGTAATAACTGAAATACAGTCTTAGGTCAAAAGTGTTTCACCTATTACAAATTCCCTTATTATTTCATATAAGAACACATATTTCCTAAATTAAATGTTAAACTCATAAATGTGTACAGTGTGTTTTGGTTATTTTTAAATGTTTTTCTGACATATCATCACTAAGAAATCATTATTTGTATACAAGTTTTGAAATCAAGTGTATTTTGTCCCTATATAGCCATATGAATTTTTCGTGCAGAAATTCATATTTTTATTTAAACAGTGATTTCCCTAACAATATGAATTATAAACATATTTCATAATAATTGCAAGAAACTGCAGATATTTCTGTATTCAATGATTTTTTTGTGTGCAATTATGACAAGAAATATATTTAGTGTAGAAGTTTTATTAAAAGTGTGTTTTTATATGAAATTATAGCGAGAATTTCCAATTAAGGAAACACTTTTGACCTAAGACCTTATAAAGAACACAGTTATTACAGAAATGTTAAAATGTTAGTCAAAACAATCAATAATGACACAACATGATTAAGTATATTTAATTGTTTCTACGATAGACCGTGATTATCAATGATCGTTCATATTTAGAATAATAATAAGTTATATTGCCTTCAATTTATCAGCATTTAACATGTTTAATTAATTACAAAATTATACTTTTACTTTTTTAAAAATACTGTATTTAGTATATGAAAGTTATGGTTAAATGAAACCATATTTAAAATTATACCTTGGAAAACTACAATGTTAATTAGGTTTTTATATGTATATGATAGTCATCTCCCGTTTTTCTGCCCGACAAAATGATCGTATGTGTCTGCAGTCCCAAAATCTTTTCTTTTGTAACTTCCAGAATCATAAACATTATCAACAGCATGGTTATAAATATTCTCCAATTCCTTATGATTGTTTCTACTAGCACAGTCGTATTTTCCCTCTTTAGACATAACATACTGAGCATTTTCTGGACTGATTGGTTTAGCTAGCTCATAAGACTGGTTTTTGTCGGACATTTTTGACCGGTCAAATCCGGTTTCCTTGGGATCTAAAACTGTATAATTTTCTGTTACCCTGGGTGTATCTTCTTTTGAATGACAAAAGCTTGTTATTGCTGTAGGATCAATTTCCTCATATTGATTGCCTTTGGTTTCATATTTTCCTTGGGTTTTATCTTCATGAGGTGCAATATGTTTGCGTTCATCGTCGTTTTCTGTTACCTGAGTTTCATCATCTTTTGAATGACAACCAGCACAGGCGTGTGTTCCTTCTTTAGACATAACATAATGATCGTTTTCTGCATTGATTGGTTTAGAAAGCTCATAAGACTGATTTTTGTCGGTCATTTTTGACTGGTCAAATCCGGTTGCCTTCTGATCTAAAACTGTATAATTTTCTGTTAATCTGGGTGTATCTTCCTTTGAATGACAAAAGCTTGTTATGGCTGTAGGATCAATAACCTCATATTGATTGCCTTTGGTTTCATATTTTCCTTGGGTTTTATCTTCAAGAGGTGCAATATGTTGGCGTTCGTCGTCGTTTTCTACATTGTTTATATATTCATTAGAGTTAGTCATAGCTATATTCGTAAAATCATATTGGTTATTTGTATTTTGAACAATTTCATAATGTGGTGGACTCGAAGACTGTTGTAGAGCTATTGTTTGATTTCCGGTATAGTCATTTCCTTGAAGATTGTCAACCTTTTCTAAATTGTTCTTCTCTAATAAAAACCTGAATTGTAAAAACATATCTATAATGTAATGATTTCACCAGATACTAAAATGTTTTTTGATATATGTTTTTTATAAAATTTATTAAAAGTATATACTCAACCAGTACCGTAGATATTGTGAAAAAAGAGAAGTTGAGTGCCATTAATCCTAAAGAAAGTGCAAAAATGTGATTTGTCTAAAAATGTAGACCAAAATACAATCAATTTTATAATACACTTGTTAATAGAACAAGGTTGAGTATAAATCTTTTGGCATAACGAACACTTATTAAAACTTGGAAAAGCCATCATGTGTTACGGTAAGGGTATTCGGCTTCTGATACGTGACTCGATACATTGGCCCTACCTATATTTAACTAATGTATTTGTGAAAATACCTGTAACAAAGAAGACACATTTTTGACAAAATGTTTCCATATATTTTTGAGAGACTCATAGTGTGATTGTCAACATATTCGTGTCAACTGTTATAATGATATTTTTTGTTTCACACAAGTTCATATAACCAAATCAGTTTGAAATGTAAGCTGAGTAGTTTTAATACTGTGACATGATTCTAGGAAACGATTATGTTGTTTGAAACATAAATCTATTGAGCCTAAGGTATTTAAACTTTTAAAACACGGAACTTAACATATTGGAAATCGAAATTGATTGGCTTTGTATTAAATTGACTTTTACCACCGATCTACATAATGTCTGTTATTTACGAACACATGTTGAACTGTGGTAATCTTTATTATGTTTCTTTGTTGTTGAGTTGCTGTCTCAGTGACGTCTACCACTTATGTCTTTATTCTATACTGATTGCATAAGAGTCATCTTTAATCTCTAGCCTAGAGAGAACTTAAAGATAAGTATTAAAATTTTCTCAGTGATCTATATGCACGAACAGGGCATTATCTTTCTAGCAGAAGCTGTACCCAAAATATTATTCTGGTCTTATTTTTTACAGTCGACAACCATTAGTGTGTACATATAAAATATCAATTCTCAAAGGCATAAAGGCAATCGTGCCCATCAGAAAATGCAAGCTGTCTGTTTGTGGATCGAATACTACATATTCGAACAGGGTTGAACTTTTTGTAGCATTCCATATTAATTGTTTGGTTGGCTTCATATCATTTAGTTTGCAGTTTTCAGTGTAGTGTTTTGCAGACTTGATTATCTTTTCGTTTTTTGTTTTGGCGGTGATGATGGTTGCAATGCTTTGAATTTAGAGTGCCCAAATGGTATCTTGTTAATTAACAAGGCAGGTTGAGCGTAGTACAGGTACACATGGTATATGAATTGTGAGGATTCAAAAAACGGACTCTCTTTTATTCTATTCAAGTACAACGGCAATCGTTTTTGTGTTTATTTAACATACCTTCTGATTAAAAAAATCACAGCTGCAATGAACACTAACACGAATGAACCAATAACTAATCCGGCAATTAGACCTGTAAATAATCAATTGCGAGTTGAATCGTATATCTTAAACCATACCACAGTAGGTATAGTGTCCGGGTGGGATCGTGTTTTTTCGAGTAATTTGATCGGGTTTTTTCGAGTGTGACCACGTTTTTCCGAGTGAATATGATCAAAAATGTAAACAAACAGACTTTCTTTCTCTTAAAACATAAAAAAAGATGCTAGAACCTTATATTTAAGATCATGGAAGGTAAATTAGTATTTGTGATAAAACATATAATCAACCCTACATTAATTTGATTTAAATGCGTTTAATTTAGCCTCACAATGCTTCATTCCAAAATATAGATTAAAGCCATTTTTATACACATACCAATTCAAATGTCAACGGAAATGCATACATGGAATCTATATATACTGAGATATATATAGACACTTTACAAAAAATCTTTATTTTTCATTGAAAAGGACATTTTGGAAAGTAAATTCTTTTTTTTTTTATCTGTCCGTGTTTTTTCGAGAGCAGTCCGTGTTTTTTTCAAGTGCGTCTTTGTTTTATCGAGTGAATAAAAAAAATTCATATGGCTTTTAATGTAATATGTCAGCGCATTTACGTTAAAAAAACAATGAAGAGATTCAAATAAAGTATATTTTTCAAAGCACGAAGTAATGCATTAAACCATCATACCTTGCGATACGGCTTCTGATGTCGATAGTAAAGGAACTGTTGTTTCTGCAGCTTGAAAAAGACAGTTTAATGTTAGACATACTATAGTTGAAATGCAGTTGATATTACGTTTAAATAGTCTTTGATGTGAACATTTCTCATTTTGGTTTCTCTTTTTGGAGATACTCCTCTGTCGATGGTTGCTTCCTATGATTTATTTGCAAGTGAGATATTTTCTGAAATAATATACTTTGTCTCTTATATACTTAAAGATGTATATGGGTTTCAAGTAAAAGAGATGAATGAACATGCCACGTGATTCAGGAAAAGACTTTATCACAAGTAACGTTCGAGATGTAAACTTTTTGAGGCACAAAATTTAAAAACTGTCAAAACTAAAAGGTGCTCTCTCCTTATCATATTATACTAATGGATAAAGGTTACAATTATACAGTTGTTATTATATAACTGCATCTGGAATTTTTTGGGAATATAAATCAATTGGAATATTTTTAAGTTTGAATCAATATTTCCAATTTTTCTTTTAGTTTTCTACATTGAAGTTCTTCAGAGTGTGTGCACATGATTTGATTTCTCGTATTGTTAATGACGTTGCTGTGTCAAATTTTCTGTGAATTGAACCAACCAATAATATCTTTTATGACGGCATGCGGTCTTATCAGCACGTACTGTACTTTGCAATTGCGCTCAGTAACTTGGAGAATTTTGTTTATATGGAATAAATAATGCTTTTGTGCCCTTTACAAATGCTTTAAACTATAATACCTTTATATTTAGAAATACTTATTTTTCTTGTGATGATTTTCATGGCACATTATTTTATGACAAGTTCTGTTTAGATACACGAAGCCAACGGATAGAGATCGAAAAGAAGAGGGCTGAGATTTAAAAAATCTAGTTTAACCCTCTACATATGTACATATGTCAGGAACCTTGTCAGTAAATCTGTCTGTTTCACTTTTAAAGGTTTGCCTTATTTTCATGTTTTATTGTACTATTAATCTGAAAGAATATGCAATAATTCTAACATTTCGAAAAGTAAGAAATTGTTTTTCTTTGACCCTTGTTCTTAGTATGACAGAAATTACACCGTACCATTTTTTTTACGACCAGGCAAGCAGAAAGTACAGATAAATGGCTATCTAATAATATATTATGAAGCCTTGTGTAAGAGGGGGCATAAAAATGAAATTTAATGGATAATGTCATTCCACTAATACGGGAGACTTTAAAAAGAATCATTAACCCCAAGTTTGATAGAATTTGGGTAAATTCAGAGGATGGACGACGGATGCCAAATGATGACACTGATGACATGGCGTTATGGTCAGATGAGCTTTAAATGTAATGAGTAATGAAAAAATATTTAAATATGTACATTTTTGCTTTATACAATTCGTAAATTGTTTATACTTTGAACATCATACCTTGCGATAGAGCTTCTGATGTTAACATCAAAGGAACTGTTGTTTCTGAAATTTTAAATAAACAGTTCAATTTTTAACATATTATCGTTGAAAAGCTGTTTATTATTACATTTATAGTCTTAGATTGCGGAAAATTCAAATTTTATTTGACTTTTTGAAAATCCTTCTACTTATTGCTTTCTAAGATTTATTTACAACGGATAAATTATCTTGAATAATCGGTTTGATCTCTTATATATCATATAGGAGTATATATGCTATTGGTAAATTTTAAAACAGGTTAAAGAGTTAAAAAAATGTCAAATAAAAGTATGAAACCAAGTTGAATGTACATGGCACGTGTTTTATTAAAAGCCTTCATCACAGACATTCGAGATGTAAACTTTAAAGGAAATACATCAAAACCTTTCAAAGGTATAAAAACATAAAGGCCCTTTCTCTTATCGTATTATATACTGACTGAAAAAGATTACAATTATACAGATGTTGTTAAATGACTGCGTCGTCTTAAATTCTGGGGATATAGTGATATATAGGTGATATATAGGTACATAGTCATATAAGTTTTTTAGTTTTTTTTTTCACATGAACAACATCTTTTATTTTCAATCACTTTGCAAACATAAATCCTAAATAGTACAGGGCAGCTTGAATGTCCCTCTGGTATCTTTTGCCTCTACTTTACAGAGGCGTCCCTGCTTTTGTTACAAATGCCATTTGTCAGGGACATTATTAATGGGAAAAATAAATACTCCAAGCATTCAACATTCTACATAAAAACATGGTTCCATTTTCAATTGATATTCTACACACCTCGAAACTTGTATTTTCTTAATGTTCAAATCTTTTCTCGTCTAAGCAACAAAAAAAAAGTATGAATCCTATGATATTTAGTTATCCGGTCTTTAATAATTATTAGATATTGATATTTAGACTTTATGTCATATGAATATATACATAACCATATAATACAAACGGTTAAGGTTGTCTATTCGAAATAAGTGTGTTCTGTTTGATTTAGACTCATGGAAACCGTAATAAATATTCATGAAAAAATTCTTGCTTCATGAAAAACCGCTTTTGATTTCCACAACTAATACACCAAAGATGATATCATCAAAATGCTGAATTTCTCATTGACAACATATTTGTTGAGTTCTGTCGATTGATAGTTCATCTTACAGTCGATATTCTAATGGGTATGCACTGTGCACAACTAATGGCTGATTTTTTTTAAATGTACTCATATTGAGCAGAATTCATACATAATCTACTCAAACACAAAAAGAAAATTTATGTAATTTCTCTTTCAGATTGTTAATGATGTCCTGTTGGTCAATAACGTCTCTTTCAAAGAGTGCTCACATCTCATTGTTCACAGTGAACTTGAGATTAAAGATACTACCGAAAGAAGGTCTGATTCATATCTTGATCATTTCCCCGATATTGACACAGATTTACGGCTTTAAACACAAATTTACGACAAACGTAATGATTTCAATTTTTCAATTTTTCTATTTTAATTTTTTTTTTATTTTAAGACATACCCTATGTCTATATGATTATTTTCAAGAATCTTCGTTTCTAATGATTTCAAATTCTTCACACGATTTTTTTTTTAGAAAACTAAAAAAAATAGAATTTAGGAACCAAAGTACACATTACTTTTGATCAGACCACGAAAATTGATACGCACGAGTAACAGGACTTTTCAAAAACGAAGATTGTTGAAAATAAGCATATGTTGTTATATAATGATTTATGGGATATTACAAAATCAGGTGTTCCTTTACACTTACTTGTTTGTCTTCAATTACCGACAGCATTCGTCAAATTTTCAATATGATAATTGCTTTCGGAAATATTTTTGCACACATGTACTCAGAAGTAATGACACTAATAAACCCCACATCTAATAATCAACAAGTTAACGATCATCAAATGTGTTAATTGGCTCATATACATGTCACTTAAATGCCTGTACTAACATGACTAAGTCAGGAGTATGATAGTTGTTTTCCATTCGTTTTATGTGTTTGAGCTTTTCATTTTGCAATTTAATAAAGGACGTTTTGGATTTTTCTTGAAGCCATCCACGAAAACCATGAAAATTGGTACCCCATGAATAAAAGTACTTTCACAGCTCTGTCGCCTTAATTTTCTATATTTGAGCGAGGGACACACGCCATTGGTTCTGCTTGTATCATATATAAGAGGCACAAGGACATCTTTCTCTTATTGATCTGCTTATTGAAAAGGATTTAGACAGACATCCATTTGTCTTTTTGAAAAGCATATACGTACCTCATTATGTGGCAATTATATCATTGTGATTAAAATCTCAATTTAGCAAAGAGATAATCCCAATATTTTTAAGTTAAAACAGAGATTCTATTAATTCAGTGTGACTTCATTAACAGTTACTTCAGAAAAACGATTGCAATACTTTAAAATGTACAGATAAAGTAGACCTACCTGCACTTGAATCGTCTCTTGAGGTAGTATCTGATGCAACTGTAGTTTCCTCAGCTGAAAATAAATACTTGATGAATATCTCACTAATTGTATCGCTTACATAGATTAGAATGTTAAAAGGAATTTTCATCATGCTGTATGTTCAAATTAAAATAGGTTCACATTAAAATGTGAAGTCTTTCCTGATTCGGTTTGTTTTGTTGTGTGTAATTATATAAGACAATGCAAACTGCTACAATCTATGGAACTATCTAAATTGTAATAATCGTTGCTATTGATGGAAACATATCATATGTAAAATAATTTTCGAGTCTCATCATGTTTAACTTTCTTTAGAAGACTGAACATAACAATTGTCGAATACATGCAATATAGGTGAAGATGAAGGGAATTAATAACATTTTACATTAAATTGACTGTTTTTCCAAGACATATCATCGGTACGCGTTTTATCTGCCTAGTATACGTAGTGAGCACTTATGTGTTGACATGAAATATCATCGATATGGTCATTAAATATGTTTATTTATAATAGATGCTATATGCTATCATTAGAGTATTCCCTATAAGAAGTAATTTGAAAGTGTGAGTTCTTTGGAATTTATATCTCACTTGGTAAGGGTTCATTTGAAAAAAAAAAATAATATAAAAAAAGTTGTTGATTTGATCAAAGAATAAAAAGCTACGACGGGTACAATAAAAATCATAAGCCAAAGAAAAATACCAATACTTAAAGGAAAACAATGAACAGATCAAAAATAAAAACTCAAGCTCTATATAAAACATATATAAATAAAAGTGCAAGGGCTGCTGGAATTTTGCTATGTAGAGATGGAAAGTTGACAACTGGAAAACAGACATCTGTTTTGTCGTAAAGTTTTGTTTTAAGCCCACCCTAAATTTTGTTGTTTGAGTCAAAATATGAATTAGACTCAACAACTGTATCTGTAGTATCCTTCTTTCTTTTCGATGGTATAAAAGCGTTCAACATATTCTATGCACTTTGGAAAATTTCAACAAGACGACAGCATTTATCGAATGTATGTAACAAGTACAGAACATAAAGTTAAAGATAAAAACAAACTTCTTTTCAATCTTCTTTTGAAGGTTAAGCTGTAACTGTACTTGTTTTTAGAAATAGAAAAGAATAGTCAGGCTAAAATTTAAGTTTTACTCAATCTAAACAAAATAAAGTGGTCATATTGGAAATCAAAATCAACTGTTAAGTCATTAAATGAAAAGAACACCATTTTTGTTACTTTCTGTGCTATGCGTTTATCATACCTTCACTTAAACCTTTACTGGCGGTAGCTGCTGACGAAACTGTAGAAGTTACCTCAGCTGGAAAACAAAAACTCCTAAATTTTATAATTATTTCAGTAAACAAGAGGCGAAGATACCAAGAGGACATTCAAGCTCATAAGTCGAAAATAAACCGACAACTTCACGGTTAAAAAAGAAAAAGAACAACAGAGAAACAACTATACAGAAAACCAAAGACTAAACAACACGAATAGTAAAGTAAATCTCTACATAACTACCAACAAGTATACAAAAACTAGATGCGCACACGCTCACACGTTGAAGTATACGTTGAAAATCGTTGATATCAGAGTTTTATTACACGCACTACATAAAATTTACAAATCATCAATGAACGACGGAAATTAGGACAACGTAAGACGGTCATGTATACCTTCCAATTATTCCATAACCCAAATGTAGGTACTTATTATGAGTATCTGAGAAACGGGAATAAGAAAAGAGAAAGCTGATCGCTGATTCATTAAAAGAGGTCAAGATAAACACATTCTGCCGGACGTAACGTAATATGAGAAATATGTCTAATCACGAAGCCTTGATGTTGATCAATTAATCATCAAGATGAGGACAAGGTCAGGAAATACTGCGAGACAGCCGTAAACATGTTAGAATTTTTCCATTTACTAAAAATAACTGACCAATTGCTGTCAAATGTCTCCTTGATATAATTCGTCTCTCTTTGATTGATAGCAGACACGGCATTGTCACAAATCTCGGACATTGGCCAATAAACCAGGCAAATGAGGATCAGGTCAGATAAACCCTACATGTAGATCTTAGAATCGTTTGATACACCAAATATATAGTAAACCTAATGCTTCTAATTCCTGAGAAACGCACTAAATCACGAAATCTTGATGTTGACGAATGAACGATGAAAAAAGAGTCAATGTCGAATGAACCCGGCAATTTGGACATATACACTTTTCAATCATTCTATACATTGAATATACTTCACTTTTTGCGAATGGTTCTGAAAAACGTTCACAACCATGAAAGATTAACGTTGACCCAAGAAACAGAAAAATAAGATCAAGGTCATATAAACCCTACCAGACGTACAACTCAACACATATTCCTTCAAACACAAAATATAATTAATCAATTGCTCATAGTAACTGTACCCGGATCTAACTATGACATATAACGTTGTTCCCTTATTATTTAACCAGGTTTTGGTTCAACGAATCTTGTCTGACGAACACGTATTATTTTATATACAAAATATAGTTTTCCTATAACTTATAATAACTGAACAAAACCACATGATTAATATAAAGACATCCAAATTTTTAAGCAATCGCTGAACCACGAAAATGGTTGATTGATTGTATGATTAGTATTTGACGCCACTTTCAACACAGTTGACTTTTTTGTGGCGACCAGTTTATTAATTGGGGAGCCAGAGTGCCTGGAGAGAACCGTCAGGAAAACTAACAATCCTATTTAATTGAGATCGGAGTCGAATGCTCCTTATAAGTGCGGGGTTAGAACTCGCAACCTCAGTGTTGACAGGGTAGTGATATAGTAATTGGACTACTTAGACCACTCGGCCACCGAGGCTTCTACCATGACAATGAATACCATTACAACGGAAATGAGCCACATGACAAAAACAGAACGTAAACAAAGAAAGTATCTAAAATCTTTACCTTCTGAAATGTTTAGCCTATAAAAATCATTTACGTCGTCACCGCTGCCACTGGATTAACACCCATTTGTCTCACATTCAGCGAAATGCGAGATGAAAATTGTTGTCTTGATTTATATTCAATCTTAAACATAAATATTAACCTTAAAACGTGTTGTCTTGTTTCGATGTGGAAATGTTTTAAAATATTTGCCATGTGTTAAATACTTTGTTATAGTCTTAAATTACGCTTGTGGCAAGTTTATATTTATAATTAGTCAGTTTTCAGTCATTTCCGTAAGCTTACAACTATAACCTTTCTGAAATTATCCATTTAAAAATTTATAAATTGAAAGAAAAAACTAAGGCAAAGTTAACCCTAGTTTGGTTGTTTTATATCATTGTTTTGTTCATATAGCTCTTCGACAGTTTCTAATAATATTTGGCTTCCAAATATTCCTGATGACGGTAAATCCAGAAAAGCGCTTCGGACCAATAAAAAGTTTTCATTTATTTCTATAATATAGTGTATAACCAGATATTCTATACTTCTGTAACTTTGATTTTATTTTCATCATAATAACTTGCAAAAGTATCACCTCCTCTAAAATATCTAAATATATGATATACTTTATATAATATGAATGTTGCTTAAATTTAAATATTGTATGTTTGTAAATATTGTCATGTTTGTCTTGGTAACAACCCAATATTTGGATTTTACACCAATAAATTGATTTGATTTGATTTGATTTTGCATATCAAAACAATAATAATGTTATTGTCTCTGAAAAATTACCTTCACATTTGTACTCGACCGAAAGCCAGTTTGATTGAAAACATCTTTGGTCTTCCATAATTAATTCCGGAAGATCGAAGGCGCAAATGTCTGAATTCTTCATATCGTTACATAATGTAGTTATTGATGTTTGGACATCCTGGTATACGGCTGAACAGTTGTCAAATTCTCGATCAAATACTAAAGATGTGTCATTAAGTTGTAGATAATATTTTGAACATTCGTGAAGCGATATAGATTCATCAATGTTATGGCATTTCTGTGAAGTTTTTATCAAACCTACAAATACCAAACCTTACAATTAAATAATTGAACTTGCATACAATACGATATAATAATAATAATAATAATAATAATAATAATAATAATAATAATAATTATGATAATAATAATAGTAATAATAATAATACAAAACCAAATCTTTCAGAGAATAATTGAAGGTCTTTCCACATCAACTGCACACTCGTTTGCTTTAAATATTAACTTACGGTTTAAAAGGTCATTTCAGCATTAGAATGTAGCTTATTTTTCACTGATTCCTTATATATAATTTATGGTACCTTTTTGATGAAATAAAGGATTTCAACAACTACTTAAAGTATACTCAGAGTCACCAACGTTGTAAAATATAGCTTACTTCCTACTGATTCAAAATATATCTGGTTTCCATATACTTCTGCTTGAAATAAGACGAGACGTTGCTTCTTCCAATTTACAAAATTTCACTTCCGGTTTCAAACGATACGTTACTTCACTCTTATTCCCTACCCGTATTATTCAGTCCTTATATTTCACAGATCTACCATTTCTACATTTGTAGATTAAAGCATGAATGCAAAAACCATGAACCAATCATTCGGAGTTAGCTCTGGATATACTTATCTCGATGGAAAAGAGCTGATTGCTGATCGTTATCTCTTCCACAGAGCAACAATTCAAATCCAGGATTTGTGAAGAGTGTTAATTGTGTTAGGACTCCAGTTCCTCTCAAGTAGTAGAGATCATTACGGGGATGGACTGAATTATTAGGGTTATCGAATTCTAAAAGTATTGAATTCATGGAACTTTTACATTAAATTCGTGCTTAACTTAATACTTCCAGTTAATAAAAATTAATTCCGGTGGACTTCATACAGGTCAAATTTCGGCAACTAAATGCCAAAAAAAATCTTTGACTTTATAATGTGCAAAGATACAGTGAGAGGAAAAATGAAAATCTAATCTCAAATAAAACTTTGACCTTGACCTCAATTTCAAGTTCATAAAGAATAAACTTAAATCAAAAGTCCCTAGGTCTCTTCTGTACGTGATTAATAAATTATATCAATATTCAGTTAATTTTAAATATTAAAATGGAGAAAACTCCCATAAAGTGTCAACGTAACGTATTTACCAAATTTATATGTTACCACAACTAACAACTCAATTCAAATATTTTGTCAATGTTTCTATACGGTTTCTATGGAGAAGGGATAATAAGCAAAAGTCAAAATTTAGAACATGACCTTGATCACTTTTTTTCTTTTTTGTGAAACAAGGACCTCAAATAAAAATATTTTAGGTTTTTATCACTTATGTTTTAATTTTGGCTAAGACAAGTTGAACTTATTCGCAATTACACATGACACAGATATGCTATAGCGGACAAAAACATGACACTCTGCTTTAAAAATGTTTTTATGTTATCAAATATTGAATATTTTTCAAAAATGAGGAAAGAATGATATTCTTATCACTAACTATATTTATAGTAGCATTTGGTCAGAAACTAATTAATTACGTGGAAGCACAATTGTGCAAACAGTGTTTAATTTGCGATATACTATCATGCATTGTCCAAAGCGATAAAATGTTGTTATAACTGCATGCAAAATGTAATTTTTTGTTTGTTTATAACACTTTAGAATATTCTTAAGACTACTAAAATAAAAAATTTACCAGATCTTATTCAATTTGTAATTCCGATCAAACGAACCTAGTGAAGGCGAAAGTTTTAATGACTCTGTGTATAATATATATAAGACGAAAGCGCAATACGGACCAACAGATCTTTATGCCATTCGTGAAAGATCAGCAAGCCCTTCAGGTCTCCCTGTGACATCATTTGAATGACAAGGACAGGCACACGGACGGATGGAAAGATCACAATAACCCCCACATAAGGAGCAGGCGTATAATAAAGACAATAAGAGCATATACAATAATATTTTTTCCCCTAAAAACTATGTGTCCTTGGTTTTAAGTATTTGGATAGCCAATTACAGAACATGCCGAACCTAAAATATCTTTCTGATTGTCTTTGACATGTCCCCTTTCTTACCTGAACACGAACTCTCAAGTAGTGAAACATCATCTAATGCTATAACACCAAAAAAACCGTTTCCTCGAACCACTTCAAATATAATCCTGTACGGTTCTGATTTAGAAATGGTAAAATTAGCAAATGTCCACGTGTTTTTTTGTTCGGACTGTGACCAATGCATCTGAATGGTGTTTCTTGATTCTGTGTAAACACTTAATGTACCTATGTATTCTTTATACATATGATACCAGAAAGTAAAACAAATATCACCATCAGGGTTGATAATGGTACTGGTCAATTTAGACTTCGTACCCACTGGTATATCTAAACCGTCAAGGTACATGTAGTGTCCATCAACTTTTGGAACAAAAAAGAAAAAAAAATATAATAAATGAAATGAAAATAGAAACCAAAAACATAATTCATTGACAATAGTATCTCACTACATATACTCACTGCCTGCCTATGTAATTAGAAACAAAGATTTATTTATCAGGGTAGACAATTTTTTAACAAGATGTATAAGTACAGTAGAACATAGTTCCATGACATATTAACCATACGACAGGAAACATCAACAGACATTAAAAAGGGATTATACTGTCTTCGACAATGGACAAAAGTATGTATGTTATTATGATTGATAGATGTTTAACGTAATTTTCAGCACTATTATGCTATTTATGCTATTTATTGGTGGCCAATTTGTATGATGGAGGAAGCCGGTGTTCACGGAGAGAACCACCGACCTTCGGGAGGAAAACTGAAAATCCTAATAAATTAAGATTGGAGTCGGGCGCACCTGCCACGTCCGGGATTCAAAATCACAACATCAGTGTTCACATTCTAACGATAGTTCGACTACTTAGACCGAGTCCCCCTGTCTAATATATGTCAAGATGTAAATCGCTTCGTTTTTAATAAAGTTATAAAGAATTTACTACAGACCGAGATCTACAATCGACACCAAACTTAAATCAACGATTGAATGAGCTGCTGACATGGCACATACATGTGAACCTTTAGAGTGAATTAATAATTGGTTGTCGAAGTCCTCCACTTTTAAAGAAGATAAGCTTCGATTTTGACAGTATAAGTTGAAACAAAAGTTTTTATTTCAAACATTGAAAAGAACGGAAAATGGAATTCTTTTTTCGCTATTAGTAGTCAGTTTGGTTCAATTTTTGTCAAAGTTAGCCTCAAAACTTCGCTGATACATTATTGACTTGAAAGACAATACTTAGACATTATCTTAATTTATATGCATGTGACCTTTGATTTCCCCCCAGTTAAAGATATTTGCGCATGTGCTCAACAAGTTTAGTTATTTGAATGGAAGAATGCTGAAAAACTGAAAAGTTTAAATAACCACCGAATTATCTTGAACGATTCACAAGAAGCAACCACCAGTTAGAAGTATGCAGATAGTGGATTTAAATCATGAAATAATTTATGAATTTGACTGAACATTATCCGTAATTCACATAATAAGGCATATTCGAACTAATTTCGAAGTATATATAATAATAATGTTACCAAAACTCTAGAAAGAAACCAAATTCTATGCATATCACGATTTACTCTCATATAAATTTGCGAATATGCATTTGTACAGATATGTATTGAAACAGATGTGATCACCGTATATTTATGAAAAAGAGAATGGATAAATTGAATGTAATTATTCTCTTTTAAAATACGTGAAATAGCATAATAACAAACCAAAAATAAACGATAAAATCCGTTTTTTATACAAAAAATAATAACAATTACATAAAAAATTAGAAAAAAGGAGAAACGAAAGAAAATGGACAACTAAGAGAAGACAGGGATTTGAACCTAAACCAACCCGACAAATCTCTTCTAACATTGACTCGGCAACTTATTCATTTAAACCTCGCGGCTACTAACTCACACAATACGACTGTATTTTATATACATAAAAAGGTGTGTCCATTGTACCTGTGTGTATCATATTTAAAAATAAATTTATGTTAATTGATATCTACATAAAATAGACATCTAAATTGCAACCCATTGGGAGCCGAGATGTTTCTCGTCGTTGTGTTTGATATCAGTCATGGGTAACATAATTCAAGGCGGGGTTCTATTCCCAGTGATGGCACATAGAAAGAACAACGGTTAAGCTTACGGCTATTTGTTTTGGTGGGGAGCTTACCAACTGGTAATTGCGCCCTGGTAACTAACTTTTTTGAATAGTCCATTACATTTTTGTCAGCATTAATTACAATTTTAAAAGATTGAATTTGGTTGCGACTACACATAATTCATTGACAATAGTATCTCACTACGTATACTCACTGCCTGTCTATGAAAGAGAAACAAATATCAGGGAAGATAATTTTTTAACCAGATGTATAAGTACAGGCAGATATACAACATAATTCCATGACATATCAATCATACGACAGGAAACATCGACAGACATTGAATAGGCATAATACTGTCTTCGACACTTGACAAAGGAATGTATATTATATTAATCGATTGATTGTTGTTTAACGCCACTTTCAGCACTATTGTGCTATTTCTTGGTGGTAAGATTGTATTGGTGGAGGAAGCCGGAGTGCCCGGAGAGAACCACAGACCTTCGGTAAGAAAAATGACAATCCTAGTGACTTAAGATAGGAGTCGAGCGCACCTTCAACTTTCAAAATCACAGTGTTGACAGGCTAGTGATACACTAGTTTGACTACTTAGACTACTCGTCCACCGAGGCCCCCTGTCTATTATATGTCAATATCTAAATCGCTTCTTTTTTAGCAAATTTGTAAAGAATTAACTACAGACCGAGATCTACAATCGACACCAAATTTTAATCAACTTTTGACTATTGAATAAGCTCTTGACATGGCACATACACGTGATCCTTTAGAGTGAATTAATTATTTGTTGTCGAAGTCCTCAAATTTTAAAGAACATAAGCAACGATTTTGACAGTATAAGTTCAAACATTGAAAAGAACGGAAAATGGAATACTTATCCGCTATTAGCAGTCAGTTAATTTCAATTTGGTCAAAATAAGCCTAAAAACTTCGCTGATACATTATTGACTTGAACGACAATAATAAGGCATTATCTAAATTCATATGCATGCGACCTTTGATGTGGCCTCAATTGGAGATATTTGCGCATATGCCCAACAAGTTAAGTCTTTAAAATGGATGAATGCTGAAACCAATAACAAACAGGGTGACTGATTCCTTTATTGTTTCGATCCGCAAAAATTACAGTTTTTCATTAATTATGCCGTATTGTCAGTGAATTTAAAAACCACTTAATTATCAGGAACGATTCACAAGAAGCAATCAACAATTAGAAGTACATTGTATATAGGTAGTGGATTTAAATCATGAAATAATATAAAAAAAGAAAATCGCATGCACTTTCAATATACTGTACTGAAATTTCCATTGAATTATTTATAAATCTGATTGAACATTATCCGTTATTCACAACATAAGGCATATTCGAACTAATTTTGAAGTATACAGTTATATATGTTAACGAAATTCTAGCAAGAAACAAATTCTATGCACATCACGATTTACTCTCATATAAATTTGCGAATATCCATTTGTAAAGATATGTATTTAAACATATGAAATCACCGTATATCTATGAAAAAGAATGGAAAAATTGAATGTAATCATTTTCTTTAAAATACGTGAAATAGTATAATAATAAACCAAAATTAAACGAGAAAATCCGTTTTTGATACAAAAATATCAACAATAAGATACAAAATAAGAAACACGGAAAAACGAAAAAATAAAATGGACAATAAAGAAAACTCTGCAACTCATTCATCTTAACATCGCGGCTACCAACTCATACTATACGACTGTCTTTTATATATATACATATAAAAGT
This sequence comes from Mytilus californianus, assembly GCF_021869535.1. Lineage (NCBI taxonomy): Eukaryota > Metazoa > Mollusca > Bivalvia > Mytilida > Mytilidae > Mytilus > Mytilus californianus. The sequence goes on along the minus strand of NW_026262723.1, from coordinate 35,797,440 downwards.
TGTGTCCATTGTTCCTGTGTGTCTCATATTTAAAAATTAATATATGTTCATTGATATGTACATAACCCATTGGTAGCCGAGATGTGTTTGATATCAGTCGTGCATAACATACTTCAAGGAGGGGTTCTATTCCCAGTTAGACAAGTAAAAATTACAAAAGCTAAAGGTAAGTTTTAAAATTAATTCCATTAGTGAACAGAAATCAGTAAACTAGTCGATTCAAACTGAACGAAATTAAGCACACAAAGAAAACAATTGAATATAATTTGGTAAGTCCATTTCAGCGAGAGATTTAGGAAGCGTTGATTTTAGATTACCACGGTAAATGAATAGGGTGATGCCACGACAATTGCTTAAATATTTAGATAGCATTCTGCCCAAAATTTATCAATACTGTTTTCAATGTGTATTGTTTCCTGAGGAAATTTAGTCATTCTTATATAAGTTGTAGTATGAACATGAATTTTGCTGCTGATTTAAATGTCTGTCAAAGAAATGGAAGAACATACGTTATAATCAGTTCAAATGTACGTGTACCGATATGACTGGTTAAAGGGCAACACTATTACAGGTACAAGCAAAACAATTACAATAGTGCCTAAACATCGCAGCGGATGAAATCAATCGCAAAAGACTTAAACTTAAACTATTGATACCAAAATGATACCGTCCAGCGATAATTATCTGTAGATTAACTGTTACTACCCCAGGAATAGAGTACCCTAGCTGTATTTGGCAAAACTTTTAGGAATTTTGGGTCATCAATGCTCTTCAACTTCGTACTTTGTTTGGCCTTTTTAACTTTGTTTATTCGAGCGTCACTGATGAGTCTTTTGTAGACGAAACGCGCGTCTGGCATTCACAATTTCAATCATGGCATCTATAATGAGTTTATTTTTAATGAAATGTGTACGTATTTACAACACTTAGGTTTTTGAACTTTTTGTGTTCAATGCTCACCACATTCGTATTCGACCTTCCAACTGTTTTGATTCAAGCGCCACTGATCAGTCTTAAGTAGAAGAAATGTCTAGCTTACCAAATCATAAGCTTGATGTATCATATTGATAATTTGTGTGAACATGATTTATTCATTGATTCTAATTGGCAACTAGCTTTCAGTAACCGTGAGTACCCTTACAGGTAGATTGGTTGTCTTTTGTTTTAATGTAAGTAATTTTTCGGGCGTCATGCCAACATGATGAGTAAAGCAATTTCAATGTGATGTGTTCTAAAGTAGTGCTTTGCACCAGTGTCTCCAGGTAAGGGACGGATTCAACTTTTACAACTATGTGTAAACCCGCCACATTTTTAATGTTCCTAGTCAGGTACCCGTAATTCAATTGTTGCTGTCTGTCAAATTTTTTTTTTATTTTCATGTCATTAATTAAGCTGTTGTTTTTTTCCGTTTGAAAAATGTTTCACATTTTGCAATTTCGGGTCCTTTTATACCATACTATAAGGTATTTGTGTTGCCCACTGTATGATTATCTATATTTCGGTGTCATTTGGACTTTGTAAGATACATGTCCAATTGGCAAGCATACAACATATCATTCTTTAAACTGGTATCGTTGAGTTTTATCACTTTAATATCAGAGGGTATACTCGTTAGAAGATGCACACCAACTATAGAAAAAGTGCAGGAAAAACTCTAAAATACTAGACACAATAGTTAAACAAAAAACTATAATATTAACCTTAATCAAAGCTTATTTAAAAGCCCTGACATATACTTAAAGGACTATTTCTCAACTTGATTGTATTGCCTTATAAATGCTATAAAAACGTTATGGGGGTTGTATATACCCTCGTAATTCAAGTCTTGCAGAGGAAATCCTGTCTCTTCAGTTAATTTTGCTTGATAATCATAAGATTTGGTTTATTTTAAACTGCAAAGTTACTGAAAACATGCGATTGTCGAACAAACTAAAAGCATAAAATAATAAGTAAAAAAAGTCTTGGTTGGAATCATAAAAAATTCCTATTTATCAATGAATTCATTTCACCAGAGAGACATTTCCAAAGCCTTACAATGCTTACGTAGATTCACAATTTAAAGCTCCGTGTGTGAACTTTGAGGTTGTAAATATATAAAAGCTTATTTCTAAACAAATGAACAAATCAAAAACGATTTAATATAGTTAAAAACTGTAAATTTAGAAAAAAAGACAATCTTAATCAGAGTAAAATTCCTGTTGAGGTAAAGGTTTAAATTTACATGAACATGTACATTGTCTTTAGGATACTGATTATCAAAATGTATAAAATAACCTCAACACCATGATGAACACTGAATGGCATAATGAAAATATGTTAAAGTGTTTTTTTATTATATTTTAAGTAAGAACTACAGGTAAATTGTTCGTGTAATATCAGCAAGACGGGATATTATCGATATGAGTCACAATTACAGAAGATTTATCACAGTCCTAAACTGTATGACGTCGCGTCATCGATATCACTCTCGGTTACAAAGGCTTTATCAAATCCATAAAAATCTGCACTACATCATGTAATATGAAACATCTACTTGAGGTATATGAGAAAGGGAATATGATATGGGTTTTTCAATGTTACACACCGTATCAACCCTCAACGAATATAATCCCTCAAAAAGATGTCTCGAGTTGATAATGAAAAAGCCATATGATATTCTCTATTCATGATAGCACTCCTGTTCCTGTTGAATTTCTCAATTTTTAGATATCGACTCTGTCGAATAATAAATATAAGGGGAATTGATCCCATTCCTTTTGGTGTGAAGAGTAATTTGAAAATTTATAATATCAACAACTATACAGTAAACGATCATCATCATTGACGTTGACGTTAGAGATAATAAATTGATGTGAATACATATCATTTATAGATTGAAAATTTTCTCAAATTCATAGGTATTATTTAAAATACCAACCAGGACGTGTTTCGTTGGATCCAAATCAATTTACGTCATAACTATTATTCAAATACAGTGGATTAAAGTCAACAATAAAGTTTGTTGGTAGTCTTCATTAAAATAACAGTCGCTTGACTTAAAATTCACCAGAATTAAATTATCGAATAACAAAAACATGAAAATTTGTGATATGTAGTTAGTTATTAGTTAATTATAATGTAAGCCCATACCGGTTCCAATGGTGTGGTCATGATCCGGTCTCTTCGTACTGTCCCCTGCTTTATTTGTTGTCCAAATGTATGTCGTGTTAGAACTTGCCAACCAATTACATTTTTCTGATTCAAAGTTACAGTCCAAGAAGAAAGCTAAAATATAATTGTTAAATTTGCACGATAGTTTAATAGAGCATTCATGACAAAGGGCAGAATTGGGCTCTGAAAAACCTTCAACATCATGACAGCATCAAATCTAGATATTCAGTTAGTATTTTGAGGGATATTTCGTAAAAAATAATAAAAGAGCATACGATTTCCTTCAATTTTTATTTCATTATACAATAAAAAAAGCAATCGATTTGCCTAAAATATGTATATCTGATTACCAAAATAGATTTGATGATCATAATCCATCTTTTTACTTGAATTGGCAATTTTTTACACATCTCCTGGCCAACTTGATATGAAACAAAACTTTACCCAAAAAAGATAATATGTAAACATCTTTCGAAAATACATCATTGTTATGGACATATAGTAGCACAATTTCTGTCTGGGTAAAGATTTAGCAGACTCCACCATCCCTTTTTAGTCCTCCGGAATTTATATCTTAACACATTCCTCCATCTCCCCAGAATCTACAATAACTCAAAATGTATAACGTTATGATGAACTACAGACAAAAGGTAAGTATGTGCATAGGTTGTGAAAAGTTTCGACAAACGGTTTCTCAGAACAGCCGTAGACATTTCATTTGCAAGAAACCTGGAAGAAGAACTTTGGTTGCTATGTTGCAATTCTAAAATTGACAAACATGAATATGACGTAAGTACACACTTTCAAAAGACTGCTTGTGATTTACAAAGTAACACTTTCATGATAGATTATTTCTATTGAAAGATATTTGCAAAAGTGTTATTCAGCGTGAAAATACAAAAGACTGGAAAGAAGAGTCCTTTAGGATGATCATATAGATTGTTCAGACAAGAACAATGCAAAATTCTGTAGGTTGCAATTCTGTAAATATAGGCAATGCAGTTTCCCATAGGAACTCCTTTTACTGCTAAAATTGTACCACTTTTATGATGTTTCGTAAAAAACTATATCCTAGAATGGAAAGCTAATATACACTCCTTTTTTTTCAAAGGTCAAAATATAGGGCTGTGTGGCATATTTTCAACATTTATAGACCCCGAACTTTGAAAAGTTTAAACTTATACTAAAATTCTGTACTACCCCTCCCTTCACTTTGGGTCTTCCACAGATTTCAATTTCACCGCTATGCATGTGTATATTTACTGGTAACATTCCCAAAAAGTAAAATCACAAAAATACTGAACTCCGAGGGAAATTCAAAACGGAAAGTCCCTAATCAAATGGCAAAATCAAATGATAAAACACATCAAACGAATAGACAACAACTGTCATATTCATGACTTGGTACAGGCATTTTCAAATGTAGAAAATAGTGGATTGGACCTGGTTTTATAGCGCTAAATCTCTCACTTGTATGACAGTCGCATCAAATTCCATTATATTTACAACGATGCGTGAACAAAACAGACATAATAAGTAACATTGTCAAAATATGGGTACAGCAGTCATCACTGTGTCACAATCTAAAAAAAAAAACAAATATTTAAAAAAGAAGCACAAAAAGCATCTATCAAATTTAACAACCACATTCATTGCTTACTTATATATATATGTTTTTTAAATCAATCCATTAAGGATTGAAATATTTAAAGTCCTGTGACTGCATTCACTGCAAGTTATGGCTCTCCGAGATGAAATATTGAGATCATATAGGGGAACCAGAAGGTAAACAAAACAAAATTTCTATGAAAAAGAGGCATGGTTTGTGAAACAGCTGTATTTACAAAGTGCAACCTACATTATATACAAAATATATTTCAAACCAAGAGAAATTTATTTTTCCTCCATTTTGAAATCTTCAAATTTAAAAAATGTATAATAACAAGAAAACTTACTTTTCTAATGCATTTTGAAGTCATTTTATATTTTTATTTTTCGATTTTGGAAATGCAGTTATTTAATAAATAGTAAACTTAGTAAATAAGCGGTAACGAGTAACGACAAGAGGTAAAAAACGTTTAAATGTCAACATATAGGCATCAAGAAAATCTCTGTTTTTAAATAATTTGTTTTCTTTTTTTCTTGAGATTTGTTTGAAAACTAGATTGCCGACATTATGTGAAAACGTCAAAATAAACAATTATTATCTAAACAAATAAGGTACATATAGTCACCAATGTTTTCCGAGTGACGATAAATTGCAAGGCAGTGAAATGTTTTTTGTTTATTTCTGCATGTGAAATTGTGAAAATTAAACTTATTGCAAAGGCAATAAAATCTCTCACCAGAATCAGTACCTCTTTACTTGGTCATTTAAATTCTATCAACATGAACTATATCATTGATAAAATACAATATATATTTTTCTCTGTTGAGTTCATTAAAAGGGAAATTTGTATTTTCTCCTCGAAAAACCAGTCTCTTCATTGATTATTTTGACTATAAAAAACAAGCTGCTAGTGATGAACATGCATGTTCCCATACTGAATTATGAAACACAAAACTGCATATGATGTTGTGAATATTCAATCAACAAATTATTTCCGCTTTAGTTTTACATATTGTCTGTTTTTATTGGGTTACTAGATTGCACGATGGTAGTGTTGTCGGCATTACTATGTCAGCTTTGAGTTTTATTACTGTAACACCAAAGTTTATGATATAATGTTTTTGCAATATTATCTATTTAGACTAAAATCATCTACAATCTTATAACATAATACTTTGACAAAATAACTATTCATCTGTACTGACTAAATACATTTAAAATTAGTTTCTTTTTTATGGAAATAGAGTTGTATTTATTATCTCTTGCTCAGACAATGCCATTTCAATTTTTATCATTGGTACATGCAGTTTCATCACTAGACGTTTATTTTGTTTTTTGGTACAGCCAAACTGATTAATGAATAAATGGCTTTCAAGGAGAAATTTAATTTGCCTATTAAGTGAACTCCACAGAGAACACTAGCTATTGTATTTATTTAAAGGTACAGGTTGCAAACATTTAAATCCCAAAAATGAACAGACACTGATTCTTATTAGCCTTCATATAAAAATGGGAGAAACTTCTTTGATAATAAGGATTGTTGCTCATTTGACAAGGTGAAAAAATGTATTTCATAGACAACAAAATTCAATTGTATGTACAGATATTTCTTCATCAGTTTTTTTAATTCAATCTTGACGTATATTTTTCTATTTTTTTGCGGATACGTTAACAACATCTTTTGATAACAAGATTATTGAGATACAACAGTAGCGGACGATAAAACGGGAACATTAATTTGTTATTCGAATCAAAACTGACATTGCCATTATACATGGCAAAAACAAAAGACGACAAAGAGTCAAAATATCTACAGAAGAATACATAGAAAACCAAAGGTTAACCATCATGAACCCCAGGAAAAACTGGCGATGATCCATATCCGGATTACCAAAGGTTGTTTTATTAGAGAAAAAAAAGTACATGTATACTATATGGTGAGAACGAACGAATATATCTTTAAAAATTACAAAAAGTCTAGATATCTGTTGAATGTTAATCAAGTATCTGTGTTAATAATTTTGATTTGTTTAGCATTTGATATTTAAGATATTCATTATTCTAATTGATAAAAGCGTGCATGTTATAATTGATAACTTTACAATTGTTCCAAGCTAAGGTTAGGGATTTGTGGAAATACAGTTAAAGAGAGAAGCCCTCTCCATTTCATATGTATAGATTATAACATGACCTTTTCCATATCGGCCCTTCTACTATCCCAAGACTCCCATTTTAGCCCAAGGCGCCAGCCGAGGGCTCATATGAGTCGACGAATGATACCAGGGCCCATATGGAAAAGGACATGTTATGATCTATTTATTACATATTATATAAATGCTTAAAACAGTAGAAAGTATTTTATTATTCCTTCCGGCAAGATCATACATGTTTTGTCCTCCACTGAAATAACTTCATTATTACGAAGCTCCCCAACAGTTCAAAACTATAGTCCTTGTATATTATAAAGTCAATGTCAGATTTTCTTTTAGTATAATTATTCTTTATTTCGTTAACAAATTACGCTGTCATTCTAATCGACGTTCTTAGTCCGTCATTGTTGTTATGAACGCTTGTGACTTCATTATAGGTCACAATATATAACCAGTTATTTGCACCGGGCAGGAATATGACTAGGGCAAATATGTGGTTTTTGTATATGCAAAACCCAATGTTTTCGTAACAAATATGTGATAAAGATTTATATCCTATGCAAACAAAGATAAAAAACAATCAGGAACTGTCTGTTGGACAATAGATAATTAATAGGGAAATATAAAGATATACTTGTATTAACAATTAAGGCATTTTTGACCTCACAAAGGAAACCGGTATATTCCTTAAGCTTAAGATGGAAGGGACACTCCAGGCACAACAAAATAAATGTATATAGATATATGTTGATTCATTTAAAATAATAATAGTGTTTGGTTATTGTCTCATTATAATAAACTTAACGTATTTTCTATCATGTGCCAGATAAGAATTTTAACTACAATATAATCAACAACAAACACACGAAGTCCACATTTCTAATCTTAAATACAATAACATTTTGTATTTGAAAACAAAAAAATAAAGAGGACACAGCTTCAACGCTTATTTATCAGGCTAAGCTTAAAATATATAAAGTCAACATATTTACCTTTTTTATCACACGACCCGGGCAGCAGTGAAATATCATCTACTGCTATATCACTTTTTTTCGTTGAACCCCGAACCCCTTCTAACGTCATTTGGTATGGATCTAATATTGAAATATCAACGAATGCTAACTGCCATAAATCTGGTTTATTTCCTGATCTTGACCATAGTTTTTGCGTCATTGTCTCTGATACGAGGTAAACATTTAACGTTCCGATTCCGTCTCCATACATATGGAACCAGAAAGTAAAACAGGCATCACCATCCGAAGACACAGTCACACTTGTAAAATTTGATTTCTGCCCTGGCTCTATTTTTGAAGCGTTGAGGTATATGTAATTTCCATCATCTGTTGGATATAGCAACTTGATTTAGTAATGTAAAAAACAACTAAAAAGCTGTTATTTATGTTTATTAACAGCAATGGTGTGAAAAGGGGTTGAGGTTAGAAGGCGTAACCTTAATTTTTGTTGCTGAGCGGATCACGGTGGAAACGATTTAAAGAGAAACGACATGTTTTAATTTAAGGGTGTCCACTACACCCCACCTGATTCCACAACTGTACTATTATTGTTTCCATACTGACTACAATGGTTATGGTCTTATCCATTAAACATTGTAAACATTTGTTGGTTCTTGAAAGTATGATTTTGATATAATTTCATGTAATTCGTCAACGTTGGGGCAAAGACCATACATATAAGTTGTACATGTAGTATTCATAATCAGGTGAAAATTACAACATATCAACGTTATTTTGAAATTATATTTTATCCTTTAAGGTAGATAACTGCACAGATGATTATTCCTTATCGATACGGCAATACGACAGTCTTATTAGTGTTTATTCGCAGGGCATGGTTATTATAGCAAGCGCACCGATGTTCAAGACTAGATGATAATTTTGTTCGCTATACGCGCGTTTCGTCTACGAGGGACTCATCAGTGACGCTCGAATAAAAAAAAATTAAAAGGCCAAAGCAAGTACGAAGTTAAAGAGCATTGAGGACTCAAAATGTGATATCAAAATAAACAATGGTTTGTACAAGACCGATGCGGTGAGAATAAAAAGAAAATAAAAAGATGGAAACAATCAAAGTAGTTTTCCTCCTTGTTAGTGGACAACTATTTTAACACGAAGGTCAAACGATGTCATTTCTGATAAAACAGTTGATAAATCTGCTTATTTTTATGTACATTTAAGATAACCTCTACAGGTAAAATTGATTTCACTGCAAAAAGGTAAGAACTAATACTCGTGAACTTTTATTAGGTCTTTCTACTTTTCGTAGAAAGATCTATTGGTTTTGTTCTGAGATTTTATTTTTTTCTTCCGCCACATTTTGTTCTTGCGTAGTATTGTGGTTTCGCAAGATTTTGCTTAGATTTTTCGCATATGATATCGAACAGTTTTGGCGCTTTTGAAATTGACCCTGTTAAACCGTACACTTTACGTTGTAAGAGTTATCTCCCCGAACACTGTTTTTCTTGTGTCCACTACTCCTTCGCAACCGTAAAAGATTACGACAAATTTATTTTACCAAAGTGCTTGCTATATCTTCAAGTTGATGTCTCAATATGAGAGTTATTTCCCCTTATGCATTTGATATAAGTGATATGCATATAAACCCATAAACCGTAAGCCGTATAAACCTAGAGTCGCTTTATTGAAGGTCCTTGGGTCCCAACTTAGAAAATTAGGTCAAGGTCAAAGGTCAAGGTCATGTTCTAAATTTTGACTTTCACTTCAAACTGCTTTTACTCAGAAAAAAGTTAGGGGTAAAATTTAAAAAAATGTGAGCAAAATGTTAGTCACGACATTATTTAAGTCGAGAGTATTTGTCGAAATGATACGCGTAGTATTTTGGGGGTTTTCATGCCACTGAAATGGAAAAATGAACAAATTAACTAATTATAGCTTCAAATTTTACAGCTCTCATGATGCGTACATGCAATTTATCTTTGTAAATCATCCAATGCCCACAACTACCCATCTAGCCCCCTTCCCCCCCTTTTTTTTTGAGGAATCCCATTTCTATTTTATTATAAAAATGCTAATCCTTCTTTTTTTTATGAATACATTTCTTTCTGAAATACAAATCAATTCCTGCAAAATAAAATCTGCTCCAAATCATGTACATGTATTTCTGAAATTTAATCGATAAACGTTTTGTTAAAGTACTATAAGGCCAGCATTATTTTTGTGTGCATGCAATGAATGAGTCGACCAGTGGTCAGCGCTCGGACAATAGTTTACCGGTGAAATAAATCGAGAAAATATATTTTCCGTTCCGTTAGCAGTACACATCACGTGCAGTCCGCTTGACGTTCCAATCTGGATTGAGAAATTTAAAATCAATGGCGTAGAAATCCCTCAAAAGTTCGTAAATAGTAGTAAAATCCTGGAATCAAATTTCTAAGCATGCATTAAAAAACAAATCTGTGTTCCCGTAAATATATGTACGAAAAAAGCATGCATGATCCGACATCAATGACCTGTAAACAATCCCTCTGCAACTTAATTTTAAAAACAGTCTTTCTGTGTATATCGATCAGCTTGGTGACGTCACAATCACCCCATCCATCCGGTGCAGCACGTGCTACCTAAAATAAAATAGGGATTTTCCCCTTTTCGAAAAGAATTAAAAAGTGCACGTACAGGGTTAAATACAAAAGATCCATGCAGGTTAGGTCCGATGTCCTTTAATTATAAAATTGAAAACAATGCCCACACAGTAATTTAATAAGACACACGTACTGGGAACCCTTATAAAAAAAGAGAACATTTATAAAGGAAAATGCAAGGATACTTTTTGTAAGTGTGTTTAAATCCTTGCATGTTCCTACAAATGTCATAATTTGAATATAAATAAACATGTTGCAAGGACCCGTTTTCGCAGTTCCTAGAGCCTAGGTCCCAAGTGTTTAAACACGGGAACTAGGCTCTCAATTCCTTTTTCGCGTATTTCTTAAGCCTAGGTGCTAAGTGTGTAAACACGGAAACTAGGCTCTCAATTCCTTTTTCGCGTATTCCTTAAGCCTTGGTCCCAAGTGTTTAGACACGGCCACTAGGCTCTCAATTCCTTTTTCGCGTATTCCTTAAGCTTAGGTCCCAAGTGTTTAAACACGGCCACTAGGCTCTCAATTCCTTTTTCGCGTATTCCTTAAGCCTATGTCCCAAGTGTTTAAACACGGGAACAAGGCTCTCAATTCCTTTTTCGCGTATTCCTTAAGCCTAGGTCCCAAGTGTTTAAACACGGGAACTAAGCTCTCAATTCCTTTTTCACGTATTTCTTAAGCCTAGGTCCCAAGTGTTTAAACACGGGAACTAGGCTCTCGATTCCTTTTTCGCGTATTCCTTAAGCCTAGGTCCCAAGTGTTTAAACACGGCCACTAGGCTCTCAATTCCTTTTTCGCGTATTCCTAGAGGTTAGGTCTCAAGTGTTTAAACACGGCCACTAGGCTCTCAATTCCTTTTTCGCGTATTCCTAGAGGCTTGGTCTCACGTGTTTAAACACGGGCAATAGACTCTCAATTCCCTTTTCGCGTTGTCCTAGTAGCTCGGCCCCATGTGTTTAACCAACCAACCAACAAACCAACCTACCTACCTACCAACCAACCAACCATTACATGCATGTTTCGGTCCTTTGTGTTTAATACGGGTCCAAGATCTCATTTGTTTCGTGTTTTCTTGATTCAAGCGACCCTATCTCACGTGTGTAATAAATCAATCAATCAATCAATCAATCAATCAATCAATCAATCAATCCATCCATCCATCCATCCATCCATCCATCCATCCATCCATCAATCAATCAATCATGTTTCGGAGGGGAAAGACCGTTAACAATTGTTTTTAAAAACAATTGATTTATATTTATTAAGAGGTTTTTTCTAAATACACTTTATATGGTCAAGCTATGCGGAAGGATTTGCTACTTAATTAGTAAAACAAACTTTATAAAATCAACTCGTAAGGGAACGAACATTTTCATTGGTCAATTCAAACCTTCGACTTCAATTAAACCGTCAATCCTCGCCTAAGTACACCTGCGAAAAACAAACATACAAACTACAAACAATTGAAAATGGGATTATTGCGTACATGATTGTGTACTTGATTATCACCTGGCTATTGTAGCTTATATACATGTGTATATACATTTTGTTTATATTATTTTGTGCACTAGTTGTCCAAAATTTAACTGCAGATCAGTGTATGTTCATTGTAAAATGAATACAAAAGAGAAATCAGCAACCCATTAAAAGGAAAACAATTTATTTATATTGATCCTTTCTATATGCAACTACGACATTTTAAGTTTAACTGAAATAGATAGGATACGCTAGTAAATTGATATTAGTCTTTAACGGTAATTTTTAACTTAACATTATCCGATGAGTCTGAAAAATAAATTATTCAGTCATGTTTAGTCTTTCAGTCAGTTTTCATATAATCCACAGCGGTGAATTCAGTACTGTTCAGACAATCTGCTTGCAGTCAAATCAGTACTGTTTAGTAGCTTTATAGACGATTCAGTATAATTTTGATGTGTACAGGTAAATAACACAACTGAACAGTCTGAACATAAACTGAACAGATTTCAATTGACTGCAGGCAAATAGTCTAAATAGTACTGAATTTACAGCAGTGGATATGTCTTGAAATGACTCACCATTTTATTGTTCAGTTTTTTAAAAGTTGTACAGATGAAAATGACCGTTTCTGATAAAAACTAGTTTGTATATTATTCATATGTTTGTTTCTCGTTAGTGTGAAAGGAAATTATGAGTTCTGCATGTTGTTATCTTTATATTTCTCAAAATCCGCTATATGATATTCTTTTTTATTCCGTAAAGACCATTATAACAGAAAAAATTTTCTCGCAGGAATAACATTTCGACCCTTCTCTTTGTAATGTGGCGACGACATAGTATTACACAATCAGTGATTCAGTTCATTTGATTTTTGTAGTATATGTAACCCAGTACATTCGATTGTCGATCTACTGTTTAAATTCACGGGCACAATACGATTGTTGTTGTATCGGTATCTTTCGGCCAATGAAATGGGACGTTGCAGTTTGTTTGTGTTCAAAACGTGAGAATGTTATTGTTGAATGACCAAACGCATGCAGTTCAAAGTATTGTCATTGGCTCAATGTAAAAAATGCTGAATTGTGTTAGAACAAGTAACTAGTCAATATTAGTCAAGTAAAAAAACTTGGCAGCATATCTCAAGGGTTCGTTACATGTGTTTTCGTTCAACTTCGTTCAATTGGCTTTGGCTCCGGTGTAAAAAAAAAAAAACGCAGACGGGAATACATTTTAGCTTATCGCAAAAAAAAAAATCAACTAGTGTTAAATACAAAAATACTAAAATTAAACTTATCTTTATATAATTTGTGTCAATCATCATATGGCAGTGCATAAAATCCTGGTCTTAATACACGTTAACTACGTCCCTGGCTTGTGCCCATACTCGATGGTAGATATACATTGGAGTATTAACTACATCTCAAGAATTAAAAACTTCTTAACGTTCAACCAAATCAAGATTACGTTCGTTAACCTTTCGACGATCATTACAATATTCCCTTAACAAAATTCTATCCCTATAAAGAAAATCCATGACACGAAACGCAATAACTGTATTCCCGTACCAATAGAAAGATAGATATGCTCCATTTGCATGTGCTGCTTAAATGCTACTACGTTGAAAAGTTTTTACCGGAGATTTGTAAATAATCTATTTATTATTCAATTAAGTCCTCAAGCAATTCTCACTGAATGTAAATAATATATACACAGAGCTTACAATACATTTGGTACCTGTATCTAACTCATCAATGTGACTAATAGGATAAACGCATACGCATACATACACCCTAAAAACACACATTTATTTTATTATTCAGTGAGAGAACAGAATCTCTAAAATGGAACTCTCTGATAAAAGATAGTTCAAGGTTGTTTTGACTCTTTTTGGTAAGCCTCTATAATACAAATAAAATACTACGTCGGAATTTTTGTTGAAATCTGAGTGTTTCTTTGCCAAGTGATATTTGTCCCCCAAAACAAGATATTTGTATCTATGTTTGTCAGTCTTGTTTTAAAAAATGCAAATTAATCGAATAGAGTACACAAATAGAAAGAAGTCCAATGGTGTTGATATGATATTGCACAAGGAAAGAGCTTAGTTTTAGCTTAAATTTCTTTGGATAGTTTTTTTCATATACATTTGATTTACATTGTCCTACTTGTAAGAAGTTTACAGTCAATCTTAAGCTCGTTTTTGATTAGTGATTAACTACTTTTAACAGTAAAATTTTCGCGGCAGTTTAATTTCGCTATTTTTGCGGTAAGAATTGAAACGCGAAAATAAAACGACAGCGAAAATTTCAAGGAAACTCGATCTATTCATAAGATGAAAACTATACATGCACGTATATGAATAGGATATGCAGAGGACCATTGTATAACACAGATTTTACAGACGACAGATCGATACCTCAAATCATAACTGTATTTTTAAATAAAAAGCAATGTTAGAAATCATGACTTTAACTGAAGTTAATCTCATTAACATGGAAGCCATCTCAAGCAAGCCGACATTACGGATATTGTTATGTAAACAACACTCGTTACAAATATGTAAATGACACCTGTCAATCAGTTTTACCTCGTTGAATCTGCTACACAGATTAATCAGATCAAAAAGTCGATTAATTAGCATTAATTCTGTGAGTATTTTATTTTAATTCATTCTAAATGAAGTCTTATTTTCTGTTATTGTGTATGTGTTTTTACAAGCAAACATGACACAACTTTTAATCTCTTTTAACATTAATGAACCGAAAACAAAAGATTTCTGATTGATTTTATCACTTGATTTACTATACATGTAAAGCTGTTCACTTTCTATATCCTTTATGAAAATATTTATATAGGCCACAGGGAAATCGCGAATTCAAAACGGCGCGAATTTAGAATGTGTTCATAAAACGCGAAATAAAGACGGCGCGAAAATTTCCCGGTTTACAGTAGATGTTAATTACTTTCAAATTGTTCGTTGGGGCCTGAAATATACTCAGCAATATGAATAAATCAAAACAAATCTAAGGACAACTATCCGCCAAAGGACAAGGATCTAAAAAAAAAATACTGGTAGCCGTACGACTTTCATCAATAAGAAAAAAAGATTTCTCAATAGAAACATATAAAATTTTGGTATTGAAATTTGTAAAGAGGATGTGGTTCGGTTTGAAAAAGGCAACAAAAAAAAAAAACCAAACACACCAGACTTTTGGTTATTCAGGATTTCCCCTTTACGTGCTTTAGTAGGTGTTGTACCTATAGTTACACACATACATGTTTAGGGCTTTGTCTGCTGGATAACATATTTGGCATTGATTTAAACAGGGGTTAAGTAATATATAACGTTTCCGATAATATATTGAGGCTAATGAGGTTTGTTAATGCTGATTTATACGAAAGTTCTCAGAGCGTTACACCATGCAACAAACTGCAAAAAACGTTTTGATATTATCCCCGATTGCATCTATCACAGTTTTTGAAAATTAATTCAAGTTTATGGATCTAGCCTCATAACATTTCTATCATTTTGCGAGTATATTTCGTACAGAAGTGTTGAAAATGTTAAATTTCGTACAGAAGTGTTGAAAATGTTAAGGTCGTAAGTAACAACGTTTAAGCCAAAGTATATTTGAAAACGACATCACAAATACTAGGCTTGATTTATTGTTGGTTGGTTAACGTCCAGTAGCAAATATTTGGCTGAAAGATGAAATCATTTAACTCCATCAACTATAGTTACTGTATGTTTTGTGAAGAATTCTGAGACGAAAGAAGACGCAACAATTAATCATTCATCAACACAATTTCGTTCGATTGTATCGCTGATTATAGCTATTGTCCCTGTTTGGTGGTTAGATTGGCAGTGCATATAGATAAGAATAGTTATCAAAGCTACCAGGCTTATAATTTAATACGCTAGACGCGCGTTTCGTCTACATCAGACTCATCAGTGACGCTCAGATCAAAATAGTAAAAAAGCCAAACAAGTATAAAGTTGAAGAGCATTGAGGACCCAAAATTCCAAAACGTTGTGCCAAATACGGCTAAGGTAATATATGCCTGGGATAAGAAAATCCTTAGTATTGCGAGTAGTTCATACTTTTGCAAACAGTTAATTGATAAAGATGACCATATAATTGATATTCATGTCAACACCGAAGTGTGAAAATGGCCATATAATTGATATTCATGTCAACACCGAAGTGAGAACATTGTGTTTGACGAATGTATTCGACGGTCATTGATAACCGAGAGTCTTGCATGATAATTGAATCTACACAGAGAAATGACCGACAGCATTTAATTTTCTTCGCTTTGAGAAAAAAATACGAATACTAGACGACTTGATAAAGCCACGATATATGTTGAAAATCTAGAAAATACCATCCTAAAAAAAGATTGGAAAAGAAATAATTGAAATTACATTTTACTTATAAATTTTCTTCCGATGCGCTTTTTGGATTTATTTTCATCAGGGACACTCAAACGTAAACATTTCAACAGAAAGTCTGTATTTAGATGCGTACTTATTATGCACGCCGATTTGTTTATTTACTCAAACGACGCAGAAATTATACAGAACCTACTTAAATAAAAATTTTCATTTTCAGATATATTAATAGAAGTTGTGTCCTTTCACCCAATAACCCACATTTTGGTGAGTGCTTTCTATTCACATATCACAGTGGACATGATATTAAGGATGCTACCGCAACGAAACTAGAAGGTCTACTTCATGTCTTTGTATGTCTTTATTTTCCCCATTTATCAGCCTATCGCATGGCGTTTTCATATCTCAATTATAACGTTACGCTAATGCATATTAACTTTAAATGAATTTCATTAAAGGGGCATTAGCTACGAATTGGACAAAAAGATTAAATATATTTTGTGTGTTTCAAAAATTTATAAAAGCGGAATATAGAAATAATATTTCGCTATTAGCAGTCAGTTTTGGTTCAAATTCGTCAACATAAGCACAAAAACTTCGCTGATGTATTATTAGTTGCAAGTCAATGATTCAACTGATTTGAATTCGTATTCATGCTACTTTTAATTTAATTGAGATAGCTATAGGTTGAGCATGTGTTGAGCATGTGGTAATTCATTCAAAAGAAAAGAATGTCAATATTGAAAAGTGAAACAAGAAAGAAATCATGAATAACCGTTTTGTTGACTGATCTGTCTCACAAAAAAACCATTCTAATACAGGTAAATGATGCTATACATATATTTTTAATCGATTTGATGAAGTTAAACAGACCTAGAAAAATCGATATTATACGATTGTCAGTGCTGTGTATTTATATTTATGTTATCAATGATATTTTTGTAATTTGAACATACGTTTAGTGTGGTATAAATCAAGTAGGAAGATTTAAGTCAAATCGGTGAACATACATTAGACAGCTATTTCTCCTTTAACAGGTGATCATGAGTGCTTCTGACGAAAAAACTGTTAATACACAGAAATAACATCTGAAATCGTTTCAAGGTCACAATCATGACTTGGATAACCGATGTAGTGTTTTAAAGTCTCACCTCACAAACGACATGGTTTCGCGGTGTAATATTATAAGATACCAGAATAGTCTTCTGATCTGATCTGGACATTACCCGATTATGTTCTAATCCCGATTTCGCTCTTTTTGGAGTTCATGCGATCCATTCAATTCAACATCGGCAAACTACTTTGGCTCCAATTCTCAACTAATAGCTAAGCGTGAGATTTTGTAATATTCGTAAAAAAAATAATGACCCACTTAAATTATTGAGTCTGTTAACATTTAAATCCACAATACTGTAACAAAAATAATGGAAACGAGGTAACTGAAAACATAAGAAACAAAAAACTCCGCTGATTTCTTTTTAATTTAAAACTAGTGAGAGACAGCCTATTAGCACGACTATCAGATACTGAAATCATTTCGAAAAAAACTTGCCTAAAATCAAACAACTACGTTTATTATTCAATGGCAGCAATCCTATGCGGTTCATTATCAGAATACGTAAAACATACATTTTCTTATTTATTATTATGCGCTTTGAAAAGAGTCAAACACTAAGAATTGGTAAGAATCTCAATGAAGGACACATTTTACAAGCAAGACGTTAATACTTTTTGTGAGAAGTAAACATTTAACACGATCTTCGTTTGATAATGTTATTCGAAACTGTTATAAGATTTTATCCTATAAACTTTGTTAGTTAATCAGTGAAAGATGATGAAAGTCATATGAAGTTTCTATTGATTATAATGCTAAGAAAATTATTGAACCTATGCATGCATATATACTAAAATAAGTCCATTGTGCATGTATTTGACATTTATAACAAAACCATTACGTATAATCGACAAAAAATATTTCATTCTTTTGGTTGTGGATCAAAAAGTTGTTTACTAATTAAGAGTGCATTTCTTTCTAACCAAAATTTTGTAAACGTTGTGTGGCGTTTGTTGTTGTTTTCTAAACGCTACAAAAGTAGAAACAAACACATCGTTCAATCAGTGTTTACTGACCCTGTTTGAACTTCCAATAATGCATGCACATGTTGTTGGTAAACAGACTTTTTGCAAACGTAGAAACAAATACATCGTTAAATCAGGTTGAAGTTAGAAACAAATGTAGCGTTTGTACTAACAAACGATGAACGACAAACTGTAGACGCATTTTTAGCGAGTGCATAGTTTGTCAAAGTTTATGTATGTTAGAAATAAATGATCAAAACATGTGCGCGCTTAGCCATTTGCATCGTTTGTGTGAAAAAGAAATGCACTCTAACTTTCGTGTTTTAGTACCGACGTTTACCGATCGTGACCTCGATAAACAATCAACACAGCATCACGGAACACCTGTATAATAGGTGAGATGATAGAGCGATGTTTTCTTGTTTTTGCGATCCTATCTGTTAATAAAACTTTAGCATACCAGTTGTTTAATTATTTAGTGTATTATTTTTTCCATCACTGTTTTTCCCTCCACACTTTCGCTGTTCAATTGCCGAGTTTCTAACGACAAAGTCGTTGTTAAAGAAACTTCATACGGAAAAGCTGTCGACAAATTAAAATACAAGACGACACTAATTCAACAAGTTCAATAGCAGTACATTTCTGAGGATTCTGATAAAATAAAGGATTTTATTCCAAGAAAAAATATATTTTCAGGTGTTTTATACTGAAACTTAGTTTTTCAAGTATTGAAAAGCAATTTGATTTATTTTGTTAATTTGATGTGTCATATAACCTTAGCAGATAAGAGACTTTAATTTAAATTTAATTCAATTCAATGTATATTTCATTTCCATTTTTCTATGTGATGTACTTTTAACAGTCGGCAGGATATCGAGAAGACCGCGGTATCAGATAATTCACGAATTACCCCTGTTTCTAAGATCTGTATCATATCTGCAACATAGCCTTTGCTTTTGAACGTAACAAGAAGGACGTCAAAATAAATAGTTGTTATTTCTTAAAACAGAATCAAATAATTGGAAATCTTCACCTATTGTATCAAAAGTTCAGTAGTCAATCGATTTGATTTATATAATGATTTTCCTAAATTTTTAGTTGATAATTCAGAAATTATAACGAAATAACGATTTCAAATTCCTCAAGTATAATTGACCTAAAAGAATTTGGCTACTTGTGTTGGGTCCCTTTTTTGTTAGAGCGCAAATGAGGAAGTGTAATCAAGAATCGAGAAAAGAATTTCAAACACACAAAATCTAAATGAATGTTTTTCATTTTCTAGCCTTTGGTCGATGTTAGCAATAGTCGTCGAGACTATTATCACTTCGGAAGTCAGCGTATTGGTACTGAAATAATTTACCCTGTGTTTTTGCTGTTGGAGGACAGTTACAACATTTCAAAAACTAAGGTAATAACTAATAAGTACATGTATTAACAAAAAATACCGAACTTCAAAGTTAATTAAAAAAGGGGAAAGTTAATAAAACCCGACAAAATCAAACGCTCTACGTAATAAAATAACGAAAAGAAAACAATTGTCAATTTTCTTAAACCATATTGGTAGAGGCATTTGTGAAGAAAACAGAGGGTTTAACTTGGTTTTATGCTAGCTAAACTTCCAACTTGTATGCTAGTTGTTTCTAGCTCTATTAACACAATTGGGTGAGCAACCCAAACAGACACAATTAGTTGATGTGACAATAATTGGGTCCTAGCATTCAAAACTGTGTAAACATACATCACAGACATACAACACAACGGACATAAAAAAGTAAAGTTTACTTTAAGTGGACTTGTCTTTTCATTTTTGTCCCTTAAGGTAAAACTCCATGTCGAATGTAAAAGGATTTATTCTAGGCTTTCAAGTTTTTGGATTTGAGCGTTCCTGTTCAGATACATATTAAAAGCTCCGACAGATGGTATCTTTATTTTGATTATTATATAATATAAGTAAACATGATGTAATAAACCACTTACAAAATCCGTCTGTATGATCAGCCTCCGGTCCGGTATCATTAGGATGAGTTCCGCCAGAAATAACAGTCCACATATATTCAGATTCCTGCACTACATTCCAATTACAAGGTTCTCCTTCAAAGTTGCAATCAAGGCTAGAAACTATAAAGAACTTTGATCATAGGTTAGTTATAATATTAAAGGTACCAATGTTACTGCCCTAGATTCAATTTCGACAATTAATGTTTCTTCAGTGACCCTCCTTCACCCTACTCTACCACATGAATAATTATAAACCCATCTGAAAGAAATAATCCACAATACTTTCCTCCATAAAAATGGCACCATACGCTACAAATTTATTGTTTTGGGATATTATTCTACATATTTTGTTACAAAGGAGCTCGACAATAAAACCTGCTACACCAAAGAACAAGTGATCAGTATGCTTGAGCTCTTATTGACAACATATTTGCTAAATTTGGAGGGTGAATATTCTAGCAGGTTGTAGGTATTCTTATTGGAACCAACGGTGCATATCTCCTGGGCGGACTTTTCTTTTTTTATGTGAGTCGGGCTTTCTTCAGACACTTGTAAAAAAACAAGAAGATCAAAGAAGTCAGACCATTTATTTTGACATACAGATAAATTGAAGATGTTCTTTCCATTAATAATCCAACCTTTCTGATTGGGTCCCATTAACATATCTTCCTTAACTAGAAAAAAAAACACTGAAAAAGCTACATCCGCTGGTTGATAACATTTGATTTTTTCAGTTTTAATGGACTTCCCGTTTTTAGATTTACATTAAATTAATCATTAAACATCAAATATGATGACTCGGAAAGAGATAGTGCGACACTCTCTCCTTGAACAACAACCCGTAGCAATGCGAACTGTGTTTTCCTATAAACATGCCCTCGTTTTCCGGGATTAGTAAAACATATTGCTCTAATTTTCGGTGGACCCACTGTGTAGAACTCAAATATTGCATTGATTGGTAATGTGTCCTGAATATGTATGAAATGTTTGATACTGGGCGTTTATCAAACAACAATGAATCAATCAGTTATGTAGAATAGTTCTAAAAATTAAGGATATCGACACGATGAACGGGAAGTTTTAATCTGACATTGCAGTATAATAAAAAGTTATGCTCAACATAACCGCATATGTTTTACTGCGGGAAAGCAAGTGTTAAGGTTGACCATATTGTTATACCACAGTCAAGCATTTTGATAGTCTTTTCATACAAGCGAGCGACCAACACTGTAACATAGTTGAAAATCTCTGAAAACTGTTGTCTTTCTTAATTTTTTACCGGACTGTTTTAGAGCTGTCACAGACTACGTTCCCTGTCATTTCAAACTTAATGGAAGAATGTGTACTCGAGCTGTTACGAATTTTCATTTGGTAAACATCATTTTTACAACTACTTTTTATAACGAATATGTAATGCATTTAGGAATTAAATTGTTGTGACATCCAACACAATACACCATGCTCTTTTCACTCGCATTGCAAAGCATGTTCCTTTGCATAACAGTCTAAAATTATAAACAAAGATTATAAGAAAAAAAACATTTGTTCTTAAAGAGAAGTACGTGTCATACCTTTCTTGCAATCGGTGTTGGTAATGGAGATGTCGTCAATAGCGATTTCAACTTTACTTCCGTTACCACGAATGGCTTTAAACTTTATTCGATATAGCCCTATATCATTCAATGACAGCGACTGAAAATACCATTTGTTTCCTTGATAAGCTGATTTCTTCCACAGTTCAATAGTACTTTCATTATCCATTTGAAATACTTTCAATGTGTTGATTTGTTCCCCATACATGTGATACCAAAATGTCAAACACTGCTTTGGATTCGATCCTATCCAACCAGAAAACAGATCACTTTCCTCTTTTGGTTGAGAGCCCCATTCAGAATTCGTGTAAGCATACATGTAGTAACCATCTCCTAAAAAATATTTGTTTGCGTAAAAAGATAGGGATGATACCAAAGCGGCATAAATGTAAAAGTAAACATAGTCTAAGAAAGTGCGCTCACGATATAATCTTTACATGATATGACAAGTTTATTCCGTAACGTTTGAATATTTCGGATTTCACTATGTAAACTACCAAAATCGTGTATAATCTTTTTCATTATACTTTCCTGAATGTTCAGGGATTTGTTTTACGGGCGTTATCACGAGTAATGTTGCCATTATGAAATATCTCTGCTACAGATGTCGCGGAGATGTTCCTGACTGAACTACAATATCATAATTTTTTTTTATGATTGTGACTAGATCAGACTCATTACTGAATTGTTATTACCATGAATAACACGACGGGTGCCACTAGTGGAGCAGGATCTACTCATTCTTCTACCTGAGATCGTCCCTAGTTTTTGGTTGGATTCATATTGTCAGTCTTAAAGGCTGACTTCATACAGGAGCTTTTTAGGAAGAACGAAAAAAAAAAAAAAAAATGTTGGGAATAAAACTTTACGACAAAAGAGATGATTTAAAAAAAGTGTTTTGTGAACTTGTGTTATTTTTTCATATCCTTTCGGCTTTTTTTTTCATGATGGCGTTGATAATTTATATCGACTTATGAGTTATGAATTATTCCGCCTCTTCATCGACGATGGTGCAATTCTGTTTTGTTCTTCATAAACATTCTAAATCACGATGCATAGACGTTATGAACATGTAATTATCGCAATGCACTATTTATATCTATTTTTTATAATGATAGCATCGGAATTTGCGAGTAAACATGTATAAACAAAGAGAACAGTAGTTCATCGATGATTAAATTTCGTAAAACGATTAGGAAAAGACAAATCAAGGTTACAAAAAAAAAAAAAAAAAACTGATGGAAAGCATTGAAATAAAAACAATTATTCAAATTCATGTTTAGCGTTTCTTTTATAGAAAAATGCATCTTCTGGATCTTACTTGAATACATACGTATAAAACAAACTTATATTTCTAGAAATTGAAATCTTCAATTAACTAATACTCGATTTGAGATTAATTCTAAAAATTTGTTTCCGAATATTCATATAAACAAACGTACTTTGATAAAAGAGGGACGAAAGATACCAGAGGGACAGTCAAACTCATAGATCGAAAACAAACTGACAACGCCATGGCCAAAAATAAAAAGACAAACAGACAAATAATAGTACAGATGACACAACATAGAAAACCAAAGACTAAGCAACACGAACCCCACCAAAAAATGGGGGTGATCTCAGGTGCTCCGGAAGGGTAAGCAGATCCTGCTCTAAATGTGGCCCCCGTCGTGTTGCTTATGTTATTACAAATCCGGTAAATAGTCTAATTCGGTAAGTCGAGTCACACTCGTGAAAAGGGAGGGTATTGTAGTTACGACATAAGGAACATATCCGATATCATCTGTGAAACGGTTATTCCATAACGGTCAACCAACTCGTGATGGCGTCCGTAAAATTTAAGAAGGGATGACTTCAACTTCACCATTTGGAACTCTTGGTTTAATAGCTTCCTTGTGAGCAGCAATCCTCTATCAAGGAAATCATGATAGGAAACACAAGATAAGATAAGATAAGATATGCGAACGAAAAAAAAAAAGGCATGATAAAGTTTTCACGATCGTATCTGTCTGAAAATAGAACAAAAAAATGGTCAGACAAAAAATATAATGATATAATATAACAATTGTTGTCTTTTGACATCAGTCATATTTTATCAACTCTTAAGGATATTTTGACTTAGGTCTGAGTCTTCAGTCAATATTAACCCTCTTCGGTGAATTCGTGATAGTCTGCTCGTCTACAAAAAGGGAGTTCGATTATAATTTTTATTTTCTATGTTTGTTTTTTTGGGGAGTGGGATCTTTTTTAAATCCATGTCTGCATTGTTACTTTACCAGACGCAGTTGTGTGATCTCTGTCTGGTCCTGTAGAAGATTCAGGAGTTTGTCCGCGTCGATGTATCCACTGGTAAGTTCCATTACTACTGACTGACCAACCACACAGATCATTTTCGAAAGTACAACTACCGTTAATAATTCCTGTAATAGACTTTGTTTTTAAATATGATTCAAGTACATGTAGTTAAACATGTGAATAAATATATATATACATGTATATAACATTCATTTCTTCCATTTCTTGTTTCTTTAAACCTTTTTTTGACATTGTAAATTATGATGTAGTTAATGCACCCTTGCAATAAACATGCATTTGAAATTACAGTTTAAAGGCAGTCATGTTAATATACCGAAAACCAATAATACAATTGAAACCAACAAAAACCTTGATTGAAGTTAAGCTGGCACTGACCGTGTACTCTACTTTTACTTTTACACGAAACGTATTATATTTACGCTCCAAACATGGTGGAAACTTGTGCTTCACATTTTGATAAACGTTATCTCTTCGTTGAATTCGTGATAGCCTGCTCGTCTACAAAAAGGGAGTTCGATTATAGTTTTTATTTTCTACGTATGTTTGTTTTTTTGGGGAGTGGGATTTTTTTCAAATCCATGTCTGCATTGTTACTTTACCAGACGCAGTTGTGTGATCTCTGTCTGGTCCTGTAGAAGATTCAGGAGTTTGTCCGCGTCGATGTATCCACTGGTAACTGACTGGACTTGCAAACCAATTGTAAAGTATCACTAATTTTTAAAGCTTATTCTAACAAAATTGAACCTCATTGACTACTGTAAGCGAATTTTAATCCAATAGTTCGTTCTTTAAAATATTTGAAACCAATAAAAATATACTTGAACTTGTTCACCTTGTTTTGTCCAACTTATGGCTAGACTTAGAGTGTTTGTGTTATGCTCAAGAAATTTTATGCATAGAATAATCAAATGTTGACCTAAATTCTTCAAGTAGCTTTATATAGTTAAAGAATTTATAAACGGAAACTACATTCTTCGTGTTTGTTTGCCCTGGCAAAACAAGCGAAATGTTCTACCAAAAAGCGCAAGAGTCCCATACCGGTTAACCTATTGTAGGCTTATTTAAATTAAGTACTGTTAACTTAAAACATATCGGCATAGTTTTACAAGTTTTTATACAAATTGTTGTAAACGAGAAAATAGTTATGTATTGCTGTTTGTTACTCTACGTTGACAGTCTCTTTTCATTTTTTTTCGCTGTCTTTTAATATCATTGTTTTGAAAAATCTTTTAATTCTTTTCTGTTTACTTTATTAAATCTATCAACCTCTACATTCGCTTAAGCTAAAATAATAAAATACAATATTTACTTGTGCATGAATATGAAATAGATACGTGTCCATAATTTTTGAACAGACATGTATTTGGAATAATCGTTGAGATAGTGCAGGATGTTTCTTTATTACAACTCATTTTAATGAGAGTCTTCTGTTCTTCTGTCAGATTACACTGCTTGTATTCTGAGCATGGTGTTGGATATTGCTCCACATTTAAATCGACTATTGTGATTGTTGTGTTGCCGGCACAGCTGATTATACTTGAGTTGCTTACAAAGGTATTTTCTTGAAAATCTGCAAAATTAATGTAACGAATTTTAATAGATTTAATTTGTCTGTTTCAGTTATTACGACTTAGTCATTTTTACTCCACTTATCTGCGTTTGATGTTTAAATAATTTAGCTAATGAGGCAAGTGTAGGTAAAATATCAACAGTGTTTGATGCACACTTTTTGCTTATAAGTTCTTTCCTCTTTTCGTCAAAAGACATTTTGTTTTTGTTCTGATTAAAAGTTCCCCCACTTTTTTTTTCTTCTGTCGTTTGAGATGTTTTTTGTTTTGTTTTATGACATATTGAAAGGATTTTTGGCACATGCTATATATAATACACACTAATAACCAGAATTAAGATTGATCGGCCAAATAGGTATTAACCTTACTTGAAAAAGTGTACTTACTATTAATTAAGACTGACAAAATATAAAAACGTTCAATGTAGTTCAATCCACTTCAACTTATTTAAATGCAAGTCAAATAGATTCCCTTGCGGTCATTTAAGTTAGTTTACGATATAATTAAGGTCTGTCAAACTAAAAACACATGTTACCATGCCCCCGTTATACAAAATCAAACTGGTACTAATTTCAATTAGACTTCAAAGTTTTAAAGTGTTTGCCTCCTTGTAAGGTAAGTCACACAAGCAAAAATGCAACCCCGCTATATCTATCGTCATTCTATTCCAAACGTTATCGGTTTTAATTAGATGACATACCTCCAACAAATATTCACAATTAAAATGAATTAATGACAAATACATATATTAAGTAAATAAATTAACTTATAGTCATTCGTGCAAGATTTTCAAAATGAAGCAAAAAGTTGAATCAATTGAAAATAAAATTAAAAGATAAATAATAAAAATTTTTAATGTGTCCACATTTGCAGTTGCTTCAGATCTGAAAGATTTAAATATTGCAGACAACTGATATGAAAACGCGTGTCTTCTAAGTAATCAGGTCACTCACAATAAGTGCTTAAAATAAAACCGAAAAATGAATCAGAAGGTCATAATTGCGCTCATTGTTGCGAGTCTAGGCATTGTGAATGATAGTAAAAAAACTCAAATAGAAATAATTGGAAAGTTCACAATTGGAAAGCTGAAATCAGCTCTTTTGTCGTCAAGTTTTGTTCTGAACCGAATAACAAATATGTTGCCAATCAAGAAATCAAGTATCTTTAGAATAGCAGTAACATATTTTTTTTGTTTGAATCAGTGCAATGTATTTAAAGCTTGGCCTACGTAAAACGTGGATTTTACTGTTGCAAATTAAGTATACCTGGTCGTATAAATATGTTGGGCGTAACGCGGAACAGCCAATTCTGTGTATTAATGCGCTACCGCTAAAGTATATATACTGTGATTATACTTGTTGACGATTTATAGGTCTTAATATCAGAATGGTGAATATTGTGCCGAGTATATTTTTTACATCGCACATGTCGCAAGGGTTTCTTTTTCATATACCAATGTTTCTGTCAAATATACAAAAAAAGGATAATACATCGGAAAATAGATTCAGACACACCCCGTTAGAGGTCAAGATAAAACAATTTTTGTTTTTTGTTTGGTGATAAAATGAATTGATTTTTTAGCTTGAAAACGACAAAATGATTAAAATTGGATGACATGATAATACATATAAATGTTACACTCGTATTCTTATGAAGTTGGATTTAAATGTAATACATTTTGTACATGGATATGAGTATTAAATGTTTTCTGTTGATAATAATACACAAAATCAAGACTATTTAAAGGAGCACATACCAAATGATGCATGCATTTGAATCACTGAAAGTATGAATAATTCTGATGTCAACCACATCATCAACAAATAACAGATAATGTTTTATCTACATTCTTATTAAACAAGGAAGTTTACAGTCAGTTAGGTCACTGTTGACATCATACTTTTTGTCGTAAACTATCTTCAGTCATTTATTCAAATATGTCCTCGTTCTTTTAATTTAAGATTACAGTCGTGAAATTCATTATTATGTACTACATGTATATAGTAAATGAGATCAGTTAAAGAGACCTATGTTCATTCACGTGAAATTTGCAAGTACATTTAAAGAAAATCTAAATAAAGTAATAATAGAGTAAACATGTAAAAGTGTAAGTAGAAAATTATACATAATGTCCATTATTGCCATTTTGTGTTTCTCTCACAAATGTAATCTAGAGATAATGAACATTCCAGATATCTCACGCAAACATTATCCACTAGTTTTTTATAAAACAAAATAATCAGATAAAATAAATATTTAATCAAAGACATTGCTATTGGAATAACTTGTAAGAGAATTTTGCATATCTAATATTATTATGATTATTATTTTTGTTTTTTCGCAAAAGGACATTAAGAATTTTCAATGACCCATTCGAAGTTATTGATTCGAAATATCCCTTTTTAACATTCATGAGATAACCAGTTGAAAATAAATCAAACAAGTTCAAAGTTAAAGTTGTGTGCTTTCATTATAAATTGTTTAACATTTGGCATCATGTGTCAAACCCTCAAATTACGCACATCAATCTATGATACTGTGAATGTTAGTCCAATTGTCGTAGGCATTTTATAGTCCTCATTTTTTATTGCGACATCACTAAATGAGACGTAACACTGAATTTGAACTTACCAAGAGCAATATGGCGACAGTCACATGAAAGGTTTTATTTACAACTCACTACCGACATTAGTTCGCAGTCCTATATCTTTAGATACCAACATAGTCATCTGATCTGTAATTTTACAAATTGTGTCCTATTCAAGATTGTGATTTTTTGACTTAGTGCGAATTCGCATGGCGGGTGATGCATGCAAAACTTAAGATGCTAACATCCGGTCTCGTTCCTTTTCAATTTCTGTTTGTTACCTTGATTTTTCTCTTCCTTATCGATTTGAACATTGGAAGACTAGTGTCGCCTTTATTTAGATGGGGTTGTTATTGCTCAGTCTTTAGTTTTGATGTAGTATTTTGTAGACTGTTGCTTGTTGTTGTAGTCGGTTTGCCTTTTTTGCAATGATTTTGTCGGGCTTTCTTCGACTCGTGAGTTTTCTAAACCAAGATGAAATATACAATGTACTACGTATATATATATAATAAGATCTTTACTGTACATTTACATTGTTTCAGAAAAACGTGTGTTATTGCATATTTAATACCTTTTTATTATACAAATGAATCCAAAAAAAAAGATAATACGCTAATTGATGTATCTCATGCCATGGTCAATAGAGGATGTGACTTATCTGTTAAAGGTTAGCAGTTTAAAGATTTATAGTAATGTAATTGACATTTCAAGGAATTAAGGTGTAATTGTTAACTTTTAACGACTATCAAGTTGATAGGCAGTTTTTTTCTATTGCCATTCACTTGTATATGTGAAAGGTTAATGTTACATCATACGAGAAACTATAGATATGTTTGAACAACGGAAAGCAAAGGGAGTTAAATCAAAATGCCTGTTGATTTGTTTGCAAATGGAATTGTGTTAAATTCTGCAAGTCAACATTTTCAAATCTTAGTGAATTTTATTTGGTAAAATTATGCGAGTAAAACCAAAACGTATTTGGTGGAATTGGTAATATACACAACATGCTGATAAAATTTGTTTTGTATGAAAATGCACTTACCCGGTTGTCCTTGTACCAATGAAATAACATAAACATACAAATGTAACAACGATAATAAAACATTAAAATTATAATCCATGTTTAAAAGGAAGTTTTATTGTCTTACGGGACTACGTTTCATCTATATTTCCGTGTTTCAAATCGAAATTAACGGTCACGCAAATAATCGTTATTTAAATGTCAAAGGTTTAGCAAATAACTCAAATAAGTAAAATGCTTCCTCTTTTAAATACACACTTTTATGTTCCCAAACAAAGGAGATGATAGGATAATTGGTGGAAAATCTTCAAATGACTAGTAAATAAACATTTTACACTGTCATAAGATGAAACTCTATGAACCATGTGCTGTTCAGTTGGCATATATGACTTTTTAATGTATAATGATGATCATTTAAAACTACATTCAATATAAATAGCTACATGGGCTAATCCCAATTATCAGGAAAGGAGAAAAACATCTTCTTCATCCTCATCATCCTCATCAACATTATTATTATCATCTACGTATGTATGCTATATGTTTTGCTAGCATTCGAAGAATAGATATATCTTTTAAAATGTGAGATTTCAGGAAGACAGCCTAAAATATAGTCAGGTATTGTTAAGCATTAAACAAAACTTCTTATAAGATTGGAAGAAACAAAAAAACCCAATAAATTCAAAGACTCAACAATTGCAAACCTTTGTTGAAGTAAATACAAAATTAAAAATTAAATTAAACATTTAATCAGTAAAACACTTAATACATGCATAATTTTGTTTTTCTACATATGAATAAAAAAAAAACCAAATATACATAGGAAAAAACAAATAAAGCAAATTAAAGTCATTTTTATTTGTGCATCTCTTTATATACAATTTAAATTCACCCAAATTATACGAAATTAAGAATAACTATCAAATAAAACTTTTAACAATTATTATTTGGTTGTACTCTCAACTGTGATAACTATTTAAACAGATATATGACGAACAGACAAAGGTAAAACAGTAAACCCCTTCATTCGAACAAAAAAACAGAAAAACAAACAAACATATTTTTTTTTTAAATTAGACAATGAAATTTATTTAATGATACAAGCTTTAGAAAAAAAACCAAACTTTAAGATAATTATACTAACTTTAATTTTCATAACTGATATGACACCCCTTAACTGATACAGCTAAGACTAATACTGCTTACTTTTAGTGATTTGTTATTAATTGACCCCTCTCAAAGAACAAAAAAAAAAAAAAAACCCGAATAAACCAAAACAAGTATGCCAACTCCAATACAACTACATGTACAACCAACTACTATCTTCCTATATTATGAAGTGACGGTTCGTGAATCATATTAAGAAATACTCGCTGGTATTATTGGACAAGTAGTATTGCAACTGACCTCGAAAAAGACGCTTAGTTAACGAGTTTAATGTTCCGGAATAACACACGGCTGCAAATTATTTTAAACGATAGAATGATATCTATATTTTAATTTTTGTCTGGTCGTAAAAAGTTTCTTTGGTCACATTTTTGTATTTTAGCCCTTTAATGGGGTACCCCCCAATTTACGGTTTTGGGTAGTCATCTTAAAATCTATAAACACAATTATTTCATTAAATTTCCGGCTCTTTTTGTAAATATTTTCGATGCACATATCATCAAGGATCATCGGAATGATAGAGACATAAATATAATACCATCCCCCAGTAAAACGTTCAAACTTAAAGTTGGCAGTTTTTTAGATGGAAATTTAACGCATTTTTCTTTGAAAACGAGAAAATACATGATTCAAAAACAGTATTTGACATTTGAGAGGACAATATATGTTATTGCGATACTGCATGCAAATTTTGTCGGGCAAAGTTCAAACAATTTTATCAAAAACTCAAAAATAAAAACATCATTTATACCCTTTTTTATTACGGAAATTTCATATCCGTCAATCAACTCCATCATTTATTTTTTCCTTCACAATGAATTTGATAGTTTCGATGTGATTATGTACATTTTCTTGGATAAGTTGATTAATTTTGAGTTTTTTGAAGTGTGATTTGATTATATATAGTAGTTCTTTCGTGTATTTTCTGTAAATAAGTTATATTTTTGTTGATAAAATTTTGACTTTTTATAAAAGTTAACCAATCCTTCGGATAAGATGTTTTTCCGGGTAATGACTAGTTGCAGAAGTCCTTTAAAGTTTACTAAAACAAGTCCCAAAAGTAGAAGGCTTGATATTGTGTGGAAGAAAATACATTTTTATGTCAATGTTCAACCTCAGAGCAATTAATATGCATGCAAGCGGTCTGGAAAAAAAGTACTATTGAAGTTTCGCAGAGATTTGGTGTGTGACAAGGTGATGCTACCACTATAACTTCTCTTGATAGTCTACTTTCTTCGGACGAAAAAGTTGTGAATCGTCAGTGATGTTATAAGACTTACACCAGAAGACAAAATTGTAGCGTCTTTAAATTATAAACAACACAAAGCCAAATATGTGATAAATCTGATCCACATGTATCCTCACAAACTGACACTTTTATACGATCTCGCGCAGTTTCCTCCTTGTAGTTGGGATATGAAAACATGTTTTTTTGTGTAAAAGCAAAACTTTTCAAGAGGACAGAAAACAACACTAAATTGAGTCGCCTGAACGTGTTGACAGTCTTTTGAGGTGTGCTAATGCGAGTAATCATTTATCCATGGTTAAGATAATCGCAAGTACAGATTTATTTTCAAATGCAGTCTACCTTTCAGCATGCATTATCCTTACTTATTGAAGTCAACACTTGTGCAATCAGGTAAAATAGTTACTGAAGAATTAGAATATGAACTTGCTTTCAATTCACTGATAACGATTGTTTATGATGACATGTTCTTCCAGAAAAAGGCCTTTCTCATGTCGCACATCCTCGACATATACCGATTACTTTTACCCATGAATGTCTCTGATGCTTACCCAACTGCCAAACTCCAGAACAAACTAGCTAGTTATTATGACAACTTACAATTCAGACACAGCGGGGACAAGGGATGTCAAATATAGAGTTTAGCTCTGAATTCACTATAAGGGATGCCATATCTGCTGCAGGAAAATTGAATTCTATGTTCGTGTTGCTTAGTCTTTAGTTTTCTATGTTGTGTTTTGTGTACTGTTGTTTGTCTGTTTGTCTTTTTATTTTTTAGCCATGGCGTTGTCAGTTCATTTTTGATCTATGAGTTTGACTGTCCCTCTGGTATCTTTTGTCCCTCTTTTAAGACTTTCAGAATTACAGCAAGGTGTGTCTGAAGATATCTATGATACATTAAAAGAGGATCAATTACTCCACTCTGCCGCTAGCACTCATTTGAGCTCTGTCCTCGTCGGGTGCTTCTATAGAAAAGATGGGAGGGGGGAGGGGGGGGGGGGGTCTGATAAAAAAAAAGGTGCCGACAATATAGTCATCAACAGGGAGACAATTGATGGTAGGGAACGTTTCTTTCCATGCCACGAGCAGACTTTCAGGTTTGTCAATCCACAATTGATTCCAGTTTGCGTCAGATGAAAGTGAAGAGAGGTCAAGATAACACTCTTCAACTGACTGACAGTGCATCATCGTTGCCGACTGTTTCATTATACCAAAGGTAAGAGAGGTCCTGCTCGCGTTCCGAATGCTTTAAAAAAACATTTCATCTTGTGCTGAAAAAATTGAAAACTCATCAGAGATTCCTTGGGTAAGTTTGTGTTCCATGTCAAAATTTTCCTGTTTAGTCAGAAACGTTTGACCATCAAGTTATTCCATTTTAGACCGGATAGAACAACTCGTTCTGACTTCAAGCTTGAATTTTTGGCCGGAAAGACAAAAATGGATAAACCCCAACATATTTCAAGGGACAAATGTCATCAGATTACTTACAAGATTAACTTTGTACCTGCAAAGGGAAATCTTTGTGCTCAAAAGCTGTGTTTGCTTTGTACAAACTCTGTCCTGCACCGAACTTGTTTGTGTCAAGAAAGGGAAGTGTGTTGTAATGCTAATACGCGTACTGAATCCGGATACGATTACGAAGAGATTGATTCATATCCCTATTTAATGAAGACTAAAGCTATTGTATGTAGCTTTAATTTTGATTCACAGGCGTTACTGGAAAAGTTATATAAGGGTCTTGACCGATTTTAAATAACAACATTAGCAAATTTACATTACATTGTATTTTCCATTACTTCCATAAAAACATTTCTACACTTTTTTTACCAGGATAATCCTACTAAGATGTTCATGCACCAAACTGAGTTTGTTTTACACTGAACCAACCGCTAAATCAATGCAAGTCACAGTTATGAATTTTTTTAAACCTCGCATTCGCCTCGTTTGATTATATTTTTTTGTGTTATAACTGATCTGTCCGGACTTTGCAAATACACAATAGTTATTTATCTATACATATATACTAATTTCCCCCAAATTCACTACCTTTTAGATGCAAAATTAAAAACACTGTTTCAGCGCTTGAATTTTGTTTTTTTTTCAAAGACGGAAAAAATATTAAGATAATTTAATTATCTGTTGTATTATAGTTCAAAAAATAATTCCATAATATACTGTAGTGAAAAATTATAAGCAATATGAAAGTTAATTGATGTGATAAGGTCAAGGCCACTTCTACTTTTGTTATGTCATAACTGGAAAAAAATCAGAAGGATCCAGATCAACGCCATTTTGTAATGACAACTCTTCATATAAATAGTCAAATTTGTCGATTTAACATACTTTACAGCATATGCTTATGATTGAACCGTTTTTGTAGCATTCTAATGAATAAATATCAGAAAATTTCTCATTTTTGTCCTTGTGGTTGAAATATTGATATTTCTAGTCCTGACCTTTGACCCAAATTTCACAAAAATGTGACCACTTTGGATTTTTACGACCAAACGTTTCTTATCGTACACGTTTTCCTCTTTCCATTGATATATAAATTAGGTGTGTGTTCTTCCGGAACATTAAAGTTTTAAAAAATGAACTCTGGTTGCAGTACTACAAGCACTTGTCTCAGAAAAAAAAAATCACATCTCTATACATGAAAGTTAGGTTAAGGTACATAGATATATTTTTTTCTGAGACAAGTTCGTGTGTGGATGATGAATAAATGACAGGAATGTCAACCTCACCGTAATAGCTATTATATTGTAGTGATATAATCATTTGTTATCAGTATACTCTGGTTTGGTGTTATATATTATATTAATATTTGTGTAACAGTTTTATATAATTTTCATCCATTTGTATGTCATTCTATTCTACAATTCTAATGATAGTGCAGTGCAAGTGCATGGTGGACACTCTTCTGTAATAATTCGTTTTTCTAATAGATTGGATTTGAGTAGGCATTCATATTTTCACGCGTTTGTTGCAAAACCGTTCTTGAGATATTCTTCCGCATGCGTTAATACAAATTTTCGGTATTCTTGATTTGTTATTGATATATATATTTCTCACGACAAAACATTTTCATATCATTTATATATGTTCTTAAAATTATTTTCATGAATATTTATTGATGAAATTAATATATAACAAGCGATAATGAGTGTTATTTTGCACTAGATGATATCCGCGTAATTATACAAAATACATTCGGTTATCAGTCAAAAAACGCAAGTCACGTGGGTAGAAATGTCTGTGGTAACATAACACCGGAATGCCCTCACGGTCATCCGCTGTAAAAAATTAAATTGGATATTTATCTATCATTATCCAAATTGAATATTCAACATACAAATACATGCGTAGATTAAGCAATTAAAAGACCCCTTGAATTCATTTTTTGTTAAAATCAAACTAAAATTGATTATGAACGCTTTTGACCTTAATGTGGACCAATTTGAAAACCGGGCCCAAAATCATTAATCTAAATACACGGTTAAATTCATCAAAGCAAAGAACCCTAATAATATATTTTATTTGTTAAAACCAAGCAAAGTTTAATTTTGGACCCTTTGGACCTTCATGTGGACCAAATTGAAAACGGACCTCAAAATAAGAATCTATGAATACACAGTGAAATACTGCATATAAAAAAAACCCCAGAATTCAAGACTTTGAATGAAACCCCATTAAAATTGGCCAAGAAATGAAAAACGTATGAAAAGTATAAGAAAAGTATTGTTTTTAAGTCCTTTTTCCAAACACGATTCATTTTAGACTTATACTTAAGTTATTGTCCGAAAAACCAGAAAATCCTAGTTTTTTTACCGATTTTTTGGTCCGTTATTCTTTAACGTTTTGGACCATAACCCCCAAAATCAATCATAACATTCCTTATGAAGTATGATACCTTTTGGTACAATTTCATTGAGATCCATACACTTATAATTAAGTTATTGTCCAGAAACAAGAAAAATGCTTGTTTTTGGTCCTTAATTCCTACAAAGTTGGGACAATAACCCTCAAATCCATTCCAACCTTTCTTATGTGGTATGAAACTTTGTGGTACAATTTCATAAAGATCCATACACTTACATGTATACTCAAGTTATTGTTTGGAAACCAAATGTCTTCGGACGACGACGACAAACGTCATACCATTATACGACCACAAAATCACTCTTTTATGCAAGGTTGTGCCTGAGATGGTAATGATGGATGGCTTTTTAATGTCCAGTGGCAAATTAAATGCATATTCAGGACGATAACATGTTATTGTAATATGAATTATTAACCCTGCATTGGATAAGACCAAGACGCTGAGCCGGACGTGCTAATTCGTGATGTTATATTTCGCAGGAAGACATGTTATCCTACGCGGATTCAATATGTTGACTCCGAGCCGACCAGTCTCTGCTTTTACTTATTCATGCCGCGTGATTGTAGGGAAGCAGCAAAAACAATTTTAAAATCTTTGGTTTGACCCGACCGAAGTTCCCATAACCTCCGCAATTTCATGCACATGCACATCTTCACATTACAGGTTGCAACACTATGCAACGTCATTCGATACCAAAAAACGTTTAGAAAACTATGTCAATGTGCTTTCCCATAGGGTTTTATGCAGAACAATTATCGGAAATCTATGGTGATTTGCAAAATAATTGTCAAAATCAAACTCTAACTGAACAAAATGACTGTATCCAAGTTGTAGTTATTGTATGAATACTGTCTTAATTTTAATACTTGTTTTGTTTTTTACCTTCTTAATTTCTCGATCATTTATACCGAAGTAACCTTTTACCAATGTTTTACGTGGTTTCATGTGAAAGACAACTCTGTTCTTATGAACTGATTTTTACACTACCCAGGTATGAGTTGGGGAGTATCACTCGAATACATTGGCCTGTTTGAAGTCAGGAGCCTTAAATTCTGTTGTCGTCGTCGGTATAGCTGTATGCCATATATGTTTTTTTTCCAATTATTGTTAATCATAAAGGGGTCACCATTAATAAAATTAAATAATTTTGCACCGGGGAGTAGTGGGGGGTAGACAGGTTTTGAAAATGAAAAGTCTAACCTGGTGTAAATAAAAAAAAAAAAAAAAGACAGGCACAAGAAAATGAAAGAAGAGTGACGCTACAGTACCAACAGGTGAAATATACTGTTGTTTTTCCCCGCTTAACCCTCCTGATAAAGATAAAACCAGAAAAGTGCTTTGGACGCAATAAATTAATAAAATTTTCCCGTTTTGTCACCAGGAGCAAAAGAAGTTAAGTAACTATATGCTGGCAAATTATTGAAGCTCACGTCTTAATTGATAGTCATAAAAATAAAGAGAAAACGTATGATTACCAATAACAATCTACTGGAGATAGAAAACGTTGGTATAGGCAACTAATATAATGGTTTGGATTGGGGTCCTTCATTTCTGCATTCTTTGATGTTTTAGGCCATTTTTCTCTTATCATTATACTTTTTGCCAATTATTCTCTATTCTTTATATTCTAACACCGCATTATTCTCTTTTCTTTATTGTTTGGTCCATTTTCTCTATTCTTTATATTTTTTGCCCATTATTCTCTATTCCGTAACCCACCCCCCCCCCCCCCCCCCCCCCCCGTCCACACCCTCTAGTATAGATCACCATATAGCCTTCACAAAGGAGTATCAAAGTACTGAAGTACTGAACATCGGATGACCGCAGGTTCTTGTGGATGGTCAAAAGCACATGTCACAGAAATAGATCACGTCTCTATACCTGAAACTGAGGTTAATTTACAGAGATATATTTTTTTTTGATACAAGTTCGTGCATGGATGATGAATAAATGACAGGAAATTCAACCGCACCGTAATAACTATTATATTGTAGTGATACAAATCAGTATACCTGGGACTATTATACTAATATAATAATAGTCCCAGAGTATACACTGGTTTGTTGTTATATATTATATTAATATTACGGTTGCATGTATATATAATTTTCATCTATTTGTATATCATTCTATTCTACTATCCTAATTATAGTGCAGTGCAAGTGCATGGTGGACACTCTTCTGTAAAAAAATCGATTTTTCTAAAAGATTGGATATGAGAAGCCATTCATATTTTCCCGCAAAACAATAACAGAGTTATCGGTCCTTGCCGGGAGTGTCGCAAAACGTTCTTGAGATATTCTTCCGTAAGCTTTAACACAATTTTTCGGTACGTGTGCATAGATATCATCAATGATTTTTTACTTTTATATATATAACTAACGACAACACATATTCATATTATTAATTTGTGTTTTAATAAAAATATTTATACGAGTATCCATTGAAAAAATGAATTTGAAACAAGCGATAAGTAATGTTATTTTGCACTAGATAATGACCGCGGATCTATAATTTTTATAGATCGGTTGAAAACCCAAAACTAAATTGCATAATGGAAATTTAGGCGATAGCAATACATCGAAATGACCTCACGGTCATCGCGATGTAAAAAGGGTTCCTTTGAAAAGTAATAAACATATATTGTTTTTGCAAAAATGTTTAATAAACTTATCGTTTTGTTTGTAATAATTGAAGCCAATTGAGAAATCTTCACAAAGTCGGAAAATATTTCATTCAATTTATTTCATTTGAAAAGGTTAAAACATAAAAATCGAAATCGAAATCATTATAAATATAAAATGCGGCGTCCTTAAAGATTAAAACCCCGTTGTAACAGCGTTTGTCTACTTTTGTCTATTGGCGAACATTCAAAAACATAATGAAACTCGTAGCCAATAGCACCGGAATTACATAAAGTACAAATAAAATGTTCTCTGATTATTTCGCCATCTACAAGTTTCAATAGAAATGTTTGTGTTCAAAGTTCTAAATCTACAAACAGAATCACTATTTTTGTTATATAGAATATCAAAGTAGGCTTCGCAACTTAGTTTTTTGCATAGACTTTAATCGTTTTTTTCCGCCTAAATTTCTTGAAAGTCCTGATTGAGTTGAACCTTATTAATAGACAGCTTACATATGCAAATTTTATTTTTAAAAAAAATATTGCGCCATTAAAACTCATTCTTGTCCAGTAAAAAATTTCTTGAACGAGTGGAATTCTGAAATAATTATTTTTTAAAGCTTTTATCTTTATAGCGATAGCCTATTTGTGAAAAAAAATCGTACGATCTAATTTCAAATTTCATTTAGTAAGATTTATTCACCCATTTAAAATTAAATCGTTCTTATTCAGTAATTTGTCTATACATGATTTACATTTATGATGCGGGAAAAGCCACACATATGATATTTGATATAAGTAGGATAAAAGTCGCATATATGTTAGAAAATATCATCCTATTGTACACGTTGGGAAAAGTCCGTGAAAAAGGTTTAAATATTTTTTTAACGTCTTCATATTTTTATTTATATTTAATCTCAGTTACCAGATTAAAATTTTCAAACCCCTCCATGTGTATATACCCAGAAACTGTAAGGTGTGAAAATGAAATAGTTGTAAGAAATTTGTGTCAATTTTATGAGGGTCTGTATGAGGGTCCTTCAACACTGTATTCTATTATTTTTCCAGTCTTTTTCTTTATTCTTTATATATTAGCACTTCATAATTCTCTATTCATTATTTTTTTTCTATTTTTCTGTATTCATTATTTATTTGCCTTTATTCGGCACTTTTTACCCATTATTCTCTATTCTGTAAACCCCATCCAGACCCTCTTTTTAATGAACCGTTAGAAAAAAACATCTTGAAGGTGGCATTAGCTTGAATTTACCTACACCAACCACAGGTGTTCTTTATAATCTTCTATTGTAAATAACAAAGTGTCAGCTAAGATGTGACAAATGAAATAATTACAAGACCGTCATTTTTTATAGGCACTTATTTTTACCAAAAATTATTTTGACTAAATATCTTAAAAAAAAGAAGAACGACTCCGTAAAGCAGTGTGTAGCATTAAGAACAAAGTTTTTGAACTAAGGTCACTTGAACGGTGTTTTAGGAGCACAAATAACGTGGATAAAAGAAGATATAAGCATATAAACAATAAATATGAAATTTAGTATCAACAGATATTTTGATTTTGAAGTTAAATGACTTTTTAATCAGTGCGTGCCAACCGGCACGTGACACACGATAAAGTACAAATTCCAAATCTTCGTGTTCAATGAATCTTATCTGGAACTATAGACATTTTCGAAAAGTCATCTACACGGACACATATACCGACACCTACACTGACTAAAAAAATAGAGGGACCGTATAAAAATGTCAAAATACACTAAATGAATTTAATTTAACATTTATAACTATATTAACGAGGTAAATTATATTTAAAAATAAACGCATATATTTTTAATATGGCGACCATGCAAATTGGATGGATATCCCATAGAAGAAAAAGACTCCCCTCGTAAAACTTTGTTTGATTCAGCAGAGGTAGAAAAAAATATAAATTCATTATTCGTTAGTTGGTTTTCTATATTTTTTAATTCAAAATCTGAGCTAGAAACACAAAGTCCTCTCATTAGTTTTGGAATTCTTTTAGTGATGATTTGTGATATTCCAACTGTTTTCTTCTAATTGTCGAATTATACTGATTGATCTTTTTCAAGCAGTAAATTACATTTCATGTAGTTTTTGGGGTAAAATAACCTAAATGGGTATTCATCTTATCAAAAGAGAAAATCGGGTACACCTTTTTACGTTCAAGAGTGTTTGAGTTGACTGTTTTGTCATGAATACGTATAAAGCAAAAATATTGATACACCAGTCTCGCTTCAGATCCATTATTTTTTTATATATTTAGGCTACATTTTGATATAATAACATTACACATTCACAGTACCAAAACAGGAAATATATGGGGCAAGTGAAATACCTTTCTAATGTGTCATAACAACAAAGTAGGTGTGTTTGAATAAAATAAGAAAAACTTCGTGCTATTTCAAATGTTTAAACTGGAAGTGTATTTCTTAGTTGTATTTTGATTTACTTTCGTTCACTCTTTTTTTAGTTAAAAATTTAGGCATATTAATTATTTTATTTATGAAATGTATAAAAAAAAAAAGTGGGACAAATGTTGTTCACTAACTCCTCCTTGAATTTATACAAAAAGTCCATGACTTTATAAGTGGATCTTAAAAATACATAACTGAAAAAAAAACATTTTTGTGTGTGTAATCTAGGTTAATTATTTTTCAACCTCTGCAAATGTTTAGTCTGCCCTTAAGCTTCCACATAATACTTAAATAGAATTTTTTTAATGTTTTTATTAACTTTCAAAATTTCCTCCTGACAACCAACCAGACAATAGTTTTTAGTTGACAAAAGGCCTAAAAGTACACGAGATGCTTTATAGCTAGTAGATACATTTGTTTTTTAAAACACAACTGTCATGTAAGGATCGTAATTATGCAAAGTGGAAAAATTTATCGGTTTTCAAGAGCTAAGTTGACAGCGCGGGTCATCCCTACAATGGCTTCCATTTTCACGATTGAAAAAATTAATCGGCGTTATTGAGAGATGATTTTGACGAAGTAGAATCCTGACTTTCTGTGGAAAGTTCAACTGATTTACACAAAGCCTTCCCTCTTTTTTAAAAATTATAATATGAAGATCGGTCAATTCTCAGCTTCTCAGCAGAGCCAATAAATCAACAAATCATTGAAAATATTTTTTTATATGTAGTATTTA
The DNA here is from genome assembly GCF_021869535.1 of Mytilus californianus. Classification (NCBI taxonomy): domain Eukaryota; kingdom Metazoa; phylum Mollusca; class Bivalvia; order Mytilida; family Mytilidae; genus Mytilus; species Mytilus californianus. The sequence goes on along the minus strand of NW_026262723.1, from coordinate 35,755,780 downwards.
TAGTGTAAATTATATATATTTTTTTTATAAATGCCTGTGCTCATTGTACACCTTGAGATGACCCCACCTAAAAAGGTTACCTGTCACCCTAGGCATAGGTGTAAGCGTCAGTGTCGATAAGTTTTCGAAAATGTCTATTAAACTCAGACAACGCCATGGCTAAAAAGGAAAAGACAAAGAGACAAATTATAGTACACAAAGCACAACATAGAAAAATAAAAACTAAGCAACACGAACCCTACCAAAAACTAGGGGTGCTCTCAGGTGCTCCGGAAGGGTAAGCAGATTCCGCTCCACATATATAATATATCTCATTCGATTCAAAATTGAAACAAATTCTCAAATATTTAGATTGAATATGGAAATAATTTATAAGTTATGGGTCATACAGCAACTGACGTCTTATATGACATGCACGAACTTTATATTTTGCTAATTTGTTAATTCGACAGTCAATATATAGAGGGCAGTCAAAGATGAAATGGAGCTCAATTCAGTTTTTTTTCAACTGTTACAAAATATCATAGTCTTTTATGTAGAGTTACGTTTGAATACCCTCTAGTCTAAATAGGGCTAAGTATGACCGCTCAAGTTTACTCAACGTAATTATCATTTTCTAAGACAGCTTTATATTATATGTTCATAGTGTTAAAACTTTTTGTATCTTTGCAAATAGGCATGCATGATGAGTGGAGCCCTTTTCAACAGATTTTTATAGTTTGTTCTTAGGTTATACTGTTACACCACTATCCCAGGTTAGGGGAGGGTTTGCGCGACATCAAACTAGTTTGAATTACAAATACTGCTGTTATAGGGGATCACTTTTGATTTATAAACTAGAATCAGTATATGTATTAATAAATTTTAAAGATATGGATATTTTTACAACTTCGTTTGTCTGTATTTTACCGATAAATGGATGCAGTTTAAATTAACATTATTAAGAAAAGTATAAAGTCAAAAATTTGTCAAACCTTTTGTGGAATTTGTTAAGCTTTTTATGACAAATAGAGTAATTTTTTTTATTTTTATTTCACCTTATCCATAATTTAATTTTTATAATCCAAATACAAAACACGTGTTAAAAAAACCAAATAGAACATTCTGAAATAACATACGTGCGTAATAAACTGGGGCCGTGTCAATGAAAGTATCCTAAGACATCTTCTAAGATATGTCTTAAGACATTGTTTAGGATGGTCTTAGGACGTGTCTGAGACATGTCTTAGGATGTAAAACAAAGCTATCTTAGGACAGTCCTAACTACGATGGTCCTAAGACCATTCTTACATATTTATTTAATTAATAAAATATGTAGTGAATGAAGTGAAATAGATTTTTATGCATTTCTGTATATATTTAAAGGTTTTTTGTTGGTGTTTTTTTAGGGGGGGGGGGGTCTCGTCTGTAATGAAAAAAAAAACACAAAATAAAGGTTTTAACTTATAATAATAGAAACATAATATAAACTGTTAAAATGAAAGAATAAAATTCTTTAAACGATTAAATTAATTGTCTCAAAACTTTTTAGAGGCTATTGTCGTGCTGCAATTTAATTATATAAACTAGTTTTGTACTAAGGTCCACTCGATTTCAATTCGTATACTGAATCAACAGTAGATCTCCAAATTTTTCCGAAATCGAAATTCAAATTATGCTGGCCGAAATTGAAAAACATAAAGTAATACTATTCAGCAAGCTGTCAAATGTTGCGACAAATAACATTAAGAAGAAGACATGGGATGGTATTTGTACAAAGATGAATTCTTCAAATACCCACCACCAAAGAACAGTTGAAGAAATTCGAAAGAAATGGACAACATATATGAGCAACGCCAAAAAGAAAGTGGCACACAATAGACGAGAGGCAAGAAAGGCAGGCGGAGGTCCTCCCCCAGAAGACATTTCCTCCAGGGAAGATCAGGTGGTAGGAATTATTGGAGACACACCTATAGATGGAATAGACGGAGGAATAGATACAGCCTCTTTTAAAGAATCGTCGATGGATTTGTCGATGCCGTCATGTTCATCTTCAAGAAGGAGCTCCTACTCTTCAGCAGATGAATCAGGTATTTTTTTTTATTTTCTTATAGTTCTTGTGTCAAACAGAGCGAAAAAAAGGGGGGAGGAGGTGACGACATGATTGGTTCGACATGCCTGTCTTTGAACTTTCTCCGATCTTGATGGGCTTGTAATGTTTGCCACTGGATGTGATCATCAATTAATCAAATTTTGGCTTGAAATACATTTATTCTTCCCGTTTTGAATGATTATCCTTTTTAATATTTGAAATATATTTAATAACCATCTGTTTTTGATTCAACTATTTGATAATACACTGAAAACTAAGAGATGTGGGTGTATATAGACCACAACGACACACACACACACACACACACGCACATACACACAAACACTAACAACGATAAACACCGGTACATTATTCAATAAAACCAATTAATTAATGTCATAATACCTAAAAATGACGTCATAAAAATTAGCCTCACATTGGAAGGCTACCTCTCAGGAGGCTACCTTTTCCCCATAGGGTTAACATTAGCAAAAAGTCGCCAGAACCCCCACTTTCCCCACTACTACCCCAAGACTCAATGGCGTAAAATGCAGTTTTGGGCTTATATCTCTGAAACTAAAGCATTTAGAGCAATCTGATTTGGATAAAAATGTTTATCAGATTTATTTCCATCTGTATCGAAATTTTCAGACGAATCAGACATCCCGTTGTTGGGTTGCTGCCCCTTAATTGGTAATTTTAAGGAAATTTTGCAGTTTTTGGTTATTATCTTGAATATTGTTATAGATAGAGATAAACTGTAAACATCAATAATGTTCAGCAAGGTAAGATCTACAAATAATTCAATATGACCAAAATTGTCAATTGACCCCTTAAGGAGCTATTGCCCTTAATAGTCAATTTTTAACAATTTGTCGTAAATTTTTGTATCTTTTACAATAATCTTCTCCTCTGAAACTACTTTGCCAAGTTTAATCACACTTGGCCACAATCATCATTGGGGTATCTAGTTTAAAAAATGTGTCTGACGATTCCGCTTACAATCCAAGATGGCCTACATGGCTAAACAGAACATTGGGGGTAAAATGCAAGTTTTTCTATTTTTTTGAAAACCTTTATAAAGAGAGAAAATCTGACCAGAGCGAAAATGTTCAAATTGTTGAGCTCTACCAATTGTCTATTCATGTCTAAACTGTCAGATGACTTCTGATAGGAGTTATTGCCCTTTAATGACAAATTTTACCATATTTTTTTCATTTTTGCCTAATAAATTGAAAACTATAATAGATACAGAGAAACTTTAAAATGATCAGCACGACAAGTTCTACAAATAGGTCAACATGGTCGAAATCGTCAATTGACTCCTTATTGGAGTCATTGCCCTTTAAAGACGATTTTGACCTTTTTTTGCGTTTTGTCATATATGATAGTATATAAATAACACATAGCTGAAAGGGTGATAGAGCAGATTGGTACCCCGAGAAAACATTGTCAACTGAGGCGAAGCCAAGGTTGACAATGTCTTTTCGAGGGGTAACAATCTGCTCTATCACCCTCTCAGATATGTGTTATTTAATTTATTATACTGAATGTTCTGTTATTACTGTCTATTAAATTTCAAATTCAAAGTAATAAACTATTACGTCTTGTACATAACAATAAACCGTATTTATTAAAGCGCACACTTGAGCAAGCGTCTCCGTGAAGGGTAATAGAGTATTTACCAATGGGATACAGTAAATTGTCTCCCTCGCATTATCCAATCAAAATCTAGCATTTTGACATGAAGTGTAATAAAAAATTATAATAGATAAAGATACACTTTAAATTACAAAAATGATCAGCAAGTCAAGATCTACTAACAGGTCAAATTTTGACGATATAGTTTAGTAGACTGTCACTCTTTATAGGAGTGATTGCCCTTTATCCTCTTTTGTGTTTTGAGCAAAAACTAAAGAAGATAGAGAGAAACTAAACAGGCTAAATGATCAGCAATACAGGATCAACAAACCAGATTTTTGTCATGCATTGTTGGAGAGTGTCCTTTGTTGAATATGCACATAGACCAAGGTGAGCGACACAGGCTCTTTAGATCCTCTATAGTTATGAATTAATGTGATCAGTCTTTTATTCCATAATTTTGGGAAGTTGCCTTTCATAAATACCAGGATGAAAAGCTTTGATAAGGGTTCTAATAATACTGGCATACCACATTTAATTATTTCATTAGAAATTAAGTCATCAGCTGGTGATTGACCATTTTTAAGTGTTTTAACTGCTTTTAGAATTTCAACTGGCTGAATTGGTTGATTAAATTTGTTGTCGGATTGCATGTATTTAGTGTCTTTTAAGGCATTTATCTTTTGAATAATTCTATCATGGAATTTATTGTTTGGGATATTAAAGAGCTGTTAATTTGTTTGAAGTAGCTTATAAATAATTCTTGATTAAAGTGGTTTTCTTCTTTTCTTTCTGATAGTCTAAGAGCATTTAATTTGTTAAGTAAATTCCAAAATGTCTTTGGGTCTTTTTTCATATTTAGTGAAATTTGGTCACAGATTTTTTGTAACTCCTTTCTTCCCGTTTGCACCTTCTTCTTAATTTAGATTTAAATAAGTAAAACGATTTTCTATAGGATCCATTGTCAGAAAAATCATTTACAAGAAACAGTACTTTTTAACTGTAGTATGTAGGTCATGACAAGAGTCTGAAAACTGTGTTTTTTTTAATTTTTTGCTTGATAGGCATATTCACGATTCTCTTTTGAACAAATTTAGTGGACGAAAGAGCTGTATCACATAATATGGCGTTAAATTTTTCCACAGCTATATCAGAGTCCGTCTGCCCATCACTTACAAAATCATCTAGTCTGTGTTTCTCATGTGAGTTTTGAATTTTTGTAGTATAGCAACTAATTGCTTTGTTATCCTAAATTAATTTACCGGTGAGAGGATCTTACTTTGTCCCTTTATTTTTAAATTTCTGAAAGCAAGTATGTAAAGAGCCACTGATGGGACAATGGTCTGAAATTGGAGTAAAATCATTAACTTTAAAGTTTCCAATGCATTCTAGTAAATTAGAAGACACAAGTGTATAGTCTACAAGCCTGGAACCATTATATGTTATACATGTTCATTTACCCATAGAGTCTCCAATGGTTCTTCCGTTCAGTATTCTGAGTCCCGATTCTTTACATAAATCAATTAGTAATTTTCTACTCTTGTTTGTAGATTTCGAATCAAGATTATTTCTTAAATTATGAGAGTCAGTTGAATACTCATTGTCATCCAATTTTGGGAATTTTGCTTCATCAGAAATAACAAAGTCAGAAATAGTATTAGTATAGGCAGTAAATTCACATTGGATAACAATATCCCCCAGTTGACTATAGTGCTCAATATTCCTAATCAACTTTGATTAAACTTCATTAAATATCTTCTGTATAACCAGATGAATTTTCAGGTGAAAAATATGCTATAGCAATAAAAATATCATTCTTAAGATTAAAAAAAATGTTTATCTAGTTTAACCAATACATATAGATTCCACCACTGCAACAAGTGTGTTACGATATTTCTCCACTCGAGACAGTTGAATTTTTAAATTTAAAGTGGGAGGCTTGCCGAGCTTTTTCAAATAAGTAAAATTAAACTGTTGAGAGTGGAGAAACATCCAAATACACACGAGTTGAAGTGGGAGAATTTGTTTCTCTAATGATTTTTATCCTTCCTATTCAAAGATTTGCAGAAAGTTGTGTTCTTTATATGTGACGTCATCAGGCATTGTCGCCTTTTTTCATGACGTGACAATATGAAAATTCAGAAGAAACCAAGAACATTTTACGCCATAATTAAATTTCGACCAATCATTTGCCGAGAACAGATATTTCAATAGTGAGGAGAAAATATTTTTCTCACACCGATCAAGAAATGTGTAAATAGCACAAAAATTAGAGAAAGCATTATTATGGTTACAAGATAGTTTGGATATACCTTTATATATAGAACTTCTGACATACAATGCAATACCACCAGGACCTCGTCTGGCTCTTTTGCTTTTTTTCCTTGGTACAGTTGCATATAAAATCAAATCCAGGTATATTATCAACAGGTTGACCACTGTCACTCCTAGTTTATACGTAGTATGTTGCAATAGGAATTCAAATACTCAAGTTATATCCAAATGCATAACAAGGATGACATTGTAAATCTTATTACTATGTATTCGATTTTTAACATGACATTTTGTTGCAATAAATGAACAATTCATTACTTTTTCCGTTGAAATATCGAATGTTTGTGTCTATCCTTTAGCAATTTGATATTATACTAAGGTATTTTGATTGATTATAAAAAAGACAAAAACTGTAAAACACCACCAAAATAAGAAAGGAAAAAGTAAATATAAATTTCAATAAATATTTTGGAATTAACAGATACCCTTTATCAGTATGTTATATGAAATGAATTTTATCAATTTATGCTCTTTTTTCTTAAATCGATCTCTAAACACTTGCAAAATAGACCCTAACAGTGTTTTTGAATATGTCTTGCGATATATTTAGGGTATGATAGGGATAGCTTATACTAAAAGTTACTGATGCAATAAAAAAGAATTTTTGAAATAAGGAGGAAAAAGAAGTAGATGAATATTTTTACCGTTCTAATTACAATGAATAAATATTTGTATCATAATATTTCGGGTTGAAATAACTATGAATTTAGAAGAAACTTATTTGTATGGACACCTAGTGCCCGGATGTATTTATTATAAAAATAAGGAAATGTGGCAAATGAAACAATGGGAAACAGCCATTTATCATAGATCAAATTTATTCGTTCAGTGTATGTTCACTTGTGTTAATATGTCTTAAAGCCATTTCAATTGATATTTTATAGTGTGTCTTTCTATGTTCTGATGTTACACTATTGATTCAGATAAGGGTGATGGTTGGTACCTACTAAAACGTTTAAACTCGCTGCATTTGTTTTGCACCTGTCCTAAGTCAGGAATCTGATGTTCAGTAGTTGTCGTTTTTTTATGTGGTTCCTCAGTGCTCCGTGTTGAAGATCGTACTTTGATCTATAATGGTTTACTTTTACAAATTGTGACTTGGATTGAGAGTTGTCTCATTGGCAGTCATACCACATCTTCTTATATCTATTTGATTACAATGTAGGCTTATTTACAATACTACGTCATTATATATGTTTTCCCTTTTATCAAATTAGGAGTTAAAGAAGAAAATAGATAAAGACAAGGGTCAATAATAGAATCCAAAATTTGAAGGGTTAGAAATACAAAATGCCTACCTGTATCACCAGAATAATCACTGACACTCAAAATGTAACCAGAACTTTCACTACCAACGCTGAAGATGTCATACAGCGCATACCTTTGGTTGTTTTCGAAGTCTTCCATATCAATCCTCATTCTGTAGTTTCCTTGAGAGGTAAGCTGATGCAGATAGTCGTTACCTGATGTAAACTTAAATTGAATGCAACCGAAATGTATACTATATGTGAAACTCCTAATGGGGGTGTCAAAGTAATCACATAACCACAAATATTTTGCCGATATAATCACATGATCATTAATTAGTTTTAAACTAGATAATCAAATAATCAAAAATACAGTCCTAATTTATCAAATAATCAAATAATCATGAAATATTTGGCCTGTTAATCAAATAATCACTATAAAAACAGCCAAGTAATCACATAACAAAAAAACCCACGAGAAGGCTCATAGGTGCAGGAAAGTGTGATTTCTCAGTAGCCGTGAACATACTTCAATCAGGTATGATTTGTTATTTTCATTTTTTAGTGTTTTTATGCCCCACCTACGATTGTAGAGGGGCATTATGTTTTCTGTTCTGTGTGTCAGTTCTTCCGTCCGTTCGTCCGTCCGTTTGTCCGGTCCGTTCGTCCGTCTGTCACGCTTCAGGTTAAAGTTTTTGATCAAGGTAGTTTTTGATGAAGTTGAAGTCCAATCAACTTAAAATTTGTACACATATTCCCTATGATATGATCTTTCTAATTTAAATGCCAAATTAGATTTTTGATCCCAATTTCACGGTCCACTGAACAAAGCAAATGATAGTGCGAGTTTCAGGTTAAAGTTTTTGGTTAAAATTTTTGGTCAAGGTAGATTTTGATGAAGTTGAAGTCCAATCAACTTGAAACTTGGTACACATGTTCCCTATGATATGATCTTTCTAATTTAAATGCCAAATTAGATTTTTGACCCCAATGTAACGGTCAACTGAACATAAAAAATGATAGTGCGGGTGGGCCATCCATGTACCATGGACACGTTCTTGTTCTTTTATGCACGCTTTGTTAATCTACTGATCAGGACTCAAATGTAGAAGGGTTGAGATAAAAAAAACTAGCTTAGTCCTGACACATGTGCATGCTGCTGTCACAGGTCAGGAACCTTGTCAGAGGTTGTCGGGATACCAATGCAGACAAAGGAACACAAAAAAGCGCTGTTCCTTTACTTTTTGTGTTTGCTTTTTTTGCTTAGCATATGAACTGATTTTGTGTCATTGATGGATACCCCATCTGAGTACCCCATTTCCTTTGTTTTTCTATTGTTTCAGACGTTTGAAAACTGATTTGAAATAAGATTGATTGATGGCTGATGTTTAATTCCCCTTTCAGGACTCTTGATTATATCGTGGCGGCCAACCTTTTATTGGCACAGGAAGCCGGAGTGACCGGGAGGTAAAATTAGGTTATTCCAAAACCTGAATGAATAAATAAATAAATAAAACATAAATGCACAATGACTGAACGTTCGCTACTCTGTTTCAAAATAACAAGCTTTAAAAACAGACTGTTATAAGTTTATAGTATATTAATTACGGAACTAAAAAAAAAACAGAAAAAAATAAAGGGTCCGTGTCCTAGAAAGCAGTGTTTTCTAGATGTAAACCATTGAACATTTGGCGGGAAATAATTCCCTCTAGATTTTTTAGCTGTCAAATTCATGTTCACCGATTTGACTCAAATTCTCGTATTTGATTTATAACAATGCAAAACATTTATCAAAATTATAAAAATTCTAAAATAAATAATATACCGGGCATGAGCTCACAATTATGTAGCTTCGTTTCGTTTGTAGTTCAGTCTAGACGCCATCTAATTAACTGTCGAGTTGACCTCCGATTTCTATACACATTTGTAAGCGATATAATTAAAACATAAATATAGATATAAATAGATATATGACTCGTGCATTTGGATTTTTCTAGGTCTGCTCAATTTCATATTATAGATTAAAAATATATGTTCATCATCGTTTTTACCTGTATAAGAATGATTTTTTGTGATTCGAATCAGTCAATCAAATGATTCACCTTTTTTTCACCTTCAATGTTGACATTCTTTTCCTTTAAATAATTGAACACGCGCAATGCATGCGGTGTCCATCTCTAGCTAAATGGTTAAATTGAAGTTCACATGAATACGGATGCAATGAGGTTCATCATCAATGTTTCTTAGCTTATTTTTACAAAATTGAACCATACTGGCTGCTAAAAGCAATATATTATTTCACTATTTCACTTTCATTAATGATTGAACAAAAAAAAATCATATTTTATATTTTTATATATCTCGTAGCTAGTGCCCCTTAAACATTGACACCTTTTTTCTGTCAAAAACTATGAAAAAATAACAAGGATTTTATAAGATTTTCAAATATGGCTTTTTAAAACAATATGTAATGAAATTATGAAAAGAAAAGTAGGGGTTGTTGGACAACATTTTTAATAGCATTGCATGGATAAAACCAGAGGTTTCCGATTATCTGACAAAAAGTCAAAAACAAGAGTAGCGAACATCCTTATAATTTTGTATTGCTTTAAAAAAAAAAAGACACAAAGAACAATTAATTTGATAGCTTTCTGAAAAAAAGTACTGTATCGGATACGCCATAGATGGCCTGATGAAATCCTAACATAACTCCCTATATATGTAAAAGAGTGTATTACCCAAACAAAATTCTTTACTCTGGTTACCAAATCCTTGCTTATAAGAGTTCCAGTCTCTATAGAATGTTGTCTTTCCGTTCATTCTACGTTGAAAAACCTGAAAATAACAAATAACAAATATGCTCATTTAGTCGTACACTTTATTTGAAATAGCAATGCCAATAACATATAATCTCTTTTGAATACTCAGTCTTTGAAGAGTAATTGAAAAAGCAAAAACTAATAATGGTACGAAAAATAATATATAGAAAAAAAAAAAGAATTTTAAAAATATTTGTTTTAAATACTAGTATAAATGATAAAACATAACTCGCTAGATGCAAAATTTCTCCTAGGTCGGTGGAATATATTAACTCTTAGTTTATATACAATTTGCTTACGTAAACTTTCTAACCGTATATTAAGCCGATTAGTTAGTTGAATATATCATTAACCCATCTATTTGATTTGTTTCATCTAGTATTCATTTCAAACTCACAGTCCAGCCCCCGCCATGTTTCTCCATTTCACAGAAAGCCTTGAAACAAGAAATTTTATCCGGGAAGATCTTATAAATCCCACTTTTGGAAGTTGATTTGTCCAGGTCACCACAGTCAGTTGGTCTTTTTACTGAAAGCACAATATATATTTTAAAATAAACATAACGTTTTTATCCCAAAATTACTTGAGACATATGATGCAACAAATTATTCAAAAATTATTTTGTAATTTAATATCACTTAAAAAGCTATGCATATCAAATTACCAAAGAAATGGTTCCATTTCAAGGTAGTTTCAGTTTTCAAATACTGGTTGTATATAATATTAAATGTATTTTTGCCCAATCCAATTTTTGCTAATTTATACAGTAAACTTTTTTTTCCACACTGAGTCAAATGCCTTTGTATGTCAATAAAACAAATATATAACTTACTATTATTCTTTAAGTTATGTAAATACTTATTTATCAATCGGGTTGTTGTCTCTTTGACACATTCCCCCTTTCCATTCTCAATTTTATCTTAGGAACTCTTATAAAGAGCTATGGTAACCTTATTTCAAGTTTATAAGACCTAGACCTAGACCTTGATGCATGGGCTAACAAAATCTTTAAAGATTAATCTTAGCGGATCAAATTTAAGGGTGGGTTACATCCGCAAAAGTGTGAAAGGGCTAAAAGCTGTGATTTTTAACGATGTTTCTGTAGAAAAGGGGGTTCATCCAAGAAATCCACTTTTCTAGATCCTAAAAAAATGTGTACTAGTTCGGCTCCTGACTTGGGACAGGCGCAAAAATGCGGCGGGGTTAAACATGTTTTGTAAGATCTGGTTTTCTCCAGTGAAATAGAAAAAAAAATCAATTAGAAGTAGTAATTTATTTTTTAATTGCTTATTTTGCATTTCTAATATAGAAGAGATTTTTATCATTGTTTTAAACGCTTTTCTTAAAATATTTGTTTTTATAATGATCATTAAAATTTATCTTATTTATCTTAAACTAAATGCTTGCGAATTAAAAACCTCAATTTTAAACAGTATTTTTGAAACCAAGTAAAATGTATGCCTTTTTCAAATGGTTGTATTCTAGGAACTTAATGCAGATTTTTTGTTAAATAAATATATGAAAGATTTTCCCGACTCTAAAACATGGGTGAAAAGTAACCATAACGACCGCTCGAGCAAAATATTTATGTAAGAATGAAAATCACAGCTGAAATATGCACATTATACAAACTTTTACGAATATTTCAGATTCTAATGAACAAATTCAGTTTAGTTGTTCTAAAGTCATGCAGTTGTTTCATATGATTATTTATGATTATTTGTTTCGTTTGATGAAGTAGGGGAAATGCATTTCGAATTGATATTAGAAATATTGACGAAATGTAGTCTAGTAATAAAGAGATAAAACATACATTGAATGGTAGCTGGAAAGCTACAAGCAGTGCTTGTATTATAATAATGATAATAATAATGAAAATTTTTAAAGCGCCTTATACAAAAAATTAAAATTACTCGAAGGCGCTGTACATTCAGCATGGTAATTAAAACAAATCAAAGACAAATACATAAAACATACACTGTGTCAGATTTAAATACTGAAATAAAAAATACAACAAAAATGCCTACAATAAAATAAAAGGTCAATACGAAAATACATGTTAAAACAAAAAATAAAAAATTAACAATGTAGGCTAAAAGCATGCAAAACAAGCAAAAACCCTAAAAACGAATACAAAAAGTTGCATTAAAAGTTGATACAAAGCAAGTAAAAAACCCGTAAAAGAGAAAAGAAAAAAAATCTGATTAAAAAAACAATGCGATAAAAATGAGTGTTTAGCTGAGATTTAAAACACTCTAGGGACTTGCATTGTCTTAAACTGTTCGGGAGATTGTTCCAAAGAGATGCAGCTGCCAAAGAGATATGACTGTGGATAGACAACATTTAACCTATAACAAACAATTGCCTATAACATACAATTATGTATAGCATACAACTACCTATATCACACAATTAGAGACCATTGTTCGTTTCTGTGTGTGTTACATTTTAATGTTGTGTTTTTGTAGTGTCGTTGTTCCTCTTATATTTGATGCGTTTCCCTCAGTTTTAGTTTGTAACCCGGATTTGTTTTTATCTCTATCGATTTATGAGATTCGAACAGCGGTATACTACTGTTGCCTTTATTTAATTTCCATTAAAAATTTTCCTCGGAGTTCGGTATTTTTGTGATTTTACTTTATCACTATAACATACAATTACCTATAGCTTACAATTACCTATAACATACAATTACTATAACATACAATTACCTATAGCTTACAATTACCTATAACATACAATTACCTATAACATCTTTATTTGCTTCAGTATGATGAATGGAAAGCAAAACTATAATTATAAGGAAGCCACCCAATCGTCTCACACTCTGTATATTAAATTGCCTATCCACAGTAGGTTGATTGTCCGGCTTGGGTCGTGTTTTATTTTCGAGTGAATATGATCAAAAATGTAAACAAACAGACTTCTTTTCTTGTAAGACGTGAAATTTATACTTGTATTTAACATACCAGATCATACAAGGTAAGTCAGTGTTTGTGATAAAGAGATACTATCACCTCTACATTATTTTGTGTTCTAAAAGTTTAATTCAAAGTCATATGAAACTTCAAATTAAAAAAAAAAAGTTGAACATGTTTTATATACTTGAATGGTTAAGTGAATGTGAACGTTTTTAAAACAGAAAATCCTTTATATTATCAAAATCTTTATAAATGTACCGATATTGAATTATTGACTTCCAAGACGCTAAATCCCCGATATTTTCCCGTATGCAGTGACCTTAACTACGAGACCTCTCGTTATAACTTCGGCCACCGCACAGTGCAAGTGCGAGGGGAAAACTGTGATGAAAGAATGTAAACACACGTGCTCTTAAAGGTAAATAGAAATAACAGATTCTTTAAGAACAAATTTAATACAACAAATCATTTAAAAACTGTAACATATAAATATATATATATTAATAACAAGATGTGGTATGAATGTCAATGAGACAGCTATCCACAAGAGTTCAAATGACGAAGAAATAAGTAATTTTAAGGCACCGTACGGCCTTCAACAATGAGAAAAACCCAAAACTTATAGTCAGCTATGAAAGACCTAACATGAAAAATTTGAAACAATTAAAACGAGAAAACTAACGACCTAATATATACAATATTGCGTACGAAAACAACAAATGATGACGGACATGAACCAACGAAAACCACCGAATTACAGGCTCTTGACTTTGGACAGGCACTTACAGAATGTGGTGGAGGTAAACATTTTTGTAAGCGCTTAATCTTTCCCTTACTTAGGACAGTAGAGTTACAGCACACCATAAGAACAAACTATAAAAATCAGTTGCAAATGGCTTAATAGATCGGTACGAATCACAAACATACTAAATAACATATAAACCATAGACACAAAGTATCGATATACGAGTACTCGCAGTTACTGAAATCTAGTTCAAAGCCAACCAACTAATAAATCATGTTTTCCCAGACTAAAGTAACAAGCAAAACAATGTTGGATTGAGACGTGTGTACATTCTGTGTGTTTAGAGGGTACAGCCCTTGGATGGTGTAAACTTCCCACAAAAACGTGTATGGTGTAATGGTGTATGGCATATGGTGCAATGGTAGAAGGTGTATGGTGCTATGGTGTATGGTGTAAGGGGAATGGTGTAATGGTGTATGAGGAATGGTGTAATTGTGTAACGTGCGATCGGGAATGGTGTGAATGAATGGTGTACGACATTTCATTGGTTGAAACCGAAGTTCATTTTATTTAAATTTTTCGGATTGTAAACATAAACAATAGTTCTTTTTTCCCAGTATAGCAAATTACTTTACTCGTTAGACTCTATGTTATAGATATTATACACATATTAAAAAATCTTTTTTTTTCATATTCTTATTTACATTAAACAATGGCTATACAACTACACACTTGTGATCACATGCAGTTATCATAAAAGAAAGGATTTGTCTTAAACTAGAAGGCGGATAGAAAGGTTATCCACGCATCGGAACAATGTTTTTATATCATGGTTTATCTGTCAACGTATATGTGTTCCGCCTAACAGAAGTTCCACTGGAAACTTTGTTATAAACAATGTCATAATATCTGTTCCTGTTGGCACAAATATTCTATATCATTTATTCCGTCAGGAACATTTACTGTAATATTTATTCCAGTGGAAATAATATTCCAGAATATTGTTTCCATTTGGAACTTATATGAAGGAACTTCTATTCCGTGACATATCAACATCATTTTTAACGTTGCTTCATTCCCCATTTTTGACTGTCTCTTTATAAATATTTCATCGTAATTCACCTTTGTTTGCCTCACAGGCGCTTGGGTTTATGATACAGAATTTTTTTTTTTATTTTTTATTTTGTTGATTAAAATATTCAATTTTCTATAATTATACTACATATCTATCACTACTGCGCATGTCTCACCTAGTTTTGAGTGATTTTACCAACTTTATGACACAAAAAACAAAGAAAGGGATACGATGATTTCCGAACTAATACTTATAATAGTTCCGAAATCTTCGTATCCCTTAATTTCTTTTTTTTATGTGTACTTGCAGAGATGTTTCGGGAAAATATTACTTCCCTTTAACAAAAGTTCGGGAAAAAGTAACTTCCCCTGAATATTAACAGTAAACTTCCGGGCACGTAAATTTGAATTTAGTGAAAATAGTGAAAATCTTTTTATTATATGCTTGAGATGGACTAAAAATGTTACGAACAGTACCAATTTGATAAATAGAAACGACGTCTGCGATCGGACTGCGAGAAAGGCATGTGTTCCATAAAATTCGATGGGGAATCCAGGTAGGTCAATTTTATTATTTATTTATAGCACGCAAGATGGCGTCGAGTTAGTTGCCTTTTTGTTTCTTAGTGTGGATAGTAAAATGGGGGTTTGTCTCAAAGTTGGTAAAATCACTCAAAACTAGGTGAGACATGCGCAGTAGTGATAGATATGTAGTATAAATATAGAAAATTGAATATTTTAATCAACAACAAAAAAAAATTAAAAAAAAATTTCTGTATCATAAACCCAAGCGCCTGTGGTTTGCCTTGGATTTACGATTCTGTTTTCCAAAAAATGTTCAAAGGAAAATTGTACAGTGTTATTGCACATAAGGTGTTGTATAATTTTGAACAGTTCAGTTCAGTTTCTTGTATATTCCTCCATTAATTGTGGAGCACTACCCATAGGGTATAATTGTAGCAACTATATACACCTTAGAACATAAGGAAGCATTTAATTATGTACAGATGACTGAATTTAGGCAATAATAATTACTAAAAATTAATATTATAACTAATTCATAGGATTGTCATCATAAAATTTTAAAAATAATATTCATAATGTGCTGAAGTTTAAGAATAAGTTAAGTAAGAACTGTATATATTTACAAATAAGAATTTAGAATTTAAGTGGTCTTAAATTAAACTTTCTTATAACTGTTAGTTAAAAGTGCTATACGTACATCAGAATTTATAATGAGAAGGTTATTTTATAGGACTTATGTAAAAGGGTTGGGGTTTAGAACAATTCATCATATATACATAAGTTTACCTTCACAGTTTAAAGTTACCTTATTTCGGATCTTATCATTATTCTTTAAAGGTAACTGGATATCTTAAAAATTTGCAAAATTTTTATTTTATTTAATTTAGGTCCTAATACGTCATAAAATAGTAAGATGGTAAAGTAGGGAACTATTTTATTTTAAAAAGTTTACTTATACTGTAGTTGTGTTCAAGTTTTTAATCCTTTTTGTGCGCAGCATGTGCATCTCGTAGCACATATTTCTAGCCAGAGTTTCAATGTTTTCATACACAGTTGAGTAACAGTTTATGTCCTTGCTAGTACAGTCCATTATGAGCTGCAGTAAATTCCCTTCTTGTATGATCTTCTTGTATGTTGAGGTATCGATTTCATCCATTGTCTGTTCTATTTTTGAGCAATATTTAGATCTTATTTGCTCCAATTCTTTGCAGCGTAGAATAAAATGTTCCAGATCTTCATTTTCCTGTTCACAGATTGTACATATCGGGTTAACTTTCGGATCGAACTTAGCTCTTTTGGCTTGTAATATGTACGTTTGAGTACTTATTCTTGCTTTTATTTCTCCTGCCTTTACATCTTTACTATTGTTTTTTTACGCTTTTCCATATATTGTGTGCTTCATTTAATGGATTGTTCTGTATCTCTATGTATTTAAGTGATGTTTTTTCCATTTTTTCATAGTGACATTCATTTTTCCAGTATTCCTTGATCTTTATTCCTACTAGTCTTTTCCATTCGATTTTCTTAAGTGGTTTTTCTATGTAGTAACTACTAGATTTCAAATTGTATTTTGATAGAGTTTTTTCCACTCTGTTGATAAAGTCTTTTCCTCTTTGGTCTGAGAAGGCTATTTGTCGACGCAGAATTTCACATTCTATGGTTCCTGAATGTCGAACAATATTCATGAAGAAGGTAAGTAGATTTTTGTCTAATGTGATGGCAATAGGTTCTGCTCCTGCCAGGGTATAGACAGCCATATTTGCTGTATTATTTGGAAGCCCTTGAATTTGTCGGAGGATTTTTCTCTCTGCCAGTTCTAGCATATCCTTTTCTTTTGCAAGTAAGTTCATCACCTCAAGTCCGTAGATGCTTCTTGGTACTGCATATGTTCTCCATAGCTTGTATGCGACCATGGGTGAGAATCCCCTTCTGACATGTAAACCGGCTCCGAGAAGGCTGTATATTGTTGCCCTGCCGGTTCTTATTCTTTCAGAGATATTTGCCCGGTTTTGCTCGTTTCTTTTGATACCTAGATGTTTGGTTTCATTGGTTATATTGATGTCATCGTCTTCGAATTGCAGTGTTGTTATGTTTGAGCCTTTTGCATTCATTTATATAAAACCGCTTCAGATTTAGTTGGATTGATTTTAACTAGATCTCTGCTTGTATGGTGCTGTACTATGTCTAATATTCCTTGTGCGTCTGCAGTACTATTTGCCAGGACAGCAATGTCATCGGCACATGTGGGTGCAGGGACTTGTATATTACCAATACATGCTCCAAGTCCACTTTTTAAAATACTATCCAGTATGACGTTGTTGTAGCATTTATATAGCGTCGTAGATAGTTTTGCACCTTGTTGAATTCCTTGTAACACCATTACATCTTCTGTACATTGACCTTCCCATTTGACCTTAATGCTCATGCCTTTATACATGTTTCTCAGTAGTATCCAGAGTTTTCCTTTTATTCCATAATGGTACAACTTGTTGAATAGTATTTCATGGTTTAGTTTGTCAAATGCTTTTTCTGCATCAAGAGTTATTAAAATCATCAGTATCTTTAATTTCTTACTTTCTTCGATTGCTTCTGATGTGAGGAAAGCTGCGCATAGTGATGATACTCCTTCTGTAAAGCCTCTTTGCAAGGAGTTTTGTATGTTATTAAATACAGAGTCAACTCTATCCTTCAGTATACTTTGTAATATTTTTGCAAAGGTTTTAGTCACAGAACAATCTCGTCAATTTCGTTTGATTTGTCTTTAACGAAGGCCATGATTATAAATGATATCTTGAACGTCCGAAAAAATATACTTGTCTTATGTGAACAGGAATGAAATATTTGCCACTTGATATTTAGCCACCAACAAAATCAACCAACCGACATAATATAATAACAGTATACTTTTCCTAGAATAGAACTTCTCGGCATACTTTTCATTATAAAGTACATTTTGTACAAATGAAATCTGTCATGTCAGTCACAGTGTTGGATGATGTGGTGGAATAGTTTTATTATACAAACCATCCTGATTTAATCTCACACCTCAGCAAGCACGACTTATTTATGGGCAGACCAACCCATCACACAATAGCCCAAAAGGAATCTGTGACGTACCCATCCATATTCAGAAGTGGGAAATACAGATACTGATACTAACTTTAGTGACAGTTTTATATTACGAATGCAGAGATGAAATGCTGGCACTCTAAATTATAGCAGACAAGATTTTGTAGTCATTGTTTTCCAATACTTCTGTCATATGAATTATATAAGCCATCCTAACATCAAAATAATATTGCATTATAATTCGGCTATATATATTTACATAATAAAGTGCAAATATGGTCAGTTTTGTTTGATGCTGTTGAATAATTTTGTTATACGACTTCCGTACGAGTCAGCCTGAGGTATTAAAATTACTGAAATTTTGTTGCGAGACAATATTTTGAAAAAATAGAGGACATGCTGGCTATCTAGATTGATCGGGACAAATTTTTGTTTTCATTGTATTGCAATGTTGCTGTCATTTGTATTTTACAATCCATCCTGACATCAAAATATTGCTGATTTACTATGTGGCTATATAGATATACATAATAAAGTGCAAATATGGTTACTTTAAAATAATTTTGTTATACAAGTCAGCCTGATGTATCAAAACTACTGAAATTTTCTTGCGAGACAATATTTTGAATAAAAAGAGGACATGCTGGCTATCTAGATTTATGGGGACAAATTTTTGTTGTCATTGTATTGCAATGTTGCTGTCATTTGTATTTTACAATCCATCCTGACATCAAAATATGGCTGATTTACTATGCGGCTATATAGATTTACATAATAAAGTGCAAAAATGGTCAGTTTTTGTTGATGCGTTAAAATAATTTTAATATACTAGTCAGCTTGATGTATCAAAACTACTGAAATTTTCTTGCGAGACAATATTTTGAATAAAAAGAGGACATGCTGGCTATCTAGATTGATGGGGACAAATTTTTGTTGTCATTGTATTGCACTGTTGCTGTCATTTGTATTATACTATCCATCCTGACTTCAAGATATAGCTGATTTACTATGTGGCTATATAAATATACATAATAAAGTGCAAATATGGTCAGTTTTTGTTGATGCGTTTAAATAATTTTAATATACTAGTCAGCTTGATGTATCAAAACTACTGAAATTTTCTTGCGAGACAATATTTTGAATAAAAAGAGGACATGCTGGCTATCTAGATTGATGGGGACAAATTTTTGTTGTCATTGTATTGCACTGTTGCTGTCATTTGTATTTTACAATCCATCCTGACATCAAAATATGGCTGATTTACTATGCGGCTATATAGATTTACATAATAAAGTGCAAAAATGGTCAGTTTTTGTTGATGCGTTAAAATAATTTTAATATACTAGTCAGCTTGATGTATCAAAACTACTGAAATTTTCTTGCGAGACAATATTTTGAATAAAAAGAGGACATGCTGGCTATCTAGATTGATGGGGACAAATTTTTGTTGTCATTGTATTGCACTGTTGCTGTCATTTGTATTATACAATCCATCCTGACTTCAAGATATAGCTGATTTACTATGTGGCTATATAAATATACATAATAAAGTGCAAATATGGTCAGTTTTTGTTGATGCGTTTAAATAATTTTGTTATACTAGTCAGCCTTAGGTATAACAATTACTGAAATTTTGTTGTGAGACAATATTTGGAATAAAAAGAGGACATGCTGGCAATCTAGATTGATGGGGTTAATTTTTGTTGTCATTGTGTTGCAATGTTGCTGTCATTTGTATTATACAATCCATTCTGACAATTAAATAAAGCTGATTTACTATGTGGCTATATAGATATACATAATATTAAAAGTGCAAATATGGTCAGTTTTGGTTGATGCTTTAAAATAATTTTGTTATTGTCAGCCTGAGGTATCAAAACTACTGAAATTTTCTTGTGAGACAATATTTTGAATAAAAAGAGGACATGCTGGCTATCTAAATTGATGGGGACAAATTTTTGTTGTCATTGTATTGCAATGTTGCTGTCATTTGTATCTTACAATCCATCCTGACATCAAAATATTGCTAATTTACTATGCACCTGTATAGATTTACATAATAAAGTGCAAATATGGTCAGTTTTGGTTGATGCTTTAAAAAAATTTTGTTATACATGTCAGCCTGAGGTATCAAAACTACTGAAATTTTCTTACGAGACAATATTTTGAATAAAAAGAGGACATGCTGGCTATCTAGATTGATGGGGACAAATTTTTGTTGTCATTGAATTACACTGTTGCTGTCATTTGTATTATACAATCCATGCTGACATCAAGATATTGCTGATTTACTATGTGGCTATATAAATATACATAATAAAGTGCAAAAATGGTCAGTTTTTGTTGATGCGTTAAAATAATTTTGATACACTAGTCAGCCTGAGGTATAAAAATTACTGAAATTTTGTTGCGAGCCATATTTTGAATAAAAAGAGGACATGCTGGCAATCTAAATTGATGAGGATAATTGTTGTTGTCATTGTGTTGCAATGTTGCTGTCATTGGTATTATATAACCCATTATGACATCAAAATATAGGTGATTTACTATGCTGCTATATAGATTTACATAATAAAGTGCAAATATGGTCAGTTTTGGTTGATTCGTTAAAATAATTTTATTATACGAGTCAGCCTGAGGTATCAAAACTACTGAAATTTTGTTGCGTGACAATATTTTAAATAATAAGAGGACATGCTGGCAATCTAGATTGATGGGGACAAATTTTTGTTGTCATTGTACATGTTGTATTGCAATGTTGCTGTCATTTGTATAAAACAATCCATCCTGACATCAAAATATTGCTGATTTACTATGCAGCTATATAGATTTACATAATAAAGTGAAAAAATGGTCAGTTTTGGTTGATGCATTAAAATAATTTTGTTATACGAGTCAGCCTGAGGTATCGAAACTACTGAAATTTTCTTGCGAGACAATATTTTGAATAAAAAGAGGACATGCTGGCAATCTGGATTGATGGGGACAAATTTTTGTTGTCATTGTACATGTTGCATTGCAATGTTGCTGTCGTTTGTATTACACAATCTATCCTGACATCAAAATATTGCTGATTTACTATGCGGCTATATAGATTTACAAAATAAAGTGCAAATATGGTCAGTTTTGGTTGATTTGTTAAAGAATTTTGTTATACGAGTCAGCCTGAGGTATTGAAACTACTTAAATTTTGTTGTGAGACAATATTTTGAATAATAAGAGGACATGCTGGCAATCTAGATTGATGGGGACAAATTTTTGTTGTCATTGTACATGTTGTATTGCAATGTTGCTGTCATTTGTATAACACAATCCATCTTGACATCAAAATATTGCTGATTTACTATGCAGCTATATAGATTTACATAATAAAGTGAAAAAATGGTCAGTTTTGGTTGATGCATTAAAATAATTTTGTTTTACGAGTCAGCCTGAGGAATCAATATTACTGAAATTTTGTTGCGAAACAATATTTTTAATAAAAAGAGGACAAAAATATTTCCAAATGTTTTAACCCTACATAAATTAACAGATTGACACATTCCCCATTTCCATTCTCAACTTTATAATTAAGTGCAAATATGGTCAGTTTTGGTTGATGCGTTAAAATAGTTTTGTTGTACATGTACCAGTCAGCCTGAAGTATCAAAACTACAGATAATATATATATTTATTCCTGAGACAGTTACTGTAACAAAAAATGTTATATTGGAGCCAGTCTGAGATGTGAAAACTACTGATTTTTTGTCGATGCAGGACGTGACGGCCATACTGCCATGACATCCATAGGATGAAACGGCCATACCCCGAAAAGATGAAACGGACATAGGACAAAAACGGCCATACTTTGTAAAGACGTATCGTCCATGTTTTTTTTTTGATAGATGTTATATATGAATCATTTTGATACTTATAGATGGTTATTATAACTTTTAAATAAACTTTACTGTTTTTATATTATTTATCATGTTTAATTTTGTTATATCATTTGTTTACTCATTATATATATATCATAAATGAATGTGTTTAATCTAATAAAATATTAAAATATCATATTGTTTTCTAAATGATTTTTTGATATCTTGCGTATAACAAACAGAACAAAATGAACAAATATGAATGACTATATCCGAATGGGAGACTAATTTCTGTCAAAATTAAAACAATAAGTTCAGTTTTGAAATATAAAACAAGGTAATCAAGTAATGATTAAGTTTGAAATTTAAGAAGATTGTTGATTGCTTATTATTACTTCTTTGATGAACACAAGTATTAATTATGCTTTTGTCAAGAAATTGACAAGGAAATACAATTCAAGATCACTATAAAAACACAACACCCAAGCGGAGTTTAAGCGGAGTACAAACATACATTTGGTAGTGAAATTCTTGTAAAAATACAAGCTGTTTGAGCAGTCTTTTTGATGTACCGACCTTGCTTTATAAAAGTAACCAGAAATGTCGGTGGCACTCATTTGGAAAATTGCTGTTCATCATGTCGTACCCTTGTGTGCTATGTGACCAGCAAGTCCGACCAAGACAACAATCCAATCATTGGGCGTGTGTCTCTGTTTAATGCAAAGTATACAAATTTCGGAGGTGTTAATCCTTTAATTAGTTTACGTGATTGCCAATTATCAAACAATGTTACAAATATTAATGTGAATTTATATATTTTGAATTATATTTTGATATATAATATTATATTATATTTGACGTTTTTTTTTTATACTTTTTTTGTGCAAAAATACACAATTATATTTTGTTTCACGACTTTTATACATATGTTTTTCGTTTAGGCTCCAGCAGTATTAGAAGCACCACCATCACCAGCACCAGCATCACCCCCACCAGCACCAGCTTCTCCACAACCAGCACCACCATAACCCCCACAACCACTTGACGATACGTTACCAGACCATTCATTTGATATTACACTTGAAGTAGCAGAAGAAAATCCAGTTGTTGAGATGTATTTGGTTTAATTAATCATATTTTTTATTATAGTCTCTTAATTTTTTATTACTATTTCAAATTAATTTAATGTAATAATTATTAATAAATTATTTTAAAGTTAATAATGTTATTTTCAGGCAAAAGAATTATTTAATAATTTTAAGTCAAACTGGTGTATATTGTAAATGTTAAAAATAAAGGTGTAAAAATATGTTTATATGTATATGTTATATCTTAAAAATCTCTCATAAATCTTTTTAAGATTGGTGCATACAATACAATTTTTTTAATGTTTTAAATTTATTTAAGTGAATCTCTCTTTATGATTGTGCCAGCCTTCCAACAAGAAGCCAAGACCGTGTCCATCACACAGCAGCTTGTGAGTGAACAGCAGCTCAGCCGATATCAACGAGACACATACAAGCAGCTTCAAGGCCGTCTAACTTCACTGTGGGACCAGTACGAGGAAGACAGTATCAGAACATCAGACTTTCTCCATTCCGTAGGCCATCTGTATGCACCCCCTGTTCCACAACCAGAGACCCTCCCAGAGTCCGACTCTGAAGATTCCGACTACGAGTCTGATTAAGTGTTAATTGTAGTGACTTGATGAACTCATTGGTTGTGCTTATTCTGTGTATAGTGCTTTGTTAAAATAGTAACTTTAATGAGTTCATGAAGTAATATGTGTATAGTGCTTTGTTAAAATAGAAACTTTAATGAGTTCATGAAGTAAATGATCATAATATAGTATATTTTGGTATGTTTAGTGCTTTTGTTTCAGTTGTGACTTTTATAACTGCATGTTTATGTATTTTAGTGCTTTATGATATAGGTTATATGTGTGAATGTGAATATAAATGTTTGATTATTAGGTGAAATGTGTATGCAGTGGAATAAATGAATGAGTGACATGAGCATATGAGAGAAAAAGTACATGTGTATGAGATTGTTAATTTAAAAAATGTATATAAGATGAATGTTCAATGGCATATGTATATATGTATGTTCTTACATTTCGATGTGTTTGATTTTCTACATCCCTGAACGAAAAGAATAATATATATGAGTGTTTTGTGTATGTATGATGTATGGTTTATATGTTTGTTGTATATTTGTTTATCTGTATGACTGAATGAATAAATAAAATATATTAAACAAAAATATTATCTTTTTGTTTCTTATACTAGAGAATATTGGTATGATTGTCCATAATACAATTCTCCATCAACAAATGCACAAAAAATGGGAACATTTAAATTGTCAACAAATAGTATTCAACACAATGAACAAACTTAAGCAAAAGAACATTCAGTATGATAAAAATGAAACTGGTCATCTTTTATCATGTTATTAGGGTGTACATTCCTGTCAGATATTACGGGTAATTTGTAATGTTATTGGAAAATTCTACAGTAGTCTCCGTCTTGGAAAGATGTTCAGCAAATGGAATGACTCTAAACTATAAGAAAGAAAAAAAATACAGAATTATTAAACTATGTGTCTGATGGTCATGACAAATATAACTCGAACTTGATGAATTGCCTTCCTTAGAGTTAACCTTAACACTGAGTCCTGTTTTAAATTTCACCAAGACTGAGATTGAGAAGATTTTTATTGTTTAGAATAATATATTTTTTACAGATATAATAAAAAGATCTGTAACATGTGCTTGTATTTATATATCGTCATCGACAGCGAGTCAACATTCCTACAGTTTACCCAGCAGGCACTCAACGTTGAATAAACGTTGAAATGAGGTTGAAATGGTGATCAACGTGTATTCAACGTTGAAACAACGTTACATTTTCAACGTTGAGTAATTAACAAATATTCAACGTTGAATTAACGTTGATCATTTCAACGTTGAAATCGGAACGTTGATTCAACATTGAATAAACGTTAACTTATTTACTCATGGTAGGCCTATATTAGTCCTATATAAAAAAAATCATTAATTAAAGGCAATACATGCATGAACGTAGCAGTATATATTTATAAAGAAAAGAATAAGATAGAGTTTCGGTTTTCACAAAAATATCATGATAAAATGAGATCTCAAATAAAACTGAATTCTGTGTATGTGGGAGGAGGTAAATCGTTTGATACTGAATTTCTAGGTAAAAAGAAATAGAATGCATTAATTTCATTTCACATAAAATGAATGAATATTTTGAACATGTTAAGGAATTTAAAATAGTTGATTATTAACAAAAATCATGATTTTTTTTTATATTCATATTTTCGCGGGATTTGAACAGGAAGTTAGATTGCCCATGCGCAATATTTAAACCCGCATCTTTCCTGTTTTGAAAAAGAAAGAACAGCAAAGAACGAAGTCGAGGAGAATCTTTCCGTTTATCAAGTATGGTAAGTAGATGTTTCTATGTAGACATCACGGTTTTTATATACATGTATGAATTGTATTTAAAAACTCTGAATTTGTATCAATATTGCACAATTAGAGAAAAATATAACGTCAACATTGTATCCCTGAGGCTGAGAACAGATCAGAACACATGGAAGGGCCATAGTGAATATATCATCTGGCATATACAATTTTATCCAGTTATACTATTTTTAAAAGCATTTAATGTGGAAAGCATTTTTATTTACATTGAGACATTAATATGGTTAAAGATTTTAATTAAAAGGGGGGATATACGCATGGGTTTACATAATTTACGGTGATCAGATGAATTTCCAAACATGTATACTATATATATATGTGTCTTTGTTTAGTTTAACTTTACGGCTTGGTAAACTACATACATTTTGACGATTATAAACAATCAACTTCGACTGGACAACAAAGTATTGAACGATCATGTGATGGAAAAATCATACTATTTTTACTTGTACAATAACATTATATAATTCAACAAAATAGTATTATTTCACGCTATGAGAAGATAACTATAGAATTTTCATTGATAACTTTTGACCTAATTAACCTTTCTACAAAAGTATTCTATTTTTAAAACAAGTCAGTCTGACCCTTATCTGATCTTCAGGTGATCTCTGACTGTGTGTAATACGAGAAATGAGGTTAACATTCAATTTGCATCTCCATGTGCGCACTTTCAATTATGACTACTCTTAAATCAACATGACCATACATCAATACAAAAAGACGACACAACTTTAAAGAAAACAATAACAAGGAAAGGTCTTTTATTTTTCTTAGTTAAATAATTGCTAAAAGTTTCTAATGTATGTAATAATGACATTATTACATGCATTAGAAACTTTTAGCTATTAGTTAACGAAGAAAAATAATAGAATTATCACCTGCTAGCCAAACACAAATTCAACAATATGTATTCGACAAAGACAATTATTTATGTGAAGGGTAGACTATAATATTACACATACATGTATAACACACTAAAAAGAATAAGCTGAATTTAGTATTAAGAACATGCGTTTAGCATGATTGAGAACATACATGTACAAAGTAAATACTATCATGTAATGTTTCTCACTGTATGTGTATTGAACCTTGCGCTGAATGTTAGCAGTCCATTATCGTAAACATGTATTATTTATTTTACAGAATCTTGTCAAACAAATCAATGGCTGAAATGCATCAAGTGGAGCAAAATTAAAATTCAGTTTTGGGAATTCCAGTCTATAAAATCATTGAAGGTAGGTTTTTTGTCTGTATATATCATTTGTGTTCAAAGTTTAATCTTGTTCATTCTATTTTTGTTAACCTTACAATCCATATTATGTTTCAGTGTTTGTCTTATATACAGTATTCTAGTAAAGCTCTTTATTTCATGTTAATAGACTTGTGCAGTCATCAATAAAAAAACGTCATGGGTAAAGTGTTTTCATGGTTATCAATTACATAGTCAAACCTGCAATCTTACAAATCTCGAGTAGATGCTTCTTCATTAACAAAAACTACTAATAGTAAACATTTATGCATATATTTTTTTGTATTAATGATTACCTTATTACAATATGTGTTTTGTTGTTATGGTTTTATTTTTCATTGCTTCTAGAAATAAATTGAAAGTGGCTCAAATTTAGAGTATCTTTTCAGGACATACAATTTATTAAGTCTCCCAAACGAAGTTTGGGAAGACTTATTGTTTTTGCTCAGTTCTTATTATTATTATTATTCTTCTTCCTCTTCCGCCGCTTTTAAATTTGAACTTGTCCGCACCCGTTCTCCAAAACCGCTTGTCAGATTAACTTAGGGTTTCACAATATGTTAGACTAACATGTCTAGTGGTGCAATCAGGGTTTTGTTTGTGCAATGGGGTTTATAAAGGGGTACTTTGAGGGGCAAAAAGAAAAGAGGGTTTTACTATAGAACCCTATGGGATTTTATTTTTTTAAATTTTCAAATGATTATAAATTGAAAACCGTTTGTGATAGACACAATCTTTTTAATTGAAAATGTTCTAAATGATAAAACCCATTAAATGAAATACAGGGTTAGTCCCCAGGGGTCACCCCACCCCCTGCCATTTAAGAAAGTTCTAATACCTTGTAGGTGGTCAAGATCCCCACCCCTAAACCATATATATTCTGGTTTGTCATGCTAAGATGGTTTGAATGATTAACAGGGTTAGTCCCCAGGGGTCATCCCGACCCCCTGCCATTTGAGAAAGTTCTAATATCTTGTAAATGGTCGAGATCCCCACCCCTAAACCATATATATTCTGGTTTGTCATGATAAAGCACATGAAATGAAATACAGGGTTTGTCCCCAGGGGTCACCCCCACCCCCTGGCATTTAAGAAAGTTCTAATATCTTGTAAATGGTCGAGATCCCCACCCCTAAACCATATATATTCTGGTTTGTCATGCTAAGATGGTTTGAATGAAATACAGGGTTAGTCCCCAGGGGTCACCCCCACCCTATGCCATTTAAGAAAGTTCTAATATCTTGTAAGTGGCCAAGATCCCCACCCCTAAACCATATATATTCTGGTTTATCATGCTAAGATGGTTTGAATAATATATAGGGTTAGTCCCCAGGGGTCATCCCGACCCCCTGCCATTTGAGAAAGTTCTAATATCTTGTAAATGGTCGAGATCCCCACCCCTAAACCATATATATTCTGGTTTGTCATGATAAAGCACATGAAATGAAATACAGGGTTAGTCCCCAGGGGTCACCTCCACCCCATGCCATTTAAGAAAGTTCTAATATCTTGTAAGTGGTCAAGATCCCCACCCCTAAACCATATATATTCTGGTTTGTCATGCTAAGATGGTTTGAATGATATACAGGGTTAGTCCCCAGGGGTCATCCCGACCCCCTGCCATTTGAGAAAGTTCTAATATCTTGTAAATGGTCGAGATCCCCACCCCTAGACCATGTATATTCTGGTTTGTCATGCCAAGATGATTTGAATGATATACAGGGTTAGTCCCCAGGCATCACTAATGCATATTTCTAATACCTTGTAGGTGGTCAAGATCCCCACCCCTAAACCATATATATTCTGGTTTGTCATGCTAAGATGGTTTGAATGATTAACAGGGTTAGTCCCCAGGGGTCATCCCGACCCCCTGCCATTTGAGAAAGTTCTAATATCTTGTAAATGGTCGAGATCCCCACCCCTAAACCATATATATTCTGGTTTGTCATGATAAAGCACATGAAATGAAATACAGGGTTTGTCCCCAGGGGTCACCCCCACCCCCTGGCATTTAAGAAAGTTCTAATATCTTGTAAATGGTCGAGATCCCCACCCCTAAACCATATATATTCTGGTTTGTCATGCTAAGATGGTTTGAATGAAATACAGGGTTAGTCCCCAGGGGTCACCCCCACCCTATGCCATTTAAGAAAGTTCTAATATCTTGTAAGTGGCCAAGATCCTTACCCCTAAACCATATATATTCTGGTTTATCATGCTAAGATGGTTTGAATAATATATAGGGTTAGTCCCCAGGGGTCATCCCGACCCCCTGCCATTTGAGAAAGTTCTAATATCTTGTAAATGGTCGAGATCCCCACCCCTAAACCATATATATTCTGGTTTGTCATGATAAAGCACATGAAATGAAATACAGGGTTAGTCCCCAGGGGTCACCTCCACCCCATGCCATTTAAGAAAGTTCTAATATCTTGTAAGTGGTCAAGATCCCCACCCCTAAACCATATATATTCTGGTTTGTCATGCTAAGATGGTTTGAATGATATACAGGGTTAGTCCCCAGGGGTCATCCCGACCCCCTGCCATTTGAGAAAGTTCTAATATCTTGTAAATGGTCGAGATCCCCACCCCTAGACCATATATATTCTGGTTTGTCATGCCAAGATGATTTGAATGATATACAGGGTTAGTCCCCAGGCATCACTAATGCATATAACTTTACTGGACCAAACCAATTTTCACTGGACTTTGCCCATTGTCAGGCGACCCTGGGAATTACGAATTATGGGAGCTTCGTTTGGGAGACTTCGTAACAGCATCCTGTTACAATCATTTCTTGTATGTATTATCATCTTATCTTTTCCAGAGGTTAAATATGCTGCAAAAGTATAAAGATGTCACTGAGAAACACATATCTGATAAAGATCCCTCCTGCTTGAACTTGAAGTCTGCCTCAGAAAGATCTCGAAGTGGTGGAAGAAAGTTGACATGCAAAAAGGACAAAAAGAGACAAAAGATAGCAAATGAATTTATAAAATAAATCTTGTATCAAAAGAAATATCATTGTATTACTAAATTTGATATTGTTCCTCAGTAAATTTGTATTCATTTAATTGTTTATACCAATTATAGGTGTGAGGGTAATATATATATTTACACGTATATACAATCAAGGACAATTGGTTTTTTGTGGAGAGGTGTCTGATTTAATAGCAGTCATGCAGCATCGTCGTATTTTCAGAAGTATTGCTATCATCCTGAACACAAGTTGGATCTAATAATGTCTTCACTCTTCTTGGGATATACTACTTTTAAGAAGGGCTTAACATTGGTCAGTCGTTTAATATTTAAAGGACTATTTGTTTAGAACTATTCAACATCTTCTTTCTGTTTGGTGATGCTTTCTGTGGTGGTAATAAAGTGTATGTCATAATTTTTATTCAAATTCATTGAATGATTTGTATTTTTATAGCTATTCACAAGAAGAAAAACTACAAGTAAGAATATATCAAAAAATGGCAGGTGTCCACTTGTATATCAATTTAGATAATTATGTTTAGTTATCTTGAAATACAATTGGACACACACAATAATTTCAGCTATTCCTTCTTGTAGTTTTTCTTGTTCCTAATAGATAAATACACATTTTTCAATAAATTTAACATTTAAATATGAGAGACACAGAAGCCAACAGGATCTTAAGATATGACATTTATGGTCTAGATTATTGACTGTACAAGCACGGAATGTTGTATCAGTAACAATTGATGTATTTATTTAGATGTCTCCAATTTAACTTATCTGTCTTGGTGAGAAAAAAAAACATTAAAAAAAAACCTGTACAGCCAGGCTGCCTGTCTACATCTAACAACAGCACAAAAATTGGAAAGCAGGTATAAATGTGTATGTAGCTTTATACTAAATTTTATTAATGAACTTTCAACTACTATTCAACCTTAAATCAACGTTGAATGGATGTTGGAACCTCAACGTTGAAATTTCAACGTTAATTCCAATTTTCAAAATCAAACATAAATTTGACATTGTTTCAACGTTGAGAAACAACCTTGTTTCAACGTTGAATCAACGTTGAGTGCCTGCTGGGTAAACTTCATATAAAATAAGATGCCTTTATATCACATTACAATAAAAATGATACTTCAGAAATTGTTTATAACTGACAATGAAGAAATAATCAATATACTTGCATAATATGGCCCCAACAAGTTGTAAACACGAGTGATGATGATCAAGCAAAAATAACTCTTGCAAGAATAAATAAGATCTCTTGTACAGAAAAAAATACTACAAAATCATATTAATGTTATTATTATGAATAAATACTTATTTCATTATTATATTTTATGTTATAACCTCAATAAAAAAAATTTTTTAAAGTGTGGACGATACGTCTCACAATGTGTGGCCGATATGTCCCATGGACGATGTGACGGTATGGCCGACACATCCTATGGCCGTCATGGAAGTATGGCCATCGCGTCTCGAAAGCCGCCCGATTTGCCTTTATCAGGAACGCTCAAGGATTTATAAGAACCGAAACACCTTAAGGGCATAAATGACCAAAAAGGACATAAAAATAATAGCCAAATCCATCAAAGGTCAACTTTTCCTGAGAAGTACCGATTATCAGGTTGTCTGCATATTGGTCTTTCTCTTTTTTAGTCATGGCGTTGTCAGTGTATTTTCGACTTATGAGTTTGAACGTCCCTTTGGTATCTTTCGCCTCTCTTTGTCTGCATATTGATATTGTAAACTATTCGCTGCCAGTCACAATATGAAGCTGTTTGTCGAGTGATCGCTGCAAACTAGTTCAAAAAGTCTTCATATTATGTCGAGCAGCTATTATTTTACAATATGAATATGATGAAAATCTAATAATCGATTTATCGGATTGTACTTGAGTATTTTGCTTGATAGAAACAAGTGTTTTTCTTTGTTTCACCAGCAAACTGGAAGATGACTTGATAGGTTCGGGTCAAACGTATCAACGTCGGTTCATTCATAATGACGTCGGTGATATGTCTGGGTCAACGTTATTTAGGCCGGCTTAACGTATATGCAATTTTTATGAAGAGCTGAGCAGACTGATACAGACAGTGGGAACGGTATAGGTATCGATCCAGTGCAATACAAAAAATGATAATGCGCTTTTCTTGATTAACCTTCATCAGGAACGCTCAAAGTCGAATATTTGAAAGCCAAATCAATCAAAGGACAACTTCGCCTGTTGGAGTTGAAACCTTAGTTTCATTCAAATCTCTGTTTATAAACGGACAATTTAAGTAAGTCATGCTATAATAAAGTCAGTACTACTAGCTGACGGTACCATCGAGAACTGATAGTTCACAAGCAGCGACCCAGTGCAATGAAATAAAATGATAATAACACTTTGTAAATTGCATGCGTCCAATACGCTTTCTTGATTTACCTTCATCAGGAACGCTCGAAGCCGAACATTTGAATGTATACATTTGAATGTATAACAACCTAAACAGTTTGAGAGATTTATAACAAAAAGGACCTAAAAATAATAGCCAAATACATCTAAGGTCAATTGATCTGAGGGAGTTAAACCTTAGTTTCTTTTTAATTTCTTTATTAATCAATGGACAATTTAAGAACGGTTTGTTATTAATGATGTCAATACCGAAGTACTGACTATTGAACTGATGACACACTGAGGGACAGATAGTTCACCAGCAGCGGTATCGACCAAGTGTTGTCGTTAATTTAGAAAGTTCATGCGTCCAAAGCGCTTTTCTGGATTTACCTTCACTCAAAGCCGAATATTTGAAAACCAAGGAGGTATATAAGTACTGAAACCTCGGACTGTTCAACCTCATATGTTTTTTTCCTCCTGCTTTTATATTGTCTGTATCTGTGACAGAATCGTGGAAAAAGTCTTTCCAGTTATGAGCATTTGTCGGAACGAATCTGATAACTCTATCTGATCAATTTGGGTCTATTTGACTTCCAATTTCCGTATGTATTTTCTACTAGATTTCTTTACATTGGCAAAAATGCCACGCATGTGAACATGCGTCACACATGCGTTCCACATGTGTGTCACACGCATGTGAAAGAGACGTTTCATGCCACGCATGTGACACATGTGTGAAAAACACATGTGATACGCATGATACACACATGTGATCATGCGTTTCACATGTGAATTATATGCGTAAGGAAATACACCTGTGATACATGCGTGATTACTACATGTAAAAGACATGGTGCCTGTATTAAATAATTTTCGAAATGTCCTCCTATTTGTCCAATTACCATGATTGTTTACATGTATTTCAGTTCTCATGTGAATTACATGCAATATCTAACACATTTTTCTAACACATGCGTGATTACTACATGTGTTTTCTCTGGCAAACACAGGCAAATTTTGTTCACGTAAATTTCATGTAAGATTCACCTCAGACAAGCTTATACATGAAACTCTCGTGCAATTAATGTTAAATTTTTCATGTGAAACTAACGTGAATCAAGCTTTCATGTTAATTTTTCTAAAATGAAATTAAGGTGAATTGAGCATCAATCACACAAATTCACAGTATTTGAGCATATTTTAGATAAGTTAATACTAATCTAGTACACATTCTATTTTGATATATATAAATATTCTTCTTGGTCTTGACTATGTGTTCGTACTTCCATTATATTTTACTTTCTTGATCCTAAACAATACAAAAAATATTTATCTATCAACTCCCAACTCACAATATCTCCAATGTAAGAGATAAGATGCAATAAAACAAAGAAGGCAAGCAAATATCCAGGTCACCTTAGTTCACTCCTAGAATTTTTTTCGGTTATGTTCAAGTCTCAATACTTTTTTTAAAAGTGATGTAAGGATTGGTGATTTATTTATAGAATATGTATGCACTAATGTATATTTCATTTTTAATATGTATGTACAAGTCATTTTGTGGTTATCAGTCATGAGACAATCCAATCACATTATGGAAATTGTCTTACTTGCAAAAGATGCCAATTTTTCTTTTGAAAGTTTGGAAGAAAAAAAGTAGTTCACCCTGCCACATATTCATGTGCCTGTTTCAAGCCAGGAACCTTTTCAGTGGTTGTCTAAAGTCTCATCCTAATAAAAAAAAAATATTTAAAGAATTTGGTGTTGATGGCAGCTCTTTGATTGGTACAGAGTCTGGTTAATTAAGTAGATCATGACATTGTTTAGACACCTGTTCATTGTTGAGGACTGTATGTTAGCATCTTAATGCCTTTCATGTGTTTTTGTTGTGTAGCTGTCTGATTTATTTATACCTCATATCTCATTGTATTAATAAACTGAAATAGAAAGTTCTGTGAAATATATTTTGATATACCATATTGAAAGTCTTGCTATTATTTACAACCATTAATATTTCCTTCTTATTTCATATATGTATTTCAGTTTTATATTTTAACACCAATCTTAAGGTTAAGGCAAAAAGAAAACAAATGTTGACAAACAGCAGGCATATACCATTAGAAGATCTCAAAGTTTGGCTGCACAATAAACTAAAAATTCTTGTTATTTCAAATATTTATATAAAATTCAGTTTAAAACATGCATTTTCCATTTTTAGAGTGTAATTGTCATGTTGGCACAATAATTTGAATTTGAATTGTATTATATTCTGAGAGTACTTGTTGAAAAAATATACACAATATTTAATTCCATGTGTTTTAGATTTCTTGAATACACCACTCCCATATAAATTATAATGACTACATGTCTGTTATTAATGTTTAAGAGTTCTCTCCTGCATGTAATTGCTGTAATTGCTATTTGTACCCAAGGCTTCTTTCATACAGTTGCACATATCCTTCTAAGATGTTGCTTGAATGATAAAATCCTGTAATACATTATCAGCCATCAGACTCTTGGAATACAGTTGCTGTAATAAAAAAAATAAACTGTAATCACAGAGATATGTCTCGCTTTTTGGTAATTTCGATAATGCAAATGTTGAAATTAAAATAGCAACACTTTAACAATTAAGATTTGCAAGTATTCAAAGTCAATGAACCATGACTGAAGGTACAGGGCAAAACAATCTCGATGGAAATTAGATGTGCCATTGCTAATACAACGCAAAACCTAAACACAAACTAATACATGTAAACTAAGAAAATTTTAAAGTCAATAAACGATAACTTAGGGGGCGGGTTCAAATAATCTCCATGGTAATGAGATGTGCCAATGCTAATACAACTGCATACCAAATATCATTGACTTACCACTAATGGTTTCCCATGAGCCGACCTAATCACAAACTAATACATGAAAACTAAGCAAAAGTTTCAAAGTCAATAGACCATGACTGAGGGGGCAGGGCCAAATAATCTCCATGAAATGAGATATGCCAATGCGTACACAACTGCATACCAATTATCATTAACTTACCACTAGTGGTTCCCCATAAACTGACCTAGTCACAAACTAATACATGAAAACTAAGCAAAAATTTAGAAGTCAATAGACCATGACTGAGAGGGCGGGGCCAAATAATCTCCATGGAAATGAGATATGCCAATGCTTATACAACTGCATACCAATCATAATTAACTTACCACTAGTGGTTCTCCATAAACTGACCAAATCACAAACTAATATGGTCACTTAAGTCCTCTTCCCACCTGGCAGTAAAACTGTTGCTTAAGTGAGGCGTCCGTTTGGTTGTGCTGGATGATCAAGTACACAGCCACGTCAGGTCAGAATGGAACGTGTAGAGATAGTGCCACGCTCACTGCACGTTAAGAACCCTTGCAACAGCTATTTGAGGGATCCGTAGGTGACCTGTTGCAAAGCAAATTTTCTGTCCATATCCAATATACTTTGTTTTTTATTTCTAATCTTCTCCTTTTACTCCACAGGACCAGATGTGGAGTAAAAGGAGAAAATTAAAAATAAAAAAACAAAGTATCATCATATCAATACCAAGCTATGACAATGTCTCACGACTGTCATACAGGTGAGAGGTTTAGCTAGCTATAAAACCAGGTTTAATCCACCATTTTCTACAAAAGGAAATGCCTGTACCAAGTCAGAAATATGACAGTTGTTTTAACATTCGTTAGATGGGTTTGAGCTTTCCGTTTTGATTTTCCCTTGGAAATAGATATTTTTTATTTTTTTTTATTTTTCACATACTATGGTCGATAAGGGCAAAAGAGATTACAAGCATTTGCTGTAAATATTTATGATATCAAGAACAGTAATTGGTACAAACGGGAAAAAAAGTCCGTAACACTTTTAGATTTCGGAATAAAAGAGGGCCAAAATGCAGAATGATCGACACGGTCAACACCTCCCTCCCCCTGAGTGGAGGGGATATAAACAATTAGATGTCAAATCATTTGCCTGAAAAGGCATTCAGCAAGTGTAATTATATTATATTTTTGAAAAATATTGTTCAAACATTTGTTACAACTGTCAAACATTTGTAATAACTGTCATATACTTGTAATAACTGTCATACATTTATAACTACTGTCATACATTTGTAATAACTGTCATACATTTTATTACAATTAAACACCGACGAAGAGAAGAGATTTCATTATATACATTTCGTTCTTTCTTTCAAAATATCATATGAATACTATTCTACAACGAGTTTGCAATAAAACAAACGTTTCAATAATCATTTCGCTTAAATCAGGCTATTGTACAATCAATTCATATAGGTTGCAATTCTGTAAATATAGACAATGCAATTTCCCATAGGAACTCCCTTTGCGGCTAAAACTGTGACACTTTTACTATGAAGTTTCGTGAAAAATAATATCCTAGAACGGAAAGTTTATATGCACTACTATTTTATTCAAAGGTCAAAATATAGGGCTGTGCGGCATATTTCAACATTTATATGCCCTGAACTTCTAAGAGTTTAAACTTATACTAAAATTCTATACTACCCTTACCTCCATTTTTGGACCTCCTAAGAATTAAAATTTAGGCGCTACCATGTTTTTCTATACTGGTTACATTCCCAAGTGATGTCTCTATGAAATGAATTACAGAGATCATAAATGGGAACCAGTACGTTAACAAATTAACATATCTATGAATATTATATATCTCCCCAAAAGAGGCGTGGTTTGAGAAACAGCTGTATTTACAAAGTGCAACCTATAGCAGTTCTCGATTTACATGTGATGTCATCTTAGTAAAATCATGGACCAGAATTATGTTTCCTGTGGGTGCAGTATCTTGCTCTCATGTTTTATATTTCATTTTGAAATATAATGTTTTGATTATATATTCATTTATCCTGATTAAATCAGATTCATAGATATTTGATTAAAAAGTTTAAAATAAATATTTATATAAATGTAGTTTTTAAAAGTCAAAAATAGCCTATTTTATAATAGATAAATTCATTTTATAAGTGTGCGTTTATCTGGTCGTCACACGGAAATTAATTTAATTAAAGTACTTGTTTGGCACTTCAGTATACATTGACCTTCCTCGTTTTATCTTTAAGTTGAAGAAACGTGGATAAAATGCCTCAAGTCATTGTTTATTTTTTATTACTGGATTTATTTTCTGTAACTTTGCAAATATCAGGTAAGGAACATTTAGCTCTGATAAGATCTTACAACATTTGTACTATAATTGCTAAATTGAGATTACAACATTAAAATTTACTAGCATGATAAGATATGTCCATATATTTTCATTCCAGCATAAGATATGTCCATATATAGTCATTCCGGCTTACAAATCTGTTCTTGTCTGTAAAAATATCAATTACAAAACTAATTGCGTATATCACTGGATACAGAAATATGCAACGATTTAAAAAAATGTTATCTGTCACTGGGAACAATTAAAAATGGAAAGGAAAAAAGGAAATGGCAAATTTACGAAAAGGAGATTGAGATCTAGAAATAAATCATATATTTACGTGTCTGTCCCCAGTCAAAAACCTTGACTGTGGATGTTTTATGTTACATTTATATCTTGATGCGTTTTTGTTTTGGAGATATGGAGTGGATTCTGAACACTTTGTTTAATTTATGCAAATGCTTAGGGACGATTTAAAGCTTGAATTGGCGGATTGTTTAGACACCAGTCTCTTGTTGAAGATGTCGTCCATCTAGATGTCTTCTGTGTTTTTGTTATCATTGGGTTGTTGTCTTATTGACGTATACCTCACATCTTCTTTCGTTTTTAATTCTTTAATGCATTAGACTTGTTGTTTTACGGCTGATCTGCTAGGATTCAATTTTAATCCAGGAGGTGGGTTTCATAAACATGATAAAAGCATAATTTCGCATGAAAATTCTCTATACACAATTATTCCTACCAAGCTTTAAGGTATCTGCACCGTTACAAATTTATTAGATATGTGGTATGATTGCTAGTTCGATAACTTTCCACCAAAGCCAAAATGAGAAAGATAATGGATATACCACGTGAAATAGTGGTTCAATATTCACCGTTCGTCTTGCACATATTCACAACTGCTGGTCTGATATTAGTGTAAAGCAGTTATGAAATAAGAGATTGAACTATTGGTCCTCAATAATATCCGCAACCAGCGGTTTTTCAGGCACGGAATTCAATAAGAGGGGTTCATAAATCTGTGATCTTAAAGTAAGGGAATGAAAATGTCAGCAAAACCTGTCCAACGGTTTTCATTTCCGTATATAGATACAGTGTACGTATATGCAGTGTATAATTGATGATTTAAATTCACTACTTTAAAAATGAAATTTTTATATATTTTTCATTCAAGTGTCACATCCTTCACGAATGCACTGGCGTATGAACCGGTGGGAACAAGAAAGAGCAACTGTCACCCACCATTTTGACAAATTAAAAAAATATTTAAAAACAAAGAGAAATGAAAGAGTGAAACGACTTACTCCTATAAAAATAAGGAAATGCAGTATAATTACCAATGAGACCTATCCACCGGAGTTCAAATGAATATTAGACTATAGAAAGTTTTTTTTTCTTGTCACTTTCAAAAGTAATATTTAAGAAATATACTTGACAAAACATGTGCAGTTGACACATACAATAAAACGGGTTAGCCATTTTATACTGTAAACAGATAATGGATGTAAAGGGGGGAGGGGTTGAAATTAGAAATTATGCTTTATGTAACAAGACGTAGAATTCAGAAATTTCTTAGAAATTTACTTCATAAATGAATATCTGACAGACGCATGGGATCGAATGTTTCACTTAAGGTATTAACTAGAAAGATGCTGCCTTACCTTGTGTGTCGATTTTGTCATCATAGGAGTAAACACATTTTTTTCTAAAGGTTATTGATGTGTAGAAAAGGGCTATTAACTCACAAACTAAATAAAAGTAAGTTTTTGAGTCAATGAACCCAATTTACACACCTTTTTTGGACATAAACATTTCATTCGAATAAATCAAGAACTAAAGTAAATTATGCCGTAGGTTTCGGAAATGTATATTTGTCCTAAAAGCAGATTAAATGACAAGGGCGGCGATCGTCAAACAGCAAACACAGTTTTGATTATCTCCGCCGCTTCACTGAGACAATAAAAGAAAGGCGAAAGATACCAAAGGGACACTCATCGAAAGTCGAAAATAACTGACAACGCCATGACTAAAAAAGAAAAAGACAAATAAACAACAGTTCACAAAACACAACATAGAAAACTGAAGACTGATTAACACGAACCCCACCATATCTTCGTATTATGCTTGACACTAAACAAGAGAAGTTCAAGTAAAAGTATCAACAAAACACAGAATGATAAAGCAACAAAAATATATAAATTTCTTTCAAGCAAAATAAAATGGACCTTATTTTAACATAAACATTTCATTTGAATAAATCAAGAAGACCGCACATATATGTGCAACAGTGCAAATAAAGACTACATAATCTATAATATCTTATAATATTTTTTTTACATAGAAAATTCTGATAACGAGTACTTGTTTTGTCTCGCCTCCACGAAATATAGTGGAGGCGAGATGTATGCGTGCTGTTTACGACGCTGGCACCGTCAACAATTTGATAAAGTTTGTGATTAGGTCAGTTTATGGGGAATCACCATGGGTAATCCAATGTTATTTTGTATGCATTTGTAGAAGCATTGGCACATCTGATTTCCATTTTGATTGTTTGTCTCTGCTCCCTCAGTCATGGTCAATTGAATTTTAAACATTTGCATAGTTTACATTCTAAGTTTGTGATAAGATTAGTTTTAGATGATCCACAATGGTACGTTAATGATATTTGGTATACAGTTGTAGCAGAATTAGCACATGTCATTCCCATAACGATTACATGGTCCCTCAATTATAGTTCATTGACGTTTGATATTTAGTTCGCTTATTAAAATTTGAGATTAGGTAAATTTTTAAAAGGAGAACCAGACTTGAAATATGAAAAGTCACTAATATTTGGAATGTACAACAATTTACTAGTATTGGGATAGCTCATTTCCATGACGAGTATTTAGACTGTTCATTGTTCGTTGACTTTGAATGTTTCGCATAGTTTATATATTAAAGTATCGCCATTTGAATTTCAATATTTGCATTAACTTCCAAAATAACATACATGTAAAGACAAGATTTTTCTTTGTGTCAGCAATTTATACTGTTTAAGTATTTTGATCTCATATTTATCCCTGGAAAGACCTTTTATTTTATATCGGTGTCTTGGGGCTTTAGGTTCAGTCATCTAAACTACTTCAGACTTGTTGTGTCCATGATGGCATTATATTTGCTATACTAAAAGTCTACAAAGTTGATAGTGTTGAAAATAGATACGTTTGGGTTCAAATAATCGTTTTTTTAATAAAACAAATCAAAGAAAACAGGGAGATTTTTAAACTGATGCTATTGGTGAAGTGACATCTTGAATAACAACAAAACTGTATTATACACATCACAAACTTGATTGTACAAGGAAACTGACAAATTTCCATTACCAGAAAGTAGTATTTTGAGGCAGAAAGTAAGATTTTATCATAGTTCTCCGAAAATAGTAAACAGGAAAATATGTCAAATGTAACTCTATTTTAAACAAACTTGATTGTATAAGGAAACAGATAAAATTTCACGTCCAGAAATTATTCATATTGATGCAAAAGTAAGATTTTATCATGAAATCTCCGAAACCAGGAAACTGGCAAAAATTTCAAATGTAATTCAAGATCTAAAATATATACTGAAAAGGTAAAAACTATCTAAAATGTTTCATGACGAACACTATTAATGAAGTATGTTTTAGTTTAAAGCATCGTTTGAAAAAAAAGTCATCCAAAACTGGAAAAGTAAATAATATGTACATTGTGATTTTTTTCTTCAAAAAATCAGTTGTGAAGACTTGAATGGATAGAATTCAACATTTCGTATAGCTATGTATAAATTGATCAAAATATAGAGACTGAGAAGTAGTGGGAAGAAAATATTGTTGATGCAGATTACATTGAGTTATTGGAACTGTATACATTTTGCTATTATGCAGATTATAGCTTGTAGATTCAGATTCAAGGGTGGTATAATATCTGTTATAAAATCCGGCTACTGACTCATTGTAGGTATATTGAAATAAGGAGACTTGGTATTACGACCAATGACATAAGCAACAATTCATCACCTTACGCGGCCCTTCAACAATGAGCAATACCCATACCGTAGTCAGCTATATAAAGCCCCGATTTGACACTAGGCGAAAAAAATTCAAACGCTAAAACCCAAAGCGAGATCAAAAGTATACTTTATCCTACTCTACTGAAATATTGTGTTACAATTATAAAAAAAACCAGGTTTTCACAGGAGAAAAAAAAAACATAAACATAAAAAAAAAGTTTCACCTATGACAGAAAGCCTTCAAAGACAATTACTGAATCCCAGGCACCAATATTGCTTTAACGGTACAAACATTGCTTTTGTTTCTGAAAAATCTAAAACATAACTAAATGTACAGTTATGAATGTATGAGTAATCCTATATCCTGTCGATACTGTTTACTGATATTTACCACCGCACCAGGTCATGCGTTTCACAGACTGTTTATGCCGTCTTGACTCTAAATCCGTTGGTTGAGTACTGACTGATACTTTAGTCTGAGAGAACATGATTAATTTATTAGTTCAAAGTGGCTTTTAACATTTAGCTTTAGTAACTGCGAGTACTCTTATATCAGTGCTTTGCGTCTATTTTTTTTATGTTAGCTGTCTTTTTGTGAGACGTAATGATCAATTGAGTTAAGCGATTTGCAACTGATATTACAGATTTTTCTCATGTTGTTCTGCAACACCACTGTACCAGGTATGCTCTGGCATTGCAATACAAATATACAAAATGGTCCTTTTGGATATTGTGCTCTTGGCTTGTTTTGGTACTTATACACCCTTGGCTTTCAAATATTTGGCTTCGAGCGTTTCTGATGAAGGTAAATCCAGAAAAGCGTTTCGGACGCATACTATTATATAAAGTATTGTTTTCATATTGTATGCATACAACATAAATGTACTATAATATGGTTCTGAATGTCCTTTTGTCACAAGTTTTTGAGAGAAAATAATTCAAAAATCTGCTAAATCCTTTCAAAAAGGAGTCCAACAGCAATGTTTTGGGTTGAATAACTCTTTAAGTTAAACATAAATATATATTGCTAAAATGGTGAATAATTCTAATTATTTAGTCTTTGGGATATTCATATTTACTATCTGTCATCGACTTCTGATGATTGACTTGGTTAGTCCTATTTTTGCCTAATTTTGATTTGTATAAATGCCTTTACAAATTCAATACAAATTAAATTAATATAAGTCTCTTCCATATATAATATAAAAAAGTATATTCAAAATGATGAATTTACTCAACAGTAAATCTGAATTAGAAATACTAGTTTATCTAGTTAAATAACACACGATGAACCTGAATAAAAGTATATTTAAACTGACCTAAATGACTGTTAACTTCCTTGATTATAAAACAAAAATAACAAAACGCTCAAGAATGTCTTTATGATGTTATTAGCATCGGAATTAGTCATCATTTTAGTGATTTATGTAAATGCAATATCGGGTAAGTGCTCTTTTGATCTGCTTTGTTCCAATACCAATCATTTAATGGTAATATTCTATACAAAGCACAAAAATGTCGCCATTCATCTCAAAATCTAACCACAACTTTAAACAGACTTATTCACAAAAGATATATAGTTACGATACTGTTGTTAAGTCGTAAAGATAGCACTTTGAAAAAATAATATCGATTCACTCACAGGGTTTTTGCATCGGGAATAAACACAATTATTTTAAAACCAGTTGTTGGCATGATACAGATTGTGTTATTCTCGTATAATTTATGATGTCATACATGATACTAACGGGAAGGATTGTGGTTGATTTTCATATGATGAAGACATACTCTTTTGGTCAGTGTAATGGAGGTCTGGAGAGGGCATGTCAGTGACTGCTAGTAGTCCTTTGTTAATTTAAAGTGGATCATTGTCATTTTACTTTGTTTCTTTTGTTACCTATTCTTACATCAGACTCGGACTTATTTTAAACTAAGTTTTACTTTGCATATTGCTGTGTGTGTGTTTATTCTACATTCGCTAGAGGTATAGAGGAGGGTTGAGATCTCACAGAACATGGTTAATCCGACACATTTTTGCGAGTTTCCCAAGTGAGGACCTCTAGCCTTTGTTAGTCTTCTGTGTAATTTTACTTTTGATTCATTTGTATGTTTTGGAGTTTAATGTGGCGTCCATTTTGCTGAACTTGTAAACCTCCGGATGCGGGATTTTCTCGCTGCGATGAAGACTCATTGGTGGTCTTGGGCTGTTTTCTGCTCTTGTGTCGGGTTGTTGTATCTTTGACACATCCCGCGTTTTCATTTTCGTTTCTAAGAATAGCAAAAAGTTTAAACTCACGTTCATTTACAAAATTAGTTATTGCATATATCAATCCAAATTTATATGAAGACTAGTGTAA
Source organism: Mytilus californianus (assembly GCF_021869535.1). Taxonomy (NCBI): domain Eukaryota; kingdom Metazoa; phylum Mollusca; class Bivalvia; order Mytilida; family Mytilidae; genus Mytilus; species Mytilus californianus. Next base: position 35,711,764 of record NW_026262723.1, on the reverse strand, counting down.
CAGTTTTGGTACTTACAATACCTGTTGAATATAAGATAAGGATATATGAAATAATTTCAAATGATTCAAGTACCCACCAGAATCCAAACGAAGCGAATTTGAATGCATGTAACAAAAGTCACCATACGACCTTCATAACGTACAATTAGCTATAATAGGACCCGATATGACAAAATATGAAACAATTCAAATGATAGAACCAACAGCTTGTTTTATGACAAAACAATAACAAACAAACATGACAAACAGCAACCAATCACATTCACTGATTAATAGGCTCCTTCCTTTGAAAGGCTCCTCTAACCTGCGACGGTGGTGTAACAGCAAAACATAAGAACATCTGCAATTAATTTTAGTCATTATCATTGTTATGTTCTTTTCATAGTTTGAATTAAACTAAAGAGGTACATATGTAGCTGCATATCTCTTAACAAAACACAGGTATAATTAAACATATCCAAATAACACATCATCATAGTATACTCGCAATTCCGTGCAAAAACTGGCACGGTTGAAATACTTAACATAGAAATCATATTACTAAAAGATATGTATGATCTTAAGGGAACATTGACTAGTTGCACCATAGCAGATGAATCGTTCGATATCTAACAAAGCGAACAGATTATTTATCTTATTAATTGCTCAAATTTGATTAAATATTCATTGGAAAGGAAGGAAAAAGCTTTTTTAATTAACTACGAAACACAGAATCATCATACACACTTTACAAAACTCAAAGCAATGGAATATTTATTGACGTCATTTACCTCAAAGATACTATGACGGTCGTATATTTAGTTGAAATTAAACAATAGAAATTAAACTCTGTATTTGAAAAGATTAGAAACGACTTAGTTGTTCTTTTTGGATTATTTTCATCTATTTCTATGTTCTTAAAAGTTAAATGCAACTGTAAAAAAAATGTCGTTCAGACATTCACATTGGTTTATAAACAGTGATTTTCTTAAAAGTATAAATCATAAATATATTTCATAATTAAAAACCAATTGTTCAGAGAACAATTGAAGGTCTTTCCACATCAATTTTCTAAATAATTGATAAGGAGCTAATTCCGGTTTACTCAAAGTTACTTTTGGCATCCAATCATAGATTTCTTCATAATGATCAATAAATATATCGTTTCTATATACTTTTGCCTGAAATAAGGGAGATAATTGCCAACTCCCGGTTTAGAAAATGTCACTTCCGGTCTTAAATGATAGCTTTATTCACACTATTTCCAAAAATACATAGTTTGTATATACTTATGCCTGTAATATGGAAATAATTTGCTACTTTCGGTTTATAAAATGTCACTTTCGGTCTCAAATGATAGGTATTATAGGTTTATGTATGCCAATTAAAAATATATATGGTTTCTAGGTACTTTTCTATAAAGTGTATGCAAACATGACTTCTTCCGGTTTACTCAAGGTTACTTCCGGTTAATATTTTTCAAGGTCATATGTCACCCAACATTTTGCAAAAGATCTTATGGCTTTATCATGTACCAATCTGAAGTAATAATCAGTTTACCTTAAAATAAAATATTAAGGGGCAATAACTCCTATAAGATATCATTGGATTGTTTCAGGCCAAATATATCATATCTTCACCACTATGAAGCAAACATTTTGCACTGGTTCTTTTATATATAACTTTAAAAGTGTCAGAGAAAATGCAAAAACAAGCAAAAGTCAAAATTGAGAACATGACCTTGACCTTTGACCTTGACCTCATTTTCTTAGTTAGGACCCAATGACCTCAAATAAAAAGACTAGTTTTATACTACTACTAGTTTATGAGATACAAAAACATAAAGGTAGATTACTCATATAAGATTTCACCAGATCGTTTCGATCCAAATCAGCCAAAAATTCCTGAGGATGTAATGAACAAATATGAAAAAGAATTTTGTTGTTATCTTTTTTTGGTTATGGAGGAGAAACACTCACAAAAAAAAAGTGTTTGGGGAGATAACTCTAACAATGAAAAGTCTTCTGCTAAAAAAAGGTGAGTTGCAAAAGCTCAATAACTGTTCGATATAATATCCAAAATATCTAAGCGACATCTTGCGAAACAAATTTATACCGCAAGAAAAAGGGTTTGGCGGAAGAAGAAGAAAAAATAATAATTAAAAACCAATTGTTCTCTTTTCACATCAATTTTCTAAATAATTGATAAGAAGCTACTTCTGGTTTACTCGAAGCTACTTTTGGCGTCCAATCATAGGTTTCTTCATACTGATTCAATAAATTTGTGGTTTCTATAAACTTTTGCCTGAAATAAGGGAGATAATTGCCAACTTCCGGTTTAGAAAATGTCATTTTTGGTCTCATATGATAGCTGTATTTACACTGATTCCAAAAATAAATGGTTTATATATACTTTTGCCTGTATAAGGGAGATAAATGGCTACTTCCGGTTTAGAATATGTCAATTCCGGTCTCAAATGATAGCTTTATTCTGACTGATTCCAAAAATATATAGTTTGTATATACTTATGCCTGTAATAAGGAAATAATTTGCTACTTCCGGTTTTAGAAATGTCCCTTCCGGTCTCAAATGATAGGTTTATGTATGCCCATTTGAAAAATATATGGTTTCTAGGTATTTTTCCATTAAATAAGTGCAAAAATGACTACTTCCGGTTCACACAAGGCCACTTCCGGTTGATATTTTTCAAGGTCACATGTCACTTAACATTTTGTAAAAGACCTACTTGCTTTATCATGTACAAATCTGAAGTAATAATCAATTTACCTTAAAATAAAACATTTCAGGGGCAATAACTCCTATGAGATGTCACTGGATTGTTTGAGACCAAATGTATCATATCTTCATCACAATATAGCAAACATTTTGCACTAGTTCTTTTATATATACCGTTAAAAATATCAGAGAAAATGCAAAAATAAGCAAAAGACAAAATTTAAGAACCTGAACTTGACCTGTGACTTTGACATCATTTTTTAAGTTAGGACCCAAGGACCTCAAATAAAAAGACTATAGGTTTATACGGCTTACGGTTTATGAGTTACAAAATCATAACGGCAAATTTATTTGATAAAGGTAAATAACTCCTATAAAATTTCACCGGATCGCTTCGATCCAAATCAGCTAAAAATTTCTGATGATGTAACGAACAAATATGAAAAAGAATTTTGTCGTTATCTTTTTTGGTTACGGAGGAGATACACTCACAAGAAAAACAGTGTTTGGGGAGATAACTCTTACAATAAAAAAGTATTCGCCTTAACGAGATAAGTTTTAAAAGCGCAATTACTGTTCGATATAATATCCAAAATATCTAAGCGACATCTTGCGAAACAACTTTATACCGCAAGAAAAGGGTTTGGCGGAAGAATAAAAAAAAAAAATAAAAAAAATAATAATTAAAAACCAATTGTTCAGAGAACAATTGAAGGTCTTTCCACATCAATTTTCTAATTTATTGATGAGAAGTTACTTCCTGTTTACTCAAAGTTACTATTGGCGTCCAAGCATAGGTTTCTTCATACTGATTAAATAAACAAATGTTACTTTATATTTTTGCCTGAAATAAGGGAGATAATTGTCAACTTCCGGTTTAAAAAATGTCGCTTCCGGTCTCACATAACGGCTTTATTTACACTGATTCCTAAAATATATGGTTTCTATATACTTTTGCCTGTAATAAGGGAGATATTAGGTACTTCCCGTTTAGTTAAGGTCACTTCCGGTCTCAAATGATAGGTTGATGTATGCATATTTAAAAAATATATAGTTTCTAGGTACTTTTCCATGAAATAAGTGCAAAAATGGCTACTTCCGGTTTACTCAAGGTCACTTCCGGTTGATATTTTTCAAGGTCATTTGTCAACCAACAGTTTGCAAAAGACCATATGGCTTTATCATGTACCAAGTTGGAGTAATAATCAATTAACCTTAAATTTAATCATTTCAGGGACAATAACTCCGATAAGATGTCATTGGATTGTTTCAGACCAAATGTATCATATCTTAATCACAATTAGGCAAACATATTGCACTAGTTCTTTAACATATATCTTTAAAAGTGATAGAGAAGATCAAATAACAAGGAAAAGTCAAAATTTAGAATATGACCTTGACCTTTGACCTTGGCCTCAATTTCATTTAAATGAACCAAAAACCTCAAATCAATATGCCTTAGGTCTCTATCACTTAACAACCATGATATATATTTATATATCCCTTATGTCAAATACAGAAGGGGAAATAACTCTCATATGGAGTTTTCGTATCGCTTCCGTCAAAATTGGACAAATCATCCTGAGGATATAACGAGCAATTTGGTAAAATAAATTTGTCGCTTTCTTTTACAGTTACGAAGGAGATGCACTCACAAGGAAAACAGTGTTAGGGGAGATAACTCCTATAAAGAAAAGTATTCGGTTAAGCAGGGTCAATTTCAAAAGCGCAAAAGCTGTTCGATATAATATGCAAAAAATCTAAGCGTCATCTTGTAAAACCACAATACCCCGCAAGAAAAAAAGTGGCGGAAGAAGAAAAAAATAATCATCAGAACAAATACAATAGGTCTTTTCCACAGAAAAGTGGAAAGACCTAATAAATATAAATCTTTCCCCTCCGAAACATGATTAATTGACTTTTTTGATTGATTGATTGGTTGGTTGGTTGATTGGTTGGTTGGTTGGTTGGTTGACTGACATATTAATTAAACACATGGGATAGGGTCTCTTGGAACAAGCGAAAAAGAAACAAATGCGATCTTAGACCCCGTATTAAACAGATTTATTGATTAGTTGGTTGGTTGGTTGGTTGATTGATTGATTGAATAATTGATTGATTGATTGATTGATTGATTGATTGATTGAAATTTAGCATTACACTCTCTCTCTTAGCGAGGCCTAAGACTTAAAGTCAATATTCTGACCGACGACGTGGCTGCGTACTTATACATCCTGCACTCCCAAACGGACTCGTACTTCATGGTTTCTTTTATGTGTTGTGAGTGCATTTTGTTTGACCTTGTAGGAAAAAACAGAGTAACATTTTGTCTTGGAAGTTTCACTTTCTATATTTGGATATGGAATGTTTTATTCTAATTTTAGGGCCGCGCGCGCGAGGGTGTTTTGAAGTCACGTGACGCTCAAATATATATATATATATATATAGTCTGAATATTAATTTCTTTTCAGGGGAGACCGTTACAGGGCACATGTGTATTGATCGAAGAAACACGATCACTATTGGTTTTATTATTTACAGGTCATTGATGACGGATCATGCATGCATCTTACGTACACATCTTTACGGGAGCACAGATTTGTATTTTAATGCATGTTTAGAAATTTGATTGTAGGAATTCAGCAATATTTACGAATTTGGGAGCAATTTCTACGTCATTGAATTTTATTTCTCAATCAAGCGGACCGCGCCTATCGGGAACTTTTTTTCTTGATTCATTTTATATTTTACAGGTTACCTATTGTCGTTCAATACATTCACACAAACATAATGCTGTTATTTTAGTAATTTAACAAATCGTTCATCGATTTATTTCAGAAAACACATGAATTGGAGCAGATTTTTGCAGGGATGAATTTCTATTTAAGAAGTTTGTTTATAAGAAGGATTGCATTTTTACAGTAAAATGTACAGGACTTAACTTCAAGGCGAAATGGGATTCCTCCAAATAGAAAGAAAAAAAGAAAACATGATAGTTGCAAAGTTTGGGGCTATAATAAGTTCATTTTGTTCATTTTACCGTTTCAGTGGCATGGAACCCCTAAAACAATGATGCGTACAATTTCGATAAAAATTTTCCAGTTATATCATGTCGCGACTAACATTTTGGTCAAATTTTTTATAAGGCTTACGATTCATGTGTTACAAAAACATAACGACAAATTTATTTGGTAAAGGCAGATAACTCCTATAAGATCTCACTGGATCGCTTCGATCCAAATTAGCCAAAAATTCCTGAAGATGTAACGAGCAATTTGTAAAATGAATTTTGTCGATATCTTTCTTTGTTACGAAGGAGATGCAATCACATGATAAACAGTGAATAGGGAGATAACTCTTACAAAGAAACTTGTTCGGCTTAGCAGGGTGAAATTTAAAAGCGCATAAACTGTACGATACAATGTACGAAATATCTAAGCGACATATTGCGAAACAAAAATTTAAAAATTTGGCGGAAGAAAAAAAAAATAATAATCAGAACAAATACAATAGGTCTTTTCACAGAAAAGTGGAAAGACCTAATAATAATCAGAACAAATACAATAGGTCTTTCCACAGAAAAGTGGAAAGACCTAATTATTAAAAGCAACTGCAGACATTTTTGTATTTACTGGAAAACATTTCATTCAATTCGGACAAAAAATAACTAGTCAGAGTAGATTTTTTTTAAATGCGTTTTTATATGAAATATGTAGCAGAGTTTCCAAATGATGAAACACTTTTGACCTTTGATTGTAGATGTTTGATAAGAAAAATTATGTCAAACTTATTCGAAAAAACAGAAATTTACTAAAGTTCAGTTATCATTTAAACTTAGGATATGTTTCTGACTGCAGTTTTTTAAAGTCTAAAATAGCCTATTTTATACATGTACATCAATAAATTGTATTGACAAATTAGTGTGCCTTGATATTATAATACATTTAATTAAAGTATTTGTATCCACTTCAGTATACATTTATCTTCCTCATTTTATCTTTAGGTTGAAGAAACGAGGATAAAATGCAGAAAGTCATTGTTTATTTATTGTTACTAGATTTATTTTCAATAACTTTGCAAGTACCAGGAATAGAAAATGTTGCTCATATAACATGCGTACTATGATTTCTTAATTGAGATTATATCATAGCAATTTGCTAACATGATAATATGTCTCCATTTATACATTTAGCTAGTTTTTCTAGTGCAATATGGTTACGAACGAGGTTGTTCATGGCCATTCATAGAGTTACTGTGCGGTATGGGTTTTGCTCATTGTTGAATGTTCTACGGGGACCTATAATTGTTAATGTCTACGACATTTGGTCTCTGGTGAAGAGTTGTCTCATTTGAAATCATACCTCATCTTCTTATTTTTATATTATACAGAGAGAAAAAATCGTCCGTTTTGTTAATTACAAAACTATTATCAACTATTCATGTAGTTTGATCTCTGGTGGATAGTTGCCTCATCAATTGGCATCATACCACATGTCCTTATTTTAATATAAATCATTTAAACACAATAATACAAATACTTTTTTTATAAATGCGCACGAATTGACGATATTAACATTTACAACATGTAATAAATATATTAAAAATCAAACGCGGATAAGCGCTGTAAAACTAACTAATTCGTTACGACTGAAAAAAAACCGAATTAAATATATTAAAAATCGATATATCAATCTTTCCAAAGCCGGTTTTCAAGAAAATACCTTCATGAGCGACTCAAGTATAATCAGTTTTGCAGGGAGCAAGACAATCACAATAGTTTATTGAACTGTAGAGCAATGAGCAACATCATATTCAGAATATAAGCAGTGTAATCTGACAGAAATACAGACGGATGCCATTAACAGACGTTGTAATAACAAAACCTCATACACTTTTCCCACTATTTACTAAATCCATGCCTATTCAATGACTATAGGCACGTATCCATTTCATAATCATGCATAGGTGAATAATTTGTTTAAGGTGGTACCTAACACTACAGGGAGATAACTCTGTAAAAATCAGCTAAACGTTTTAATTACGTTGTATTGTAAAGAAATATTAAGCTTCTCAATGATCAAAATTAGTGTTTGTCAAACTGCTATATAACCAATGAAATTTTTCTGATAAAGTGGTTGGTTCTAATTTTTTGAAATTTTTATATTTTTGTCAAAGGGTCAAAGTAAACATTTTGTCAAAATTTTATGAAAATTAAACGAGCCAAATTAATATTAGTCAAGGTGTTGGGTACCACCTTAAATATAGTTTCTTTTATACTTCCCAAAAGTTACATACTGAGCACTAAAAATTTACCCCTTTTCGAACAAGGAAGTAATTTGAGCTAGTTTTGTCTTTTTATAGGTCTTTAGCAAAAACGTTCCACAACTTCCTCATATTTTTCCTGTTTCAATATGGCTCACCTTGTAATAATCAAACTGGAAAAAAACTGATCCAAACATGTTGATTGTTATTGCTGTAAGCTTTTGTATAATTTCAATTAATTATTTAAACAAAAAGATTGATTATTTTACAAATTCCCTGAATAAAGTTAGAGAATCTGTAAAAAAAATCGAAATTTTTTTAGGGATTCGGTAAAATCCCTATTCAAAATCACTAGTCATTTTAGGGATTTTACAAATTCACTGTAACATATAGACTTTATTATGTACCTGAAGTAGTTGTTTTTCACGTGATATGACGTTATACAGATTATTGGTTTGATAAAGCTTTTGCAACCGTGTCTAATATAAATGACATGACGTCATACATATAAAGGATTTGATAAAATCTTTTCAACCGTGATTGATATTGATGACATGACGTTATACATATTTGGAATTTGATGAAGGCTTTGAAACCGTGAACGATTTCGATATCATCATGGATGACTGATACAGCACGATTGCCATTGATTGTATTACACATTCAATCTACTTGTATTAAAACTAGAAGTATATAACATAAATATGGAGCTAATAATTTTATTTTTGTTAATTTGGAAAATTATATCTTTAACAGGAATTGTAAACAGTAGTTGTACTTTCGATAATGGTGGGTGTGGTTGGTTAGTAAGTGATAATGGTAAATACAAGTGGAAACGTCAAAGTGGGAAGACTCCTGAATCTGATACAGGACCGGAAAGAGATCACACAACTGCATCTGGTAAAGTTGAAATGCAAACATAGATAAATGAAAAACAAATAAAAACAAACAAACAGCAGAGAAGAAAAATTTAGGATTTTCCAGTCTTTGGTTGACCAACTTTACTTATATATCCCGCAGTGGTAGTGAACACGCTGCGATTTATATTGACCGAAGACGTACACATGCATAGACACATCAAAGCCTGTGAATATTAATGGTTTATACATTTTAACTAGAAAATCATGAAGCTATGAATATACAGATGTTACCTTACTATAAAGTAAGGAGTGCTTTCAGCGTTATGACATACGTCAGCTTTAATAATGTGTGTGTGATTTTTAAAGGGGGAAGGGAGTTTTTTGTTTTGTTTAATAAGTATTTAATTTTTTTAGTTTTTTCATTTTCGGATACTATTTTTGGGTTTCATTTATATTACTATTATTTAAATGACACAACATCAGACCTTACAGTAAACAGGCCCGCAGAGCAACGACGAGGGCAATCCAATCTGAGATTCACGAATAATGCCAGACTTTGAATGGAAATTATAATAAAAAAAAATTAAAACCTTATGCATCAGTAGATATAAGAAGATGTGGTATGAGTGAATCTGACTTAGGACAGGTGCAAACAAATGCAGCGGGTTTAAACCAGCAAACATTCAGAAAAGATCTTATGTGTATATATCGGTCAGTACCGAGGAAAAACCTATGTATGTCTCATTTCGAATATCATGTGATATGTTATAAAACTGTATACATAGGAAAATAATGTAAATAAAACGAATCGTGTATAAAATGAAAATTCAACAAAGGGAATACAAAACGGTAAACGAATCAATTTAGACAATCAAGGCTTTATGTATCCGACGTAATCTTATGCCAAATAATTCACCAAACTGGTCTCGAATACCAAATATGTTAGTTAAATAAATAAATCCAATCCGGATTCTGATCGTGCTGGTATATTTTATTCTCCTTCCGCTAGGCATTTCCAATTTGATATTTCATTTCTGCAAACAAATCTAAGCAACATCATCACAAAAACCATCTGAACTAACTTATGTTACGACATGATTTCAAATATAAAGAAAGACTAATGCATTGTGGTTGCAATAGGTAGATATGTTTCTTTCGTCCAATACAATTATCTATGCAGTATGATTTAGAATGTGTATGTAGAAAAAATATATATTCGCACCACCGTCATTACGAAAAACTAAAAACTCAATGGGCATTCAGGAAAGTAAAATGAAGAAGACCGAGCAAACGTTTGGTTGTTTAGTATGACACATTATTTGTTTGTGTAATCCTAGATATTCAGACGGAATACACTTGTCATATGTAACATTTATTTCGTGACCGCCCTTTGCATATTTTGAACTCTCTTATAATATTTTTACATTTTACATTTATATATGGCGCCTTGGTACCTTCATCGCTTTATAAGCAAACCAATATATTTTAGAAAATGGTTCCTATTTTTACACGATATCTCAGGGTTCGTCGAAAGAAAACTATGTAAGTGATCTACAGTCTGGTTTGATTAAACCGAGTCCATACCAGTGTTTGACATTTTGGTATCACATGTATGGTAAACATATCAACACCTTACAAGTATTTGAAATGAAAGATGAACACAACATTGAACTGTGGAACAAATCACAAAGTCAAGGGAATAAATGGCATTTTCATTCACTGGCATTGAAAAATATCGGCCCATATCGAATTATGTTTAGAGCAACTCGTGGTAATGGGAAAAAAAGTGAAATTGCTGTTGACGATATTTTTATTAGCAACACCGTCTGCAAGAAAGGTATGACAATTACTTCTCTTTTGATACAACAAGAAATAACTAGCGCAAGCGTTGATATGAAGACAGTTTGAATAGATGTTTATGAATAAAGCTGAGTGCCATCGTATTACAGTTAGTGTGATTGGGTTGCTGGTTGTTGCACAAAAAAATGTGGACGCTAGATAATTTTTTTCTGAATTTCAGTATTTATGAAATTACCAGTCATGATTTAAACAACCATTCTTTGTGTTATATAGGACCTTTAATAGATTATACACTGAAAGCTATGTTGAGGTTACTTCAAGGAAACAGCAACCCAACCATAAAATAAATCATTTTAGTTTAAAAAATTTCATATTATAGTGTAAATGTTTCACATAATACAATTAACAAAAGATTGAGCCAACATTTAAGATATGCAATGTGAGCTGTCCCCTTTAAAAATCTTTTAAATCATACACAAACCCAGTACATGCAGTAAGAAAAACATTCTTACAATTCCTACGCAGATTTGTTATAATCGTTTTTGACATTTCTCTGATTTCAAGATTGGATTTTGTTATGTCTGTAATTAGTGTGTAAACGAGAAAAATACCTGGAATTGGGAAATTTGCAGACTTCACAAGCTTCCTACATAATTTGAGAAGTATTTGCATTTAATTGGAAAAAGCACGGTGTATATGTGTTGGATCTCACAACAATTTTTAATGCTATCACGTATTTATAATAAAAAGTATTGGCGAAAAGATGGTAACCAAATGAAAATTCTAAATAGCTTACTAATACGTACACGAAAGCCTAGTTTTTTCATAGGGTTTGAAATGACAGCAAACACAATATGTCATCTCTCTTTTCCATTTTTTTTAAATTTCAAACAAAGCTGATGATCAGGAAATAAACTTTGAAAGTTTGCTGAACTCTTCAAGATCTTTTCACCTATATATATTACAGTGTTTGTCATAGTTTGAACGATAAGACTACCGATATGAGTGGTACATTGTATTACAAGATGGTCAACCGTGACACTTGGCGTCTGACATTAAAACCCGTGCTGTTTTGTTGTGCGAGATGTATAAGTATAAGAATTTCCTGCCCTTATCTCGGTTTTCCAACTTTTTTAAACCTCTCAAAATAACCGATTGCTTATAACGTCCAGTGCAAACATTTAATTCATTTCCAGGATGAAAACAAATTAAAACTTCGTGAATATGAAAGTTCTGCAAAGTTGGTCGACCTGGATGAAGGCAATATTGTTTACTGACATTGGAAAGTGTTAACAAATATATAGGAGAAAGGCATTTTTTCAATGCAACATACCACCTGGGCACCCATGTATTTATTGTTAATATATTCTAGTCCTGAACATGCATGAAATAATTGCCACTGGACGTTAAGCAACCAATGATCAATCAGTCAATACATATCTGTCTGGTAGGGTTCTTATAACCTTGATCTCATTTTCATGGTTCTTGTGTCAACTTCAAGCTTTAATGGTTGAATCCGTTTCTCAAACCTATACTCAAAGAAAGGTTAATTATATTCGATGCATGAAATGATAAAAAAGTGTGTATGTGCAAATTCCAGAGTTCATCCGACATTGACCCCTTTTTCATTGTTTATTGGTCAACTTCAAGTTTACGCGATTTAGTGCCATTCTCAGTACCAACATGCAAATAAACTCATCATAGATACCAGGCTTACATTTTTTTTTACACCAGACGCTCGTTTTGTCTCATCAGTGACTCTCGAACCTAAAAAGTTCAAAAGGCTAAATAAAGTACGAAGTCGAAGTGCATGGATGGTCCAAATACTGAAAGGTTTTGCCAAATACAGGTAAGTTAATCTTTTCCTGGGGTAGAACATCCTTAGTATTTTCAAACATTCTAAAGTTTTGTAAACAGTTCATGTATAATTATGACCGTATCAATGATAATACGTGTCAACACAGAAGTGCTGACTACTTGGCTGGTGAAACTCTCGAAGAGGAAATATCCATCAGCAGACCCAGTGGTTGTAAATACACTAAACATAGATATCAGGCTAAAGATTTTGTACGCCAGACACGAGTTCCGTGTGTAAAAAACTCATCAGTGACGATCGAACCAAAATTGTTAAAAAGGCCAAATAGCATATGAAGTTGAAGAGCATTGAGCACCCAGAAATTCAAAATGGTTAACTACATATTTGGTGTTTTAAACAATTTTAAGATGAACATATCCGTCTGGTAGGGTTCATTTGACCTAGACCTCTTTTGCACGGACAATGTCTTTTTCTACAACTATATACATATACAATGTACTTCAAAACTAACCAGTAGAGACGGCGATACATGTAGACAGTTGATTTTAACTTCTTGTATGAAAATCTGTATTTTGTTTAGATTAAAAAAAAAAACCTTAAAATTCTTGCTTAACTATTCTTTACCATTTAAAAAAAGTACATTTAAAGCTCAACCTTCAAAAATAATGAGAAGAATCTGGCATTTACCATTTTACTTTATGTGTTGTAGATGTTATATAAAAGATGATGTCCTGTCGTTAATTAATTCAAAGAACATATACAATGTTGAACGCGACTATCCGAATAAAAGAAGGATGCCACCGATACAGTTTAGTCTGTTTCATGTCTTGGCTTATATCTTCATTATGTTCCAAATTGCAATGGTGTTCTATGTATTGAATAATATAGTTCATCAGTAAAAAAACTAATCGAACCTTTAAATAAACTTAGTCTAAAAGGTTACCAATTCAACACTGTAATAAGCTCTTTGAATATATTCTCAGATCTGTACTTTGTGTCTCCATTTGTTGTTGGAATGTATTAATTCCCTACCATGTCCGGTCTGTGATTTTCTAAGCTGTTTTTTTTTTTTGTTATAGTTTGTTTTTATTTTGTTCTGTTACACCACTGTCCCAGATAAGGGGGGTGGTTTGACGCCAAAAAATATATATTGAACCCCGCCACCTTCTAGATCCGTATGTGTCCGTCCCTAGCCTAGTGAGGAGCCTGTAATCAATGGTAATCATTTGTTGCTGTTTATCATATTTGTTTTTCGTTTATTGTTTTGTACATTAATCAGGCCGTTTGTTTACTAGTTCAAATTGTTTTACATTTGTCATTTCTGGGCCTTTTATAGTTTATTACGTGGTATGGGTTTTGTTCATTGTTGAAGGCCGTACAGTTACTTATAGTTGTTAACTTCTACGTCATTAGGTCTCTGGTGGATGGTAGTCTCGTTGGCAATCATACCACATCTTCTTATTTTTACATGTTTTATCCTTGCAAAATCCTAATATCGGGTTTAAGTCCACACATGCATTGTGCTATATCGTAGTTATATATGAAAGTATGAAACCGGTTGCCCTCTTTCATGCTTCACCATTATTTATCAAACGTGAGAGGTTTTTTGATATTTCAAATATTTGTACATGGAAGCTTATACTCTATAGCAATTTCTCTTTTGAGGCGGAATTTTGTTACACTCAAATGTAATAACCGAGACAATGATAAAATATTGTTATAGCCGATATACTAGTATATATATATTCATTTCTTTACAGTAAGAGATACCAGTGTTAGAAGTGATACCAGTGTTACAAGTGGTACCCGTGTTACAAGTGGTACCAGTGTTACAAGTGATACCAGTGATACCAGTGATACAAGTGATACCAATGTTACATGTACAAGTAATATCAGTGTTACAAGTAAATCAGCAACAGGTAGAGATTGGTTTCGTTCATTATGTCTTACTTGTGAACATCAGATTATCTGAAATAAAAAGAGCTGGAAGATACAAAGAGGACGAGGGGACATTCAAAACCCATAAATCGGAGGGAAACTGGCAACACCGTGGCAAAAAAAAAACAACTGCGAAAAGACTAGCAATTACTCAAAACATTACATAGAATATTAAAGACTGAGATACAAAAATAAAAAAAACTTGGAGTGATCTCAGTTGCTCCAGAAGGGTAGACAGATCCTACTTCAATAATGTTGTTCATTGTAAGTTCAAATTCGGTTTCAAACGTGTTGTCACAGTCGAGCACAAAAAAACGAGGTTGTGCTTACGACTATTGGAACATATAAGTGGTACAAATATTACATAATGGTCAATCAACTCTTAATGGCGTCCTCACAATTTTTAACTTATCACTAAGAATCCTTTGTTCAATAAATTTCTTATAAGCAGAAACTCTATCAATGATATCCTGATAGGAAACATAAGCCTTGGTACTTCGTATCAACTGGGAGAGATATACTTCCATATGCAAGCGCTGCTATTATGTTGCTACGTACAAATGGAATGTTCACAATTTGATACTCTAAATCCCCTTTTGTGTCGTCCAGTTTTGTTCTCAACTTACCCGCAATGTCAATCTATATATGTAAGTCAAGAATAAACCACTAAAATACCAATGCAACAAAGTTTGGAAAAGTCAATCAGGGAGAAGACTTTATTCTATGAATTAAAGACAGACAAGTGCGGAATGTCAAAAATACAGCACAAAAAACTAAAGGCTGAAAATAATAGTTCCTATTACAAATTGTAGTCATGAAATAGATAAGGTTTGGTACTATATAATCGTAAACAGGAACAGTAACAGTTTTATCGGTGGTACCTGTCGAGTTACTAATGTTAGATTCCAGTGATATGTTTTTGTAAATCATACTTACTTATTAATATCGAAACAGAAGGCAACGACTGGTTAATGGCTACGATATAAAAATAATAAATAAACAGTACGTTATAATACAAACATTGCAAAACGGTCAGTGAAGTTACGACCGCCTCCGAAAGCACATTTCAAAGGTATCACTTCACTTCAGTTTTATTCGTAATTTTCATTTGTTTTAAGATTTGTTTAGATTAGTCGGTCGAAGGTCAAATGATCTTATCCTTCACAAGGCTTCTTTAATCTTTCATCGTGTATTGGATTTTTTTAAAAGTTTGATCTTACAAAGAGCAAAAGCTACTGAGACTAGATATGTCTGTTATGTTGTCGGGAAGGTCGAGCAATTGTTTATTCTATTCGGAAACAGTTGTACATTGGAGTCATTGTAAAATTTAAGGAATTGTCTGGAGTACCAGCTCTTCATGTAATTGTCTCCTTGTCCGTTATAAAATCCGATAAGGCTCAAGTGAAAGCTTAGTCGCATAGTAAAGTTCCATACGACATGTCATGTTTAAACGTCCAGCTATTGCGACCATCGAAAAGCTTCATTTATAGCGTGGTCTATAGTGGTCTAAAATATCTTTTAAGTAAACATTAATAACTGCTACACTAGTTTAAATACAACTAAAGATGGACCTTGTTACGCACATTCTGCATATGATACATGTGCATTAAAAAAAGGTTTTGAATGAAACATACTGACGACCAGTCTGCTAATAATGCGGAGAACAGCGAAAGACTTCATTACATTATAGCTTATTGGAAACACATATACAATGAAGTCTATTTATGGTAAGCAGTTAACCAATGGTTATATTATCAAAGAACACATACGGTTCATATATGGTACTTGCCGATGGTGATCGCCTTGATTAAATATAAACATTTAGAGAAAGTGACCACGTGAATGTACGCATACTTCATAAACTAGTATAAATGCTTATGCACATATCCACTTTCATATTGCTCTTGGTAGTAATATAACCACAGTTTTCTCTTTTGATTTTTTTCACATTTTGTCAAACATGTTTCCTCTTATAGCTTACTATATAAAATATTATTGCTCAAGGTGTTAGGCTTACCTATTGTAGTACTATGGTATCGGTTAATCCTGTTAATGTAGTTATCTCTTTGATAATAATACCACATGTCCTTATTTTTATTTTATTTATTTTTAAACCCAGTTTTAATTTTATGATTTTGCTCTAGTATTCTGTGTTGTATTTTTTCAGATATTTTCTCTTTCAATATACTTAATTGTATCACTCGGTGAATGACTTGTCTTTTTGTTGTCCTGGTAACTTGTGTTTTCATTATCAAATTCTGTCATGTAGATGCATTCGATGCTACCTGTGTCAATTGTTGTTACATCATTTGATAATGTCTGATAGGCTGGCAAGAAATAATTACCCATTCACAGAATTAAGATCATAAATTTCAATAGTGAAACAGGATATGTTATCTCTCCGCTGAACCTGAGTAAACTTTTTTTCGTTTGTTTTGGGGATGGGGGGGGGGGGGGGGTGATTTTCTTTTAGTGAATTGGTGTTGGTTAATCGTAAAATGTCCACGATTGCTGGCTTGCCATTTGTTATTGACATTTTGTTTAAAGACCTCGTACAACTTTTATTTTTCTATATTGAAAGTCTACTTGAAGATACAAACCTACGGTAGAAAGAAATACAACGCATACCTACGCATAGTCTTACTATCGTAAAGTATCCACCAAATATAATGAACACACTAAGAATAAAAAAGAAACAATAAATAAGTATAAAAAATGGGTAGTTTTTACACTTTTTATGTCCTTAAACTTATGTTCTCATAGGGTAGATTTTTACGCGAATTGGGTTTGGACCACTGTTCTAATCTGTTTTGTACAAGAAGTAATTGTTTGTTGGTTTTATCTTGGCGCATTAATGTTCATTATAAATGTTTTAAAACCTATTTGAGTGACAAAATAAAGTAAAAAGTCTTTGTATTGCTCTCTTACTAATAATTACACAAAATTATACAAACAAAAAATACTATTGACGTACAGATACAAAAAAAAACAAGTGTGGTAAATCTCCAATATTTGAAAATGAGACTTTCATAAGTATTCAACCAGTCATGTCCTTTATCATATGTATGTTTAATAATTGACATAACATACATGTATCATAATTCGTTTATAAGAATCAAAATTAAAGTTTTGATAAAATTACTGTAACAACAACACAAGATATCAAAAAGTAAAATAACAAAATACCGAACTCCGAGGAAAATTCTAAACGGAAAGTCCCTAAGCAAATGGCAAAAATCAAAAGCTCAAACACATCAAACGAATGGATAACAACTGTCATATTCCTGACTTGGTACAGGCATTTTCTTGTTTAGAAAATGGTGGATTAAACCTGGTTTTATAGCTAGCTAAACCTCTCAATTGTATGAAAATGTCCTGGACTAAATAATTTTGAGGTGAAACTTTAAAGAGTTGAAAAACAATTTTTATTAATTTCCACTATACACTACAAATGGGACGATTAAACATTTCAAAACCCGTCAGTGATATCAGTTACGCAAAATAAGCATTGTTCTTTGTTAAAGATTGTGAAAAGAAAACATGTAAGAGAACAAAGGATTTGAATTAAAAAAAAAACAAATATCTTCATGCTGTTCTTAAAGGTACCATTTGATATGATATTTTGAACATTTTGCAGGTTTAGTTGTCGGCTTGGTTATTGGTGGTTTATTACTAGCATGCGTTGTAATTGTGATTGTTGTTCTTGTTGGAAGGTACGTTTATATAAAGTTCGTACTTTAAGGATGCTAAATGTCCTTTCTTGAATTGTTCACGATGATATTCTTGATATTGCACAAATCCTTTTAAAATTAATATTTGATTCTAAGTAATAAAGAAATTAAATTTATATGCGTGATGTTTTCTTGTGGAACTAATGTTTGCAAGCAATGACCTTCTAAGCTATTAGAACTAATATAAGCAATTTACTTTTTACGCATGTTTTTTATATTGATAATTTATACAGACAGGACTTATTTTTACATAATTTATTTATTTTGAACACAAAAATAAGTCCATACGTAATGTATATTTAAGGAAAACATTCAAGAGCAGACCAAGAGAAAAAATTAGAAACAATCTCGGAACAAATGACTATATTGGAGTTCAAGACATAGCTTTACCACTAACCGCCAATCATGCCAGACATGTGCAAAATGATGCCAACAGTAGTGGTGTTGACAGTACACATGCTCATGCTAAAATCATCAATGTAAATAAAGAAAGGGTACAGGCGCATGCATTTGCAACTCATCGGAACACAACATTATCAGACAATCAATGGCAAAATGACAATAAACATTCGATCGTGGATCAGACAGCTGAAAAAAGTATTAATGGGAATATAGACGACGATACTGGAACAGCAGACAGTTATATAGTATTAGATCCAACCGAGACAGGTTTCAAACGGACACGATGTTCTAACACTCCTTCAGGTTATGAGTTTGTAAAACCGGTTAATGATACGGGGAACAAAATAGGCGATGCGGATCAATATGCTCTATCTGAGGACGGAGTCTACGACCATTCGGAAAATAATCGTCACAAAGAATTAGAAGATAACATTTACAACCATGCTGTTGATACTATTTATGACTCTGGAAGTCACAAAAGAAATGACGAAGGGAGGGAAGACACCTACGATCATTTCTTTGGACAAAAAACAGAAGATGATTATGATATTTCAACAACGACATGAATCCATGCATAGACATGATATATATGCATTCAGATATTTTGTATATGTATACATTTCATTTTAGTTGGTGGCCGCTGCTGATGCGGCGTACAGCAAAAAACCAATGAATCAACTAGTCGTTTAATTTATTTCACATCCGGTATTCGTTGCAAAGTATGTCACTGCTCTTCCACATAAGCTAGCATAGTAAAGAATAAATAACATTTTTTTAAAGAGTTGAATGCAAATAAAGGCGACATGGCTCGTGACGCTGAAAGGCGTCACTCGGAAGTACAAGTACCAAATACAACATTTAACCTTTAGTATGCCATAACAAAGAATGAAATACTAGGTTGTATTAAGATTCTTTAAAAAAAGGCAACTTTAGATTACCAAATTGTAAATGAGTCTTTGAAATCTACAGCAAACCCGTTCCCCTATTTATATCTAATTGTTTCCAACCGTGTATTTGAGTCTGCTCAAATACAACAGCTATGATTAGCAGGAGGAATATAACCATTTGTCTGTAAGTTTCTTTAAGACTCCTTCTTTGAAATAGTAAGATGTTAGATGAAAAATCTCTAGTGTGTTTTATTAGTAGACTTTTAGAAGCCCTTTAGTAGAGGATATCGTACCTGATTAATGATTCTTAACAATGTTACAAACATTTAAATAAGAAAAAAATGTCACTTATATGTAACCAAAAAAAATGTTTTGTCAACTGTTATCATGGTTATATTCTCCATCGAATATTAAAATAAAACTTGTCAAAACTGTAAGAACTAAAACAATTAATAAGAATAATAAATAGAAAAATGAATTCTCTCTAAAAACATTCAGTCAAGAAGACAACAATTACATGTTCACGATCTTTACACTAAACATGCTAAAGGTCATATTTTCCTGTTTTACTATATATTGTTACCACACACATGTACATATTTACACATGACTTGTATCTTTGTATATTATTGCTTTTTTTTTGTATAACTTTATATCAGAATTTTTTTTATCAGAATAAGTTATATATATATAGTAAAATCAATATCTTGGCAAACTTAAGAATCTCAGTCTTTCAATTTTTATCTATTTAAATAAAATCTCAGCTTTATGTGTTTATTATTAGAAACTCATTTGACATCAAATGCCCTATTCTGAACATGTAACATCAAACTATAGGCATGGTTGAACCAAGATAAATATACTTTAAATGAATTTTTTTTGTGCATTGTTTTCGTCTGAGAGAGTTGAAAACATCTTGGATTTTGAAGTACATTTTTCAAGCCCGAAGAAGATAAAACAAACACCTGAATACGATCATCCCTGCCTTGTCAATATATTAATTTGAACTTTAAAGATTTGTTCAGTATTTTTTATTTATGAAAATGTTTAATTACATTTTAAATCGAATTACTTGGAAATGCTAATTTTCAATTAAACAAGTATCCAAATGCTTTATCTCTCAGTGACCTCAGGCACATGTGTGCACAAGTGGAAAACTCTACTTGTATATCATAAATTACAGGATGTTGATGAGTAGACTAAATATAGCACTTATAGGTTGCACTTTGTAAATACAGCTGTTTCTCAAACCACGCCTCTTTTGGGGAGATATTTAATATTCATAGGTATGTTAATTTGTTAACGTACTGGTTCCCATTGATGATCTCTGTGTTTCATCTCATAGAGACATCACTTGGGAATGTAACCAGTATTGAAAAACATGGTAGCGGCTAAATTTTAATTCTTAGGAGGTCCAAAAATGGAGGTAAGGGTAGTATAGAATTTTAGTATAAGTTTAAACTCTTAGAAGTTCAGGGCATATAAATGTTGAAAATATGCCGCACAGCCCTATATTTTGACCTTTGAATAAAATAGTAGTGCATATAAACTTTCCGTTCTGGGATATTATTTTTCACGAAACTTCATAGTAAAAGTGTCACAGTTTTAGCCGCAAAGGGAGTTCCTATGGGAAATTGCATTGTCAGTATTTACAGAATTGCAACCTATATAGGGTCAAAAAATAGAACATACAGAATTTCACAAAATCTGGTTTATCTCAGAGATTTTAAAGAATTTAACTCAAATATGAAGTTTTATAAATTTTTCATGAAGATTGAGAAAATCCTGGGCCTTAACTATGATGACTCAGCATAAATTCACAGTTTACAGTATGCATGGTTTACTTAAAGCCCTGAATTCAAAATAAATTCATAATATATGCCTATTTGTAATTTAAATTGTTTAGAAGTGTTTATATTTACTCTTCGCAGTAATTGCAACTCATTGATACTTCCTAAATATTTTTGGTGGGGTGTTTTTGTCCTGTCGATAACCCAAAAGTAAGCCGTAACGCCTAAATGTGCTTTTTTGTGACCGCGGCATAAAAAAGTACAAGCTAGAATTACAAAAAGACCTCAAAAAAACTTACAATAGTGTGTTCTATCCTAAATATGTAGTAAATATTCCACATTGCTAGAAACAGGGGAAAAAAATTAGGAAATGTGAGGCCCCATGGGCAAAAAACAGAGAAAAATGCCTACCCCTGAGTCATAAAACAGATAATTTAACTTGTAAATGCTATGATTTTTTTATTTTAAAGGTCTTTGGTAAAGTAAACAATAACTGTGCTAGGAAGTTATGCAAAAATCAGATGTAAGCAGTCATTTCAATCAAACTTTTAGTGAATTTATGCACCAGACTGATATCTTCATAAATATAACTTTTGCAAATATGGCTTTGTTTAAACACTTCTAGTTCATATATTAACTAACTCATGTTAGATATATGGTTAGGGATGATACTGTTGTGACAAGAATTCTAAACTGACCATTTGAGGCAGAAATTGAGAACTTTCATTGACAAATAGGCATACAGTAAGATGTGGACTGGAGACACAGGCAGGATTGGATACTTTGTATAATCTTGAATGTTGGAATGCTTAACTACTAAACAATACATTTATAGTATTCTAAAATGCTTTCAATTTGTTATCAGAATAGTGTCAAACAGGTTTTGGACAGTTCATGTCAGATAACATGCACATAGGGTAAGCTGGCAATAATTAGAGTCTTGTTTTCAAAATCTTTAAAAAATTGAAACAGGGGTAGGGATATAAAATTTACTGTAAAAGGAAACTTAGAGTATATGCAGTGATTTCTTTAAGGCTATAATTCTGATAAATAAGTATAGTTGTGAGAAAAAGTGTTTTTAGAGAGTTTTCTATTTGAATAAATGTTTGTATAGGTTGCACTTTGTAAATACAGCTGTTTCTCAAACCACGCCTCTTTTGGGGAGATATTTAATATTCATAGGTATGTTAATTTGTTAACGTACTGGTTCCCATTGATGATCTCTGTGTTTCATCTCATAGAGACATCACTTGGGAATGTAACCAGTATTGAAAAACATGGTAGCGGCTAAATTTTAATTCTTAGGAGGTCCAAAAATGGAGGTAAGGGTAGTATAGAATTTTAGTATAAGTTTAAACTCTTAGAAGTTCAGGGCATATAAATGTTGAAAATATGCCGCACAGCCCTATATTTTGACCTTTGAATAAAATAGTAGTGCATATAAACTTTCCGTTCTGGGATATTATTTTTCACGAAACTTCATAGTAAAAGTGTCACAGTTTTAGCCGCAAAGGGAGTTCCTATGGGAAATTGCATTGTCAGTATTTACAGAATTGCAACCTATATAGGGTCAAAAAATAGAACATACAGAATTTCACAAAATCTGGTTTATCTCAGAGATTTTAAAGAATTTAACTCAAATATGAAGTTTTATAAATTTTTCATGAAGATTGAGAAAATCCTGGGCCTTAACTATGATGACTCAGCATAAATTCACAGTTTACAGTATGCATGGTTTACTTAAAGCCCTGAATTCAAAATAAATTCATAATATATGCCTATTTGTAATTTAAATTGTTTAGAAGTGTTTATATTTACTCTTCGCAGTAATTGCAACTCATTGATACTTCCTAAATATTTTTGGTGGGGTGTTTTTGTCCTGTCGATAACCCAAAAGTAAGCCGTAACGCCTAAATGTGCTTTTTTGTGACCGCGGCATAAAAAAGTACAAGCTAGAATTACAAAAAGACCTCAAAAAAACTTACAATAGTGTGTTCTATCCTAAATATGTAGTAAATATTCCACATTGCTAGAAACAGGGGAAAAAAATTAGGAAATGTGAGGCCCCATGGGCAAAAAACAGAGAAAAATGCCTACCCCTGAGTCATAAAACAGATAATTTAACTTGTAAATGCTATGATTTTTTTATTTTAAAGGTCTTTGGTAAAGTAAACAATAACTGTGCTAGGAAGTTATGCAAAAATCAGATGTAAGCAGTCATTTCAATCAAACTTTTAGTGAATTTATGCACCAGACTGATATCTTCATAAATATAACTTTTGCAAATATGGCTTTGTTTAAACACTTCTAGTTCATATATTAACTAACTCATGTTAGATATATGGTTAGGGATGATACTGTTGTGACAAGAATTCTAAACTGACCATTTGAGGCAGAAATTGAGAACTTTCATTGACAAATAGGCATACAGTAAGATGTGGACTGGAGACACAGGCAGGATTGGATACTTTGTATAATCTTGAATGTTGGAATGCTTAACTACTAAACAATACATTTATAGTATTCTAAAATGCTTTCAATTTGTTATCAGAATAGTGTCAAACAGGTTTTGGACAGTTCATGTCAGATAACATGCACATAGGGTAAGCTGGCAATAATTAGAGTCTTGTTTTCAAAATCTTTAAAAAATTGAAACAGGGGTAGGGATATAAAATTTACTGTAAAAGGAAACTTAGAGTATATGCAGTGATTTCTTTAAGGCTATAATTCTGATAAATAAGTATAGTTGTGAGAAAAAGTGTTTTTAGAGAGTTTTCTATTTGAATAAATGTTTGTATAGGTTGCACTTTGTAAATACAGCTGTTTCTCAAACCACGCCTCTTTTGGGGAGATATTTAATATTCATAGGTATGTTAATTTGTTAACGTACTGGTTCCCATTGATGATCTCTGTGTTTCATCTCATAGAGACATCACTTGGGAATGTAACCAGTATTGAAAAACATGGTAGCGGCTAAATTTTAATTCTTAGGAGGTCCAAAAATGGAGGTAAGGGTAGTATAGAATTTTAGTATAAGTTTAAACTCTTAGAAGTTCAGGGCATATAAATGTTGAAAATATGCCGCACAGCCCTATATTTTGACCTTTGAATAAAATAGTAGTGCATATAAACTTTCCGTTCTGGGATATTATTTTTCACGAAACTTCATAGTAAAAGTGTCACAGTTTTAGCCGCAAAGGGAGTTCCTATGGGAAATTGCATTGTCAGTATTTACAGAATTGCAACCTATATAGGGTCAAAAAATAGAACATACAGAATTTCACAAAATCTGGTTTATCTCAGAGATTTTAAAGAATTTAACTCAAATATGAAGTTTTATAAATTTTTCATGAAGATTGAGAAAATCCTGGGCCTTAACTATGATGACTCAGCATAAATTCACAGTTTACAGTATGCATGGTTTACTTAAAGCCCTGAATTCAAAATAAATTCATAATATATGCCTATTTGTAATTTAAATTGTTTAGAAGTGTTTATATTTACTCTTCGCAGTAATTGCAACTCATTGATACTTCCTAAATATTTTTGGTGGGGTGTTTTTGTCCTGTCGATAACCCAAAAGTAAGCCGTAACGCCTAAATGTGCTTTTTTGTGACCGCGGCATAAAAAAGTACAAGCTAGAATTACAAAAAGACCTCAAAAAAACTTACAATAGTGTGTTCTATCCTAAATATGTAGTAAATATTCCACATTGCTAGAAACAGGGGAAAAAAATTAGGAAATGTGAGGCCCCATGGGCAAAAAACAGAGAAAAATGCCTACCCCTGAGTCATAAAACAGATAATTTAACTTGTAAATGCTATGATTTTTTTATTTTAAAGGTCTTTGGTAAAGTAAACAATAACTGTGCTAGGAAGTTATGCAAAAATCAGATGTAAGCAGTCATTTCAATCAAACTTTTAGTGAATTTATGCACCAGACTGATATCTTCATAAATATAACTTTTGCAAATATGGCTTTGTTTAAACACTTCTAGTTCATATATTAACTAACTCATGTTAGATATATGGTTAGGGATGATACTGTTGTGACAAGAATTCTAAACTGACCATTTGAGGCAGAAATTGAGAACTTTCATTGACAAATAGGCATACAGTAAGATGTGGACTGGAGACACAGGCAGGATTGGATACTTTGTATAATCTTGAATGTTGGAATGCTTAACTACTAAACAATACATTTATAGTATTCTAAAATGCTTTCAATTTGTTATCAGAATAGTGTCAAACAGGTTTTGGACAGTTCATGTCAGATAACATGCACATAGGGTAAGCTGGCAATAATTAGAGTCTTGTTTTCAAAATCTTTAAAAAATTGAAACAGGGGTAGGGATATAAAATTTACTGTAAAAGGAAACTTAGAGTATATGCAGTGATTTCTTTAAGGCTATAATTCTGATAAATAAGTATAGTTGTGAGAAAAAGTGTTTTTAGAGAGTTTTCTATTTGAATAAATGTTTGTATAGGTTGCACTTTGTAAATACAGCTGTTTCTCAAACCACGCCTCTTTTGGGGAGATATTTAATATTCATAGGTATGTTAATTTGTTAACGTACTGGTTCCCATTGATGATCTCTGTGTTTCATCTCATAGAGACATCACTTGGGAATGTAACCAGTATTGAAAAACATGGTAGCGGCTAAATTTTAATTCTTAGGAGGTCCAAAAATGGAGGTAAGGGTAGTATAGAATTTTAGTATAAGTTTAAACTCTTAGAAGTTCAGGGCATATAAATGTTGAAAATATGCCGCACAGCCCTATATTTTGACCTTTGAATAAAATAGTAGTGCATATAAACTTTCCGTTCTGGGATATTATTTTTCACGAAACTTCATAGTAAAAGTGTCACAGTTTTAGCCGCAAAGGGAGTTCCTATGGGAAATTGCATTGTCAGTATTTACAGAATTGCAACCTATATAGGGTCAAAAAATAGAACATACAGAATTTCACAAAATCTGATTTATCTCAGAGATTTTAAAGAATTTAACTCAAATATGAAGTTTTATAAATTTTTCATGAAGATTGAGAAAATCCTGGGCCTTAACTATGATGACTCAGCATAAATTCACAGTTTACAGTATGCATGGTTTACTTAAAGCCCTGAATTCAAAATAAATTCATAATATATGCCTATTTGTAATTTAAATTGTTTAGAAGTGTTTATATTTACTCTTCGCAGTAATTGCAACTCATTGATACTTCCTAAATATTTTTGGTGGGGTGTTTTTGTCCTGTCGATAACCCAAAAGTAAGCCGTAACGCCTAAATGTGCTTTTTTGTGACCGCGGCATAAAAAAGTACAAGCTAGAATTACAAAAAGACCTCAAAAAAACTTACAATAGTGTGTTCTATCCTAAATATGTAGTAAATATTCCACATTGCTAGAAACAGGGGAAAAAAATTAGGAAATGTGAGGCCCCATGGGCAAAAAACAGAGAAAAATGCCTACCCCTGAGTCATAAAACAGATAATTTAACTTGTAAATGCTATGATTTTTTTATTTTAAAGGTCTTTGGTAAAGTAAACAATAACTGTGCTAGGAAGTTATGCAAAAATCAGATGTAAGCAGTCATTTCAATCAAACTTTTAGTGAATTTATGCACCAGACTGATATCTTCATAAATATAACTTTTGCAAATATGGCTTTGTTTAAACACTTCTAGTTCATATATTAACTAACTCATGTTAGATATATGGTTAGGGATGATACTGTTGTGACAAGAATTCTAAACTGACCATTTGAGGCAGAAATTGAGAACTTTCATTGACAAATAGGCATACAGTAAGATGTGGACTGGAGACACAGGCAGGATTGGATACTTTGTATAATCTTGAATGTTGGAATGCTTAACTACTAAACAATACATTTATAGTATTCTAAAATGCTTTCAATTTGTTATCAGAATAGTGTCAAACAGGTTTTGGACAGTTCATGTCAGATAACATGCACATAGGGTAAGCTGGCAATAATTAGAGTCTTGTTTTCAAAATCTTTAAAAAATTGAAACAGGGGTAGGGATATAAAATTTACTGTAAAAGGAAACTTAGAGTATATGCAGTGATTTCTTTAAGGCTATAATTCTGATAAATAAGTATAGTTGTGAGAAAAAGTGTTTTTAGAGAGTTTTCTATTTGAATAAATGTTTGTATAGGTTGCACTTTGTAAATACAGCTGTTTCTCAAACCACGCCTCTTTTGGGGAGATATTTAATATTCATAGGTATGTTAATTTGTTAACGTACTGGTTCCCATTGATGATCTCTGTGTTTCATCTCATAGAGACATCACTTGGGAATGTAACCAGTATTGAAAAACATGGTAGCGGCTAAATTTTAATTCTTAGGAGGTCCAAAAATGGAGGTAAGGGTAGTATAGAATTTTAGTATTAGTTTAAACTCTTAGAAGTTCAGGGCATATAAATGTTGAAAATATGCCGCACAGCCCTATATTTTGACCTTTGAATAAAATAGTAGTGCATATAAACTTTCCGTTCTGGGATATTATTTTTCACGAAACTTCATAGTAAAAGTGTCACAGTTTTAGCCGCAAAGGGAGTTCCTATGGGAAATTGCATTGTCAGTATTTACAGAATTGCAACCTATATAGGGTCAAAAAATAGAACATACAGAATTTCACAAAATCTGGTTTATCTCAGAGATTTTAAAGAATTTAACTCAAATATGAAGTTTTATAAATTTTTCATGAAGATTGAGAAAATCCTGGGCCTTAACTATGATGACTCAGCATAAATTCACAGTTTACAGTATGCATGGTTTACTTAAAGCCCTGAATTCAAAATAAATTCATAATATATGCCTATTTGTAATTTAAATTGTTTAGAAG
This sequence comes from Mytilus californianus, assembly GCF_021869535.1. Taxonomy (NCBI): domain Eukaryota; kingdom Metazoa; phylum Mollusca; class Bivalvia; order Mytilida; family Mytilidae; genus Mytilus; species Mytilus californianus. The sequence goes on along the minus strand of NW_026262723.1, from coordinate 35,683,700 downwards.
TGTTTATATTTACTCTTCGCAGTAATTGCAACTCATTGATACTTCCTAAATATTTTTGGTGGGGTGTTTTTGTCCTGTCGATAACCCAAAAGTAAGCCGTAACGCCTAAATGTGCTTTTTTGTGACCGCGGCATAAAAAAGTACAAGCTAGAATTACAAAAAGACCTCAAAAAAACTTACAATAGTGTGTTCTATCCTAAATATGTAGTAAATATTCCACATTGCTAGAAACAGGGGAAAAAAATTAGGAAATGTGAGGCCCCATGGGCAAAAAACAGAGAAAAATGCCTACCCCTGAGTCATAAAACAGATAATTTAACTTGTAAATGCTATGATTTTTTTATTTTAAAGGTCTTTGGTAAAGTAAACAATAACTGTGCTAGGAAGTTATGCAAAAATCAGATGTAAGCAGTCATTTCAATCAAACTTTTAGTGAATTTATGCACCAGACTGATATCTTCATAAATATAACTTTTGCAAATATGGCTTTGTTTAAACACTTCTAGTTCATATATTAACTAACTCATGTTAGATATATGGTTAGGGATGATACTGTTGTGACAAGAATTCTAAACTGACCATTTGAGGCAGAAATTGAGAACTTTCATTGACAAATAGGCATACAGTAAGATGTGGACTGGAGACACAGGCAGGATTGGATACTTTGTATAATCTTGAATGTTGGAATGCTTAACTACTAAACAATACATTTATAGTATTCTAAAATGCTTTCAATTTGTTATCAGAATAGTGTCAAACAGGTTTTGGACAGTTCATGTCAGATAACATGCACATAGGGTAAGCTGGCAATAATTAGAGTCTTGTTTTCAAAATCTTTAAAAAATTGAAACAGGGGTAGGGATATAAAATTTACTGTAAAAGGAAACTTAGAGTATATGCAGTGATTTCTTTAAGGCTATAATTCTGATAAATAAGTATAGTTGTGAGAAAAAGTGTTTTTAGAGAGTTTTCTATTTGAATAAATGTTTGTATAGGTTGCACTTTGTAAATACAGCTGTTTCTCAAACCACGCCTCTTTTGGGGAGATATTTAATATTCATAGGTATGTTAATTTGTTAACGTACTGGTTCCCATTGATGATCTCTGTGTTTCATCTCATAGAGACATCACTTGGGAATGTAACCAGTATTGAAAAACATGGTAGCGGCTAAATTTTAATTCTTAGGAGGTCCAAAAATGGAGGTAAGGGTAGTATAGAATTTTAGTATAAGTTTAAACTCTTAGAAGTTCAGGGCATATAAATGTTGAAAATATGCCGCACAGCCCTATATTTTGACCTTTGAATAAAATAGTAGTGCATATAAACTTTCCGTTCTGGGATATTATTTTTCACGAAACTTCATAGTAAAAGTGTCACAGTTTTAGCCGCAAAGGGAGTTCCTATGGGAAATTGCATTGTCAGTATTTACAGAATTGCAACCTATATAGGGTCAAAAAAATAGAACATACAGAATTTCACAAAATCTGGTTTATCTCAGAGATTTTAAAGAATTTAACTCAAATATGAAGTTTTATAAATTTTTCATGAAGATTGAGAAAATCCTGGGCCTTAACTATGATGACTCAGCATAAATTCACAGTTTACAGTATGCATGGTTTACTTAAAGCCCTGAATTCAAAATAAATTCATAATATATGCCTATTTGTAATTTAAATTGTTTAGAAGTGTTTATATTTACTCTTCGCAGTAATTGCAACTCATTGATACTTCCTAAATATTTTTGGTGGGGTGTTTTTGTCCTGTCGATAACCCAAAAGTAAGCCGTAACGCCTAAATGTGCTTTTTTGTGACCGCGGCATAAAAAAGTACAAGCTAGAATTACAAAAAGACCTCAAAAAAACTTACAATAGTGTGTTCTATCCTAAATATGTAGTAAATATTCCACATTGCTAGAAACAGGGGAAAAAAATTAGGAAATGTGAGGCCCCATGGGCAAAAAACAGAGAAAAATGCCTACCCCTGAGTCATAAAACAGATAATTTAACTTGTAAATGCTATGATTTTTTTATTTTAAAGGTCTTTGGTAAAGTAAACAATAACTGTGCTAGGAAGTTATGCAAAAATCAGATGTAAGCAGTCATTTCAATCAAACTTTTAGTGAATTTATGCACCAGACTGATATCTTCATAAATATAACTTTTGCAAATATGGCTTTGTTTAAACACTTCTAGTTCATATATTAACTAACTCATGTTAGATATATGGTTAGGGATGATACTGTTGTGACAAGAATTCTAAACTGACCATTTGAGGCAGAAATTGAGAACTTTCATTGACAAATAGGCATACAGTAAGATGTGGACTGGAGACACAGGCAGGATTGGATACTTTGTATAATCTTGAATGTTGGAATGCTTAACTACTAAACAATACATTTATAGTATTCTAAAATGCTTTCAATTTGTTATCAGAATAGTGTCAAACAGGTTTTGGACAGTTCATGTCAGATAACATGCACATAGGGTAAGCTGGCAATAATTAGAGTCTTGTTTTCAAAATCTTTAAAAAATTGAAACAGGGGTAGGGATATAAAATTTACTGTAAAAGGAAACTTAGAGTATATGCAGTGATTTCTTTAAGGCTATAATTCTGATAAATAAGTATAGTTGTGAGAAAAAGTGTTTTTAGAGAGTTTTCTATTTGAATAAATGTTTGTATAGGTTGCACTTTGTAAATACAGCTGTTTCTCAAACCACGCCTCTTTTGGGGAGATATTTAATATTCATAGGTATGTTAATTTGTTAACGTACTGGTTCCCATTGATGATCTCTGTGTTTCATCTCATAGAGACATCACTTGGGAATGTAACCAGTATTGAAAAACATGGTAGCGGCTAAATTTTAATTCTTAGGAGGTCCAAAAATGGAGGTAAGGGTAGTATAGAATTTTAGTATAAGTTTAAACTCTTAGAAGTTCAGGGCATATAAATGTTGAAAATATGCCGCACAGCCCTATATTTTGACCTTTGAATAAAATAGTAGTGCATATAAACTTTCCGTTCTGGGATATTATTTTTCACGAAACTTCATAGTAAAAGTGTCACAGTTTTAGCCGCAAAGGGAGTTCCTATGGGAAATTGCATTGTCAGTATTTACAGAATTGCAACCTATATAGGGTCAAAAAATAGAACATACAGAATTTCACAAAATCTGGTTTATCTCAGAGATTTTAAAGAATTTAACTCAAATATGAAGTTTTATAAATTTTTCATGAAGATTGAGAAAATCCTGGGCCTTAACTATGATGACTCAGCATAAATTCACAGTTTACAGTATGCATGGTTTACTTAAAGCCCTGAATTCAAAATAAATTCATAATATATGCCTATTTGTAATTTAAATTGTTTAGAAGTGTTTATATTTACTCTTCGCAGTAATTGCAACTCATTGATACTTCCTAAATATTTTTGGTGGGGTGTTTTTGTCCTGTCGATAACCCAAAAGTAAGCCGTAACGCCTAAATGTGCTTTTTTGTGACCGCGGCATAAAAAAGTACAAGCTAGAATTACAAAAAGACCTCAAAAAAACTTACAATAGTGTGTTCTATCCTAAATATGTAGTAAATATTCCACATTGCTAGAAACAGGGGAAAAAAATTAGGAAATGTGAGGCCCCATGGGCAAAAAACAGAGAAAAATGCCTACCCCTGAGTCATAAAACAGATAATTTAACTTGTAAATGCTATGATTTTTTTATTTTAAAGGTCTTTGGTAAAGTAAACAATAACTGTGCTAGGAAGTTATGCAAAAATCAGATGTAAGCAGTCATTTCAATCAAACTTTTAGTGAATTTATGCACCAGACTGATATCTTCATAAATATAACTTTTGCAAATATGGCTTTGTTTAAACACTTCTAGTTCATATATTAACTAACTCATGTTAGATATATGGTTAGGGATGATACTGTTGTGACAAGAATTCTAAACTGACCATTTGAGGCAGAAATTGAGAACTTTCATTGACAAATAGGCATACAGTAAGATGTGGACTGGAGACACAGGCAGGATTGGATACTTTGTATAATCTTGAATGTTGGAATGCTTAACTACTAAACAATACATTTATAGTATTCTAAAATGCTTTCAATTTGTTATCAGAATAGTGTCAAACAGGTTTTGGACAGTTCATGTCAGATAACATGCACATAGGGTAAGCTGGCAATAATTAGAGTCTTGTTTTCAAAATCTTTAAAAAATTGAAACAGGGGTAGGGATATAAAATTTACTGTAAAAGGAAACTTAGAGTATATGCAGTGATTTCTTTAAGGCTATAATTCTGATAAATAAGTATAGTTGTGAGAAAAAGTGTTTTTAGAGAGTTTTCTATTTGAATAAATGTTTGTATAGGTTGCACTTTGTAAATACAGCTGTTTCTCAAACCACGCCTCTTTTGGGGAGATATTTAATATTCATAGGTATGTTAATTTGTTAACGTACTGGTTCCCATTGATGATCTCTGTGTTTCATCTCATAGAGACATCACTTGGGAATGTAACCAGTATTGAAAAACATGGTAGCGGCTAAATTTTAATTCTTAGGAGGTCCAAAAATGGAGGTAAGGGTAGTATAGAATTTTAGTATAAGTTTAAACTCTTAGAAGTTCAGGGCATATAAATGTTGAAAATATGCCGCACAGCCCTATATTTTGACCTTTGAATAAAATAGTAGTGCATATAAACTTTCCGTTCTGGGATATTATTTTTCACGAAACTTCATAGTAAAAGTGTCACAGTTTTAGCCGCAAAGGGAGTTCCTATGGGAAATTGCATTGTCAGTATTTACAGAATTGCAACCTATATAGGGTCAAAAAATAGAACATACAGAATTTCACAAAATCTGGTTTATCTCAGAGATTTTAAAGAATTTAACTCAAATATGAAGTTTTATAAATTTTTCATGAAGATTGAGAAAATCCTGGGCCTTAACTATGATGACTCAGCATAAATTCACAGTTTACAGTATGCATGGTTTACTTAAAGCCCTGAATTCAAAATAAATTCATAATATATGCCTATTTGTAATTTAAATTGTTTAGAAGTGTTTATATTTACTCTTCGCAGTAATTGCAACTCATTGATACTTCCTAAATATTTTTGGTGGGGTGTTTTTGTCCTGTCGATAACCCAAAAGTAAGCCGTAACGCCTAAATGTGCTTTTTTGTGACCGCGGCATAAAAAAGTACAAGCTAGAATTACAAAAAGACCTCAAAAAAACTTACAATAGTGTGTTCTATCCTAAATATGTAGTAAATATTCCACATTGCTAGAAACAGGGGAAAAAAATTAGGAAATGTGAGGCCCCATGGGCAAAAAACAGAGAAAAATGCCTACCCCTGAGTCATAAAACAGATAATTTAACTTGTAAATGCTATGATTTTTTTATTTTAAAGGTCTTTGGTAAAGTAAACAATAACTGTGCTAGGAAGTTATGCAAAAATCAGATGTAAGCAGTCATTTCAATCAAACTTTTAGTGAATTTATGCACCAGACTGATATCTTCATAAATATAACTTTTGCAAATATGGCTTTGTTTAAACACTTCTAGTTCATATATTAACTAACTCATGTTAGATATATGGTTAGGGATGATACTGTTGTGACAAGAATTCTAAACTGACCATTTGAGGCAGAAATTGAGAACTTTCATTGACAAATAGGCATACAGTAAGATGTGGACTGGAGACACAGGCAGGATTGGATACTTTGTATAATCTTGAATGTTGGAATGCTTAACTACTAAACAATACATTTATAGTATTCTAAAATGCTTTCAATTTGTTATCAGAATAGTGTCAAACAGGTTTTGGACAGTTCATGTCAGATAACATGCACATAGGGTAAGCTGGCAATAATTAGAGTCTTGTTTTCAAAATCTTTAAAAAATTGAAACAGGGGTAGGGATATAAAATTTACTGTAAAAGGAAACTTAGAGTATATGCAGTGATTTCTTTAAGGCTATAATTCTGATAAATAAGTATAGTTGTGAGAAAAAGTGTTTTTAGAGAGTTTTCTATTTGAATAAATGTTTGTATATAGGGTCAAAAAATAGAACATACAGAATTTCACAAAATCTGGTTTATCTCAGAGATTTTAAAGAATTTAACTCAAATATGAAGTTTTATAAATTTTTCATGAAGATTGAGAAAATCCTGGGCCTTAACTATGATGACTCAGCATAAATTCACAGTTTACAGTATGCATGGTTTACTTAAAGCCCTGAATTCAAAATAAATTCATAATATATGCCTATTTGTAATTTAAATTGTTTAGAAGTGTTTATATTTACTCTTCGCAGTAATTGCAACTCATTGATACTTCCTAAATATTTTTGGTGGGGTGTTTTTGTCCTGTCGATAACCCAAAAGTAAGCCGTAACGCCTAAATGTGCTTTTTTGTGACCACGGCATAAAAAAGTACAAGCTAGAATTACAAAAAGACCTCAAAAAAACTTACAATAGTGTGTTCTATCCTAAATATGTAGTAAATATTCCACATTGCTAGAAACAGGGGAAAAAAATTAGGAAATGTGAGGCCCCATGGGCAAAAAACAGAGAAAAATGCCTACTCCTGAGTCATAAAACAGATAATTTAACTTGTAAATGCTATGATTTTTTTATTTTAAAGGTCTTTGGTAAAGTAAACAATAACTGTGCTAGGAAGTTATGCAAAAATCAGATGTAAGCAGTCATTTCAATCAAACTTTTAGTGAATTTATGCACCAGACTGATATCTTCATAAATATAACTTTTGCAAATATGGCTTTGTTTAAACACTTCTAGTTCATATATTAACTAACTCATGTTAGATATATGGTTAGGGATGATACTGTTGTGACAAGAATTCTAAACTGACCATTTGAGGCAGAAATTGAGAACTTTCATTGACAAATAGGCATACAGTAAGATGTGGACTGGAGACACAGGCAGGATTGGATACTTTGTATAATCTTGAATGTTGGAATGCTTAACTACTAAACAATACATTTATAGTATTCTAAAATGCTTTCAATTTGTTATCAGAATAGTGTCAAACAGGTTTTGGACAGTTCATGTCAGATAACATGCACATAGGGTAAGCTGGCAATAATTAGAGTCTTGTTTTCAAAATCTTTAAAAAATTGAAACAGGGGTAGGGATATAAAATTTACTGTAAAAGGAAACTTAGAGTATATGCAGTGATTTCTTTAAGGCTATAATTCTGATAAATAAGTATAGTTGTGAGAAAAAGTGTTTTTAGAGAGTTTTCTATTTGAATAAATGTTTGTATAGGTTGCACTTTGTAAATACAGCTGTTTCTCAAACCACGCCTCTTTTGGGGAGATATTTAATATTCATAGGTATGTTAATTTGTTAACGTACTGGTTCCCATTGATGATCTCTGTGTTTCATCTCATAGAGACATCACTTGGGAATGTAACCAGTATTGAAAAACATGGTAGCGGCTAAATTTTAATTCTTAGGAGGTCCAAAAATGGAGGTAAGGGTAGTATAGAATTTTAGTATAAGTTTAAACTCTTAGAAGTTCAGGGCATATAAATGTTGAAAATATGCCGCACAGCCCTATATTTTGACCTTTGAATAAAATAGTAGTGCATATAAACTTTCCGTTCTGGGATATTATTTTTCACGAAACTTCATAGTAAAAGTGTCACAGTTTTAGCCGCAAAGGGAGTTCCTATGGGAAATTGCATTGTCAGTATTTACAGAATTGCAACCTATATAGGGTCAAAAAATAGAACATACAGAATTTCACAAAATCTGGTTTATCTCAGAGATTTTAAAGAATTTAACTCAAATATGAAGTTTTATAAATTTTTCATGAAGATTGAGAAAATCCTGGGCCTTAACTATGATGACTCAGCATAAATTCACAGTTTACAGTATGCATGGTTTACTTAAAGCCCTGAATTCAAAATAAATTCATAATATATGCCTATTTGTAATTTAAATTGTTTAGAAGTGTTTATATTTACTCTTCGCAGTAATTGCAACTCATTGATACTTCCTAAATATTTTTGGTGGGGTGTTTTTGTCCTGTCGATAACCCAAAAGTAAGCCGTAACGCCTAAATGTGCTTTTTTGTGACCGCGGCATAAAAAAGTACAAGCTAGAATTACAAAAAGACCTCAAAAAAACTTACAATAGTGTGTTCTATCCTAAATATGTAGTAAATATTCCACATTGCTAGAAACAGGGGAAAAAAATTAGGAAATGTGAGGCCCCATGGGCAAAAAACAGAGAAAAATGCCTACCCCTGAGTCATAAAACAGATAATTTAACTTGTAAATGCTATGATTTTTTTATTTTAAAGGTCTTTGGTAAAGTAAACAATAACTGTGCTAGGAAGTTATGCAAAAATCAGATGTAAGCAGTCATTTCAATCAAACTTTTAGTGAATTTATGCACCAGACTGATATCTTCATAAATATAACTTTTGCAAATATGGCTTTGTTTAAACACTTCTAGTTCATATATTAACTAACTCATGTTAGATATATGGTTAGGGATGATACTGTTGTGACAAGAATTCTAAACTGACCATTTGAGGCAGAAATTGAGAACTTTCATTGACAAATAGGCATACAGTAAGATGTGGACTGGAGACACAGGCAGGATTGGATACTTTGTATAATCTTGAATGTTGGAATGCTTAACTACTAAACAATACATTTATAGTATTCTAAAATGCTTTCAATTTGTTATCAGAATAGTGTCAAACAGGTTTTGGACAGTTCATGTCAGATAACATGCACATAGGGTAAGCTGGCAATAATTAGAGTCTTGTTTTCAAAATCTTTAAAAAATTGAAACAGGGGTAGGGATATAAAATTTACTGTAAAAGGAAACTTAGAGTATATGCAGTGATTTCTTTAAGGCTATAATTCTGATAAATAAGTATAGTTGTGAGAAAAAGTGTTTTTAGAGAGTTTTCTATTTGAATAAATGTTTGTATAGGTTGCACTTTGTAAATACAGCTGTTTCTCAAACCACGCCTCTTTTGGGGAGATATTTAATATTCATAGGTATGTTAATTTGTTAACGTACTGGTTCCCATTGATGATCTCTGTGTTTCATCTCATAGAGACATCACTTGGGAATGTAACCAGTATTGAAAAACATGGTAGCGGCTAAATTTTAATTCTTAGGAGGTCCAAAAATGGAGGTAAGGGTAGTATAGAATTTTAGTATAAGTTTAAACTCTTAGAAGTTCAGGGCATATAAATGTTGAAAATATGCCGCACAGCCCTATATTTTGACCTTTGAATAAAATAGTAGTGCATATAAACTTTCCGTTCTGGGATATTATTTTTCACGAAACTTCATAGTAAAAGTGTCACAGTTTTAGCCGCAAAGGGAGTTCCTATGGGAAATTGCATTGTCAGTATTTACAGAATTGCAACCTATATAGGGTCAAAAAATAGAACATACAGAATTTCACAAAATCTGGTTTATCTCAGAGATTTTAAAGAATTTAACTCAAATATGAAGTTTTATAAATTTTTCATGAAGATTGAGAAAATCCTGGGCCTTAACTATGATGACTCAGCATAAATTCACAGTTTACAGTATGCATGGTTTACTTAAAGCCCTGAATTCAAAATAAATTCATAATATATGCCTATTTGTAATTTAAATTGTTTAGAAGTGTTTATATTTACTCTTCGCAGTAATTGCAACTCATTGATACTTCCTAAATATTTTTGGTGGGGTGTTTTTGTCCTGTCGATAACCCAAAAGTAAGCCGTAACGCCTAAATGTGCTTTTTTGTGACCGCGGCATAAAAAAGTACAAGCTAGAATTACAAAAAGACCTCAAAAAAACTTACAATAGTGTGTTCTATCCTAAATATGTAGTAAATATTCCACATTGCTAGAAACAGGGGAAAAAAATTAGGAAATGTGAGGCCCCATGGGCAAAAAACAGAGAAAAATGCCTACTCCTGAGTCATAAAACAGATAATTTAACTTGTAAATGCTATGATTTTTTTATTTTAAAGGTCTTTGGTAAAGTAAACAATAACTGTGCTAGGAAGTTATGCAAAAATCAGATGTAAGCAGTCATTTCAATCAAACTTTTAGTGAATTTATGCACCAGACTGATATCTTCATAAATATAACTTTTGCAAATATGGCTTTGTTTAAACACTTCTAGTTCATATATTAACTAACTCATGTTAGATATATGGTTAGGGATGATACTGTTGTGACAAGAATTCTAAACTGACCATTTGAGGCAGAAATTGAGAACTTTCATTGACAAATAGGCATACAGTAAGATGTGGACTGGAGACACAGGCAGGATTGGATACTTTGTATAATCTTGAATGTTGGAATGCTTAACTACTAAACAATACATTTATAGTATTCTAAAATGCTTTCAATTTGTTATCAGAATAGTGTCAAACAGGTTTTGGACAGTTCATGTCAGATAACATGCACATAGGGTAAGCTGGCAATAATTAGAGTCTTGTTTTCAAAATCTTTAAAAAATTGAAACAGGGGTAGGGATATAAAATTTACTGTAAAAGGAAACTTAGAGTATATGCAGTGATTTCTTTAAGGCTATAATTCTGATAAATAAGTATAGTTGTGAGAAAAAGTGTTTTTAGAGAGTTTTCTATTTGAATAAATGTTTGTATAGGTTGCACTTTGTAAATACAGCTGTTTCTCAAACCACGCCTCTTTTGGGGAGATATTTAATATTCATAGGTATGTTAATTTGTTAACGTACTGGTTCCCATTGATGATCTCTGTGTTTCATCTCATAGAGACATCACTTGGGAATGTAACCAGTATTGAAAAACATGGTAGCGGCTAAATTTTAATTCTTAGGAGGTCCAAAAATGGAGGTAAGGGTAGTATAGAATTTTAGTATAAGTTTAAACTCTTAGAAGTTCAGGGCATATAAATGTTGAAAATATGCCGCACAGCCCTATATTTTGACCTTTGAATAAAATAGTAGTGCATATAAACTTTCCGTTCTGGGATATTATTTTTCACGAAACTTCATAGTAAAAGTGTCACAGTTTTAGCCGCAAAGGGAGTTCCTATGGGAAATTGCATTGTCAGTATTTACAGAATTGCAACCTATATAGGGTCAAAAAATAGAACATACAGAATTTCACAAAATCTGGTTTATCTCAGAGATTTTAAAGAATTTAACTCAAATATGAAGTTTTATAAATTTTTCATGAAGATTGAGAAAATCCTGGGCCTTAACTATGATGACTCAGCATAAATTCACAGTTTACAGTATGCATGGTTTACTTAAAGCCCTGAATTCAAAATAAATTCATAATATATGCCTATTTGTAATTTAAATTGTTTAGAAGTGTTTATATTTACTCTTCGCAGTAATTGCAACTCATTGATACTTCCTAAATATTTTTGGTGGGGTGTTTTTGTCCTGTCGATAACCCAAAAGTAAGCCGTAACGCCTAAATGTGCTTTTTTGTGACCGCGGCATAAAAAAGTACAAGCTAGAATTACAAAAAGACCTCAAAAAAACTTACAATAGTGTGTTCTATCCTAAATATGTAGTAAATATTCCACATTGCTAGAAACAGGGGAAAAAAATTAGGAAATGTGAGGCCCCATGGGCAAAAAACAGAGAAAAATGCCTACCCCTGAGTCATAAAACAGATAATTTAACTTGTAAATGCTATGATTTTTTTATTTTAAAGGTCTTTGGTAAAGTAAACAATAACTGTGCTAGGAAGTTATGCAAAAATCAGATGTAAGCAGTCATTTCAATCAAACTTTTAGTGAATTTATGCACCAGACTGATATCTTCATAAATATAACTTTTGCAAATATGGCTTTGTTTAAACACTTCTAGTTCATATATTAACTAACTCATGTTAGATATATGGTTAGGGATGATACTGTTGTGACAAGAATTCTAAACTGACCATTTGAGGCAGAAATTGAGAACTTTCATTGACAAATAGGCATACAGTAAGATGTGGACTGGAGACACAGGCAGGATTGGATACTTTGTATAATCTTGAATGTTGGAATGCTTAACTACTAAACAATACATTTATAGTATTCTAAAATGCTTTCAATTTGTTATCAGAATAGTGTCAAACAGGTTTTGGACAGTTCATGTCAGATAACATGCACATAGGGTAAGCTGGCAATAATTAGAGTCTTGTTTTCAAAATCTTTAAAAAATTGAAACAGGGGTAGGGATATAAAATTTACTGTAAAAGGAAACTTAGAGTATATGCAGTGATTTCTTTAAGGCTATAATTCTGATAAATAAGTATAGTTGTGAGAAAAAGTGTTTTTAGAGAGTTTTCTATTTGAATAAATGTTTGTATAGGTTGCACTTTGTAAATACAGCTGTTTCTCAAACCACGCCTCTTTTGGGGAGATATTTAATATTCATAGGTATGTTAATTTGTTAACGTACTGGTTCCCATTGATGATCTCTGTGTTTCATCTCATAGAGACATCACTTGGGAATGTAACCAGTATTGAAAAACATGGTAGCGGCTAAATTTTAATTCTTAGGAGGTCCAAAAATGGAGGTAAGGGTAGTATAGAATTTTAGTATAAGTTTAAACTCTTAGAAGTTCAGGGCATATAAATGTTGAAAATATGCCGCACAGCCCTATATTTTGACCTTTGAATAAAATAGTAGTGCATATAAACTTTCCGTTCTGGGATATTATTTTTCACGAAACTTCATAGTAAAAGTGTCACAGTTTTAGCCGCAAAGGGAGTTCCTATGGGAAATTGCATTGTCAGTATTTACAGAATTGCAACCTATATAGGGTCAAAAAATAGAACATACAGAATTTCACAAAATCTGGTTTATCTCAGAGATTTTAAAGAATTTAACTCAAATATGAAGTTTTATAAATTTTTCATGAAGATTGAGAAAATCCTGGGCCTTAACTATGATGACTCAGCATAAATTCACAGTTTACAGTATGCATGGTTTACTTAAAGCCCTGAATTCAAAATAAATTCATAATATATGCCTATTTGTAATTTAAATTGTTTAGAAGTGTTTATATTTACTCTTCGCAGTAATTGCAACTCATTGATACTTCCTAAATATTTTTGGTGGGGTGTTTTTGTCCTGTCGATAACCCAAAAGTAAGCCGTAACGCCTAAATGTGCTTTTTTGTGACCGCGGCATAAAAAAGTACAAGCTAGAATTACAAAAAGACCTCAAAAAAACTTACAATAGTGTGTTCTATCCTAAATATGTAGTAAATATTCCACATTGCTAGAAACAGGGGAAAAAAATTAGGAAATGTGAGGCCCCATGGGCAAAAAACAGAGAAAAATGCCTACCCCTGAGTCATAAAACAGATAATTTAACTTGTAAATGCTATGATTTTTTTATTTTAAAGGTCTTTGGTAAAGTAAACAATAACTGTGCTAGGAAGTTATGCAAAAATCAGATGTAAGCAGTCATTTCAATCAAACTTTTAGTGAATTTATGCACCAGACTGATATCTTCATAAATATAACTTTTGCAAATATGGCTTTGTTTAAACACTTCTAGTTCATATATTAACTAACTCATGTTAGATATATGGTTAGGGATGATACTGTTGTGACAAGAATTCTAAACTGACCATTTGAGGCAGAAATTGAGAACTTTCATTGACAAATAGGCATACAGTAAGATGTGGACTGGAGACACAGGCAGGATTGGATACTTTGTATAATCTTGAATGTTGGAATGCTTAACTACTAAACAATACATTTATAGTATTCTAAAATGCTTTCAATTTGTTATCAGAATAGTGTCAAACAGGTTTTGGACAGTTCATGTCAGATAACATGCACATAGGGTAAGCTGGCAATAATTAGAGTCTTGTTTTCAAAATCTTTAAAAAATTGAAACAGGGGTAGGGATATAAAATTTACTGTAAAAGGAAACTTAGAGTATATGCAGTGATTTCTTTAAGGCTATAATTCTGATAAATAAGTATAGTTGTGAGAAAAAGTGTTTTTAGAGAGTTTTCTATTTGAATAAATGTTTGTATAGGTTGCACTTTGTAAATACAGCTGTTTCTCAAACCACGCCTCTTTTGGGGAGATATTTAATATTCATAGGTATGTTAATTTGTTAACGTACTGGTTCCCATTGATGATCTCTGTGTTTCATCTCATAGAGACATCACTTGGGAATGTAACCAGTATTGAAAAACATGGTAGCGGCTAAATTTTAATTCTTAGGAGGTCCAAAAATGGAGGTAAGGGTAGTATAGAATTTTAGTATAAGTTTAAACTCTTAGAAGTTCAGGGCATATAAATGTTGAAAATATGCCGCACAGCCCTATATTTTGACCTTTGAATAAAATAGTAGTGCATATAAACTTTCCGTTCTGGGATATTATTTTTCACGAAACTTCATAGTAAAAGTGTCACAGTTTTAGCCGCAAAGGGAGTTCCTATGGGAAATTGCATTGTCAGTATTTACAGAATTGCAACCTATATAGGGTCAAAAAATAGAACATACAGAATTTCACAAAATCTGGTTTATCTCAGAGATTTTAAAGAATTTAACTCAAATATGAAGTTTTATAAATTTTTCATGAAGATTGAGAAAATCCTGGGCCTTAACTATGATGACTCAGCATAAATTCACAGTTTACAGTATGCATGGTTTACTTAAAGCCCTGAATTCAAAATAAATTCATAATATATGCCTATTTGTAATTTAAATTGTTTAGAAGTGTTTATATTTACTCTTCGCAGTAATTGCAACTCATTGATACTTCCTAAATATTTTTGGTGGGGTGTTTTTGTCCTGTCGATAACCCAAAAGTAAGCCGTAACGCCTAAATGTGCTTTTTTGTGACCGCGGCATAAAAAAGTACAAGCTAGAATTACAAAAAGACCTCAAAAAAACTTACAATAGTGTGTTCTATCCTAAATATGTAGTAAATATTCCACATTGCTAGAAACAGGGGAAAAAAATTAGGAAATGTGAGGCCCCATGGGCAAAAAACAGAGAAAAATGCCTACCCCTGAGTCATAAAACAGATAATTTAACTTGTAAATGCTATGATTTTTTTATTTTAAAGGTCTTTGGTAAAGTAAACAATAACTGTGCTAGGAAGTTATGCAAAAATCAGATGTAAGCAGTCATTTCAATCAAACTTTTAGTGAATTTATGCACCAGACTGATATCTTCATAAATATAACTTTTGCAAATATGGCTTTGTTTAAACACTTCTAGTTCATATATTAACTAACTCATGTTAGATATATGGTTAGGGATGATACTGTTGTGACAAGAATTCTAAACTGACCATTTGAGGCAGAAATTGAGAACTTTCATTGACAAATAGGCATACAGTAAGATGTGGACTGGAGACACAGGCAGGATTGGATACTTTGTATAATCTTGAATGTTGGAATGCTTAACTACTAAACAATACATTTATAGTATTCTAAAATGCTTTCAATTTGTTATCAGAATAGTGTCAAACAGGTTTTGGACAGTTCATGTCAGATAACATGCACATAGGGTAAGCTGGCAATAATTAGAGTCTTGTTTTCAAAATCTTTAAAAAATTGAAACAGGGGTAGGGATATAAAATTTACTGTAAAAGGAAACTTAGAGTATATGCAGTGATTTCTTTAAGGCTATAATTCTGATAAATAAGTATAGTTGTGAGAAAAAGTGTTTTTAGAGAGTTTTCTATTTGAATAAATGTTTGTATATAGGGTCAAAAAATAGAACATACAGAATTTCACAAAATCTGGTTTATCTCAGAGATTTTAAAGAATTTAACTCAAATATGAAGTTTTATAAATTTTTCATGAAGATTGAGAAAATCCTGGGCCTTAACTATGATGACTCAGCATAAATTCACAGTTTACAGTATGCATGGTTTACTTAAAGCCCTGAATTCAAAATAAATTCATAATATATGCCTATTTGTAATTTAAATTGTTTAGAAGTGTTTATATTTACTCTTCGCAGTAATTGCAACTCATTGATACTTCCTAAATATTTTTGGTGGGGTGTTTTTGTCCTGTCGATAACCCAAAAGTAAGCCGTAACGCCTAAATGTGCTTTTTTGTGACCGCGGCATAAAAAAGTACAAGCTAGAATTACAAAAAGACCTCAAAAAAACTTACAATAGTGTGTTCTATCCTAAATATGTAGTAAATATTCCACATTGCTAGAAACAGGGGAAAAAAATTAGGAAATGTGAGGCCCCATGGGCAAAAAACAGAGAAAAATGCCTACCCCTGAGTCATAAAACAGATAATTTAACTTGTAAATGCTATGATTTTTTTATTTTAAAGGTCTTTGGTAAAGTAAACAATAACTGTGCTAGGAAGTTATGCAAAAATCAGATGTAAGCAGTCATTTCAATCAAACTTTTAGTGAATTTATGCACCAGACTGATATCTTCATAAATATAACTTTTGCAAATATGGCTTTGTTTAAACACTTCTAGTTCATATATTAACTAACTCATGTTAGATATATGGTTAGGGATGATACTGTTGTGACAAGAATTCTAAACTGACCATTTGAGGCAGAAATTGAGAACTTTCATTGACAAATAGGCATACAGTAAGATGTGGACTGGAGACACAGGCAGGATTGGATACTTTGTATAATCTTGAATGTTGGAATGCTTAACTACTAAACAATACATTTATAGTATTCTAAAATGCTTTCAATTTGTTATCAGAATAGTGTCAAACAGGTTTTGGACAGTTCATGTCAGATAACATGCACATAGGGTAAGCTGGCAATAATTAGAGTCTTGTTTTCAAAATCTTTAAAAAATTGAAACAGGGGTAGGGATATAAAATTTACTGTAAAAGGAAACTTAGAGTATATGCAGTGATTTCTTTAAGGCTATAATTCTGATAAATAAGTATAGTTGTGAGAAAAAGTGTTTTTAGAGAGTTTTCTATTTGAATAAATGTTTGTATAGGTTGCACTTTGTAAATACAGCTGTTTCTCAAACCACGCCTCTTTTGGGGAGATATTTAATATTCATAGGTATGTTAATTTGTTAACGTACTGGTTCCCATTGATGATCTCTGTGTTTCATCTCATAGAGACATCACTTGGGAATGTAACCAGTATTGAAAAACATGGTAGCGGCTAAATTTTAATTCTTAGGAGGTCCAAAAATGGAGGTAAGGGTAGTATAGAATTTTAGTATAAGTTTAAACTCTTAGAAGTTCAGGGCATATAAATGTTGAAAATATGCCGCACAGCCCTATATTTTGACCTTTGAATAAAATAGTAGTGCATATAAACTTTCCGTTCTGGGATATTATTTTTCACGAAACTTCATAGTAAAAGTGTCACAGTTTTAGCCGCAAAGGGAGTTCCTATGGGAAATTGCATTGTCAGTATTTACAGAATTGCAACCTATATAGGGTCAAAAAATAGAACATACAGAATTTCACAAAATCTGGTTTATCTCAGAGATTTTAAAGAATTTAACTCAAATATGAAGTTTTATAAATTTTTCATGAAGATTGAGAAAATCCTGGGCCTTAACTATGATGACTCAGCATAAATTCACAGTTTACAGTATGCATGGTTTACTTAAAGCCCTGAATTCAAAATAAATTCATAATATATGCCTATTTGTAATTTAAATTGTTTAGAAGTGTTTATATTTACTCTTCGCAGTAATTGCAACTCATTGATACTTCCTAAATATTTTTGGTGGGGTGTTTTTGTCCTGTCGATAACCCAAAAGTAAGCCGTAACGCCTAAATGTGCTTTTTTGTGACCGCGGCATAAAAAAGTACAAGCTAGAATTACAAAAAGACCTCAAAAAAACTTACAATAGTGTGTTCTATCCTAAATATGTAGTAAATATTCCACATTGCTAGAAACAGGGGAAAAAAATTAGGAAATGTGAGGCCCCATGGGCAAAAAACAGAGAAAAATGCCTACCCCTGAGTCATAAAACAGATAATTTAACTTGTAAATGCTATGATTTTTTTATTTTAAAGGTCTTTGGTAAAGTAAACAATAACTGTGCTAGGAAGTTATGCAAAAATCAGATGTAAGCAGTCATTTCAATCAAACTTTTAGTGAATTTATGCACCAGACTGATATCTTCATAAATATAACTTTTGCAAATATGGCTTTGTTTAAACACTTCTAGTTCATATATTAACTAACTCATGTTAGATATATGGTTAGGGATGATACTGTTGTGACAAGAATTCTAAACTGACCATTTGAGGCAGAAATTGAGAACTTTCATTGACAAATAGGCATACAGTAAGATGTGGACTGGAGACACAGGCAGGATTGGATACTTTGTATAATCTTGAATGTTGGAATGCTTAACTACTAAACAATACATTTATAGTATTCTAAAATGCTTTCAATTTGTTATCAGAATAGTGTCAAACAGGTTTTGGACAGTTCATGTCAGATAACATGCACATAGGGTAAGCTGGCAATAATTAGAGTCTTGTTTTCAAAATCTTTAAAAAATTGAAACAGGGGTAGGGATATAAAATTTACTGTAAAAGGAAACTTAGAGTATATGCAGTGATTTCTTTAAGGCTATAATTCTGATAAATAAGTATAGTTGTGAGAAAAAGTGTTTTTAGAGAGTTTTCTATTTGAATAAATGTTTGTATAGGTTGCACTTTGTAAATACAGCTGTTTCTCAAACCACGCCTCTTTTGGGGAGATATTTAATATTCATAGGTATGTTAATTTGTTAACGTACTGGTTCCCATTGATGATCTCTGTGTTTCATCTCATAGAGACATCACTTGGGAATGTAACCAGTATTGAAAAACATGGTAGCGGCTAAATTTTAATTCTTAGGAGGTCCAAAAATGGAGGTAAGGGTAGTATAGAATTTTAGTATAAGTTTAAACTCTTAGAAGTTCAGGGCATATAAATGTTGAAAATATGCCGCACAGCCCTATATTTTGACCTTTGAATAAAATAGTAGTGCATATAAACTTTCCGTTCTGGGATATTATTTTTCACGAAACTTCATAGTAAAAGTGTCACAGTTTTAGCCGCAAAGGGAGTTCCTATGGGAAATTGCATTGTCAGTATTTACAGAATTGCAACCTATATAGGGTCAAAAAATAGAACATACAGAATTTCACAAAATCTGGTTTATCTCAGAGATTTTAAAGAATTTAACTCAAATATGAAGTTTTATAAATTTTTCATGAAGATTGAGAAAATCCTGGGCCTTAACTATGATGACTCAGCATAAATTCACAGTTTACAGTATGCATGGTTTACTTAAAGCCCTGAATTCAAAATAAATTCATAATATATGCCTATTTGTAATTTAAATTGTTTAGAAGTGTTTATATTTACTCTTCGCAGTAATTGCAACTCATTGATACTTCCTAAATATTTTTGGTGGGGTGTTTTTGTCCTGTCGATAACCCAAAAGTAAGCCGTAACGCCTAAATGTGCTTTTTTGTGACCGCGGCATAAAAAAGTACAAGCTAGAATTACAAAAAGACCTCAAAAAAACTTACAATAGTGTGTTCTATCCTAAATATGTAGTAAATATTCCACATTGCTAGAAACAGGGGAAAAAAATTAGGAAATGTGAGGCCCCATGGGCAAAAAACAGAGAAAAATGCCTACCCCTGAGTCATAAAACAGATAATTTAACTTGTAAATGCTATGATTTTTTTATTTTAAAGGTCTTTGGTAAAGTAAACAATAACTGTGCTAGGAAGTTATGCAAAAATCAGATGTAAGCAGTCATTTCAATCAAACTTTTAGTGAATTTATGCACCAGACTGATATCTTCATAAATATAACTTTTGCAAATATGGCTTTGTTTAAACACTTCTAGTTCATATATTAACTAACTCATGTTAGATATATGGTTAGGGATGATACTGTTGTGACAAGAATTCTAAACTGACCATTTGAGGCAGAAATTGAGAACTTTCATTGACAAATAGGCATACAGTAAGATGTGGACTGGAGACACAGGCAGGATTGGATACTTTGTATAATCTTGAATGTTGGAATGCTTAACTACTAAACAATACATTTATAGTATTCTAAAATGCTTTCAATTTGTTATCAGAATAGTGTCAAACAGGTTTTGGACAGTTCATGTCAGATAACATGCACATAGGGTAAGCTGGCAATAATTAGAGTCTTGTTTTCAAAATCTTTAAAAAATTGAAACAGGGGTAGGGATATAAAATTTACTGTAAAAGGAAACTTAGAGTATATGCAGTGATTTCTTTAAGGCTATAATTCTGATAAATAAGTATAGTTGTGAGAAAAAGTGTTTTTAGAGAGTTTTCTATTTGAATAAATGTTTGTATAGGTTGCACTTTGTAAATACAGCTGTTTCTCAAACCACGCCTCTTTTGGGGAGATATTTAATATTCATAGGTATGTTAATTTGTTAACGTACTGGTTCCCATTGATGATCTCTGTGTTTCATCTCATAGAGACATCACTTGGGAATGTAACCAGTATTGAAAAACATGGTAGCGGCTAAATTTTAATTCTTAGGAGGTCCAAAAATGGAGGTAAGGGTAGTATAGAATTTTAGTATAAGTTTAAACTCTTAGAAGTTCAGGGCATATAAATGTTGAAAATATGCCGCACAGCCCTATATTTTGACCTTTGAATAAAATAGTAGTGCATATAAACTTTCCGTTCTGGGATATTATTTTTCACGAAACTTCATAGTAAAAGTGTCACAGTTTTAGCCGCAAAGGGAGTTCCTATGGGAAATTGCATTGTCAGTATTTACAGAATTGCAACCTATATAGGGTCAAAAAATAGAACATACAGAATTTCACAAAATCTGGTTTATCTCAGAGATTTTAAAGAATTTAACTCAAATATGAAGTTTTATAAATTTTTCATGAAGATTGAGAAAATCCTGGGCCTTAACTATGATGACTCAGCATAAATTCACAGTTTACAGTATGCATGGTTTACTTAAAGCCCTGAATTCAAAATAAATTCATAATATATGCCTATTTGTAATTTAAATTGTTTAGAAGTGTTTATATTTACTCTTCGCAGTAATTGCAACTCATTGATACTTCCTAAATATTTTTGGTGGGGTGTTTTTGTCCTGTCGATAACCCAAAAGTAAGCCGTAACGCCTAAATGTGCTTTTTTGTGACCGCGGCATAAAAAAGTACAAGCTAGAATTACAAAAAGACCTCAAAAAAACTTACAATAGTGTGTTCTATCCTAAATATGTAGTAAATATTCCACATTGCTAGAAACAGGGGAAAAAAATTAGGAAATGTGAGGCCCCATGGGCAAAAAACAGAGAAAAATGCCTACCCCTGAGTCATAAAACAGATAATTTAACTTGTAAATGCTATGATTTTTTTATTTTAAAGGTCTTTGGTAAAGTAAACAATAACTGTGCTAGGAAGTTATGCAAAAATCAGATGTAAGCAGTCATTTCAATCAAACTTTTAGTGAATTTATGCACCAGACTGATATCTTCATAAATATAACTTTTGCAAATATGGCTTTGTTTAAACACTTCTAGTTCATATATTAACTAACTCATGTTAGATATATGGTTAGGGATGATACTGTTGTGACAAGAATTCTAAACTGACCATTTGAGGCAGAAATTGAGAACTTTCATTGACAAATAGGCATACAGTAAGATGTGGACTGGAGACACAGGCAGGATTGGATACTTTGTATAATCTTGAATGTTGGAATGCTTAACTACTAAACAATACATTTATAGTATTCTAAAATGCTTTCAATTTGTTATCAGAATAGTGTCAAACAGGTTTTGGACAGTTCATGTCAGATAACATGCACATAGGGTAAGCTGGCAATAATTAGAGTCTTGTTTTCAAAATCTTTAAAAAATTGAAACAGGGGTAGGGATATAAAATTTACTGTAAAAGGAAACTTAGAGTATATGCAGTGATTTCTTTAAGGCTATAATTCTGATAAATAAGTATAGTTGTGAGAAAAAGTGTTTTTAGAGAGTTTTCTATTTGAATAAATGTTTGTATAGGTTGCACTTTGTAAATACAGCTGTTTCTCAAACCACGCCTCTTTTGGGGAGATATTTAATATTCATAGGTATGTTAATTTGTTAACGTACTGGTTCCCATTGATGATCTCTGTGTTTCATCTCATAGAGACATCACTTGGGAATGTAACCAGTATTGAAAAACATGGTAGCGGCTAAATTTTAATTCTTAGGAGGTCCAAAAATGGAGGTAAGGGTAGTATAGAATTTTAGTATAAGTTTAAACTCTTAGAAGTTCAGGGCATATAAATGTTGAAAATATGCCGCACAGCCCTATATTTTGACCTTTGAATAAAATAGTAGTGCATATAAACTTTCCGTTCTGGGATATTATTTTTCACGAAACTTCATAGTAAAAGTGTCACAGTTTTAGCCGCAAAGGGAGTTCCTATGGGAAATTGCATTGTCAGTATTTACAGAATTGCAACCTATATAGGGTCAAAAAATAGAACATACAGAATTTCACAAAATCTGGTTTATCTCAGAGATTTTAAAGAATTTAACTCAAATATGAAGTTTTATAAATTTTTCATGAAGATTGAGAAAATCCTGGGCCTTAACTATGATGACTCAGCATAAATTCACAGTTTACAGTATGCATGGTTTACTTAAAGCCCTGAATTCAAAATAAATTCATAATATATGCCTATTTGTAATTTAAATTGTTTAGAAGTGTTTATATTTACTCTTCGCAGTAATTGCAACTCATTGATACTTCCTAAATATTTTTGGTGGGGTGTTTTTGTCCTGTCGATAACCCAAAAGTAAGCCGTAACGCCTAAATGTGCTTTTTTGTGACCGCGGCATAAAAAAGTACAAGCTAGAATTACAAAAAGACCTCAAAAAAACTTACAATAGTGTGTTCTATCCTAAATATGTAGTAAATATTCCACATTGCTAGAAACAGGGGAAAAAAATTAGGAAATGTGAGGCCCCATGGGCAAAAAACAGAGAAAAATGCCTACCCCTGAGTCATAAAACAGATAATTTAACTTGTAAATGCTATGATTTTTTTATTTTAAAGGTCTTTGGTAAAGTAAACAATAACTGTGCTAGGAAGTTATGCAAAAATCAGATGTAAGCAGTCATTTCAATCAAACTTTTAGTGAATTTATGCACCAGACTGATATCTTCATAAATATAACTTTTGCAAATATGGCTTTGTTTAAACACTTCTAGTTCATATATTAACTAACTCATGTTAGATATATGGTTAGGGATGATACTGTTGTGACAAGAATTCTAAACTGACCATTTGAGGCAGAAATTGAGAACTTTCATTGACAAATAGGCATACAGTAAGATGTGGACTGGAGACACAGGCAGGATTGGATACTTTGTATAATCTTGAATGTTGGAATGCTTAACTACTAAACAATACATTTATAGTATTCTAAAATGCTTTCAATTTGTTATCAGAATAGTGTCAAACAGGTTTTAGACAGTTCATGTCAGATAACATGCACATAGGGTAAGCTGGCAATAATTAGAGTCTTGTTTTCAAAATCTTTAAAAAATTGAAACAGGGGTAGGGATATAAAATTTACTGTAAAAGGAAACTTAGAGTATATGCAGTGATTTCTTTAAGGCTATAATTCTGATAAATAAGTATAGTTGTGAGAAAAAGTGTTTTTAGAGAGTTTTCTATTTGAATAAATGTTTGTATAGGTTGCACTTTGTAAATACAGCTGTTTCTCAAACCACGCCTCTTTTGGGGAGATATTTAATATTCATAGGTATGTTAATTTGTTAACGTACTGGTTCCCATTGATGATCTCTGTGTTTCATCTCATAGAGACATCACTTGGGAATGTAACCAGTATTGAAAAACATGGTAGCGGCTAAATTTTAATTCTTAGGAGGTCCAAAAATGGAGGTAAGGGTAGTATAGAATTTTAGTATAAGTTTAAACTCTTAGAAGTTCAGGGCATATAAATGTTGAAAATATGCCGCACAGCCCTATATTTTGACCTTTGAATAAAATAGTAGTGCATATAAACTTTCCGTTCTGGGATATTATTTTTCACGAAACTTCATAGTAAAAGTGTCACAGTTTTAGCCGCAAAGGGAGTTCCTATGGGAAATTGCATTGTCAGTATTTACAGAATTGCAACCTATATAGGGTCAAAAAATAGAACATACAGAATTTCACAAAATCTGGTTTATCTCAGAGATTTTAAAGAATTTAACTCAAATATGAAGTTTTATAAATTTTTCATGAAGATTGAGAAAATCCTGGGCCTTAACTATGATGACTCAGCATAAATTCACAGTTTACAGTATGCATGGTTTACTTAAAGCCCTGAATTCAAAATAAATTCATAATATATGCCTATTTGTAATTTAAATTGTTTAGAAGTGTTTATATTTACTCTTCGCAGTAATTGCAACTCATTGATACTTCCTAAATATTTTTGGTGGGGTGTTTTTGTCCTGTCGATAACCCAAAAGTAAGCCGTAACGCCTAAATGTGCTTTTTTGTGACCGCGGCATAAAAAAGTACAAGCTAGAATTACAAAAAGACCTCAAAAAAACTTACAATAGTGTGTTCTATCCTAAATATGTAGTAAATATTCCACATTGCTAGAAACAGGGGAAAAAAATTAGGAAATGTGAGGCCCCATGGGCAAAAAACAGAGAAAAATGCCTACCCCTGAGTCATAAAACAGATAATTTAACTTGTAAATGCTATGATTTTTTTATTTTAAAGGTCTTTGGTAAAGTAAACAATAACTGTGCTAGGAAGTTATGCAAAAATCAGATGTAAGCAGTCATTTCAATCAAACTTTTAGTGAATTTATGCACCAGACTGATATCTTCATAAATATAACTTTTGCAAATATGGCTTTGTTTAAACACTTCTAGTTCATATATTAACTAACTCATGTTAGATATATGGTTAGGGATGATACTGTTGTGACAAGAATTCTAAACTGACCATTTGAGGCAGAAATTGAGAACTTTCATTGACAAATAGGCATACAGTAAGATGTGGACTGGAGACACAGGCAGGATTGGATACTTTGTATAATCTTGAATGTTGGAATGCTTAACTACTAAACAATACATTTATAGTATTCTAAAATGCTTTCAATTTGTTATCAGAATAGTGTCAAACAGGTTTTGGACAGTTCATGTCAGATAACATGCACATAGGGTAAGCTGGCAATAATTAGAGTCTTGTTTTCAAAATCTTTAAAAAATTGAAACAGGGGTAGGGATATAAAATTTACTGTAAAAGGAAACTTAGAGTATATGCAGTGATTTCTTTAAGGCTATAATTCTGATAAATAAGTATAGTTGTGAGAAAAAGTGTTTTTAGAGAGTTTTCTATTTGAATAAATGTTTGTATAGGTTGCACTTTGTAAATACAGCTGTTTCTCAAACCACGCCTCTTTTGGGGAGATATTTAATATTCATAGGTATGTTAATTTGTTAACGTACTGGTTCCCATTGATGATCTCTGTGTTTCATCTCATAGAGACATCACTTGGGAATGTAACCAGTATTGAAAAACATGGTAGCGGCTAAATTTTAATTCTTAGGAGGTCCAAAAATGGAGGTAAGGGTAGTATAGAATTTTAGTATAAGTTTAAACTCTTAGAAGTTCAGGGCATATAAATGTTGAAAATATGCCGCACAGCCCTATATTTTGACCTTTGAATAAAATAGTAGTGCATATAAACTTTCCGTTCTGGGATATTATTTTTCACGAAACTTCATAGTAAAAGTGTCACAGTTTTAGCCGCAAAGGGAGTTCCTATGGGAAATTGCATTGTCAGTATTTACAGAATTGCAACCGTAATAAAAAATAAAACAAATATATAACATTTGAAAGTATTTAGATGTGGTAGGATTACCATGCTCTGGAACAACTATCTCTCAGTGACCAAATGAAGAGGAAGTAACCAACTTTAGGTCTGTACAGCCTTCAATAATAAACAAAACCATAGAAGGCTATACAAGGCCTCGACATGACAAAATGTAAAACCATTTAAACGAGAAAACCAATGGCATGATTTATGCTTAAACAACAAAGACAAAACAAATACGATAGACAGATAGCAATGACTTTAACTAAGTTACAGGCTCTTAAATTTTGACAGGCACATATAGAATGTGGTGTGATTAAACATGTTTGCGAGAGCTCAAACTTTTCCTAACCTGAGACAGATAGTTGTGTGATGGTCCAACATAAAAACCACTGTGCGAATCAGTTGGAAAGTAGTTACACAGAAACCAAAGATGATAAAGTTCACTGTGATTGTCACACATGTCATACTCTGATTTAAATGTAGATGATATGATATTGCGTCTGCATAGTATCAGGTTGTTATCCCGGAGTCTCTGTTTCTCATAATTCTGCTGTTTATAATGTCATCCTGTTAAGTGGTTGTTTGTTCTTTGACCCACTGTTTCATTCGATTTAAAATTTCATAAATAAAAAATACTGAACAAATCTTTAAAGTTCAAATTAATATATTGACAAGGCAGGGATGATCGTATTCAGGTGTTTGTTTTATTTTCTTCAGGCTTGAAAAATGTACTTCAAAATCCAAGATGTTTTCAACTCTCTCAGACGAAAACAATGCACAAAAAAAAATCATTTAAAGTATAAATTGTTGGGGTTCAAAGTTGCTGTTAAGGAATAAAATATGTATACACTCTATATTCTTTCGGTAAGCCTCGCCAGCGCTGTACAGTAAAGTTCGCCACCGGACATGGCTCAAATGAAAGGTAATAACTTGGGAAAAGCCACACTGAAATGAATTTTTGGGAGTTAGGCCCATTCGGAAATTGTTGGGGTTCAAAGTTGCTATTAAGGAATAAAATATGTATACACCCTATATTCTTTCGGTAAGCCTCGCCAGCGCTGTACGGTAAAGTTCGCCACTGGACATGGCTCAAATGAAAGGTAATAACTTGGGAAAGGCCACACTGAAATGAATTTTTGGGAGTTAGGCCCATTCGGAAATTGTTGGGGTTCAAAGTTGCTGTTATGGAAAAAAATATGTATACACTCTTTATTCTTTCGGTAAGCCTCGCCAGCGCTGTACGGTAAAGTTCGCCACTGGACATGGCTCAAATGAAAGTAATAACTTGGGGAAGCCACACTGAAATGATTTTTTGGGAGTTAGGCCCATTCGGAAATTTTTGGGGTTCAAAGTTGCTATTAAGGAATAAAATATGTATACACCCTATATTCTTTCGGTAAGCCTCGCCAGCGCTGTACGGTAAAATTCGCAACCGGACATGGCTCAAATGAAAGGTAATAACTTGGGGAAAGCCACACTGAAATGAATTTTTGGGAGTTAGGCCCATTCGGAAATTGTTGGGGTTCAAAGTTGCTATTAAGGAATAAAATATGTATACACCCTATATTCTTTCGGTAAGCCTCGCCAGCGCTGTACGGTAAAGTTCGCCACCGGACATGGCTCAAATGAAAGGTAATAACTCTTGATAGGCCACACTGAAATGAATTTTTGGGAGTTAGGCCCAATCGGAAATTGTTGGGGTTCAAAGTTGCTGTTAAGGAAAAAAATATGTATACACTCTATATTCTTTCGGTAAGCCTCGCCAGCGCTGTACGGTAAAGTTCGCCACCGGACATGGCTCAAATGAAAGGTAATAACTTGGGAAAGCCACACTGAAATGATTTTTTGGGAGTTAGGCCCATTCGGAAATTGTTTGGGTTCAAAGTTGATATTAAGGAATAAAATATGTATACACCCTATATTCTTTCGGTAAGCCTCGCCAGCGCTGTACGGTAAAGTTCGCCACTGGACATAGCTCAAATGAAAGGTAACAACTTGGGAAAGGCCACACTGAAATGAATTTTTGGGAGTTAGGCCCATTCGGAAATTGTTGGGGTTCAAAGTTGCTGTTAAGGAAAAAAATATGTATACACTCTATATTCTTTCGGTAAGCCTCGCCAGCGCTGTACGGTAAAGTTCGCCACTGGACTTGGCTCAAATGAAAGGTAATAACTTGGGGAAAGCCACACTGAAATGAATTTTTGGGAGTTAGATGCTTCGTATAAGTATCTAGATGGTTGTAAGATACATCTAGATACTTTAGCGAACTATCTAGATACCTTTTTCCATCTAGATACTACTTGAAAGCATCTAGTTACTTTTAATTAGTATCTAGATGGTTCTCACAAGTTATCTAGATGCTTCGCACAAGTATCTAGATGCTTCCTACAAGTATCTAGATGCTTCTCACAAGTATCTAGATGTTTCCTACAAGTATCTAGATGCTTCGTTAAAGTATCTAGATGCTTCGCACAAGTATCTAGATGCTTCGCATAAGTATCTAGATGCTTTGTACAAGTATCTAGATGCTTCGCACAAGTATCTAGATGCTTCGCACAAGTATCTAGATGCTTCGCACAAGTATCTAGATGCTTCGCACAAGTATCTAGATGCTTCGCATAAGTATCTAGATGCTTTGTACAAGTATCTAGATGCTTCGCACAAGTATCTAGATGCTTCACACAAGTATCTAGATGCTTCGCACAAGTATCTAGATGCTTCACACAAGTATCTAGATAGTTTAAACAAGCATCTAGTTACTATGACTACCTACCTAGATGGAAATAGTTAAACTGAATACAAATACTTTTCAATTTGCTTTTAAGTATCTAGATACTTTTGGGAGTTGTACTGACCAATCAAAAACCACTTAACAATGGAGATTTCTGCATGATTCTGCGGTTTTTTCTAAACAAAGTTAAAACAGAAATATTTAAGATGGCCGAATCGGATAAGGAACGTTTTTTGCGACAGGTACAATCAACTATAGATTACTGTGCACGTTTAGGATCTTCAGATTCGCTGACACCACAGATCATTGACAATTTGAAATTAAGGTAACAAATATAAAACTACAATACAATACTCCACTCTTAAAAATGTGTGTT
Source organism: Mytilus californianus (assembly GCF_021869535.1). Lineage (NCBI taxonomy): Eukaryota > Metazoa > Mollusca > Bivalvia > Mytilida > Mytilidae > Mytilus > Mytilus californianus. The sequence goes on along the minus strand of NW_026262723.1, from coordinate 35,654,750 downwards.
GTTGTGGTAATATCATATTACAGCTTTATACAAAATGATATAGTCATTTACTGTATAAAGATGAAAATTGTTGACAGTGAAGTTGTACTTTTTATCAAAACTATTACAATGTAACTTCAATCAGAGACCAAACATTAAGGAAAATTGAAAGTTATAATAATACTACTTTACAATGAAGCTGATTCTTCAATATGAAAAAAAATGTGGTACGTACAAGATTATAAGGAGGAGCAGAATCAGAAGAAAATTAACTGATTTTTGGTGCAACTTTATATAGGCGTATAGTATCACTAGTATACTTTTTAAATTTGCCTATACATTCTTTGGGATATCATGTATTTGGTTCAGGATGACATGTTTTTTTTCTCGACTATACCATTATATTGTTGATTACTGCGTTGTAGGATGCTTACATTATCTAGAGATATAAACAGAGCTGGTGGCATATTGATATCTGATGATGAGAAAAATGACCTCATATCCATTGTTAATAAAATGAACGACGAAATCGATAGAACTTCAAATAATCATTTAAGTGCTAGTAGTGGTAAGTACAGTCAGTAGAAGGTCTCTCGGCTTAAGGATTATGCACCCTTTTGTAGTTTCACTCTTAACATCTGAAATTTTATAGAGAATCCGCAGATTTTACTTTTGTACTTTTATAATGAACAATACTGTTCTTAGATAGGGAATTCATCTAAAGCATGTAGTGCTAGCAATTATTTCCGAATTATTAGATAAAGATATTAGTTCATGGACCATTGAAACACCGTGACCTTCTACCTTTTTGATGCAGGTTTTTTTCTGTATTGTAAAGTTGTTGTTGTTTTTTATACAGTAAACGCTAGCACACCATTTAAAAAAAGAGATATCTATGTTTTAAATTTTATAACGAACATTATTGTAATAAAGTCTGTGAAAATTCTTTAAAAAACCTTGGCTTGGTTTGCCACAATCCACATGTTCGGTAAACTACCTTATATGGTTATGTATAATTTAGGCATACAAATATTCCCGCCAAGTCATTGGCTAATCCGTTGAATGGGTTGCAATGATTTTTTGACTGCTACACATTTGCAATTTACAAAAAACACAAGGACAGACAACACAATTTTACATATATATATATATAGACTGTGATAAGTATTAGTTCTATGCTGAGCCCCGTATTAAGGAATAATTGTTTACATCTTTAGAAAAGAATAACTGAAATACTTAAACCATGCATAGCCATTAATCATATTTATGACGGAATGTTTTAGTGATAGGGGACGACAATTTTATTTTTTTCTGGTGGTGACAGAGGAGTGCTTAATTGTGAATAAAATTGAACATGACAGATTGAAAATGAAAAGGAATGACTAGTCTGCAACACAAAATGCAGGAAACAACTCGTGGGAAAAAAAATAGCATGCGTTGCAAGAAGGAAATGAATATTCAATCCACGAAAAATCCTTCAAATCCTGAAATGAATGCACAGGTACAGTGCATAATAATAGACAAAACCTGTTCTTATCTACTTTGACAAGACGAAAAAAAAGTCGAATGCTAAAGCAAGAGAACAATATTTTTTATATAAAAAAGAAGATGTGGTATGATTGCCAAAATGAGACGACTTTTCACAAGAGACCAAATGACACAGAAACTAACTACTATAGGTCACCGTACGGCCTTCAACAATAAGCCAAGCTCAAACCGCCTAGTCAGCCTTAAACAGCTGAATAAAGGCCTTGAAATGACAAATGTAAAACAATTCTTAAGAGAAAAATAACGGCGTAACTAATGTACAAAAAAATAAACGAAAAACAAAATATGTAACACCGGAACAAACGACAACAATGAATTACAGGCTCCTGAGTACGGACAGGCACATACATACAGAATGTGGCGGTGTTAAACATGTAAGCGATACCCCAATCCATACCTGCTAACTTTCGAAAATGCCCAGACACAAGAGCTGTACTCAAGCTTAGGTCTGTATGCCCTTTCGTTTATTTGTTTGGATGATACTTTTAGGTAACGTTTTAGAAAATTTAGCCAAGGACGGCGCCCAAAGGCACTACAGACGTTACCCCGATTTTTTCTGATTGTTCTCCATCTTGTATGACTGTACATTCCAACAAAAAAAACCACTGAGTGAGTACAGATCTGAGAGTACTTCCTATTTATATATATATATAGACATTGAATATTATGATATACATTACATTTATGACATTTTGTGAAGAAAATATACTTGTTGATAAAAAACAAATCCAAATATGGACCTTAATATCATGCTCAATAGCAGCCTTCGACATCGTCAAACAGCTGTGTAATCTGTATTCAAAATATAACAATACTATGCTTAGTACCTGTAATAAAGGCTGTATTTGGGTTTTTTTCCTTTCATTATTTCACTCTGTATATACATTTTCTTTTAAAGATATAACAGCATTCAAAACAAAGAGGACACATCTTGGAACTGCTGGAGCACCAAAATTGGATATATCAAAGGATCAATTGGTATTCCTAGCGAAGTACAAATTTACAGCTCCATTAATGGCAGAAACACTTCAAATATCAGAATCCACTATTCGCAGGAGACTCAGGTTTGCATATATAACCCATCATGAATTTTGTTAAACAAAGTTGTTGTCTTGTGATAATGTGCATTTATTATAAATCCTATCCTTTGTGTTAAACATCTTTAAAATAATATTTAAAAAAAATTCACTTCATATATAAAAGAACTATTATGGCCACACAAATAAGAAACCTGATTGAATTTGTGTTCGCTTCAGTTGACCAAAAGAGGATATGAAATATGTAACTCATGAAATAATGAAGTCGCAAGGAACCACTTGGACTCTGTCTTTCGTAGAAGGAATACTGCTGTTTAGTCATGACATTCAGGGTGAAGGAGGAAATTATTCATTGGAGAGGTTAATTATTCATTAAATTATTCATTATTCAACTGTGAAGTCAATTTAAACCAAAGTGACATAAATTTTTACATTATTAAGTTTAAATTGTACATTCATTTGATCTTTAAAATTATTTTCAGAGTTTAACATAAAGTTAAGGGAAGGAAAGGAAACTATTATCTCAAACGAGGAATTGGATGATAAAGTCAAGAACATAATTGGAACCAATAAAAGAATAGGTCCAAACTCAATACGGATTCTTCTTGCCATGGACAATACTGATATTTCACGCCAACGTGTCAGAGATGCTTGCCACAGAGTTGATCCTGTTTGCTGTGCTTTGAGATCAATTGAAAGACAAAATGTTCATAGGAGGACATATAAAGTTGCTGGACCAAATTCATTGTGGCATATAGATGGGAACCACAAACTTATAAGGTATATTAAACTAGAGGCTAAGCCTGTGTCACTCATCTTAGTCTATAAGCATATTCAACAAAGGACACTCTCTGACATTGTAGACAAGAACAGAATTCATGACAAAATATCGTGTTTTGTTGATCTTGTATTGCTGATCATTAAGTTTAATTAGTGTCCCTTTTTCTTCTTTAATTTTTGCTCAAATCCCGAAATTAAAGAAAAAGTTCATTTAAGGGTAATCACTCCTACGAAGAATGACAGTCTCCTAATTATATCTGCAAACTTTAAACATGTTACATGTAGTAGAACATGCCCTCATATTTAAGTGAATTATATTTTTTAACATATCAGGCAAAACGCAAAAATAAAATGTAAAATCGTCATCAAAGGGCAATAATTCCAATAAGGACAATTTCCCCCATATCGTCTTAATTATAGATTTTGTCTCTCTGATCATTTTTGCTTATTTGAGTTTCTATCTGTCTATTAAAATTTTTAAGGTATAAGGGACGACATCAAAACATCAATGTAGGATAAAAAACTGAATTCAAATAGGTTGGGGGGAAGGTGGTGGGGTTCAGTGAAAAAACTATGTGAATAAAGTTTTTTGTCCTTCATTGAACTTTTGATGTCGTCCCTACTGCAATAACACATAAAATCGGTAAAAATTTTCATCAAAGGGTTATAACTCTAATGAGAAGTCGACTTACGATTTGGACCATGCAAGTTTAGTTGTAGAACATGTCATGCTGAATTTGCAATTTAAAGTTTCTCTATACATGTATCTACTTATATAGTTTTCAAGATAATAGCAAAAATGAACAAAAATGGTAAAATTTTTCATTTAAGGGAAATAACTTCTAAGAAGTCGTCTGATAGTTTTGACGTATTATGGACAATAGGTAGAGCTCATCATTCTGAACATTTTTGCCCTGTCAGATTTTCTCTTTTTATAACGGTCGAAATAATAGACAAACCTTGCATTTTACTCATGTTCTATTTTTAGCCATGTCAGCCATCTTGGTTGGCAGTCGGACACATTTTTTAAACTAATATATATGAATCCATGACAACTCTCCCCACTACAAAATTGCCTCTTTAGATAAATGGTATAATCCCGATGAATAAAGGTCTGTCAACTCACTCTACTTATGAAAAAAGAATAATATTCATTTGTCAGTAGTGAATTCGTGGGGATTTGGATACTTTTCATAAGTCCGTATGAGTTGGCAAACAAGAGTGGTGGAGTAGGATGAAGTGGAATGAGTGGTGCAAAGGTGGCACGATTTGGTGTGGGGTGAGTTGTCTTGCTTCCTATAATAATGTCCATATCAAAACCTTTTTCAAAATACATTTATCATTCCTAGTGTATCATTTAGTGTTAGACTATGGCTGCATTATCACATGTTTATAGTTTTAATTTTTTATAAATATAAATATATGTTTTAATAAATTAGATTTGGACTTTTCATGGCATCTCCTTGGTTTTTTTTTTAATTTAGGTGGAATATTGTTATCCATGGTGGTATTGATCATGTTGATGGCTACAGTCGCCTTGTTACTTTTTTACATGCCAGCAATAATAACCAGTCAACCACAGTGTATGATCTTTTTATTGAGGCCACTACACAACATAGAGTTCCTTCCCGTATCAGAGTGGATCATGGCGGTGAAAATGTAGATATATGCACCTTCATGGAAGGTTATCGTGGTACAAATAGAGGTAGTGCAATAAAAGGCAAAAGCGCCCATAACCAAAGAATTGAAAGATTATGGGTTGATCTTTGGGAGTCTGTATCTAATGAATACTATGATTTATTTTCATACATGGAAGATATCTACATGTTAGACATCACATGTGCACGCCAATTGTGGGCATTCCAATATGTTTTTTTACCAAGAATAAACAAGTCACTTCAAATGTTTGTATACCAGCATAATCATCACGGCTTAAGTACAGAGGGAAGCAAAACTCCTTATCAGTTATTTATAAAGGGAGTTTTACAAACAATAAGTACAAACAATGTTTCAATTGCTGACCTGTTGTTACAGGCAGGTAGTAACGACTCTCTAGAACATATCACAGATGACTATGGAATAGAGGATAATAACTCTGATCATGAAGATAACAGTTTTGATGAAATTGAATTACCACGGATTCATAGCCCTTTAGATGATGGTGATATGCAACAGCTGAGAGACAGGATAAATTTAACCGAAGACTATAAAAAATTAACTCATGGTATTCAGTTATACAAGGATGTTTTATTATTCATTGAATCATTAAATTCAGATCAGAGGGAACCTATATCTTCAGTAACTGATTAAATAGGTGTAGTTCAATTTGTTTTTTCAAACTGTGACATATAGGGAAAAGATGCGTTTTTAGACTGATTTTTATCATTCATACTGATTTAACTTGAAAACGAGTTCATGGACCCCTCTTTTTTAAAATGACATTTGGTTTCAATATGTATGAAGATTTTTTGTACCAATTTTTATGAAAAAGTCAACAATATTTTTTTATAAAATTAGATAAATATACAGCTAAAAATGTTTTTTTCAATGATCCTGAAACTTTGATAATAAAATGCTTCGCTGGGGCTCAGCTTGATACGACCGCAGAGGTCGAACCCTGAACAGTTGGGGCAAGTATGGACACAACATTCAAGCTTGATACAGCTCTGAATTTGGATTGTTATTAAATATTTGACACAGCATAGGTTTCTGACACAGAAAGAATGTGGTCTAAGAACTTGATTTTTTTTAATTTACCTATTATGGTCCAATGTCCAAAATCAAAATACATGGTTAGATTCAGCATATCAAAGAACCCGATATATTCAATTTTTGTTAAAATCAAACAAAGTTTAATTTTGGACCCCAACTTGGACAAACTTGAAAACTGGGCCCATAATAAAAAATCTGTTTAGATTCAGCATATCAAAGAATCCCAAGAATTCAATTTTTGCCAAAATTAAACTAAGTTTAATTTTGGACCCTTTGGACCTCAATGTAGACCAATTTAAAAAACGGGACTTAAAATTAAAAATCTAAATACACGGTTAGATTTGGAATATCAAAGAACCCCAATAATTCATTTTTTGATGAAATCAAACAAAGTTTAATTTTGGACCCTTTTGACCTCAATATGAACCAATTTGATAGCAGGGCCCACAAATAAAAAATCTAAATACATGGTTAGATTCAGCATATCAAAGAACCCCATATATTCAATTTTTGTTGAAATCAAACAATGTTTAATTTTGGACCCCAATTTGGACCAACTTAAAAGCTGGGCCCATAATCAAAAATCTAAATACATGTTTAGATTCAGCATATCAAAGAACCCCATATATTCAATTTTTGTTGAAATCAAACAAGTTTAAATACTGGACCCTATCTTGGACCAACTTGAAAACTGGGCCCATAATCAAAAATCTAAACACATGTTTAGATTCAGCATATCAAAGAACCCCAAGAATTTATTTTTTGTTAAAATCAAACTAAGTTTAATTTTGGACCCTTTGGACCTTAATGTAGACCAATTTAAAAAACAGGACCCAAAATTAAAAATCTAAATACACGGTTAGATTTGGAATATCAAAGCACCCCAATAATTCAATTTTAGATGAAATCAAACAAAGTTTAATTTTGGACCCTTTTGACCTCAATATGAACCAATTTGATAACGGGGTCCACAAATAAAAAATCTAAATACATGGTTAGATTCAGCATATCAAAGAACCCCATATATTCAATTTTTGTTGAAATCAAACAAAGTGTAATTTTGGACCCCAATTTGGACCAACTTGAAAACTGGGCCAAAAATCAAAAATCTAAATACATGTTTAGATTCAGCATATCAAAGAACCTCATATATTCAATTTTTGCTAAAACCAAACAAAGTTTAATTTTGGACCCTTTGGACCTCAATGTAGATCAATTTGAAAACTGGACCCAAAATTAAAAATCTTAATACACTGTTAGATTCAGCATAACAAATAAATAAATGTGATCAAAGATTTTACAAATCTAATGCGCCATACTGTGCAATTAAAGATTACTTCTTGAAATTTTTCAATATTTGAAATTTGAAAAAAAAATAATATTTGAAGAATAATTCTTTTTAATTTCTGAAATCTGAAATGAGAAAAAATTGACCCCCCATAATTTCTTTTTATCCCCCCCCCTTTTTTCCCCCAAAAAAATTCTTTCCCTCAAGATATGGTCATAATCTCAATTCAAATTTCCAATGGAGTTGGCAACCATAATTACCCATTTAAATTTACCATAGTGCTAACTTAATCTATTTTATAATAGAATTAAAAATATAGTGTCAAATCTTTCATATGGATTTTTTTGTAAAAAAAAAAGATGCAACCTTTGCAGATATTTTTACTGGTCTTCCTTTATAAATATGCATTTCTTGAAACATAATTTAAAAGCAGTGTAAGGGAAGTAACCAAAACGTTGTATTTGGATTACCTCCCTTACACTGTTTTAAATTATCTTTATTGTTCATTAACCATTACTTTATACATAATTTAAAAGCAGTGTAAGGGAGATAATTTCAATGATGTATTTGATTTATCTCCCTTACACTGCTTTAAATTATGTTTTGTACTAAAGTATTTGTCCATTAACCAGGACAACCTTGTTTTTCCCCCTTTTTTGCCCCTAATTCCTAAACGGTTTGAGCCATAACCCCCCAAAGCAAATCCTAACCATCCCTTTGTGGTATGGAAACTTGTAGTATAATTTCAGAGAGATCCATACACCGTTCCACAGTTATTGTCTGGAAACTAGAAAATGCTTATTTTTGGCCCCTTTTTGGCCCCTAATTCCTTAACTGTTGGTTCCATAACCCCCAAAATCAATCCCAACCTTCCTTTTGTGGTATTTAACCTTATAGTCAAATTTCAAAAAGATCCATTCACTTAAACTAAAGTTAGAGTGCGAAAACCAATGTGTCTTCGGACGACGACGCCGGACGACGACGACGACGCCAACGTCATACCAATATACGACCACAAAATTTTTTGCGGTCGTATAAAAACTATTTCTTTCCAAACAATTGTTACACAAATCTAAAGCATACTTATGTAAAGAAGATTTTTCCAAATGTTTTTACAAAAATCCACTTGTGTTTATCTTTTAAAACAAAAAATTAAGGTACATGTATGTCAATCCAAAGGATAGAAATGTAAAAAAAAACAAAATTTTAAGTAAATGTCAAAAATATTAACCCCAATTATCCTATTAAAGTATCACATGAAGGTATATATTTGTTATTACATATTTGGATTGCTAAGGTGAAAAAAAGATTGAAGGAAAAGAAATTTTTGTCAAAATCATGGGATCGAAACTGTATTGTATGCCCTCGCTTCACAAATACATATATTTTATTGACCCAAACTCATTAACAATAAATGGTTAAGACCTATTGCTATAGATAATTATAATAATTGACATGATAGAATGAAAAGTTACATGTAAATACATCATGACAGAATGAAAAGTTACATATTGATATTTCACTATTCCTTATGTTTACTCAATAATGCTGAGCTATTGTCTACCAATAGACATATCCTTTTTAACATTGTTAATGTTTTTTACGCTATATTTTAAATAAAACACTTATTTTATTTTGTAATAGTTCTCTTTTTGAGGTAAATGTATCATATTGTAATTAAAAATGTTTTTCATCTTCAATTTTCCCATTATCACATACAGGACAGTATCATTCAAATTTGTTTAATATATCAACATATGATAATGTTTGACACATTGTGTAGATTTTAAGAAAGAAATTAAGATTAGAAGATTCTGGTATATTTGCAAATTGATTTTGCAAGCACTGATCATAAATTCCTTGATTTACTTGTCCTAAGTGCTTTTTGTTAAACAACTTTTATCTACAAGATATGAATATCTTAAATTTTGTAAAATATTTTTGGTTTTGTTAATCCAGGGATTTGAAAACCCAGTAGCACAGAAAATTTAATTTACATGTGTATTTTTGGAAAAAAGTTATATGTTCCTAAAAATTTATGCTTGAAAAGACAATCTTACATTTGAGTGGAATTGGACCAAGCTCAGCACAACAAGCATCACATGAAGCCTTGAAATGCTTCTTTGATAAATATAATGTGTAATTTTTTAAAGGGTTCAGAGTCCCTTTAGAATGAGTAAACAACCCAAATTTCACAACAGTACCTAAGTATGGGTGATATAAATAAATCAAACAATTTTTCAAGAATTCTACATGGGTTATTCAGACCAACGGTTTTCTTTTTTTTGAAGTAGGCTTTTTATGCCTTTTCCTCAACAGTATCAATGGCTATATTGAAATAACCATTACATTTTATTACAATAAAATAAGAATAATGAGTACAGTAACAGTTTCAACACAAGAATCATTATAAGAAATTTGTCAAAAAAAAAGGTTTACCAATTGAATTAAAAACAATAACTTTGGACTTATCCGTTTTAACTTGTAGCTTCCAACAGTTACAATTATCATGTAAAGCATAAATATAAACTAGAGGCTCCAGGAGCCTGTGTCGCTCACCTGATATTTTTATTTACAATTGATGCATGAAATAATGCAACTGTTATACTTTTGCTTTAGTTTCAGAGATATAAGTCAAAAACTGCATTTTTCCCCTATGTTTTTTTTTAGTTGGTTGGCAGGCAAGGTCATCAGATACATTTTTTAAACTAGATACCCTAATAATGATTGTGACCAAGTTTGGATAAATTGGTCTCAGTAGTTTCAGAGGAGAAGTTTTTTGAAAGATTACAAAAATTTACAAAATGTTTTTAAAAATTTACTATAAAGGATAGTAACTCCTTAAGGGGTCAAATGACCATGTTGTTCATGTCAACCTATTTGTAGATCTTACTTTGCTGAACATTTTTACTGTTTACAGTTTATCTTTATCTATAATAATATTCAAGATAATAACCAAAAATTGCAAAATTTCCTTAAAATTACCAATTCAGGGGCAGCAACCCAACAACGGGTTTTCAGATTCGTCTGAAAGTTTCTGAGCAGATAAATTTTTACCTGATAATTAATTTTATACCATGTCAGATTTGCTTTAAATGCCTTGGTTTCAGAGATATAAGCCAAAATCTACATTTTACCCCTATGTTCTATTTTTATCCGTGGCAGCCATCTTGTTGGGTTGGCCGGGTCATCGGACAAATTTTTTAACTCGATACCCCAATGATGATTGTGGACAAGTTTGGTTTCATTTGGCCTAGTAGTTTCAGAGGAGAAGATTTTTGTAAAAGTTAACAGACGATGGACGACAGACGACAGATGCCAAGTGATGAGACAAGCTCACTTCGCCCTTCCGGCCAGGTGAGCTAAAAAGAAGATGTGGTATGATTGCCCATGAGATAACTCTCCATAAGAGACCAAATGACACAGAAATAAAGACTGTTTTGTAGCCCTTTTTTTAATTTGAGACAATAAAGCAATATCATCTGCATATAGAAGAATATTTTAAGAAAAATCCCCAATTACAACTGAATCAGAATTACAATTGATTAAAGCATTAGTGAGGTCAATAATATAATAATTAAAAAGTACAGGGCTCAGTACATCTCCTTGTTTTACTCCTAGCTCAGATAGAAATGCTGAACTGAGTCCATTTGAGAACTTGATTCTGCATACTAAGTCAGTAAATATTGAATAAACAATTCTAAAAATTCTATTTGGAATATCATGTATCAAAAGTTTATTAAACAATCCTATTCGCCAAACTGTATCAAAGACTTTTTAAGATCGATAAAAGCTGCAAATATTAACTTTGTTGTTTATAATGATCAACTACTGATTTTAGTGCAACAATTTTTTTTAAACTTATCTGATATTTGTTGATTAAGATTTGACTTTTTATAGAATTAATTTGTCTGTTAAAGATAAAAATTTATTAACAGCTTGCCAAAGTAAGAATTAATGGAATCACCCTTATAATTTCCAGGGTCAAATTTGTTCCCTTTTCATGGAGAACTATAAAACTTTCATTTCAGGTCTTTGTAAATGGTCTATTCCAAATAACATAAAAAATGTGGTGCACACTTTAAAATAACCCGCTACAATCATTCCTTAAATAATCAAAATTAGCTTTCACACAATACAATTTATAAGTTTTCAAGGACAGAGACTGATGGCCAAAATTAAAATTTATATCATTCTTGGATAAATGTCTGGCTGTTGATTATGATCTCGCTGTAAAACTTGACAGCTTCAGCTGGGGCAAGTTCAGGTCTAACCTCCAAGGTCAATGCCAAGGCGCAGGTGTTTACAAATGTCCTGCTTCCGAAACATACATCTATTGGCTTGTGAAAGCCTATTGCTGGAATTGCTGTTGACCCTGTCAACCACATCAAGACTTCCTTTGGACCAATATCAATTCCATTTATAACAGTTGATGTTCCTGTTTAAAAAAAAAATCTTTATCTACTGACCATGTTATAACATACATAATTAACAGCAAATTTGAAATTGCTGAAGAACCAAAAACTCCTGATCATTACATCTGAATAGATATTGTGGGGGGAAGTAATGTTTCCCATATCACACTCTTGTTTTTGGTAGTTCATAAGAACGTGTTTTAAAACAATGAATGTCTTTCTTAAATTAATTATTTGTCCATTTAAAATCTTAATTATATTCAAATCTGCCTTCTCGATTCTTTCCAATTTTTAAAATAAAATTGGAATCATTTTGAACATTGAGTACATCACTTTTCAAAGAAATCTGTGCTATAAATCATTTATATGTGCTTAGTGTCAATAGAAATTTCAAACTCATAACACTGAAAAACAAACATCTGAACCAAATAAAATTTGAACTTGATCTGTAACTGGTCATGATGAAACTATATATACCAAATATCAAATCAATATCGTCTGATCATGCTGTATGTCAATAAATTGGTTTAGCTCTAAATACTAACCTTTAGTGGCCTGAAGAAATGTTAAAAATCCTTGACTTGTTGCCCTTTGGTCTAAGGCAGCATTCCCTGTATCGTACTTGAACTTCAACAGGTTTCTTAATGTTTGGACTGTTAAAGGTTTGACTCTTCCACTGAACAGTGTCCTAGCACAGGCAATGTTGACATCCTGTTTTAACAGGCTCAAAACTTGGTGAGTGTCTAATCCTGTTTAAAAAATATTTAGATCATGAAAACTTCCAGAAAACTTCATAAGTATCAAATATTCTCTAAAATACATATTATATGCATGTTTATCAGTCTGACATAAAACAGAAGGTTATTCCATTTTGTTTTGTAACTAATTGGCATCTCTCTTAATGTATTTTCATAAATAGGAATTCAAACAAGAATATGTGATTATAGAACATCATTCCCTGCTCCCACTTTCAAGTTGACGTGACAACAACTTATAGATATATTACCTCAACAATAACCTTTAACCAGACAATTATGTATGTAATGGTTTCAGACTATCCCATTTCAATGTTCATTGTTAACAGTAAAAATAGGGCAAACATTTTTTCTGGGAATTTGCAAAGAAAATTTCTTTCAAGTTAAAGTGACTAAACTTTATGGTTAACTGAATTGGTGAAAAATGTTCACATATAAAAGACAGATTGATGGACAAAAGAAATAACAGCTGATGTGCACAAACCAGAAAGTATCATACCCCTCTCCTATCATAGGAGGGGCCTGAAAAAGAAAAATTAATACCATCGTGAACATGAAAATTTGACAAAGACCCAAATTATGCTACTTTTAAAAATAGTTGAGCACAGTCTCAATTTAACCTTAATTGTTCAACTGGGTTGCGCCCTAAAATCATTTCTTTCAAATCAAGAAAGACAATCAGATCTCAATATACAAAATATTATGGTCATATTGAAACTTATTATTTTTGGAAAAACTTCTCTACCAGTTGTTCAACAAAAGATTTTCTAAAAATGTTCAGGAACTAAAAGCACTATCACTGATATTACACTAAGCCCTAAATCAAATCAAGACATATTTCTATAATAGAAGCATTATCCAGATATTAAGAACAAAATTGAGAATGGAAATGTGTCAAAGAGACAACAACCCGACCAAAGAGCAGATTACAGCCAAAGGTCACCAAAGGGTCGTCAATACAGCGAGAAAATCCCACACTCAGAGGCAGGCTTCAGCTGGCCCCTTAAGCAAAAAATGTGTACTAGCTCAGTGAAAACCTAGTTCAGTTAAGAATGCCTGCAATATAGGAATATGAACCAATAAGCTTAGAACAAGTGTCATACCAAATTATACTGCATACTTTAGATATGTCATAAACCAATGTTAAATACCTTTGATAAACTGATCAAGTTCTTTCTTACACTTGTTAAGTTGGGTCTCCAATAACGCAGCCAGAAGGATGTTTACATGTTTTTTTTTAAATGATGAAGGTGGAATTATAAATCCGGCATCGACAGCTTCATCAAATATACCAGAGTACATATTCTGTAGGTCCGGTTCTGAAGTGCAATCTTGCATGTGAAAGAAATGTTAATAGAATTTATAGTTGCAGTTAGGAGATACAAAATTAAAATTAAAGAAAAATTGTATAAGAAAAAAAAATTGAATCATAATTTCCTGTCCATATGCACATCTACGTAGTATGTCCTTATTATCTACAAAGTTTAATGAAATTCTGTTGTGTGGTTTAAGAGGAGTTGCGATGACAAACTCTTGCAGAAGTATATTGAAGCAAATAAGTTCAAAGGGGCGTAACTCCAAGAAAAAATATTGAATCATAATTTCCTGTCGATATGCACATCTACATAGTATGTCCTTATTATCTAAAAAGGTTTCATGAAATTCTGTTTAGTGGTTTTAGAGGAGTTGCGATGACAAACCGTTCAGTAGTATATTGAAGCAAATAAGTTCAAAGAGGCGTAACTCCAAGAAAAAAAATTGAATCATAATTTCCTGTTGATATGCACATCTACATAGTATGTCCTTATTATCTAAAAAGGTTTCATGAAATTCTGTTTAGTGGTTTCAGAGAAGTTGCGATGACAAACCGTTGCAGTAGTATATTGAAGCAAATAAGTTCAAAGGGGCGTAACTCCTGGAAAAAAAATTGAATCATAATTTCCTGTCGATATGCACATCTACATAGTATGTCCTTATTATCTAAAAAGTTTTCATGAAATTCTGTTTAGTGGTTTCAGAGGAGTTGCGATGACAAACCGTTGCAGTAGTATATTGGGCAAATAAGTTCAAAGGGGCGTAACTCCTGGAAAAAAAATTGAATCGTAATTTTCTGTTGATATGCACATCTACGTAGTATGTCCTTATTATCTGAAAAGTTTTCATGAAATTCTGTTGTGTGGTTTGAGAGGAGTTGAGATGACAAGAAACAGGACTGACGGACTGATGGACGGACAGACGGACGGACGGGTCAAAAACATTATACCCTCTGCAACTCGTTGCGTGGGGTATAATAAGAACTTGTACATGAAAGAGCAAATTAATGTATGCAGTCTTTGAAAAGGAGACTTCAATCTTACCAGCTTTTTGTTGTGTTCATGTTGTGCAATCTCTAATTTTTAGTTGAAAGTTCATCTAAATCCTTTTTTTGCAGTAGTGTTATCTGTTTTTATTGGAATTACGTATTATTTTAACCCCCCCCCCCAAAAAAATAAAAACCCGGCCACTTTCATCAACAATCAGACAATCTATTTAAGTTAACAAAAAACTTTGTATTTTTTTAATGGGACTGGCTAAGTAACCTGTCCAATGAAGGGTTAAGTTTAATTTACAAAAATGATGGAACAAAAAAAAGAGTATTATATGAAAATCAAATAATAATTTATTGCAACAGTTACTGGTATTCCATAAAGGTTATGGAACATGAGATTATGAATTGAGATTTAATAAATTTTTTAAAAATATGATGCTGAAATTTTTTTTTCTTTTCCTTTATTACATTCAGATTTTTTGTTCAAGCTTATTTATACAATATTCACACCCCATCTTCATTTTACGAAAATATGAATAGAAAACTTACCATGACAATGGTATTCTTTAAACCCTCTGGCAAATCATCTACATTTAAAATACAGGGTTTCCCAAGCAAGATATAGTCTGTAACTATATCACTAAAGATGGGAAGACCTGGCCCATCTTGAATGATGGATAAGGCGACCAGCTGTCCCAGATGGAAAAAAATATTCTGGGTCCTTGCAATAAAGTTGTCACGCAAGGTTTGGCGTCCTGGTTTTCCTGAAATTGTACAAAGTACCAAAATCATACTAACAATATGGTTGAAACATTATACTGCTCTTAATACAATCGCTGAATCTCTTGAGGGCAATATTAAGCAGTTGTAATTGTGGTGTATGTAATTATATGAGAAGTTCAATGGGATTCTAAATCATTAAAGTTAACATTAGCTGTTTCAGTAATACAAACAATGCTGTACAGGAACTTTGCATTGATTCATCCAATGTCTTTGATCATTAAAATCGTTAAAAAAGACATTATCTTATAACATTGGTAATATAATAGACCTGAATAATAGTAATTTTGCTATATGCCAAATGTTTCAAAACTGTCAATCCAAGCGCACATCAGACCAAATATAACCAGATTAAAATGCAGGTCAAAATAAAAGATATTTTAAAAATTTTCATACAACAAAATTTTATAATTTGATATATTTGTGTATTTTTCTTTGAAATTCTAAAAAATTTACACACAGGCCCTCTTTGGTCCCTATTTAAGAATATTTGTGATTCAAATTTTCAATTCAATCCCAATCTAGGTTTAAACAATTTAGATTGCATATATGCAACCAAAGTTTAGCACAGAAAACTTAAAATGTTCAAATGAAAGATGGCAAAATATCTTAACTGTAAAAGTAATTAACCTCTTTGTGAATTTATCATTTAAAAACTAATGTTTATTCAATCAATATTAATTTTGGCATACCTGTAACAAATACAGAACTATTGAAGTTATCTTGTGGAGAAAGAGACTCCAAAATTCCCGTCTCAATCCCCCAAGATCAACACCGTCCTCATCAGTGAAAGATATCCTTAGTGGGCTGTGCAGATCATCTCGACTGATACTGATGAAGGCCAAGGAATCCTGCACAGGATTTTCCCTTATCACCTCCATCAGTAATGGGTCATCCGAGTCATTGTGGATGAACAATTCCTTATGTTCTTTAATTTTTTTTCTGAAATTTTCTGTACACTCATTTTGCCTAAAAATAATAAAAAAAATCACTTTCAGATGTCATTTTACAGCAAACTGTCTTTTGAATATCACTTTCATATCTTTCAAAAATTTCTTTCTAATGAAAGCACTTTCCTCTTGAGCAACAATACATGTACATTGTACAAACATAAAACTCTAGTATTTGAAGATTAGTTTGTACAATTTTGTGTAGTACTAGTATCATATTTACAAGCTTTGCCTTAACCTACAATCCAAAATGTGCTGTTACCAAAAGGTGTAACATAACTTCGTAACATAAGGTATCTGCATACAAGGTATAAAGCATCGAGGTCATTGTCCTTCAGAAATATAAGACTTTATACAAATAGTTTACAGCACTGCCCCAAGACAGTTATCCATAGGTCTCTAATACTGCCAATTTCGTCGCAGGCAAAACAAAAACCTTTAAAATATTTTTCACCTGGAATTTTAAA
The DNA here is from genome assembly GCF_021869535.1 of Mytilus californianus. Taxonomy (NCBI): domain Eukaryota; kingdom Metazoa; phylum Mollusca; class Bivalvia; order Mytilida; family Mytilidae; genus Mytilus; species Mytilus californianus. The sequence continues at coordinate 35,637,731 of NW_026262723.1, read as the reverse complement.
CATTCACACTTAAGTTTGGAGAATTCAATTTGGAACAGAGCATTCAAAATGCAATTGCAAATTAACTTTAAACAAATGTTTTTGCCTTTTTCAGGTTAAATGATAATGGTAGAATAACCAACACAATGTAAATTTATCTGTTTTAGTATGATCTACATGTTTTCCTGAAAATCAGGCAAATTTGTTCTTTTGGTATTATTATATCAGAAATTGATGAGGCAAGTACCAGGTCCATCAAAATCCTTCCAAACATGATATGTAATCTTCCTAAAAACAGGATATCTTGATCAAAAGTCAGAGCATGAACACAAAAGAAAGTGAACAGAGGGAAGTTTCAAGGACAAAAACAAAGATTGACCTTCATCTTAATGCTATTATAATTATTTGGTTTTGTCAAATATCAATTTTACCCAATGTCTCCAAATAGTCCAACCTCTGGGATGTCTTCAAAAATTGCATTGATATTGTTTACATCTACAGCCAAATCCCTGAAACACACAAAAAAATGCTTAACTATTTATGTGCAAGATGCAAACATATTCTAACTAATATATAAATTCCCGTGTAATACTTGATCTCATTTTTTTCTTGATATAAAATAAGATGTGATACAAAAATGTATAATTGCCAATGAGACAACTCTCCACCAGAGACTAATTAACATAGAAGTTAACAATTATAGGTCATCATACGGTCTTCAACAATGCAAACAACAAAACCCATACTACATAGTCAGCTGTAAAAGGTCTTGAAACAAAAAATGTAAAAAAAAATTCAAACTAATGGCCTGATTTATCTAAAAAACATTAATGAACAAGTTACAAATATGATGTACAGCAACAAACAGCAACCACTGAATTGTAAGACCCTGATATGGGACATACTACTTTTCAAATGTGTAATAACTGAATTCATGTTTGTAGGATCAATGTCTCACATACATTAATTCATTATCTCTTCATTTCAATATCAATACCTTGTAACATCCATTAATGACAGAGGGTTGACTGGTGTAGACAGTTGTTCATATTGTCCAGTTGCTGTTTGTTCTGTGAATGTTGGAACTGCAGTTGATCGGAATAGGTTGTTGAAGTACCAGCAGTATGATAGGCTTGAGTTGTAGTTTCACTTACCTGAAAAAGAGCAAAGAAAAAAATATAGAAGTTCTGTATATATTTTAAAGTTTCTCTATAAAATAATCATGACACAGGGCAAGTGAGTAGGGAAAACGGTGAAAGAATGTAAACAAGAATGCAGGAAAATAGTCATATCTTTTTCTTAAAGAATAAATTTAATACAACACATCATTTAACGACTGTTAAGGAAAACTTTTATGAACAAACGAAAATGGATGGAAAATATATAAAGAAAAAATTAAATTCACTTATACGTCACATGCCCCACATGCTCTACATTGGTTGATAAATATCATGATCATGTTAACTTTGCCAACAAACTAGAAAGTTTATAAGCTTCGCAGCGATCAACAGTCACTGAATGAAGTATTATTTGTTGATAACATGTTATAGTTTGTAATAAATATGAAAAATGTGCATACAGGACTTCAATGATTCAATGATTTCTATAACATTAAAATTTCACGTAAATGATTTCATATGACTTTAATATTTTACAGTTTTAATTTTAAAATTTTCATTTGTGGATGTTTCTATTGTATATTTAATGATACATGTACTTGGTAAAGTATATTTAAACAAAAGTAGTATTTTAGCTAGCCAAATTTGACATGAAGTTTTTAACTCACATTTGATCTACTTGCAACCACCCTGGGAGATGATAGGGCTCTGCCTCTTCTTGATGATGGTGTGTTGGAGCCTTCCAGGGCTACCTACAATGCAAAAGATAAATATCTCTTCATTGTTTTCAAAGAGCAAACACAATTTTTTTTTGCAGTACAATAAACTGATTGGAACATGAACTATTATTGACAATAATTTGAATCAATACCTCTTGAACTGAATTTTAATGTGCGTATTGTTATGCGTTTACTTTTCTACATTGGCTAGAGGTATAGGGGGAGGGTTGAGATCTCATAAACATGTTTAACCCCGCCACATTTCTGCGCCTGTCCCAAGTCAGGAGCCTCTAGCCTTTGTCAGTCTTGTATTATTTTTAATTTTAGTTTCTTGTGTACAATTTGGAGTTTAGTAGGTCGTTCATTATCATTGAACTAGTATATATATTTGTTTGGGGGCCAGCTGAAGGACGCCTCCGGGTGCGGGAATTTCTCGCTGCATTGAAGACCTGTTGGTGACCTTCTGCTGTTGTCTGTTCTATGGTCGGGTTGTTGTCTCTTTGACACATTCCCCATTTCCATTCTCAATTTTATTAGTAGACATTTAATTTCACGGAATTGTAAAGCATGCTGCTGGCTACAAATCTACTTTCTTATTAAGTCTTCATGATAGTTATCTGATTGGCATTCATACCACATCCCCTGAATTAAAAAGTTAGATAGAACATGCTAACACTTTATTTAATTTGTCTCCCCTTAAAATGGGTTTTGTCAAATGATAATTTAGTCCATAGTAATTTTGTTGAATAATTCTGAAAAAGAAAGTTTTATTTCTAACATTTTTAATTTTGATTTGGAGTTTGCTTTATATTAAAAGTGTGATTTCCAGCAGCAAACTTCTATAGAAAGTTGCATCTGCTTGCACTAATTGTTATCTTCAAAACATCTGCAGAACAACAAATGAAAATGGTGTTGTGTTGCCTTTATGTGTGAACAGATTATCATACCAGAAACTAGTTTCAAGTTATAATTATAAAGAGCATTCCAAGTAACTTACAGTTGCTCTATTTCTACCAGGTGAGGACAATGTACTGGTTATTTGAGTGGATGAGGAATTTGACCTCTCAGATGTAACGGTTGTCTACAAAAATAAAACATGTGATAAATGAACATATGGTTAATGAAATTCCCTACTTTTTTTTATTAAACATAAGTTTCATGGACTTATAATATACCTTCAAAGTATTCAAGTAGCCCATGATGATGTGTGGAAGACAAAATTCTCGCAAAAACATTATGAACCAAATTCCTTAATCAAATCTTTGCATAAAACTTATTGGTACTGACACTATAAGTAAATATTTTTAATCAACAGGGTGTCATTACCTCCAAAAAATAAGTTGAAGTTATCAATTTTACACAGCAGTTCTAGTTTTCACTTACACTTGCTCCACTGGTACCTGGTTGAGACAGTGTACTATTTCTCTGGCGACTTATTGGCGAATCTGGTGTGTCAGATGTTGACTGCAGAATAAAAGAAGACAGAATTCATTAATTCATTTGTTTGCACTGTCTTAAAATCCTGAGAGAACATATGATTCCAATATGGCTGGGTTAATAAAATCATGTTTGACCTGAAATTCATCTTAAAAAGTATTTGTTTTGAATTGCAAACCTGTCACTAAAGTTTAAAGATTAACTATGGAGACTACTACTTTTCAGTATCATGCACTTTACAAGTTTCCAATATGACTGTAATATACTCTGTTTCTTTGGTATTAGGAAATATAATCTGTTGTAAATTGCATACTATTTTGTTAGTTTTCTATTTACTTACATGCTTTCATGCTTTCAACTGAAGTGTATCTGAAACATGCAATTTTATTTTTAAGGTGGCTGTATAAAATCAAGAATCTGTAGTAGACTTAATTTTAAACTTAAAATTGATAAAGTTGTATAAAAGACCCATGAAACATTTATTTATATTAGTTTCTTATGCAACAGAAAGTACTGAACATGGTTTTATATTTTAAATTACCCATTCATGTTAATATTTTTATTTAAACCCTTTTATACAAGGGGAAATAGAGGTGATGAGGGCATGTGCATGGTTATCATGGTTATAGCTGACTTCAAACGGGTGTTGTCAATTTAAAAAGATTGCTGTGTTCATAACTATATAAACTATTGAACCAATTCTTTAGTTATCAAACATAAATGCTTATTACCAATTTCAGTTTTAAAGTTGATCTCATTATACTGTGGATTCATTATTTTTCGTTAGGTACCAATTTTCGTGGGTTTCCCGGGTACAGATATACCACGAATTCAAACATTCAACGAATTACAAATTTTGTATAAGATTTTATGCAGACATTGGCAAAACCACGAAATCAAATAAACATGAAAATGCAAGTTTGTCTCAATCCAAGAAAATAAGTACCCACGAGAATAAATGAATCCTCAGTATTAGTTAAAATAAAAAATCATTATACATTAATAAGATTGCTAATTTATTATGAAAATTTAACTGAACTAAATACTGTTAAAGTTATGCTCCAATTTAGTCTTCATCCATACTGTCCATAATGTTGAGGTGCATATATATAATGAGGATGGAACATGTAAATAAATTATTTTGCATGGCTCACCTTGATACGAATATAACATGTTCAAACTTGAGCAGGATGTAAATAAACGGACACATTGACACATTATTCCGTCTTTACTTCAAAAATATTCAAACATGAAAGCACAAAATTTCATGCATGATCTCTTGTACTTAAACAGCATTCATTAAAGTAAATAATTCTGCACTTTTCTAAATTGAATTCCATAATTATCTATGCACTAATGTTTTTCACATTTAACTTACAGGTGTTGAAAATTCAGTAAAGACATTAACAGATCATGCTTCAATTTACATGCTTTCATGATTCTAGATGTTATTTGGGATAACACATTGCTTTTAGTAACTGGGGAATAGCATATTGTTAGGCTGTGATCTAAAAATTACCGCTTGTACTGTCAAATTAGCATCATCAGATTGTCTTTCTCTTCTGGGAGGGAACAATGGTGGAAGCTCTTCTTCATCCGATTCACCTTCAGTAATCTACGGTATACCAAAAAAATATGCCTTTAGACACAATAGATTTCAAAATAAACTTTGTAACATAGCTTACAGTCCTGCTGATGAAATGATTTTGCTCTGACGGTACAGAGATAGACGAATGACTAAAACACGGTAAGCTAAAAGTGTATGACTTGGAAATATCCTTGTGGTTCATAGCCTACCTCTGTGCAAGGGAATTTTAAATGAAAATTAAACGCAAACATTAGAAACATATTTAATTTTGATATTTAATTTCCTGGGACGAGCGCTCTCAATAAAAATATTTTTCATTTAAGAAGGCAACAACATTCTAATATAAACTGATTATATTAGTCAAGTATCATTTTGGTATTCGATAATTGGTACTATAGAGCAATACTCTAGTACTCGTCAACATCCCTAATTTGTACATTAATTCAAACCCAATAAGTCATTTTCTGAATTGGAATGCTGATTACAAAATGAAAGGTTGAAGTTCGCACCCCTGGTCAGGACTGAACAAAATAATTTTGTTGAATAAATTAGAAAAGTAAACAATCACATATAAGTTGTTAAAAAGTACCCATTTAATAGAATGTGTTTTTCTCATTGTTGAAGATTTTACTGTAACCTTTATATATATATAGTTGCCTACATGTACATCATTTGGTTTCTGGTGTATTGTTGTCTCACAGGCAATAAATAATTCCACAATCTTATTTTTATCAGACAATATCTAAACCTGCTCTTTAGAGGAGATAAAAGGTACATCAAGTTAACTGTACTCACATTGATTAGCTGTTGTGCAGGTTTTATATAGAGGGTGAATTTCACTTTGGCCTTAAGATCCTTTAAGGAATTAAACACTACTTGTTCAAGTCTGTGTTTCTCCCTCAACTTTGCCTGGAAGAACTCAAAATCAACCCTTTCCAATTTTGGAAAGAGTTCTATGACTCTCTTCTTAAAGTTTATTACAGAGTCACTCCGTGATATTACAATCTTCCTGGATCCTGTAAATGAGAAATTAATTTTTACCAATGTATTTTTTTCATGGAAATTCTTAACTATATATGATTTGTAAAATTCTTCAAACCTAAAATCATATAACATTATTACTCTAAACTCTTGACTTTCTTTTTGCAAATAACAATATAAATCTGTGCATCACTGTTTTCCTAGCTAAGGCAATGTCAAACACAAATGGCAACAAGCAATACAGGATCACAGGTTGTGGTAAAAATTTCAACCTATTGGAAATAACACTAAATCAGCTATTAAAATTGTTTATACCAGTTTTGTCAAATCCTTGTGTTTCAGATTAAAATTACAATTATTTTGAAAGATCATTATCATACACTAATGTAAAATTTTGTTACTTGTATTGGAATTTATGTAATTTCTTTCCAAACAGTGAGTTAATAATTTATACCTAAACCACACTTATTCAAGCGTCTAATCATCATGGGACTGACACTGGTGAATTCAGGGCCGTCCAAACATGCAACTTTGAATGAGTAGACTGGGTTAGTCCTCCTTCTGTATGCACCTGCTGCTGCAGTCTGACCTGGTCTACTGTCATGCTGCGTTCTAAAATTAGCAAATCTAAAGAAAAAATAATAATTAACTAATATATACAACTGACCTCATTCAAAATGATACATGATCTGATTAGAATACAAGAAATTTCAGTTCAACATATCATGCTATTATTTCATCTTCTAGACAGAGGCAAATATTTAGATTGGGTGTATAATCAGGTTGGGGGGACTTCAATACTTAAATGATAGGGGGTGCCGCTGGGGTTCTGTTACACCACCATTTTAATATAATTCAGATTTTAAAAATGTATACCTTTTCATATATTCCTTAGGTAAAAATGTTACCTTTTCCCATATTGTTTGGGTTTTCTTGTTGTGTGTAATGTAAAAATGGAATACATATACCATATTATCAAAAGATAGAAAATTGGTTGATAAAAACACAGCCAGGAACACCAAGAAAGATGACAGATGAAGAAGTTATGGGAACTTTATTGACCTCATCATATATTTCTGATAGTCTTCCCGACCTATTCACATATTTTCAAGCTTGAAAAGATGACCTATTCCAGCAGAATGTCCTATTACCTTGTATAAAGGAAGTGGCCCCCAGAGGGTGTATAATGCTTGTCACCAACCCCACTCCCTTGGAAAGGGGAAAATATCATTGTGAACCTCAATAAATGGACTTTAATATATGCAAAAGTGTTACTTTTATTAAATCAAAGCACTGTAAGCGCTTCGGCAGTTAACCAAAAACGAAGGCAAACGTAATTATGAAAACTGTGGCACTGTTGCTTCAAATTTTTTTTTAAGATTTGAAAGAACAAACATTAAACATTCGTATATTGTACATTTATGTTTATTTAATGAATTGATTATTAAGGCAAATTAATTAATATTTTATCAAGGTTTTCAAAAGCAACGCATATATCAATGTATATTTGTAATGTGAGTCTTCAGTGGTACAAGTTCGCAATGATTGCAGTTGTTCTAGTTGGTAGCTAACGTTGGTACCAGTTGACTTTTAGTGGTACAAGTTGACATAGTACGAGTTTGTAATAATATGAATGGACTTGCTTCCGTGGAAGGAACACTGAGTTTGGGTTCTACAGTACAAAAATTATGAGACACAAATCAGAAAAATGTTTACTTCTACAGGGATCAAAGGTGAGGTCTGACTGACCCACCCATTGTAAATGTAAATAACCCCCACCTTCACCCCAAGTCCATGATGTCACTCCATACCAAGTTTGGAATCAAATGACAGGTGATTATAAAACAGTTGGTCAAACATTCTTGGGCTTGAAAGATTTATATGTTTTCTTTAAAATGAGCCATAAATGAAAATTTTTATAGGCCAAGAAATAATTAAAAAAATAATTAAAGTAAATTCAATTAACCTAGACTCATTTTTTGCATCAATAAAATTTTATAATAAACAAGAAATAATTGTAACAGGATGCTGTTACGAAGTCTCCCAAACAAAAGTCTCATAATTCGTCATTCCCATGGTCGCCTGACATTGGGCAAAGTCCAGTACACATTGGTTTGGTCTAGTAAAGTGATATGCATATGTGACGCCTAAGAGATTGACCCTGTATTTTCAAATCTTTTTGAAATGACAAACAGGAATAAATATGGTTTAGGAGTGGGGATCTCGACCGTTTACAAGTTCTCAAACAGGAGGGGGTGGGGTGACCCCAGGGACTCTCCCTATATTTCATTTGATTTGTTATATTGTCCCATACATGAATATATATGGTTTAGGGGTTGGTTTCTCGGCCGTTTACAAGTTCTCAAACAGGAAGGGGTGGGGTGACCCCAGGGACTCCCCCTATATTTCATTTGATTTGTCATATTGTCCCATACATGAATATATATGGTTTAGGGGTTGGGATCTCGACCGTTTCCAAGTTTTCAATCAGGAGGGAGTGGGGGTGACCCTAGGGACTCCCCATATATTTCATTTGATTTGTTATATTGTCCCATACATGAATATGTATGGTTTAGGGGGGGGGGGATCTCGACTGTTTAGATGTTCTCAAACAGGAGGGGGTGGGGTGACCCCAGAGACTCCCCCTATATTTCATTTAATTTGTTATATTGTCCCATACATGAATATATATGGTTTAGGGGTGGGGATCTCGACCGTTTCCAAGTTCTTAAACAGGAGGGGACGGGGTGACCCCAGGGACTCCCCCTATATTTCATTTGATTTGTTATATTGTCTGATACATGAATATATATGGTTTAGGGTTGGGGAACTCGACCATTTACAAGTTCTCAAACAGAAGGGGGTGAGGTGACACTGGGGATTCCCCCAAATTATTTTCATTTGATTTGTTTTATTGTCCCATACAAGTATATATATGGTTTAGGGGTGGGGATCACGACATTTACAAGATAAAAGCACATTTTTAAATTGAAAGGGGGGGTGGGATGACACCCAGGGACTCACCCTATATTCTATTTGATTTGTTTTATTGTCCTGTTCTCATTACTGAAGACCGTGTGTGTCGATCACTTATTGTTTTCAAGAAATAGTCATTTGAAAATTTAAAAAAAATAAAATCCCATAGGGTTTTACAGTAAACCCCTCTCTTCTTTAGGCCTCTCAAAATACCCCTAAATAGTCCCCGATGCACAAATGAAAGATTGATGGCTCCGCTTGACATGTTAGTCTTACATTTTGTGAAACCCTAAGTTAATCTGACAAGCGGTCCGAGTTGTCTTCTTAGATGGTCCGTCAGTAGACTCGGTCCTACTTGTTGCTGGGACGAGTTGTTCCGCATTTCTTAAAACATCGACCTGATTGGTCGACGTTGATTACGTCGATTTATGAATCTTTTTCATTAATAAAATAACAACAAGTGTAAGTTTAAATTACCGCCAACTTAAAGACTACTATATATAACTTTATTTCCTCTATCATAGAGATTTGATGTACATAAACAATATTCATTTTGCCATTTGGGGAATATAAAATGACTTGTAAATACAGATTTTCAGCGATGAAATATTTCATTATTATTAACAATTGTTCTTTGACATCTTAGCCAAAAACACAGGGGATAAGAAACTACGTACGGATTTCTATTGAGCACTATTTCCTATGTGGAACTTCAAATATTATGGGTCGTTCGACGATCATTTAAGGTTATTCTGGTCATATTTTTTGTCTTCCAGAAATAAAAGTATGAAAAAAATGTCCAATTAGTTATAAATAACATATTAGCCTGCTAGATTATAACAATGGCACTTTTTCCGCTTTCGTTGGGAAGAACACAAATCTAGGGTGCTTAACTGCCTAAAAATTTATGTTTTAAGTGACCTTATATGTTTTTTTTTTTTAATTATCCCCAATCATATCACTTTGATGGTCTATTATTCAATACTATAGACACTATTTTATTAGTACAAACACAATTATAACAATTGGTAAAAGGCTAAATATAGTAATTAAATAGTATATAAACTACATAAAATTCAAAAACAAAATAATCATTATTATCTATACTTTATAAACAGGATATTAATTTTTAATAGACGACTTTTGAATTCATGCACTTTCATGTAAATTTCTCTAATATTTTTTCTTATATTTCATTTTTTATTTTATTTTTAATTTAAGATAAAAACATAATTGCCTGATTACTTCAGGTGTGGATAGGTTTCAAGGAGTACATCGTAAGTGAGTGCACCATTGAAGGTTTCTGTAGTGGTGTTTTTTGTTATGCCTGAGGAAAATTTGTAGCTGTCTTTGTTACATTGGATTTGTCGGTAAGCATCTTTATTGGTGGATCTTGTATTGGACTGACTCTGCTGTAATAAATTTTGCGATGGAATGGCAATCTTTTCGTTTATAATTTTGTTGAACATTATCAGCCTTGTTCTTAGTCAGCGTTCTTGTAATGTTTGCCATTTCATGGTGTCTAGCATCTCAGACACACTACTGGTCTTGTGATGTCTGTTACATGCATACCTTGTTGCTCGTCTCTGTACTTTTTATAAAGATTGTATGTTTTCCTTTGAATATGGGTCCCATACAGTACAGCAGTATTCAATTTGGGTCTTATGAGAGTTTGGTATGCTCTTTCTTTCATTGTATGTCACTGGACTTTAAGATTTCTTCTGATAAAACATAAAGATTTATTTGCTTTTAAGCGGATGTTTGTTTGATGTGGGTGTTCCATTTTAGATCTGAAAATATTGTGATACAGTTTTGTGTACCTAAATATTTTGCATGTTTTACTGATTCTAAGATGTGCCCATACATGTTGTTACGTAAGGGATCCGAGTTACCATTTGATTTTTATGGGGAAAGTAGACAGGACAGGAGTTTTCAGTAAAAAAAAAGGCAGGATGAGACACTTTGCCAAAAAAAAAGACAGGATGACAATTTATGTAAAAAAAAGTCAGGAAACACTAATAAAAAAAAGACAGGACTGAATAGAGTGAAAAATAAAAAGGCAGGACAGAGATTACAACTAAAAAAAAAAAATGCAGGACAAAATTTAGTCACAAAATTTTTCATCCTAGCCCCCCCATAAAAATCAAATGGTAGCTCCCTAAAAGTGGATGGGATTTCTTTTGGTTGTCATGTTCATGATGTTTCATTTGATCGTTTTGATATTTGATATTTTTTATTTTATACGATCGGAGATAACTACTATGCTTCATGTTATAATAATATCTAAAAATTAGGTTTGAGTTTGTAGAAGTACGGTTTGGTAAAAGTACGAGGTACATGTATTAATAATCTGGTACGAGTTGACAAAGTCATAGATCCTACGGCAACGAAAATAGTCTGCTAAAACACTCGAGATGAAATACAATATTTATTACCCTGTAACAAAGTCGTTATCGTCACCATTTTCTTCCTCTGTCCTTTCTCTGATTCTATTCAAGCCGGTCCTACTAAAAAGCGCCCGGGAGCGCCCGGGGAAAAGAAAAAGCGCCCGGGGAAGGAAAAATAGCGCCCGGGAGAATAGAATAATAATATTTTATAACAATAAATGTTTTCCTAATATAAATGGTGATATGCACGATGCTACATCTAAAGTGTGTAGATTGTGTTGTTGCACTTTTACATTTTAGATTTCAAAATTGTATATAGTAAGTAAGTAAGTATAAACAAGAGTATATAGAAGAATCATGAACGATATTGTCCTCGATCAAAACGTATACTTCGTTATTTAAATATAATCAGTGCCCGCTGAGGTCTAATATTCGCAACTGCATGGTGAACACTTTTCAAAGTTTTGTATTTTATTAAACACACTTGAATTGACGGTGGAAGATCGTGGAAGGGTTTCAACATGCCTGCCACTAAGAAAAGAAAAGTTAAACCCACTGCTAAAGCTAAAGCTAATATGATATTCTGGCCTTGTGGAATATGCCGTAAAAACTGTAAAATTGCTAGCATCTGCTGCAACACGTGTGATACGTGGTACCATCTACGATGTGAAGAGCTGGAATTGGCAGACTTTGAGATGTTCCTCACAAACAAAAAAGTGAATTATTCATGCAAAGGGTGTTTTTCCCATGACCAGTCAGATGAATACACATACACATCAGCTTTATTACAGTTGACAGAGGTGAGATTTGAAATATATTTTATAAATAATAGAGAGAAAATAATAAAACTTTTTGTTGAGCCAAAATGTACGCTTATGGAATTTTAATATTTCATTATTCTACCCCCGTTTTCATTTTTAATAATCAAATATATGCTTAAAGTAATAAAGAATTGAAATGATATGTATATATATATATAATAAGCTAAGACTAATTAACAATCATTGACTGTACACACGACACGCTGATTACGGTAATCCGATTAACCACAATCGTTAATATTCAAAACCATTTGTGTGTATTTCATATCTGGTATTTATAAAGAAATTGATTACTTTCAGGCTGGTGAAAAGGGATTTGATTACCTACGATTTAGCTGTAAAAGAGAAAAGGGAATGCTACCCACAATGACTGAAGCTGAGTACAGCGAAGAGAAGTTGGCGGTACACTTGGACCATGCTACATCCAAACTGCTGTTGGAACGATACAATATGAACGAGAATGGTGAGAGATTCTTGGTTCTATAAAGAAAATACCGGAAACCTATATTTATAATAACTTTTTAGCTTTAAAATATATAATATAAGAAAAAGTGATGTCTGGTTCATATGAAGCATTTGAATTCACTGTCTCGTTTGTCATATAATATAAGACAGCAAAATAAATTCAAGCTTCTTCTCAACAATCGTTGGTATCTTTCAAGATTCGACATAATATCAACTGTGCGGGGAATAAAGCTCACGGGGAGAGAAACTACGTGTTTCCCTCTCTAAAGTCCCGCGAAATTTGTTAATCAGTAGAGTAAGAAAACACAAATTCCATTGGTTAAAATACGACATAATACTAAAGATTTTAAGACTTTTCGGCCATCTAGATACTTTAACGAATCATCTAGATACTTCAGCGAAGCATCTATAGATACTTCAACGAAGCATCTAGATACTTTAACGAAGAATCTAGATACTAACACGAACTATCTAGATACTTGTGCGAAGCATCTAGATACTTGTGCAAGCATCTAGATGGTTATGCGAAGTATCTAGATGGAAAATGCATCTAGATGGAACCATCGCTATTTTGACATGAACGGCCACTCATAGAAAAGTCAATGGTTGAGGAAAAAGACTTAGTTGGTATGTACTTTAACAGATCTTATGGATTTTTTTTATAGTTTCACAATAATTTATAAGCCCTGGTTTGATTGCTGATGTAATTGATTTTCGTATTTGAGAAATATGTTTCATGGAGCGCTCGGACGACTCAGCAATATAACTTTGTTTGTAAGGACACTTATGTAATTAAGGTATCCAATACATATTGATTTCACCATGAAATTCACTCTTTAGTGAAACATAGTAACAACATCATCAGAATTTAAAAAATATTCATTTTATCTCTTTCAATATTTTCATCTATCAAAGAATATAGAGTTGCGTAAAATTACGTCAAAAATTTATATAGTTGTTAACGTCTATTTCATTTGGTCGCTAGTGGAGAGCTGTTTCATTGGTAAACATATCACATCTTCTTAGATTTATATTAACAAAAATACCGAACTCCAAGGTAAAGTAACAAGAGGCTCATGAGAGCCTGATGGCACTAACCTGTAATTTCAGTTTCAGGCATTTGACTTATTTGTAGAACTTACTTTGCTGAACAATTTTGTCATTTACACTTTCTCTCTTTCTATAATAATATTAAAGATAATACATAACCCAAAACTGTAAAATTTCCTAAAAATTAACTATTTCTGGACAGTAACCCACCAATAAGTTGTCCTATTTGTCTGAAGATTACTTGACATGTAGATTTAAACCTGTTTAACACTTTCACATATGTCAGTTTTTGGTCTTACTGCTTTAGTTTTTGAGATGAAAGCAAAGTAATTAGACTTTCACAAAAAATGTAAAAAAAAAACGTTTTAAGGGCAATAACTCCTCAAGGGATCAATTGACTATTTTGATCATGTTGACTTATTTGTAGATCTTACTTAGCTGAACATTTATTGCCATTTATACTTTCTCTCTATCTATTATGATATTAAAGAAAATAACCAAAAACAGTAAATCTTAATAAAGATAAAATATTCCTAACAATGAGTTGTAGAACTTGTCTGAAACTTCATAAAAGATAGATCATGACCCATTTATCACTTTAACTCCCTTTCACTTTTGCTCTAACTGCTGTAGTCTTTGAGATATAAGCCAAAAACTGCCTTTGTCCCCATATGTTCTATTTTTAGCCATGGCGGCCATGTTTGTTGATGGATCAAAACTTCGGATACATTTACAAACTATATACCCTAAGGAACATTCAGTTATAGTTTGGAAGTATTTGGCCCAGTAGTTTCAGAGAAGAAGATTTTTGAAAAAGTATTAGACGCACGAAAAAATGTAAAAAAATAAACGTTTTAAGGGCAATAACTCCTAAAGGAATCAATTGACTATTTTGATCATTTGACTTTTTTGTAGATCCTACTTTTTTTTGCCATTTACACTTTCTCTCTCTGTATTATAATATTAAAGATAATAACCAAAAACAGTTAAATTTCATAAAAAATAAACTATTTCGGACAGTAACCCTACAATGGGTGGTCCAATTGGTATAAAAATTTTACAGCAGACAGATTTTGACTTATTCATCACTTTAACTCAATGTCACTTTTGCTGTAACTGCTAAAGTTTTTGAGATAAAAGCCAAAAACTACATTTGACCCCTTTGTTCTATTTTTAGCCATGGCGGCCATGTTTGTTGATGGATCAAAACTTCGGATACATTTACAAACTATATACCCTAAGGAACATTCAGTTATAGTTTGGAAGTATTTGGCCCAGTAGTTTCAGAGAAGAAGATTTTTGAAAAAGTATTAGACGCACGAAAAAATGTAAAAAAATAAACGTTTTAAGGGCAATAACTCCTAAAGGAATCAATTGACTATTTTGATCATTTGACTTTTTTGTAGATCCTACTTTTTTTTGCCATTTACACTTTCTCTCTCTGTATTATAATATTAAAGATAATAACCAAAAACAGTTAAATTCATAAAAAATAAACTATTTCGGACAGTAACCCTACAATGGGTGGTCCAATTGGTATAAAAATTTTACAGCAGACAGATTTTGACTTATTCATCACTTTAACTCAATGTCACTTTTGCTGTAACTGCTATAGTTTTTGAGATAAAAGCCAAAAACTACATTTGACCCCTTTGTTCTATTTTTAGCCATGGCGGCCATGTTTGTTAATGGATCAAAACTTCGGATATACTTTATAAACCAAGTACCCTAAGGAACATTCAGTTAAAGTTTAGAAGTATTAGGCCCAGTAGTTTCAGAGGAGAAGATTTTTAAATGTTAGCAAACATGATGAACAAATTGTGTAAAATTGTCTTTAAAGGGCAATAACTCCTTAAAGGGTCAATTGACAATTTTGGTCATATGAAATTTTATTTTGTAGATCTTACTTTGCTGAACATTTTTGTTGTTTACAGTTTATCTTTATCTACAATAATATTCAAGATAATCACAAAAAACGGCAAAATTTCCTTAAAATTACCAATTTAGTGGCAGCAACCCAACAAATGGTTGTTCGGTTCGTCTGAAAATTTCAGGGCTGATAGAAATTGACCTATTGAACATATTTGTCCCTGTCAGATTTGCTCTAAATGCTTTAGTTTTTGAGATATAAGACAAAAACTGCATTTGACCCTATGTTTTATTTTGAGCCATGGCGGCCATGTTTGTTGATGGATCAAAACTTTGGATACAATTTATAAACTAGATACCCAAAGGAACATTCAATTAAAGTTTGAAGGTATTAGGCCCAGTAGTTTCAGACGAGAAGATTCTTGAAACAGTTTACGACGACGACGACGACAGACGACGACGGACTCCAAGTGATGGCATAAGCTCACATGGCCCTAAGGTGAGATAAAATGGAGAAAGTTCATAAAATATGACAAATTCAAACGACTATATCTGCCAACAGAACGGCAGGAAAACAACTGTTATATACCTGATTTGCTCGAGGCATTTTCAGAAGAAAATGGTGGGTTAAACTTCGTTTAATGTGTAGCTAAACCTCTCACTCAAGATTCTGCATTTAATTTCAAAACACATATGTAAGCTGAATTCAAAAAGACTAAGTTGACAAAGAGGCAATACATTAAACTCAACTCCCAGCCATCTGATGAGAACTATAAATGTAAGTGTTTTGTACTGTACAATACCATATTTCGTATATATGTGCACAGTTTTGATTTTAGAAATGTACAGAAGTCATCCAATCATTACAATGAGATATCTCAGATTGAAATCAATATTGTAAACACAAATTTTGTCAAGCTTTATAAGATAAATCGGATGCTGTGCTTTCTTGCGTCTACCAACTAATATAAAAATAAGAAGATGTGGTTTGATTGCCAATGCGACAAATATCCACCAGAGTTCCAAATAAAGGGGACGTAAAAATTAATGGCAACCAAACGGCCTTCAACAATTAGAAAAACTCATACCGTATAGTAGACTATACTTTGGTTTTTCATTTTGTCATTTCGGGGACTTTTATAGCTGACTATTCGGTATGGGGCTTTGCTCATTGTTGAAGGCCGTACGGTGACCTATAGTTGTTAACTTCTGTGTCATTAGGTCTCTTGTGGAGAGTTGTCTCATTGGCAATCATACCACATCTTCTTATTTTTATATAAAAGTATCTTTTGTTTGGACTTGTTGTCAATTTGAAGGACTTAACAATGTACAAAGTCTCCCATTATTTGGAAATCGCTATATTTACAAAAAAAAGCACTATGCAATACTAACATGATCCACTAGTATGATCAGCACTCGGTCCTGTTTCTTCACTAGGAGTTTTACCAGCGATAATTGTCCAAGCATACTTAGACTGTATATTAGTTTTCCACTGGCAGTTTTCTGCTTCAAAGTTACAATTAAGTACAGAACCTGAAGTGAAAATAAATATATGAAAGAAAAATTGAATTAAAATAAAAACTATCTAAAATAAAATGGAATAGATATAATAAAAAAACTTGTTCTTTTTCAATTCTGGCTGAATGTGATAAGATAAATACTAGTATACAAAAAGTAATAAATGAACCAACTCTTTTTTTAGTGCTAGGCTCAAGCTAGCAGCCACTCGCTAGCAGCCATTCCGCTAGCAGCCAGTTTTTAGATATGTCTATAAACCCAAAAGTTGCATAAGACTCAAATGTTTTTTTATACTATATAAAACGTTTTTTTTAATTTAACAATCGAAGACACTATGCATGAGTTTAGGGAGGGAACCAGGATTTTTAAAGGGGAAATAGGGGGGATAATTACCAAAAACGATATATATATACCGCCGATCGGAATGATGCAAAAAATTGTTGAACGATTTAATGCCGAAAAAAAGAAGATATTTTTCCTTTTAAAGGGGAGGGTGGTGTACATCCGCCACGCCTAATCTGAATCCGCCACTGACTTTTACATTTTCATTTCTTGATCAAGAATTATAAGACATTTGTATATGTTTTAGCACACCGCGCTGCACGTTGAAAGGGTGAGAAATAAATTAAAACAATATATAGAACACTGCAAGAGTGTAGAAATAATGAATTTCTTTTTTATAACACAATGTTAAGCAGTATTTTTCTTTAACAATTTAACCCTAAAAAGCAATGGAATTGTGAAATTAAATTTTTGTTAAAAATCTTTAAAAAAAATATGAGCAACATATCAAACCATTCAGGAAAGGTTTCATGTGTAACAACGTTATACAATAGTGGGTTTGATGATTCTGCAGTAAAATCACGCAGTGGTCATCGAAGTAACGCGGTTGAGACCTACAAAAGACAAAGCATGAAATGAGCAGAAATATAAGTGACGCTTTACAACCCCCTCTCCCATCCGTATCTGATGACAAGGAAAATATAGACGCAAATATAAATGTATCATGTTCGCGTCCGACAGACCAAAAAGCACAGTCCAACAATGAAGAAAACGAATTGATCATTCATGTACCCAAGAGCGTAAAGCGTTTGAAGGTTATCTCCTTCGATTGCAAAGTTATGTCATTTGACATGTAAAATACTCTAAACATTTATCAAATTGTGTACCTTTAATCTATAAAATTATGTGTTCGTGAGACTCGTGTTTTTATTGAAAATCCTCTTATCAATAAATAGATGATTGAAGTAATTTCATTATTATTATTATTATTATTATTATCATTATTATCATTACGGTTTATAGATAGACTCATTAAAGATTCATTGCAATTTGATATGATTTTTAGGCATCTCCTTTTATCTTTTCTTTGAGTAGGGGGAGTCACTTTTAAATAGATTGTTTTATTAAAAATTTCAATGGAATAAATGATTTCAGAATCTAAATGAAAAATAATTGTATTCAAATAAGTTAAAATAGAAGGAATATAGAGTAATAAATGTTGTTTCTGTTTGTAAATTCTATTTTGTTTGAATGGCGTTAGGGTTACACCCCAGTTCTATTGTTATACTTCATAGTTTCTATTTCTGAAACAAGTGTAACTTGAATAGATCTATTGTTACGAATAACAATGGATTTTGACCACAGGGTGTGACGAGCGGGGTTTCTGGAAACCCCTGCTTCTACATCCCGCAAACAAAGTCCATTGTTATTCGTAACAATAGAAATTGATTATTTTTTAAATAGCATGAACATAAGAAATTTCTAAAAGTGTTCACTACAAATTGTTTCATGATATTAAAAAAAACACATTTTAGGAAATTCCAATAAGCATCTATATGGAATAAAAAAATAATCCTTTAAATACTCCTTTGCTTGAAGGTAATTTTTTTTATCCCAGTCATATGTCTCTTATCTCCCGACCCCCCCCCCCCCCCCCCCCCCCCACCCATGGTTACCCAGTGGCCGATCTGGGGTTGGGGGTTCCGCGGATTGGACCCGATCAATGCATTTGAATGGTTGGACCCCCCCCCCCCCCTCCTTTTTCTCATGAGTTGGGAACCTCCGGCTGGATCAGCCCCTGATTGCCTCAAAAAGGGAGTTCCTCTACATTAAATTTTGTATGTTTAGCGTGTCTGGTAGTCGTGTTTCTAATGCAGACACACCTATTCCTTAATTAGTATGTTCGAATATGAATTTTTGTTTATTCTCGAGAAGAGGGGGGGGGGGGGCTTTTGTTTTTGATAAAATCGTAAGATATAAAATACAGTTATGATTACCTTTATTAAACTGATACAGGTAAGTACTTTGGGTTATAATATTGCCTTTATCTTTAGTCTCTTCTACCAAATCCAACGCTTGCCACAAAATGTCGTCCGTCTTATACCCGTCCATATTGACCAGGAGCATGATGTATTTTTTGTTTGTAATAAGAATACACGTAACAGTCAACCTTGACCTGCTGATCCATATTAGCACATGGATTTAACGGGAATATGCAAAACAACTTTGACATTTGTAAAATATACTCACTTGTCAAAGTTTGAACGAAAATAACCAAAGAGAGGTTACTAGTGGGGTTTCATGTGAGAAAAAAATATTCTTATAAATCATGGTTTGAAATTGTCAATAAATATGCTATCGTTTTTTTTTGTTTTTTTCATATAATAATCAATGTTAACAAATATAGGGTTTAGAATGGGGTGTAAGTTAGTTATACACCTCGGGATACGGCGTGTCTGGATAAGAAACCCCTTCGGCCTCCGGCCGTCGGGGTTTCTTATCCAGACACACCTATCCCTCGGTGTATAACTATTACTTACACCCCAGTTCTATTGTTATACTTCATAGTTTCTATTTCTTTGTTATTCGTAACAATAGAAATTGATTATTTTTTAAATAGCATGAACATAAGAAATTACTAATAGTGTTCACTATAAATTGTTTCATGATATTAAAAAAAAACACATTTTAGGAAATTCCAATAAGCATCTATATGGAATACAAAAATAATCCTTTAAATACTCTTTTGCTTGAAGGTAATTTTTTTTATCCCAGTCATATGTCTCTAATCTAAAGCATTGATCTTTAAAAAAAATGGGGATTCTAACTCCCGGACCAGTTCTATATTCTCGAGAAGAGGGGGGGGGGGGGGGGGGGGGGGCTTTTGTTTTTGATAAAATCGTAAGATATAAAATACAGTTATGATTACCTTTATTTAACTGATACAGGTAAGTATTTTGGGTTATAATATTGCCTTTATCTTTAGTCTCTTCTACCAAATCCAACGCTTGCCACAAAATATCGTCCGTCTTATACCTGTCCATATTGAAAACTGTATACCAGGAGCATGATGTATTTTTTGTTTGTAATAAGAATACACGAAACAGTCAACCTTGACCTGCTGATCCATATTAGCACATGGATTTAACGGGAATATGCAAAACAACAACTTTGACATTTGTAAAATATACTCACTTATCAAAGTTTGAACAAAGATACCCTTAGAAAGGTTACTAGTGGGGTTTCATGTTATAAAAAAATATTCTTATAAATCATGGTTTGATGTTATCAATAAATATGCTATAGTTTTTGTTTTCATTTAATAATCAATGTTAACAAATATAGGGTTTAGAATGGGGTGTAAGTTAGTTATACACCTCGGGATACGGCGTGTCTGGATAATAAACCCCTCCGGCCTCCGGCCGACGGAGTTTCTTATCCAGACACACCTATCCCTCGGTGTATAACTATTACTGAAATAATTGCATGGACATACCTTTTTAAGTAGTACCAGACTTTGACTTGCTTGCTTGTAATTACCTATTGATCCTTGATAAGTATTCACATTTGACAGATAATTATATGTACAATACAAGGTTAATTGTGCGTGACGAAATATAGAACATGGTTTGACCATGTACTATGAAAAATTCGACACTTTTGATTGTACGAGGAGAGGTGAGTATGTTCTAATCATTGTATAGAATTTCTTGAATTACAAAAGAATAGTAACTGTATTTTTCTTCTTGGTGATTTCAATAGTCGTACTGCAAATGAGCAAGATTTTTTCGATATATCTGATTTCGAAGAACATTTAACTGATTTTATAGATGTAAATGAGTTTAATGACATTCATGTCTTAGACGATCTTAATATACCAAGAATACGTAATAGTTCTGATAATGTTATTAATACATATGGAAGAAAATTAATTCAATTTTGTAAAAATAATCACATGTATATTTTAAATGGAAGAGTCGGTAAAGACCGAGTACTTGGTAAACCTACAAGCCGAAGTATTAGTGTAGTAGATTATATATTATGTACTGCTAATATTTTATGCAAAATAGATAATTTCGAAGTTTTTGATTTTTGTAATTTATTCTCAGATATACCTTCTCCTTTGTGTTTGTCTTTAACTGTAAATGGTTTTAATAATACACAAGGTGAAAGTGAAGTAATTGATGAAAATAATGTACACATTTGTAAATTGAAACATGAAAAGACAATTGAATACAAAAACAACATTGATGTTGATAAAGTAAACGAATTATTGTTAAATGTAATGTCTAAATATGATGATATAAGTTCAGTTGATCAATGTACTGTATATGGTATTGTAAGTGATATTACGACTGTACTATTGAGTGCTGCAAAAGACACATTTGGGGTATTTACTAAAAATTCTAAAAACACTGGCGGGAAAGGGAACTTTTCAAACAAAGATTGGTTTAATACTGTAAAAAAGCTAGACAAGAATTTCGAAAAAACAGAAGACTTTATAAACACTATGGATCTAATTTATTTAAAGAAAGACTTCGACAATCAGAAAAACAGTACAAAAAAGTCATGGACGAGAATATCAAATTATATAACGAAAACTTGCGCACTAAAATGAGAAATATGCGATTCAAAAACCCAAGGGAATTTTGGAAAATTTGGAACAAAGTAAAGCATAAAAACAATTGTAATATCACCACTGAGTCATTGTTTAACTTTTTTAAAGATATAAACAAAAATAATTATAAAGGAGATACTTATGATATTAATAATGATGTTAGCCAAGAATCTTCAAATTCTATGTTAAATGAAAGTATAACAGCTGAAGAAATATTGAAAGCTATAAAACATATTAAAAATAACAAATCGTCGGGTGACGATATGATTGTAAATGAATACATTTCTTCGTCTATTGATTGTATGATTGATATTTATGTGTATATATTTAATATTATTTTTGATTCGGGTATTTTACCCGAGGCATGGATTATAGGTAACGTCATACCAATCTTTAAGAACAAAGGTAGTACTACCGAACCACAAAATTACCGTCCTATTACTCTTTTGTCATGTCTTGGTAAGATTTTTACTTCTATTTTGAACACTAGATTATGTGATTATCTTGATGAATATTCTATTTTACCAGAAAATCAAGCCGGTTTCAGACATGGATATTCAACTACTGATCATTTATTTTCATTATATGCTCTTTTTTTTCAATATTTTTAAATGATTTACAGCATTTTTTTCTAGAAGTGGTTCATTTTTAAAGACCCGAAAATATATTTGTGAACAAGCTACTAAAGCAATGTATGGTATATTAAAAAAATGTAGACAAAACAGTTTAACTATAGAATGTCAGTTAGACATGTTTGATAAGATAGTTTTACCTATCCTTCTTTATGGTTCGGAAATTTGGGGATTTGAAAATTTTCATTTGATAGAACGTGTACATTTAAAATTTTGTAAGCTTGTTCTACATTTAAAACAGAGTACACCTAGCTGTATTGTTTATGCAGAATTGGGTAGATATCCTGTTATTCTTAATGCCAAAGTGCGTATGGTTAGTTTCTTATGTAGATTACTGTGTGGTAAAGAAAGTAAAATTTCATGTCTTTTATATAAACTATAATTGTATATTAATTTTCACAACTATGGTCTTAATTGTAAATGGATATCATTTGTAAAAAATGTTTTTGATACCTGTGGAATGTCAAATATCTGGTTTAACCAACTGTTAGATAAATGGGTAATTAAAAGTATTGAGTTGAAACTTAAAGACCAGTTTTTACAGAATTGTCTAAGCGAAATTAACACTACTCCTAAATGCTTATGTTATAGAACTTTTAAAACTGATATTAAATTGGAAAGTTATTTTTCCAAATTGTCAATATATATCATACATTTTTATTGTGTAAATTTAGATGTGGAAGTCACCGATTACCTATTGAGACGGGAAGGTGGAACAACATATCCAGAAATGATAGGTTGTGTCATCTTTGCGAATCAAGAAACATAGGTGATGAATATCATTATGTTATGACATGTAATGCTCTAACTCAAGAAAGAAATAGATTGTTACCACACTATTGTACTTTTTGTCCAAATGTATACAAATATCAACAATTAATGAGCTCTAGTAACTATATTGTTCTTGAAAAACTATGTAGATTTATAAAAATTATAAATGTGAGGGTCACTCCTCCTGGTTAGTTTGTAATTTAATGTTTATGTCTGTATTGTTCACATGTGCTTTAATATTTAATGTAATTGTTTATACATATATATTCTCTGTAACTAAGTAATTTGTAGTTAATGAGAAATAAAATTCATTCATTCATCCAAAGAGCGGATAATGGTCAGAAAATTAATTTTTGTAAATATTATAGAAAAAAATATTGATTTATTTCACTTAAATATCTATTTATTCTATTCTTTTAGTTTGGCGCAAAGATGTGGTGAATTCGTTTTCTATCTTTTTTATAGACTTAGTTTATCGTTTGTTTATTGAATGATTTTTGAATACAGAATGATGTCTCAATAGTTTTACACCAGCTTTTTATTTACAAACAGTGTGTGTCAAACGATGCTCATATTGATGTCAAGATGACACGTAGAAATCGTAAAGTCGTGAAGCGAAAATGACACTTAGTGTGTTTGCTTTTCTCCACTTAACGCCAATGTTTTAATCAATATCTTAATTGATTGATATTGATATCACCCAAGCTCTAGAAACTAGTTACTTTACTTTACTTTACTTTACCTTACTTTACTTTACTTTACTTTACTTTACTTTACTTTACTTTACTTTACTTTACTTTACTTTATTTTACTTTACTTTACTTTACTTTATTTTTACTTTACTTTATTTTACTTTACTTTACTTTACTTTACTTTACTTTACTTTACTTTACTTTACTTTACTTTACTTTACTTTGTTCTGAAGT
The DNA here is from genome assembly GCF_021869535.1 of Mytilus californianus. NCBI lineage: Eukaryota > Metazoa > Mollusca > Bivalvia > Mytilida > Mytilidae > Mytilus > Mytilus californianus. The sequence goes on along the minus strand of NW_026262723.1, from coordinate 35,613,594 downwards.
ATATTGTGGCGTTTGATACAGAAATAACATTGATGAGCTCGATGCTGCTTGATATCGTGATAAGCTTGATTAATACAGAACTAATCATTTCTGATAGCGTGTTCGTTTTTGCAATGGAAACGAAAGGAGCAGTTTAAAAAGACTTCATAGTTTCGGAAATTATTTGAGTAGTGAACGTCCGAAATTGTTTAACACGTTTCTCATCTTTTTCCTGAACATGTATCAAATATTTTCCACTGGACGTAATAAAAAAAACTCCTTTTATTCTTCATTGGTAAAAAAAAAGATATTTATTGATTAACTTGAACTGTAGAAAAAATACTAACTCCTTTTAATCTTCATATGACAAAAAAACAAAGAAAAATTCTCTTTTTATTCTTTATAGGTTGCACTTTGTAAATACAGCTGTTTTTCAAACCACGCCTCTTTTGGGGAGATATATAATATTCATAGATGTGTTAATTTGTTAACGTACTGGTTCCCATTTATGATCTCTGTGTTTCATTTCATAGAGACATCACTTGGGAATGTAACCAGTATAGAAAAACATGGTAGCGCCTAAATTTTAATTCTTAGGAGGTCCAAAAATGGAGGTAAGGGTAGTATAGAATTTTAGTATAAGTTTAAACTCTTAGAAGTTCAGGGCATATAAATGTTGAAAATATGCCGCACAGCCCTATATTTTGACCTTTGAATAAAATAGTAGTGCATATAAACTTTCCGTTCTAGGATATTATTTTTCACGAAACTTCATAGTAAAAGTGTCACAGTTTTAGCCGCAAAGGGAGTTCCTATGGGAAATTGCATTGTCTATATTTACAGAATTGCAACCTATAGGATAATAAAAAAACGAAATTAACTGTTGAACGAAATTTACAATGAGAAAAATACTAAGAAAACTTCTGAAACAAATGTGATTACATATAATGGAATACTTTGTTTTATTTGGATACGGTTTCCAAGTATATTTATTAAATTTATTATGAAATAGAATGCTTAGATGGTAATGTCAACAATTCAGACTCTTTTTGAAATAATTTTGTGGCTCTTAAAAGAGCCCTTTTTACAGACTGACGACTGGTAACTGGAACTCTTCACTGTTCCATGTGCTCTGCGTAATCTTCTTCGAAGGGTTCGTACTCTGCTTCTTCGCCAAATAGCTTGTATCTCATAGCTTCAACTTGCTTCTGTTTCTCTACTGTATATTCGTAGTACATGTTTATGACGCCTTCTACTGTAACAATTTTCATGCGTAGGGGATATCGTAAGCACCTAAAGTTGGCATTCACAGCATTTTCATATCTGATCTTTAGATCTTGAAGTTTATCATGGAGTAGCAACATCTGCTGACAGGCTCTCTGAGTTCTATTCTCAGCCTCTTTTAGTTTGGCGCAAAGATGTGGAGAATTCATTTTCTTTCTTTTTATAGACTTAGTTTATCGATTGTTTATTGAATGATTTCTGAATACAGAATGATGTCTCAATAGTTTTACACCAGCTTTTTATTTACACACAGTGTGTGTCAAACGATGCTCATATTGATGTCAAGATGACACGTAGAAATCGTAAAGTCGTGAAGCGAAAATGACACTTAGTGTGTTTGCTTTTCTCCACCTAACGCCAATGTTTTAATTAATATCTTAATTGATTAATAATGATATCAGCCAAGCTCTAGAAACTAGTTGCCTGTCGTTTCATTTGCACCATTCAATGAAAGTTAATCAGCTACTTGATTAGAATTAAAGACTTTCATGTAGACTTTAACAGAGACAAAGAGTGGATAAAAGTCAGAAAATTAATTTTTGTAAGTATTATAGAAAAAAATGTTGATTTATTTCACTTAAATATCTATTTATTGTATTCAGCACATTTATTTACTTTACTTTACTTTACTTTACTTTACTTTACTTTACTTTACTTTACTTTACTTTACTTTACTTTACTTTACTTTACTTTATTTTACTTTACTTTACTTTACTTTATTTTTACTTTACTTTACTTTACTTTACTTTATTTTACTTTACTTTACTTTACTTTACTTTATTTCCTTTACTTTACTTTACTTTACTTTACTTTACTTTACTTTACTTTACTTTGTTCTGAAGTATATTGTGGCATTTGATGCAGAAAAAACCTTGATGAGCTCGATGCTGCTTGATATCGTGATAAGCTTGATTAATACAGAACTAATCATTTCTGATAGCGTGTTCTTTTTTGCAATGGAAACGAAAGGAGCAGTTTAAAAAGATTTCATAGTTTGGGAAATTATTTGAGTAGTGAACGTCCGAAATTGTTAAACACGTTTCTCATCTTTTTCCTGAACATGTATCAAATATTTTCCACTGGTCGTACTAAAAACACCTCCTTTTATTCTTCATAGGTAAAAAAAAAGATATTTATTGATTAACTTGATTCGTAGAAAAAATACTAACTCCTTTTAATCTTCATATGACAAAAAAACAAAGAAAAATTCTCTTTTTATTCTTTATAGGATAATAAAAAAACGAAATTAACTGTTGAACGTAATTTACAATGAGAAAAATACTAAGAAAACTTCTGAAACGAATGTGATTACATATAATGTAATACTTTGTTTTATTTGGATACGGTTTCCAAGTGTATTTATAAAATTTATTATGAAATAGAATGCTTAGATGGTAATGTCAACAATTCAGACTCTTTTTGAAATAATTTTGTGGCTCTTAAAAGAGCCCTTTTTACAGACTGACGACTGGTAACTGGAACTCTTCACTGTTCCATGTGCTCTGCGTAATCTTCTTCAAAGGGTTCGTACTCTGCTTCTTCGCCAAATAGCTTGTATCTCATAGCTTCAACTTGCTTCTGTTTCTCTACTGTATATTCGTAGTACATGTTTATGACGCCTTCTACTGTAACAATTTTCATGCGTAGGGGATATCGTAAGCACCTAGAGTTGGCATTCACAGCATTTTCATATCTGATCTTTAGATCTTCAAGTTTATCATGGAGTAGCAACATCTGCTGACAGGCTCTCTGAGTTCTACTCTCAGCCTCTTTTAGTTTGGCGCAAAGATGTGGAGAATTCATTTTCTTTCTTTTTATAGACTTAGTTTATCGATTGTTTATTGAATGATTTCTGAATACAGAATGATGTCTCAATAGTTTTACACCAGCTTTTTATTTACACACAGTGTGTGTCAAACGATGCTCATATTGATGTCAAGATGACACGTAGAAATCGTAAAGTCGTGAAGCGAAAATGACACTTAGTGTGTTTGCTTTTCTCCACCTAACGCCAATGTTTTAATTAATATCTTAATTGATTAATAATGATATCAGCCAAGCTCTAGAAACTAGTTGCCTGTCGTTTCATTTGCACCATTCAATGAAAGTTAATCAGCTACTTGATTAGAATTAAAGACTTTCATGTAGACTTTAATAGAGACAAAGAGTGGATAAAAGTCAGAAAATTAATTTTTGTAAGTATTATAGAAAAAAATATTGATTTATTTCACTTAAATATCTATTTATTGTATTCAGCACATTTATTTACTTTACTTTACTTTACTTTACTTTACTTTACTTTACTTTACTTTATTTTACTTTACTTTACTTTACTTTACTTTACTTTACTTTATTTTTACTTTACTTTACTTTACTTTACTTTACTTTATTTTACTTTACTTTACTTTACTTTACTTTATTTCCTTTACTTTACTTTACTTTACTTTACTTTACTTTACTTTACTTTACTTTGTTCTGAAGTATATTGTGGCATTTGATACAGAAAAAACCTTGATGAGCTCGATGCTGCTTGATATCGTGATAAGCTTGATTAATACAGAACTAATCATTTCTGATAGCGTGTTCTTTTTTGCAATGGAAACGAAAGGAGCAGTTTAAAAAGACTTCATAGTTTCGGAAATTATTTGAGTAGTGAACGTCCGAAATTGTTTAACACGTTTCTCATCTTTTTCCTGAACATGTATCAAATATTTTCCACTGGACGTAATAAAAAAAACTCCTTTTATTCTTCATTGGTAAAAAAAAAGATATTTATTGATTAACTTGAACTGTAGAAAAAATACTAACTCCTTTTAATCTTCATATGACAAAAAAACAAAGAAAAATTCTCTTTTTATTCTTTATAGGTTGCACTTTGTAAATACAGCTGTTTTTCAAACCACGCCTCTTTTGGGGAGATATATAATATTCATAGATGTGTTAATTTGTTAACGTACTGGTTCCCATTTATGATCTCTGTGTTTCATTTCATAGAGACATCACTTGGGAATGTAACCAGTATAGAAAAACATGGTAGCGCCTAAATTTTAATTCTTAGGAGGTCCAAAAATGGAGGTAAGGGTAGTATAGAATTTTAGTATAAGTTTAAACTCTTAGAAGTTCAGGGCATATAAATGTTGAAAATATGCCGCACAGCCCTATATTTTGACCTTTGAATAAAATAGTAGTGCATATAAACTTTCCGTTCTAGGATATTATTTTTCACGAAACTTCATAGTAAAAGTGTCACAGTTTTAGCCGCAAAGGGAGTTCCTATGGGAAATTGCATTGTCTATATTTACAGAATTGCAACCTATAGGATAATAAAAAAACGAAATTAACTGTTGAACGAAATTTACAATGAGAAAAATACTAAGAAAACTTCTGAAACAAATGTGATTACATATAATTGAATACTTTGTTTTATTTGGATACGGTTTCCAAGTATATTTATTAAATTTATTATGAAATAGAATGCTTAGATGGTAATGTCAACAATTCAGACTCTTTTTGAAATAATTTTGTGGCTCTTAAAAGAGCCCTTTTTACAGACTGACGACTGGTAACTGGAACTCTTCACTGTTCCATGTGCTCTGCGTAATCTTCTTCGAAGGGTTCGTACTCTGCTTCTTCGCCAAATAGCTTGTATCTCATAGCTTCAACTTGCTTCTGTTTCTCTACTGTATATTCGTAGTACATGTTTATGACGCCTTCTACTGTAACAATTTTCAGGCGTAGGGGATATCGTAAGCACCTAAAGTTGGCATTCACAGCATTTTCATATCTGATCTTTAGATCTTGAAGTTTATCATGGAGTAGCAACATCTTCTGACAGGCTCTCTGAGTTCTATTCTCAGCCTCTTTTAGTTTGGCGCAAAGATGTGGAGAATTCATTTTCTTTCTTTTTATAGACTTAGTTTATCGATTGTTTATTGAATGATTTCTGAATACAGAATGATGTCTCAATAGTTTTACACCAGCTTTTTATTTACACACAGTGTGTGTCAAACGATGCTCATATTGATGTCAAGATGACACGTAGAAATCGTAAAGTCGTGAAGCGAAAATGACACTTAGTGTGTTTGCTTTTCTCCACCTAACGCCAATGTTTTAATTAATATCTTAATTGATTAATAATGATATCAGCCAAGCTCTAGAAACTAGTTGCCTGTCGTTTCATTTGCACCATTCAATGAAAGTTAATCAGCTACTTGATTAGAATTAAAGACTTTCATGTAGACTTTAACAGAGACAAAGAGTGGATAAAAGTCAGAAAATTAATTTTTGTAAGTATTATAGAAAAAAATGTTGATTTATTTCACTTAAATATCTATTTATTGTATTCAGCACATTTATTTACTTTACTTTACTTTACTTTACTTTACTTTACTTTACTTTACTTTACTTTACTTTACTTTACTTTACTTTACTTTACTTTACTTTACTTTACTTTACTTTATTTTACTTTACTTTACTTTACTTTATTTTTACTTTACTTTACTTTACTTTACTTTATTTTACTTTACTTTACTTTACTTTACTTTATTTCCTTTACTTTACTTTACTTTACTTTACTTTACTTTACTTTACTTTGTTCTGAAGTATATTGTGGCATTTGATACAGAAAAAACCTTGATGAGCTCGATGCTGCTTGATATCGTGATAAGCTTGATTAATACAGAACTAATCATTTCTGATAGCGTGTTCTTTTTTGCAATGGAAACGAAAGGAGCAGTTTAAAAAGATTTCATAGTTTGGGAAATTATTTGAGTAGTGAACGTCCGAAATTGTTAAACACGTTTCTCATCTTTTTCCTGAACATGTATCAAATATTTTCCACTGGTCGTACTAAAAACACCTCCTTTTATTCTTCATAGGTAAAAAAAAAGATATTTATTGATTAACTTGATTCGTAGAAAAAATACTAACTCCTTTTAATCTTCATATGACAAAAAAACAAAGAAAAATTCTCTTTTTATTCTTTATAGGATAATAAAAAAACGAAATTAACTGTTGAACGTAATTTACAATGAGAAAAATACTAAGAAAACTTCTGAAACGAATGTGATTACATATAATGTAATACTTTGTTTTATTTGGATACGGTTTCCAAGTGTATTTATAAAATTTATTATGAAATAGAATGCTTAGATGGTAATGTCAACAATTCAGACTCTTTTTGAAATAATTTTGTGGCTCTTAAAAGAGCCCTTTTTACAGACTGACGACTGGTAACTGGAACTCTTCACTGTTCCATGTGCTCTGCGTAATCTTCTTCAAAGGGTTCGTACTCTGCTTCTTCGCCAAATAGCTTGTATCTCATAGCTTCAACTTGCTTCTGTTTCTCTACTGTATATTCGTAGTACATGTTTATGACGCCTTCTACTGTAACAATTTTCATGCGTAGGGGATATCGTAAGCACCTAGAGTTGGCATTCACAGCATTTTCATATCTGATCTTTAGATCTTCAAGTTTATCATGGAGTAGCAACATCTGCTGACAGGCTCTCTGAGTTCTATTCTCAGCCTCTTTTAGTTTGGCGCAAAGATGTGGAGAATTCATTTTCTTTCTTTTTATAGACTTAGTTTATCGATTGTTTATTGAATGATTTCTGAATACAGAATGATGTCTCAATAGTTTTACACCAGCTTTTTATTTACACACAGTGTGTGTCAAACGATGCTCATATTGATGTCAAGATGACACGTAGAAATCGTAAAGTCGTGAAGCGAAAATGACACTTAGTGTGTTTGCTTTTCTCCACCTAACGCCAATGTTTTAATTAATATCTTAATTGATTAATAATGATATCAGCCAAGCTCTAGAAACTAGTTGCCTGTCGTTTCATTTGCACCATTCAATGAAAGTTAATCAGCTACTTGATTAGAATTAAAGACTTTCATGTAGACTTTAATAGAGACAAAGAGTGGATAAAAGTCAGAAAATTAATTTTTGTAAGTATTATAGAAAAAAATATTGATTTATTTCACTTAAATATCTATTTATTGTATTCAGCACATTTATTTACTTTACTTTACTTTACTTTACTTTACTTTACTTTACTTTACTTTACTTTACTTTACTTTACTTTACTTTACTTTACTTTACTTTATTTTACTTTACTTTACTTTACTTTACTTTACTTTATTTTTACTTTACTTTACTTTACTTTACTTTATTTTACTTTACTTTACTTTACTTTACTTTATTTCCTTTACTTTACTTTACTTTACTTTACTTTACTTTACTTTACTTTACTTTACTTTGTTCTGAAGTATATTGTGGCATTTGATACAGAAAAAACCTTGATGAGCTCGATGCTGCTTGATATCGTGATAAGCTTGATTAATACAGAACTAATCATTTCTGATAGCGTGTTCTTTTTTGCAATGGAAACGAAAGGAGCAGTTTAAAAAGACTTCATAGTTTCGGAAATTATTTGAGTAGTGAACGTCCGAAATTGTTTAACACGTTTCTCATCTTTTTCCTGAACATGTATCAAATATTTTCCACTGGACGTAATAAAAAAAACTCCTTTTATTCTTCATTGGTAAAAAAAAAGATATTTATTGATTAACTTGAACTGTAGAAAAAATACTAACTCCTTTTAATCTTCATATGACAAAAAAACAAAGAAAAATTCTCTTTTTATTCTTTATAGGTTGCACTTTGTAAATACAGCTGTTTTTCAAACCACGCCTCTTTTGGGGAGATATATAATATTCATAGATGTGTTAATTTGTTAACGTACTGGTTCCCATTTATGATCTCTGTGTTTCATTTCATAGAGACATCACTTGGGAATGTAACCAGTATAGAAAAACATGGTAGCGCCTAAATTTTAATTCTTAGGAGGTCCAAAAATGGAGGTAAGGGTAGTATAGAATTTTAGTATAAGTTTAAACTCTTAGAAGTTCAGGGCATATAAATGTTGAAAATATGCCGCACAGCCCTATATTTTGACCTTTGAATAAAATAGTAGTGCATATAAACTTTCCGTTCTAGGATATTATTTTTCACGAAACTTCATAGTAAAAGTGTCACAGTTTTAGCCGCAAAGGGAGTTCCTATGGGAAATTGCATTGTCTATATTTACAGAATTGCAACCTATAGGATAATAAAAAAACGAAATTAACTGTTGAACGAAATTTACAATGAGAAAAATACTAAGAAAACTTCTGAAACAAATGTGATTACATATAATGGAATACTTTGTTTTATTTGGATACGGTTTCCAAGTATATTTATTAAATTTATTATGAAATAGAATGCTTAGATGGTAATGTCAACAATTCAGACTCTTTTTGAAATAATTTTGTGGCTCTTAAAAGAGCCCTTTTTACAGACTGACGACTGGTAACTGGAACTCTTCACTGTTCCATGTGCTCTGCGTAATCTTCTTCGAAGGGTTCGTACTCTGCTTCTTCGCCAAATAGCTTGTATCTCATAGCTTCAACTTGCTTCTGTTTCTCTACTGTATATTCGTAGTACATGTTTATGACGCCTTCTACTGTAACAATTTTCATGCGTAGGGGATATCGTAAGCACCTAAAGTTGGCATTCACAGCATTTTCATATCTGATCTTTAGATCTTGAAGTTTATCATGGAGTAGCAACATCTTCTGACAGGCTCTCTGAGTTCTATTCTCAGCCTCTTTTAGTTTGGCGCAAAGATGTGGAGAATTCATTTTCTTTCTTTTTATAGACTTAGTTTATCGATTGTTTATTGAATGATTTCTGAATACAGAATGATGTCTCAATAGTTTTACACCAGCTTTTTATTTACACACAGTGTGTGTCAAACGATGCTCATATTGATGTCAAGATGACACGTAGAAATCGTAAAGTCGTGAAGCGAAAATGACACTTAGTGTGTTTGCTTTTCTCCACCTAACGCCAATGTTTTAATTAATATCTTAATTGATTAATAATGATATCAGCCAAGCTCTAGAAACTAGTTGCCTGTCGTTTCATTTGCACCATTCAATGAAAGTTAATCAGCTACTTGATTAGAATTAAAGACTTTCATGTAGACTTTAACAGAGACAAAGAGTGGATAAAAGTCAGAAAATTAATTTTTGTAAGTATTATAGAAAAAAATGTTGATTTATTTCACTTAAATATCTATTTATTGTATTCAGCACATTTATTTACTTTACTTTACTTTACTTTACTTTACTTTACTTTACTTTACTTTACTTTACTTTACTTTACTTTACTTTACTTTACTTTACTTTACTTTACTTTATTTTACTTTACTTTACTTTACTTTATTTTTACTTTACTTTACTTTACTTTACTTTACTTTATTTTACTTTACTTTACTTTACTTTACTTTATTTCCTTTACTTTACTTTACTTTACTTTACTTTACTTTACTTTACTTTGTTCTGAAGTATATTGTGGCATTTGATACAGAAAAAACCTTGATGAGCTCGATGCTGCTTGATATCGTGATAAGCTTGATTAATACAGAACTAATCATTTCTGATAGCGTGTTCTTTTTTGCAATGGAAACGAAAGGAGCAGTTTAAAAAGATTTCATAGTTTGGGAAATTATTTGAGTAGTGAACGTCCGAAATTGTTAAACACGTTTCTCATCTTTTTCCTGAACATGTATCAAATATTTTCCACTGGTCGTACTAAAAACACCTCCTTTTATTCTTCATAGGTAAAAAAAAAGATATTTATTGATTAACTTGATTCGTAGAAAAAATACTAACTCCTTTTAATCTTCATATGACAAAAAAACAAAGAAAAATTCTCTTTTTATTCTTTATAGGATAATAAAAAAACGAAATTAACTGTTGAACGTAATTTACAATGAGAAAAATACTAAGAAAACTTCTGAAACGAATGTGATTACATATAATGTAATACTTTGTTTTATTTGGATACGGTTTCCAAGTGTATTTATAAAATTTATTATGAAATAGAATGCTTAGATGGTAATGTCAACAATTCAGACTCTTTTTGAAATAATTTTGTGGCTCTTAAAAGAGCCCTTTTTACAGACTGACGACTGGTAACTGGAACTCTTCACTGTTCCATGTGCTCTGCGTAATCTTCTTCAAAGGGTTCGTACTCTGCTTCTTCGCCAAATAGCTTGTATCTCATAGCTTCAACTTGCTTCTGTTTGTCTACTGTATATTCGTAGTACATGTTTATGACGCCTTCTACTGTAACAATTTTCATGCGTAGGGGATATCGTAAGCACCTAGAGTTGGCATTCACAGCATTTTCATATCTGATCTTTAGATCTTCAAGTTTATCATGGAGTAGCAACATCTGCTGACAGGCTCTCTGAGTTCTATTCTCAGCCTCTTTTAGTTTGGCGCAAAGGTGTGGAGAATTCATTTTCTTTCTTTTTATAGACTTAGTTTATCGATTGTTTATTGAATGATTTCTGAATACAGAATGATGTCTCAATAGTTTTACACCAGCTTTTTATTTACACACAGTGTGTGTCAAACGATGCTCATATTGATGTCAAGATGACACGTAGAAATCGTAAAGTCGTGAAGCGAAAATGACACTTAGTGTGTTTGCTTTTCTCCACCTAACGCCAATGTTTTAATTAATATCTTAATTGATTAATAATGATATCAGCCAAGCTCTAGAAACTAGTTGCCTGTCGTTTCATTTGCACCATTCAATGAAAGTTAATCAGCTACTTGATTAGAATTAAAGACTTTCATGTAGACTTTAACAGAGACAAAGAGTGGATAAAAGTCAGAAAATTAATTTTTGTAAGAATAATAGAAAAAAATACTGATTTATTTCACTTAAATATCTATTTATTGTATTCAGCACATTTATTTACTTTACTTTACTTTACTTTACTTTACTTTACTTTACTTTACTTTACTTTACTTTACTTTACTTTATTTTACTTTACTTTACTTTACTTTACTTTATTTTTACTTTACTTTACTTTACTTTACTTTATTTTACTTTACTTTACTTTACTTTACTTTATTTCCTTTACTTTACTTTACTTTTCTTTACTTTACTTTACTTTACTTTACTTTACTTTACTTTGTTCTGAAGTATATTGTGGCATTTGATACAGAAAAAACCTTGATGAGCTCGATGCTGCTTGATATCGTGATAAGCTTGATTAATACAGAACTAATCATTTCTGATAGCGTGTTCTTTTTTGCAATGGAAACGAAAGGAGCAGTTTAAAAAGATTTCATAGTTTGGGAAATTATTTGAGTAGTGAACGTCCGAAATTGTTAAACACGTTTCTCATCTTTTTCCTGAACATGTATCAAATATTTTCCACTGGTCGTACTAAAAACACCTCCTTTTATTCTTCATAGGTAAAAAAAAAGATATTTATTGATTAACTTGATTCGTAGAAAAAATACTAACTCCTTTTAATCTTCATATGACAAAAAAACAAAGAAAAATTCTCTTTTTATTCTTTATAGGATAATAAAAAAACGAAATTAACTGTTGAACGTAATTTACAATGAGAAAAATACTAAGAAAACTTCTGAAACGAATGTGATTACATATAATGTAATACTTTGTTTTATTTGGATACGGTTTCCAAGTGTATTTATAAAATTTATTATGAAATAGAATGCTTAGATGGTAATGTCAACAATTCAGACTCTATTTGAAATAATTTTGTGGCTCTTAAAAGAGCCCTTTTTACAGACTGACGACTGGTAACTGGAACTCTTCACTGTTCCATGTGCTCTGCGTAATCTTCTTCAAAGGGTTCGTACTCTGCTTCTTCGCCAAATAGCTTGTATCTCATAGCTTCAACTTGCTTCTGTTTCTCTACTGTATATTCGTAGTACATGTTTATGACGCCTTCTACTGTAACAATTTTCATGCGTAGGGGATATCGTAAGCACCTAAAGTTGGCATTCACAGCATTTTCATATCTGATCTTTAGATCTTGAAGTTTATTATGGAGTAGCAACATCTGCTGACAGGCTCTCTGAGTTCTATTCTCAGCCTCTTTTAGTTTGGCGCAAAGATGTGTAGAATTCATTTTCTTTCTTTTTATAGACTTAGTTTATCGATTGTTTATTGAATGATTTCTGAATACAGAATGATGTCTCAATAGTTTTACACCAGCTTTTTATTTACACACAGTGTGTGTCAAACGATGCTCATATTGATGTCAAGATGACACGTAGAAATCGTAAAGTCGTGAAGCGAAAATGACACTTAGTGTGTTTGCTTTCTCCACCTAACGCCAATGTTTTAATTAATATCTTAATTGATTGATAATGATATCACCCAAGCTCTAAAAACTAGTTTCCTGTCGTTTCATTTGCACCATTCAATGACAGTTAATCAGCTACTTGATTAGAATTAAAGACTTTCATGTAGACTTTAACAGAGACAAAGAGTGGATAAAAGTCAGAAAATTAATTTTTGTAAGTATTATAGAAAAAAATATTTATTTATTTCACTTAAATATCTATTTATTGTATTCAGCACATTTATTTACTTTACTTTACTTTACTTTACTTTACTTTACTTTACTTTACTTTACTTTACTTTACTTTACTTTACTTTACTTTACTTTACTTTACCTTGTTCTGAAGTATATTGTGGCGTTTGATACAGAAATAACATTGATGAGCTCGAAGCTGCTTGATATCGTGATAAGCTTGATTAATACAGAACTAATCATTTCTGATAGCGTGTTCTTTTTTGCAATGGAAACAAAAGGAGCAGTTTAAAAAGATTTCAAAGTTTGGGAAATTATTTGAGTAGTGAACGTCCGAAATTGTTAAACACGTTTCTCATCATTTTCCTGAACATGTATCAAATATTTTCCACTGGTCGTACTAAAAACACCTCCTTTTATTCTTCATAGGTAAAAAAAAAGATATTTATTGATTAACTTGATTTGTAGAAAAAATACTAACTCCTTTTAATCTTCATATGACAAAAAAACAAAGAAAAATTCTCTTTTTATTCTTTATAGGATAATAAAAAAACGAAATTAATTGTTGAACGTAATTTACAATGAGAAAAATACTAAGAAAACTTCTGAAACGAATGTGATTACATATAATGTAATACTTTGTTTTATTTGGATACGGTTTCCAAGTGTATTTATAAAATTTATTATGAAATAGAATGCTTAGATGGTAATGTCAACAATTCAGACTCTTTTTGAAATAATTTTGTGGCTCTTAAAAGAGCCCTTTTTACAGACTGACGACTGGTAACTGGAACTCTTCACTGTTCCATGTGCTCTGCGTAATCTTCTTCAAAGGGTTCGTACTCTGCTTCTTCGCCAAATAGCTTGTATCTCATAGCTTCAACTTGCTTCTGTTTCTCTACTGTATATTCGTAGTACATGTTTATGACGCCTTCTACTGTAACAATTTTCATGCGTAGGGGATATCGTAAGCACCTAAAGTTGGCATTCACAGCATTTTCATATCTGATCTTTAGATCTTGATGTTTATCATGGAGTAGCAACATCTGCTGACAGGCTCTCTGAGTTCTATTCTCAGCCTCTTTTAGTTTGGCGCAAAGATGTGGAGAATTCATTTTCTTTCTTTTTATAGACTTAGTTTATCGATTGTTTATTGAATGATTTCTGAATACAGAATGATGTCTCAATAGTTTTACACCAGCTTTTTATTTACACACAGTGTGTGTCAAACGATGCTCATATTGATGTCAAGATGACACGTAGAAATCGTAAAGTCGTGAAGCGAAAATGACACTTAGTGTGTTTGCTTTCTCCACCTAACGCCAATGTTTTAATTAATATCTTAATTGATTGATAATGATATCACCCAAGCTCTAAAAACTAGTTTCCTGTCGTTTCATTTGCACCATTCAATGACAGTTAATCAGCTACTTGATTAGAATTAAAGACTTTCATGTAGACTTTAACAGAGACAAAGAGTGGATAAAAGTCAGAAAATTAATTTTTGTAAGTATTATAGAAAAAAATATTGATTTATTTCACTTAAATATCTATTTATTGTATTCAGCACATTTATTTACTTTACTTTACTTAACATTGATGAGCTCGAAGCTGCTTGATATCGTGATAAGCTTGATTAATACAGAACTAATCATTTTTGATAGCGTGTTCTTTTTTGCAATGGAAACGAAAGGAGCAGTTTAAAAAGATTTCATAGTTTGGGAAATTATTTGAGTAGTGAACGTCCGAAATTGTTAAACACGTTTCTCATCTTTTTCCTGAACATGTATCAAATATTTTCCACTGGACGTACTAAAAAACCTCCTTTTATTCTTCATTGGTAAAAACAAAAGATATTTATTGATTAACTTGAACTGTAGAAAAAATACTAACTCCTTTTAATCTTCATATGACAAAAAAACAAAGAAAAATTCTCTTTTTATTCTTTATAGGATAATAAAAAAACGAAATTAACTGTTGAACGTAATTTACAATGAGAAAAATACTAAGAAAACTTCTGAAACAAATGTGATTACATATAATGGAATACTTTGTTTTATTTGGATACGGTTTCCAAGTATATTTATTAAATTTATTATGAAATAGAATGCTTAGATGGTAATGTCAACAATTCAGACTCTTTTTGAAATAATTTTGTGGCTCTTAAAAGAGCCCTTTTTACAGACTGACGACTGGTAACTGGAACTCTTCACTGTTCCATGTGCTCTGCGTAATCTTCTTCGAAGGGTTCGTACTCTGCTTCTTCGCCAAATAGCTTGTATATCATAGCTTCAACTTGCTTCTGTTTCTCTACTGTATATTCGTAGTACATGTTTATGACGCCTTCTACTGTAACAATTTTCATGCGTAGGGGATATCGTAAGCACCTAAAGTTGGCATTCACAGCATTTTCATATCTGATCTTTAGATCTTGATGTTTATCATGGAGTAGCAACATCTGCTGACAGGCTCTCTGAGTTCTATTCTCAGCCTCTTTTAGTTTGGCGCAAAGATGTGGAGAATTCATTTTCTTTCTTTTTATAGACTTAGTTTATCGATTGTTTATTGAATGATTTCTGAATACAGAATGATGTCTCAATAGTTTTACACCAGCTTTTTATTTACACACAGTGTGTGTCAAACGATGCTCATATTGATGTCAAGATGACACGTAGAAATCGTAAAGTCGTGAAGCGAAAATGACACTTAGTGTGTTTGCTTTTCTCCACCTAACGCCAATGTTTTAATTAATATCTTAATTGATTAATAATGATATCAGCCAAGCTCTAGAAACTAGTTGCCTGTCGTTTCATTTGCACCATTCAATGACAGTTAATCAGCTACTTGATTAGAATTAAAGACTTTCATGTAGACTTTAACAGAGACAAAGAGTGGATAAAAGTCAGAAAACTAATTTTTGTAAGTATTATAGAAAATATATTGATTTATTTCACTTAAATATCTATTTATTGTATTTAGCACATTTATTTACTTTACTTTACTTTACTTTACTTTACTTTACTTTACTTTACTTTACTTTACTTTACTTTACTTTACTTTACTTTACTTTACTTTACTTTACTTTACTTTACTTTACCTTGTTCTGAAGTATATTGTGGCGTTTGATACAGAAATAACATTGATGAGCTCGAAGCTGCTTGATATCGTGATAAGCTTGATTAATACAGAACTAATCATTTCTGATAGCGTGTTCTTTTTTGCAATGGAAACGAAACGAGCAGTTTAAAAAGATTTCATAGTTTGGGAAATTATTTGAGTAGTGAACGTCCGAAATTGTTAAACACGTTTCTCATCTTTTTCCTGAACATGTATCAAATATTTTCCACTGGACGTACTAAAAAAACCTCCTTTTATTCTTCATTGGTAAAAAAAAAAGATATTTATTGATTAACTTGAACTGTAGAAAAAATACTAACTCCTTTTAATCTTCATATGACAAAAAAACAAAGAAAAATTCTCTTTTTATTCTTTATAGGATAATAAAAAAACGAAATTAACTGTTGAACGTAATTTACAATGAGAAAAATACTAAGAAAACTTCTGAAACAAATGTGATTACATATAATGTAATACTTTGTTTTATTTGGATACGGTTTCCAAGTATATTTATTAAATTTATTATGAAATAGAATGCTTAGATGGTAATGTCAACAATTCAGACTCTTTTTGAAATAATTTTGTGGCTCTTAAAAGAGCCCTTTTTACAGACTGACGACTGGTAACTGGAACTCTTCACTGTTCCATGTGCTCTGCGTAATCTTCTTCGAAGGGTTCGTACTCTGCTTCTTCGCCAAATAGCTTGTATCTCATAGCTTCAACTTGCTTCTGTTTCTCTACTGTATATTCGTAGTACATGTTTATGACGCCTTCTACTGTAACAATTTTCATGCGTAGGGGATATCGTAAGCACCTAAAGTTGGCATTCACAGCATTTTCATATCTGATCTTTAGATCTTGAAGTTTATCATGGAGTAGCAACATCTGCTGACAGGCTCTCTGAGTTCTATTCTCAGCCTCTTTTAGTTTGGCGCAAAGATGTGGAGAATTCATTTTCTTTCTTTTTATAGACTTAGTTTATCGATTGTTTATTGAATGATTTCTGAATACAGAATGATGTCTCAATAGTTTTACACCAGCTTTTTATTTACACACAGTGTGTGTCAAACGATGCTCATATTGATGTCAAGATGACACGTAGAAATCGTAAAGTCGTGAAGCGAAAATGACACTTAGTGTGTTTGCTTTTCTCCACCTAACGCCAATGTTTTAATTAATATCTTAATTGATTGATAATGATATCAGCCAAGCTCTAGAAACTAGTTGCCTGTCGTTTCATTTGCACCATTCAATGACAGTTAATCAGCTACTTGATTAGAATTAAAGACTTTCATGTAGACTTTAACAGAGACAAAGAGTGGATAAAAGTCAGAAAATTAATTTTTGTAAGTATTAGAGAAAAAAATATTGATTTATTTCACTTAAATATCTATTTATTGTATTCAGCACATTTATTTACTTTACTTTACTTTACTTTACTTTACTTTACTTTACTTTACTTTACTTTACTTTACTTTACTTTACTTTACTTTACTTTACTTTACTTTACTTTACTTTACTTTACTTTACTTTACTTTACTTTATTCTGAAGTATATTGTGGCGTTTGATACAGAAATAACATTGATGAGCTCGAAGCTACTTGATATCGTGATAAGCTTGATTAATACAGAACTAATCATTTCTGATACTTTGTTTTGAAGTATATTGTGGCGTTTGATACAGAAATAACATTGATGAGCTCGAAGCTGCTTGATATCGTGATAAGCTTGATTAATACAGAACTAATCATTTCTGATAGCGTGTACTTTTTTGCAATGGAAACGAAAGGAGCAGTTTAAAAAGATTTCATAGTTTGGGAAATTATTTGAGTAGTGAACGTCCGAAATTGTTAAACACGTTTCTCATCATTTTCCTGAACATGTATCAAATATTTTCCACTGGTCGTACTAAAAACACCTCCTTTTATTCTTCATAGGTAAAAAAAAAGATATTTATTGATTAACTTGATTTGTAGAAAAAATACTAACTCCTTTTAATCTTCATATGACAAAAAAACAAAGAAAAATTCTCTTTTTATTCTTTATAGGATAATAAAAAAACGAAATTAATTGTTGAACGTAATTTACAATGAGAAAAATACTAAGAAAACTTCTGAAACGAATGTGATTACATATAATGTAATACTTTGTTTTATTTGGATACGGTTTCCAAGTGTATTTATAAAATGTATTATGAAATAGAATGCTTAGATGGTAATGTCAACAATTCAGACTCTTTTTGAAATAATTTTGTGGCTCTTAAAAGAGCCCTTTTTACAGACTGACGACTGGTAACTGGAACTCTTCACTGTTCCATGTGCTCTGCGTAATCTTCTTCAAAGGGTTCGTACTCTGCTTCTTCGCCAAATAGCTTGTATCTCATAGCTTCAACTTGCTTCTGTTTCTCTACTGTATATTCGTAGTACATGTTTATGACGCCTTCTACTGTAACAATTTTCATGCGTAGGGGATATCGTAAGCACCTAAAGTTGGCATTCACAGCATTTTCATATCTGATCTTTAGATCTTGATGTTTATCATGGAGTAGCAACATCTGCTGACAGGCTCTCTGAGTTCTATTCTCAGCCTCTTTTAGTTTGGCGCAAAGATGTGGAGAATTCATTTTCTTTCTTTTTATAGACTTAGTTTATCGATTGTTTATTGAATGATTTCTGAATACAGAATGATGTCTCAATAGTTTTACACCAGCTTTTTATTTACACACAGTGTGTGTCAAACGATGCTCATATTGATGTCAAGATGACACGTAGAAATCGTAAAGTCGTGAAGCGAAAATGACACTTAGTGTGTTTGCTTTCTCCACCTAACGCCAATGTTTTAATTAATATCTTAATTGATTGATAATGATATCACCCAAGCTCTAAAAACTAGTTTCCTGTCGTTTCATTTGCACCATTCAATGACAGTTAATCAGCTACTTGATTAGAATTAAAGACTTTCATGTAGACTTTAACAGAGACAAAGAGTGGATAAAAGTCAGAAAATTAATTTTTGTAAGTATTATAGAAAAAAATATTGATTTATTTCACTTAAATATCTATTTATTGTATTTAGCACATTTATTTACTTTACTTTACTTAACATTGATGAGCTCGAAGCTGCTTGATATCGTGATAAGCTTGATTAATACAGAACTAATCATTTCTGATAGCGTGTTCTTTTTTGCAATGGAAACGAAAGGAGCAGTTCAAAAAGATTTCATAGTTTGGGAAATTATTTGAGTAGTGAACGTCCGAAATTGTTAAACACGTTTCTCATCTTTTTCCTGAACATGTATCAAATATTTTCCACTGGACGTACTAAAAAAACCTCCTTTTATTCTTCATTGGTAAAAAAAAAAGATATTTATTGATTAACTTGAACTGTAGAAAAAATACTAACTCCTTTTAATCTTCATATGACAAAAAAACAAAGAAAAATTCTCTTTTTATTCTTTATAGGATAATAAAAAAACGAAATTAACTGTTGAACGTAATTTACAATGAGAAAAATACTAAGAAAACTTCTGAAACAAATGTGATTACATATAATGGAATACTTTGTTTTATTTGGATACGGTTTCCAAGTATATTTATTAAATTTATTATGAAATAGAATGCTTAGATGGTAATGTCAACAATTCAGACTCTTTTTGAAATAATTTTGTGGCTCTTAAAAGAGCCCTTTTTACAGACTGACGACTGGTAACTGGAACTCTTCACTGTTCCATGTGCTCTGCGTAATCTTCTTCGAAGGGTTCGTACTCTGCTTCTTCGCCAAATAGCTTGTATCTCATAGCTTCAACTTGCTTCTGTTTCTCTACTGTATATTCGTAGTACATGTTTATGACGCCTTCTACTGTAACAATTTTCATGCGTAGGGGATATCGTAAGCACCTAAAGTTGGCATTCACAGCATTTTCATATCTGATCTTTAGATCTTGAAGTTTATCATGGAGTAGCAACATCTGCTGACAGGCTCTCTGAGTTCTATTCTCAGCCTCTTTTAGTTTGGCGCAAAGATGTGGAGAATTCATTTTCTTTCTTTTTATAGACTTAGTTTATCGATTGTTTATTGAATGATTTCTGAATACAGAATGATGTCTCAATAGTTTTACACCAGCTTTTTATTTACACACAGTGTGTGTCAAACGATGCTCATATTGATGTCAAGATGACACGTAGAAATCGTAAAGTCGTGAAGCGAAAATGACACTTAGTGTGTTTGCTTTTCTCCACCTAACGCCAATGTTTTAATTAATATCTTAATTGATTGATAATGATATCAGCCAAGCTCTAGAAACTAGTTGCCTGTCGTTTCATTTGCACCATTCAATGACAGTTAATCAGCTACTTGATTAGAATTAAAGACTTTCATGTAGACTTTAACAGAGACAAAGAGTGGATAAAAGTCAGAAAATTAATTTTTGTAAGTATTAGAGAAAAAAATATTGATTTATTTCACTTAAATATCTATTTATTGTATTCAGCACATTTATTTACTTTACTTTACTTTACTTTACTTTACTTTACTTTACTTTACTTTACTTTACTTTACTTTACTTTACTTTACTTTACTTTACTTTACTTTACTTTACTTTACTTTACTTTACTTTACTTTACTTTACTTTACTTTACTTTACTTTACTTTACTTTACTTTACTTTACTTCAATTTGTTCTGAAGTACATTGTGGCGTTTGATACAGAAATAACATTGATGAGCTCGAAGCTGCTTGATATCGTGATAAGCTTGATTAATACAGAACTAATCATTTCTGATAGCGTGTTCTTTTTTGCAATGGAAACGAAAGGAGCAGTTTAAAAAGATTTCATAGTTTGGGAAATAATTTGAGTAGTGAACGTCCGAAATTGTTAAACACGTTTCTCATCTTTTTCCTGAACATGTATCAAATATTTTCCACTGGACGTACTAAAAAAACCTCCTTTTATTCTTCATTGGTAAAAAAAAAGATATTTATTGATTAACTTGAACTGTAGAAAAAATACTAACTCCTTTTAATCTTCATATGACAAAAAAACAAAGAAAAATTCTCTTTTTATTCTTTATAGGATAATAAAAAAACGAAATTAATTGTTGAACGTAATTTACAATGAGAAAAATGCTAAGAAAACTTCTGAAACAAATGTGATTACATATAATGGAATAATTTGTTTTATTTGGATACGGTTTCCAAGTATATTTATTAAATTTATTATGAAATAGAATGCTTAGATGGTAATGTCAACAATTCAGACTCTTTTTGAAATAATTTTGTGGCTCTTAAAAGAGCCCTTTTTACAGACTGACGACTGGTAACTGGAACTCTTCACTGTTCCATGTGCTCTGCGTAATCTTCTTCGAAGGGTTCGTACTCTGCTTCTTCGCCAAATAGCTTGTATCTCATAGCTTCAACTTGCTTCTGTTTCTCTACTGTATATTCGTAGTACATGTTTATGACGCCTTCTACTGTAACAATTTTCATGCGTAGGGGATATCGTAAGCACCTAAAGTTGGCATTCACAGCATTTTCATATCTGATCTTTAGATCTTGAAGTTTATCATGGAGTAGCAACATCTGCTGACAGGCTCTCTGAGTTCTATTCTCAGCCTCTTTTAGTTTGGCGCAAAGATGTGGAGAATTCATTTTCTTTCTTTTTATAGACTTAGTTTATCGATTGTTTATTGAATGATTTCTGAATACAGAATGATGTCTCAATAGTTTTACACCAGCTTTTTATTTACACACAGTGTGTGTCAAACGATGTTCATATTGATGTCAAGATGACACGTAGAAATCGTAAAGTCGTGAAGCGAAAATGACACTTAGTGTGTTTGCTTTCTCCACCTAACGCCAATGTTTTAATTAATATCTTAATTGATTGATAATGATATCAGCCAAGCTCTAGAAACTAGTTGCCTGTCGTTTCATTTGCACCATTCAATGACAGTTAATCAGCTACTTGATTAGAATTAAAGACTTTCATGTAGACTTTAAAAGAGACAAAGAGTGGATAAAAGTCAGAAAATTAATTTTTGTAAGTATTAGAGAAAAAAATATTGATTTATTTCACTTAAATATCTATTTATTGTATTCAGCACATTTATTTACTTTACTTTACTTTACTTTACTTTACTTTACTTTACCTTGTTCTGAAGTATATTGTGGCGTTTGATACAGAAATAACATTGATGAGCTCGAAGCTGCTTGATATCGTGATAAGCTTGATTAATACAGAACTAATCATTTCTGATAGCGTGTTCTTTTTTGCAATGGAAACGAAAGGAGCAGTTTAAAAAGATTTCATAGTTTGGGAAATAATTTGAGTAGTGAACGTCCGAAATTGTTAAACACGTTTCTCATCTTTTTCCTGAACATGTATCAAATATTTTCCACTGGACGTACTAAAAAAACCTCCTTTTATTCTTCATTGGTAAAAAAAAAGATATTTATTGATTAACTTGAACTGTAGAAAAAATACTAACTCCTTTTAATCTTCATATGACAAAAAAACAAAGAAAAATTCTCTTTTTATTCTTTATAGGATAATAAAAAAACGAAATTAATTGTTGAACGTAATTTACAATGAGAAAAATGCTAAGAAAACTTCTGAAACAAATGTGATTACATATAATGGAATACTTTGTTTTATTTGGATACGGTTTCCAAGTATATTTATTAAATTTATTATGAAATAGAATGCTTAGATGGTAATGTCAACAATTCAGACTCTTTTTGAAATAATTTTGTGGCTCTTAAAAGAGCCCTTTTTACAGACTGACGACTGGTAACTGGAACTCTTCACTGTTCCATGTGCTCTGCGTAATCTTCTTCGAAGGGTTCGTACTCTGCTTCTTCGCCAAATAGCTTGTATCTCATAGCTTCAACTTGCTTCTGTTTCTCTACTGTATATTCGTAGTACATGTTTATGACGCCTTCTACTGTAACAATTTTCATGCGTAGGGGATATCGTAAGCACCTAAAGTTGGCATTCACAGCATTTTCATATCTGATCTTTAGATCTTGAAGTTTATCATGGAGTAGCAACATCTGCTGACAGGCTCTCTGAGTTCTATTCTCAGCCTCTTTTAGTTTGGCGCAAAGATGTGGAGAATTCATTTTCTTTCTTTTTATAGACTTAGTTTATCGATTGTTTATTGAATGATTTCTGAATACAGAATGATGTCTCAATAGTTTTACACCAGCTTTTTATTTACACACAGTGTGTGTCAAACGATGTTCATATTGATGTCAAGATGACACGTAGAAATCGTAAAGTCGTGAAGCGAAAATGACACTTAGTGTGTTTGCTTTTCTCCACCTAACGCCAATGTTTTAATTAATATCTTAATTGATTGATAATGATATCAGCCAAGCTCTAGAAACTAGTTGCCTGTCGTTTCATTTGCACCATTCAATGACAGTTAATCAGCTACTTGATTAGAATTAAAGACTTTCATGTAGACTTTAAAAGAGACAAAGAGTGGATAAAAGTCAGAAAATTAATTTTTGTAAGTATTAGAGAAAAAAATATTGATTTATTTCACTTAAATATCTATTTATTGTATTCAGCACATTTATTTACTTTACTTTACTTTACTTTTACTTTACTTTACTTTACTTTACTTTACTTTACTTTACTTTACTTTACTTTACTTTACTTTACTTTACTTTACTTTACTTTACTTTACTTTACTTTACTTTACTTTACTTTACTTTACTTTACTTTACTTTACTTTACTTTACTTTACTTTACTTTACTTTACTTTACTTTACTTTACTTTACTTTACTTTACTTTACTTTACCTTGTTCTGAAGTATATTGTGGCGTTTGATACAGAAATAACATTGATGAGCTCGAAGCTGCTTGATATCGTGATAAGCTTGATTAATACAGAACTAATCATTTCTGATAGCGTGTTCTTTTTTGCAATGGAAACGAAAGGAGCAGTTTAAAAAGATTTCATAGTTTGGGAAATAATTTGAGTAGTGAACGTCCGAAATTGTTAAACACGTTTCTCATCTTTTTCCTGAACATGTATCAAATATTTTCCACTGGACGTACTAAAAAAACCTCCTTTTATTCTTCATTGGTAAAAAAAAAGATATTTATTGATTAACTTGAACTGTAGAAAAAATACTAACTCCTTTTAATCTTCATATGACAAAAAAACAAAGAAAAATTCTCTTTTTATTCTTTATAGGATAATAAAAAAACGAAATTAATTGTTGAACGTAATTTACAATGAGAAAAATGCTAAGAAAACTTCTGAAACAAATGTGATTACATATAATGGAATACTTTGTTTTATTTGGATACGGTTTCCAAGTATATTTATTAAATTTATTATGAAATAGAATGCTTAGATGGTAATGTCAACAATTCAGACTCTTTTTGAAATAATTTTGTGGCTCTTAAAAGAGCCCTTTTTACAGACTGACGACTGGTAACTGGAACTCTTCACTGTTCCATGTGCTCTGCGTAATCTTCTTCGAAGGGTTCGTACTCTGCTTCTTCGCCAAATAGCTTGTATCTCATAGCTTCAACTTGCTTCAGTTTCTCTACTGTATATTCGTAGTACATGTTTATGACGCCTTCTGCTGTAACAATTTTCATGCGTAGGGGATATCGTAAGCACCTAAAGTTGGCATTCACAGCATTTTCATATCTGATCTTTAGATCTTGAAGTTTATCATGGAGTAGCAACATCTGCTGACAGGCTCTCTGAGTTCTATTCTCAGCCTCTTTTAGTTTGGCGCAAAGATGTGGAGAATTCATTTTCTTTCTTTTTATAGACTTAGTTTATCGATTGTTTATTGAATGATTTCTGAATACAGAATGATGTCTCAATAGTTTTACACCAGCTTTTTATTTACACACAGTGTGTGTCAAACGATGCTCATATTGATGTCAAGATGACACGTAGAAATCGTAAAGTCGTGAAGCGAAAATGACACTTAGTGTGTTTGCTTTTCTCCACCTAACGCCAATGTTTTAATTAATATCTTAATTGCTTAATAATGATATCAGCCAAGCTCTAGAAACTAGTTGCCTGTCGTTTCATTTGCACCATTTAATGACAGTTAATCAGCTACTTGATTAGAATTAAAGACTTTCATGTAGACTTTAATAGAGACAAAGAGTGGATAAAAGTCAGAAAATTAATTTTTGTAAGTATTATAGAAAAAAATATTGATTTATTTCACTTAAATATCTATTTATTGTATTCAGCACATTTATTTACTTTACTTTACTTTACTTTACTTTACTTTACTTTACTTTACTTTACTTTACTTTACTTTACTTTACTTTACTTTACTTTACTTTACTTTACTTTACTTTACTTTACTTTACTTTACTTTACTTTACTTTACTTTACTTTACTTTACTTTACTTTGTTCTGAAGTATATTGTGGCGTTTGATACAGAAATAACATTGATGAGCTCGAAGCTACTTGATATCGTGATAAGCTTGATTAATACAGAACTAATCATTTCTGATACTTTGTTTTGAAGTATATTGTGGCGTTTGATACAGAAATAACATTGATGAGCTCGAAGCTGCTTGATATCGTGATTAGCTTGATTAATACAGAACTAATCATTTCTGATAGCGTGTACTTTTTTGCAATGGAAACGAAAGGAGCAGTTTAAAAAGATTTCATAGTTTGGGAAATTATTTGAGTAGTGAACGTCCGAAATTGTTAAACACGTTTCTCATCATTTTCCTGAACATGTATCAAATATTTTCCACTGGTCGTACTAAAAACACCTCCTTTTATTCTTCATAGGTAAAAAAAAAGATATTTATTGATTAACTTGATTTGTAGAAAAAATACTAACTCCTTTTAATCTTCATATGACAAAAAAACAAAGAAAAATTCTCTTTTTATTCTTTATAGGATAATAAAAAAACGAAATTAATTGTTGAACGTAATTTACAATGAGAAAAATACTAAGAAAACTTCTGAAACGAATGTGATTACATATAATGTAATACTTTGTTTTATTTGGATACGGTTTCCAAGTGTATTTATAAAATTTATTATGAAATAGAATGCTTAGATGGTAATGTAAACAATTCAGACTCTTTTTGAAATAATTTTGTGGCTCTTAAAAGAGCCCTTTTTACAGACTGACGACTGGTAACTGGAACTCTTCACTGTTCCATGTGCTCTGCGTAATCTTCTTCAAAGGGTTCGTACTCTGCTTCTTCGCCAAATAGCTTGTATCTCATAGCTTCAACTTGCTTCTGTTTCTCTACTGTATATTCGTAGTACATGTTTATGACGCCTTCTACTGTAACAATTTTCATGCGTAGGGGATATCGTAAGCACCTAAAGTTGGCATTCACAGCATTTTCATATCTGATCTTTAGATCTTGATGTTTATCATGGAGTAGCAACATCTGCTGACAGGCTCTCTGAGTTCTATTCTCAGCCTCTTTTAGTTTGGCGCAAAGATGTGGAGAATTCATTTTCTTTCTTTTTATAGACTTAGTTTATCGATTGTTTATTGAATGATTTCTGAATACAGAATGATGTCTCAATAGTTTTACACCAGCTTTTTATTTACACACAGTGTGTGTCAAACGATGCTCATATTGATGTCAAGATGACACGTAGAAATCGTAAAGTCGTGAAGCGAAAATGACACTTAGTGTGTTTGCTTTCTCCACCTAACGCCAATGTTTTAATTAATATCTTAATTGATTGATAATGATATCACCCAAGCTCTAAAAACTAGTTTCCTGTCGTTTCATTTGCACCATTCAATGACAGTTAATCAGCTACTTGATTAGAATTAAAGACTTTCATGTAGACTTTAACAGAGACAAAGAGTGGATAAAAGTCAGAAAATTAATTTTTGTAAGTATTATAGAAAAAAATATTGATTTATTTCACTTAAATATCTATTTATTGTATTTAGCACATTTATTTACTTTACTTTACTTTACTTTACTTTACTTTATTTTACTTTACTTTACTTTACTTTACTTTACTTTACTTTACTTTACTTTACTTTACTTTACTTTACTTTACTTTACTTTACTTTACTTTACTTTACTTTACTTTACTTTACTTTACTTTACTTTACTTTACTTTACTTTACTTTACTTTACTTTACTTTACTTTACTTTACTTTACTTTACCTTGTTCTGAAGTATATTGTGGCGTTTAATACAGAAATAACATTGATGAGCTCGAAGCTGCTTGATATCGTGATAAGCTTGATTAATACAGAACTAATCATTTCTGATAGCGTGTTCTTTTTTGCAATGGAAACGAAAGGAGCAGTTCAAAAAGATTTCATAGTTTGGGAAATTATTTGAGTAGTGAACGTCCGAAATTGTTAAACACGTTTCTCATCTTTTTCCTGAACATGTATCAAATATTTTCCACTGGACGTACTAAAAAAACCTCCTTTTATTCTTCATTGGTAAAAAAAAAAGATATTTATTGATTAACTTGAACTGTAGAAAAAATACTAACTCCTTTTAATCTTCATATGACAAAAAAACAAAGAAAAATTCTCTTTTTATTCTTTATAGGATAATAAAAAAACGAAATTAACTGTTGAACGTAATTTACAATGAGAAAAATACTAAGAAAACTTCTGAAACAAATGTGATTACATATAATGGAATACTTTGTTTTATTTGGATACGGTTTCCAAGTATATTTATTAAATTTATTATGAAATAGAATGCTTAGATGGTAATGTCAACAATTCAGACTCTTTTTGAAATAATTTTGTGGCTCTTAAAAGAGCCCTTTTTACAGACTGACGACTGGTAACTGGAACTCTTCACTGTTCCATGTGCTCTGCGTAATCTTCTTCGAAGGGTTCGTACTCTGCTTCTTCGCCAAATAGCTTGTATCTCATAGCTTCAACTTGCTTCTGTTTCTCTACTGTATATTCGTAGTACATGTTTATGACGCCTTCTACTGTAACAATTTTCATGCGTAGGGGATATCGTAAGCACCTAAAGTTGGCATTCACAGCATTTTCATATCTGATCTTTAGATCTTGAAGTTTATCATGGAGTAGCAACATCTGCTGACAGGCTCTCTGAGTTCTATTCTCAGCCTCTTTTAGTTTGGCGCAAAGATGTGGAGAATTCATTTTCTTTCTTTTTATAGACTTAGTTTATCGATTGTTTATTGAATGATTTCTGAATACAGAATGATGTCTCAATAGTTTTACACCAGCTTTTTATTTACACACAGTGTGTGTCAAACGATGCTCATATTGATGTCAAGATGACACGTAGAAATCGTAAAGTCGTGAAGCGAAAATGACACTTAGTGTGTTTGCTTTTCTCCACCTAACGCCAATGTTTTAATTAAAATCTTAATTGCTTAATAATGATATCAGCCAAGCTCTAGAAACTAGTTGCCTGTCGTTTCATTTGCACCATTTAATGACAGTTAATCAGCTACTTGATTACAATTAAAGACTTTCATGTAGACTTTAACAGAGACAAAGAGTGGATAAAAGTCAGAAAATTAATTTTTGTAAGTATTATAGAAAAAAATATTGATTTACTTTACTTTACTTTACTTTACTTTACTTTACTTTACTTTACTTTACTTTGTTCTGAAGTATATTGTGGCGTTTGATACAGAAATAACATTGATGAGCTCGAAGCTACTTGATATCGTGATAAGCTTGATTAATACAGAACTAATCATTTCTGATACTTTGTTTTGAAGTATATTGTGGCGTTTGATACAGAAATAACATTGATGAGCTCGAAGCTGCTTGATATCGTGATAAGCTTGATTAATACAGAACTAATCATTTCTGATAGCGTGTACTTTTTTGCAATGGAAAGGAAAGGAGCAGTTTAAAAAGATTTCATAGTTTGGGAAATTATTTGAGTAGTGAACGTCTGAAATTGTTAAACACGTTTCTCATCATTTTCCTGAACATGTATCAAATATTTTCCACTGGTCGTACTAAAAACACCTCCTTTTATTCTTCATAGGTAAAAAAAAAGATATTTATTGATTAACTTGATTTGTAGAAAAAATACTAACTCCTTTTAATCTTCATATGACAAAAAAACAAAGAAAAATTCTCTTTTTATTCTTTATAGGATAATAAAAAAACGAAATTAATTGTTGAACGTAATTTACAATGAGAAAAATACTAAGAAAACTTCTGAAACGAATGTGATTACATATAATGTAATACTTTGTTTTATTTGGATACGGTTTCCAAGTGTATTTATAAAATTTATTATGAAATAGAATGCTTAGATGGTAATGTCAACAATTCAGACTCTTTTTGAAATAATTTTGTGGCTCTTAAAAGAGCCCTTTTTACAGACTGACGACTGGTAACTGGAACTCTTCACTGTTCCATGTGCTCTGCGTAATCTTCTTCAAAGGGTTCGTACTCTGCTTCTTCGCCAAATAGCTTGTATCTCATAGCTTCAACTTGCTTCTGTTTCTCTACTGTATATTCGTAGTACATGTTTATGATGCCTTCTACTGTAACAATTTTCATGCGTAGGGGATATCGTAAGCACCTAAAGTTGGCATTCACAGCATTTTCATATCTGATCTTTAGATCTTGATGTTTATCATGGAGTAGCAACATCTGCTGACAGGCTCTCTGAGTTCTATTCTCAGCCTCTTTTAGTTTGGCGCAAAGATGTGGAGAATTCATTTTCTTTCTTTTTATAGACTTAGTTTATCGATTGTTTATTGAATGATTTCTGAATACAGAATGATGTCTCAATAGTTTTACACCAGCTTTTTATTTACACACAGTGTGTGTCAAACGATGCTCATATTGATGTCAAGATGACACGTAGAAATCGTAAAGTCGTGAAGCGAAAATGACACTTAGTGTGTTTGCTTTCTCCACCTAACGCCAATGTTTTAATTAATATCTTAATTGATTGATAATGATATCACCCAAGCTCTAAAAACTAGTTTCCTGTCGTTTCATTTGCACCATTCAATGACAGTTAATCAGCTACTTGATTAGAATTAAAGACTTTCATGTAGACTTTAACAGAGACAAAGAGTGGATAAAAGTCAGAAAATTAATTTTTGTAAGTATTATTGAAAAAAATATTGATTTATTTCACTTAAATATCTATTTATTGTATTCAGCACATTTATTTACTTTACTTTACTTAACATTGATGAGCTCGAAGCTGCTTGATATCGTGATAAGCTTGATTAATACAGAACTAATCATTTCTGATAGCGTGTTCTTTTTTGCAATGGAAACGAAAGGAGCAGTTTAAAAAGATTTCATAGTTTGGGAAATTATTTGAGTAGTGAACGTCCGAAATTGTTAAACACGTTTCTCATCTTTTTCCTGAACATGTATCAAATATTTTCCACTGGACGTACTAAAAAACCTCCTTTTATTCTTCATTGGTAAAAAAAAAAGATATTTATTGATTAACTTGAACTGTAGAAAAAATACTAACTCCTTTTAATCTTCATATGACAAAAAAACAAAGAAAAATTCTCTTTTTATTCTTTATAGGATAATAAAAAAACGAAATTAACTGTTGAACGTAATTTACAATGAGAAAAATACTAAGAAAACTTCTGAAACAAATGTGATTACATATAATGGAATACTTTGTTTTATTTGGATACGGTTTCCAAGTATATTTATTAAATTTATTATGAAATAGAATGCTTAGATGGTAATGTCAACAATTCAGACTCTTTTTGAAATAATTTTGTGGCTCTTAAAAGAGCCCTTTTTACAGACTGACGACTGGTAACTGGAACTCTTCACTGTTCCATGTGCTCTGCGTAATCTTCTTCGAAGGGTTCGTACTCTGCTTCTTCGCCAAATAGCTTGTATATCATAACTTCAACTTGCTTCTGTTTCTCTACTGTATATTCGTAGTACATGTTTATGACGCCTTCTACTGTAACAATTTTCATGCGTAGGGGATATCGTAAGCACCTAAAGTTGGCATTCACAGCATTTTCATATCTGATCTTTAGATCTTGAAGTTTATCATGGAGTAGCAACATCTGCTGACAGGCTCTCTGAGTTCTATTCTCAGCCTCTTTTAGTTTGGCGCAAAGATGTGGAGAATTCATTTTCTTTCTTTTTATAGACTTAGTTTATCGATTGTTTATTGAATGATTTCTGAATACAGAATGATGTCTCAATAGTTTTACACCAGCTTTTTATTTACACACAGTGTGTGTCAAACGATGCTCATATTGATGTCAAGATGACACGTAGAAATCGTAAAGTCGTGAAGCGAAAATGACACTTAATGTGTTTGCTTTTCTCCACCTAACGCCAATGTTTTAATTAATATCTTAATTGATTAATAATGATATCAGCCAAGCTCTAGAAACTAGTTGCCTGTCGTTTCATTTGCACCATTCAATGACAGTTAATCAGCTACTTGATTAGAATTAAAGACTTTCATGTAGACTTTAACAGAGACAAAGAGTGGATAAAAGTCAGAAAACTAATTTTTGTAAGTATTATAGAAAATATATTGATTTATTTCACTTAAATATCTATTTATTGTATTTAGCACATTTATTTACTTTACTTTACTTTACTTTACTTTACTTTTACTTTACTTTACTTTACTTTACTTTACTTTACTTTACTTTACTTTACTTTACTTTACTTTACTTTACTTTACTTTACTTTACTTTACTTTACTTTACTTTACTTTACTTTACTTTACTTTACTTTACTTTACTTTACTTTACTTTACTTTACTTTACTTTACTTTACTTTACTTTACTTTACTTTACTTTACTTTACCTTGTTCTGAAGTATATTGTGGCGTTTGATACAGAAATAACATTGATGAGCTCGAAGCTGCTTGATATCGTGATAAGCTTGATTTATACAGAACTAATCATTTCTGATAGCGTGTTCTTTTTTGCAATGGAAACGAAAGGAGCAGTTCAAAAAGATTTCATAGTTTGGGAAATTATTTGAGTAGTGAACGTCCGAAATTGTTAAACACGTTTCTCATCTTTTTCCTGAACATGTATCAAATATTTTCCACTGGACGTACTAAAAAAACCTCCTTTTATTCTTCATTGGTAAAAAAAAAAGATATTTATTGATTAACTTGAACTGTAGAAAAAATACTAACTCCTTTTAATCTTCATATGACAAAAAAACAAAGAAAAATTCTCTTTTTATTCTTTATAGGATAATAAAAAAACGAAATTAACTGTTGAACGTAATTTACAATGAGAAAAATACTAAGAAAACTTCTGAAACAAATGTGATTACATATAATGGAATACTTTGTTTTATTTGGATACGGTTTCCAAGTATATTTATTAAATTTATTATGAAATAGAATGCTTAGATGGTAATGTCAACAATTCAGACTCTTTTTGAAATAATTTTGTGGCTCTTAAAAGAGCCCTTTTTACAGACTGACGACTGGTAACTGGAACTCTTCACTGTTCCATGTGCTCTGCGTAATCTTCTTCGAAGGGTTCGTACTCTGCTTCTTCGCCAAATAGCTTGTATCTCATAGCTTCAACTTGCTTCTGTTTCTCTACTGTATATTCGTAGTACATGTTTATGACGCCTTCTACTGTAACAATTTTCATGCGTAGGGGATATCGTAAGCACCTAAAGTTGGCATTCACAGCATTTTCATATCTGATCTTTAGATCTTGAAGTTTATCATGGAGTAGCAACATCTGCTGACAGGCTCTCTGAGTTCTATTCTCAGCCTCTTTTAGTTTGGCGCAAAGATGTGGAGAATTCATTTTCTTTCTTTTTATAGACTTAGTTTATCGATTGTTTATTGAATGATTTCTGAATACAGAATGATGTCTCAATAGTTTTACACCAGCTTTTTATTTACACACAGTGTGTGTCAAACGATGCTCATATTGATGTCAAGATGACACGTAGAAATCGTAAAGTCGTGAAGCGAAAATGACACTTAGTGTGTTTGCTTTTCTCCACCTAACGCCAATGTTTTAATTAATATCTTAATTGCTTAATAATGATATCAGCCAAGCTCTAGAAACTAGTTGCCTGTCGTTTCATTTGCACCATTTAATGACAGTTAATCAGCTACTTGATTAAAATTAAAGACTTTCATGTAGACTTTAACAGAGACAAAGAGTGGATAAAAGTCAGAAAATTAATTTTTGTAAGTATTATAGAAAAAAATATTGATTTACTTTACTTTACTTTACTTTACTTTACTTTACTTTACTTTACTTTACTTTGTTCTGAAGTATATTGTGGCTTTTGATACAGAAATAACATTGATGAGCTCGAAGCTACTTGATATCGTGATAAGCTTGATTAATACAGAACTAATCATTTCTGATACTTTGTTTTGAAGTATATTGTGGCGTTTGATACAGAAATAACATTGATGAGCTCGAAGCTGCTTGATATCGTGATAAGCTTGATTAATACAGAACTAATCATTTCTGATAGCGTGTACTTTTTTGCAATGGAAAGGAAAGGAGCAGTTTAAAAAGATTTCATAGTTTGGGAAATTATTTGAGTAGTGAACGTCTGAAATTGTTAAACACGTTTCTCATCATTTTCCTGAACATGTATCAAATATTTTCCACTGGTCGTACTAAAAACACCTCCTTTTATTCTTCATAGGTAAAAAAAAAGATATTTATTGATTAACTTGATTTGTAGAAAAAATACTAACTCCTTTTAATCTTCATATGACAAAAAAACAAAGAAAAATTCTCTTTTTATTCTTTATAGGATAATAAAAAAACGAAATTAATTGTTGAACGTAATTTACAATGAGAAAAATACTAAGAAAACTTCTGAAACGAATGTGATTACATATAATGTAATACTTTGTTTTATTTGGATACGGTTTCCAAGTGTATTTATAAAATTTATTATGAAATAGAATGCTTAGATGGTAATGTCAACAATTCAGACTCTTTTTGAAATAATTTTGTGGCTCTTAAAAGAGCCCTTTTTACAGACTGACGACTGGTAACTGGAACTCTTCACTGTTCCATGTGCTCTGCGTAATCTTCTTCAAAGGGTTCGTACTCTGCTTCTTCGCCAAATAGCTTGTATCTCATAGCTTCAACTTGCTTCTGTTTCTCTACTGTATATTCGTAGTACATGTTTATGATGCCTTCTACTGTAACAATTTTCATGCGTAGGGGATATCGTAAGCACCTAAAGTTGGCATTCACAGCATTTTCATATCTGATCTTTAGATCTTGATGTTTATCATGGAGTAGCAACATCTGCTGACAGGCTCTCTGAGTTCTATTCTCAGCCTCTTTTAGTTTGGCGCAAAGATGTGGAGAATTCATTTTCTTTCTTTTTATAGACTTAGTTTATCGATTGTTTATTGAATGATTTCTGAATACAGAATGATGTCTCAATAGTTTTACACCAGCTTTTTATTTACACACAGTGTGTGTCAAACGATGCTCATATTGATGTCAAGATGACACGTAGAAATCGTAAAGTCGTGAAGCGAAAATGACACTTAGTGTGTTTGCTTTCTCCACCTAACGCCAATGTTTTAATTAATATCTTAATTGATTGATAATGATATCACCCAAGCTCTAAAAACTAGTTTCCTGTCGTTTCATTTGCACCATTCAATGACAGTTAATCAGCTACTTGATTAGAATTAAAGACTTTCATGTAGACTTTAACAGAGACAAAGAGTGGATAAAAGTCAGAAAATTAATTTTTGTAAGTATTATTGAAAAAAATATTGATTTATTTCACTTAAATATCTATTTATTGTATTCAGCACATTTATTTACTTTACTTTACTTAACATTGATGAGCTCGAAGCTGCTTGATATCGTGATAAGCTTGA
The DNA here is from genome assembly GCF_021869535.1 of Mytilus californianus. Lineage (NCBI taxonomy): Eukaryota > Metazoa > Mollusca > Bivalvia > Mytilida > Mytilidae > Mytilus > Mytilus californianus. The sequence goes on along the minus strand of NW_026262723.1, from coordinate 35,578,968 downwards.
TTAATACAGAACTAATCATTTCTGATAGCGTGTTCTTTTTTGCAATGGAAACGAAAGGAGCAGTTTAAAAAGATTTCATAGTTTGGGAAATTATTTGAGTAGTGAACGTCCGAAATTGTTAAACACGTTTCTCATCTTTTTCCTGAACATGTATCAAATATTTTCCACTGGACGTACTAAAAAACCTCCTTTATTTCTTCATTGGTAAAAAAAAAAGATATTTATTGATTAACTTGAACTGTAGAAAAAATACTAACTCCTTTTAATCTTCATATGACAAAAAAACAAAGAAAAATTCTCTTTTTATTCTTTATAGGATAATAAAAAAACGAAATTAACTGTTGAACGTAATTTACAATGAGAAAAATACTAAGAAAACTTCTGAAACAAATGTGATTACATATAATGGAATACTTTGTTTTATTTGGATACGGTTTCCAAGTATATTTATTAAATTTATTATGAAATAGAATGCTTAGATGGTAATGTCAACAATTCAGACTCTTTTTGAAATAATTTTGTGGCTCTTAAAAGAGCCCTTTTTACAGACTGACGACTGGTAACTGGAACTCTTCACTGTTCCATGTGCTCTGCGTAATCTTCTTCGAAGGGTTCGTACTCTGCTTCTTCGCCAAATAGCTTGTATCTCATAGCTTCAACTTGCTTCTGTTTCTCTACTGTATATTCGTAGTACATGTTTATGACGCCTTCTACTGTAACAATTTTCATGCGTAGGGGATATCGTAAGCACCTAAAGTTGGCATTCACAGCATTTTCATATCTGATCTTTAGATCTTGAAGTTTATCATGGAGTAGCAACATCTGCTGACAGGCTCTCTGAGTTCTATTCTCAGCCTCTTTTAGTTTGGCGCAAAGATGTGGAGAATTCATTTTCTTTCTTTTTATAGACTTAGTTTATCGATTGTTTATTGAATGATTTCTGAATACAGAATGATGTCTCAATAGTTTTACACCAGCTTTTTATTTACACACAGTGTGTGTCAAACGATGCTCATATTGATGTCAAGATGACACGTAGAAATCGTAAAGTCGTGAAGCGAAAATGACACTTAGTGTGTTTGCTTTTCTCCACCTAACGCCAATGTTTTAATTAATATCTTAATTGCTTAATAATGATATCAGCCAAGCTCTAGAAACTAGTTGCCTGTCGTTTCATTTGCACCATTTAATGACAGTTAATCAGCTACTTGATTAAAATTAAAGACTTTCATGTAGACTTTAACAGAGACAAAGAGTGGATAAAAGTCAGAAAATTAATTTTTGTAAGTATTATAGAAAAAAATATTGATTTACTTTACTTTACTTTACTTTACTTTACTTTACTTTACTTTGTTCTGAAGTATATTGTGGCTTTTGATACAGAAATAACATTGATGAGCTCGAAGCTACTTGATATCGTGATAAGCTTGATTAATACAGAACTAATCATTTCTGATACTTTGTTTTGAAGTATATTGTGGCGTTTGATACAGAAATAACATTGATGAGCTCGAAGCTGCTTGATATCGTGATAAGCTTGATTAATACAGAACTAATCATTTCTGATAGCGTGTACTTTTTTGCAATGGAAAGGAAAGGAGCAGTTTAAAAAGATTTCATAGTTTGGGAAATTATTTGAGTAGTGAACGTCTGAAATTGTTAAACACGTTTCTCATCATTTTCCTGAACATGTATCAAATATTTTCCACTGGTCGTACTAAAAACACCTCCTTTTATTCTTCATAGGTAAAAAAAAAGATATTTATTGATTAACTTGATTTGTAGAAAAAATACTAACTCCTTTTAATCTTCATATGACAAAAAAACAAAGAAAAATTCTCTTTTTATTCTTTATAGGATAATAAAAAAACGAAATTAATTGTTGAACGTAATTTACAATGAGAAAAATACTAAGAAAACTTCTGAAACGAATGTGATTACATATAATGTAATACTTTGTTTTATTTGGATACGGTTTCCAAGTGTATTTATAAAATTTATTATGAAATAGAATGCTTAGATGGTAATGTCAACAATTCAGACTCTTTTTGAAATAATTTTGTGGCTCTTAAAAGAGCCCTTTTTACAGACTGACGACTGGTAACTGGAACTCTTCACTGTTCCATGTGCTCTGCGTAATCTTCTTCAAAGGGTTCGTACTCTGCTTCTTCGCCAAATAGCTTGTATCTCATAGCTTCAACTTGCTTCTGTTTCTCTACTGTATATTCGTAGTACATGTTTATGATGCCTTCTACTGTAACAATTTTCATGCGTAGGGGATATCGTAAGCACCTAAAGTTGGCATTCACAGCATTTTCATATCTGATCTTTAGATCTTGATGTTTATCATGGAGTAGCAACATCTGCTGACAGGCTCTCTGAGTTCTATTCTCAGCCTCTTTTAGTTTGGCGCAAAGATGTGGAGAATTCATTTTCTTTCTTTTTATAGACTTAGTTTATCGATTGTTTATTGAATGATTTCTGAATACAGAATGATGTCTCAATAGTTTTACACCAGCTTTTTATTTACACACAGTGTGTGTCAAACGATGCTCATATTGATGTCAAGATGACACGTAGAAATCGTAAAGTCGTGAAGCGAAAATGACACTTAGTGTGTTTGCTTTCTCCACCTAACGCCAATGTTTTAATTAATATCTTAATTGATTGATAATGATATCACCCAAGCTCTAAAAACTAGTTTCCTGTCGTTTCATTTGCACCATTCAATGACAGTTAATCAGCTACTTGATTAGAATTAAAGACTTTCATGTAGACTTTAACAGAGACAAAGAGTGGATAAAAGTCAGAAAATTAATTTTTGTAAGTATTATTGAAAAAAATATTGATTTATTTCACTTAAATATCTATTTATTGTATTCAGCACATTTATTTACTTTACTTTACTTTACTTTACTTTACTTTACCTTGTTCTGAAGTATATTGTGGCGTTTGATACAGCCTGAGAAATAACATTGATGAGCTCGAAGCTGCTTGATATCGTGATAAGCTTGATTAATACAGAACTAATCATTTCTGATAGCGTGTTCTTTTTTGCAATGGAAACGAAAGGAGCAGTTCAAAAAGATTTCATAGTTTGGGAAATTATTTGAGTAGTGAACGTCCGAAATTGTTAAACACGTTTCTCATCTTTTTCCTGAACATGTATCAAATATTTTCCACTGGACGTACTAAAAAACCTCCTTTTATTCTTCATTGGTAAGAAAAAAAGATATTTATTGATTAACTTGAACTGTAGAAAAAATACTAACTCCTTTTAATCTTCATATGACAAAAAAACAAAGAAAAATTCTCTTTTTATTCTTTATAGGATAATAAAAAAACGAAATTAACTGTTGAACGTAATTTACAATGAGAAAAATACTAAGAAAACTTCTGAAACAAATGTGATTACATATAATGTAATACTTTGTTTTATTTGGATACGGTTTCCAAGTATATTTATTAAATTTATTATGAAATAGAATGCTTAGATGGTAATGTCAACAATTCAGACTCTTTTTGAAATAATTTTGTGGCTCTTAAAAGAGCCCTTTTTACAGACTGACGACTGGGAACTGGAACTCTTCACTGTTCCATGTGCTCTGCGTAATCTTCTTCGAAGGGTTCGTACTCTGCTTCTTCGCCAAATAGCTTGTATATCATTGCTTCAACTTGCTTCTGTTTCTCTACTGTATATTCGTAGTACATGTTTATGACGCCTTCTACTGTAACAATTTTCATGCGTAGGGGATATCATAAGCACCTAAAGTTGGCATTCACAGCATTTTCATATCTGATCTTTAGATCTTGAAGTTTATCATGGAGTAGCAACATCTGCTGACAGGCTCTCTGAGTTCTATTCTCAGCCTCTTTTAGTTTGGCGCAAAGATGTGGAGAATTCATTTTCTTTCTTTTTATAGACTTAGTTTATCGATTGTTTATTGAATGATTTCTGAATACAGAATGATGTCTCAATAGTTTTACACCAGCTTTTTATTTACACACAGTGTGTGTCAAACGATGCTCATATTGATGTCAAGATGACACGTAGAAATCGTAAAGTCGTGAAGCAAAAATGACACTTAGTGTGTTTGCTTTTCTCCACCTAACGCCAATGTTTTAATTAATATCTTAATTGATTAATAATGATATCAGCCAAGCTCTAGAAACTAGTTGCCTGTCGTTTCATTTGCACCATTCAATGACAGTTAATCAGCTACTTGATTAGAATTAAAGACTTTCATGTAGACTTTAACAGAGACAAAGTGTGAATGAAAGTCAAAAAACTAATTTTTGTAAGTATTATAGAAAATATATTGATTTATTTCACTTAAATATCTATTTATTGTATTTAGCACATTTATTTACTTTACTTTACTTTACTTTTTTTTACTTTACTTTACTTTACTTTACTTTACTTTACTTTACTTTATTACTTTACTTTACTTTACTTTACTTTACTTTACTTTACTTTACTTTACTTTACTTTACTTTACTTTACTTTACTTTACTTTACTTTACTTTCTTTATTTTACTTTACTTTACTTTACTTTACTTTACTTTACTTTACCTTGTTCTGAAGTATATTGTGGCGTTTGATACAGAAATAACATTGATGAGCTCGAAGCTGCTTGATATCGTGATAAGCTTGATTAATACAGAACTAATCATTTCTGATAGCGTGTTCTTTTTTGCAATGGAAACGAAAGCAGCAGTTCAAAAAGATTTCATAGTTTGGGAAATTATTTGAGTAGTGAACGTCCGAAATTGTTAAACACGTTTCTCATCTTTTTCCTGAACATGTATCAAATATTTTCCACTGGACGTACTAAAAAAACCTCCTTTTATTCTTCATTGGTAAAAAAAAAAGATATTTATTGATTAACTTGAACTGTAGAAAAAATACTAACTCCTTTTAATCTTCATATGACAAAAAAAAACAAAGAAAAATTCTCTTTTTATTCTTTATAGGATAATAAAAAAACGAAATTAACTGTTGAACGTAATTTACAATGAGAAAAATACTAAGAAAACTTCTGAAACAAATGTGATTACATATAATGGAATACTTTGTTTTATTTGGATACGGTTTCCAAGTATATTTATTAAATTTATTATGAAATAGAATGCTTAGATGGTAATGTCAACAATTCAGACTCTTTTTGAAATAATTTTGTGGCTCTTAAAAGAGCCCTTTTTACAGACTGACGACTGGTAACTGGAACTCTTCACTGTTCCATGTGCTCTGCGTAATCTTCTTCGAAGGGTTCGTACTCTGCTTCTTCGCCAAATAGCTTGTATCTCATAGCTTCAACTTGCTTCTGTTTCTCTACTGTATATTCGTAGTACATGTTTATGACGCCTTCTACTGTAACAATTTTCATGCGTAGGGGATATCGTAAGCACCTAAAGTTGGCATTCACAGCATTTTCATATCTGATCTTTAGATCTTGAAGTTTATCATGGAGTAGCAACATCTGCTGACAGGCTCTCTGAGTTCTATTCTCAGCCTCTTTTAGTTTGGCGCAAAGATGTGGAGAATTCATTTTCTTTCTTTTTATAGACTTAGTTTATCGATTGTTTATTGAATGACTTCTGAATACAGAATGATGTCTCAATAGTTTTACACCAGCTTTTTATTTACACACAGTGTGTGTCAAACGATGCTCATATTGATGTCAAGATGACACGTAGAAATCGTAAAGTCGTGAAGCGAAAATGACACTTAGTGTGTTTGCTTTTCTCCACCTAACGCCAATGTTTTAATTAATATCTTAATTGATTAATAATGATATCAGCCAAGCTCTAGAAACTAGTTGCCTGTCGTTTCATTTGCACCATTCAATGACAGTTAATCAGCTACTTGATTAGAATTAAAGACTTTCATGTAGACTTTAACAGAGACAAAGAGTGGATAAAAGTCAGAAAACTAATTTTTGTAAGTATTATAGAAAATATATTGATTTATTTCACTTAAATATCTATTTATTGTATTTAGCACATTTATTTACTTTACTTTACTTTACTTTACTTTACTTTACCTTGTTCTGAAGTATATTGTGGCGTTTGATACAGCCTGAGAAATAACATTGATGAGCTCGAAGCTGCTTGATATCGTGATAAGCTTGATTAATACAGAACTAATCATTTCTGATAGCGTGTTCTTTTTTGCAATGGAAACGAAAGGAGCAGTTCAAAAAGATTTCATAGTTTGGGAAATTATTTGAGTAGTGAACGTCCGAAATTGTTAAACACGTTTCTCATCTTTTTCCTGAACATGTATCAAATATTTTCCACTGGACGTACTAAAAAACCTCCTTTTATTCTTCATTGGTAAAAAAAAAAGATATTTATTGATTAACTTGAACTGTAGAAAAAATACTAACTCCTTTTAATCTTCATATGACAAAAAAACAAAGAAAAATTCTCTTTTTATTCTTTATAGGATAATAAAAAAACGAAATTAACTGTTGAACGTAATTTACAATGAGAAAAATACTAAGAAAACTTCTGAAACAAATGTGATTACATATAATGTAATACTTTGTTTTATTTGGATACGGTTTCCAAGTATATTTATTAAATTTATTATGAAATAGAATGCTTAGATGGTAATGTCAACAATTCAGACTCTTTTTGAAATAATTTTGTGGCTCTTAAAAGAGCCCTTTTTACAGACTGACGACTGGTAACTGGAACTCTTCACTGTTCCATGTGCTCTGCGTAATCTTCTTCGAAGGGTTCGTACTCTGCTTCTTCGCCAAATAGCTTGTATATCATAGCTTCAACTTGCTTCTGTTTCTCTACTGTATATTCGTAGTACATGTTTATGACGCCTTCTACTGTAACAATTTTCATGCGTAGGGGATATCGTAAGCACCTAAAGTTGGCATTCACAGCATTTTCATATCTGATCTTTAGATCTTGAAGTTTATCATGGAGTAGCAACATCTGCTGACAGGCTCTCTGAGTTCTATTCTCAGCCTCTTTTAGTTTGGCGCAAAGATGTGGAGAATTCATTTTCTTTCTTTTTATAGACTTAGTTTATCGATTGTTTATTGAATGATTTCTGAATACAGAATGATGTCTCAATAGTTTTACACCAGCTTTTTATTTACACACAGTGTGTGTCAAACGATGCTCATATTGATGTCAAGATGACACGTAGAAATCGTAAAGTCGTGAAGCGAAAATGACACTTAGTGTGTTTGCTTTTCTCCACCTAACGCCAATGTTTTAATTAATATCTTAATTGATTAATAATGATATCAGCCAAGCTCTAGAAACTAGTTGCCTGTCGTTTCATTTGCACCATTCAATGACAGTTAATCAGCTACTTGATTAGAATTAAAGACTTTCATGTAGACTTTAACAGAGACAAAGAGTGGATAAAAGTCAGAAAACTAATTTTTGTAAGTATTATAGAAAATATATTGATTTATTTCACTTAAATATCTATTTATTGTATTTAGCACATTTATTTACTTTACTTTACTTTACTTTACTTTACTTTACTTTACTTTACTTTACTTTACTTTACTTTACTTTACTTTACTTTACTTTACTTTACTTTACTTTACTTTACTTTACTTTACTTTACTTTACTTTACTTTACTTTACTTTACTTTACCTTGTTCTGAAGTATATTGTGGCGTTTGATACAGAAATAACATTGATGAGCTCGAAGCTGCTTGATATCGTGATAAGCTTGATTAATACAGAACTAATCATTTCTGATAGCGTGTTCTTTTTTGCAATGGAAACGAAAGGAGCAGTTCAAAAAGATTTCATAGTTTGGGAAATTATTTGAGTAGTGAACGTCCGAAATTGTTAAACACGTTTCTCATCTTTTTCCTGAACATGTATCAAATATTTTCCACTGGACGTACTAAAAAACCTCCTTTTATTCTTCATTGGTAAAAAAAAAAGATATTTATTGATTAACTTGAACTGTAGAAAAAATACTAACTCCTTTTAATCTTCATATGACAAAAAAACAAAGAAAAATTCTCTTTTTATTCTTTATAGGATAATAAAAAAACGAAATTAACTGTTGAACGTAATTTACAATGAGAAAAATACTAAGAAAACTTCTGAAACAAATGTGATTACATATAATGTAATACTTTGTTTTATTTGGATACGGTTTCCAAGTATATTTATTAAATTTATTATGAAATAGAATGCTTAGATGGTAATGTCAACAATTCAGACTCTTTTTGAAATAATTTTGTGGCTCTTAAAAGAGCCCTTTTTACAGACTGACGACTGGTAACTGGAACTCTTCACTGTTCCATGTGCTCTGCGTAATCTTCTTCGAAGGGTTCGTACTCTGCTTCTTCGCCAAATAGCTTGTATATCATAGCTTCAACTTGCTTCTGTTTCTCTACTGTATATTCGTAGTACATGTTTATGACGCCTTCTACTGTAACAATTTTCATGCGTAGGGGATATCGTAAGCACCTAAAGTTGGCATTCACAGCATTTTCATATCTGATCTTTAGATCTTGAAGTTTATCATGGAGTAGCAACATCTGCTGACAGGCTCTCTGAGTTCTATTCTCAGCCTCTTTTAGTTTGGCGCAAAGATGTGGAGAATTCATTTTCTTTCTTTTTATAGACTTAGTTTATCGATTGTTTATTGAATGATTTCTGAATACAGAATGATGTCTCAATAGTTTTACACCAGCTTTTTATTTACACACAGTGTGTGTCAAACGATGCTCATATTGATGTCAAGATGACACGTAGAAATCGTAAAGTCGTGAAGCGAAAATGACACTTAGTGTGTTTGCTTTTCTCCACCTAACGCCAATGTTTTAATTAATATCTTAATTGATTAATAATGATATCAGCCAAGCTCTAGAAACTAGTTGCCTGTCGTTTCATTTGCACCATTCAATGACAGTTAATCAGCTACTTGATTAGAATTAAAGACTTTCATGTAGACTTTAACAGAGACAAAGAGTGGATAAAAGTCAGAAAACTAATTTTTGTAAGTATTATAGAAAATATATTGATTTATTTCACTTAAATATCTATTTATTGTATTTAGCACATTTATTTACTTTACTTTACTTTACTTTACTTTACTTTACTTTACTTTACTTTACTTTACTTTACTTTACTTTACTTTACTTTATTACTTTACTTTACTTTACTTTACTTTACTTTACTTTACTTTACTTTACTTTACTTTACTTTACTTTACTTTACTTTACTTTATTTTACTTTACTTTACTTTACTTTACTTTACTTTACTTTACTTTACTTTACTTTACTTTACTTTACTTTACTTTACCTTGTTCTGAAGTATATTGTGGCGTTTGATACAGAAATAACATTGATGAGCTCGAAGCTGCTTGATATCGTGATAAGCTTGATTAATACAGAACTAATCATTTCTGATAGCGTGTTCTTTTTTGCAATGGAAACGAAAGGAGCAGTTCAAAAAGATTTCATAGTTTGGGAAATTATTTGAGTAGTGAACGTCCGAAATTGTTAAACACGTTTCTCATCTTTTTCCTGAACATGTATCAAATATTTTCCACTGGACGTACTAAAAAAACCTCCTTTTATTCTTCATTGGTAAAAAAAAAAGATATTTATTGATTAACTTGAACTGTAGAAAAAATACTAACTCCTTTTAATCTTCATATGACAAAAAAACAAAGAAAAATTCTCTTTTTATTCTTTATAGGATAATAAAAAAACGAAATTAACTGTTGAACGTAATTTACAATGAGAAAAATACTAAGAAAACTTCTGAAACAAATGTGATTACATATAATGGAATACTTTGTTTTATTTGGATACGGTTTCCAAGTATATTTATTAAATTTATTATGAAATAGAATGCTTAGATGGTAATGTCAACAATTCAGACTCTTTTTGAAATAATTTTGTGGCTCTTAAAAGAGCCCTTTTTACAGACTGACGACTGGTAACTGGAACTCTTCACTGTTCCATGTGCTCTGCGTAATCTTCTTCGAAGGGTTCGTACTCTGCTTCTTCGCCAAATAGCTTGTATCTCATAGCTTCAACTTGCTTCTGTTTCTCTACTGTATATTCGTAGTACATGTTTATGACGCCTTCTACTGTAACAATTTTCATGCGTAGGGGATATCGTAAGCACCTAAAGTTGGCATTCACAGCATTTTCATATCTGATCTTTAGATCTTGAAGTTTATCATGGAGTAGCAACATCTGCTGACAGGCTCTCTGAGTTCTATTCTCAGCCTCTTTTAGTTTGGCGCAAAGATGTGGAGAATTCATTTTCTTTCTTTTTATAGACTTAGTTTATCGATTGTTTATTGAATGATTTCTGAATACAGAATGATGTCTCAATAGTTTTACACCAGCTTTTTATTTACACACAGTGTGTGTCAAACGATGCTCATATTGATGTCAAGATGACACGTAGAAATCGTAAAGTCGTGAAGCGAAAATGACACTTAGTGTGTTTGCTTTTCTCCACCTAACGCCAATGTTTTAATTAATATCTTAATTGATTAATAATGATATCAGCCAAGCTCTAGAAACTAGTTGCCTGTCGTTTCATTTGCCCCATTTAATGACAGTTAATCAGCTACTTGATTAGAATTAAAGACTTTCATGTAGACTTTAACAGAGACAAAGAGTGGATAAAAGTCAGAAAATTAATTTTTGTAAGTATTATAGAAAAAAATATTGATTTATTTCACTTAAATATCTATTTATTGTATTCAGCACATTTATTTACTTTACTTTACTTTACTTTACTTTACTTTACTTTACTTTACTTTACTTTACTTTACTTTACTTTACTTTACTTTACTTTACTTTACTTTACTTTACTTTACTTTACTTTACTTTACTTTACTTTACTTTACTTTACTTTACTTTACTTTACTTTACTTTACTTTGTTCTGAAGTATATTGTGGCGTTTGATACAGAAATAACATTGATGAGCTCGAAGCTACTTGATATTGTGATAAGCTTGATTAATACAGAACTAATCATTTCTGATACTTTGTTTTGAAGTATATTGTGGCGTTTGATACAGAAATAACATTGATGAGCTCGAAGCTGCTTGATATCGTGATAAGCTTGATTAATACAGAACTAATCATTTCTGATAGCGTGTTCTTTTTTGCAATGGAAACGAAAGGAGCAGTTTAAAAAGATTTCATAGTTTGGGAAATTATTTGAGTAGTGAACGTCCGAAATTGTTAAACACGTTTCTCATCTTTTTCCTGAACATGTATCAACTATTTTCCACTGGACGTACTAAAAAAACCTCATTTTATTCTTCATAGGTAAAAAAAAAACATATTTATTGATTAACTTGAACTGTAGAAAAAATACTAACTCCTTTTAATCTTCATATGACAAAAAAACAAAGAAAAATTCTCTTTTTATTCTTTATAGGATAATAAAAAAACGAAATTAACTGTTGAACGTAATTTACAATGAGAAAAATACTAAGAAAACTTCTGAAACAAATGTGATTACATATAATGGAATACTTTGTTTTATTTGGATACGGTTTCCAAGTATATTTATTAAATTTATTATGAAATAGAATGCTTAGATGGTAATGTCAACAATTCAGACTCTTTTTGAAATAATTTTGTGGCTCTTAAAAGAGCCCTTTTTACAGACTGGCGACTGGTAACTGGAACTCTTCACTGTTCCATGTGCTCTGCGTAATCTTCTTCGAAGGGTTCGTACTCTGCTTCTTCGCCAAATAGCTTGTATCTCATAGCTTCAACTTGCTTCTGTTTCTCTACTGTATATTCGTAGTACATGTTTATGACGCCTTCTACTGTAACAATTTTCATGCGTAGGGGATATCATAAGCACCTAAAGTTGGCATTCACAGCATTTTCATATCTGATCTTTAGATCTTGAAGTTTATCATGGAGTAGCAACATCTGCTGACAGGCTCTCTGAGTTCTATTCTCAGCCTCTTTTAGTTTGGCGCAAAGATGTGGAGAATTCATTTTCTTTCTTTTTATAGACTTAGTTTATCGATTGTTTATTGAATGATTTCTGAATACAGAATGATGTCTCAATAGTTTTACACCAGCTTTTTATTTACACACAGTGTGTGTCAAACGATGCTCATATTGATGTCAAGATGACACGTAGAAATCGTAAAGTCGTGAAGCAAAAATGACACTTAGTGTGTTTGCTTTTCTCCACCTAACGCCAATGTTTTAATTAATATCTTAATTGATTAATAATGATATCAGCCAAGCTCTAGAAACTAGTTGCCTATCGTTTCATTTGCACCATTCAATGACAGTTAATCAGCTACTTGATTAGAATTAAAGACTTTCATGTAGACTTTAACAGAGAGAAAGAGTGGATAAAAGTCAGAAAACTAATTTTTGTAAGTATTATAGAAAATATATTGATTTATTTCACTTAAATATCTATTTATTGTATTTAGCACATTTATTTACTTTACTTTACTTTACTTTACTTTACTTTACTTTACTTTACTTTACTTTACTTTACTTTACTTTACTTTACTTTACTTTACTTTACTTTACTTTACTTTACTTTACTTTACTTTACTTTACTTTACTTTACTTTACTTTACTTTACTTTACTTTACTTTACTTTACTTTACTTTACTTTGTTCTGAAGTATATTGTGGCGTTTGATACAGAAATAACATTGATGAGCTCGAAGCTACTTGATATCGTGATAAGCTTGATTAATACAGAACTAATCATTTCTGATACTTTGTTTTGAAGTATATTGTGGCGTTTGATACAGAAATAACATTGATGAGCTCGAAGCTGCTTGATATCGTGATAAGCTTGATTAATACAGAACTAATCATTTCTGATAGCGTGTTCTTTTTTGCAATGGAAACGAAAGGAGCAGTTTAAAAAGATTTCATAGTTTGGGAAATTATTTGAGTAGTGAACGTCCGAAATTATTAAACACGTTTCTCATCTTTTTCCTGAACATGTATCAAATATTTTCCACTGGACGTACTAAAAAAACCTCCTTTTATTCTTCATTGGTAAAAAAAAAAGATATTTATTGATTAACTTGAACTGTAGAAAAAATACTAACTCCTTTTAATCTTCATATGACAAAAAAACAAAGAAAAATTCTCTTTTTATTCTTTATAGGATAATAAAAAAACGAAATTAATTGTTGAACGTAATTTACAATGAGAAAAATACTAAGAAAACTTCTGAAACGAATGTGATTACATATAATGTAATACTTTGTTTTATTTGGATACGGTTTCCAAGTGTATTTATAAAATTTATTATGAAATAGAATGCTTAGATGGTAATGTCAACAATTCAGACTCTTTTTGAAATAATTTTGTGGCTCTTAAAAGAGCCCTTTTTACAGACTGACGACTGGTAACTGGAACTCTTCACTGTTCCATGTGCTCTGCGTAATCTTCTTCAAAGGGTTCGTACTCTGCTTCTTCGCCAAATAGCTTGTATCTCATAGCTTCAACTTGCTTCTGTTTCTCTACTGTATATTCGTAGTACATGTTTATGACGCCTTCAACTGTAACAATTTTCATGCGTAGGGGATATCGTAAGCACCTAAAGTTGGCATTCACAGCATTTTTATATCTGATCTTTAGATCTTGAAGTTTATCATGGAGTAGCAACATCTGCTGACAGGCTCTCTGAGTTCTATTCTCAGCCTCTTTTAGTTTGGCGCAAAGATGTGGAGAATTCATTTTCTTTCTTTTTATAGACTTAGTTTATCGATTGTTTATTGAATGATTTCTGAATACAGAATGATGTCTCAATAGTTTTACACCAGCTTTTTATTTACACACAGTGTGTGTCAAACGATGCTCATATTGATGTCAAGATGACACGTAGAAATCGTAAAGTCGTGAAGCGAAAATGACACTTAGTGTGTTTGCTTTCTCCACCTAACGCCAATGTTTTAATTAATATCTTAATTGATTGATAATGATATCACCCAAGCTCTAAAAACTAGTTTCCTGTCGTTTCATTTGCACCATTCAATGACAGTTAATCAGCTACTTGATTAGAATTAAAGACTTTCATGTAGACTTTAACAGAGACAAAGAGTGGATAAAAGTCAGAAAATTAATTTTTGTAAGTATTAGAGAAAAAAATATTGATTTATTTCACTTAAATATCTATTTATTGTATTCAGCACATTTATTTACTTTACTTTACTTAACATTGATGAGCTCGAAGCTGCTTGATATCGTGATAAGCTTGATTAATACAGAACTAATCATTTCTGATAGCGTGTTCTTTTTTGCAATGGAAACGAAAGGAGCAGTTTAAAAAGATTTCATAGTTTGGGAAATTATTTGAGTAGTGAACGTCCGAAATTATTAAACACGTTTCTCATCTTTTTCCTGAACATGTATCAAATATTTTCCACTGGACGTACTAAAAAAACCTCCTTTTATTCTTCATTGGTAAAAAAAAAAGAAATTTATTGATTAACTTGAACTGTAGAAAAAATACTAACTCCTTTTAATCTTCATATGACAAAAAAACAAAGAAAAATTCTCTTTTTATTCTTTATAGGATAATAAAAAAACGAAATTAATTGTTGAACGTAATTTACAATGAGAAAAATACTAAGAAAACTTCTGAAACGAATGTGATTACATATAATGTAATACTTTGTTTTATTTGGATACGGTTTCCAAGTGTATTTATAAAATTTATTATGAAATAGAATGCTTAGATGGTAATGTCAACAATTCAGACTCTTTTTGAAATAATTTTGTGGCTCTTAAAAGAGCCCTTTTTACAGACTGACGACTGGTAACTGGAACTCTTCACTGTTCCATGTGCTCTGTGTAATCTTCTTCAAAGGGTTCGTACTCTGCTTCTTCGCCAAATAGCTTGTATCTCATAGCTTCAACTTGCTTCTGTTTCTCTACTGTATATTCGTAGTACATGTTTATGACGCCTTCTACTGTAACAATTTTCATGCGTAGGGGATATCGTAAGCACCTAAAGTTGGCATTCACAGCATTTTCATATCTGATCTTTAGATCTTGAAGTTTATCATGGAGTAGCAACATCTGCTGACAGGCTCTCTGAGTTCAATTCTCAGCCTCTTTTAGTTTGGCGCAAAGATGTTGAGAATTCATTTTCTTTCTTTTTATAGACTTAGTTTATCGATTGTTTATTGAATGATTTCTGAATACAGAATGATGTCTCAATAGTTTTACACCAGCTTTTTATTTACACACAGTGTGTGTCAAACGATGCTCATATTGATGTCAAGATGACACGTAGAAATCGTAAAGTCGTGAAGCGAAAATGACACTTAGTGTGTTTGCTTTCTCCACCTAACGCCAATGTTTTAATTAATATCTTAATTGATTGATAATGATATCACCCAAGCTCTAAAAACTAGTTTCCTGTCGTTTCATTTGCACCATTCAATGACAGTTAATCAGCTACTTGATTAGAATTAAAGACTTTCATGTAGACTTTAACAGAGACAAAGAGTGGATAAAAGTCAGAAAATTAATTTTTGTAAGTATTAGAGAAAAAAATATTGATTTATTTCACTTAAATATCTATTTATTGTATTCAGCACATTTATTTTCTTTACTTTACTTAACATTGATGAGCTCGAAGCTGCTTGATATCGTGATAAGCTTGATTAATACAGAACTAATCATTTCTGATAGCGTGTTCTTTTTTGCAATGGAAACGAAAGGAGCAGTTTAAAAAGATTTCATAGTTTGGGAAATTATTTGAGTAGTGAACGTCCGAAATTATTAAACACGCTTCTCATCTTTTTCCTGAACATGTATCAAATATTTTCCACTGGACGTACTAAAAAAACCTCCTTTTATTCTTCATTGGTAAAAAAAAAAGATATTTATTGATTAACTTGAACTGTAGAAAAAATACTAACTCCTTTTAATCTTCATATGACAAAAAAACAAAGAAAAATTCTCTTTTTATTCTTTATAGGATAATAAAAAAACGAAATTAATTGTTGAACGTAATTTACAATGAGAAAAATACTAAGAAAACTTCTGAAACAAATGTGATTACATATAATGGAATACTTTGTTTTATTTGGATACGGTTTCCAAGTATATTTATTAAATTTATTATGAAATAGAATGCTTAGATGGTAATGTCAACAATTCAGACTCTTTTTGAAATAATTTTGTGGCTCTTAAAAGAGCCCTTTTTACAGACTGACGACTGGTAACTGGAACTCTTCACTGTTCCATGTGCTCTGCGTAATCTTCTTCAAAGGGTTCGTACTCTGCTTCTTCGCCAAATAGCTTGTATCTCATAGCTTCAACTTGCTTCTGTTTCTCTACTGTATATTCGTAGTACATGTTTATGACGCCTTCTACTGTAACAATTTTCATGCGTAGGGGATATCGTAAGCACCTAAAGTTGGCATTCACAGCATTTTCATATCTGATCTTTAGATCTTGAAGTTTATCATGGAGTAGCAACATCTGCTGACAGGCTCTCTGAGTTCTATTCTCAGCCTCTTTTAGTTTGGCGCAAAGATGTGGAGAATTCATTTTCTTTCTTTTTATAGACTTAGTTTATCGATTGTTTATTGAATGATTTCTGAATACAGAATGATGTCTCAATAGTTTTACACCAGCTTTTTATTTACAAACAGTGTGTGTCAAACGATGCTCATATTGATGTCAAGATGACACGTAGAAATCGTAAAGTCGTGAAGCAAAAATGACACTTAGTGTGTTTGCTTTTCTCCACCTAACGCCAATGTTTTAATTAATATCTTAATTGATTGATAATGATATCACCCAAGCTCTAGAAACTAGTTTCCTGTCGTTTCATTTGCACCATTCAATGACAGTTAATCAGCTACTTGATTAGAATTAAAGACTTTCATGTAGACTTTAACAGAGACAAAGAGTGGATAAAAGTCAGAAAATTAATTTTTGTAAGTATTAGAGAAAAAAATATTGATTTATTTCACTTAAATATCTATTTATTGTATTCAACACATTTATTTACTTTACTTTACTTAACATTGATGAGCTCGAAGCTGCTTGATATCGTGATAAGCTTGATTAATACAGAACTAATCATTTCTGATAGCGTGTTCTTTTTTGCAATGGAAACGAAAGGAGCAGTTTAAAAAGATTTCATAGTTTGGGAAATTATTTGAGTAGTGAACGTCCGAAATTATTAAACACGTTTCTCATCTTTTTCCTGAACATGTATCAAATATTTTCCACTGGACGTACTAAAAAAACCTCCTTTTATTCTTCATTGGTAAAAAAAAAAAGATATTTATTGATTAACTTGAACTGTAGAAAAAATACTAACTCCTTTTAATCTTCATATGACAATAAAACAAAGAAAAATTCTCTTTTTATTCTTTATAGGATAATAAAAAAACGAAATTAACTGTTGAACGTAATTTACAATGAGAAAAATACTAAGAAAACTTCTGAAACAAATGTGATTACATATAATGGAATACTTTGTTTTATTTGGATACGGTTTCCAAGTATATTTATTAAATTTATTATGAAATAGAATGCTTAGATGGTAATGTCAACAATTCAGACTCTTTTTGAAATAATTTTGTGGCTCTTAAAAGAGCCCTTTTTACAGACTGACGACTGGTAACTGGAACTCTTCACTGTTCCATGTGCTCTGCGTAATCTTCTTCGAAGGGTTCGTACTCTGCTTCTTCGCCAAATAGCTTGTATCTCATAGCTTCAACTTGCTTCTGTTTCTCTACTGTATATTCGTAGTACATGTTTATGACGCCTTCTACTGTAACAATTTTCATGCGTAGGGGATATCGTATGCACCTAAAGTTGGCATTCACAGCATTTTCATATCTGATCTTTAGATCTTGAAGTTTATCATGGAGTAGCAACATCTGCTGACAGGCTCTCTGAGTTCTATTCTCAGCCTCTTTTAGTTTGGCGCAAAGATGTGGAGAATTCATTTTCTTTCTTTTTATAGACTTAGTTTATCGATTGTTTATTGAATGACTTCTGAATACAGAATGATGTCTCAATAGTTTTACACCAGCTTTTTATTTACACACAGTGTGTGTCAAACGATGCTCATATTGATGTCAAGATGACACGTAGAAATCGTAAAGTCGTGAAGCGAAAATGACACTTAGTGTGTTTGCTTTTCTCCACCTAACGCCAATGTTTTAATTAATATCTTAATTGATTAATAATGATATCAGCCAAGCTCTAGAAACTAGTTGCCTGTCGTTTCATTTGAACCATTCAATGACAGTTAATCAGCTACTTGATTAGAATTAAAGACTTTCATGTAGACTTTAACAGAGACAAAGAGTGGATAAAAGTCAGAAAATTAATTTTTGTAAGTATTATAGAAAAAAATATTGATTTATTTCACTTAAATATCTATTTATTGTATTCAGCACATTTATTTACTTTACTTTACTTTACTTTACTTTACTTTACTTTACTTTACTTTACTTTACTTTACTTTACTTTACTTTACTTTACTTTACTTTACTTTACTTTACTTTACTTTACTTCAATTTGTTCTGAAGTATATTGTGGCGTTTGATACAGAAATAACATTGATGAGCTCGAAGCTGCTTGATATCGTGATAAGCTTGATTAATACAGAACTAATCATTTCTGATAGCGTGTTCTTTTTTGCAATGGAAACGAAAGGAGCAGTTTAAAAAGATTTCATAGTTTGGGAAATTATTTGAGTAGTGAACGTCCGAAATTGTTAAACACGTTTCTCATCTTTTTCCTGAACATGTATCAACTATTTTCCACTGGACGTACTAAAAAAACCTCATTTTATTCTTCATAGGTAAAAAAAAAACATATTTATTGATTAACTTGAACTGTAGAAAAAATACTAACTCCTTTTAATCTTCATATGACAAAAAAACAAAGAAAAATTCTCTTTTTATTCTTTATAGGATAATAAAAAAACGAAATTAACTGTTGAACGTAATTTACAATGAGAAAAATACTAAGAAAACTTCTGAAACAAATGTGATTACATATAATGGAATACTTTGTTTTATTTGGATACGGTTTCCAAGTATATTTATTAAATTTATTATGAAATAGAATGCTTAGATGGTAATGTCAACAATTCAGACTCTTTTTGAAATAATTTTGTGGCTCTTAAAAGAGCCCTTTTTACAGACTGGCGACTGGTAACTGGAACTCTTCACTGTTCCATGTGCTCTGCGTAATCTTCTTCGAAGGGTTCGTACTCTGCTTCTTCGCCAAATAGCTTGTATCTCATAGCTTCAACTTGCTTCTGTTTCTCTACTGTATATTCGTAGTACATGTTTATGACGCCTTCTACTGTAACAATTTTCATGCGTAGGGGATATCGTATGCACCTAAAGTTGGCATTCACAGCATTTTCATATCTGATCTTTAGATCTTGAAGTTTATCATGGAGTAGCAACATCTGCTGACAGGCTCTCTGAGTTCTATTCTCAGCCTCTTTTAGTTTGGCGCAAAGATGTGGAGAATTAATTTTCTTTCTTTTTATAGACTTAGTTTATTGAATGATTTCTGAATACAGAATGATGTCTCAATAGTTTTACACCAGCTTTTTATTTACACACAGTGTGTGTCAAACGATGCTCATATTGATGTCAAGATGACACGTAGAAATCGTAAAGTCGTGAAGCAAAAATGACACTTAGTGTGTTTGCTTTTCTCCACCTAACGCCAATGTTTTAATTACTATCTTAATTGATTAATAATGATATCAGCCAAGCTCTAGAAACTAGTTGCCTGTCGTTTCATTTGCACCATTCAATGACAGTTAATCAGCTACTTGATTAGAATTAAAGACTTTCATGTAGACTTTAACAGAGACAAAGAGTGGATAAAAGTCAGAAAATTAATTTTTGTAAGTATTATAGAAAAAAATATTGATTTATTTCACTTAAATATCTATTTATTGTATTCAGCACATTTATTTACTTTACTTTACTTTACTTTACTTTACTTTACTTTACTTTACTTTACTTTACTTTACTTTACTTTACTTTACTTTACTTTGTTCTGAAGTATATTGTGGCGTTTGATACAGAAATAACATTGATGAGCTCGAAGCTACTTGATATCGTGATAAGCTTGATTAATACAGAACTAATCATTTCTGATACTTTGTTTTGAAGTATATTGTGGCGTTTGATACAGAAATAACATTGATGAGCTCGAAGCTGCTTGATATCGTGATAAGCTTGATTAATACAGAACTAATCATTTCTGATAGCGTGTTCTTTTTTGCAATGGAAACGAAAGGAGCAGTTTAAAAAGATTTCATAGTTTGGGAAATTATTTGAGTAGTGAACGTCCGAAATTATTAAACACGTTTCTCATCTTTTTCCTGAACATGTATCAAATATTTTCCACTGGACGTACTAAAAAAACCTCCTTTTATTCTTCATTGGTAAAAAAAAAAGATATTTATTGATTAACTTGAACTGTAGAAAAAATACTAACTCCTTTTAATCTTCATATGACAAAAAAACAAAGAAAAATTCTCTTTTTATTCTTTATAGGATAATAAAAAAACGAAATTAACTGTTGAACGTAATTTACAATGAGAAAAATACTAAGAAAACTTCTGAAACAAATGTGATTACATATAATGGAATACTTTGTTTTATTTGGATACGGTTTCCAAGTATATTTATTAAATTTATTATGAAATAGAATGCTTAGATGGTAATGTCAACAATTCAGACTCTTTTTGAAATAATTTTGTGGCTCTTAAAAGAGCCCTTTTTACAGACTGGCGACTGGTAACTGGAACTCTTCACTGTTCCATGTGCTCTGCGTAATCTTCTTCGAAGGGTTCGTACTCTGCTTCTTCGCCAAATAGCTTGTATCTCATAGCTTCAACTTGCTTCTGTTTCTCTACTGTATATTCGTAGTACATGTTTATGACGCCTTCTACTGTAACAATTTTCATGCGTAGGGGATATCGTATGCACCTAAAGTTGGCATTCACAGCATTTTCATATCTGATCTTTAGATCTTGAAGTTTATCATGGAGTAGCAACATCTGCTGACAGGCTCTCTGAGTTCTATTCTCAGCCTCTTTTAGTTTGGCGCAAAGATGTGGAGAATTCATTTTCTTTCTTTTTATAGACTTAGTTTATCGATTGTTTATTGAATGATTTCTGAATACAGAATGATGTCTCAATAGTTTTACACCAGCTTTTTATTTACACACAGTGTGTGTCAAACGATGCTCATATTGATGTCAAGATGACACGTAGAAATCGTAAAGTCGTGAAGCAAAAATGACACTTAGTGTGTTTGCTTTTCTCCACCTAACGCCAATGTTTTAATTAATATCTTAATTGATTAATAATGATATCAGCCAAGCTCTAGAAACTAGTTGCCTATCGTTTCATTTGCACCATTCAATGACAGTTAATCAGCTACTTGATTAGAATTAAAGACTTTCATGTAGACTTTAACAGAGAGAAAGAGTGGATAAAAGTCAGAAAACTAATTTTTGTAAGTATTATAGAAAATATATTGATTTATTTCACTTAAATATCTATTTATTGTATTTAGCACATTTATTTACTTTACTTTACTTTACTTTACTTTACTTTACTTTACTTTACTTTACTTTACTTTACTTTACTTTACTTTACTTTACTTTACTTTACTTTACTTTACTTTACTTTACTTTACTTTACTTTACTTTACTTTACTTTACTTTACTTTACTTTACTTTACTTTACTTTACTTTACTTTACTTTACCTTGTTCTGAAGTATATTGTGGCGTTTGATACAGAAATAACATTGATGAGCTCGAAGCTGCTTGATATCGTGATAAGCTTGATTAATACAGAACTAATCATTTCTGATAGCGTGTTCTTTTTTGCAATGGAAACAAAAGGAGCAGTTTAAAAAGATTTCATAGTTTGGGAAATTATTTGAGTAGTGAACGTCCGAAATTGTTAAACACGTTTCTCATCTTTTTCCTGAACATGTATCAAATATTTTCCACTGGACGTACTAAAAAAACCTCATTTTATTCTTCATAGGTAAAAAAAAAGATATTTATTGATTAACTTGAACTGTAGAAAAAATACTAACTCCTTTTAATCTTCATATGACAAAAAAACAAAGAAAAATTCTCTTTTTATTCTTTATAGGATAATAAAAAAACGAAATTAACTGTTGAACGTAATTTACAATGAGAAAAATACTAAGAAAACTTCTGAAACAAATGTGATTACATATAATGGAATACTTTGTTTTATTTGGATACGGTTTCCAAGTATATTTATTAAATTTATTATGAAATAGAATGCTTAGATGGTAATGTCAACAATTCAGACTCTTTTTGAAATAATTTTGTGGCTCTTAAAAGAGCCCTTTTTACAGACTGGCGACTGGTAACTGGAACTCTTCACTGTTCCATGTGCTCTGCGTAATCTTCTTCGAAGGGTTCGTACTCTGCTTCTTCGCCAAATAGCTTGTATCTCATAGCTTCAACTTGCTTCTGTTTCTCTACTGTATATTCGTAGTACATGTTTATGACGCCTTCTACTGTAACAATTTTCATGCGTAGGGGATATCGTATGCACCTAAAGTTGGCATTCACAGCATTTTCATATCTGATCTTTAGATCTTGAAGTTTATCATGGAGTAGCAACATCTGCTGACAGGCTCTCTGAGTTCTATTCTCAGCCTCTTTTAGTTTGGCGCAAAGATGTGGAGAATTCATTTTCTTTCTTTTTATAGACTTAGTTTATCGATTGTTTATTGAATGATTTCTGAATACAGAATGATGTCTCAATAGTTTTACACCAGCTTTTTATTTACACACAGTGTGTGTCAAACGATGCTCATATTGATGTCAAGATGACACGTAGAAATCGTAAAGTCGTGAAGCAAAAATGACACTTAGTGTGTTTGCTTTTCTCCACCTAACGCCAATGTTTTAATTAATATCTTAATTGATTAATAATGATATCAGCCAAGCTCTAGAAACTAGTTGCCTATCGTTTCATTTGCACCATTCAATGACAGTTAATCAGCTACTTGATTAGAATTAAAGACTTTCATGTAGACTTTAACAGAGAGAAAGAGTGGATAAAAGTCAGAAAACTAATTTTTGTAAGTATTATAGAAAATATATTGATTTATTTCACTTAAATATCTATTTATTGTATTTAGCACATTTATTTACTTTACTTTACTTTACTTTACTTTACTTTACTTTACTTTACTTTACTTTACTTTACTTTACTTTACTTTACTTTACTTTACTTTACTTTACTTTACTTTACTTTACTTTACCTTGTTCTGAAGTATATTGTGGCGTTTGATACAGAAATAACATTGATGAGCTCGAAGCTGCTTGATATCGTGATAAGCTTGATTAATACAGAACTAATCATTTCTGATAGCGTGTTCTTTTTTGCAATGGAAACAAAAGGAGCAGTTTAAAAAGATTTCATAGTTTGGGAAATTATTTGAGTAGTGAACGTCCGAAATTGTTAAACACGTTTCTCATCTTTTTCCTGAACATGTATCAAATATTTTCCACTGGACGTACTAAAAAAACCTCATTTTATTCTTCATAGGTAAAAAAAAAAGATATTTATTGATTAACTTGAACTGTAGAAAAAATACTAACTCCTTTTAATCTTCATATGACAAAAAAACAAAGAAAAATTCTCTTTTTATTCTTTATAGGATAATAAAAAAACGAAATTAACTGTTGAACGTAATTTACAATGAGAAAAATACTAAGAAAACTTCTGAAACAAATGTGATTACATATAATGGAATACTTTGTTTTATTTGGATACGGTTTCCAAGTATATTTATTAAATTTATTATGAAATAGAATGCTTAGATGGTAATGTCAACAATTCAGACTCTTTTTGAAATAATTTTGTGGCTCTTAAAAGAGCCCTTTTTACAGACTGGCGACTGGTAACTGGAACTCTTCACTGTTCCATGTGCTCTGCGTAATCTTCTTCGAAGGGTTCGTACTCTGCTTCTTCGCCAAATAGCTTGTATCTCATAGCTTCAACTTGCTTCTGTTTCTCTACTGTATATTCGTAGTACATGTTTATGACGCCTTCTACTGTAACAATTTTCATGCGTAGGGGATATCGTATGCACCTAAAGTTGGCATTCACAGCATTTTCATATCTGATCTTTAGATCTTGAAGTTTATCATGGAGTAGCAACATCTGCTGACAGGCTCTCTGAGTTCTATTCTCAGCCTCTTTTAGTTTGGCGCAAAGATGTGGAGAATTCATTTTCTTTCTTTTTATAGACTTAGTTTATCGATTGTTTATTGAATGATTTCTGAATACAGAATGATGTCTCAATAGTTTTACACCAGCTTTTTATTTACACACAGTGTGTGTCAAACGATGCTCATATTGATGTCAAGATGACACGTAGAAATCGTAAAGTCGTGAAGCAAAAATGACACTTAGTGTGTTTGCTTTTCTCCACCTAACGCCAATGTTTTAATTAATATCTTAATTGATTAATAATGATATCAGCCAAGCTCTAGAAACTAGTTGCCTATCGTTTCATTTGCACCATTCAATGACAGTTAATCAGCTACTTGATTAGAATTAAAGACTTTCATGTAGACTTTAACAGAGAGAAAGAGTGGATAAAAGTCAGAAAACTAATTTTTGTAAGTATTATAGAAAATATATTGATTTATTTCACTTAAATATCTATTTATTGTATTTAGCACATTTATTTACTTTACTTTACTTTACTTTACTTTACTTTACTTTACTTTACTTTACTTTACTTTACTTTACTTTACTTTACTTTACTTTACTTTACTTTACTTTACTTTACTTTACTTTACTTTACTTTACTTTACTTTACTTTACTTTACTTTACTTTACTTTACTTTACTTTACTTTACTTTACTTTACTTTACTTTACCTTGTTCTGAAGTATATTGTGGCGTTTGATACAGAAATAACATTGATGAGCTCGAAGCTGCTTGATATCGTGATAAGCTTGATTAATACAGAACTAATCATTTCTGATAGCGTGTTCTTTTTTGCAATGGAAACAAAAGGAGCAGTTTAAAAAGATTTCATAGTTTGGGAAATTATTTGAGTAGTGAACGTCCGAAATTGTTAAACACGTTTCTCATCTTTTTCCTGAACATGTATCAAATATTTTCCACTGGACGTACTAAAAAAACCTCATTTTATTCTTCATAGGTAAAAAAAAAAGATATTTATTGATTAACTTGAACTGTAGAAAAAATACTAACTCCTTTTAATCTTCATATGACAAAAAAACAAAGAAAAATTCTCTTTTTATTCTTTATAGGATAATAAAAAAACGAAATTAACTGTTGAACGTAATTTACAATGAGAAAAATACTAAGAAAACTTCTGAAACAAATGTGATTACATATAATGGAATACTTTGTTTTATTTGGATACGGTTTCCAAGTATATTTATTAAATTTATTATGAAATAGAATGCTTAGATGGTAATGTCAACAATTCAGACTCTTTTTGAAATAATTTTGTGGCTCTTAAAAGAGCCCTTTTTACAGACTGGCGACTGGTAACTGGAACTCTTCACTGTTCCATGTGCTCTGCGTAATCTTCTTCGAAGGGTTCGTACTCTGCTTCTTCGCCAAATAGCTTGTATCTCATAGCTTCAACTTGCTTCTGTTTCTCTACTGTATATTCGTAGTACATGTTTATGACGCCTTCTACTGTAACAATTTTCATGCGTAGGGGATATCGTATGCACCTAAAGTTGGCATTCACAGCATTTTCATATCTGATCTTTAGATCTTGAAGTTTATCATGGAGTAGCAACATCTGCTGACAGGCTCTCTAGTTCTATTCTCAGCCTCTTTTAGTTTGGCGCAAAGATGTGGAGAATTCATTTTCTTTCTTTTTATAGACTTAGTTTATCGATTGTTTATTGAATGATTTCTGAATACAGAATGATGTCTCAATAGTTTTACACCAGCTTTTTATTTACACACAGTGTGTGTCAAACGATGCTCATATTGATGTCAAGATGACACGTAGAAATCGTAAAGTCGTGAAGCAAAAATGACACTTAGTGTGTTTGCTTTTCTCCACCTAACGCCAATGTTTTAATTAATATCTTAATTGATTAATAATGATATCAGCCAAGCTCTAGAAACTAGTTGCCTATCGTTTCATTTGCACCATTCAATGACAGTTAATCAGCTACTTGATTAGAATTAAAGACTTTCATGTAGACTTTAACAGAGAGAAAGAGTGGATAAAAGTCAGAAAATTAATTTTTGTAAGTATTATAGAAAAAAATATTGATTTATTTCACTTAAATATCTATTTATTGTATTCAGCACATTTATTTACTTTACTTTACTTTACTTTACTTTACTTTACTTTACTTTACTTTACTTTACTTTACTTTACTTTACTTTACTTTACTTTACTTTACTTTACTTTACTTTACTTTACTTTACTTTACTTTACTTTACTTTACTTTACTTTACTTTACTTTACTTTACTTCAATTTGTTCTGAAGTACATTGTGGCGTTTGATACAGAAATAACATTGATGAGCTCGAAGCTGCTTGATATCGTGATAAGCTTGATTAATACAGAAATAATCATTTCTGATAGCGTGTTCTTTTTTGCAATGGAAACGAAAGGAGCAGTTTAAAAAGATTTCATAGTTTGGGAAATAATTTGAGTAGTGAACGTCCGAAATTGTTAAACACGTTTCTCATCTTTATTCTGAACATGTATCAACTATTTTCCACTGGACGTACTAAAAAAACCTCCTTTTATTCTTCATTGGTAAAAAAAAAAGATATTTATTGATTAACTTGAACTGTAGAAAAAATACTAACTCCTTTTAATCTTCATATGACAAAAAAACAAAGAAAAATTCTCTTTTTATTCTTTATAGGATAATAAAAAAACGAAATTAACTGTTGAACGTAATTTACAATGAGAAAAATACTAAGAAAACTTCTGAAACAAATGTGATTACATATAATGGAATACTTTGTTTTATTTGGATACGGTTTCCAAGTATATTTATTAAATTTATTATGAAATAGAATGCTTAGATGGTAATGTCAACAATTCAGACTCTTTTTGAAATAATTTTGTGGCTCTTAAAAGAGCCCTTTTTACAGACTGACGACTGGTAACTGGAACTCTTCACTGTTCCATGTGCTCTGCGTAATCTTCTTCGAAGGGTTCGTACTCTGCTTCTTCGCCAAATAGCTTGTATCTCATAGCTTCAACTTGCTTCTGTTTCTCTACTGTATATTCGTAGTACATGTTTATGACGCCTTCTACTGTAACAATTTTCATGCGTAGGGGATATCGTATGCACCTAAAGTTGGCATTCACAGCATTTTCATATCTGATCTTTAGATCTTGAAGTTTATCATGGAGTAGCAACATCTGCTGACAGGCTCTCTGAGTTCTATTCTCAGCCTCTTTTAGTTTGGCGCAAAGATGTGGAGAATTCATTTTCTTTCTTTTTATAGACTTAGTTTATTGAATGATTTCTGAATACAGAATGATGTCTCAATAGTTTTACACCAGCTTTTTATTTACACACAGTGTGTGTCAAACGATGCTCATATTGATGTCAAGATGACACGTAGAAATCGTAAAGTCGTGAAGCAAAAATGACACTTAGTGTGTTTGCTTTTCTCCACCTAACGCCAATGTTTTAATTACTATCTTAATTGATTAATAATGATATCAGCCAAGCTCTAGAAACTAGTTGCCTGTCGTTTCATTTGCACCATTCAATGACAGTTAATTAGCTACTTGATTAGAATTAAAGACTTTCATGTAGACTTTAACAGAGACAAAGAGTGGATAAAAGTCAGAAAATTAATTTTTGTAAGTATTATAGAAAAAAATATTGATTTATTTGACTTAAATATCTATTTATTGTATTCAGCACATTTATTTACTTTACTTTACTTTACTTTACTTTACTTTACTTTACTTTACTTTACTTTACTTTACTTTACTTTACTTTACTTTAATTTACTTTACTTTACTTTACTTTACTTTACTTTACTTTACTTTCTTTACTTTACTTTACTTTACTTTACTTTACTTTGTTCTGAAGTATATTGTGGCGTTTGATACAGAAATAACATTGATGAGCTCGAAGCTGCTTGATATCGTGATAAGCTTGATTAATACAGAACTAATCATTTCTGATAGCGTGTTCTTTTTTGCAATGGAAACAAAAGGAGCAGTTTAAAAAGATTTCATAGTTTGGGAAATTATTTGAGTAGTGAACGTCCGAAATTGTTAAACACGTTTCTCATCTTTTTCCTGAACATGTATCAAATATTTTCCACTGGACGTACTAAAAAAACCTCATTTTATTCTTCATAGGTAAAAAAAAAAGATATTTATTGATTAACTTGAACTGTAGAAAAAATACTAACTCCTTTTAATCTTCATATGACAAAAAAACAAAGAAAAATTCTCTTTTTATTCTTTATAGGATAATAAAAAAACGAAATTAACTGTTGAACGTAATTTACAATGAGAAAAATACTAAGAAAACTTCTGAAACAAATGTGATTACATATAATGGAATACTTTGTTTTATTTGGATACGGTTTCCAAGTATATTTATTAAATTTATTATGAAATAGAATGCTTAGATGGTAATGTCAACAATTCAGACTCTTTTTGAAATAATTTTGTGGCTCTTAAAAGAGCCCTTTTTACAGACTGGCGACTGGTAACTGGAACTCTTCACTGTTCCATGTGCTCTGCGTAATCTTCTTCGAAGGGTTCGTACTCTGCTTCTTCGCCAAATAGCTTGTATCTCATAGCTTCAACTTGCTTCTGTTTCTCTACTGTATATTCGTAGTACATGTTTATGACGCCTTCTACTGTAACAATTTTCATGCGTAGGGGATATCGTATGCACCTAAAGTTGGCATTCACAGCATTTTCATATCTGATCTTTAGATCTTGAAGTTTATCATGGAGTAGCAACATCTGCTGACAGGCTCTCTGAGTTCTATTCTCAGCCTCTTTTAGTTTGGCGCAAAGATGTGGAGAATTCATTTTCTTTCTTTTTATAGACTTAGTTTATCGATTGTTTATTGAATGATTTCTGAATACAGAATGATGTCTCAATAGTTTTACACCAGCTTTTTATTTACACACAGTGTGTGTCAAACGATGCTCATATTGATGTCAAGATGACACGTAGAAATCGTAAAGTCGTGAAGCAAAAATGACACTTAGTGTGTTTGCTTTTCTCCACCTAACGCCAATGTTTTAATTAATATCTTAATTGATTAATAATGATATCAGCCAAGCTCTAGAAACTAGTTGCCTATCGTTTCATTTGCACCATTCAATGACAGTTAATCAGCTACTTGATTAGAATTAAAGACTTTCATGTAGACTTTAACAGAGAGAAAGAGTGGATAAAAGTCAGAAAACTAATTTTTGTAAGTATTATAGAAAATATATTGATTTATTTCACTTAAATATCTATTTATTGTATTTAGCACATTTATTTACTTTACTTTACTTTACTTTACTTTACTTTACTTTACTTTACTTTACTTTACTTTACTTTACTTTACTTTACTTTACTTTACTTTACTTTACTTTACTTTACTTTACTTTACTTTACTTTACTTTACTTTACTTTACTTTACTTTACCTTGTTCTGAAGTATATTGTGGCGTTTGATACAGAAATAACATTGATGAGCTCGAAGCTGCTTGATATCGTGATAAGCTTGATTAATACAGAACTAATCATTTCTGATAGCGTGTTCTTTTTTGCAATGGAAACAAAAGGAGCAGTTTAAAAAGATTTCATAGTTTGGGAAATTATTTGAGTAGTGAACGTCCGAAATTGTTAAACACGTTTCTCATCTTTTTCCTGAACATGTATCAAATATTTTCCACTGGACGTACTAAAAAAACCTCATTTTATTCTTCATAGGTAAAAAAAAAGATATTTATTGATTAACTTGAACTGTAGAAAAAATACTAACTCCTTTTAATCTTCATATGACAAAAAAACAAAGAAAAATTCTCTTTTTATTCTTTATAGGATAATAAAAAAACGAAATTAACTGTTGAACGTAATTTACAATGAGAAAAATACTAAGAAAACTTCTGAAACAAATGTGATTACATATAATGGAATACTTTGTTTTATTTGGATACGGTTTCCAAGTTTATTTATTAAATTTATTATGAAATAGAATGCTTAGATGGTAATGTCAACAATTCAGACTCTTTTTGAAATAATTTTGTGGCTCTTAAAAGAGCCCTTTTTACAGACTGGCGACTGGTAACTGGAACTCTTCACTGTTCCATGTGCTCTGCGTAATCTTCTTCGAAGGGTTCGTACTCTGCTTCTTCGCCAAATAGCTTGTATCTCATAGCTTCAACTTGCTTCTGTTTCTCTACTGTATATTCGTAGTACATGTTTATGACGCCTTCTACTGTAACAATTTTCATGCGTAGGGGATATCGTATGCACCTAAAGTTGGCATTCACAGCATTTTCATATCTGATCTTTAGATCTTGAAGTTTATCATGGAGTAGCAACATCTGCTGACAGGCTCTCTGAGTTCTATTCTCAGCCTCTTTTAGTTTGGCGCAAAGATGTGGAGAATTCATTTTCTTTCTTTTTATAGACTTAGTTTATCGATTGTTTATTGAATGATTTCTGAATACAGAATGATGTCTCAATAGTTTTACACCAGCTTTTTATTTACACACAGTGTGTGTCAAACGATGCTCATATTGATGTCAAGATGACACGTAGAAATCGTAAAGTCGTGAAGCAAAAATGACACTTAGTGTGTTTGCTTTTCTCCACCTAACGCCAATGTTTTAATTAATATCTTAATTGATTAATAATGATATCAGCCAAGCTCTAGAAACTAGTTGCCTGTCGTTTCATTTGCACCATTCAATGACAGTTAATCAGCTACTTGATTAGAATTAAAGACTTTCATGTAGACTTTAACAGAGAGAAAGAGTGGATAAAAGTCAGAAAACTAATTTTTGTAAGTATTATAGAAAATATATTGATTTATTTCACTTAAATATCTATTTATTGTATTTAGCACATTTATTTACTTTACTTTACTTTACTTTACTTTACTTTACTTTACTTTACTTTACTTTACTTTACTTTACTTTACTTTACTTTACTTTACTTTACTTTACTTTACTTTACTTTACTTTACTTTACTTTACTTTACTTTACTTTACTTTACTTTACTTTACTTTACTTTACTTTACTTTACTTTACTTTACTTTACTTTACTTTACTTTACCTTGTTCTGAAGTATATTGTGGCGTTTGATACAGAAATAACATTGATGAGCTCGAAGCTGCTTGATATCGTGATAAGCTTGATTAATACAGAACTAATCATTTCTGATAGCGTGTTCTTTTTTGCAATGGAAACAAAAGGAGCAGTTTAAAAAGATTTCATAGTTTGGGAAATTATTTGAGTAGTGAACGTCCGAAATTGTTAAACACGTTTCTCATCTTTTTCCTGAACATGTATCAAATATTTTCCACTGGACGTACTAAAAAAACCTCATTTTATTCTTCATAGGTAAAAAAAAAAGATATTTATTGATTAACTTGAACTGTAGAAAAAATACTAACTCCTTTTAATCTTCATATGACAAAAAAACAAAGAAAAATTCTCTTTTTATTCTTTATAGGATAATAAAAAAACGAAATTAACTGTTGAACGTAATTTACAATGAGAAAAATACTAAGAAAACTTCTGAAACAAATGTGATTACATATAATGGAATACTTTGTTTTATTTGGATACGGTTTCCAAGTATATTTATTAAATTTATTATGAAATAGAATGCTTAGATGGTAATGTCAACAATTCAGACTCTTTTTGAAATAATTTTGTGGCTCTTAAAAGAGCCCTTTTTACAGACTGGCGACTGGTAACTGGAACTCTTCACTGTTCCATGTGCTCTGCGTAATCTTCTTCGAAGGGTTCGTACTCTGCTTCTTCGCCAAATAGCTTGTATCTCATAGCTTCAACTTGCTTCTGTTTCTCTACTGTATATTCGTAGTACATGTTTATGACGCCTTCTACTGTAACAATTTTCATGCGTAGGGGATATCGTATGCACCTAAAGTTGGCATTCACAGCATTTTCATATCTGATCTTTAGATCTTGAAGTTTATCATGGAGTAGCAACATCTGCTGACAGGCTCTCTGAGTTCTATTCTCAGCCTCTTTTAGTTTGGCGCAAAGATGTGGAGAATTCATTTTCTTTCTTTTTATAGACTTAGTTTATCGATTGTTTATTGAATGATTTCTGAATACAGAATGATGTCTCAATAGTTTTACACCAGCTTTTTATTTACACACAGTGTGTGTCAAACGATGCTCATATTGATGTCAAGATGACACGTAGAAATCGTAAAGTCGTGAAGCAAAAATGACACTTAGTGTGTTTGCTTTTCTCCACCTAACGCCAATGTTTTAATTAATATCTTAATTGATTAATAATGATATCAGCCAAGCTCTAGAAACTAGTTGCCTATCGTTTCATTTGCACCATTCAATGACAGTTAATCAGCTACTTGATTAGAATTAAAGACTTTCATGTAGACTTTAACAGAGAGAAAGAGTGGATAAAAGTCAGAAAACTAATTTTTGTAAGTATTATAGAAAATATATTGATTTATTTCACTTAAATATCTATTTATTGTATTTAGCACATTTATTTACTTTACTTTACTTTACTTTACTTTACTTTACTTTACTTTACTTTACTTTACTTTACTTTACTTTACTTTACTTTACTTTACTTTACTTTACTTTACCTTGTTCTGAAGTATATTGTGGCGTTTGATACAGAAATAACATTGATGAGCTCGAAGCTGCTTGATATCGTGATAAGCTTGATTAATACAGAACTAATCATTTCTGATAGCGTGTTCTTTTTTGCAATGGAAACAAAAGGAGCAGTTTAAAAAGATTTCATAGTTTGGGAAATTATTTGAGTAGTGAACGTCCGAAATTGTTAAACACGTTTCTCATCTTTTTCCTGAACATGTATCAAATATTTTCCACTGGACGTACTAAAAAAACCTCATTTTATTCTTCATAGGTAAAAAAAAAAGATATTTATTGATTAACTTGAACTGTAGAAAAAATACTAACTCCTTTTAATCTTCATATGACAAAAAAACAAAGAAAAATTCTCTTTTTATTCTTTATAGGATAATAAAAAAACGAAATTAACTGTTGAACGTAATTTACAATGAGAAAAATACTAAGAAAACTTCTGAAACAAATGTGATTACATATAATGGAATACTTTGTTTTATTTGGATACGGTTTCCAAGTATATTTATTAAATTTATTATGAAATAGAATGCTTAGATGGTAATGTCAACAATTCAGACTCTTTTTGAAATAATTTTGTGGCTCTTAAAAGAGCCCTTTTTACAGACTGGCGACTGGTAACTGGAACTCTTCACTGTTCCATGTGCTCTGCGTAATCTTCTTCGAAGGGTTCGTACTCTGCTTCTTCGCCAAATAGCTTGTATCTCATAGCTTCAACTTGCTTCTGTTTCTCTACTGTATATTCGTAGTACATGTTTATGACGCCTTCTACTGTAACAATTTTCATGCGTAGGGGATATCGTAAGCACCTAAAGTTGGCATTCACAGCATTTTCATATCTGATCTTTAGATCTTGAAGTTTATCATGGAGTAGCAACATCTGCTGACAGGCTCTCTGAGTTCTATTCTCAGCCTCTTTTAGTTTGGCGCAAAGATGTGGAGAATTCATTTTCTTTCTTTTTATAGACTTAGTTTATCGATTGTTTATTGAATGATTTCTGAATACAGAATGATGTCTCAATAGTTTTACACCAGCTTTTTATTTACACACAGTGTGTGTCAAACGATGCTCATATTGATGTCAAGATGACACGTAGAAATCGTAAAGTCGTGAAGCAAAAATGACACTTAGTGTGTTTGCTTTTCTCCACCTAACGCCAATGTTTTAATTAATATCTTAATTGATTAATAATGATATCAGCCAAGCTCTAGAAACTAGTTGCCTATCGTTTCATTTGCACCATTCAATGACAGTTAATCAGCTACTTGATTAGAATTAAAGACTTTCATGTAGACTTTAACAGAGAGAAAGAGTGGATAAAAGTCAGAAAACTAATTTTTGTAAGTATTATAGAAAATATATTGATTTATTTCACTTAAATATCTATTTATTGTATTTAGCACATTTATTTACTTTACTTTACTTTACTTTACTTTACTTTACTTTACTTTACTTTACTTTACTTTACTTTACTTTACTTTACTTTACTTTACTTTACTTTACTTTACTTTACTTTACTTTACTTTACTTTACTTTACTTTACTTTACTTTACTTTACTTTACTTTACTTTACCTTGTTCTGAAGTATATTGTGGCGTTTGATACAGAAATAACATTGATGAGCTCGAAGCTGCTTGATATCGTGATAAGCTTGATTAATACAGAACTAATCATTTCTGATAGCGTGTTCTTTTTTGCAATGGAAACAAAAGGAGCAGTTTAAAAAGATTTCATAGTTTGGGAAATTATTTGAGTAGTGAACGTCCGAAATTGTTAAACACGTTTCTCATCTTTTTCCTGAACATGTATCAAATATTTTCCACTGGACGTACTAAAAAAACCTCATTTTATTCTTCATAGGTAAAAAAAAAAGATATTTATTGATTAACTTGAACTGTAGAAAAAATACTAACTCCTTTTAATCTTCATATGACAAAAAAACAAAGAAAAATTCTCTTTTTATTCTTTATAGGATAATAAAAAAACGAAATTAACTGTTGAACGTAATTTACAATGAGAAAAATACTAAGAAAACTTCTGAAACAAATGTGATTACATATAATGGAATACTTTGTTTTATTTGGATACGGTTTCCAAGTATATTTATTAAATTTATTATGAAATAGAATGCTTAGATGGTAATGTCAACAATTCAGACTCTTTTTGAAATAATTTTGTGGCTCTTAAAAGAGCCCTTTTTACAGACTGGCGACTGGTAACTGGAACTCTTCACTGTTCCATGTGCTCTGCGTAATCTTCTTCGAAGGGTTCGTACTCTGCTTCTTCGCCAAATAGCTTGTATCTCATAGCTTCAACTTGCTTCTGTTTCTCTACTGTATATTCGTAGTACATGTTTATGACGCCTTCTACTGTAACAATTTTCATGCGTAGGGGATATCGTATGCACCTAAAGTTGGCATTCACAGCATTTTCATATCTGATCTTTAGATCTTGAAGTTTATCATGGAGTAGCAACATCTGCTGACAGGCTCTCTGAGTTCTATTCTCAGCCTCTTTTAGTTTGGCGCAAAGATGTGGAGAATTCATTTTCTTTCTTTTTATAGACTTAGTTTATCGATTGTTTATTGAATGATTTCTGAATACAGAATGATGTCTCAATAGTTTTACACCAGCTTTTTATTTACACACAGTGTGTGTCAAACGATGCTCATATTGATGTCAAGATGACACGTAGAAATCGTAAAGTCGTGAAGCAAAAATGACACTTAGTGTGTTTGCTTTTCTCCACCTAACGCCAATGTTTTAATTAATATCTTAATTGATTAATAATGATATCAGCCAAGCTCTAGAAACTAGTTGCCTGTCGTTTCATTTGCACCATTCAATGACAGTTAATCAGCTACTTGATTAGAATTGAAGACTTTCATGTAGACTTTAACAGAGAGAAAGAGTGGATAAAAGTCAGAAAATTAATTTTTGTAAGTATTATAGAAAAAAATATTGATTTATTTCACTTAAATATCTATTTATTGTATTTAGCACATTTATTTACTTTACTTTACTTTACTTTACTTTACTTTACTTTACTTTACTTTACTTTACTTTACTTTACTTTACTTTACTTTACTTTACTTTACTTTACTTTACTTTACTTTACTTTACTTTACTTTACTTTACTTTACTTTACTTTACTTTACTTTGTTCTGAAGTATATTGTGGCGTTTGATACAGAAATAACATTGATGAGCTCGAAGCTGCTTGATATCGTAATAAGCTTGATTAATACAGAACTAATCATTTCTGATACTTTGTTCTGAAGTATATTGTGGCGTTTGATACAGAAATAACATTGATGAGCTCGAAGCTGCTTGATATCGTGATAAGCTTGATTAATACAGAACTAATCATTTCTGATAGCGTGTTCTTTTTTGCAATGGAAACGAAAGGAGCAGTTTAAAAAGATTTCATAGTTTGGGAAATTATTTGAGTAGTGAACGTCCGAAATTGTTAAACACGTTTCTCGTCTTTTTCCTGAACATGTATCAAATATTTTCCACTGGACGTACTAAAAAACCTCCTTTTATTCTTCATTGGTAAAAAAAAAAGATATTTATTGATTAACTTGAACTGTAGAAAAAATACTAACTCCTTTTAATCTTCATATGACAAAAAAACAAAGAAAAATTCTCTTTTTATTCTTTATAGGATAATAAAAAAACGAAATTAACTGTTGAACGTAATTTACAATGAGAAAAATACTAAGAAAACTTCTGAAACAAATGTGATTACATATAATGGAATACTTTGTTTTATTTGGATACGGTTTCCAAGTATATTTATTAAATTTATTATGAAATAGAATGCTTAGATGGTAATGTCAACAATTCAGACTCTTTTTGAAATAATTTTGTGGCTCTTAAAAGAGCCCTTTTTACAGACTGACGACTGGTAACTGGAACTCTTCACTGTTCCATGTGCTCTGCGTAATCTTCTTCGAAGGGTTCGTACTCTGCTTCTTCGCCAAATAGCTTGTATCTCATAGCTTCAACTTGCTTCTGTTTCTCTACTGTATATTCGTAGTACATGTTTATGACGCCTTCTACTGTAACAATTTTCATGCGTAGGGGATATCGTAAGCACCTAAAGTTGGCATTCACAGCATTTTCATATCTGATCTTTAGATCTTGAAGTTTATCATGGAGTAGCAACATCTGCTGACAGGCTCTCTGAGTTCTATTCTCAGCCTCTTTTAGTTTGGCGCAAAGATGTGGAGAATTCATTTTCTTTCTTTTTATAGACTTAGTTTATCGATTGTTTATTGAATGATTTCTGAATACAGAATGATGTCTCAATAGTTTTACACCAGCTTTTTATTTACACACAGTGTGTGTCAAACGATGCTCATATTGATGTCAAGATGACACGTAGAAATCGTAAAGTCGTGAAGCGAAAATGACACTTAGTGTGTTTGCTTTTCTCCACCTAACGCCAATGTTTTAATTAATATCTTAATTGATTAATAATGATATCAGCCAAGCTCTAGAAACTAGTTGCCTATCGTTTCATTTGCACCATTCAATGACAGTTAATCAGCTACTTGATTAGAATTAAAGACTTTCATGTAGACTTTAACAGAGAGAAAGAGTGGATAAAAGTCAGAAAATTAATTTTTGTAAGTATTATAGAAAAAAATATTGATTTATTTCACTTAAATATCTATTTATTGTATTCAGCACATTTATTTACTTTACTTTACTTTACTTTACTTTACTTTACTTTACTTTACTTTACTTTACTTTACTTTACTTTACTTTACTTTACTTTACTTTACTTTACTTTACTTTACTTTACTTTACTTCAATTTGTTCTGAAGTACATTGTGGCGTTTGATACAGAAATAACATTGATGAGCTCGAAGCTGCTTGATATCGTGATAAGCTTGATTAATACAGAAATAATCATTTCTGATAGCGTGTTCTTTTTTGCAATGGAAACAAAAGGAGCAGTTTAAAAAGATTTCATAGTTTGGGAAATAATTTGAGTAGTGAACGTCCGAAATTGTTAAACACGTTTCTCATCTTTATTCTGAACATGTATCAACTATTTTCCACTGGACGTACTAAAAAAACCTCCTTTTATTCTTCATTGGTAAAAAAAAAAGATATTTATTGATTAACTTGAACTGTAGAAAAAATACTAACTCCTTTTAATCTTCATATGACAAAAAAACAAAGAAAAATTCTCTTTTTATTCTTTATAGGATAATAAAAAAACGAAATTAACTGTTGAACGTAATTTACAATGAGAAAAATACTAAGAAAACTTCTGAAACAAATGTGATTACATATAATGGAATACTTTGTTTTATTTGGATACGGTTTCCAAGTATATTTATTAAATTTATTATGAAATAGAATGCTTAGATGGTAATGTCAACAATTCAGACTCTTTTTGAAATAATTTTGTGGCTCTTAAAAGAGCCCTTTTTACAGACTGACGACTGGTAACTGGAACTCTTCACTGTTCCATGTGCTCTGCGTAATCTTCTTCGAAGGGTTCGTACTCTGCTTCTTCGCCAAATAGCTTGTATCTCATAGCTTCAACTTGCTTCTGTTTCTCTACTGTATATTCGTAGTACATGTTTATGACGCCTTCTACTGTAACAATTTTCATGCGTAGGGGATATCGTAAGCACCTAAAGTTGGCATTCACAGCATTTTCATATCTGATCTTTAGATCTTGAAGTTTATCATGGAGTAGCAACATCTGCTGACAGGCTCTCTGAGTTCTATTCTCAGCCTCTTTTAGTTTGGCGCAAAGATGTGGAGAATTCATTTTCTTTCTTTTTATAGACTTAGTTTATCGATTGTTTATTGAATGATTTCTGAATACAGAATGATGTCTCAATAGTTTTACACCAGCTTTTTATTTACACACAGTGTGTGTCAAACGATGCTCATATTGATGTCAAGATGACACGTAGAAATCGTAAAGTCGTGAAGCGAAAATGACACTTAGTGTGTTTGCTTTTCTCCACCTAACGCCAATGTTTTAATTAATATCTTAATTGATTAATAATGATATCAGCCAAGCTCTAGAAACTAGTTGCCTGTCGTTTCATTTGCACCATTCAATGACAGTTAATCAGCTACTTGATTAGAATTGAAGACTTTCATGTAGACTTTAACAGAGACAAAGAGTGGATAAAAGTCAGAAAATTAATTTTTGTAAGTATTATAGAAAAAAATATTGATTTATTTCACTTAAATATCTATTTATTGTATTTAGCACATTTATTTACTTTACTTTACTTTACTTTACTTTACTTTACTTTACTTTACTTTACTTTACTTTACTTTACTTTACTTTACTTTACTTTACTTTACTTTACTTCTAAGGGTTCGTACTCTGCTTCTTCGCCAAATAGCTTGTATCTCATAGCTTCAACTTGCTTCTGTTTCTCTACTGTATATTCGTAGTACATGTTTATGACGCCTTCTACTGTAACAATTTTCATGCGTAGGGGATATCGTAAGCACCTAAAGTTGGCATTCACAGCATTTTCATATCTGATCTTTAGATCTTGAAGTTTATCATGGAGTAGCAACATCTGCTGACAGGCTCTCTGAGTTCTATTCTCAGCCTCTTTTAGTTTGGCGCAAAGATGTGGAGAATTCATTTTCTTTCTTTTTATAGACTTAGTTTATCGATTGTTTATTGAATGATTTCTGAATACAGAATGATGTCTCAATAGTTTTACACCAGCTTTTTATTTACACACAGTGTGTGTCAAACGATGCTCATATTGATGTCAAGATGACACGTAGAAATCGTAAAGTCGTGAAGCGAAAATGACACTTAGTGTGTTTGCTTTTCTCCACCTAACGCCAATGTTTTAATTAATATCTTAATTGATTAATAATGATATCAGCCAAGCTCTAGAAACTAGTTGCCTGTCGTTTCATTTGCACCATTCAATGACAGTTAATCAGCTACTTGATTAGAATTAAAGACTTTCATGTAGACTTTAACAGAGACAAAGAGTGGATAAAAGTCAGAAAATTAATTTTTGTAAGTATTATAGAAAAAAATATTGATTTATTTCACTTAAATATCTATTTATTGTATTTAGCACATTTATTTACTTTACTTTACTTTACTTTACTTTACTTTACTTTACTTTACTTTACTTTACTTTACTTTACTTTACTTTACTTTACTTTACTTTACTTTACTTTACTTTACTTTACTTTACTTTACTTTACTTTACTTTACTTTACTTTACTTTACTTTACTTTACTTTACTTTACTTTACTTTACTTTACTTTGTTCTGAAGTATATTGTGGCGTTTGATACAGAAATAACATTGATGAGCTCGAAGCTGCTTGATATCGTGATAAGCTTGATTAATACAGAACTAATCATTTCTGATAGCGTGTTCTTTTTTGCAATGGAAACGAAAGGAGCAGTTTAAAAAGATTTCATAGTTTGGGAAATTATTTGAGTAGTGAACGTCCGAAATTGTTAAACACGTTTCTCGTCTTTTTCCTGAACATGTATCAAATATTTTCCACTGGACGTACTAAAAAACCTCCTTTTATTCTTCATTGGTAAAAAAAAAAGATATTTATTGATTAACTTGAACTGTAGAAAAAATACTAACTCCTTTTAATCTTCATATGACAAAAAAACAAAGAAAAATTCTCTTTTTATTCTTTATAGGATAATAAAAAAACGAAATTAACTGTTGAACGTAATTTACAATGAGAAAAATACTAAGAAAACTTCTGAAACAAATGTGATTACATATAATGGAATACTTTGTTTTATTTGGATACGGTTTCCAAGTATATTTATTAAATTTATTATGAAATAGAATGCTTAGATGGTAATGTCAACAATTCAGACTCTTTTTGAAATAATTTTGTGGCTCTTAAAAGAGCCCTTTTTACAGACTGACGACTGGTAACTGGAACTCTTCACTGTTCCATGTGCTCTGCGTAATCTTCTTCGAAGGGTTCGTACTCTGCTTCTTCGCCAAATAGCTTGTATCTCATAGCTTCAACTTGCTTCTGTTTCTCTACTGTATATTCGTAGTACATGTTTATGACGCCTTCTACTGTAACAATTTTCATGCGTAGGGGATATCGTAAGCACCTAAAGTTGGCATTCACAGCATTTTCATATCTGATCTTTAGATCTTGAAGTTTATCATGGAGTAGCAACATCTGCTGACAGGCTCTCTGAGTTCTATTCTCAGCCTCTTTTAGTTTGGCGCAAAGATGTGGAGAATTCATTTTCTTTCTTTTTATAGACTTAGTTTATCGATTGTTTATTGAATGATTTCTGAATACAGAATGATGTCTCAATAGTTTTACACCAGCTTTTTATTTACACACAGTGTGTGTCAAACGATGCTCATATTGATGTCAAGATGACACGTAGAAATCGTAAAGTCGTGAAGCGAAAATGACACTTAGTGTGTTTGCTTTTCTCCACCTAACGCCAATGTTTTAATTAATATCTTAATTGATTAATAATGATATCAGCCAAGCTCTAGAAACTAGTTGCCTATCGTTTCATTTGCACCATTCAATGACAGTTAATCAGCTACTTGATTAGAATTAAAGACTTTCATGTAGACTTTAACAGAGAGAAAGAGTGGATAAAAGTCAGAAAATTAATTTTTGTAAGTATTATAGAAAAAAATATTGATTTATTTCACTTAAATATCTATTTATTGTATTCAGCACATTTATTTACTTTACTTTACTTTACTTTACTTTACTTTACTTTACTTTACTTTACTTTACTTTACTTTACTTTACTTTACTTTACTTTACTTTACTTTACTTTACTTTACTTTACTTTACTTTACTTTACTTTACTTTACTTTACTTTACTTTACTTTACTTTACTTTACTTTACTTTACTTTACTTCAATTTGTTCTGAAGTACATTGTGGCGTTTGATACAGAAATAACATTGATGAGCTCGAAGCTGCTTGATATCGTGATAAGCTTGATTAATACAGAAATAATCATTTCTGATAGCGTGTTCTTTTTTGCAATGGAAACAAAAGGAGCAGTTTAAAAAGATTTCATAGTTTGGGAAATAATTTGAGTAGTGAACGTCCGAAATTGTTAAACACGTTTCTCATCTTTATTCTGAACATGTATCAACTATTTTCCACTGGACGTACTAAAAAAACCTCCTTTTATTCTTCATTGGTAAAAAAAAAAGATATTTATTGATTAACTTGAACTGTAGAAAAAATACTAACTCCTTTTAATCTTCATATGACAAAAAAACAAAGAAAAATTCTCTTTTTATTCTTTATAGGATAATAAAAAAACGAAATTAACTGTTGAACGTAATTTACAATGAGAAAAATACTAAGAAAACTTCTGAAACAAATGTGATTACATATAATGGAATACTTTGTTTTA
This sequence comes from Mytilus californianus, assembly GCF_021869535.1. Taxonomy (NCBI): domain Eukaryota; kingdom Metazoa; phylum Mollusca; class Bivalvia; order Mytilida; family Mytilidae; genus Mytilus; species Mytilus californianus. The sequence continues at coordinate 35,536,659 of NW_026262723.1, read as the reverse complement.
TTTGGATACGGTTTCCAAGTATATTTATTAAATTTATTATGAAATAGAATGCTTAGATGGTAATGTCAACAATTCAGACTCTTTTTGAAATAATTTTGTGGCTCTTAAAAGAGCCCTTTTTACAGACTGACGACTGGTAACTGGAACTCTTCACTGTTCCATGTGCTCTGCGTAATCTTCTTCGAAGGGTTCGTACTCTGCTTCTTCGCCAAATAGCTTGTATCTCATAGCTTCAACTTGCTTCTGTTTCTCTACTGTATATTCGTAGTACATGTTTATGACGCCTTCTACTGTAACAATTTTCATGCGTAGGGGATATCGTAAGCACCTAAAGTTGGCATTCACAGCATTTTCATATCTGATCTTTAGATCTTGAAGTTTATCATGGAGTAGCAACATCTGCTGACAGGCTCTCTGAGTTCTATTCTCAGCCTCTTTTAGTTTGGCGCAAAGATGTGGAGAATTCATTTTCTTTCTTTTTATAGACTTAGTTTATCGATTGTTTATTGAATGATTTCTGAATACAGAATGATGTCTCAATAGTTTTACACCAGCTTTTTATTTACACACAGTGTGTGTCAAACGATGCTCATATTGATGTCAAGATGACACGTAGAAATCGTAAAGTCGTGAAGCGAAAATGACACTTAGTGTGTTTGCTTTTCTCCACCTAACGCCAATGTTTTAATTAATATCTTAATTGATTAATAATGATATCAGCCAAGCTCTAGAAACTAGTTGCCTGTCGTTTCATTTGCACCATTCAATGACAGTTAATCAGCTACTTGATTAGAATTGAAGACTTTCATGTAGACTTTAACAGAGACAAAGAGTGGATAAAAGTCAGAAAATTAATTTTTGTAAGTATTATAGAAAAAAATATTGATTTATTTCACTTAAATATCTATTTATTGTATTTAGCACATTTATTTACTTTACTTTACTTTACTTTACTTTACTTTACTTTACTTTACTTTACTTTACTTTACTTTACTTTACTTTACTTTACTTTACTTTACTTTACTTTACTTTACTTTACTTTACTTTACTTTACTTTACTTTACTTTACTTTACTTCAATTTGTTCTGAAGTACATTGTGGCGTTTGATACAGAAATAACATTGATGAGCTCGAAGCTGCTTGATATCGTGATAAGCTTGATTAATACAGAAATAATCATTTCTGATAGCGTGTTCTTTTTTGCAATGGAAACAAAAGGAGCAGTTTAAAAAGATTTCATAGTTTGGGAAATAATTTGAGTAGTGAACGTCCGAAATTGTTAAACACGTTTCTCATCTTTATTCTGAACATGTATCAACTATTTTCCACTGGACGTACTAAAAAAACCTCCTTTTATTCTTCATTGGTAAAAAAAAAAGATATTTATTGATTAACTTGAACTGTAGAAAAAATACTAACTCCTTTTAATCTTCATATGACAAAAAAACAAAGAAAAATTCTCTTTTTATTCTTTATAGGATAATAAAAAAACGAAATTAACTGTTGAACGTAATTTACAATGAGAAAAATACTAAGAAAACTTCTGAAACAAATGTGATTACATATAATGGAATACTTTGTTTTATTTGGATACGGTTTCCAAGTATATTTATTAAATTTATTATGAAATAGAATGCTTAGATGGTAATGTCAACAATTCAGACTCTTTTTGAAATAATTTTGTGGCTCTTAAAAGAGCCCTTTTTACAGACTGACGACTGGTAACTGGAACTCTTCACTGTTCCATGTGCTCTGCGTAATCTTCTTCGAAGGGTTCGTACTCTGCTTCTTCGCCAAATAGCTTGTATCTCATAGCTTCAACTTGCTTCTGTTTCTCTACTGTATATTCGTAGTACATGTTTATGACGCCTTCTACTGTAACAATTTTCATGCGTAGGGGATATCGTAAGCACCTAAAGTTGGCATTCACAGCATTTTCATATCTGATCTTTAGATCTTGAAGTTTATCATGGAGTAGCAACATCTGCTGACAGGCTCTCTGAGTTCTATTCTCAGCCTCTTTTAGTTTGGCGCAAAGATGTGGAGAATTCATTTTCTTTCTTTTTATAGACTTAGTTTATCGATTGTTTATTGAATGATTTCTGAATACAGAATGATGTCTCAATAGTTTTACACCAGCTTTTTATTTACACACAGTGTGTGTCAAACGATGCTCATATTGATGTCAAGATGACACGTAGAAATCGTAAAGTCGTGAAGCGAAAATGACACTTAGTGTGTTTGCTTTTCTCCACCTAACGCCAATGTTTTAATTAATATCTTAATTGATTAATAATGATATCAGCCAAGCTCTAGAAACTAGTTGCCTGTCGTTTCATTTGCACCATTCAATGACAGTTAATCAGCTACTTGATTAGAATTGAAGACTTTCATGTAGACTTTAACAGAGACAAAGAGTGGATAAAAGTCAGAAAATTAATTTTTGTAAGTATTATAGAAAAAAATATTGATTTATTTCACTTAAATATCTATTTATTGTATTTAGCACATTTATTTACTTTACTTTACTTTACTTTACTTTACTTTACTTTACTTTACTTTACTTTACTTTACTTTACTTTACTTCTAAGGGTTCGTACTCTGCTTCTTCGCCAAATAGCTTGTATCTCATAGCTTCAACTTGCTTCTGTTTCTCTACTGTATATTCGTAGTACATGTTTATGACGCCTTCTACTGTAACAATTTTCATGCGTAGGGGATATCGTAAGCACCTAAAGTTGGCATTCACAGCATTTTCATATCTGATCTTTAGATCTTGAAGTTTATCATGGAGTAGCAACATCTGCTGACAGGCTCTCTGAGTTCTATTCTCAGCCTCTTTTAGTTTGGCGCAAAGATGTGGAGAATTCATTTTCTTTCTTTTTATAGACTTAGTTTATCGATTGTTTATTGAATGATTTCTGAATACAGAATGATGTCTCAATAGTTTTACACCAGCTTTTTATTTACACACAGTGTGTGTCAAACGATGCTCATATTGATGTCAAGATGACACGTAGAAATCGTAAAGTCGTGAAGCGAAAATGACACTTAGTGTGTTTGCTTTTCTCCACCTAACGCCAATGTTTTAATTAATATCTTAATTGATTAATAATGATATCAGCCAAGCTCTAGAAACTAGTTGCCTGTCGTTTCATTTGCACCATTCAATGACAGTTAATCAGCTACTTGATTAGAATTAAAGACTTTCATGTAGACTTTAACAGAGACAAAGAGTGGATAAAAGTCAGAAAATTAATTTTTGTAAGTATTATAGAAAAAAATATTGATTTATTTCACTTAAATATCTATTTATTGTATTTAGCACATTTATTTACTTTACTTTACTTTACTTTACTTTACTTTACTTTACTTTACTTTACTTTACTTTACTTTACTTTACTTTACTTTACTTTACTTTACTTTACTTTACTTTACTTTACTTTACTTTACTTTACTTTACTTTGTTCTGAAGTATATTGTGGCGTTTGATACAGAAATAACATTGATGAGCTCGAAGCTGCTTGATATCGTGATAAGCTTGATTAATACAGAACTAATCATTTCTGATAGCGTGTTCTTTTTTGCAATGGAAACGAAAGGAGCAGTTTAAAAAGATTTCATAGTTTGGGAAATTATTTGAGTAGTGAACGTCCGAAATTGTTAAACACGTTTCTCGTCTTTTTCCTGAACATGTATCAAATATTTTCCACTGGACGTACTAAAAAACCTCCTTTTATTCTTCATTGGTAAAAAAAAAAGATATTTATTGATTAACTTGAACTGTAGAAAAAATACTAACTCCTTTTAATCTTCATATGACAAAAAAACAAAGAAAAATTCTCTTTTTATTCTTTATAGGATAATAAAAAAACGAAATTAACTGTTGAACGTAATTTACAATGAGAAAAATACTAAGAAAACTTCTGAAACAAATGTGATTACATATAATGGAATACTTTGTTTTATTTGGATACGGTTTCCAAGTATATTTATTAAATTTATTATGAAATAGAATGCTTAGATGGTAATGTCAACAATTCAGACTCTTTTTGAAATAATTTTGTGGCTCTTAAAAGAGCCCTTTTTACAGACTGACGACTGGTAACTGGAACTCTTCACTGTTCCATGTGCTCTGCGTAATCTTCTTCGAAGGGTTCGTACTCTGCTTCTTCGCCAAATAGCTTGTATCTCATAGCTTCAACTTGCTTCTGTTTCTCTACTGTATATTCGTAGTACATGTTTATGACGCCTTCTACTGTAACAATTTTCATGCGTAGGGGATATCGTAAGCACCTAAAGTTGGCATTCACAGCATTTTCATATCTGATCTTTAGATCTTGAAGTTTATCATGGAGTAGCAACATCTGCTGACAGGCTCTCTGAGTTCTATTCTCAGCCTCTTTTAGTTTGGCGCAAAGATGTGGAGAATTCATTTTCTTTCTTTTTATAGACTTAGTTTATCGATTGTTTATTGAATGATTTCTGAATACAGAATGATGTCTCAATAGTTTTACACCAGCTTTTTATTTACACACAGTGTGTGTCAAACGATGCTCATATTGATGTCAAGATGACACGTAGAAATCGTAAAGTCGTGAAGCGAAAATGACACTTAGTGTGTTTGCTTTTCTCCACCTAACGCCAATGTTTTAATTAATATCTTAATTGATTAATAATGATATCAGCCAAGCTCTAGAAACTAGTTGCCTATCGTTTCATTTGCACCATTCAATGACAGTTAATCAGCTACTTGATTAGAATTAAAGACTTTCATGTAGACTTTAACAGAGAGAAAGAGTGGATAAAAGTCAGAAAATTAATTTTTGTAAGTATTATAGAAAAAAATATTGATTTATTTCACTTAAATATCTATTTATTGTATTCAGCACATTTATTTACTTTACTTTACTTTACTTTACTTTACTTTACTTTACTTTACTTTACTTTACTTTACTTTACTTTACTTTACTTTACTTTACTTTACTTTACTTTACTTTACTTTACTTTACTTTACTTTACTTTACTTTACTTTACTTCAATTTGTTCTGAAGTACATTGTGGCGTTTGATACAGAAATAACATTGATGAGCTCGAAGCTGCTTGATATCGTGATAAGCTTGATTAATACAGAAATAATCATTTCTGATAGCGTGTTCTTTTTTGCAATGGAAACAAAAGGAGCAGTTTAAAAAGATTTCATAGTTTGGGAAATAATTTGAGTAGTGAACGTCCGAAATTGTTAAACACGTTTCTCATCTTTATTCTGAACATGTATCAACTATTTTCCACTGGACGTACTAAAAAAACCTCCTTTTATTCTTCATTGGTAAAAAAAAAAGATATTTATTGATTAACTTGAACTGTAGAAAAAATACTAACTCCTTTTAATCTTCATATGACAAAAAAACAAAGAAAAATTCTCTTTTTATTCTTTATAGGATAATAAAAAAACGAAATTAACTGTTGAACGTAATTTACAATGAGAAAAATACTAAGAAAACTTCTGAAACAAATGTGATTACATATAATGGAATACTTTGTTTTATTTGGATACGGTTTCCAAGTATATTTATTAAATTTATTATGAAATAGAATGCTTAGATGGTAATGTCAACAATTCAGACTCTTTTTGAAATAATTTTGTGGCTCTTAAAAGAGCCCTTTTTACAGACTGACGACTGGTAACTGGAACTCTTCACTGTTCCATGTGCTCTGCGTAATCTTCTTCGAAGGGTTCGTACTCTGCTTCTTCGCCAAATAGCTTGTATCTCATAGCTTCAACTTGCTTCTGTTTCTCTACTGTATATTCGTAGTACATGTTTATGACGCCTTCTACTGTAACAATTTTCATGCGTAGGGGATATCGTAAGCACCTAAAGTTGGCATTCACAGCATTTTCATATCTGATCTTTAGATCTTGAAGTTTATCATGGAGTAGCAACATCTGCTGACAGGCTCTCTGAGTTCTATTCTCAGCCTCTTTTAGTTTGGCGCAAAGATGTGGAGAATTCATTTTCTTTCTTTTTATAGACTTAGTTTATCGATTGTTTATTGAATGATTTCTGAATACAGAATGATGTCTCAATAGTTTTACACCAGCTTTTTATTTACACACAGTGTGTGTCAAACGATGCTCATATTGATGTCAAGATGACACGTAGAAATCGTAAAGTCGTGAAGCGAAAATGACACTTAGTGTGTTTGCTTTTCTCCACCTAACGCCAATGTTTTAATTAATATCTTAATTGATTAATAATGATATCAGCCAAGCTCTAGAAACTAGTTGCCTGTCGTTTCATTTGCACCATTCAATGACAGTTAATCAGCTACTTGATTAGAATTGAAGACTTTCATGTAGACTTTAACAGAGACAAAGAGTGGATAAAAGTCAGAAAATTAATTTTTGTAAGTATTATAGAAAAAAATATTGATTTATTTCACTTAAATATCTATTTATTGTATTTAGCACATTTATTTACTTTACTTTACTTTACTTTACTTTACTTTACTTTACTTTACTTTACTTTACTTTACTTTACTTTACTTTACTTTACTTTACTTTACTTTACTTTACTTTACTTTACTTTACTTTACTTTACTTTACTTTACTTTACTTTACTTTACTTTACTTTACTTTACTTTACTTTGTTCTGAAGTATATTGTGGCGTTTGATACAGAAATAACATTGATGAGCTCGAAGCTGCTTGATATCGTGATAAGCTTGATTAATACAGAACTAATCATTTCTGATAGCGTGTTCTTTTTTGCAATGGAAACGAAAGGAGCAGTTTAAAAAGATTTCATAGTTTGGGAAATTATTTGAGTAGTGAACGTCCGAAATTGTTAAACACGTTTCTCGTCTTTTTCCTGAACATGTATCAAATATTTTCCACTGGACGTACTAAAAAACCTCCTTTTATTCTTCATTGGTAAAAAAAAAAGATATTTATTGATTAACTTGAACTGTAGAAAAAATACTAACTCCTTTTAATCTTCATATGACAAAAAAACAAAGAAAAATTCTCTTTTTATTCTTTATAGGATAATAAAAAAACGAAATTAACTGTTGAACGTAATTTACAATGAGAAAAATACTAAGAAAACTTCTGAAACAAATGTGATTACATATAATGGAATACTTTGTTTTATTTGGATACGGTTTCCAAGTATATTTATTAAATTTATTATGAAATAGAATGCTTAGATGGTAATGTCAACAATTCAGACTCTTTTTGAAATAATTTTGTGGCTCTTAAAAGAGCCCTTTTTACAGACTGACGACTGGTAACTGGAACTCTTCACTGTTCCATGTGCTCTGCGTAATCTTCTTCGAAGGGTTCGTACTCTGCTTCTTCGCCAAATAGCTTGTATCTCATAGCTTCAACTTGCTTCTGTTTCTCTACTGTATATTCGTAGTACATGTTTATGACGCCTTCTACTGTAACAATTTTCATGCGTAGGGGATATCGTAAGCACCTAAAGTTGGCATTCACAGCATTTTCATATCTGATCTTTAGATCTTGAAGTTTATCATGGAGTAGCAACATCTGCTGACAGGCTCTCTGAGTTCTATTCTCAGCCTCTTTTAGTTTGGCGCAAAGATGTGGAGAATTCATTTTCTTTCTTTTTATAGACTTAGTTTATCGATTGTTTATTGAATGATTTCTGAATACAGAATGATGTCTCAATAGTTTTACACCAGCTTTTTATTTACACACAGTGTGTGTCAAACGATGCTCATATTGATGTCAAGATGACACGTAGAAATCGTAAAGTCGTGAAGCGAAAATGACACTTAGTGTGTTTGCTTTTCTCCACCTAACGCCAATGTTTTAATTAATATCTTAATTGATTAATAATGATATCAGCCAAGCTCTAGAAACTAGTTGCCTGTCGTTTCATTTGCACCATTCAATGACAGTTAATCAGCTACTTGATTAGAATTAAAGACTTTCATGTAGACTTTAACAGAGACAAAGAGTGGATAAAAGTCAGAAAATTAATTTTTGTAAGTATTATAGAAAAAAATATTGATTTATTTCACTTAAATATCTATTTATTGTATTTAGCACATTTATTTACTTTACTTTACTTTACTTTACTTTACTTTACTTTACTTTACTTTACTTTACTTTACTTTACTTTACTTTACTTTACTTTACTTTACTTTACTTTACTTTACTTTACTTTACTTTACTTTACTTTACTTTGTTCTGAAGTATATTGTGGCGTTTGATACAGAAATAACATTGATGAGCTCGAAGCTGCTTGATATCGTAATAAGCTTGATTAATACAGAACTAATCATTTCTGATACTTTGTTCTGAAGTATATTGTGGCGTTTGATACAGAAATAACATTGATGAGCTCGAAGCTGCTTGATATCGTGATAAGCTTGATTAATACAGAACTAATCATTTCTGATAGCGTGTTCTTTTTTGCAATGGAAACGAAAGGAGCAGTTTAAAAAGATATTTATTGATTAACTTGAACTGTAGAAAAAATACTAACTCCTTTTAATCTTCATATGACAAAAAAACAAAGAAAAATTCTCTTTTTATTCTTTATAGGATAATAAAAAAACGAAATTAACTGTTGAACGTAATTTACAATGAGAAAAATACTAAGAAAACTTCTGAAACAAATGTGATTACATATAATGGAATACTTTGTTTTATTTGGATACGGTTTCCAAGTATATTTATTAAATTTATTATGAAATAGAATGCTTAGATGGTAATGTCAACAATTCAGACTCTTTTTGAAATAATTTTGTGGCTCTTAAAAGAGCCCTTTTTACAGACTGACGACTGGTAACTGGAACTCTTCACTGTTCCATGTGCTCTGCGTAATCTTCTTCGAAGGGTTCGTACTCTGCTTCTTCGCCAAATAGCTTGTATCTCATAGCTTCAACTTGCTTCTGTTTCTCTACTGTATATTCGTAGTACATGTTTATGACGCCTTCTACTGTAACAATTTTCATGCGTAGGGGATATCGTAAGCACCTAAAGTTGGCATTCACAGCATTTTCATATCTGATCTTTAGATCTTGAAGTTTATCATGGAGTAGCAACATCTGCTGACAGGCTCTCTGAGTTCTATTCTCAGCCTCTTTTAGTTTGGCGCAAAGATGTGGAGAATTCATTTTCTTTCTTTTTATAGACTTAGTTTATCGATTGTTTATTGAATGATTTCTGAATACAGAATGATGTCTCAATAGTTTTACACCAGCTTTTTATTTACACACAGTGTGTGTCAAACGATGCTCATATTGATGTCAAGATGACACGTAGAAATCGTAAAGTCGTGAAGCGAAAATGACACTTAGTGTGTTTGCTTTTCTCCACCTAACGCCAATGTTTTAATTAATATCTTAATTGATTAATAATGATATCAGCCAAGCTCTAGAAACTAGTTGCCTGTCGTTTCATTTGCACCATTCAATGACAGTTAATCAGCTACTTGATTAGAATTGAAGACTTTCATGTAGACTTTAACAGAGACAAAGAGTGGATAAAAGTCAGAAAATTAATTTTTGTAAGTATTATAGAAAAAAATATTGATTTATTTCACTTAAATATCTATTTATTGTATTTAGCACATTTATTTACTTTACTTTACTTTACTTTACTTTACTTTACTTTACTTTACTTTACTTTACTTTACTTTACTTTACTTTACTTTACTTTACTTTACTTTACTTTACTTTACTTTACTTTACTTTACTTTACTTTACTTTACTTTACTTTACTTTACTTTACTTTACTTTGTTCTGAAGTATATTGTGGCGTTTGATACAGAAATAACATTGATGAGCTCGAAGCTGCTTGATATCGTGATAAGCTTGATTAATACAGAACTAATCATTTCTGATAGCGTGTTCTTTTTTGCAATGGAAACGAAAGGAGCAGTTTAAAAAGATTTCATAGTTTGGGAAATTATTTGAGTAGTGAACGTCCGAAATTGTTAAACACGTTTCTCGTCTTTTTCCTGAACATGTATCAAATATTTTCCACTGGACGTACTAAAAAACCTCCTTTTATTCTTCATTGGTAAAAAAAAAAAGATATTTATTGATTAACTTGAACTGTAGAAAAAATACTAACTCCTTTTAATCTTCATATGACAAAAAAACAAAGAAAAATTCTCTTTTTATTCTTTATAGGATAATAAAAAAACGAAATTAACTGTTGAACGTAATTTACAATGAGAAAAATACTAAGAAAACTTCTGAAACAAATGTGATTACATATAATGGAATACTTTGTTTTATTTGGATACGGTTTCCAAGTATATTTATTAAATTTATTATGAAATAGAATGCTTAGATGGTAATGTCAACAATTCAGACTCTTTTTGAAATAATTTTGTGGCTCTTAAAAGAGCCCTTTTTACAGACTGACGACTGGTAACTGGAACTCTTCACTGTTCCATGTGCTCTGCGTAATCTTCTTCGAAGGGTTCGTACTCTGCTTCTTCGCCAAATAGCTTGTATCTCATAGCTTCAACTTGCTTCTGTTTCTCTACTGTATATTCGTAGTACATGTTTATGACGCCTTCTACTGTAACAATTTTCATGCGTAGGGGATATCGTAAGCACCTAAAGTTGGCATTCACAGCATTTTCATATCTGATCTTTAGATCTTGAAGTTTATCATGGAGTAGCAACATCTGCTGACAGGCTCTCTGAGTTCTATTCTCAGCCTCTTTTAGTTTGGCGCAAAGATGTGGAGAATTCATTTTCTTTCTTTTTATAGACTTAGTTTATCGATTGTTTATTGAATGATTTCTGAATACAGAATGATGTCTCAATAGTTTTACACCAGCTTTTTATTTACACACAGTGTGTGTCAAACGATGCTCATATTGATGTCAAGATGACACGTAGAAATCGTAAAGTCGTGAAGCGAAAATGACACTTAGTGTGTTTGCTTTTCTCCACCTAACGCCAATGTTTTAATTAATATCTTAATTGATTAATAATGATATCAGCCAAGCTCTAGAAACTAGTTGCCTGTCGTTTCATTTGCACCATTCAATGACAGTTAATCAGCTACTTGATTAGAATTAAAGACTTTCATGTAGACTTTAACAGAGACAAAGAGTGGATAAAAGTCAGAAAATTAATTTTTGTAAGTATTATAGAAAAAAATATTGATTTATTTCACTTAAATATCTATTTATTGTATTTAGCACATTTATTTACTTTACTTTACTTTACTTTACTTTACTTTACTTTACTTTACTTTACTTACTTTACTTTACTTTACTTTACTTTACTTTACTTTACTTTACTTTACTTTACTTTACTTTACTTTACTTTACTTTACTTTACTTTACTTTACTTTACTTTACTTTACTTTACTTTACTTTACTTTACTTTACTTTACTTTACTTTACTTTACTTTACTTTACTTTACTTTACTTTACTTTACTTTACTTTGTTCTGAAGTATATTGTGGCGTTTGATACAGAAATAACATTGATGAGCTCGAAGCTGCTTGATATCGTGATAAGCTTGATTAATACAGAACTAATCATTTCTGATAGCGTGTTCTTTTTTGCAATGGAAACGAAAGGAGCAGTTTAAAAAGATTTCATAGTTTGGGAAATTATTTGAGTAGTGAACGTCTATAATTGTTAAACACGTTTCTCATCTTTTTCCTGAACATGTATCAAATATTTTCCACTGGACGTACTAAAAAAACCTCCTTTTATTCTTCATTGGTAAAAAAAAAAGATATTTATTGATTAACTTGAACTGTAGAAAAAATACTAACTCCTTTTAATCTTCATATGACAAAAAAACAAAGAAAAATTCTCTTTTTATTCTTTATAGGGTAATAAAAAAACGAAATTAACTGTTGAACTTAATTTACAATGAGAAAAATACTAAGAAAACTTCTGAAACAAATGTGATTACATATAATGGAATACTTTGTTTTATTTGGATACGGTTTCCAAGTATATTTATTAAATTTATTATGAAATAGAATGCTTAGATGGTAATGTCAACAATTCAGACTCTTTTTGAAATAATTTTGTGGCTCTTAAAAGAGCCCTTTTTACAGACTGACGACTGGTAACTGGAACTCTTCACTATTCCATGTGCTCTGCGTAATCTTCTTCGAAGGGTTCGTACTCTGCTTCTTCGCCAAATAACTTGTATCTCATAGCTTCAACTTGCTTCTGTTTCTCTACTGTATATTCGTAGTACATGTTTATGACGCCTTCTACTGTAACAATTTTCATGCGTAGGGGATATCGTAAGCACCTAAAGTTGGCATTCACAGCATTTTCATATCTGATCTTTAGATCTTGAAGTTTATCATGGAGTAGCAACATCTGCTGACAGGCTCTCTGAGTTCTATTCTCAGCCTCTTTTAGTTTGGCGCAAAGATGTGGAGAATTCATTTTCTTTCTTTTTATAGACTTAGTTTATCGATTGTTTATTGAATGATTTCTGAATACAGAATGATGTCTCAATAGTTTTACACCAGCTTTTTATTTACACACAGTGTGTGTCAAACGATGCTCATATTGATGTCAAGATGACACGTAGAAATCGTAAAGTCGTGAAGCGAAAATGACACTTAGTGTGTTTGCTTTTCTCCACCTAACGCCAATGTTTTAATTAATATCTTAATTGATTAATAATGATATCAGCCAAGCTCTAGAAACTAGTTGCCTGTCGTTTCATTTGCACATTTCAATGACAGTTAATCAGCTACTTGATTAGAATTAAAGACTTTCATGTAGACTTTAACAGAGACAAAGAGTGGATAAAAGTCAGAAAAAATTAATTTTTGTAAGTATTATAGAAAAAAATATTGATTTATTTCACTTAAATATCTATTTATTACTTTACTTTACTTTACTTTACTTTACTTTACTTTACTTTACTTTACTTTACTTTACTTTACTTTACTTTACTTTACTTTACTTTACTTTACTTTACTTTACTTTACTTTACTTTACTTTACTTTACTTTACTTTACTTTACTTTACTTTACTTTACTTTACTTTACTTTACTTTACTTTACTTTACTTTACTTTACTTTACTTTACTTTACTTTACTTTACTTTACTTTGTTCTGAAGTATATTGTGGCGTTTGATACAGAAATAACATTGATGAGCTCGAAGCTGCTTGATATCGTGATAAGCTTGATTAATACAGAACTAATCATTTCTGATAGCGTGTTCTTTTTTGCAATGGAAACGAAAGGAGCAGTTTAAAAAGATTTCATAGTTTGGGAAATTATTTGAGTAGTGAACGTCTATAATTGTTAAACACGTTTCTCATCTTTTTCCTGAACATGTATCAAATATTTTCCACTGGACGTACTAAAAAAACCTCCTTTTATTCTTCATTGGTAAAAAAAAAAAGATATTTATTGATTAACTTGAACTGTAGAAAAAATACTAACTCCTTTTAATCTTCATATGACAAAAAAACAAAGAAAAATTCTCTTTTTATTCTTTATAGGGTAATAAAAAAACGAAATTAACTGTTGAACGTAATTTACAATGAGAAAAATACTAAGAAAACTTCTGAAACAAATGTGATTACATATCATGGAATACTTTGTTTTATTTGGATACGGTTTCCAAGTATATTTATTAAATTTATTATGAAATAGAATGCTTAGATGGTAATGTCAACAATTCAGACTCTTTTTGAAATAATTTTGTGGCTCTTAAAAGAGCCCTTTTTACAGACTGACGACTGGTAACTGGAACTCTTCACTATTCCATGTGCTCTGCGTAATCTTCTTCGAAGGGTTCGTATTTATAGGGTAATAAAAAAACGAAATTAACTGTTGAACTTAATTTACAATGAGAAAAATACTAAGAAAACTTCTGAAACAAATGTGATTACATATAATGGAATACTTTGTTTTATTTGGATACGGTTTCCAAGTATATTTATTAAATTTATTATGAAATAGAATGCTTAGATGGTAATGTCAACAATTCAGACTCTTTTTGAAATAATTTTGTGGCTCTTAAAAGAGCCCTTTTTACAGACTGACGACTGGTAACTGGAACTCTTCACTATTCCATGTGCTCTGCGTAATCTTCTTCGAAGGGTTCGTACTCTGCTTCTTCGCCAAATAGCTTGTATCTCATAGCTTCAACTTGCTTCTGTTTCTCTACTGTATATTCGTAGTACATGTTTATGACGCCTTCTACTGTAACAATTTTCATGCGTAGGGGATATCGTAAGCACCTAAAGTTGGCATTCACAGCATTTTCATATCTGATCTTTAGATCTTGAAGTTTATGATGGAGTAGCAACATCTGCTGACAGGCTCTCTGAGTTCTATTCTCAGCCTCTTTTAGTTTGGCGCAAAGATGTGGAGAATTCATTTTCTTTCTTTTTATAGACTTAGTTTATCGATTGTTTATTGAATGATTTCTGAATACAGAATGATGTCTCAATAGTTTTACACCAGCTTTTTATTTACACACAGTGTGTGTCAAACGATGCTCATATTGATGTCAAGATGACACGTAGAAATCGTAAAGTCGTGAAGCGAAAATGACACTTAGTGTGTTTGCTTTTCTCCACCTAACGCCAATGTTTTAATTAATATCTTAATTGATTACTAGTAATAATGATATCAGCCAAGCTCTAGAAACTAGTTGCCTGTCGTTTCATTTGCACCATTCAATGACAGTTAATCAGCTACTTGATTAGAATTAAAGACTTTCATGTAGACTTTAACAGAGACAAAGAGTGGATAAAAGTCAGAAAATTTATTTTTGTAAGTATTATAGAAAAAATATTGATTTATTTCACTTAAATATCTATTTATTGTATTCAGCACATTTATTTACTTTACTTTACTTTACTTTACTTTACTTTACTTTACTTTACTTTACTTTACTTTACTTTACTTTACTTTACTTTACTTTACTTTACTTTACTTTACTTTACTTTACTTTACTTTACTTTACTTTACTTTACTTTACTTTACTTTGTTCTGAAGTATATTGTGGCGTTTGATACAGAAATAACATTGATGAGCTCGAAGCTGCTTGATATCGTGATAAGCTTGATTAATACAGAACTAATCATTTCTGATAGCGTGTTCTTTTTTGCAATGGAAACGAAAGGAGCAGTTTAAAAAGATTTCATAGTTTGGGAAATTATTTGAGTAGTGAACGTCTATAATTGTTAAACACGTTTCTCATCTTTTTCCTGAACATGTATCAAATATTTTCCACTGGACGTACTAAAAAAACCTCCTTTTATTCTTCATTGGTAAAAAAAAAAGATATTTATTGATTAACTTGAACTGTAGAAAAAATACTAACTCCTTTTAATCTTCATATGACAAAAAAACAAAGAAAAATTCTCTTTTTATTCTTTATAGGGTAATAAAAAAACGAAATTAACTGTTGAACGTAATTTACAATGAGAAAAATACTAAGAAAACTTCTGAAACAAATGTGATTACATATCATGGAATACTTTGTTTTATTTGGATACGGTTTCCAAGTATATTTATTAAATTTATTATGAAATAGAATGCTTAGATGGTAATGTCAACAATTCAGACTCTTTTTGAAATAATTTTGTGGCTCTTAAAAGAGCCCTTTTTACAGACTGACGACTGGTAACTGGAACTCTTCACTATTCCATGTGCTCTGCGTAATCTTCTTCGAAGGGTTCGTATTTATAGGGTAATAAAAAAACGAAATTAACTGTTGAACTTAATTTACAATGAGAAAAATACTAAGAAAACTTCTGAAACAAATGTGATTACATATAATGGAATACTTTGTTTTATTTGGATACGGTTTCCAAGTATATTTATTAAATTTATTATGAAATAGAATGCTTAGATGGTAATGTCAACAATTCAGACTCTTTTTGAAATAATTTTGTGGCTCTTAAAAGAGCCCTTTTTACAGACTGACGACTGGTAACTGGAACTCTTCACTATTCCATGTGCTCTGCGTAATCTTCTTCGAAGGGTTCGTACTCTGCTTCTTCGCCAAATAGCTTGTATCTCATAGCTTCAACTTGCTTCTGTTTCTCTACTGTATATTCGTAGTACATGTTTATGACGCCTTCTACTGTAACAATTTCATGCGTAGGGGATATCGTAAGCACCTAAAGTTGGCATTCACAGCATTTTCATATCTGATCTTTAGATCTTGAAGTTTATGATGGAGTAGCAACATCTGCTGACAGGCTCTCTGAGTTCTATTCTCAGCCTCTTTTAGTTTGGCGCAAAGATGTGGAGAATTCATTTTCTTTCTTTTTATAGACTTAGTTTATCGATTGTTTATTGAATGATTTCTGAATACAGAATGATGTCTCAATAGTTTTACACCAGCTTTTTATTTACACACAGTGTGTGTCAAACGATGCTCATATTGATGTCAAGATGACACGTAGAAATCGTAAAGTCGTGAAGCGAAAATGACACTTAGTGTGTTTGCTTTTCTCCACCTAACGCCAATGTTTTAATTAATATCTTAATTGATTAATAATGATATCAGCCAAGCTCTAGAAACTAGTTGCCTGTCGTTTCATTTGCACCATTCAATGACAGTTAATCAGCTACTTGATTAGAATTAAAGACTTTCATGTAGACTTTAACAGAGACAAAGAGTGGATAAAAGTCAGAAAAAATTAATTTTTGTAAGTATTATAGAAAAAAATATTGATTTATTTCACTTAAATATCTATTTATTGTATTCAGCACATTTATTTACTTTACTTTACTTTACTTTACTTTACTTTACTTTACTTTACTTTACTTTACTTTACTTTACTTTACTTTACTTTACTTTACTTTACTTTACTTTAATTTACTTTACTTTACTTTACTTTACTTTACATTGATGAGCTCGAAGCTGCTTGATATCGTGATAAGCTTGATTAATACAAAACTAATCATTTCTGATAGCGTGTTCTTTTTTGCAATGGAAACGAAAGGAGCAGTTTAAAAAGATTTCATAGTTTGGGAAATTATTTGAGTAGTGAACGTCCATAATTGTTAAACACGTTTCTCATCTTTTTTCTGAACATGTATCAAATATTTTCCACTGGACGTACTAAAAAAACCTCCTTTTATTCTTCATTGGTAAAAAAAAAGATATTTATTGATTAACTTGAACTGTAGAAAAAATACTAACTCCTTTTAATCTTCATATGACAAAAAAACAAAGAAAAATTCTCTTTTTATTCTTTATAGGATAATAAAAAAACGAAATTAACTGTTGAACGTAATTTACAATGAGAAAAATACTAAGAAAACTTCTGAAACAAATGTGATTACATATAATGGAATACTTTGTTTTATTTGGATACGGTTTCCAAGTATATTTATTAAATTTATTATGAAATAGAATGCTTAGATGGTAATGTCAACAATTCAGACTCTTTTTGAAATAATTTTGTGGCTCTTAAAAGAGCCCTTTTTACAGACTGACGACTGGTAACTGGAACTCTTCACTATTCCATGTGCTCTGCGTAATCTTCTTCGAAGGGTTCGTACTCTGCTTCTTCGCCAAATAGCTTGTATCTCATAGCTTCAACTTGCTTCTGTTTCTCTACTGTATATTCGTAGTACATGTTTATGACGCCTTCTACTGTAACAATTTTCATGCGTAGGGGATATCGTAAGCACCTAAAGTTGGCATTCACAGCATTTTCATATCTGATCTTTAGATCTTGAAGTTTATCATGGAGTAGCAACATCTGCTGACAGGCTCTCTGAGTTCTATTCTCAGCCTCTTTTAGTTTGGCGCAAAGATGTGGAGAATTCATTTTCTTTCTTTTTATAGACTTAGTTTATCGATTGTTTATTGAATGATTTCTGAATACAGAATGATGTCTCAATAGTTTTACACCAGCTTTTTATTTACACACAGTGTGTGTCAAACGATGCTCATATTGATGTCAAGATGACACGTAGAAATCGTAAAGTCGTGAAGCGAAAATGACACTTAGTGTGTTTGCTTTTCTCCACCTAGCGCCAATGTTTTAATTAATATCTTAATTGATTAATAATGATATCAGCCAAGCTCTAGAAACTAGTTGCCTGTCGTTTCATTTGCACCATTCAATGACAGTTAATCAGCTACTTGATTAGAATTAAAGACTTTCATGAAGACTTTAACAGAGACAAAGAGTGGATAAAAGTCAGAAAATTAATTTTTGTAAGTATTATAGAAAAAAATATTGATTTATTTCACTTAAATATCTATTTATTGTATTCAGCACATTTATTTACTTTACTTTACTTTACTTTACTTTGTTCTGAAGTATATTGTGGCGTTTGATACAGAAATAACATTGATGAGCTCGAAGCTGCTTGATATCGTAATAAGCTTGATTAATACAGAACTAATCATTTCTGATACTTTGTTCTGAAGTATATTGTGGCGTTTGATACAGAAATAACATTGATGAGCTCGAAGCTGCTTGATATCGTGATAAGCTTGATTAATACAGAACTAATCATTTCTGATAGCGTGTTCTTTTTTGCAATGGAAACGAAAGGAGCAGTTTAAAAAGATTTCATAGTTTGGGAAATTATTTGAGCAGTGAACGTCCATAATTGTTAAACACGTTTCTCATCTTTTTCCTGAACATGTATCAAATATTTTCCACTGGACGTACTAAAAAAACCTCCTTTTATTCTTCATTGGTAAAAAAAAAAGATATTTATTGATTAACTTGAACTGTAGAAAAAATACTAACTCCTTTTAATCTTCATATGACAAAAAAACAAAGAAAAATTCTCTTTTTATTCTTTATAGGATAATAAAAAAACGAAATTAACTGTTGAACGTAATTTACAATGAGAAAAATACTAAGAAAACTTCTGAAACAAATGTGATTACATATAATGGAATACTTTGTTTTATTTGGATACGGTTTCCAAGTATATTTATTAAATTTATTATGAAATAGAATGCTTAGATGGTAATGTCAACAATTCAGACTCTTTTTGAAATAATTTTGTGGCTCTTAAAAGAGCCCTTTTTACAGACTGACGACTGGTAACTGGAACTCTTCACTATTCCATGTGCTCTGCGTAATCTTCTTCGAAGGGTTCGTACTCTGCTTCTTCGCCAAATAGCTTGTATCTCATAGCTTCAACTTGCTTCTGTTTCTCTACTGTATATTCGTAGTACATGTTTATGACGCCTTCTACTGTAACAATTTTCATGCGTAGGGGATATCGTAAGCACCTAAAGTTGGCATTCACAGCATTTTCATATCTGATCTTTAGATCTTGAAGTTTATCATGGAGTAGCAACATCTGCTGACAGGCTCTCTGAGTTCTATTCTCAGCCTCTTTTAGTTTGGAACAAAAATGTGGAGAATTCATTTTCTTTCTTTTTATAGACTTAGTTTATCGATTGTTTATTGAATGATTTCTGAATACAGAATGATGTCTCAATAGTTTTACACCAGCTTTTCATTTACACACAGTGTGTGTCAAACGATGCTCATATTGATGTCAAGATGACACGTAGAAATCGTAAAGTCGTGAAGCGAAAATGACACTTAGTGTGTTTGCTTTTCTCCACCTAGCGCCAATGTTTTAATTAATATCTTAATTGATTAATAATGATATCAGCCAAGCTCTAGAAACTAGTTGCCTGTCGTTTCATTTGCACCATTCAATGACAGTTAATCAGCTACTTGATTAGAATTAAAGACTTTCATGTAGACTTTAACAGAGACAAAGAGTGGATAAAAGTCAGAAAATTAATTTTTGTAAGTATTATAGAAAAAAATATTGATTTATTTCACTTAAATATCTATTTATTGTATTCAGCACATTTATTTACTTTACTTTACTTTGTTCTGAAGTATATTGTGGCGTTTGATACAGAAATAACATTGATGAGCTCGAAGCTGCTTGATATCGTAATAAGCTTGATTAATACAGAACTAATCATTTCTGATACTTTGTTCTGAAGTATATTGTGGCGTTTGATACAGAAATAACATTGATGAGCTCGAAGCTGCTTGATATCGTGATAAGCTTGATTAATACAGAACTAATCATTTCTGATAGCGTGTTCTTTTTTGCAATGGAAACGAAAGGAGCAGTTTAAAAAGATTTCATAGTTTGGGAAATTATTTGAGTAGTGAACGTCCGAAATTGTTAAATACGTTTCTCATCTTTTTCCTGAACATGTATCAAATATTTTCCACTGGACGTACTAAAAAAACCTCCTTTTATTCTTCATTGGTAAAAAAAAAGATATTTATTGATTAACTTGAACTGTAGAAAAAATACTAACTCCTTTTAATCTTCATATGACAAAAAAACAAAGAAAAATTCTCTTTTTATTCTTTATAGGATAATAAAAAAACGAAATTAACTGTTGAACGTAATTTACAATGAGAAAAATACTAAGAAAACTTCTGAAACAAATGTGATTACATATAATGGAATACTTTGTTTTATTTGGATACGGTTTCCAAGTATATTTATTAAATTTATTATGAAATAGAATGCTTAGATGGTAATGTCAACAATTCAGACTCTTTTTGAAATAATTTTGTGGCTCTTAAAAGAGCCCTTTTTACAGACTGACGACTGGTAACTGGAACTCTTCACTGTTCCATGTGCTCTGCGTAATCTTCTTCGAAGGGTTCGTACTCTGCTTCTTCGCCAAATAGCTTGTATCTCATAGTTTCAACTTGCTTCTGTTTCTCTACTGTATATTCGTAGTACATGTTTATGACGCCTTCTACTGTAACAGTTTTCATGCGTAGGGGATATCGTAAGCACCTAAAGTTGGCATTCACAGCATTTTCATATCTGATCTTTAGATCTTGAAGTTTATCATGGAGTAGCAACATCTGCTGACAGGCTCTCTGAGTTCTATTCTCAGCCTCTTTTAGTTTGGCGCAAAGATGTGGAGAATTCATTTTCTTTCTTTTTATAGACTCAGTTTATCGATTGTTTATTGAATGATTTCTGAATACAGAATGATGTCTCAATAGTTTTACACCAGCTTTTTATTTACACACAGTGTGTGTCAAACGATGCTCATATTGATGTCAAGATGACACGTAGAAATCGTAAAGTCGTGAAGCGAAAATGACACTTAGTGTGTTTGCTTTTCTCCACCTAACGCCAATGTTTTAATTAATATCTTAATTGATTAATAATGATATCACCCTAGCTCTAGAAACTAGTTTCCTGTCGTTTCATTTGCACCATTCAATGACAGTTAATCATCTACTTGATTAGAATTAAAGACTTTAAAGTAGACTTTAACAGAGACAAAGAGCGGATAAAAGTCAGAAAATTAATTTTTGTAAGTATTATAGAAAAAAATATTGATTTATTTCACTTAAATATCTATTTATTCTATTCAACACATTTATTTACTTTACTTTACTTTACTTTACTTTACTTTACTTTACTTTACTTTACTTTACTTTACTTTACTTTACTTTACTTTACTTTACTTTACTTTACTTTACTTTTACTTTTACTTTATTAACTTTACTTTACTTTACTTTACTTTACTTTACTTTTCTTTACTTTACTTTACTTTACTTTACTTTACTTTACTTCAATTTGTTCTGAAGTATATTGTGGCGTTTGATACAGAAATAACATTGATGAGCTCGATGCTGCTTGATATCGTGACAAGCTTGATTAATCCAGAACTAATCATTTCTGATAGCGTGTTCTTTTTTGCAATGGAAACGAAAGGAACAGTTCAAAAAGATTTCATAGTTTGGGAAATTATTTGAGTAGTGAACGTCCGAAATTGTTAAACACGTTTCTCATCTTTTTCCTGAACATGTATCAAATATTTTCCACTGGACGTACTAAAAAGCCTCCTTTTATTCTTCATAGGTAAAAAAAAAGAAGATATTTATTGATTAACTTGAACTGTAGAAAAAATACTAACTCCTTTTAATCTTCATATGACAAAAAAAAAAACACAAAGAAAAATTCTCTTTTGATTCTTTATAGGATAATAAAAAAACCGTAATTTACAATGAGAAAAATACTAAGAAAACTTCTGAAACGAATGTGATTACATATAATGGAATACTTTGTTTTATTTGGATACGGTTTCCAAGTATATTTATAAAATTTATTATGAAATAGAATGCTTAGATGGTAATGTCAACAATTCAGACTCTTTTTGAAATAATTGTGTGGCTCTTAAAAGAGCCCTTTTTACAGACTGACGACTGGTAACTGGAACTCTTCACTGTTCCATGTGCTCTGCGTAATCTTCTTCGAAGGGTTCGTACTCTGCTTCTTCGCCAAATAGCTTGTATCTCATAGCTTCAACTTGCTTCTGTTTCTCTACTGTGTATTCGTAGTACATGTTTATGACGCCTTCTACTGTAACAATTTTCATGCGAAGGGGATATCGTAAGCACCTAAAGTTGGCATTCACAGCATTTTCATATCTGATCTTTAGGTCTTGAAGTTTATCATGGAGTAGCAACATCTGCTGACAGGCTCTCTGAGTTCTATTCTCAGCCTCTTTTAGTTTGGCGCAAAGATGTGGAGAATTCATTTTCTTTCTTTTTATAGACTTAGTTTATCGATTGTTTATTGAATGATTTCTGAATACAGAATGATGTCTCAATAGGTTTACACCAGCTTTTTATTTACACACAGTGTGTGTCAAACGATGCTCATATCGATGTCAAGATGACACGTTGAAATCGTAAAGTCGTGAAGCGAAAATGACACTTAGTGTGTTTGTTTTTCTCCACTAAACGCCAATGTTTTAATTAATATCTTAATTGATTGATAATGATATCACCCAAGCTCTAGAAACTAGTTGACTGTCGTTTGTTTCATTTGTACCGTTCAATGACAGTCAATTAGCTACTTGATTAGAATTAAAGACTTTCATATAGACTTTAACAGAGACAATGAGCGGATAAATGTAAGAAAACTAATTTTTGTAAGTTTTGCAGACACATTTATTTATTTATTTATTTCCCTTAAATATCTATTTATTCTACTCAGTACATTTACTTTACTTTACTTTACTTTACTTTACTTTTACTTTACTTTACTTTACTTTAAGTTGATCGTGATATATTGTTGATCGTGATATATTATTGCATTTGATATGCAAAAAAGCTTGATGAGCTCGATGCTGCTTGATATCGTGATAAGCTTGATTAACCCAGAACTAATTATTTCAGAAAGCGTGTTCTTTTTTGCGATAGAAACGAAAGCATCAGTTAACAAGATTTACATCAAATATTTGCCACTGGACGTAATTAAAAACTTTCTTTTATTCTTCGTAGGTAAAAAAATAGATATTTATTGATTAACTTGAATTGTAGAAAACATTTCTTAAAAAATCTGCTTTTATTCTTCATATGACAAAAAAAAACAATGAAAAATTCTCTTTTTATTCTTTATTGGAAAAAAAAAACGAAATTAACTGCTGATCTTGATTTACAATGAGAAAAAAACAAAGAAAACCTCTGAAAGGCATGTGATAATATACAACTGAATACTTTGTTTTATTTGGATACGGTTTGTTAGTGTGTTTATGAAAATTTATTATGAAATAGAACGCTTAGATAATAATTTCAACAATTCAGACTCTTTTTGAAATAGTTTTGTGGCTCTTAAAAGAGCCCTTTTTACAGACTGACGACTGGTAACTGGAACTCTTCACTGTTCCATGTGCTCTGCGTAATCTTCTTCGAAGGGTTCGTATTCTGCTTCTTCGCCAAATAGCTTGTATCTCATAGCTTCAACTTGCTTCTGTTTCTCTACTGTGTATTCGTAGTACATGTTTATAACGCCTTCTACTGTAACAATTTTCATGCGTAGGGGATATCGTAAGCACCTAAAGTTGGCATTCACAGCATTTTCATATCTGATCTTTAGGTCTTGAAGTTTATCATGGAGTAGAAACATCTGCTGACAGGCTCTCTGTGTTCTATTCTCAGCCTCTTTTAGTTTGGCGCAAAGATGTGGAGAATTCATTTTCTTTCTTTTTATAGACTTAGTTTATCGATTGTTTATTGAATGATTTCTGAATACAGAATGATGTCTCAATAGTTTTACAGCAGCTTTTTATTTACACACAGTGTGTGTCAAACGATGCTCATATTGATGTCAAGATGACACGTAGAAATCGTAAAGTCGTGAAGCGAAAATGACACTTAGTGTGTTTGTATTTTCTCCACTTAACGCCAATGTTTTAATTAATATCTTAATTGATTAATTATGATATCACCCAAGCTCTAGAAACTAGTTGACTGTCGATTGTTTCATTTGTACCGTTCAATGACAGTTAATTAGCTACTTAATATGACAAAAAAAAAAAATCATGGTTCATTGATCAATTGTGTTTTTTTCGGTCTGTTCAATTATTATAAGCAATTATAGGTCAGCTATATTTGGTGTACGGAATAATTGTAAGGCGTACATGTCTGTCTGACAGGTTTATCTGACCTTGTCCTCATTGTCACGGATCTTTAAAATTATTAAGTTTATGTGTTACTTGTAGTCAAACCTTTATCTTTAAGACTTTCAACATAAAATCAATGGTCAGTAAAGCAGACGAGATATTTCAGCGTGTGCACTCTTGTTCTCTGAAAGAAGCCAGTCTGAACCAGTCCTTTCTTGAAAAAAGAATAGAATGTCACCTTCTAAATTTCGTATTTCTCTGTGGTCAGATGAAAGACATGTAGCTAGAAGTAATTCATTTTCAAATTATCAATAAACGGCAAGAAATAAAGTCTTTAAAAAAACCTAATTAAATTTTATAAGAATAAGTGTGGGAAATATGTCAGTGAGACAGCACCCAATAACACAGAAATGGTTTTCAGCTATAATAGACAAGTGTCTATACAATATATCAAACTACATATCCCCTGAGTATAGAAAAGGGAATAGAGTTTACTTAACAGGTATCATACATTAGCAAATTTCCTATGGGACAAAAATTATTTTAAAGATACAATCATTTCTCTGACAAGGATCCAACCTTGTAACAGGCACATGATCATATGGCGGAGTTAAACTAGTTTATTGAGCACTCAGCATCAAGAGTCAGTAGCTACATAACTCAAGGGGGATATAGGTTTTGTATTTGTTTAGAAGGGTTCATGAGATGACATAAGAGTGATGCATGCTCTTGGAATTTCTCGTTAGAAATCTTTTATCTTTTCTTCTACTGCAAATTATTTTAAGAATGGTTGAAAAAAAAATAAACGGACATAAATATAAAAATAATAAGATGTGATATGATTGACCTTGAGACAATTCTCCCCTAGAGACCAAATGACATTGAAGATAACAACTACAGGGTACTGTACGTCCTTCAACGATGAGCAAAACCCATACTGCATAGTAAGCTATAAAAGGCAATTCAAATTAGAAAACTAACGGCTTGATTTATATACAAAACAATAAACGAAAACCAAATATGAAGTATGCTTTCTAAACTATCAGAACTCATGAATTGAATTCATGGAAGGGTATTAAAGATACTTGGTTTATTGTTGCCCACCAACTGAGGCAGTGATGTAAATAAGGTTGGAATTTCTGTCTGTAAGATCAAGGTCACAACTTTACATCCTAATATTCAAATATACAGTCATGTCCGACTCAGACCTTTGAATGATTTGAAGTATATTAATGCTTGTTTGTTATTGTTATAATCTCACCTGGCTCACAAGGTCATGAGAGGTATTGTCATCACTCGGCGCCAGTCGTCGTCCGTCGTCATTTTAAACTTTTTCAAAAATCTTCTCTGAAACAACAGAACCAATTTCAACCAAACTTATGGTGAATGATCCTAATGGTATTTTGTATAAATTTGTGTTTTTATTCCGTTCAGTCAACAAACATGGCCACCATGGCAAAAAACATAACACAGTGGTAAAATTCTGTTTATGGCTTATATCTCAAAAACTAAAACAGTAGGAAGAAAACTGACTGAGTAAATTGATCAGCAGGTCAAGATCTATCTGAGAGGAAATTTTCAGATCAATCGGACAACCAAATTTGGAGTTATTGCCCCTGAAATAATAATTTTTATGAAATTTCTCAGTTTTTGGTTGTTTTTAAAACTGTTATAGATAAAAAGAAATTTTAAACATCAAAAATGTTCAGCAAAGTAAGATCTACCAATAAGTCCAAGAAAGGCTTTCGTCAGTTAATCCCTTATAGGAGTTATTGCCCTTGAAAAATATTTTTTACAAATTTTATTGTTTCTCACAAAAACTATGATATATAGGGAGAAACTTCAAACAGCAAAAATGTTGAGCAAAGTAAAAGCTACATATAAGTATACAAAACCAATATCATCAATTGATCCCCCTATAGGATTTAAAAGATATTTTTTTCCATTTTTTGTTTTTGTTTTTCGAAGAAAGATAGATAGACAGAACCTTTTAAAGGTATGTTTAAACACGCAGTCACATATATTTAACAGCAAATAATCATTGATGCAAGATCTGCACACAAAAAATACACATGAGCTATTCAGGCTCTTAGGAGCCTCTTATTATTGTTATTATTGTTCAGGGGATGTTAATAAGGTTGTAAATCATGGTAAAAAAACTTAGTTGAACCTTACATTCCCATATTTGAAGAATAGTGATGTGTTTAGCATTGACTTTGAGAAAATAGTAGGCAAGGTTGAAGACCTAGTGTATGACCCAAAGGGAAAAACTTTATTACAAAAAAACTTTATCTTTTGATCAAACTATGTTGTTTGAAAGAAACTTACTCTCAGTAACAATAGAATATGAGATAATGGTATCGGATAGATGTTGACAAGTAGACTTAACAATAAATACTTGACATGTGTATCCAGTATCAGTAGTACTTGTTTTGTTATTACATGCTGACTTGCTATAAATCTTTAACAGTGAAAAACACATACCGTAACTTCAAAGACAATATGCTTTCTTTAATACTTTGAATACAAAGAGTAATGAGTATCATTTCAAGAGCTTTGCTCACAGTACTCTATTTAACAGAAAGTGATTATCAAGTTGTGCCACTTTGTACAAACATCTACAGTGTATGGATAAGTATTCCTTATAATTATACCAACAATGTTATGCTATGTACTACATATGATAACACATTTGGTTTTAAGTGTTTAAGGCATTTATAGTTAGATATTTATAAACGTGTTGTAGCAAAAAGCAGAATTGTTTGAAGTATATTTGGTGACAATTTTGTTGTCAGCTGTGTTTGTTTTCTACTAACATAAACACCAATACTGCTTCTATTACTGCCAAGTTGATTGAAATTTGACAAGAAATGACCCTGTGATAATTTTGTTGAAAAATATGATTGTATATGAAATATATATATATATGATATATCAATTGCAAGTGACAAATCTATACTACTAAAATAACGAGGTCCAATTTGTAAGTCGGCATGACGTAAAAACGTCGAATCAAAGAATCCAACTTTATATATAACTAGGATAGGGCAATGGGGTTGATTAAAAATTACACCATTCCAGGCCCTTTTGTTTTCCGAATAATTAATATTAACAATAATTAACAAGTTCCGGGTCGAATCCGATACCGATACCAATAGTATATGTCACATGTAGTTTCCAGTTGTATGTATGTTCTGTATCTTCCTCCTCTAATAGGAGCACAACCATGGGTTATGGTGTAAAGGAGGACATTTAACACCTTATATAGGTACAGATTTACCGTGAGCATTTGCCTACCCGGTTTCCCAGCCTGGCCGTGATGGGTCTTACTGCCAGAAAGTTCACCTTCCCCAAAAATAATAAGTACAATTATGCATTAAAACATACCGAACATGCACTCATCTGATTCGCTCATTCTCAAAATATATAAAATGCAAAATATAAAAACAAGTGTATACAAAATAATAGATAAGGTTGTAGTAAGAAAACCAGGACGGGTTCAAAAAGAAAAAATTTGAAAGCAGAGAAAACTGTGCACCTTATGATCAGCATTACTTTATCAGATGACAATACGAATACTAAAAATCTAGTCTAAAAAGGGGCGTACGTACTTTAATTCAGTCACGGACCCGCGATGTCGCGGGTGTGTTCTAGTTCTTGTATATATTAATGCACTATAATTTTCATCAATATTTTATAAAGTTCTTTGATGATGCTCAGATCATGGAATAGAGTTATTGGTTAATGTCAAAAGTTGTCTATTAACAATCTATTCTTTTTCCAATTACCATGGCTCCTAGATAAAAAAAATGTCGAAATAAATATACTTGCAGACTTTCTGATTTTTATTGATAACTATGATCAAAAATTTTACATTGTGATAGTATAATATCTACAGCAAAGAGAGTAAAAACAATGCTGTAGACCATAGTATTGGGCTGAAGTAGGAAAAGCATATTCTTAAAGAATTCGATAAAAACAGAGATCTTGTAACCACCTGTTTCTTAGCCCTGACACATGCTGAATGAATACCAGTTCAGTGTAGCTATACGGTAACATGGTTTCCCAGCCTTTCCCTGATGTATTCAGGGATTAGTGGGAATCTTTGCTTCTGTATAGATACACTGTACTAGCATTTATTCAGTATGTAATAGGTATACACCGAGGGATAGGTGTGTCTGGATAAGAAACCCCGACGGACGGAGGCCGGAGGGGTTTCTTATCCAGACACACCGTATCCCGAGGTGTATAACTAACTTACACCCAATGCTAAACCCTATATTTGTTAACATTGATTATTAAATGAAAAAGAACGGATAGCATATTTATTGACAAAATCAAACCATGATTTATAAGAAAAACATTTATTTTTACATGAAACCCTATTAATAACCTTACTTTGGCTATGTTCGTTCAAACTTTGACAAGTGAGTAGATTTTACAAATGCCAAAGTTGCTGTTTTGCATATTCCCGTTAAATCCTGGTGCTAATATGGATCAGCAGTTCAAGGTTGACCGTTTCGTGCATTCTTATTACAAAAAAAAATACATCATGGTCCTTGTATGCAGTTGTCAATATTTGACGGGTATAAGACGGACGACATTTTGAGTCAAGCGTTGGATTTGGTAGAAGAGACTAAAGATAAAGGCAATATTATAACCCAAAGTACTTACCTGTATCAGTTTAATGAAGGTAATCATAAATGTATTTTTTATGTTACGGCTTTATAAAAAAAGGGCCCCCTCTTCTCGAGAATAAACAGACATTCATGAGGGATAGGTGTGTCTGGATTAAAAACCCGACGACCGGACACGCTCAACATACAAAAATACAGATTGAATATTTAGGAATTCCCTTTTTTGGGGCAATCCAGGGGCGGGTCCGGGATTTAGAATCCTCGATTTTTTTTAAAGATCAATGCTTTAGAATAGAGACATATGACTTTGATAAAAAAAAAATTACCTTCAAGCAAAGGAGTATTTAGGGAGCAACCATTTTAACTTCAAAAGGGGGGGTTTGTGTTTGGGTTATGGCTTTTTGAAGAAAAAAATTCTCGCAAATTGCGAACAATTTTACTTAGTTTTTCAACGCTATCAATCAAATTATTTTTCCCTTAAAGGATTTTTTTTATTCAAAATAGATGCTTAATATTTTTTTCGCTATTGGAATTTCCTAAAATATGATTTTTAATATCTTGAAACAACTTGTAGTGAACACTATTAGTAATTTCTTATGTTCATGCTATTTAAAAAATAATCAATTTCTGTTGTAATGAATAACAATGGACTTTGTTTTCGGGATGTAGAAGCAGGGGTTTCCAGAAACCCCGCTCGTCACACCCTGTGGTCAAAATCCATTGTTATTCGTAACAATAGATCTATTCGATTTACACTTGTTTGAGAAATAGAAACTATGAAGTATAACAATAGAAGTGGGGTGTATGGATCAGGTATGACACATCAATCCCTCTTTCTCTACTTTCTCGAGGAGTAAGAGTTATTACACTGTGTCTAAACTACCCCGGCAAAAAATGTTTGGACTCGATGGTATCTAATATCCAGCACGGTGACGGAACATCAATAGACAGAGAAAAAATAGTTTTCTGTTTATTTATTTGATATTTTTATGATATCGAAGAATATTTATACATATATAACTATTTTCTATTGTGAGATGTAATATTTTCTACAACCGTTCTAGATTAACGGAGAAATAAGTAAAAATGCACGTCAAAATGACGAATTGAGTGAACCTTGCCTCGAATTTGTTTAATTTCTCCTTAAATTGATCACATGGTACGGAAAGAAAGGTACGGAAAGAAAGATATTGACATGGAGATTGCAAAACTAGTCACTTTGAGCACCTCAATCCTTGTATTTCTGCGTATGGAACGAAAGAAATAGGTTATGTCAAAATGGAAGCACCCGGTTTTGTCAATGTTGTTTACTACACAATGACCCGGTTTTGTCTATGTATAGAACCCGGTTTTGTTTATTTTATGAAAAACAACGTTAACACTGCAGGTACCCTGAAAGAAAAAAATAAATTTACAAATGGCTGATCATATGGGTTTTCAAACCAGATACCTCAAAAAAGCGTGTGGCCAAGTTTAATTAAATTGTTAAAGAGGAGAACATTTTTGTAAGTTGATTGGCAAAAACGCAAAGAAATGGTAAAAATCATAATTAAAGGTCAATAATTCTTACAAGGATATCGACCAAGTCGACTTATTCGTATATACTATCTTGCTGATCATTTTTGCTATATAACTTTTATTTTATATATTTCAAGATAATAGACAGAAATGGGAAAAAAGGAGACATTTGTCATTCAAGGACATTAACTTCTATAAGAATTCGTGTGAGAGTTGTGACGTGTATGGACAAAAGGTAGAGCTCAACATTATGAACATATCTGCCCCTGTTAAATTTTCTCTATCTATAGCTGTTTTCAAATAATAGACAAAACTTGCATCCCCCTATTTTCTATTTCAAGCTATGTCGGCCATCTTTGTTGACAAGCGGGGGTAATCAAAAACTTTTTAAACTATAGATACCCCAATGATGATGAAAAACAGTTAAACATAAGTTCGTTAGACCTTTTAAAACCGACATAAGATTGTGGATAAGGTTTGTTAAATGTATTGTAGCCTAGTAATTTCAGAGGAGAAGATTATGTAAAAAATTAACGGAAGACGACGGACGACGGGGGCAAAGTGATGAAAAAAGCTCACTTTTCCCTTGAGGTCAGGTGAGCTAAAACCAACCAAGAATTCCAAACAAGATTGCACCGTTCTTGAATTATAAAAAGTCTAACATTTCATAATTAAGGCTTACACGAACGAGATAAACTAATCAGACATGGCAAAACAACTTCAATTGCGTTTTTTTTAACAAAAATAAATACTACGTATTATTTATACAGGCGTGACTGTACGCACTGACATGTCGCGACTGCTGGAATGATCGTGATCGAAATTATTTTGAAGGTCTGTAAGATAAATAATTTAATAAAAGTATCTCATAAAATTAACATTGTTCATGGAACCATAAAAAAAGTAAAGGTCTGATGAAACCTGCCAGACGGACATGAACACATTACAATCATTAAAACCTACCCCCCAAAAAAAACTTTACATTTACCAATTAATCAAGAAAATAAGTTCAAGGTTACTTAAATAGTTGGCACTGGCTACGGTTACATGGAAATGTAACAATAATATAAAAATTATTGTTACATTGGAGACTAATTGCCGGAATGCAGGGTTGGGTAAGGAACCGATTAATTACGAATGTAACAATAATATTTGGGTCTACGGTTACATTGCGTTATTGTTACATTAACGCACTGCAATGTACGATTGGAATATTATATAAATAAGTATTAAAATAAAACTTGAAAACTTTTATTTGATATTTACAATATTGCATACAATATTTTGATTTTTTATTTACAATGATAGTTTCTACAAATCCAGTATGTTGTTTTTGGAGCATGTTTTAGTCCGACGCATTTTCGGTGAAACCACTCTAAGCAGCCATCACAAACCAGTGATACGGCAATGTGCACGCTCTATATTGCATACCGTACAATTCCATTCTGCATTTTCCCTTTATGAAGTTTAAGAAACTTTCAATGTCTGAATGCCATGCTTCAGGTGAAAAAATATTTTGTTACTCTTGCGATGTTTATATTTTCGTCCAATATTTTTTTTGGAAGCATGTTAGGTTGTTTAAATACAAGTCAATTGTGAAAGCAATTAATGTTGACATATGCCGACAGATTGAAATTGGTGGAAACAGTGTTTTCATTTTCAGAGTCCAGATTTTTTTGTGATCTTATCAGTCGTGACAGTACATGCTTTATTGAACAGTTCATTAAGTATTCATCAATAGTGATATTGAACTAAACTGTAGTAGTCATGATTTTTAACAACACCAAAACAATCAATACTTATTCGCTGAATAATATTATTATTATTAATATTATATAGTACATATCGAAGAATTAAGCAACATAACTATAGAAGGTTTAAGTTTAATAAATCTATTATACATTGCAGTATTTAATGTAACAATAACGTAATGTAACCGTAGACCCAAATATTATTGTTACATTCGTAATTAATCGGTTCCTTACCCAACCCTGCATCCCGGCAATTAGTCTCCAATGTAACAATAATTTGTATATTATTGTTACATTTCCATGTAACCGTAGCCAGTGCCTAAATAGTTATGTGCGCCATACGAGCAAATATAGTTGATCTATTACTTATGGTATTAGAGATACGGACTTGAACACGAAACGTTAACCTTGATCATATATATCAACCATTATCAGCTATTCATTTTGTTAGGAAATCGCTGAACCATGAAAATGAGGTCAAGGGCAATGGACATATGACAGATAGAAACATCGTGACATAAAAGATCTATGTGCGAGGTATGTTGCAGTCAGGCCTTCTAACTTCTGACATATGAAGGCCGTACCTTGACCTATAATGGTTTACTTTTATAAATTGTAACTTGGATGGAGAGTTGTCTCATTGGCACTCATACCACATCTTCCTATATCTATATATGAAGCTTCATACAAATAGTTCAAGCCGCCACGAATTTGCATCCCTTGGTCTCGCATTCCGACAATTCCAAAATATCAATGTGAATTTTTAGAATAAACATGATAATCCTACTTACATACATCCAATTTCGATTTAGTTATATAACATCCGTGGCGAATCCATGCAGCTTATAGGTCACACGCCCCCACCCCACCTTTGATGGCCCAAAAAAATTAAATCTTTTTTTTACGATTTTTTTTAGCATAATTCGTCCAAAACATTGTTCGCTTCGCTACGCTCTGCAATATGTAAGCTGTTTGAATTACGCCCACTTTGAAAAAACCTGAATCCGTCCCTATATATTGTCAGAGACATATAATACAATTATATGTCTCTGATATTGTCAATAATATATTGACCAACGTCAATGTACGATAATCATAACACAATGGAGAGATAACAGAACCGTTTATTTATAAAACAAACTAATCATTATTCGATTTCTCGATGGCCTGTGACTATTATAATACTAATTTATACTTAGTATTTTAGTTACAATTAGGGATAGATACATGTAGATTTGATTTTTAATGCATGCTTATTGCAATCCTTTTCTCACCATAAACATTCATTTTCTATGGCGATTTTGCAACCATATATACATTTGTTTGATTATCATGCCTTATAATGAACATTTAGCCATAAGAAGATTTATTTTAAACGATCATAGGAAATATAACACCCTAGGTAGATTGGATTACTTATAAAGATAACCATCCTGTTGTGCACGAAAATCACATATCAAATGTGCGTCCTTCAAATTTGAAGACCATAAACCCATATTTTAAGTTTAAACACTAAAATTCACATAATTCATATAAAAAAAAACGTATAGAGAGCTTAAAACTCAATTTGCGGTTTAACCTTTATTTCTATCCACTTCGCAGTTAGAGTATTTTTTTTAATGCAAAGCAAAATTATAATTATGTTTGTTCCCATAAAGTAGGAGTTAAGCGTTTGCAGATTCAAATAAATAACAGGTTGTCCTCTATAAGAAATCGGTTTCCAACCAGCCACCAAAATCCTTTTAATTGCTGAAGTTCAATTATGTTATGCGATTATGCATTTTTTTTTCTTTGACAAAACCGGGTTCTGCCTTGTGAAATCTAGGACAAAACCGGGTTGTACACATGGACAAAACCGGGTGCTTCCATTTTGACATGACCCATTTCTTTCGTTCCATACGCAGAAATACAAGTATTGAGGTGCTCAAAGTGACTAGTTTTGCAATCTCCATGTCAATATCTTTCTTTCCGTACCTTTCTTTCCGTACCATTTAAGGAGAAATTAAACAAATTCGAGGCAAGGTTCACTCAATTCGACATTTTGACGTGCATTTTTACTTATTTCTCCGTTAATCTAGAACGGTTGTAGAAAATATTACATCTCACAATAGAAAACAGTTATATATGTATAAATATTCTTCGATATCATAACAATAACAAATAAATAAACAGAAAACTACCTTTTCTCTGTCTATTGATGTTCCGTCACCGTGCCGGATATTAGATACCATCGAGTCCAAACATTTTTTGCCGGGGTAGTTTAGACACAGTGTATTAAGATGGCATGATTATTGAATTCACCCAATAATCCGATAACACTATCTGTATTGTAGTGCCAAGCATAGTGGATATAGGTCTCCACTATCTGATACATTTTAAAAAATTTTATACATGAAGAAAATGTAGTTTTACATTGTTATAGTTTAGTATATTTACATAAAGTGTCAATACTTTGCAAACTCTGTGTTTTAGTCTAATCAGTTGTGTTTAAAGTAAGATTATGTTTGAAAAACAATTTTATTACCTGTGTATGAACACTGTTTTATTTGTATAATTAGTATTTTTGTTTAAAATCATAATTTTTCTCTTTATTATAACAGGTACTTCTTCTACTTCTACTTCTACCAATACGCGGCCACCATCAATAAGTTGATTATTTTGCCACTTTTTGGATGCGCATTTAAAATTTAGACGAAAAAATAAATATTGAATTGATTTGAATTTGTGCTATACATCATATATACAGTGAATTTAAAAACATCTTGGCTTGATCTAGTTCATCTCATGCAGGTAAGTCTTGAAGCATTCAAGACTACCTGTATTGGTGGCAGTATGTGGTAGGGCATTCCAGTCTCGTATTGTCCTTGGGTAAAAAGATTCCTTCCGCACTTCGGTCCTACAAGATGGTACTTGATATCCATTTGTATTGATGTTTCTGGATAGCCTATCTGGTGGAATGAGAGTATTACTGGTGTCAACTTTGACCATCCCGTTGGCAAGTTTATACATCATTGTAAGCCTTGATGTTCTCCTACGGTCTTCGAGGGTTTTCCATTCTAGTATGTTAAGCATGTCACTAACAGATGATGTGTTATGATATCTGTTAGTGACATATCTGGCTGCTCTCCTCTGTACCATTTCCAGTCGGTTTTTGTTGTTTTGTTGATAAGGATCCCAGACTGTACATGCATATTCTAGAGTCGGTCTTACAAGTGACTTGTATGCAGTTTCTTTTATTGTGTTGTTATTGATGTTCAAGTTACGTTTGAGGAAGCCTATGGTCTTGTTTGCTTTAACACATATGTTTTTAATGTGTTCATTCCATTTTAAGTCGGAGCTGATGGTGCAGCCAAGGTACTTTGCAGAATTTAGAGATTCGAGGGTGTGGCCATGCAGTACATATTCTTTTATAATAGGCTTACGTTTTCTTGTTATGGTAAGAACATTACATTTATCTGGATGAAATGCCATTTTCCATTTGTTTTCCCAAATTGCCAATTTATTCAGATCTTCCTGAAGGTGGTCGCTGTCTGTGTCCGATGATATTGTGAGATATATGATTGTATCATCAGCAAAGAGTCTTACCCTTGATCGGATTCCCTCTGGCATGTCATTTATGTAGAAAAGGAACAAACTGGGTCCAAGAACTGATCCTTGTGGGACGCCCGAATCGACGTTGATTGTATCAGATTTTTCCCCTTCTACAACTACGACTTGTTTCCTGTCGGCGAGGAAGTTTTTGATCCATCTATTGGTTTTCCCTCTTATGCCATATTGATCCAGTTTGTGTGTAAGTAGGCTATGACTTACTTTATCAAAGGCCTTAGAAAAATCCATTATAAGGCAGTCAGTTTGTTTTCCTGCGTCCATGTTTATGGTGATGTCATTAATAAACTCAATTAATTGTGTTTCGCAGGACAGGCCTCTCCTGAATCCGTGTTGTAGTGGATACAGTATGTTGTGTTTGTCAGCATGGGTCATTATGTGGCTTGTTACGATGTGCTCCATGATTTTGCAGCAAATGCAGGTAAGCGAGACTGGGCGGTAATTTACTGCATCAAACCGTTTTCCCTTCTTGAATATTGGGCTTACGTTAGCCTTTTTCCATATGTCCGGTAAATCACCTGTTTCATAGGATCGCCTGAAGATGGTTGTTAGGATTGGTGCAATGTCTATGGCTAATTCCTTCAGCACCCTTGATGTAATGGTGTCTGGACCTGCAGCTTTAAATGGGTTTAGGTTGGATAATAGTTTTGCTATTCCGTTTTCTGTTATGTTCAGGTCTTGAAGTGTAGGGTAGTTGTTGTTGGTCATGTCACAACGGTTTTTGAATTCTATTTCTGTGAAGTTGGTTTTTTCAGAAAAAGCTGATTGGAACTGCTTATTTAGTATGTTAGCCTTTTCAACTGAGTCAGGATGGAGTAGTCCGTTGTTCCTTAATGGTGGTATTTGGTTTCCGTCTGATCTTTTGTGCTTGATGAATGTCCAGAAACGTTTCATGCAGTTTGGCTTGTCTACTTTGGGATCAGGTGTTATAATGTCCTCTATATATTTCCAGTATGCTCGTCTTATTTCTCTCTGTACCAGTCTTTTCAATTCTTTATATTTGGTGTTATGCTTAGCATCAGCTGATTTTTTCTTTTTCTTGTAATGTTTGTCTCTTTTCCGTATTAGGCGTTTGATGTCTGCCGTAATCCAAGGGTTACCGTCTTTTGTTCTAGCTGTTTTTGCGGTATGTTGGCATTTATAGTATTTTCAAGTTTGCCTTGAAAATTGTCCCACATTTCTTGTGTACTACATTCATGATGGTTCATCTTGGTAATTTCAGTATTTATCAATTTGAGATCTTCTCTGATGTTTTCCCACTTTGCTTTTTTATATAAGGATATTTTCCTTGGCTTTTGAGTTTGTTTAGATGGTATGGTATTTAACTCTGCAAAGACAATGTCATGGTCTGATATGCCAGGTATTGTTTCGACTCTGTTGAAGCAGTTTGGGTAGTTTGTAATTATGAGATCCAGTGTGTTTGATTCTCTTGTTGGTTCCTCTACCATTTGTTGTAAGCCATGATCGTCCAGGATGTCAGTGAACTTATGGTGTATGTTGATATGTTGTGTATTGGGCTTCAGTGATTTGGTTTTCCAGTCCCAGCCTGGTAGGTTGAAATCACCAGCCATGATGATTAAAGCATTTTTTATGTTGTTCGCTCTGGTTAGGCTCTTCTCAAGTTCTAAGTACCCATTCTCGTTGGATGTTTTGGGGTTGTAGTATGAGCTCAAGTATATGGCTTTGTGTCCAATGAGTTCAAGTTTGCACCAGACAATTTCACAGTCAGTTTGTAGTTCAGGTACGGCTGTTGTTATATATGTATCTTTAATAGCTACTAATACACCCCCTCCACTACAGTTTCTGTCTTTCCGGAAGATGTTATATCCAGGAGGGAATATTTGACTGTCAGTGATCTTATTGTCTACCCATGTTTCGGTTCCAAAGATGATATCTGGGTTTGTGCTTTCTATGAGATTTAGTACTTGTCCTTGTTTACTTTTGATTGATTGGAAGTTAACATTTAATAATCTAAGTGGTGTTTCAGATTTCTTTGATGGTTTTCTGTTCTTGTTTTTATCCGGTGTTGCAGCATGTAAGGGTCTCATATTTCTTGAGGACGTTGGACTGGTAAGAGAGGTGTCAGACAATACGCTGTAATGGTTTGATGTGCTAAGTATTAATGAATAGCATAGTGTTGAATAGTTTGGACATCCACATGTGATACAGTCCCATGCAAGTGCACTGTCATTTGCATATTCATTATACGATTTAGTGTTCATCGACTGGCATGACACATGGTACCATTGATTGCATGTGTCACAAACTATTCCTCTATCGTCCCATGTTACTGGATGGTCACAAGTGCCACATGGATATACAGTTGACTCAGGTCCTGGGTTGAGATTTATGTCATTTGATGTTTTTATGAGTATGACTGCCAGGTATGCTAACAGTGATCTCTGTTTAGTGCTTTCGACTCTATCAAGACATCTTTTCCTAAATAGGTGGTAAGTATTAAAGGTAAGTATATCAGTTGATGTGTTCTGTTTTGCATTTACGAGTACAGGCATGCAAGTATCATTGTTGGTCAGAATACTATTGGTGTGTACCTGTTCGGTTATTTTGGCAAGTATAATTAGGTAAAACAGTATGATCATAGTTACCTCTGAATATGTGGTCCGAATTTCTGTAAGGTTAACCAAACAATCTTGGGATCTTGCTGAAAAAGAGTGCTGATGTTATGGTATATGGTAGTTATAGCATCACTTGGTCCGTATATGCAATTTATAGTAAAGACTGATAAGATAAACTCACCTAAACCCTTTACTATAAATTCCACGGTTGTTGCTCCCTCTTCCAGTATATTCCTCTTGTGTTTGGTAGGTGCTCTTAGAAAAGAGTTAGGAGTTCTTCTTCCTCCACCCTAAGTGTAACAAGTTCAGATTCCTGTGTTATATGGTAACACTCACTGTATGTGTCTATCAATATTTGTTTGGCAATGACTAGGCTTAG
This sequence comes from Mytilus californianus, assembly GCF_021869535.1. Classification (NCBI taxonomy): domain Eukaryota; kingdom Metazoa; phylum Mollusca; class Bivalvia; order Mytilida; family Mytilidae; genus Mytilus; species Mytilus californianus. The sequence continues at coordinate 35,497,778 of NW_026262723.1, read as the reverse complement.
GAGTTGTCCTGGATGTACTCCGTCTCTCTTGTTAATTGTAATCTTGACGGACCTACGTGTACTGCTTTTTTTACTTTTTCTGCCTCGAAAGAAGTATTTGCTGATGTTGATCGTGTTCTTGTTCAGCCTGTTATTTATTTCGATGATTTTGGTGTTTAGGTGTTTAATTTGCCTTGTTATTTGAAAATCATCTGTTTTAAATGTTTCTGGATTGTTGTGGCCTTTGTATTTGTTATAGCTCACAATTGACAATATTGGACAGTCAATAAGTTTAATCTCTGCTGCTGGGTATTTTCCTACTATTTTAATGGCTCTGATGTATTGTTTTTCTATTTGTTCGATGGTATTGTTGTCTCTGTTTCTAAGATATATATATTTGCCTTTTTTGATGGTCAAATCACAGGTTCCCGACCATAGATATATTACGATCTGATTATGGCGTTTTATTGCTTTTTCTATACGTTCTTGGATAATATCAACGAGTTCTGATGTACGTGCACCTGCTTTACACCACGATTCGATGGGAAATTCGTTTGTGCACAGGCGTTTCGAATTGTATAACCTTTACTGTCTGATATTAATATAGGTGTTCTATACCTGAATCCTTTTGGGATTTGTGGTTGTTGGGCTATGTATTTTCTCAGTTTGCTGCTCATTTGAGGTCGGCACAGTTGTTTACTTTGCACCGGAAGTGAGGGTTGTCTCTAATGTAAACGATACAAAATTACCCGCCAAATGTCAAAAATGTTTGGTAGTTTAAATTCTGCTAAATACGATTTCCAGGTACAACAGGAACCATAACAAATAAAGTTTATATATAGAATTTATAGTTTGTCAGCAATGTTATACATATATATATATATAGTGTTGTACAAATCCTATCAAATCCTTGACATAATTTTAATCCTGTTAAAGAACTTGTTTAAAAGATGCAACCACTATCATAAAAGGGGGGATGAGTGGGGTAAAAAGTTTATGCATTTATAAAATTGATAACCCTACTTTATTAGCAAACCTGACCAAAAGGAGCAGTGAGAGCTATCAGGATTACTTATAGTCCTAACTGTTTGTCTCTAAACTTTGACAGTTTCATCTTCTTTCCAAAAACTGTTGTGATAAGTGAAATTGAAAAAGTAAATTCTAATGATTGTAAGGAAAAGTCTTTTTTAAGACTTTATAGCAATGAAAATAAGGAAACCCTGGACAACAATTCCTCTTATGTTTTGTAGGGATATCATACATGGTGGCATTGCACTCAAGGAAATCACATTGCAACCTTTTTCTCTGAAAGGAAGCCAACCTGAACCAAACCTGGCCGGAAAAAAGAATTGAATGTCATCTTTGAAAATTCCTTACTACTTTGTGGTCATTTGAGAAACATAGCTAGAAGTAATTCAATTTCAAATTATGTAAAAATTGCATGAAATAAAATCTAAAAAAACGAATTGAATTGAACATAAATAGGTGTGAGGAATACTTCAATGAGACAGCACCCCAAACCACAGAAATTGTCTTCAGCAATACACTAGCATCTGTGAGGGATGCATGTTCTTTCGTATTCCTTGTAAGACAACCTTTATCTTTTCTTCTACAGCAAGTTACAATAAAAAAGATAGTATTAAGAAAAACACATATGATTTAGACCACAATTGAATGATGTTGTAATATCTAAATTGTAATTGATAAATTACTTTATAATTGATTATTCCCTGAAGATAGTACCAGTTGCAGGGTTTATACTAAAACTGAACAGACATAAATATAAGAATAAGAAGATGTGGTATGATTGCCAATGAGAAAACTCTCCACCAGAGACCAAATGACGTAGAAGTTAACAACTATAGGTGACCGTACGGCCTTCAACGGGTTGAACTTGTTTTCTGGCGCCAAACCCTCCCCAAACCTGGGGCAATGGTGTAACAGTACAACCAACTAAAATTCAGTTGAGAAGATCTTAACTCATCAGATCGATACAAAACAGAATAACAGCTAACAAAAACACAGATCATACTTGGCAGGGAATTTATACATCCCCCATAACAAGAAAGACACAAAGTACAGATCTGATAGGTCACCATACGGCCTTCAACAACGAGCAAAACCTATACCGCATAGCAAAGCTATAAAAGCCATGAACACAATTCAAACAAGAAAACTAACGGCCTGATTTATGTACAAAACAATAAACGAAAAACAAATATGAAATGCAGCATCAAACGACAATTACTGAGTTATGGCTTCTGACTTGGGACAGGCACATACAGAATGTGGCTAATAAAGTATGCTTACCAAACTATCGAAGCTTATTTATACACTTTTATTTGTACTGTAAATCGGTGATTTCAAGATAAAACAAACGATTGCATTATTACTTTTATCTTAAAGCTTTACAGTAGTATACAGACAAAATGTCAAATGCATCAGATTATCAGAAAGACTTGCTTATATTTGGACATTTTGGTAAAAAAAAACACCGAAGGAGCAGGTCACACCACACACGATTTCATTAATGGTTCTCTTATATGAGTACATAGAAATGAGAAGACATCAGAAGCCTTTTGTTTTTGTGAGATTTGATATTCAAGATACCACTAGTGAAGAGAAATTCAGAGAACGAGAAAAGCGAGACTTCATGGCATCAATTCTGAAAATTATCCAGGTGAGATAATCGTGTAAAGTAAAGTAACGGTAAATCACATGGGAGATAACTCCGTTTGACATCGTTTAATATGTCCGGAACTTCTCGGTAATTTTCTTCAACTTCATTTTGAAAAGGGGGAATACACTACGTTGAAATGTGTCAACACTATTGCATTTTTATGTTCGGGATCTTTCGGATCTTTAGTATAAATTATTACGGAAAGCGTAAAAATCATACTTGATGGCACCAGTTTTGAGAATAAGAAACCACATGTAATTGGAGCGTCAAATTTTGAAAAACTTGTATAAGGAACTGAAATACGCAAATGTAAGTATGAAATTATTCAAAATTATTCATTTTTCTATTTATTCACTATATTTTTTTATCACTTTAACCCCGTATATATAATTAAAGTGATATATTTGAAACCTGGTAAAATCAAAAATATTTGCCTCGTTTTCGATTCAATATGGCAGCGCCCAGTTGAAAGGAATAACAAAATGTAAACAAAGCTTTTAATATGGGAAACTTTACCGCTGAGTAACTTATCAGGTGGTGAATGATAACAAATTAAAAAAAAGAAAAAAGTAACATTATTTAACTATCATATACCTTTTCAAATAATGTGATACTGAGTTAATTGAAAAAGAAATGGGAAATTTGCATGATAAAGTTATCTGACTTTTGCATGCTAATTGCTATGATTAATAGTATGAATAAGTATGATAATGATGCTATGCCACTGTGTCTTTTCATGGTTATAACATTACCTGTTCAATCATTCTGAAATCCATTTTATTTCAGTTGCAGTTTTTAAATATAAATCAATGCAGTCTCCGACTCAAAGTCAAAGATTTCGACACTGTTAAAAGACACACGTCACAGAGAAGTATTGGAACACAAACTCAAACACAGACCAGAAGTACTCAAACTTGTAATAATCATGTTGAGGAGATACCTGAGATTATTTTAAACGAAGCGGTAAATATAATTGACTATTTTTATTGTGAGATCTGTAGAGATGACCTGAGAGTGACACATCAGTTTCTTAGAGACATTTTGCCTAACAAAATTCTAATTCTAAAAGATCGACTTCTCATATTTTTAAAAAAATATAATTTGTCTAATTGGAAATTTGACCTTACTATTAAATTGTCTGAATATATTAAAAATAAAATATCTAACATACTGAAAGATCTATGGAAAGATAACAAGATCGAGGAACATCAATATTTAACGCTGATGAAAGCGTTGAAGAGAGCATGTGGTTTACCGACAAATTATTGAATTCTTTTACCCTTCCTGTACATATTGTAAATATTTGATTGTTATAATGACTGTAAAAATTTAGATACAATCATTTGAGGAACAAGATGAGTATAACTATAAAATTAGCCATAGACATATTCAATAGAAGTAAATTGCAAACAGATAGTGACTTTCTTATAAGCAACTTTGCTGAATGTTCCGATGTCAACAAAACCCAAATAAATAAAGCAGCCTTGATTTCAAAATTACATCGGTATAAAGAAAAACTTAAAGGAAAACGAGGAAAACAAAAAGAAGAATTTGAAAAGGAGGTGTTTTCAATACCGGTGGCTACAAGTACTTCAACTGCATCAAAAGGAAAACTATATAAAGATGAACTTTATTCGTATAAAGAAACATGCACATCTTTGGCGACAGAAATGTCTGAAATACAAAAGAAATCTGTTGAAATGGTAGTTATTATCAAATCTGAACATGCAGTAAAAATAAAAGAAAATGAGTCCAAACACAAACGAGAACTTCTCAGTTTAAAGAAAACGCAATCTGAAGAACTGCGATCACAGACCAAAAGGTTAAGACTAGAAACCAAAAGGGTTTCACAAAAAACATCAAAAGTATACAAAATGAAAATGAAAAACTGTTAGAACAACTGAAGGTCATAAAAAAATCAAAACAACTTATATTTTATGAAAATATCTTACTACGCCGAAAACTTGAACGAAGCAGTATCATTAAAGAAACACAGAAACAAAAAAACTTAAAAAAAAACTCTGATTTCAGAAAAGAATAAAGTTTCAAATTGCCTTCGTGAAATTGAAGTGCTAAAACAAAATAATTCAAAACTTTTGTACCAGTTAGAAAAGGAAGAAAGAACAGTCTTAGAACTAAATTAAAAACCAATTGTTGAGAGAACAATTGAAGGTCTTTCCACCCATAAAGATCAATTTTGATATTGAAATATTAAAACTCAGTTAGATATATCATATCCAGCGTAAAATGATAGCTTATTGTACACTGATTCCAAAAATATATGGTTTCTATACATTTTTTTTCTAAATAAGGGAGATAAATTGTTACTTCCGGTTTGAAAAATGTTACTTCCAGTTTTATTTGATAGCTTACTTGATACTGATTCCAAAAATATATGGTTCAATATACTTTTACGTTAAATAAGTACAAAAAATAGCTACTTCCGGTTTACACTAGGTCACTTCCGGTTGGCTTTTCCATAGTCAAGTGGATTGCCACGTAATGCAAAAAGTCCCATGGCTTTATCATGTATACATATGAGGTAAAAGCAAAGGTCAAAATCTAGAACATCAATTTTACCTATGACCTTGAGCTCAATTTCAAGGTCATAAACCAAGGGCTTCAAATCAAAAGACTATAGGTCTTAATTATATATGGTTAATGAGTTATATCACTATATGATTAACTGTTAATAAAAGAAGGGAGAAAACTCCAATTTAATGTTAGCGTACCCTTTTAACAAAAATTATGTGTTATGACATGTTGCAACTTACAATTTAATAAAAATATGTTGTCGATATCTTATACGGTTTTTGAAAAGAATTGAAAATAAGCCAAAATCAAAATTTAAAATATGACCTTGACCTCTGACCTTGACCTAATTTTCTTATTTTTGGATCAAGGACCTCAAATCAAAAGATCCTAGGTCTCTATCACTTATGGTTTACGAGATAGAAATGCATATCACTTATATCAAATGCATAAGGGGAAATAACTCTCATATGGAATATTCATATCGCTTCGGTCAAAATAGGACAAATCATGCAAAGGATATAACAAGCAATTTTATAAAATAAATTTGTGGCTTTCTTTTACGGTTACAGAGGAGATGCAGTCACAAGGAAAACAGTGTTCGGGGAGGTAACTCATACAAAGAAAATTGTTCGGCTTTGAATGGGTGAAAATAAAAAGCGCATAAACTGTATGATACTATATAAGAAATATCTAAGCGACATCTTGCGAAACAAAAATTTTACGCGAGAACAAAATTTGGCGGAAGAAAATAATAATTAAAAACCAATTGTTCAGAGAACAATTGAAGGTCTTTCCACCCATAAAGATCAATTTTGATATAAAACTATGAAAATTCAGTTTGAAATATCATATCCAGCGTCAAATGATAGCTTATTGTACACTGATTCCAAAAATATATGGTTTCTATACATTTTTTTCTAAATAAGGGAGATAAATTGTTACTTCCGATTTGAAATATGTCACTTCTGGTTTTATTTGATAGTTTACTTGATACTGATTCCAAAAAAATATTGTTCAATATACTTTTACATTAAATAAGTACAAACAATAGCTACTTCCGGTTTACACAAGGTCCATTCCGGTTGGCTTTTCCATGGTCAAGTGTCTTGCATCGTAATGCAAAAAGTCCCATGGCTTTATCATGTAAACATATGAAGTAAAAGCAAAGGTCAAAATCTAGAACGTCAATTTTACCTATGACCTTGCGTTCAATTTCAAGGTCATAAACCAAGGGCTTCAAATCAAAAGACCATAGGTCTTAATTATATATGGTTAATGAGTTATATCACTATATGCCTAATTTTTAATATAATAGGGGAGAAAACTCCAATTTAATGTTAGCGTACCCTTTCAACCAAAATTCATGTGTTACGACATGTCGCAACTTACAATTTAGTAAAAATATGTTGTCGATATCTTATACGGTCGGTTTTTGAATTACGTTGAAAATAAGCCAAAATCAAAATTTAAAATATGACCTAGACCTCTGACCTTGACCTAATTTTCTTTTTTTTTGGATCAAGAACCTCAAATCAAAAGATCCTTGGTCTCTATCACTTATGGTTTACAAGATAGAAATGCATATCACTTATATCACATGCATAAGGGGAAATAACTCTCATATGAAGTGTTCATATCGCTTCGGTCAAAATAGGACAAATCATGCAAAAGATATAACGAGCAATTTTATAAAATAAATTTGTCGCTTCCTTTTGCGGTTACGGAGGAGATGCAGTCACAAGGAAAACAGTGTTCGGGGAGATAACTCTTACAAAGAAAATTGTTCGGCTTACAATGGGTGAAAATAAAAAGCGCATAAACTGTATGATATTATAAAAGAAATATCTTAGCGACATATTGCGAAACAAAAATGTTACGCGAGAACAAAATTTGGCGGAAGAAAATAATAATAATAATAACCAGAACAAATACAATAGGTCTTTCCACAGAAAACTGGAAAGACCTAATAATCAGAACAAATACAATAGGTCTTTCCACAGAAAAGTGGAAAGACCTAATAATAAATTACAATTGTTAGATCAACCTGATCCATTACTTAATCTTAAAGTACAGTTACAAACTGCGACTGAGGAGAGAGATTATTTACATTCACTGCTACTTGATCATGAGGAAATTATTCTTTTCGATCCTGTCAAAAAGTCCTATACACCAGATACAAGACAGTGCATTATGAACATAACAAATTTCAATGTGTCTTCCAATAATGTTGGGCCAGTTATTAAGGAGGTCCTTAAACTTGCCAATAGAACACCGAATGCTGTACCTACAAGAAAAACAGTTGACAATATCATCGTTGAAAAAATTGCTATTGGTCAAAAACAACTTGGATTAACAGTTGGTGCACAGCAGGATACATGTTTGTATGGGGACGAAACACGGAAATTTGGTAAAACATACCAGACATTTTTATTAAGTGATGATAACAAACAAGTGTACTTTTTAGGACTCCGGGATATGCATGATAAGGCTGCCAGCACAACTTTGTATATGTTTGAAAATATTTTAGATGACATATCAGACATTTGTGAAACGTATAGAAACAATGACATAACATCACATGGACATAGTATACTTTCAAACATCAGAAATTTTATGTCTGACAGGGCCCAGACAAATATAGCATTCACAGAACTGTTACAAAATTATCGAACAGAGATAATGCCTACATTTTTACAAAATTGGAATGAATTGACAATTGGAGAACGAACCTCTACAGTTAAAGTAAATAATTTTTTTTTTGTGGTCTCCATTTATTGGTTAATTTTGCAGAATGAAAGGATGCAAGAAAAAGAAACAGTTATTCCAGAAACGTCTGATGATGAGGACAGACCTGATATACAAATATATGCCTTTGATGCAAAAACAATATCTTTCTTACGTTTCTGTGGGAAATGTTTTGGACGAGGAGTTGATGAAAAGAGTGGCTGCTATAGCGCATGTAAAACATATTGTCAAAGAGAAAATGAAAATGTCATGTTTGTAGATTTCAGGGGAAACAGGTTCAATATAATCTTTCTTATGGGACAAATTGCCTTCTATCAGCACGAAAGAATTAAAGCATTTTTTGAAATCGTACACGGAGCTAACAATAAACTTCATAAGTTAACCTTACAACTTGTTAAAAAACAGTATATTTTGGCTTGTTGTAAAGTACTTGGTCTGATTTCAAAATTGATAACTGCACCTTTATGGAGGCTCATAGAAAGTAACATGCATGTGTTAGATATGAATACCAACTACCTTTCACTGTTAACATATTTAGACAGAATGAGTAAGGACTCCACAGATTTCATTACTGGCGAAGAATTTCCTTTCCCAAAGGAACTTGTAGAAAAGGACAAGATGTTGGAAAAGCTAGTGCAAGCCAATGAAGGAATAGATGACAAAGCATGTGCATTTGCACAACTTGCTTTCAAAGGACTGCATCAAGTCTTGGCTAAAGCAATGAAGGAGCAATTGCCAGGGGAGCATACTTCAGCCCTACAGAAGACATCAGAGATCAGACAAAGTCAGTAATACCTCACAACAAAATACCAGAGCGTGTTTTTGGTATACTTGACTTTTTCTTGCGATACAGGCCAAACGCATCAACAATTTGTAACGAGGCCTTCCTGATGTTTGTTTTTAATAAAACTTCTGATTGGTTAGAGGTGTTACCTGTTGATGAAAGGAACAGAATGTTAGAATATAGTATTAAGGAAGGTAGGCAAATAAGGACAAAATATCAGGAGCGACTGAAAGAAATTGAAAACAAACGTAAAGAAAAACTAAGAGAAAAACAAATTGCCTTGGAAAGAAAACAAAAAGCTGCAATAAAAACTAAAACTAAGCATACAAGTGATGTAATTTACTATGGTTTGTGGCAAAGACCAGATGAAGTTGATGATATACTAAATGAAATAACATCGGTTACAGAGAAAAGGAAAGCCTTGATATCTCAAATAAGATTCAGGCAGAAAGTCCTGAAACAAGTTGTAGTGGATTAGAAATTGTATTTTGTCTCCGAGAAAGGTAAAGCGTTATCACTTGAGAAACTGAAGAGTAATGTAATAAAGTTGATAGTGGATGCCACTGAAGGTCCATCTGAGGAGAGAGTTGCTAGAGATGTTCCATTATTTGTTGGAAAAAAAGTTCTTCATACATTTAAGGAAGGAAAATGGAATGGTAGAGTTTTAAGTGTCGTAAAAGGATTCCCAGAATTTTATAACATTGTTTATGATTGTGACCTTGATGAATCAACTGCAACTATTAGCAGTGCCACAGCCATTTATACCTACAAACTGAAGCAAGAGTACAGAGATGGCAATCTGGAAATTCTTCCTGAGGCGGTGAGACAACTGTTCCAGTTCCAGTTCCAGTTTTGTTACTGTTCCAGCTATGTTACGTTACTGTTTTTGTTTTGTTATTGTTCCGGTTCTGTTACAATTCCAAATCTATTATGACACTGACATTGATTTGCATGAATTGTTCAAAGAATTATCTTGTTTTCTTGTTTTCTGAAAACATGGTAAATACACTCTTACAAATGTTGATATCTTATGATTTTTTAACTTTGTTGTTTGTTACATTATTACTAATACATTATAACTAACACTTCAACATAGTAATGACTAATAATTGGTTATAATTATTCAAATGAAAAGTGTATTTTAAAAATTATTTTTTCAATTCCTTAAAAAAACATTTGAGTTTGAAAAAAAATGACAACTATCATTATTTAGGATCAATACCTGACATTTTAATTTTCAATTTTATTCATTATTTTAATTTTTCATAACATTATAATGTTGTTTTGAGAACTCTAAGTATGAGTTATAACAAATTCATATTCAATAACACTTGCATTTCATTGATCAAACAAAACAAAAATATAAGAATTCCTTTATTTCACATATTTGCATGATAATAATATTTGCTTAATTTTCATGTTATTTTTCTTTTGTATTTTCAGGATATCACACAGAATTGAGGAATATTGCCAGAAGTAGTTCATATTCAGACTAAGACATGTACATAGGAATAAATCTAACATTCAATTGTGAATTTTGTTGCAGTTCAAAAATTTCTGGACATTTTAGTGACATATAAGTGTGAAATTTTGACAAATTAAAAAACGAGAGTTATCTTTTCTTTGATTTTGTTCAATTTAAGACATTTACATTGCTGTTTTTATATATTTTATGTTAAAAACTTTGGCACAGGTCCCCATACATTAAGTTGAAACAGTTGATGTTCATTAAAAAGGTAATATTTAATTTTCAAGATTTATTTTTATGATAAGCAGACCTTAACATTTTTTGCACGAAATATTGAAAAAAACGCCTGAGGGTACCTTCCTTGAAAACGCTCTAAATTATTTATTTTTTGAGATATTGCTAAAATGAAAACTGTTTTGATCCTTGGGAATGCTTAGCTAACTGTACAGTTTACTTGCAGTTAAAATGGGTATATATCAAAATTTCTTTGCCTTCCCTATAAATATATTATTTAATTTAACATTTTCACGTTGAAATATTATAACAAAATTGAGAATTGAAAGAGGGAATGTTTCAAAGAAACAACAACCCAACCAAAGAGCAGAAAACAGCCTAAGGCCAACAATGGGTCTTCAACACAGTGAGAAAAGCATGCACCCGAGGCGGGCTTCAGATGGCCCCTAAACCAAATGTACATTTTTAGTTCAGAGAAAATCACACTAAACTCTAAAACATCTAAATGAACCAAAATTTTAAAAATATACAAAATATACAAGACTTACAAAGACCAGAGGTTCCTGACTTGAATATATATTTCTTTATCTCAAATAAATCTTGTACGTATTTAATGAACCATAAAATCAGTAAAATTTGCAATGTGTTATTCCATTTACACTTCCTATATTGGAATACTGACTTTTTTGTAATCTTTTTTTCATTTTCAAATTATACTGTGTCAGCAAATGTACATTCATTCCATAGGCGGATCCGGGGGGTGGGGTGGGGGTGTGGGGTGGAGGGGGGGGGACTGGTGGCCCGGCCCCCTCTTTTGTGGGTAAAATTTGGTTGCTTATATAGGGAATCACTGAAGCATGACTGAAGCGGGCCTACCCTTAGGTCAGTCAGTGCTCCCCCCCTTATAAAAAGTTCTGATTCATAATAAAGAGTAAAAATCATTATTGGAAGTTTATATCTATATTAAATTTGTAGAATTATAGGTTGCAGTAAAATAATGTAAATTGGAAAAAGAAATTTCTCTTTTTTTCTTTCTTCGTCATCCCATTCATTTTTCATTGTACATGCTCATGTATAGAAACAAATTTGGTTTATAGTGACTTTAATAGCTTTACTTATTAAACATTAGCATTTTCAAAATCAGGAACAATATGTATAGGTATGACGTCATTCTGTACGTGAGGGCTCAAGTTAATTTGCAATATTTTTTTTTCTCATTTAAAAGGTTATTTTGTCAATTTTTCTACATGCAAGTGTCAGATATTCTTATTTGACAAAAAAAAAAAAACAAGAAGAAAAACTCTTTGTTATACTCAGGATTTCTCAAAGCCTGTTAGTATGTAGCTGGTAGTCATCTACTTCTCACAACTGTTAATTGATGGGGATTTTTTTTTGGGGGTAGTCAAACTTTTGAAACTATGTTGTTAGGGAGGGGAGGGGGGGTCATTTTGCGGTTTTTAAGAATGATTTTTTTGGGGGGGAGGGGTTGCCAACAACAAATTTTATGTGAAAAATTTGAACCGACCCCCTCAGCTGATAAATAATGACCATTCCCCGAATATTACACGAACATTCAAACTTAGCATTTATGACGGTAATATGTATACGCTATTTAGATTATTTAAAAAAAACGTTCACACTCCTAGTCGAGGTTTAGGAGGCCATCTTATGAGTCACCAGGAAGCAGTCCAAAAGAAGATGTCTATCACGATGCTCGGAACATTATTGTACTTCCCGCCTTACTTGACTTATATCAAAAAATAAAATATGTGTGATAAAATTGCTACGACTTTTTTTTATTAAGTCACAAATCACAAAACATAAGGTTGTGCGACTAGTTGAGTTACATCATTTTCTATTATTTTGCCTCAATAATTGGTGGTTTATTTTGTTCGTTTTGACTTTGCGTGATGGCAATAACGATAGTTTGATAATCATTCATAACCGTGAACTTAGACCATTTCTTTTTCAAGCAGTAATGCATCGAAACTTAATTGTTGGCAGCATGTTGGGTCAACCACAGAAATAGCCATAAGCACAGGCACTTAAGAAACATGTGGCTTTCTTCCAATTTTTAGGAATAAAAAGGTAGGGGGGTCTTTGAAAGTGACGAGACCAATTTTCCCTGGACTTATTTCACTCAAAATCTAAAATTGGTCTGCACATTGCAAATGGAAGATGACGTTTTATATTGTAACAATGTTTTACATATTCCCCTGGATTCAAAATACTATATATTCAGTGCTATATGTTTCTGTTGAAGGCATTGTAATACAAAATTGCAAAGGGTCAGAGCCTAATTTTCAATATCTTTTATTTTCAATCGCAGGGTCCTAAATGTTTTTTTCATATCTTTATCATACTTGAAATGTTATATTAAAAAGTTTAAATTGTATATCTAAAATATCTTTTGTAATTTTAGTTCATTTATATGTTTCGGAGTTTAGTGTTTAGTTCAGCGTTACATGTTGCATGCTGTTGAAGATACAAATTTGCTTTTACATGTTTTTGTCAAATTTTGCATCGAAGGCCGTCGATAGCCAAAATGAATTAGTGAAAGACATGGAATATGTTTACTTCTAACACAATTTTGGATTTGGTTAACGATGATCTTCTTGTACGTTTTAGGAATAAATACTAAAGAGCAAAAATTTGCAAAAATCGCGATTTGGAGCTATCTTTCTAGGCGTTTATAAGTTGGTGATACGTTTGGAATTAAGCGATCATATTGTAAAACCCTTAGAATGTACACTTTACTATGAATCTAAGTAAACTTTAAGAATGATAGACTTTTTGTAAATGGCCCTGGTTTGAAATAAACCAAGAGTTTTGGTTTGGTTAACTATTTTATTTTTGTTTATTCATTTTGACGATAACTACTTAAACGTTGCCAACATCTTTCAAAAATTTTCCGGTTTGGACTATTTGCAGACCCTTTAGGCGTTTATAGTTTTGTAATCTGTTTAAGAATTACCCATTATATTGTTAGAACCATAGAGAACATACATTGGGTTGCGATACGTGTGCTAAGAATTTAGTTACATATTGATATACTGTTTAACTAGAGGCTCTAAAGAGCCTGTGCCGCTAACCTAGGTCTATGTGCATATTCAACAAAGGACACTCTCCAACATAGAAGACGAGAATAGAATTCATGACAAAAATCTCTGTTTTGTTGGACTTGTATTGCTGATCATTTAGTCTGCTTAAAAAAAAACAGTTTCTCTCCATCTTCTCTAGTTTTTGCTCAAAACACAAAAGAGGGCAGGAAAGTGACTCGTTAGTAGATCTTGCCTTATCGGTCATTTTTGAGATTTAAAGTGTCTATTTATCTATTATAATTTTTATCATGTAAATCAAAACCCCCCAAAAATGATAAAAATCTTCATTAAAGGGCAATAATTCCAAGGCGACGTCGGACGATTTCCTCAATATTGTTAATTGTAGATATTGTCTTGCTGATCATTTTTGCATATCAAAGTTTCTATCTATCTGTTATAATTTTAAAGATGTACATTTGTAAGGCAAAAACGCAAAAAAATGTATAAATCATCATCCAAGGGCAATAACTCTAATAAGGAGTCGGCTGACGATTTCGACAATTGAACTTATTTGTAGAACTTTTCTTGCTGATCATTTTTGAATTTTAATGTTTCTCTGTATCTTTTATAGTTTTCAAGATAATAGGCAAAAATGAAATAAAAATGGTAAAATTTGTCATTTAAGGGCAATAACTCCTATAAGAAGTCGCCTGACAATCTTGAAATGTATGGACAACAGAGCTCAACATTCTGAACATTTTTGCTCATGTCAGATTTTCTCTATTGATAACGGTTTACGAAATAATAGACAAAAACTTGCATTTCTCTCCTATGTTCTATTTCAGTCATCGAACACATTTTTCAAACTAGATACCCCAATAATGATTGTGGCCAAGTTAGTTTAAATTTGGCCAAGTAGTTTTAGAGGAGAAGATTTTTATAAAGGTTAACGGACGACGACGGACGACGGACGCAACAGACGACGACGACGACGACGGACGCCAAGTTATTAGAAAAGCTCACTTTGCCAATTGGTGAGCTTAAAATGGCCATGGTGTGAATAAAATTCAGGGGGGAAATTGGCCATTAGTCTTCCTATTATAAAATTATTTACAATTATTTGATGCGTTCTTTTTGTACAGTAGATACGTGTTTCATGTAAGAACATAACGACAGCAAATATATACGGAAGCGTATATGCTCCTCGTCTTAGCTTAATATGTATCTCGGACAAGTTTAAACATCAGTGCAGATCAACTAAGATTGAGTTGATGAGAGTAAATGCGATTATATAAGTTAATTTAAAATGGAGAAAAAGAACGACAATAAAAATAGTAAAACTGTTGTGTTTAAACTAGTTTGGCTAACGGTAAGAACTAGAATTGTGTTTTTTGCTGTACATGTTCTGATTTTGTGTCATGTATGGATACCCTATATCCTTCCTTTCTATCATGGAGGTTTAAAGTTATTGTGAGAAAAACGTCGTTAAAAATGAACGTAACGTTAAATAATGCACATGCTTTATTGGAGTTCATTTCTGTACTAGATTTAAAGTTTAAGTGTGCTATTAGCATTACAGATGAAATATAGTTTAAAGTCTTTTCATTTAACGTAAAATTAATCATATTCAGCTACTTGACGGTTGATATTCTGCACGTATTGGCTTTTTTAAAGCACTTTTTTTTCCAGTGTTCTTTTCACAAGTAAATTGTGTATGACATGTTCCCTTGGTGCAGCCTGGAGTCAAAATACAATGTATGGTAACCCCTCTTCATCAGGTACGAGGTATTTTAATCAAATTATAAATACTAGTATGTATACAATGTGCGTCTAACTCCCAGTTTGCCATGCACCACCGTCCCTTGGTGGCTTTTGCAGTTGACAAGTATGGACACTAAATTCAAGCTTGATACAGCTCTGAATTGGAATTTTGATTAAATATTTGACACAGCATAGATTTTTGACACAGAATAAATGTTGTCAAATACCTGAAAAATTAAAAAATTGGACTTTTATAAAATAAGGAGATGAGGTATAACTGCCACTGAGACAACTATCCACCAAGGTTCAAATAAGTTGATGTAAGCAATTAAAGGTAACAGTAAGGCCTTCAACAATGAGAAAAAACATTCTACCAAATAGTAGGCTATAAAAGGTCCCAACATGAAAAATATGAAACAATTCGGTTGAGAAAACTAACGGCCTAAGTTTAAACAAAACAATTAACGAAAAACAAATATGACAGACAAGAACCAACGACAACCACTGTACTGCAGGCTCCTTACTTGAGACAGGCACGTACAGAATGTGGTCCAATATCCAAAATCTATATACATTTGTACAAGGTTAGATTCAGCACCAAGAATTTAATCCACTAGTATTTATCAATGGACAAAAACAGCTAAGTTTGTCAAGGGGTTAGGTTCATAAAAGAATTATATATTAGTCAAATGTGTTTTGTAAAAATATACTTTTTCACTTTTTTGGTCTTTTGGAAAATGTTGTTTTTGCTGTATTTAGACCCCTATAACAAGAAATTTGTGTTGCATGCACACGTATAAAAATTGCGGTTTTTATCTACCGCAATCATAGGTTTGAACGTTGTTTTCAATTTAGACTTGTTTATATTTTTTCGTTTGGGCTTGTATTATATTTGCCTTCGGGTTTATATGATCCGTTCATCATATTTTGACTCCTCAAAATTCAAGAGTCTATCCTAAATTGAAGTAAATTATGTGGCCTTCCAAAAACCGTTTCGATTCCTAACATCACTGAAGAGACATTAATTGTCGAAATCCAGATATGGTGTACAAAAAATCTTTGCACCTTTGTTTTGCGGTATAACATCTTTGCCGCAAGTTTATTGTTTTCTGTTTATATTAAATTTATAGTTAAGATCCATTTATTACACCTTGTGATCCGTTTATTTGGCAATCCCCAATGGCAGTCAGCAGGATTTAAGAACATTTGTTGTTCGACCTGTTAGTCAAATGCGTTTTGTTTAAATATACTTTTTCACTTTTTTGGTCTTTTGGAAAATGTTGTTTGTGCTGTATTTAGACCCCTCTAATAAGAAATTTGTTTTGCATGCACACGTATAAAAATTGCGGTTTTTATCCACCGCAATCATAGGTTTGAACGTTGTTTTCAATTTAGACTTGTTTATATTTTTTCGTTTGGGCTTGTATTATATTTGCCTTCGGGTTTATATGATCCGTTCATCCTATTTTGACTCCTCAAAATTCAAGAGTCTATCCTAAATTGAAGTAAATTATGTGGCCTTCCAAAAACCGTTTCGATTCCTAACATCACTGAAGAGACATTAATTGTCGAAATCCAGATATGGTGTACAAAAAATCTTTGCACCTTTGTTTTGCGGTATAACATCTTTGCCGCAAGTTTATTGTTTTCTGTTTATATTAAATTTATAGTTAAGATCCATTTACTACACCTTGTGATCCGTTTATTTGGCAATCGCCAATAGCAGTCAGCAGGATTTAAGAACGTTTGTTGTTCGACCTTTTAGTCAAATGCGTTTTGTTAAAATATACTTTTCCACTTTTTTGGTCTTTTGGAAAATGTTGTTTGTGCTGTCTTTAGACCCCTCTAACAAGAAATTTGTTTTGCATGCACACGTATAAAAATTGCGGTTTTTATCCAACGCAATCATACTAGGTTTGAACGTTGTTTTCAATTTAGACTTGTTTATATATATATATATATATATATATATATATATATATATATATATATATATATATATATATATATAGAGTCTATAAGAATCTACCAACCAGTAAACTTAATAGGTATTGGATTATCAAAATTGACAATACTACACAAACAGGGAAAATTATATGAGTCTAAAAGATTGTGTAACAATACCGATAAATAGATGGAAAACAAAACACTAAAAAGTGTTGAATATCATCGCACAAAGATGGAAAAACTGAACAGATGATATAAATTATACAATAATTGCAAATATTTCGGCTCAACAAATGGCCTTCCTCAGTGTTAAAAGTTTTAACAAAACTGATATATAATGTATAAGGTGTAAACATAGATCAATAATAATACAGGTAAGTTTTGGTCGATTGATTTTAATCCAAAATCCTGAATATCATAATATATTTAATAATAATACAGGTAAGTTTTGGTCGATTGATTTTAATCCAAAATCCTGAATATCATAATATATTTATATTAGACCTTTTCAACAATTGTCTACACCTACAGTTGAGAACGACTACGACAGGTGAGATATGAAGGGTCGTCTCAAAAATAAAATTAAAAAAATATTATTGATCGCATATGATTATTTTGATTGCCAATGAGACCACTATCCAATATGACGTGTATATAAGCAATTGTTGTGTACCGTACCTTATTTTGTTTATTAGGTATTTGTTTATCAAAACTAAATTTATTTGTGAATTGACTATGAAGAAAAGAAAGGACTTCAATGTTTCATTTCTTTTAGACGTCGAGTTGAAAAATTAAAAAAAAAAAAAATACCTGTATTTTTGTAGTTGATGTTTAATTAATCAATCTTTTATATCTGTTGACTAGGGCGGTACATGTTTCTACAATGTCTGTTAATTTTGGCTTCCAATGTCTCAATGGTACTCATAACAAAATAGATATCAAGATTTTAAAAGGCCCTTGGTGTCTCTTCTGATTCAGATTCAGATTCAAATCGTAAGCTTTTTTTCGTTCTCTTGCTATGTTTATGACTTCTGCAGTAGGAAAAAAAATCACACAATGCAACATATAAAACAGACATTCAGTTACCGCAGATTTTAAACCCCAATATCCACCCCCCCCCCCCCCCCCAAAAAAAAAAAGGAAACAAAGTTACTATCTTTGATCGAATAAAAAGGAAATAAATATGAGAGCGAAGCATGATGTCAAAATATCAAATTGTAAACTAAATATTCTATTGTGACAAACACTTACCAGTTGCAATGACCAACTTGTTTAGGAATTGTTTCAGGCACATAAAACATGCGGCGGGGTTTCACTAGTATAATTGGGATCTTAAATCTCCCCTATGTATGGTCAGAGATGACATTTAAAAACCTTAATGCATGGAAAAAATAGAAAAGAGTAGAAAACCAAAGCTATGTCCTGAAAAGGGGAAGGGTAAGCAGTTCTCGCTTCTTGCAAGACACACGAAGGTCATTTTTCAGGAACAGGGAAAGGAAAGGAAAGGAATCTACGACAGGGAAAAGGTATGTTCACGTCTTTCGGGACACGGACAACCTATAACGGTCAATCAGTTCGGCGCTGTCAAAAAGACACTGCAATGACAACAAGCTCTGTTGGGATATAAATACCATACGCATCACTGAAGAGACATTAATTGTAAAAATGCGCATGTGGCGCAGAAAAAAATGGTGCCGTTAATGTTTCCAGTTCATTAAGGAAACATCTCAATTTTAACATGGTATCTTAAAGCGGAGTAGTTTCTCGTAACTAAATTATCGATGTGGCCTTTTCCTTTGACCTTTAAACAAATAGGCTTTTACCCCTCCCAAAATTGAATGTGTTCAACAAGTGACGTGAAGATCGGTTGAGAAACACAACTCTAGCGGACGGACGGTAGTCCTGTTACAATGTTCCTTCAGCAAATTTCATAAATAGCATTACAAAAGCGAATTAATCGCAATTGGCATGTGGAACAATCTGCGTTGACAGACTCGCTTATCTAAATACTCACATAATCATGAAATTTAAGAAGAAAAAAAAGGCAGATTATGTGAATTGATTGCAGTAATTATTTACTTGAAGGTTTAATAAATTCAACGTAAAATGTCGTATAACTACATGTAATAAGAATGCTATACAAAAGATAGAGATATAGTTCATATTTGTTTGAAATATGTTCTTTCGTCAAAATAGTGTAAAACGATAAATCGAAGGTGTAAAAGTAATACTATTCATGAATGATTTTTAGTTTTGAGACGACCCCTTCATTTTACCTGTAAACTGTAGGTGTCATTAGTCGGTGTCGAGAGTTATTGAAAAGGTCTATTATGATATTCAGGATTTTGGATTAAAATCAATCGACCAAAACTTACCTGTATTATTATTGATCTATGTTTACACCTTATACATTATATATCAGTATTGTTAAAACTTTTAACACTGAGGAAGGCCATTTGTTGAGCCGAAATATTTGCAATTATTTTATAATTTATATCATCTGTTCAGTTTTTCCATATTTGTGCGATGATATTCAACACTTTTTAGTGTTTTGTTTTCCATCTATTTATCGGTATTGTTACACAATCTTTTAGACTCATATATATATATATATATATATATAGCATTCTGAAAATTAATTTATATAGAATAAAAACAAACCTACCACCAAGTTCTTAAAAATATTTACAAAAGAAATTAAAAAAAAAACAATTCACAAAAAATCACTCATCAATAATACAATATCTTTTAAAAAAATTCATAAAACTTACCTTTAATTATTTTTCAAAACGATCTATTATTGAATAGAAAATTTCAAACTTTATTTATACATAATTTCTTCTATAAGATTAAAATTTAATGCGGTATCTATTTTTAACTGTGAATCTACTTACACTTTCTATCAATTGTGCAATACAACTCTGAATTTTTATAGTGATTAAAATAATTTAATATTTGACATATCATAGGTTTCTGACACAGAATGAATGTGGTCTGAGAACTTAAATCAAAGTACTGAAGAACTGAATACATCGGATGACCGCAAGTACTGGTGGATGGTCACAAGCACTTGTCTCAGAAAAAAAAATCACATCTCTATACCTGAAAGTAAGGTTGAGGTACATAGATATATTTTTTTTCTGAGACAAGTTAGTGTGTGGATGATGAATAAATGACAGGAAATTCAAGCTCACCATAATAACTGTTATATTGTAGTGATATAATCATTTGTTATCTGTATACTCTGGTTTGGTGTTATATATTATATCAATATTTGTAAAACAGTTATATATAATTTTCATCCATTTGTATATCATTCTATTCTACTATTCTAATGATAGTGCAGTGTAAGTGCATGGTGGACACTCTTCTGTAATAATTAGTTTTTCTAATAGATCGGATTTGAGTAGGCATTCATATTTTCCCACGTTTGTTGCAAAACGTTCCTAAGATATTCTTCCGCATACGTTAACACAAATTTTCGGTATTCTTGATTTGTTATTGATATTATCAGATTATTACATGGCATTTTTCATATCAGATGTATTATAAGCCCAAGGTTCAATATCAGCCCAAGAGCCGAAGGCGCGAGGGCTGATATTGACCGAGGGCTGATTATACATCTGATATGCCATGTTATGATCTTTTTATCATATGCTTCAACAATGGGGAAAATAATAGTTTAATATATTGATACTTTTTAGTGGTTCTCACGTAGAAGTTCAAAAAGTGAAAAGTTTACGGACGCCAAATGTAGTACATCCGATATGAAATCTTTCTATCATCAATGTATCATATGCATCAACAGAGGAAAAGAACAACAGCATGATATATTTTTATATTGACGATAAATATACAACAAAACATAATGAACACTGTTTGGAAAAGTTAACATTTGTAAAGTAACTTTCTAAATTATGCTGGAAACTTTTAAAAATGCATTTATTGTATCATTTTTATTAAATTTTTTTTGCATTTTACATAATATGTTATAATTATATTGTATCGTAATAATTGTTTAGTACCCGACTTTAATTGTAATGTTTTTCACTGAAAAATGTACCATTCAGGTGTATTTTCCGGAATTTGCCATGTGATAATAGTTGAAGCATGTGATAAATTTTTCATATCAGCCCGCTAAACAACATTTCGGAAAAATATGGAATTCACGTAAATTTAATGCTATTATCATACTGTAAAAACTATATGTTATTTGCTCTAAGTATATGATAAATATAGATTATAACATGGCATTTTTCATATCAGACCCCTTATCAGCAATAGGTCATGATATCAGTCCGAGAGCCGACAGGCTCGAGGGATGATTTTGACCATAGGCTTATAAGGAGTCTGATATGAAAAATGACATGTTATGTTCTTTTTATCATATACTTCAGCAGAAGCCATACAGACAAGAAAACCTTTTTAAAACTTTATAAAATTCATTTATTGTATTATTTGTTTTTCATTTTTTTAATATAAAAATGTTCCTGTTTCTAAATATTCGTTCTTTTATTCTACTTAGTTATGTTTTTCACTAAAATGTACCACTGAGGTTTTATTTTCCGGAATTTACAGAATGACGTCGAAATGCTTTGCGATAACATTTAAGAAAAGCATGCGATAATAACCGGAAGCAGTCGATATAAACCGGAAGCAGTTGATATATACCGGAAACAGTTGATAACGAAAGTCATATCACACGGCTAAGACAATTCGCCATTTCAGAATCTAATGCATTCTGGGTAATATTTTCAAAAGCGTACACCAAAACGTTATGATTGGTTTAAAACGTCCTAATCAAAGGAAATTGAACCAATGACGTAAATTTATTTTCTTTTTGGTGTACAAACAATGAGATTACCCATGGTTCTTTAGATTCTGAAAAGGCCAATTCTTCAAATTTAATGAATAAATATATGTACAAATAAGTTTTATCAAGGTGTACAATTATATCATTATTTTCTACAAGTATGATAAATATATTTCTCACGACAAAACATTTTCATTTATCTATGTTCTTAAAATTATTTTCATGAATATTTGTTGATGAAATTAGTATATAACAAGCGATAAGGAGTGTTATTTTGCACTCCATGATATCCGCGTAATTATACGAAATACGTTCGGTTGTCAGTCAAAAACGCAAGTCATGTGGGTAGAAATGTCTGTGGCAACATAACACCGGAATGCCCTCACGGTCATCCGCTGTAAAAAATGAAATTGGATATTTACCTATCATGATCCAATATCCAACATACATGCGTAGATTAAGTAATCAAAAGACCCCTTGATTTCAACTTTTGTTAAAATCAAACTAATTTAAAAATTGATTATGAACGCTTTGGACCTTAATGTGGACCAATTTGAAAACCGGGCCCAAAATCAAAAATCTAAATACACCGTTAGATTCACCAAAGCATAGAACCATAATAGTCTATTTTATTTGTTAAAATCAAGCAAAGTTTAATTTTGGACCCTTTGGACCTTCATGTGGACCAAATTGAAAACGGACCCCAAAATAAGAACCTATAAATACACGGTTAGATTCTGCATATAAAAAAACTCAAGAGTTCAAGACTATGAATTAAACCCCATTGAATTGGTCAAGATATGAGCAATGTATGTAAAGTATAAGAAAAGTATTGTTTTTAAACCCTTTTTCCTAAAACGATTCATTTTAGACTTATACTGAAGTTATTGTCCGGAAACCAGAAACTCCTAGTTTTTTTTTACCGATGTTTTGGTCCGTAATTCTTGAACGTTTTGGACCATAACCCCCAAAATCAGTCTCAACATTCCTTATGAAGTATGGAACCTTGAAATACAAATTCATAGAGATCCATACACTTATAATTAAGTTATTGTCCTGAAACAAGAAAAATGGTATTTTCCCCCTTAATTCCTACAAAGTTGGGACAAAAACCCTCAAATCCATTCCAACCTTCCTTATGTAGTATGAAACTTTGTGGTACAATTTCATAAAGATCCATACACTTACATGTATACTCCAGTTATTGTTTGGAAACCAAATGTCTTCGGAAAACGACGACAAACGTCATACCATTATACGACCGCAAAATCACTCTTTTATGCAAGGTTGTGCATGAGATGGTAATGAACGATGGCTTTTTAATGTCCAGTGGCAAATTAAATGCATATTCAGGACGAGAACATGTTATTGTAATATGAATTATTAACCCTGCTGTTGATTATACCGACACACTGAGCGTGACGTGCTACTTCGCGATGTTATAGTTCGCAGGAAGACATGTTATCATACGCGGATTCAATATTTTGACTCCGAGCCGACAAGTCTCTGCTTTAATTTATTAATGCCGCGTGCTTGTAGAGAAGCAGCAAAAAACAATTTTAAAAACTTTGGTTTGACCAGACCGAAATTCCCATAACCTCCGCAATTTCATGCACATCTTCACATTATAGTTTGCAACACTATGCAATGTCATTGGGTTCCAAAAAACGTTTAGAAAACTATGTCAATGTGCTTTCCCATAGGGTTTTATGCAGAACAATTATCGGAAATCTATTTGTCAAAATCAAACTCTTAACTGAACAAAGTGACTGTATCCAAGTTGTAGTTATTGTATGAATACTGTCTTAATTTTAATATTTGCTTTTTTTTACCTTCTTAATTTCTCAATCATTTATACCGAAGTAACTATTAACCAATGTTTTACGTGGTTCATGTGAAAGACAACTCTGTTCTTATGAACTAATTTTTACACCACCCAGGTATGAGTTGGGGAATATCACTCGAATATATTGGTCTGTTTGAAGTCAGGAGCCTTTAATTCTGTTGTTGTCGTCGGTAGCTGTATGCATATTTATTTTTTTTTCTTCAATTATTGTTAATCATAAAGGGCCACCATTAATAAAATTATATTATTTTGCACGGGGGAGTAGTGGGGGATAGACAGGTTTTGAAAATGAAAAGTCTAACCTGGTGTAAATAAAAAAAAAAACAGGCTTAAGAAAATGAAAGAGGAGTGACGCTACAGTACCAACAGGTGAAATGTACTGTTGTTTGTCCCCCTCCTAACCCTCCTGATAAAGATTAAACCAGAAAAGTGCTTTGGACGCAATAAATTAATAAAATTTTTCCATTTTGTCACCAGGAGCAAAAGAAGATAAGTAACCATATGCTAGCAAATTTTTGAAGCTCACGTCTTAATTGATAGTAATAAAAATAAAGAGAAAACGTATGGTTACCAATAACAATCTACTGGAGACAGAAAACGTTGGTATAGGCAACTATTATAATGGTCTGGATTGGGTTTTTTTTTTTAATGTTTTAAGTCATTTTTCTCTAATCATTATACTTTTTGCCAATTATTCTCTATTCTTTATATTCTAACACCGCATTATTCTCTTTTGTTTAATTTTTGGTCCATTTTCTCTATTCTTTATATTTTTTGCCCATTATTCTCTTTTCCGTAACCAACCCGTGCACACTCTCTAGTATAGGTCACCATATAGCCTTCCCAAAGGAGTAAAAGTCATCACGAATAGGCCCGAATGGCAAAATGATTGAATGCTAATCCCATTTTGAATTGTGAACTTTCAACACTGGACACTTTTAATTTGCAAAACACTCATTTGCAAATCCGCCGCCGCCTCTCCTTAGACCTACAGTGTCGTGTAAATAACCAAAATGTGCGGAATTACATGGGATTCAATAATTTCATTGCTTTTCTGCTGTTATTATTATATATATTTTGTAATTTGATTTAGAAAAACATGGGATTTTCAATATCCCATGGGATAGGGCAAATCCCATGGGATTGACCATTATCCCATGGGATTTTAGTTAAATCCCATAGGATTTTTTTGGATCCCATGGGATAATTGTAGTCCCATGGGATATTTGTTGTCCCATGGGACAAAAAAAATCCCATGGGACTATAATTATCCCATGGGATTTTCAATATCCCATGGGACAAAATAAAATCCTATGGAATTCAAATTATAAATATACAGTAATGTGTATGTTACAATGAATTCTGTTTGGTAGTAAAAAGTTTATAATATATATATGAGTGTATTTTGGTTTTTTTCATTTTGTCACAAACATGTTTTTAATTTGTTTATATGACAATAAAGATTATTATTATTTTGGAAATATAATAATATTTAAAGTCAAAAAATAAAATCCTTTAACTGAAATAAAATTATGACGTCTTAATAAAAGAAAAAAATATTGATTTGAAATCTTTGTCTTCTTTGTTTTATTATGAAAAATAGAACTGAAAAAAATATTTCATATTCTGACTGAATAAATTGACAAAGTACAGTTAATAGTTTACTCTTTTCATGAGGTAAAGTTTTCTTTGTTATAGTTCCATTGCAATACATGAATATGCAAACGATTTGAATCTTATTCCTTTGTGGTGTTCATAATATTACATTTATATTTGTAAATTTATAAAATAAACACTTTTCCTGTTAAGTTTTAGTTTTCTTGTTTCAGCTTGCTATGAACAATTATTCAGTCCACTATATAAGAGTCAAGTAAATAAATTATTTCATCCACTAGAATGTTCCTACAATTCTTAGACAAAACATTTTTGCAATCTGTTCTTCAAAAATCTTCCTCCGTACATCTTTATTGGATGGAGCGATTTAAATGAGTGGACAAAGCAAGTTCATTTGGACAACAAAATACTTATATATTTTTTCATTCCTCCCTTCTTTCAATTGATAATTACGTTGTTGCATTTACATGATTAAGTTCTTGAGCATCTATGATCATGATGATATGACTCCTTTTTGTTTATAGTCATTATGTTGAAATTTCCTCTTTCTTATGTAGGAAAAAAAACCACATTCCATTTCAAATTAATAAAAAAGTCACACTATGTAGAAAAATATCAACTTTAAGTTTGCTGTTCAGTATTGACCTGTTGAATGATGATCATGAAAACCAAGATGTCTGACCTACAAATACACAAAACTCAAAAATTATAAATGAAGAGAAATACAGCAATAAAATGGCTATTTTATCTTGTTTATGTACATTTTGATAAAAATTTCATTTGAATATTTAAAATTGTAAGAACTCTTATTTCAGTGCTTTGTGTCTATGGTTTTCATATTAGTTGTTTTTTGTGCCTTGTTGCAGTCTTTTGAGTTAAGCCAATTGCAACAAATGTTTACAGTTTGTTCAAATGTTGTGCTGTTATTAAAACCACTGTCCCAGGTTAGGGGTGGGTTGGGTGCTCACTAAATGTTTATTTTATTAGTTGATATTTGCTTTGAATTAGCTGTCAGTAACTGCGAGTACTAATAGATCTGTATGTTGAGTCTTTTTTGTTAAAGGGAAAGAATAAATTTCCAGCCACATCCGGTCTGTGTTTTTGGTAGCTGTTTTTCTGCTTTGTTGCATTCTAATGAGTTAATAAAATTGAGAATGAAAACGGGAATGTATCAAAATAACCTGACCCAAGAGCAGAAAAAAACCCTTTTCAACTGATTTTATAGTTTTTATATTGAACTGACACTTACACCACTGTCCTTAATTAGAGGATTTGGCGCCAGCAAACATGTTAAACCATGCCACATTTTGTAAGTGTCTGTCCCAAGTCAGGGGTCTATTATTCAGTGGTTGTCAATTGTTGCTATATATCATATTTGTTTTTTGTTTATTGTTTTGTGCAAAAATCAGGCACTTGGCTTTCACCTTTGTGGTGTTTCCCCCAAGCATGTTTAGCATGGATAGACACCATGCCCTTATTGAATTGTTTTACATTTGTTATTTCATGGCCTTTTATGGATTACTATGCAGTATAGGGTTTGCTCATTGTCGAAGGCTGTACAGTGAACTAATTTTGTTAAATTTAATGTCATTTGATCTCTATTGGAGAAAAGTCTCATTGGCAATCGTACCGCTTCTTATTTTTATATCAACCCTGCCATATTTTGCCTGTCATTATTTACAGGTCATCATTGGCCTCTAATAAGTAATTGCATTGCTTACATCCACTTAATTGAACTCTGGTGGATAGTTTTCTCATTTATCATACCACATCTTATTTTCATAATAATCATTATTCAAGGGCAATAACTTTTATAGAAGTGGACTTACCATTTAGGCTTTGTTGACGTCTGTAAATCTATTTTTGTTGATAATTTCTTTTGTTTATAGTTTCCCTTTATCTTTAATGTTCTTGCCCTACACATAAAAGGGTAAACATTATCATTTGATGACAATAACTACTATTACATAATGAGTAGGCAACTGACAATTTTGGATCATTTGTATCTTGTCTTGCTCATCATTTTTGCTTGATATTATCAATATTCTATGAAAATAAGGTCTCAGTAATATTAAACTTGGCAGACAGACATCTTCTTATTTTTATATGACACCTTGCAGTCATTCCATACACCAACAAGTAGACATATGCTTATAATATCTGATAAAATGAATAAAATGCTCCGCTGGGCGCAGCTTGATACGACCGCAGAGGTCGAACCCTGAACAGTTGGGGCAAGTATGGACACAACATTCAAGCTTGATACAGCTCTGAATTTGGATTGTGATTAAATATTTGACACAGCATAGGTTTCTGACACAGAATGAATGTGGTCTAAGAACTTAAAAATTTTAATTTACCTATTCAAACCATATCATTATTATTTGCTTTTATATATAAATCAGAAATAACCAATTTAAAATGGAAAATTTTAAAGAAAAAAAAAGGAAAAAAAATCCCCCCCCCCAAAAATTTTTTGAACCCCCTTATGATTCATCACCCCAAACTCAATCCCAGCCTTCCCTTTGTGGTATGGTACCTTGCAGTACAATTTCAGAAAGATCCATACACTTATACACAAGTTATTGTCTGGAAACTAGAAAAATGCTTGTTTTTTTGGCCCCAAATTCCTAAACGTTTAGGGCAATTACCCC
The DNA here is from genome assembly GCF_021869535.1 of Mytilus californianus. Lineage (NCBI taxonomy): Eukaryota > Metazoa > Mollusca > Bivalvia > Mytilida > Mytilidae > Mytilus > Mytilus californianus. The sequence goes on along the minus strand of NW_026262723.1, from coordinate 35,469,677 downwards.
CAAACTCAAACCCAGCTTTCCCTTTGTGATATGGAACCTTGTAGTACAATTTCAGAAAGATCCATACACTTACACACAAGTTATTGTCATGAAACTAGAAGAATTCTTGTTTTTTGCCCCTTCTTTGGCCCCTTATTCCTACAATTTTAAAGCAATTGCCCCCAAAATCAATCCCAGCCTTCCCTTTGTGGTATGGTACCTTGCAGTACAATTTCAGAGAGATCCTTAGACTTGAACACAAGTTATTGTCTGGAAACTAGAAAAATGCTTATTTTTGGCCCCTTTTTGGCCCCTTATTCCTAAACATTTTGGGCAATTACCCCCAAACTCAATTCCAGCATTCCCTTTGTGATATGAAACCTTGTAATACAATTTCAGAAAGATCCATACACTTACACACAAGTTATTGTCATGAAACTAGAAAAATGCTTGTTTTTTGCCCCTTTTTTGGCCCCTAATTCCTTATATTTTGAGGCAATTACCCCCAAAATCAATCCAAGCATTCCCTGTGTGATATGGAACCTTGTGGTACAATGTCAGAGAGATCCATACACTAACACACAAGTTATGTCTGGAAGTTACAAAAATGCTTATTTTTGGTCCCTTTTCCCTTAACTGTTGGTACCATAACCCCCAAAATCAGTCCTTATGGTAAAATTTCATAGAGATCCATTCACTTAAACTAAATTTAGAGTGCGAAAACCAATATGTCTTCGGACCACGACAACGCCAACGTCATACCAATTTTTTGCGGTCGTATAAAAAACCAAGAAAACTTAGCATTGACCAAAGAACCATAAAATGCGATCATGGTTATATGAATCTGCCAGACAGACATGAACACCTTACAATCGTTACATCCGCCAAATATAATTTACTTGTTGCTTAAAGCATATGATAAACTGACAAAACAATGCAAACTTTTCATTGACCAATGAACCATGAAAATGAGGTCAAGGTCATATAAAACATGCCAGACAGACATGTGCATCTCACAATCATTCCATTCACCAAATATAGGGGCCTTATTCATGTTTTTGCTTACAGTATCCGAAAAAAACCACAAAAACTAAACATTGTCCAATGTACTATGAAAATAAAGTCAAGGTAAGATGAAACTTCTCAGTCAGACATATGCACCTTACAATCATTCCATACACCAAATATAGTTGACCTATTGCTAATTTGAAAATAAGAAAATAGAAAAACTGACCAAAAAACAATAAAATAACATTGAGCAATGAACCATAAAAATGAGGTCAAGGTCGAATAAAACATGCCAGACTAACATGTACATCCTTAAAAATTTTCATACACCAAATATACTTGACATGTTGCATACAGTATTAGAAAAACTGGACATTTTTACCTAGGAATAGTGATGTCATGGACTAGGAAAATTAGTCTGGGGACATAAATTACTGACATCGGACTAAATATATTAGTAAATTCTGTATCCATGGACTTTTTATACTAGTTATATTTGTCTGACCAGACAATTTATCTCTTACACTAGTTCTCAGAGAGACATGTCACCTTACCTTGACACATTATTCTGACTCTGAACAAACCAGTGTTTGCTCTTATTTCTTAATAATACTGCGTGCATAGGGGGGAAGCAGCAAATACCAACTTTAAAGTCTTTGGTTTTACCCGGTTGTGTTCAAAATAAACAACCTTCTGCATGTGAGGTGAACACGCTACCACGAGACCAGGCAGTATAACATAAGGAGTTTACCCAAGATTTAAAGTTTCCAAGTTTTTGCAAAAACTGGATCAAAATCATCATTGAAAAGCAATAACTTTTTAATAAGATTTAAGTTTCTCTTTAATTATTACAGTTTTCGAGATAAAAAGGCAAATTCAAGAAATATGAAGAAAAAATAAATGGTTAAAATCTGTATTTAAGGCAACAACTCCTATGAGTCAGCTGCCAGTTTTGATGCAAATGGACAGTAGATTTTTTTTTCAACATTCTGAACATTTCTACCCTTTTCAGATATTGTCTATCTATTTTAGCCTTTTGTAGCTTATTACGCAGTTTGGCTTTTTAGCCCATTGTTGAAATCTGTACAGTGACCTATATAGTTGTTAACTTCTACTTTTTTAGTTTCTGTTGAAGAGCCGTCACATTGGCAATGATACCATATTTGTATATGTTTTTGTCATGTAGGTGTAAGGAGACAACCTTTTGATTTTCTGGTGGGATAAAAAGGGGAGACAGATTTTTTATCACCTGGCCTGGTAAGTTTTTCAGGGTTCGTAAGGATAGAAAACCCAGCAAATTGTAACAAACCCCTGTGGTACGACCATATTTGCCAAAAGATTAGTCCAAATAATTATGACGTCTTGCAAGGCTATTTTAACTTTATTCTGGGCACGTAATAGTCAAAGTTGTGACTGAGTGCGGAAATATGAAGGTAGATAGATAGAAAAATTATAAAGGGACATAACTGAAGAACGGTAAAAGTGACGCTACCCAAATTTGAACTTGATCTGAGTTTTGTGGAAATAAGCATTGTGTGTAAGTCTCATAACATTTGGTTGAGGCTAACTTAAGTAGAGAACAGAAACGAAAAATTCAGCATTTTTTATGTTTTTAAAGGGACATTACTCAAGAATGGTAAAAGTGTCGCCACCAAATTTCGTACTTAATCTGTATTATGTAGTAATAAGCATTGTGTATAAGTTTCATTACATTTGGTTGAGGCAAACTAAAGTTAGAAAACGGAAACAAAAAATTTGTACTTGATCTTAGTTTTGTGGTAATGAATATTGGGTATAGGTTTCATAATGTTTGGTTGGGGCAAACTTAAGTTACAGAATGGAAACTAAAAATTTGCAATCTTTCAATTTATAAAGGGGCATAACTCAATAATGGTTAAAGTGACACTACCCAAATTCAACTTGATCTGTGTTTTATCAGTGGAAGTCAAAATTAAACATTGCATTGTATAAAGCATTGATTGTAGTTGATTCTACTATAATAATTGACAAAGGAAGATAATTCCAATTTTAAAAATTACTTGATATTAAGAAGAAAATAAAAATTTTGCAATTTTTCCATTTATAAAGGGGCATAACTCTACAACAGTTAAAATGACGCCACCAAAATTCAAACTTGATCTGTGTCTTGTGGTAATAAGCATTGTGTATAAGTTTTATAACATTTGGTTGAGGCAAACTTAAGTTAGAGAACGGAAACTAAAAATTTTGCAATTTTTCCATTTATAAAGGGGCATAACTCTAGAACAGTTAAAGTGACGCCACCAAAATTCAAACTTGATCTGTGTTTTGTGGTAATAAGCATTGTGTATAAGTTTTTACTTTTACATTTGGTTGAGGCAGACTCAAGTTAGAGAACGGAAACCAATTTTGGGACGTACGGACGTATGTACGTACAGACGGACAAGGGTAAAACTTAATGCCCCCACCGCTACGGCGGGGGCATAAAAAAATAAAATAGCCTTGCTAGTCGTCATAATTATTTGGACTACCAAAAGATGTAACCTAATTCTTACTTGTTTGGGGAAGAGGGGATTAACCGAACCACTATTCAATCTAAATCAGTGAACTGAATTATTGTCTTTTGCAGTAGTCCGAGTCGACATCTGTAACTAATCATGCAAATTGATAGTCAACAGTATACCTTTTTCAGAATGTCAGTTCACAAAGAATCACTGGTGATAGGGGAGTGTAACCGATAAATTGATCCTGAATTAGATAAGATTAACTAACACAATACGTCCTTGTATTTTCCCAGTAACGGAGAACCCCTTTCTTTGAGTGAATTATAAATAGTGACGGGGGTCTCACAAATAAATTTAAATCTGAATTACAGGAACATCGATTAGCAAAGTAAACTTAAATATTATTCTCGAAGTTATTTACGGTAAAGACAGACTGTGCTCCTGAATTAAGGTATTATACATTTGTGTATTTTACTCGGGGGGGGGGGGGGGCACTTCCTATATACAAGGTGATAGGACGTGCCGCTGGAATAGGTCACTTTTTCCAGCTTGAAAATATGGGAATAGGTGGGGAAAACTATCAGAAATATATGATAAGGTCGATAAAGTTCCAATTACTTGTATATGAAAAGCCCTGTCATTTTTTCACAGCCGAAAGTCTAGCCGTAAGTTAACATTACATACAGAATCTTAGCCTTAAATATTCCACTTTTCCAACACACCCCACGAAAACCAACCAATATGGGAAAAGGTTACAATTTTACCCACGCAATATATGAAAAGGTATACATTTTTAAGATCTAAATTATATGAATAGGGTGGGGTAACAGAACCCCAGCGACACCCCCTATCAATGAAGTATTGAAGTGCCCCTCCCCCCCCCCCCCCCCCGGGAGGTATTTTACTGCTACAAGATATTTGATTTGCTTATCACGCACCCGTTGATGAGCAGAGAACCATACTTTCAAGCCAGGGGCAGTCTATACTAACAGTTAGTATAGAAAGTCCCTGTAAAAAGGCAGGCAAATCCTTACAGTACTGTAACTTAATGATACATGTATATCAAGTTACAGCACCTCACCCAGCACAGTTAGCACACTGGTGTGTGTCAGTCTTATAATATAAAACTGCGTAGGTTCAAATCGTTTGATTCAACGTTTTTTCGGATATTTTTTAGGACCGTTGTCAACTTGACAATGTCAAATCCGACCTGCCACTTTGCAACCTGACCTGCAAAAACATAATTCGACTAAAAACAATGCCAGTCAAAATTGCTTTTTTGAGACTGGGCGACTGAAAAAGTTTTAAAATGTGACCTTGTGACCCTACTTGGAATTCTTCATTCATCAGCGTGTGTCGGTTTGGCTAAAAAGGGGGCATTGTTTTTTTTTCTTGGGACAAAAAATTGTTTCTATCTTTATTAGAAAAAAAAAATTAAGACCAATCATAAACTTTTTTTTTCAAAACTCAGTGTCGTATTTTATTGTTTTCCCAACAATTTTTAATGAAAGCTTAAAATGTTTGTTTCACTTCCCTCTGACTTCCCTCCTGATTTTTTTTCTCAAGAAATTATAGAATCAGTAAATGGATATATATATATATATGTCTGTGGTCACCGTCATGCAGTTAGATAAGAAATTCCAGCATGCATCATCAAATAATTCATGTGTATTTGTGACATCAACATAACTGAAACATTATATTATTTCCCAGTAATTATGTAAATCATTTTGATTTACGATTATATATGCCTGGGACTTATGCATGTATATATCTCACATGCACTTGTCTCAGAAAAAAAAATCCTATATACTTTAATAAAAGTATATAGGAAAAAAATTCTGAGACAAGTGCCTGTGATATATCTGTCAGTCCCAGAATAATAAATATAATTGTATCTTAATCTTTGGAAAAATCCGATTATTAAATTGTAAAATTCTTTTACGTCATAATTATATCAAAGTATACTTTTTAAAGTTTTAAATTTTAAAGTTAAAATGAATATTCCGTTTTGATCTGAGGAAAAACTTTTTAAACTGTAATGACATGGTCAGTCAACTGATTTGTTGCATGGCTGATTACAGGTAATTAAAGCATGCAGTAATTTTCCATTACGACAGTGCGTGTACCCTGGGGTGTGTATAATGTATTAGAAATATCATAGTTTTCTAGAGAACATCCTGTCTATGTGTAATACAGATTGATGACATTACACAAACTTTTTTTCGTTAAATGTAGTTAAGTATCTGTGTCCATTCCCTATTGCAACACTACAATTCTTTCGAAGAAAAAAATGTTAAAATTTAAAAAAAAATTTTTTTTATATAAAATAAAGAAGATAAAAGGAGCAAATAAACTTATGTAACTACGCATTGAGTAAACATAATTTCACTTTACATGTACAAACCCTTGAGAAAACGTATATATAGATGTGTTTAAAAAGGCCAATTCCCAGTGGATTTATTTCACACTAGGACCACAGGCACTTGTCTCAGAATTTTGTTTCCTATATACCTTAATACAGGGACTTTCTATACTAACTTAGTATAGAAAGTCCTTGCTTAATATAACATTAAAAGTATATAGGACATTTTTTATCTGAGACAAGTGCCTGTGACTAGGAACGAAGATAACTAGAACTAAGTTCATTGGAAAGTCTTTTTGTCTGATACATGTATACCTATAGATAATGTACATAATTAAGAACAGCTTCAAATATATGCCTATAAATTAACAGTACGTCTAAAAACCGCTCAGGACCTCCTGAGTGCAGACAGGACATAAAAAGTCACTCAGGACATGTATATATGTTTTAGTGAGCGTTGAGGGTATACATTCGATAGATAATTTAATATTTGATTCTATAATTTTGGTTTTGATAAAATCAAACCAACATTAAAGAAGTTATTTGGGATACGTCATGCATGACCGATGATCATATTCAATACCAATCATCATTTTGATTACGACGTTTGATCTTTAATAATTAGGACTAATTGGTGATGGTTATAAACACATACAAGTAAACTTTGCAAACAAACAAAAAAAAAACGTTTCCTTGGAAAAATTATAAAACTACATGAATATTGTTTTTACAAAAAAAGTTAAATAAATTTTTCGTTTTGTATGTAATAATTGAAGCCATTTAGAAATATAAGAAATCTTCACATAGTCGGGAAATTTTAAATTCAAGTTATTTCATTTGAAAACGTTAACAAATATAGATCTTATTCGATGTAAAATGTGGCGTCCTTGGAGATCAAAACCCCGTTTAAATAGGGTTTGTCTACTTTCGTCTATTGCCGAACATTCTATAATCAAGGATTTTTACAAATCCTTGCTATAATCATGGAAGTAATATTTAAAAGGAATAACAACGACTAATTAGCATGTATTAACAGCCTGCAGAGCTCTGTACTAAAGTCATATGATTTTATCCAATTATAGTCTCAGCGGCAAGACCCCTTTGGTTACTATCTGTGATACCGCGGTTGTAAAATGGCATCTGGAATTTCTTATCAGTCACGTGATTTTATCGAGTCCGGTAATTATAAAGCACCTGTGTGAAATCCGAGGTTTATTAATAAGAAGGTGGCGCTGTATCATATAAAACCTCTACCTTCAGAAAGAAGTTGTATGATGTAAAAAACTTGAAAAACGGACGAGAATTGTTCAACCTACAACAGTTTAGCTTGGAAAATTGTATTTAATTAAGCATATTTTTGCTTTTTACCGTTTGTTTTAAACTGTTCTAAAAGTATTTTCCGGTTAAAAGCGGATCCCGAGTAAAACAGTTAAATACCGATGAATCGATCAGGTTTCACATGATGTTGAACAAAATAATGTAGACAGATGTAGACATAGAATATTTTACTGTTGAAATGTGCCAAGTATATCGAGATTTATAAAAATATTTACTTTCAAGTAATTGATTACGTTATTGAAACTGGACAATGAAAATCGGGATCAAAAGTTCGTAAACATGTTAAATTTATATCTATTTTAAAAAAGTGTTTACAATTGAATACTAATATTAATGTAGCACGTTACAGCAAAAAGAAAATCAACCATACAATACGAGCTAGACGCTATCTGTCTAACCGCAAATTTTTTTATATGAATTTGTTTATGTACAAATTAAAGAATAGAAACGTTTAAAATTGTGAATATTTAATTTGCCTGGTATACACGGAGGACTTGGATTATTCGTATTTAATAAAAGGGGGTCGAAACATATTTTTTGTACAATCATCTTCTTAACTTTCAGAAATGTCTTCTTAATTAACTGCATGGTTTTAAGTATTAAAATTGAAAATGATCCACCCTTTTTCTTAAATTCAATATGTGATAACTGTCGGCCTAAACTATTAAGATCGAAAAAGACATAAATAGGAAAAATAGACTAAAATCAACATTGAATGACTGACTCTATTCGGTAGCGTACAGCAGCGGAATGTAACGAGTGAACTATTCGGGTTACTTCGTACGTACATACGACAACAACTGGTCTATTCGTAATTTTCCGGGAACACGAAAATGACCGAAAAGTGTCAGTGATTTGATCTATCACATGTCGAGAGTCAATTACCATGCCATATATTTAACCAATTAACGAGTTATCGAAAGATGGGCGGTAACGCAGATGAAACCTTTGAAGTGACGACGATGTTATTCCTTTCAATATTACTTCCATGCTATAATATAACGAATCGCGTCGCCAATATCACCACAATTACATAAAGTACAAATACAATCTTTTCCTTAATATTTGGCATCTAACAATTACAATAGGAAATTTTGAGTCGAAACTGAAGTACCAAATCTACAAGAAGAATCACTATTTTTTGTAGTAGTAGGCGTTGAAAACTAAACTGTTTATAATCTTTTTTTTTCTCCTAAATTAATTGAAACTCCTGAAATAATTTAACATTATCTATAGACAGCTTACATATGCAAATCTTTTTAGAAGTATGTGAGTGTATAGTAATAATTTGTTCATTTACCCCCCTTTTTCCTTCTATAAAATTACATTGTAATTACGATTTTATTTCCAAATTTGTGTTTGCTAGGATTGACACTTAGAACGTACAACAAAAAGTAACAAGTAAAAAGTCACGATTCAATTTTGGGATATTTTTTTCTTTGAATAAACTTAATTTTAAAAACGTTTCAGTATTTTCTGAAACATTTTTAAAAGGAAACGGACTTGTAAACAAAATTTATTTTTGAATATTAATATGAACAATGATTGTTAAGAAAACAATCTGCCAAAGTGGTTTGGTAATTAACTGAAGTCATGCTGTCAAAAATGTCTCCTTTTTATAAGTTATTGATAAAAAAAAAACTATTTGAAGGCGAATTAATCATTTCCTCAACTAAATACATTTATCTATAAATAAAGTCAATTCGTCAAGAACTTTTTCTCATATATTTAAACAATTGTAAAATAATTAATTTAAACCTTTGTCCTGCGACTTTCTGTCCGTTTACCAATACTTATTCCTTGTTAAGTTTTTTCATATCCATTTACGAATACTTATAACGTGATAATAAATTTTTCCGGATGCTTTTTATCCTATTTTCATATCAAACAACCATGTTACCCGTAGAACGGAGTTAAGTACAAATTTAGGAATTTAGTACTTAAAATTTTCAACAACAAAATTTTACACTTTCATTTACCTGGATTTTTTTCTACGCTTCGAAGCCGCCACCCTGTATCAAACTTATCCAACACCTCGCATGGCGTATTCACGATGTGGAGGGATTGACAATATACAATCAAAGTTAGCAATATACAGCAAGTAAGTAATTGGGTGTTGAATGCCAGTAGATCTGAATTTGTAAATTTTTAAATTGAATTTAACCTGTTTAGAACGTGTATTGTTGAATTGTTCAATAAAATTACACACATAATCTGGGCTGATATGCATAAAACCATTTTAAGTTCAAGGTATCAATAAAACTGGGTCTGCATGAAAAAATGACATCACATAATACCAGAACCTATGTTTAGCCTACTGTTACACGATAAGAAAATATAGCTGTAGGCCTAGTTGAAAATCTTTACAAATTATTTATTCTTTTAATTTCTGTTTGACTGTCTGGGTGCTTCTTATGTGTTTTAAATGCTATAGTCAAGTTTTATAGACTGTTGTACGTCATTTGGTCGTTTTTAAGTTTTTGCCATGGCGTTTGTCAGTATGTCTTCGACTTATAAGTTTTATCAAGGCTTTGTATAGTGAGATTGGTTTTATATAATCTGCATCTCTTGTGCTGTATTTTAAAATGTATTACAATTGTTGCATCTTTACGCATTCATCAATACACCAAAAAATATGAATAAAGCTTTCGTATATATATAAATAAGGAGATGTGGTACGATTGGTAATGAAACAACTATCCGCCAGTTCAATTCAAAAACCTGATATAAGCAAATGTGACTTACTTACTTTAGTCAGAGAGATATTGAATCTGAATTCGAGGATACGAAGTGGGAAGGGTTTAGAGGTGGATTAAGGTGAGGGCATGGGGGCCCGCCCCTTTTTTGGAAAAAAAAATTTGGTTGATTATTTAGAGAATCACTGAAGCGGGCCCCCTCTTTATGCATGACAGTTAGTGCCTCCTTATGACATTTTTTGGATCCGCAACTGGTGAGGACTTCATAAAAAAATATTTAGTAAGTTTTTGTTTTGTGATAAATAATGTATTTAGACAGAAATAGGATAAAATAAACTACCGAAAGCTTAAGTCCACATAACAGGGTATGGATGGGGGTTAACAGAATAGAGAATAACGGGCAAACAATAAAGATTAAAGAATAATGAAATGCTAAAATATAAGGGAAGAGAGTAATGAGCAAAAAGTGTAAGTTTGTAGAAATATAGCAAAAAAAAATAAAGAACACAGAAAGAGAAACCCCGCCCCCCCTCCCTCCCCCCCCCCCCCCCCCCAAGATCCTGACTTCAACTTTAACACTGCCGGGATATTTTTTAGACAAAGTGCACGTATTAGTAGTCAGCCGAAACCACTAAGCGTTTTGCATCCATACTTTTTTTTTGGGATACTGACTGCATAGTAAAATATCAATGTACTAGTTAATGTTCTCGAGGGATGACCCTATCACAGAGACATATATACACATATGTGTAAATATGTCTCTGCCCTATTACGTGTCAGTAACCTCCTCGACACGGTTCATTTTTACGGCGGCTCAGTTTTGTCTTAAGAATAAACATAATTGATAAGTTTCTTTCCCCTGCATTTCTCGATCGCACTTGTAAATAGCACATTGGTCTCAAGACATTGGTTACAACACTTGCCGTCAGTACTCAAAATTGGAAAAATATTTAATAAGAAGGTATAGAAAATTAAATTAATGCACACACACTATTATCAACCACAGACATGATGTTTTTCTCAATTTGCATAAATCGTTATTCCGCAATACAACGAGGGTGAACACCCACCACTTTGAACACAGTCACAGGCACCGGCATGCTGTGAACTTGTAAGTTTCCCAAATGAGTAACTATCCATTACTTTTCTAGTGTAAAGTTTTATTTAATACACATTTGATTTGAAATGGCATATCAGAGATATATATAAACATATATCATAGGCTGATCCGGGGAGGGGGGGCTTTCTTGGGAAAAATTTGGTTGATTATATAGGGATCACTGAAGCATGACTGGAGCCGGCCCTCCCTTATGAAAAGTTCTGGATCTGCCACTGTATATTCATAAAATAAACCAACAAATTATCCAAAAGATGAATAATACTTAATACTTACGACTAATATTGATTATAAGTATACTTGAGTCGGTTTTACAAAAAAAAAACTTACAATTTATCGTAAGTATACTGTATTGTACATGACTTAATTACTATCAATATTATTTGTAAGTTTTTTTGTGAAACTGACTGCTGAATTGTTTTTCCATGCTTATGGTACATCTAAGTCGTATGCTTTTTTTAAAACCACCTCCAGGGTATAATGTCTGCTCGCCCATAGAATCTGTTTGTAGATATAGGAAGATGTGGTATGAGTGCCAATGAGACAACTCTCCATCAAAGTCACACAATTTATAAAAGTAAACCATTATAGGTCAAGGTATGGTCTTCAACACAGAGCCTAGTTTTTATCAAAAATGAAATATATTGATATTAATAGTATACAGGTTAAATAATTTATTCATACATTTTTAATTGACTGACTAGAATTATCATGATCATTGAGGAATTTAAACCATTCCTATTTTTAAAAGGGGACAAAAATAAAATTTATATATAATAACAGGGTGATACAAATGAGAAAAACTCAAGAAATTGTTTTCAATTAAGATAAATACATGGTTTTCAGTTGTTTTTAAAGCAGAGGCAGATTTAGTTTAAAGTTGGAAAAAATTGTTTGTACCAACAAAAATAAATACACAAAGTTAATCCAGAATTATGTGTTTATCATTTTTTTTTATGTTTAGGTTGCCAGAAAGATGAAAAGAACAAAGCAGTTCAAAAGTCAAAATGTGGATAAGCTGAGGTACAAGGTCCTACTTTTGCAGATTTTCATATTTTGCATGAATGAATTTGAAGTTTATATCATGGAGGGCAGAGAAAGAAAAGAAACACTTCAGTTTTCCTGCTTCTGAAGGATAAATGTAAAACATCTTGTTTGGTAAGTTTTATGCTCTGTTATGATAGTGTTTGTGCATCCATCTGTCTTTCTCTAAATTGTATTCACTTAAAGCTTTTGGTTACAGTTCACCATGAACTTCAGTTAGTAACTTGCGGTTTTACAGTTTATACTCAAAATTTAGTACTTTAAAATGTTCATGTATTTTTGTTGAGCCTGCAACTTTTGTCGCAGAAAGCTCGACATAGGGATAGTGATCCAGTGGCGGCTACAGCAGTGGCGTTAGCACGGGGGGTCTCTTCCTATATTAAGGTATATACATATGTGCCTCTGGAATGGGTCCCTATTTTGATGCATCAAATATATCAATGGGGTGCAATTTTACCGAGGAAATATATCAATGGGTCATAATTTTTCAGTTTGTTGTGCAACTATCTTCACTTAATGGGATATGATTTCGCTGTGAAATATATGTATAGGTAGGGATTTCACAATTATTCAATATATGAATGGGGGGTGTTTTTTAAATTCCAGCTGCACAACTGTACTGTACCCAAAATCCCATGTTGAGACCCCCCCCCCCTTGGGCGTTAGCTAACTTCCTAAAAGCTTTATATTTTAGAAGGTGGAAGACCTGGATGCTTCATACTTTGTATATAGATGCCTCATGATACGAATTCTGTCTGAAACATGTCCATTGTCCTTGACCTCATTTTCATGGTTCAGTGACTACTTGAAAAAAAAGTTCAGATTTTTTGTAATGTTAATTTCTCTCATATTATGAGTAATAGGATAACTATATTTGGTATGTGCTTACCTTGCAAGGTCCTCATGCTCGTCAGAGAGTTTTCACTTGACCTAGACCACATTTCATGGATCAGTGAACAAGAACTTAGTCTTAGATGCATGATTTTTTTTATTAGTTGTTAGTGGCTTTGTTAACTAGCTGTCAGTAACTGCGAGTACTCTCAGATCTGTACTTAGTGTCTTTTTGTTGTTTGGATGTACAAGTACCCGGCCACGTCCACTTGTATTTGTAGTATTTGTATTTTTATCCATCTGATGAGTTAAGCCTCTTTCAACTGATTTTTATTTTGCGGTCGTATATTGGTATGACGTTGGCGTCGTCGTCGTCCGAAGACACATTGGTTTTCGCACTCTAACTTTAGTTTAAGTAAATGGATCTCTATGAAATTTTACCATAAGGTTCAATACCACAAAAGAAAGGTTGGGATTGATTTTAGGGGTTATGGTACCAACAGTTAAGGAATTAGGGGCCAAAAAGGGGCCAAAAATAAGCATTTTTGTAACTTCCAGACATAACTTGTGTGTTAGTGTATGGATCTCTCTGACATTGTACCACAAGGTTCCATATCACAAAGGGAATGCTGGGATTGATTTTGGGGGGTAATTGCCTCAAAATTTTAGGAATTAGGGGCCAAAAAAGGGGCAAAAAACAAGCATTTTTCTAGTTTCATGACAATAACTTGTGTGTAGGTGTATGGATCTTTCTGAAATTGTACTACAAGGTTCCATATCACAAAGAGAAAGCTGGAATTGAGTTTGGGGGTAATTGCCCAAAACGTTAAGGAAAAAGGGGCCAAAAAGGGGCAAAAAATAAGCATTTTTCTAGTTTCCAGACAATAACTTGTGTTCAAGTGTATAGATCTCTCTGAAATTGTACTGCAAGGTACCATACCACTAAGGGAAGGCTGGGATTGATTTTGGGGGTAATTGCCTCAAATTTTAGGAATTAGGGGCCAAAAAGGGGCAAAAAACAAGCATTTTTCTAGTTTCAGGACAATAACTTGTGTGTAAGAGTATTGATCTTTATGAAATTGTACTACAAGGTTCCATATCACAAAGGGAAAGCTGGGTTTGAGTTTGGGGGTAATTGCCCTAAACGTTTAGGAATTTTGGGCCAAAAAGGGACCAAAAAACAAGCATTTTTCTAGTTTCCAGACAATAACTTGTGTTCAAGTGTATGAATCTCTCTGAAATTGTACTGCAAGGTACCATACAACAAAAGGAAGGCTGTTATTGAGTTTTGGGGTGATGAATCATAAGGGGGTTCAAAAAATTTTGGGGGGGGGATTTTTTTCCCCTTTTTTTCCTTTTTTTTTCTTTAAAATTTTCCATTTTAAATTGGTTATTTCTGATTTATATATAAAAGCAAATAATAATGATATGGTTTGAATAGGTAAATTAAAATTTTTTAAGTTCTTAGACCACATTCATTCTGTGTCAGAAACCTATGCTGTGTCAAATATTTAATCACAATCCAAATTCAGAGCTGTATCAAGCTTGAATGTTGTGTCCATACTTGCCCCAACTGTTCAGGGTTCGACCTCTGCGGTCGTATCAAGCTGCGCCCCAGCGGAGCATTTTATTATTGTTCGTTCTTATGTTGTACTGTTACACCACCGTCCCAGGATAGGGGGAGGGTTTGGATCCCACTAACATGTTTAATCCCGCCACATTCTGTATGTATGTGCCTGTCCCAAGTCAGGAGCCTGTAATTCAGTGGTTGTCGTTTGTTTATGTGTTACATATTTGTTTTTAGTTCATTTTTTTTACATAAATTAGGCCGTTAGTTTTTCGTTTGAACTGTTTTACATTGTCATTTCGGGGCCTTTTATAGCTGACTGTGCGGTATGGGCTTTGCTCATTGTTGAAGGCCGTACGGTGACCTATAGTTGTTAATTTCTGTGTCATTTGGTCTCTTGTGGAGAGTTGTTGTCTCATTGGCAATCATACCACATCTTCTTTTTTATATTTAAGTTTAAGTTTTGGTGGTCAAGTCCAAATCTCAGATACTATTAGCAATAGGTCTAGTATATTCGGTGTATGGAAGGACTGTAAGGTGTACATGACCAACTGGCAGGTGTCATCTGACCTTGACTTCATTTTCATGGGTCAGTGGTTATAGTTAAGTTTTTGTGTTTTGGTCTGTTTTTCTTATACTGTATGCAATAGGTCTACTATATTTGGTGTATGGAATGATTGTAAGGTGTACATGTCTAGCTGGCAGGTGTCATCTGACCATGACCTCATTTTCATGGTTCAGTAGTCAAAGTTAAATTTTGAGTTTTGGTCTTTTTTTCCAATACTAAATGCAATAGGTCAACTATATTTGGTGTATGGAAACATTTTATGATGTACATGTCAGTCCCGCAGGTTTAATTTGACCTTGACCTTATTTTCACGGTTCATTGCTCAGTGTTAAGTTTTTGTGTTTTGGTCTGTTTTTCTTAATCTATAAGCAATAGGTCAACTATATGTGTTGTATGGAAGGATTGTAAGCTGTACATGTCTGCCTGGCATGGTTCATCTGACCTTCACCTCATTTCCATGGTTCATTGGTCAATGTTTAGTTTTCTTGGTTAAGTCTGCTTTTTAGAAACTATAAGCAATACAGGTAGGTCAACTGAATTTAGTAATTTGAATGATTGTAAGGTGTACATATATTTTTTGTCAAGTTTATATGACCTTGAATTCATTTTCTTGGATCATGTTGAGTTTATGTGATAGTTGTAGTAAAGCTTTATATTTAGGACTATCAACATGATATCAATGATTAGTAAAGAAGGCGCAACATTTCAGCGTGTGCACTCTTGTGTATACATTAAACACCACATTTACTGTTTTTACCCTGATTTTATGGATCACTGAACATCATGTCAAATTATAGTACATTCTTAGGTTAAAGTTTTAGGTTAAGGTACATAGCTTGCCATGAAGTTGAATTTCATACACATGTTCATTATGTAGTGAATTTTTAAATTCAGTGCCAAACTAAGATTTTGAGCCTGATTACATGATTGACTAGACATTGACACATGCTAGTGTTTGCCAGGCATTGTGTCCTGTACTAGGAATTTGTCCTGTACTAAGAACTTTAATAGTACTCGCTGAGTATGGAGTTTTTGTGAAAGTTTAATATTAGTGAGATTTTTGCATGACATCCTGTCAACTGCTTGTTGATCATGTTTATACATGTCTTAAAATTAATATCTGACACATTGGTGATTTGTGAACTTGGAAATAAGTTATTTGATAGAATAATAATGTTTTGAGATTATCAAAATAAAAAATATCCCATTTTTACTACATTGTGTATTAATGATTAAGTATATAAAAAAAGAAGATTTAGGATATATGTATAACCATATATAAAAATGAGACAGCAACCGAACAACACAAAAATAAGAAAAAAAAACCAATATAATTTTTTGTATCAATGTTATAATTTCCAACATGTCCAAAGAGTTCAATGTATTTTCTAATTGAAATAAAACACAAGTGGAACTCTTTCAGAACTTCAGAAGCTTAAAGAAGTGCTGTTTCTATTGTTGGCTTTCTGTATAATATATTGCAAATTCTTGTGAAAAATGGAATTTTATTGTAATTGCCTAAAGTTTTAACATTGATCTATATATATATAACTGGGGAAAATACCCTAATGTTATAAAGAAGAATACATAAATTGATTGTTATATAATATTAGAATAGAATTACAATCAGTAAAATCCATACGGCATAGCTATTTTTATTGAAAATCATATGTTCTTGCTACATGTATGCAAACAATTTTTTATTATCCATAACTTCGGATTTTATTGGTTCTTTTTCAGAAGGATTGAAATTCATCACTGAGAATAAAAGGAGAAAACAAAGAAACAAGACCAAAATAAATTCAAAGACAAAAGTCAGATCAGTTATTATTTTCATCACTCAGCCAATGAATTGAAGTTCTATTAAATATCTAAAGATATTAAAACCACAATAATGACAATGTTCTGTGCTGAATGGCAAAAAAGTGGACTATACATTACGATCACACAATGCTGGATGATAAGAAACTATTAATTTTTTGGGTGGAGGGATATCCTGAAAAAAAAATAGATTTATGTAAAAAGCTACTAGTATGTTAAGCCTTTTAATAGAGTTTTCATTGATTTCAAATGGGAAAAAATTGTGTTTCAAAAAAGTATTCTAGAATTCATAAATAAACATATATTGATACTTACATTATCTGCTTTGTTGTTTAAAAGTTTAGTTTTGAACAGTTATAGAACAATATAATTGCATTAACATTTCCAAGGAAAAAAAAGATATTCAACTAAAAAGATTCATCTTAAAACAATTTACTACCAAACAGAATTCATTGTAACATACACATTTATTTACTGTATATTTATAATTTGAATCATAGGATTTTATTTTGTCCCATGGGATATTAAAAATCCCATGGGATAATTATAGTCCCATGGGATTTTTTTTGTCCCATGGGACAACAAATATCCCATGGGACTACAATTATCCCATGGAATCCCAAAAAATCCTATGGGATTTAACCAAAATCCCATGGGATAATGGTCAATCCCATGGGATTTGCCCTATCCCATGGGATATTGAAAATCCCATGTTTTTCTAAATCAAATTACAAAATAGATATAATAATAACAGCAGAAAAGCAATGAATTTATTGAATCCCATGTAATTCCGCACATTTTGGTTATTTACACGACACTGTAGCTCTAAGGAGAGGCGGCGGCGGATTTGCAAATGAGTGTTTTGCAAATTAAAAGTGTCCAGTGTTTTTCGGTATTTGTTTTTCAATCAAACGATCTTAATAAAAAAAAAAAAAAAGATTATCGTCGTGAATGTTCGTGTAATAGTACTAATACTGACAGATGGACCTATGTCATCAGTTTTAATCATCTTAGATTACTAACCTTTCACAACTTAAAAGTAAAGTTCATGAATCCTTATTGTTCAGATTGATAAAGTCTTTTCCATTCGTCGACATTATCTCCGATTTAAATACTACTGATCTGATAACCGCTGTGCATACTTTAACGACAGGTCTAGTTTTCCTATCAGATAAGTAGTAACCTCCCTTGTAAATGTGATGTTGTAATCAATCGTTTAATTTTTACCATCTTTATATAATATTTCATTGTATTATTTAAATTTGTGATTCATTTGATATTTAAATATATAAAATTTTATATTTTATTATAGATAAAAACAAGGAAATTTGAAAGTCTTTGATTCATCAATCACCTTAGTTCAAATCATAAGTCAGGCGGTCTATTTTGTCTACATTAAGTAGAAAATACACCGGGGTATCAATGGCTATTTAAAAGGAAAGGAAAACATTGTACAACGTAAAACGAGAATTAAATAGAGCAAAATACAGAAATAGAATCCAAATGTAGATGCTTTTCTTGTTTAGTGAAATCAAAAACGAAAAATGAAAACACTTTTGATTTTCATTTTGGTTTTTGAAAAATCAATAACGAAAAATGAAAACACTTTCGTTTTTCGTTTTGGTTTTTGAGGAATCAAAAACGAAAAACGAAATCACTTTTGTTTTTCATTTTGGTTTTTGAGAAATCAAAAACGAAAAATGAAAACACTTTCGTTTTTTGTTTTTGATATTTCAAAACGAAAAACGAATGGACGCAAATATACACGGACCCATCTAAGTAACTATTTCATAATGTTCAAAGATTTGTTCGCGAACCATATTGGAAAGTGAACACAATTACTTTGAAATAAATATAAAAAAGGATATGTGCTATGATTGTCAATGAAACAACTATCCATCAGAGACCAAATGACGTAGATGTTAGCAACTATGATATGTCGCCGTACAGCCTTCATGAATGAGCAAAACCCATACCGCAGAGTAAGCTATAAAAGGTCCCGATATGACAAAATGCAGATACTTAAAACGAGAAAACTAACGGCCTGATTTATGTACAAAACAATTAACAAAAAACAAATATGATAGACAGCAACCAACGACAACCAATGAATTAAAGGTTCCTGACTTGGGACAGGCACATATAAAATGTGGCGGGGTTAAAACATGTTCCGAATGCTCAACCCTCTGGGACAGTGATAAAACAGCATAACATCAAAACAAACTATAAAAATCAGTTGAAAAAGGGTTAACTCATTGTCAACGGATCTAATCAAAGCCCAAAAAACAATTAACAACGTGAGTAAGACGCAAAGTACCGATTTAAGAGTGCTCACAGTTACTGAAAGCTAGTTCGAAGCCAATAACAACTGATACAAAAAACGTGTCTGTAGACTGTCTCATACACATGTGTTTACTTTGTACAATCTACAATGCTTTGATATGAAACTTACGTAAGATATAATTCAGTGGAATTTGCATGTCTTGAAATAAGCGCCTTACTTCGACATAAACCCGTGTTTTTTAATGTACATTCGTATGCTTTGAAGAAGATTTGTACTGACGTGCTGTGACATCTCGACCTATGCAAACTTTGATATCAGTAAAATATAAGATAAATTTAAAGAGATACGCCAATCCCATTATACAGCAACCAACCGACACAAATAATCAAGAGACCTCAGAAGTAATATGTGATTTAGGTTATCTGCATGCATTTACGTTTTGACATGTGTATTATACATTTTACATTATTTGCGTTCTTTGACAACACCCACTCTCGTTCTCACGGACTCGAGGACAAAAAAGTATGTACCCATCATATGTCAATAACTATAAGTTTGAAGGTTTAATGATGTATTTCTATTTCATGGAAATACTGTCACTGCAGTCATTGACCCTGTGTTAATGGAGATCTATAGATTTTAGATAAACATCGCTAACCTAATAATGAGAACCCATTACAGAGGGTCATCCCAAAGGTCCTATAATACACAAAGTAATATATATTTTGTCATTCCATAGGTCACTTAATTCTATTTCAATAGTAAGTCTCTATCTTTACTTTACAAAGCAATGAAAATAATAGACTAATAGTATGAATTTAGTTAGGACGATAAATAATGTATTATAGGCTTTCACTTATTGTTTTTTCTAATTTGGAATTTGAAATTGCCGTTTATTGCAAAGCAGTCCGAACATATACCACAGAGAGTAATTTATGTTCTTCGTTAAGCAATTTCGTCTATTATTTGTTTGGCGAAAGTATATAATCAAAGAGAGTTAAATGAAAGTTATATAACATTGTAAATGGAAAATTGTCTAATTTATTTTTATTTTTTGTTTTCATGCACCATTCATAATCAAAGTCATGTTTATTACCTAGCAGAACAATAAATTCTTCAAACAGATGTCTATTGCTTTATTTATAATTAAGATATATTTCTAAATGGATGCACTAAAGTTACTTTGGGGGTTTAGATTTCTTTCTTGCATAACAAAAAATAGTTGTTCACATTTTTTCTGTTGAAGAAAGAAAAAGCACGAGGATTCATAAAAGACTTGCTTTATCGACATACGTCATACATGTATATACATCTGTTCTAATACATTCTAAAATATACCGCTTTTAAAAATACCAATGAAGTTTCTTCTATTCATTCAAAGTCAACGTTACTCAATTTTGTTTTTTTGTTCACAGCTTTTTCTCTTATTCTCAATGTACAATGGAATGAGTTCCTAGCACCTGTAAAACATACATGATGTCCTTGCAGACAACACGTTGTTCAGGAATACTCAATGATACTCATGGCCAAAAGTTTCGACAGCCAAAAAAATGAAAAGTTTCATCATAGAAACCAAATTATTACAGATCCACGTAAAATCAAGTTTGATAGAAAATATGTTAGATATACCGGTATACTGACCACTTTTGGGAACAAACCGCGAAAGGTACAAACACATGTATTGATTTGTAACTTTCAATTGTAATCTTAAACGCTGTGTACAATCGCTTAAGTTTAGCGTGTATATGAAGAACACAATCTTAAAACATCTTGTGTCATGAGAAGTTTGTATTAGACAAAATGACAAAATAGTGTGAAGAAGCCATAGTGAGCGAGAAAGGTAGTCTAATTGTCTTGGTTGACGTGCCCCTCCCCTCCCTAGCTCCGACAATAAAGTATGGGAAAGTATAATGATAATGTGCTGCCCCTTAAATTTTATCTGTGCATATACATGCACGTATATATGCGTTCATTGGCAAACATACCAATCGGATTGGCCAATCTCAAAAACTCGATTAATAAACCTTAATTTAGACTCAATCCCAAATTGAAAGACGTTTCCCTTGGATTTTAAGCATAAAAAGGTAACGCGGCGGCTAAGATAAAGATTTTTTGAATGATTTCAATATATGGCAATTTTCAAAAGTTTTTGACATTACCTGACCTTCACACTACCAAAGCTTCATAACGGAATAAAGGACATGGTGTATAGTATCACGAGTCTTCATTACACCACATCCATATTCTCAAGTCCGTAAATTTTGTTCGTCTGGTAAGTCCGTTCAATTCGTTATAACAACATTAAATAAGTGGACTTACAGGATGAACGAAATTATCGGCCAGCATCGTACACGGACTTGACGAAGTAAAACAAACCGGTGCTTTTATAACTGTTCTTCATTTCAAAGTCACAGTGAAAAAGCAATGGAAAAAAATCACACCCCGATGCAACTGCTTTATACTTAACCGACACGGCGATGACGCGCCATTGGTCGATTTTAATGTGCAAGCTCAGCAGATAAAAGTCTCTTTAATTTAACTCCGTGTCGACAAGTCTTTTCCCTTATTCCTAAATGTCGTGTGCTTTACTGAGAAACAGCTAATACAATTTTAAAGTCGGTGATTCAATCCCGAACCTCCCACAAGTGATTCATTATCAAACTACCCAAGTACCTCTGATTGGTAAATGAATAGAATTTCACGGGTTTGAAGTATATTGCAAGTAATTGCTGTACGAATATTTTTATTTAAATTGCTTCAATAGATAGTTTTATTTTTTAACATTTAAAGTTAATATTCATTTATCCTCCCGTCTCTCATAAAAGATTGAAAAAGAAGATCCTGACTGTCTGCTCTACCCTTCAATAACAGGTCATGGTTAGTTGCTCTACCCTCCAATAATAGGTCCGCATTATTTATTCCCGTCTCCTTCAGTAAAAACTCCTCCTTGCTTAATCCAGATTCCTTCAGCAGCAATTCAATATCTTCAAACTCTTCTTGTACCTCGGTGTTCCCAACCACATGTTTTTCATAGTTTAATTTAAAATTTCTCCAACATCTTGAACATTCATCATCACAGAGAGCGCACGCATCAATCGCTCCCTTCGATGCAAAACGATGCCACATCCTCTTTCCAAACTGTGGACAGAATACTTGAAATCCAACACAAGTCAATCCGACTAACGCCATTATTGCGACACATACCCAAAATGCTTCCCAATTAAAACTAGATTCATTTTCTCCTTTCGAAATCTTTTTCTTTGGTTTCTCCTCATCTAGCATGAACGAATTTTTACGAATCATTTCACGATACGGATCGTCCAGAAAATCTTTTTTAATCTCGCGAGCTTTCTCGTGATACACAAGTTTCGATAATCTTCCGGCCAAATCCGGACGACCAATTTGTCGAAGACGAATTGCAAGATCCTGAAATGATTTACCTCTCCCTTCCAATCTGTCGTATTTTAGGAGAAGAAACAAACAAGTTTTTTTGGCTCATGGTTACCTGTCAGTTTGTGCTTCTCTGTCGAGAAAAGTTCTTTGTCGTGCAAGGACTCTGATAATTTTCTGCATTCGTGTGGTTTCAGTTCTCCAGCTATATATTGTAATTCCTTGAAATTTAAGTCAAAAGTGCATACAATGAATCCACAAACATAAAGCCAAACCACACAACAGATACTGAAATTCATGTTTAGGATTTTCTGTTGTAGTGTGCGTATTCGTACGTCATCAATGTATGTTATGACGTCATATTCTTGAATATTTACGTCATCATATTTCTATGTTTCTTTTAGTAAGTAAAAAAGTAAATACTTCACTTAAAGAAGTCCGCACATTTAGCAACAATATAGCTAATCTTCAAGAGGCCATCAAACAATTATTCTAAAATAAATAATTTACAGTAGGCCTACAAATCTACACTATGTAGTACAGTATATATATATATTTTTTGATGTATTACAAGAATTAATATATCATAAACAGAAAACAGATTTATATTATTTTAACTAGTTTATTCTTCTGAGTTAGAGTTATCTCACTTCATGGGCGGATAAAGACAGTGCATCAACGACAACTGCTTTGAGGTTTTAATCTATAATTTGGTTATAATTCACATCTGCATTACATGTATTTCACTACTAGGCTGAAATATAGTGTTTTATGTCCTAAAACTCACAAATGTATGATTTAATTCCCTATTATAAATATATTTCTAAAATCCACTAAATCTATCAAAGTAATGCAACAAGAAAAAGAAAGAAAAAAAAAATATGAGGGAAACAATAGAAAATATTTTTCAGAATCATTGGAATAAATCACAGCCTATACCAAAGTACTGACTTCTTGGTATTCCGACTGGAGGTCTGACTGTACTTTAAGGTGGTACCTAACACTACAGGGAGATAACTCAAGTAAAAGGGAGTAATATCAGCTAAACGTTTTAATTACGTTGTGTTGTTAAGGGAATATTAAGCTTCTCAATGATCAA
This sequence comes from Mytilus californianus, assembly GCF_021869535.1. NCBI lineage: Eukaryota > Metazoa > Mollusca > Bivalvia > Mytilida > Mytilidae > Mytilus > Mytilus californianus. The sequence goes on along the minus strand of NW_026262723.1, from coordinate 35,446,087 downwards.
AGTTAGTGTTTGTCAAACTGCTATATAACCAGTCTAATTTTTCTGATAAATTGGTTGGTTCAAATTTTTTGAAATTTTTATATTTTTGTCAAAGGGTCAAAATAAATACTTTGTCAAAATTTTATGAAAATTAAACGAGCCAAATTAATTTTAGTGAAGGTGTTGGGTACGATCTTAAATCGCACTAAAACTTGCATTTAAAAAGTAAAAAAAAACGAAGGCGAAATTGTGTGTAACTGTAAACTAAAATTACAAACTATATGTATATATCCCTTTTTTTACAGGAAAAGGTAACTGAGTTCTCAATTTATACTTACAAGAGGACACATATGGAAAATATTTATTTGACTGAATTTAAGTACGGAGTTATTAATATGTCAAAAAGATTGATCGTATTCAATTTTGATAATACTTTGCTTATTTCACTGATAAAGAAAGCCATCTGGAATGTGATATTACGACTCAAAATCAGCCAATTTTCCAAATGATTTATTTATCCGAATGAAACAGATTAATGGGTAGATTGACATACGATATGCATTTGATTGATATATAGAAATCATCCATTTGCATAAATACACATTCTATAGGCCTAAGCATTGTTTGCTTTCTATCCAATATTGTCAGGAAAATTGGATTTTATTGATGACCAATCGCTATAATGTAGAAAAATATAGTATTTTCTTAATTTACAAACCGATTTATCTTCTTTTTAAAAAGAAATAACTATATAGATATACATGATCGATTACTTAACATTCTTTTCATTTTTAAGTGTTTGCAGAGAAACAGAAAAATATTAATGGAAATATAAAATGAAATGCAAACTTGAGCTGTTTTCGCAACAGATCCTAAATGTATACCATAATGGTTGATTGATTGTTAGTTGCTTAAATATTTCATGCATGTTCAAGAGACCGTGTTGAAATATATCATTGAAACTCCAAGGCTTTACTCTTCGCCACTTGATTTCAGAGTTAGATGAAGTGAGTTTTTATTGTCCATAGTAGACGGAAGTTCTATCGAACCACATTGTTATCGAATTCGATACGGTAGAATATTTCACACTTACTTTTGGACTGGATTGGCCGCCCCCTTTTCAATTTTTAACGTGCACCCGTTAAAACATAAAAATACTCTCCCCCCCCCCCCCCCCCCCCCCCCATTTTTTTCACATGCTCATTTGACCATGAAATACGCCCTCACTCGAAAAGAGAGCTAGTATATTTTTTCATCAAAAGGGCATGTATCAACTTACAGTGACTTTTATTGAAAAATTTATAGTTCGTGCCATTAAAAATGCAGAACATGCAATAAAAGTGACAGAAAAGAAATCAATCAACAGATAAAATAAAGGTGTGATGCTGTCAAAAGGTGCCTGTGGATATTTGTCAATGAATAATATGAACAAAAAAAAACTGGTTTAATCTAATCATGGGAATACCCAAATAGACTTATTTTTAATGGTATCTCCAAATGTGGTGTACATCAAATCGCTTCTGACGTCAAAGACTATGTAAATAGACTTCATTAAATATTGCAACGCTGCTAAGCTTTTCAAAATATTGTTCTGATAGTTTGCTACAAAATGTAGTGTACATGTACCATGGAACATTTCTTATCGACATTTACCCGACACCACCTTCCGTTCATTTTTAGAAAGATTTTATTCTTTTGTCATATGTTTATCCTATAGTAATTAAAATAGTTAGTAAATTAACCTTAGATTAAAAGATTTCATTTGAACAACATATTCAAACTAAACCCAGGCGGATCTAGGATTTGAAGTAAGTGGTGCGGCGTGCAGAGCTAGGCAACACAATTTTTGAATGCTTTATGCCAAGAAAAGATATTTTTCCAGAGAAATGCACATGACTGTCAAAGGCAAATTAACAAAGTGTTCAAAACCATCATGACAAGTGGTGCAATAGGTACTGATATGCCTATAAAGCTAGTAATATCCTTTGTTGCGAACCCCCGAAACCACCTGGATCCGCCAGCGCAAGCTTAAAGTCATCCTACTCATACACATATCATTCTGACTGATAGATGACCAGTCTTTGCTCCTTCTGTCAAATATGTTGTGTTAAGTGGAGAAGCAGTACAAAAATGCCGATTTTTTAAATAAACAAAATGTTACAACTAATAATATCAGTATTGTGTCTGGAAGGGTGACACGTCTTCCTTTAAATATCTGGTAACTTGTAACCTATAGCATTTAAAACCGATTCACATCATAAATTTGAAAGATTGCCCGTAGACGTTACTAGTTTGTGTATCCAAGCAATTATCTTTCAATTAAATCCATGCCTATTCATAGAACAGTGTATTGATTTTTTTTTTAAATAATATACTTTAATAAACAGTGTAAGAAATATGTTTTCTTTTAAAAAATACAGGTAAATCTATGGCATGGTATTGGTTGCAAAAATTTGAAATTTTTCATTTAAATGCAATATTTCTTATTTAATTGGTATATTTCTTCATTTAAATGCAATATTTTTTTATTTGAATGGTATATTTTTTCATTTAAATGCTATATTTTTTTCATTCAAATGGTATAATTTTTCATTCAAATGGTATAATTTTCGTTCAAATGCAATATTTTTTATTCAATTGGTATAAAATGTCATTTGAATGCAATATTTTTTATTCAATGGGTATAGTAGTTTTTTTCTTTATATGCAATAATTGCATTATGGGAAGTTCTTTGACGTCATGAGGTCAAATTTGCAACAACGTTTGTGATTGGTCGGTAATTGTTTGGATTTCTTCCCTTTCTTTCTAAACTTGAGTGACCAAGAATTAAAAAACGCGTAAGAATATCGCCCCTCTAACTAAATTTGGCGTTCGTGCGAGTTCGTGCACTGGCTGTTAATGCCAATAATGGCCAGGACGAGCAAAAAATGCGAGTGACAAGTAATAATAATTAATTTGACACACAACTTGTTCATGGATAGAAACAGATGCCTGCGTGCATGGCAAAAACACCTCCCATGAAAACCTTTTCTGAAGAAACTCTCCTACAGTCTACACATTGAAATAAAAAAAAATACATAGCTAGCCCCCTCCCCCTTCTAAGTCTAGATACATGTAATCATGACGTTCTTGATCCTCAGAGACGTTGCAGGAAGGCACACATGAAATAAGAATAAAAAGCATCCAGGACGTTTATTTGGACTAAGCCCCCTCTTTTTTACTACATGTAGAAAAAAAATCACCAAATTCCGACAGCAGAACCAGAAACCCACAAGTAGAGTCATAAGCTGTTATACTCCGGAATTCTTCTTTAACAAATTTAGATATTTGTATAGAGATGTATATATGCGAGTATTGGCAGTAATGGTTATGGTGTGCGTGTGAGGGTAGGGGTTTCAGATCAAAGATCGTTTCTATAATTCCATATCTTTTAGTTTTTACCATTTCACTCTATTCTTTATCCTTTGATCTCTATTATATTTGTTCTAAACATGCGTGACATATTTGCCACTGGACATAAGGCAACAAAAAGTCAATCAACGTATTCTGTATATTTCATCATTTCTTTATTATGTTATCTATAGGTTTGGTCCCGCCCCTTATCTATTCTTTTGCACATTAGGGACGACATCAAAAGTTCAATGTAGGATAAAAAAAAACTTAATTCATATAGTTTTTTTCACTGACCCCCTACCCCACCCCCCTCTTAACTTAATTTGGGGAAAAATGATTGACCAATAAGGATATATATATAAAATCGATGTTAATTAAACAAAACTTGCAGCAATTTTGACCCCCCCCCCCCCAAACTATTTGAATTAAGTTTTTTATCCTTCATTGATTTTCTGATGTCGTCCCTTATCCTCTCTATGTAAACCCAATTCATGTCCTGATAAATGGTTACTCATGCATAGCATCATATGTGGTTATTAAAACAAGAAACATATTCATATTATGATAATTAATGTATGCTAGGACTTATAGATAGATGTCATTAATCCCAGGTCATGTAATAAAGTAGGTCTTATAAAAATACAATAGCATTTTAATTTTGATGATTATATATATTTAATAATGCCATTTTTTTGGAAAAAAGGGTAGGGGCAAGGCGTTTTTAAAACATATCAATGGGGCGCGTTTTTTTTTTTTGTTCTTCGGAAGTGAGCCAGAAGAAGTCCATTTCTGTTTTTTTTTGCATTGGGAAGATCTTCTGGCTCTCTTCCACCTCTTCTTTTTTGATAGGTTGACGGCAGAGGCACATAACAAACATGGCGTCGTTTAGTCTAAATGAAATTAATAAATTTATGAATGCAGATATATTAGAATGTGAGCTGTTTTATAAACGTTTTTATGGTATGACAGCCTTAGTAGGACATCCCCGTAGGACGATAAGCTGGATAAATATAAGAACTACACGGACAATACCAGTTAAGGGACGATTATTTGATATTCTAGGGAAGGGATTTTGATTGATTGGTGTTTAACGCTACTTTCCACACTATTGGACTATTCCGTGGTGGTCAGTTTAAATCTATAGATGCAGGATGGGGAAGGGAAGAGAGGGCATTATTATTCATTTCAATCTGTCGCTAATCATGCCTATTGTTCAGCTCTTACCAGGAAACCATATTCATATATGAAATCATTCTGTCCCCCACCCCAACAAATAAATAAATATCAAATGGTTTTCCTCTTATTTAACACAAGTTTAAATTGATTGATTGTTTGTTGCTTATTTTAACGCCCAGTGAAAATTATTTCATGCTTGTTCAGGAAAACACGAGTTTAGAAGTCACGTTTATAATATAAAAATGAAGAGATGGAATATGATTGCTAATAAGGCAACTATCCACCGGAGTTCAAATATGAAGTGGATGTGAGCAATTATAGATGAGATAAAATAAGATAAGAAAAATTTATTTTAAGTCGGGTTACATGAAATACTACAAACATAAGCTCTATAGAGCTTTTTGCCGTCATGTAAACATATGCTTTTTGTAGACAATACGGTAAGGCCTTCAACAATGACAAAAACCTGATACTGTAAAGTCGTCTATAAAAGGCCCGACATGAAAAGTGTGAACAATTCAAACGAAAAAACTAACAGCCTAATTATACATAACAAAACAATTTACAAAATATCAAATATGAGTCGAGACAGGAACCAACGACAACCACTAAACTACAGGCTCCATCCCTGGGACAGGCAAATAAAGAATATAGCAGGGTGGATATAAAAACGAAGATGTGGTATGATTGCAAATGAGACAACTCTCCACAAGAGATCAAATGACACAGAAATCAACAGCTATAAGTCACCGTACGGCCATCGACAATAAGCAAAGCCTACACCGCATAGTCAGCTATAAAAGGACCCGAAATCAAAAATGTAAAACAATTCAATCGAGAAAACTAACGGCCGAATTAATGTACAAAAAAATGAACGAAACACAAATATGTATAACAAAGCAACAAACGGCAACCACTGAATAACAGGCTCCTGACTTGGGACAAGCACATACATACAGAATGTGGCGGGGTTAAACATGTTAGCGGGATCCCAATCCTCCCCCTAATCTGGGACAGCGGTGTAACAACACTCTAAAAAATGTGTTTAGAGCCTAAGCACTTTCCTTAACACATTTATGAAACCGATTTTTGACATGTTTTAAATCTAAACATGTTTAATATTTAATGTGCTAACAGCCTAAACGTGTCAAGCTATAAAGTGCTTAGACTGTAAACATGTTTAGCTGTAAAGCGTTTAGACTAGAAACACGTTTAGCTAAAAAGTGCTTACACTGTAAACATGTTTAGCTGTGAATTGTTGTATCTGGAAACATGTTTAGCTGAGAAGTGTTTTGTCTGGAAACACGTTTAGCTGTGAAGTGTTTTGAATGTAAACGTTTTTAGACCATAAAGGGTCGTGAAGAAACATGTGTATCATTTTATTGTGAGAAGCCGTTACTTCATTAGGCCCCAATTAAACTAATATTCCTGAAGGCTTGACTGTAAAACGTATGATAGCTCTCAATAAAACAGGTTTTCATACCATCACAAAAAGGAGCCAATGCATCAAACTAAGAAACTGGAATTTCCATATCAAATTGAATGTGACCAATACCTTTTCAATCTCAATGAGTTTTTTCTTTAATTCAATTCACGTCATTCGACTATTGCATTTTTTCTTCATTTCAAATATTAGTAAAACAGTCTAGAACTTTTGAAATGAAATTATCATTATACTAATTCTAGCTTTAAAAACAAAATTACAACATATAAAACAAAGGAATTTATGTTATCATTTATTTCCAGTTTATCATTGAACACAATCAAAAATAAATTCATATCAAGGTACATGTACATAATATTGACCAATCTTCTACTTGTACCCCATCCCTACAACAAAACAATTTGAAAATGTCCTGTTTTCATTTTACAGGTCAATAAGAGCTTCTCCTTTCTTAGTACACAACTGCTGGTCAATGGCCTGAAATATAGAAAAATATTGATAAGCAACTAAGTAGAATTAATCTAAAAATATAAAAATACGAACTACAACACCAAAAAGTAAAAGCATGATTTAAGATCCAGATAACAACATTAGGACCGTGGTATAAAAACATAAATTTACTGATGAATCAATTGATATTTTTTAATATAAAACTTCTTTTCCTGCTTAATATTATTCATTTGATCAAATATATATTGGCATTTTTAAAATCAAATACACTTTTGATTTTTACCTAGCAGCATATTTGCTACTGTTCTTCATCTCCTCTTTTAGCACGCCAAGACAGATGATGATTTCCTCTGCACTTCTCTCAACTAGAATAAAACAATACATATCAATAAAATTATAAAAAAAATCACAACCGCTTATAACTATTGAAATAAACAAGCATCTTTCTATTTATTTTGAGGAAATGTTGATTGTGCATATCGGAAGTGATTACGAAAACAATGAACTCGATATGACACTGGATTTGCGAATGATGCACCTCATCCTGATAAGACTCGGCAGATTCCACTACTCTTCATGTTCCATTATAATCTGCCGAGGAGTACCGAACGAAAATTATCCTCACAAACTCCTTTCCAAGAACATATATAGATAAAAAAATAAATGCAAACTTGCATGATAGAACATTAAACAGCTCTTATCATCTATACACAAGATACAATGTAGTTTGAACACTTAAAGCTCTTACAAGCACTTGTTTCGTGGGATAGTACCCCCTTTTCTCTCCTGCATTGACTATACGGTAGTGTACTTGTAAATAATGCTTATAACTGTCAATAATCATTTAAAATTGGCAGTACAAAATAAAAGACAGTATAATCATAACTCCTTACCTTTCTGAAACAGTCAAGTTACGGTCAGTTATGGTCAGAAGTAAACAGCGTGGCCTTTGACTTCGGGTTCTTTGTTTCTTCTTCCCGCTCATATTAGCACGTGATATGAATGCCGTATTCGGCCTAAATGTGTTGTAATTCTAAACGTGTTTAGGAAAGTGTCTAAATATTGAAAGTGCTTAGAATTTAAACACGTTTAGCTTTATATACTTGACAAAGTAGCTAAACATGTTTAGCACAGCAACATGTTTATTGAAAAGTGCTGAGAGCCAAAACATGTTTATTGCGAAGTGCTGAGAGCCAAAACATGTTTATTTTTTATGTTTAGAAATTAAACACTTTCCTAAGCACATAAGTCTTGCAACACGTTTAAATTCTAAGCACAATTTTTACAGTGAATACAACAACATGTTTGTGAGCAACCCATCCCGAAGCTGGGACAGTGGTGAAACAGTACAATAAAATAACAACCTGCACAAATCAGCAAATTAACTCAAAAGATCGGTACGAGACACACAAAAAAAACTAACATTAAGACAATAGACACAAAGCACCGACATAAGAGTATTTGCAATTACTGGAAGTTTGCTCAAACCTAATTACAACTGGTACTGAAATAAATCTTGTTCTCCCAGACTGAGTTATCAATCAGTTCACAACGCGCGGCAAAGGATTTATTAAAAAAAGAAAACAGTCTGAGAAACGTCTGGTTTACGTTGTATATAGATATAAGAAGATGTGGTATAAGTGCCGATGAGACAACTCTCAATCCAAGTCATAATTTGTAAATGTAAACCATTAAAGGTCAACGTACGGTCTTCAACACGGAGCCTTGGCTCTAACCGAACAGCAAGCTATAAAGGGCCCCAAAAAAATTAGTAGTGTAAAACCATTCAAACGGGAAAACCAACGGTGTCTAATCTATTTAAAAAATCCGATATACTTGTGTGGTAGTGTGTTAATTTGGATATTTTTATTTTTATATTATACTTTGATATTGTGATACTATATATTTGATGAGTGTACTATTTTTAATTCTAAGTACTTAGTGAGTTAGTTTCTAGTCATGCTCCACTGGTTATGTTCATTGTATGATTTTTACATGGCTCAGTGAGTTTTGATATATTGGTTATTTGTTTACTCTCTGGGTTTTACTAGTTTGTATTGTGAAACTTTTTCTTCTTTGTGATAATTGGCTAATTTAGTCATATGGTCATTTTGGAGGGAAATTCTATTGTTAGGTCAGAATTTACTCATACTTTGAATTGTATAGTTGTGTGGTTTGCTTTGATATATTTATATTTCTGGACATCTTTGATTCCATTATCAGGTCAGTTTTCTCTACTTAATATGTCACATTCATACTAAAATACTGATATGAATAGATTGTATAGATGATTTGGTATGAATGGTCAGAATGAATGATTTCAGAGTAAAAGGTGTATAAAATAGATTAAAACATATAAAAGCATATTAAATATTGTTTAAATCAGTTTAACTAAATTGACACAGTCAAACAAATCATTTTGTAAGTATTTAAGCCATAAACAGTAAAATTATATGAATTACTCAGTTTAGTGAAAAGAAGTAATAGTAAAGATATAAAATAGTAATTTGTATGTTCAGACATATTTTAAACTATTAAATGATTTGATAATTTGATACGTAAACTATAAACACAAATAGTTATGATAATATTTTTATTACAGATATTTGAACCATACTGTTCGTATATCATGTAGAAGATTCCATATTGTAAATACAGGAACTATGTACCTCACACATGGTAGGTTTTGTATTCTGTTTATATGTGTGTTTTTGTGCTTAACATTTGTCTTGAGCATGGCTATAATATTTGTTTTAATAAGCTTATTGTGTTATGTTACTGTACGCTTTGCTTTATGTGTACTAATTCAATGTTGTTAGTAATTTGAATGGAATGACCCATAAATGACTATCAGAAGAATATTTGGTAGAATACAACATGTTAAATGTTAAGATGTGTAATTTATGATGAAAACAAAATTTCTCATGATTAACATTCTATGTAAATAGATTTGTAAGTAAATAACATGGAAAACCATAGTTGTCCAGTAGGAAGTATTTGAGTATTGTATTTTAGGTATTGTCACCTAGAATGAATAGAGTTATCTTTCTTTGTATTGATTATTTGTATTTGTATTGCAGGGTCATTTCTTATATTACACAATAAAACGAATCCATTGATCCTGAGGTGTTTATTTTATTATACGACCAAAACAACCTGGTTACACTTGCATATTAATCCATATACAATGAAACGGTTTTTGAAAAGTGGACCGAACGTTTTGACCATCGAAATTTTGCAATAGAAATACTAGTTATGACCACAAGATTTTAACAGCCAGTGCAGGACTCGCACGGACGTAAGATTTAGTTAGAGGGGCGATATTCTGACGCGTTTTTTAATTCTTGGTCACCGGCATGTTTAGAAAGAAAGGGGAGAAATCCAAACAATTTCCGACCAATCATAAACGTTGTTGCAAATTTGACCTTATGACGTCAAAGAATTTCCCATAATGCAATTATTGCATATAAATAAAAAACTACTATACCAATTGAATAAAAAATATTGCATTCAAATGACATTTTATACCAATTGAATAAAAACTATTGCACTTGAATGAAGATTATACCATTTGAATGAAAAATTATACCATTAGAATGAAAAATTATACCATTCGAATACAAAATATTGCATTTAACTGAAAAAATATACCATTCAAATAAAAAAAATATTGCATTTAAATGAAGAAATATACCAATTAAATAAGAAATATTGCATTTAAATGAAAAATATCAAATTTTTGCAACCAATACCATGCCATATAAATCTTAGATGAATTTTTAATTAACCTTGATTGTTATAAAAACAAATTATTTATCAAAACATCTATTGTTATTTGCATGTGGGAATAGAAGGAATAGTGATTTTTAAAAAGTGGGAATAGGAGGAAGACACTGGCATATGAATGCAATATATGCAAAGGAGACATCGACCCAACGAAAAAAACCCAACTAAAAGACATCTAGAGGGAACTATGCTTGTACATGTATTATCAGATCCCTATAACGACAAGGAAGGTGAAATTCATCACAATTTAAGTCTCTAAAACTCAAAGGTTTTAATCAAAAAGAAGTATGGCAATTGTTTCCTGTATTTTGTTTCACTCTCTGAGTCGAAATCGAAAAGTTGTTCAAATTTTGTGGAAAATGGAAATATATGTATGTGTAACGTTTCGGAAATGACTCGTAAACTTAAACATAAGTTTGAATTTTTTAATCCTTCAAATAATCTTCTTTCATTTGTATGCGTCTGTTTTCGGTAGGACATTGTATGGTATACAGATGTCCATACGTCCGTTCTTTCACACTTTCACACTTTGTACAAGTAAAATTGTCATGAAATATCAACATATATACAGTCAACGCAGACAGAACTTACCTTATCGTTGTTTGTCGGCAGACACAGGAAGTGTTGGTATACTGCGAATTTTAGTAAAAATTCTAGGTCTGAAAAAAGTCTGAAATAATAGGATATAGTCGGTTTTAACTTATTCTGCAGAAGCGCTTCTAAGACTATGAAAATGGAAAGGTAAACAATTTGTTCTAATTTTTTTTAAAAGGTGTTCAAAAGTCTTCCGTTTGACTATTATTTCTAAGACTATGTGATGTAAGAACGTTGGTGGTCATCACGTGTTCGACCATTTCTTAAACTCTGTGACGAAACGTAAGGATCGTGATGTAAGTAAGTTACTCGTGCGAACACTTGCAAGACTGTGTTCTATGTTATGCTAAAACCTGGGGAATCACGCGACCGTTGCTTAGACAGTAATAATATAAAAAAATATATATCAGTAAGTTCCTTGTGCATTATACTAGAAACTATATTCGTACTAGTTAGTGCTAATATTTCTATGACTGTTAAGCATATATGTTTAAAGACATGACGTTATATAAGTTAAACTTCTTAAGACTATTAGTTTGTCTGTACTTTATACACCACAAATTATATCTCAACAGAAGAAATGTGCAAAGAATTTTTCAAAAACAATTATGATCTTTTTGTAATTTTTTTCTTTCATTAATATTATCATTATGCAATTCTTGTGAATTGAAACTATCAAACTCCTCTTCAAATGATTTTTCAGTTGTATTTATGGTAAATATGCATCAGTAGTAAAGGAAAATGATAATTTCCAGGTTTTTTTTGTCCATGAAAATAATCTTCATTTTGATAAACAGCGAAAATAGTGGTCATGATAAATGGTTTAATTATACCTTATTCATTAAACACTGAGCAATTACATAGTTCTGATTCATTTCACAAAATATTATTTTTCATACGATCATCTTATTTTATATTAACCCCAGCTGATATTTTTATATATGACAAAGACTAGTTTAAAAGATATACTATTCGTCAATATGCATTTCATAGAAAGTTTTGTCTTATCCAAATTGAAAACGACATGCAACCAGGCTGTTACTGTTCGGAATCTGTCTCCTGTGTTTTGCATTTTTCCGGATGATTAATAAATCGGCGTGAGGAAAAAGTGGCACTAATTGTTTAACAAAAGACCCGCCGAGTTTTTAATTTGAAATGAAAACTATTTCCGATTCTTTGTCCTACATTTTGGAAATCCATGAAACCGATACAACTGAACTTAAAAGATAAAAACAATAAAAATACATTTCCAGACTTTAAACCAATTATGTCGTTTACATTACAGTATATACAGAAGGTTCAATGATTTAGATGGGAAAAGTAAAGCATCTACAAATGGTATTTTGAACAGATATATCATGTTAAGGAGGGGTATTTGCGAAAAATACCAGTCAAGAGAATGTTAAATTTGGCGAGCCGTAAGGCGAGGGAAATTCATTCTCAAGACTGGTATTTTTTGCAAATACCCCTCAAGAACATGCTATATCTGTTTAATTACACCGAATGTTAACGTTCAAAAACGCATTGATGATCGTGACGTTACAAGCGTCCAGTCGGATAGAGTATTTTTTGGCAAATACCATGGCAGAGAGGGTAAAAAAGGCATATCCTTTTTGCATATACCCCGGCGGCGTTAAAAAATGAACGATATTCATTTGATAACAGTAAATTGGTGAAAAATACACTGGATATCAACCAATCAAAACCCAGGATTCTTACATAAGGTGTAATTATGTAAAAAATATCTTTTCTAGATATTCATTTATCTATCTGACAGTTAGAATTTTACAATGATTATTTTTCTTAGCACAGATAAATTCAAATGACGAGTTAAAATAGCTATTGCATTGTATTCTGAATCAGTGTAAATTCTATAATTTAAAACACAATATGTGACATTTCTTAAAGGTTTATACAAATTCATTTATACGAATTTTCCAAAGGCTGAGATGTGCAATTTACACTTAAACGAATATATTTTGATGATGTAATGATGGTGACTAAGACGACGACGACGACGACGACGACGACGACGACGACGATGACGATGATGATGATGATGATGATGATGATGATGATGATGATGATGATGACGACGACGACGACGACGACGACGACGACGACGACGACGACGATGATGAAAGGGCATACATAAAAATAATGTGTATTTCTGTTAAAAGTTGAAAGAAACGGAATATATCATTGACTAACAAGAGACAAACATCTGGAAAAAGATGGAAGCACTACGATAAATATTAAGTGTTTGAGGGCATACACAAATTATATTCAATTGAAAAGTCGGTATCATTGAAGTAATACTTCCTTTCAGGGTAGGTGACTTTCGAGACCCATTGCCAATGTATAACGATGGCGACAATATAAATGCTTGAAATATCGAATGCTACTTGATGGCTTGATACAACATAAGTACGGCATACTTTTGTTATTCATCAGATGTAAGATTTCTTTTAACACATACTATTTTATGATAAAACTTTCAGATATCTAAGAGTAATAAAAATCGGAAATAGAACCAAGGTTACTTAAATTATCAACTTTTTGTTCATAAACAATAATAAAACCGTTTTAGAAAGGTGCAATTAGAAATAAAACATTTTAAGCGCTATCAAGCGACCACCACGTCGCAAACCTGAACCTTGAAACTGATAGAAATAAAAGCAATTCGTGCCAAAAGTTAACTTAGTCTACTTGCTAATGTAACGGTTCATATTTGCTAACCTAACATGTCGTCCACCATCAGCTGCGTGTTATTTTCTTTATTGAAAAAGAGATACAGTTATAAAAATCGATAAAGTACAATTATACTTGAAAGTCAAATATTGGCATCGGAAACAATTTGGCAAAAAAAGAAAAAGACTTTTATACATCCGTTTCCGACATTGCGAGTGATAGCAACTTCGGCTTTGTATTTTAGTAAATTTCGTACATTTTGCAACTGCACACCAAACAAAATGTTTCTGCTAATATAACAGAACGTTCAAGTATCATCTTACTCATATTTATTTTTCTCTGCAATCATTTCAAGACTTGTTGGAACCAGATGGTTATTGAATTACACTTTAATGATCTCTTTTTAGAAAAATAGCCCGATGATCCCACTTACCATCCGATTTTGATATGTTTTAAAATTAGAAAAAAAAAAACAAACTTGAGCACATTATCTCTAAATAGTACCTGATCTCTATTAGGAAGGTAAATCTATATTACTCTTTCGATTTATATCTACCAGTATGTTACATGTATAATAATACATAAAAGCTTAAATTCAAGAGATTATAAGATATAAATTAAGATATACGAGTCCTATCTTTTAAATAAAGGAATAACTGCGTGAATAAGAGGACGTTATCGAAACCTTGAATTTTAACGAAAAGACTCATAACAGAGGAGTAATTTATTGAACGAGAAGACAATGCTTTATTAATTTGTTGTATCTCTTTAAACTATATATATCGACATTCGTTAAAGTCGTCTGATCCTTCAAATTTGACAAAAAAGATGAGTATGTTGTATATACTTGAAATTCTAGGTTTTAATATAAAACACGTGAACATGGACTTTCTTTTTAAAAGAAAATCCTTAAGTTTATTGAATTATTATCACCCCGCACTCATTCGCCGACAGCTTTTCCGTATGCAGTGACCTTAATCATGAAACATCTCGTTAGAAATTCGACACCGTGCAAGTTCGAAGAGAAACGCGTTATTTCAAATGCCGGAGATATAATCTGGTGCGTACCAGTTTGAAAAATCGTGCGCACGACTTTGGAAATTTAAATTTAACCATTTTCATTATAATACCGTTACCATGGCAACAAAATTAGAAAGACAAAAAATTTAAAGATCTGACGTAGATGTATAACTGACAAAAAATTCCAAAGTCTTACTACTGGTCTATTTCAGATAAGTCAATATTTCATTAAGTAAGCTTATTTTCAACAATTTAATGAAAAATCCTATGCGAATGAAGAATGTAAAAAAAAGTTTTCCATGAAGGAAAGGATTAAGAGACCGTTGGTTTTCTTTCGGTCGTTTATTGGTTTTTGCCATGGCGTTGTCAATTTGTCTTCAACTTATGAGTTTGAATATACCTTGGGTATTATTCGCCTCTCTTTTAGGGGGAAAATACTAACGAAAGCGATTGACGCAATAAAGATACATGTAAAAGTCATAACGGCAAATTACAAGTTCAAGAGACAAGTTAATAGGATCTACACATTTTTTCCGAAGAAATTTACCGCTGGCATATTTTGATTCAGAATATACATATAAGCCTGTATACATAGATTTAAAATAAGAAGATGTGGTATGATGCCAATGAGACAACTCTCCACCAGAGACCAAATGACATAAAAGTTAACAACTATAGGTCACCGTTCTGCCTTCAACAATGAGCAAAATCCATACCGCGTAGTCAGCTATAAAAGACCCCGAAATGACAAATGTAAATCAATTCAAACGAGAAAAATAACGACCTGATCTATATATAAAACAATGAAATGAAAAACAAATATGATGTACAGCAACAAACGACAAAATAATGCATGCTTTCCATTAATTGCACCATTTTGACGCAGTGTTAGATGTAGTTGGAACAAAAACCAATTGAATTTCGGGACAGAATTCCTAATTATGTAGTGATAAACTTTGAATGGACAAAGTGGAGGATAGAATGGTCCCACGGTATGTACTTAGAATTGCAATAAACATTAACATTTGTCAACACAAAGAGCCACTTCCGATTCTCAGGACAAATTTTAAGGGGATGGAGTAACATGACGGATCCAGGGAGGTGCCCCCTCCACCAAAAGTAAAATAAAAAGACAAATCTATCTTACTTATATATCACAACTAAGATATTTGAGACACTAGATTTAGAAAAAGGAATCGAATAGAAAAGAAAATACTGTTCTAAAGTGTGCAATAGATTGTTATCATATGTTGTCAGAATGATTGATTGAAGATTTTTCAATTTAAACACAGGGTGCTTAAAAATTGAAATGCACATAACCTTGTCATACTGATAGACAGTAACGCACTTGAAGTATCGTATTAACATTTATTTTTAGCAGTTAGAGGGTGAGTTTATTGTTGTTTGCGTTTTGTTTATCAATTTTATCTTTTATCTCCTAGGAAAACAAATTTAAGTCGTGATCCATTATAGGTTTATATGTATCAAATTTTAATTTATACATTTTCATGAAGGATGATTAAAAGAAAGGCTGAATATCAGCCAAAGAGGTTGTATAACTCCTCACCTTATCCATGAACATCAAATGAAAATAATCAAACGGCCGACATATCAGCTGTTAAGTCTAATTTATCAGATTTCTAAATATTGCACAATTAAATTTATAAATCTTGACATTTTCACAGATAATAATGATGCATTTCTTCTTGTAGGGTATCAAAAACTGCTGATAATGAATCAACTACAATGAACATCAGCTTAAAACCATTCCATTCCATACCTACTTTGTCGCGAATTTCAATTATTGGCATTAAGCTGATCCAGGAAAAGATATTTATCAAACTTACTCCAGATTTATTATTGCAGCCTAGTTATAATTAAAACAGAAAATAATTAATATCAAACTACATGTTGTTAATAACATTATTAATGGTCATGCATATATGAGCATGATATACAGTCTGTTTCAATTAATACACACGACAAACTTTAAAACAAATAAAGTTCGCTAATATAAAAATCCATACTAAAGATGAGTGTCCGTTTTACTGTTTGGGATGTATAAATATGCAATTACGTCCAGTCGCAATGGGAATGTTAAATCCGATGTCTCAAGTTGGGAGAGGGCCATGATCTCTGTACTTGCAACACTTTTTTAATAAGGTCATTAGGTAGCTTGTTGAAAGTCAAAGCTTCTGTCCCTATCAGGCAACATACCTTCATTTTCCAGTGGCATTATAAATCAAATCGTCCATCCCGGTCGATCCACTTAGCAGAGAATATTGAATCTAATTGTAATTTGTTCTCACACTGAATATGCATGAAATATTTTCCATTGGACGTAAAGCAAACACTAATTGGCCAATCTAAGATGTTTATCCTTTTTTCTTCAAAGGAGAACACAGCAAAGTGTTTTCAAGGATTAAACAGCATAAAACAATGATGATAACAGGACAATCTATATGTTTCGGAGTTTAGTGTGACGTCCATTTTCTCTGAACTAGTACACATTTTTATTAAGGGCAAAGCCGAAGCCTGCCTCCGGGTGCGGGATTTTCTCGCTGTGTTGAAGACCTATTGGTGGCCTTGGGCTGTTTTCTGCTCTTTGGTCGGGTTGTTGTCTTTTTGACACATTCCCCGTTTCCATTCTCAATTTTATAGTCATATAAATTAAAATGAAATACAATACAGACAGATATATGTAGCATACTTTGTGTCCTTTTTGCTTGGTCAGCTCTTTAACGTTTTAATTGAATTTTCGAATATTTCAGCTTCGAGCATCACTTGTCGAAATGCGGATCTGATGCAGTAAACATGGTACCGTTGATATTGAAATTGACAAACGCTGAACAGCTGACCTAAAACTCGTACTGCAATTACTCCCAAATTGTCTCCAAATTCGCTGATATTAACTTTTGCGTAAATAACAATCTAAATTTGACACGAAGTATCTGTTAAAACCATTGAGACAATTCAGTTTCACAATTTATGTGTCCTTTTTTAGCATTGGCATAATTCTGGAGTTGCCTATATTGACACATTTCTTCTGTTTTTTTTTTCTCAACAATTTCTACCTGATATTTACTGGGTTTTTTTTGGTTGAAAATAAAGTTCGAACACAGTTTTTATTGATTGCTTGTTGGTTGCTTGACGTCCAGTACACAGATTTTGAAGTAAGCTCGGTTTACCGTATCACCTCTGTAGATCGAAATATAGATACTTGACAAATAAAAAAGATATAAAGAAGTACACGAGGTTGAAATGAAAAAAAAAAAAAAAAAACACAACACGTAAATAGAACCCATACCAAAGCCATCTGCTTGTGATGAAAAAATGCAGGAACATTTCAAAAACGGACTCAAGCCTGGTTTGGGATAAATTAACTTTTATCTAGTGACGCTTTTCAAGGACAAGAAATCAATTATTTTCTTAGCTGAATATCGCAAGTAAAACAAAACCACAAACATCATTGACACATCCAATGGACAGGCAAATGGATTTCAACAAGCATATCGTGAATTTCAAAGTAAAAACACAAAATCGAGAATTTTTGCATCACTGCGTATGGAAGTACACGTTGTTTTGCTCTAGAACGTGTTGTATGACGTTTATTGCGGGTCGTCCAAAAATGGCGTCATGTATTTTTATTACCTTCTTAAATTACTGGCATGACTAGATTTCATATCTGATTTTAAAATATTTGTATAAAGTAGAGTGCTAATGTGTGAATTCAGAGATGACACAGTGCCACACAAGTGACCTTTTTCTTAGAAGTCAACTCAATGAAAAGTTCGTTTTATCATGAACCTTTCATCGTTGATTTCTTACATTATCTATATTGAATGAAAGGTCGCCTCTCTTATAACATGTATTAAGTCAGTTTTCATCCTTCTATCTATTTAGATTATACTTTGATAGTCTAAAGGATCTGGATAGTAACCACCATTTATAGCAATTTTTAATGTATTTATTACATAACAGATATCAAATTTCAGAAAATATCATGAGATAAGAAATAGACCAATATATCATTCAACATTCGCCATGATATTTTCTCGTATAATGTGTAGATTTTTTTTAGCGCAGTGTGTACCAATCGAAAAATTAAGTTATCTATTGCTTCATATTTTATCGTTTTGATTTATGCAACAGTATTATAGATAGATGTGTAAATCAAAGATTCATTCATAATTTTGATTTATTTCTTATGTTCTTTAAGTGTGACTCTGTCTTTAATAGTAGAGTCATTTATTCTCATCAAAAGAAAATAATCGAAACCATTTTGACATATGTTTCCTACAATCTATTGTTTACAGACACATATCCGATTACATATTTTGATATTCACTACTCCATCGTAAAGGGTACTATTTATATACCGAGGCATTTGAATCTGCCAGGTTCGATAGTCACTGTTTATTTATGGATTTTCGGAAATACATTTGAGCGGTGAAATTATTTGAAATACACCATATGTCGTTTAGGTGAAGGCAAAAATAATAAACACCAATTCCTAATTAAAACATCATTTAAAGCTAAGTTCCTAGAATACAAATGGAACAGACCTATACTGAGAGATGAACTGTCAGTTAGATTTTTATTACATGTGATGTAAGCACGTATTTCCTTTTCGGTTGTATTGATAAAACCCGAAAAAAAAGTAATGCTTCGTATAAGAACACTTCTACTTGAAAAGAACGTATTACAAATAGCAGTCTTTAAAAGTATCACACCAAAATCATTTTTGTTAGAAGCTTAAGGTTCTCGATAGTCTTAATTTTATTGTTTCGAAGGCTTTAAAACTAAAACAATATCGATTTTCATTAAAACCAAAAGTGCGTTCGTATTGAACGATTTTATGGTAATTTTTATGAATTTTGTTAAAAATTCCATTGA
This sequence comes from Mytilus californianus, assembly GCF_021869535.1. Lineage (NCBI taxonomy): Eukaryota > Metazoa > Mollusca > Bivalvia > Mytilida > Mytilidae > Mytilus > Mytilus californianus. The sequence goes on along the minus strand of NW_026262723.1, from coordinate 35,426,658 downwards.
AACATTTGTTAATAAACTCATCATCCATAATTGAATAGAAGTAAATCGTGATGCATAAGGTGTAATACCATTAAATCATAGTAAGTCACATCCTGTTGCATTCGAAAAAGGGTCGAAAAAAAAAATATTCTCTTGAATTTGACAGTTGTAGGAAATTAATCCTACATTTCATTGCAGTAAAAAAATTCTGAGTCATAAAAATATGTCTTGGGTGTTTCAAAGCACCATTCTTTTTTTATTTGGTGTTTCTATCAAATATTTTGGAAACTTGAGGTTTCATGGTTACTAAAGCTTGTAATCAGGAAAAAAAGGGGTGGAAGTTTGATTGTTTAACTTCCAGTGATGGTTATTATCTTGTATGCAATGAAATGCTATGTGAAATTCTGTCTGTAGTACTGGACAGGATAAAACTTTACTCATGCCAAGTATTTCTTTATTTGAAACAAAGATAAATTCTGCACAATTTTTTAAAAAGTGCAAATTTAACAAAGACTAATAGGGGAAAACAACGCTGGTATTACATCATAACACAAATAGTGTTGAGGATATTGAAACAGCTGACAGGAAAGTACTTTGAAAGTCATTATTGTAATAAATACCCAATTATATTTCTCTTCAACAAAGAATTACGTCTTCAGTACAAAAGTACAACACTTTTAGTGTTACGTAAACACTTCCTGCTTGCTTTCATACTGTTTGATTCTGTTTATCAAGCTTACTTGAACTTTATTGTGGTATTACGAGCCTTAATTGACGAAGCATTTCGAACTTTTCTTTTATGATATAAAATAACTCAATGAACTTAAAATCATTCAAGATATAATGTAAATCTGCAAGGTAAAATACAGTTCCAGAAATATTTTCAGGAAAGAGTTGCAATTGAGGAATGGATTGGGCTTACTTTATTTGGCCTTTTTAATATTTTTTGATTCGAGCGTCACTGATGAGTCTTTTGTAGACGAAACGCGCGTCTGGCGTAAATATAAAATTTCAATCCTGGTATCTATGATGAGTTTATTTACAACCACTGGGTCGATGCCACTGCTGGTGGAGATTTATTTCCCCGAGGGTATCACCAGCCCAGTAGTCAGCACTTCTGTGTTGACTTGAGTTATCATTGATATGTTCAGAATTATAAATTAACTGTTAACAAAACTTTGAATTTTTGAAATACTAAGGCTTTTCTACCTCAGGAATAGATTACCTTAGCTGTATTTGGCAAAACTTTTTGGATTTTTTGGTCCTCAATGCTCTTCAACTTCGTACTTTATTTGGCCTTTTTAATATATTTTGATTCGAGCGTCACTAATGAGTCTTTTTTGTAGACGAAACGCGATTCTGGCGTAAATATAAAATTTCAATCCTGGTATCTATGATGAGTCTATTTACATGATATTGCAATTACTTAGCATCTGACGTCGGTCGTATTTTTATGTAAAAAAAAATCATCTTCAACTGCTGTTGGGCCTCGGGTCAGTTTTAAAAAATGACCTATCAAACTATGACCAACCTATTCGTCAATGTTTAGTTAAGACCAACGAAGGTTCGTATTTTCTTTGAAACTATAGAGACCACATGAAATAAATGTTACTGAAACAGTCCTTTAGGTGGTTTCTATCGATCAATGTTAATATCATTGTTTTCCCTACAAATTCGAAGAAAAGTATTGTGATAATTTATTATTTCAATAACTTTGACCGATTTTTACAATTTTACACGAACTGCCCTCATCTAATAAATCCGTTCGAAATTCAAGATGGCGAGCAATCTTTTTTGAAATGTATATAAACTGTATCCTGAATACTTAAATGAGTCATGCTCTTGAAGATCCCTTGTTTCTTTTTAATGCCATCTATTGTAAATTGGTTGACTATATAAAATTGCAGCAAACCATTATTTTTATTCAAAAAGATTTTTGGATTACAAACTTTGACTTAACTGTTAGTAAGGAAATATACAAACACAACCATACGAGGACAAGAAAAGAATGTTAATGCTCTATTAAAGTTTCGATCATGATAAAGAACCCAGAAATCAGTCGAAAATATCATGATTGTATATGTACACGCAAAAAAAACAACAAAAACAATGAAAAATTTTGAAATTAAGCGAAGAAACACAGCTAAAGTTAATATTAGATACCCTTTTGTGTAATACTCATTTTTGACAAGGGAGTGTGGTTAGATGGTTGAAAGCATGTTGTCCTCCTGTTCCGACTCCTCAATAAGATATGGCTGCAAATATAGAAGCTTTGAAATATTAACGGTACCAATTTTACTAGTGCACCGGATGCGCATTTCGACAATAAACGTCTCTTCAGTGATGCTCGAGGCCAAAATATTGGAAAATCCAAAAACGTATTATAAAGAGAGCTTATATACCAAGAAGAGCAAAAAAGTATAGCCAAAACCGGGCAAGGAATCAGAGCTTTGCGTGAAGTAGATATAGTCCTTAATTCTAAACAATTGCACAAATTTTGTAACAGCACATTTTCATAACACTATATCCTTATTAGCTGGTGATACCCTCGTGGACTAACAGTCCAACAACAGAGGCATCAACCCAGTGGTAGTAATAACATTAAAAGTACCAACAGTTTACTGCACCAGATGAACATTTCGACACTAAATGTCTCTCCAGTGACTTTTATCTTGTACTATAACATAATTTTTGCACTTCAAATTGTAATACAAATAAAAATTTTGTTTGTTTTCATTAGGAAACCTTTCATTTCAAAAATATCTTCTTTTATATGCAGACATTATAAATGAAATAACTGACCTCCCACGAAAGACAATGAAGCTTTATTTAACTGTTAACAATCACGCTTCTACCCACGCTTTACCAATAAATTAATAAATTGGTACATATTTCATTGCTTCATTTTTATTAAAAATGCATCAAATATGATGAATGAAATACGATTGAAACTGGTAAATGATTTAGTCATATAACTGAATGGATTTTGTTAAAAATAATCTAGAAATATTCAATTTATTTGTTCTGTTCTGTTCGTAATTGTTATTTGTTTGATTTAAGAACAAAAAGTTTATTCGCTGTCGGCTGATGCACTAAATTCGGACAGAAACAACGAATCAGTTTTGCTTTTATCTATTATAATTTTTTAAGAATTTCTTACTGCGCCATGTGACCTGTCACATGTGAAGCTGTTATTCCTGTTGGATAAATTCTGTTATATGCGCTCGACATTTTAAAGATACATTTTCTTTATTATAATAAATACAATTATTGTCTGAAATTGGTACAGTTCTGAAAGTTTGACTGCACTGCCGTCTTTGAAGTTTCAAAACACATCTTTTTTGCATAAAATATCGTAAATGTATATATGTCAAATATGATATCATTTCATTATTTCAAATTGATTGGAGAATTTTCAGGATATACCTGACGACTAATCACCTTCTAACTCATGTACAAATGTTTAATACCAATTTCTGGTAAATACCTGCACGGTCATTAAAAAAAACCCAACTATTTTTGACTGCTTATCTATGTAATTTTAAAGAATGTTATTCAGGATATACATTGGAATAACTCTGTCCGCCGATTACATAGTTTTAAGTGCTATCAATATATATAAAGTATATTTGGCATTATTCTATACCCGACCACCAAAGGATAAGGGGCAAGAAAAGTTGGGCACATTTGGTATTATATACAATGTAAATGAAACAGCCTTATTCATTTCATATAGTCATTATGTAATAATATACACATTTTTATCCGGTACTATTGAATGTACTGAAAATGTTAATGTTATACTTATTAATATAGCCCATCAGGGTATGTCACGGGTAACGATTGAAAATCCATATACAAGGACAGCCAGGCAAGGTAACTAGCTTTCAAATTCACATATATCTTCTAAAAATATTCTAAATTCAGGAATACATCTCCCTTATGCAAAGCCCGGATTAGGCTATTCTTTATGTCCATTGTTGTTTAATCAGCTTTTCTGTGTTTGTAATTTGGTTTCGATTTTCAAATAGTTTGGCCTCAATCATCACCGAAGAGACATACAGTGTTGAAATGCACATCTGGTGCAGTAAAATTGGTACCGTTAATGTTATGATTCCACCAAAAGTATAAATGGTGTCTGATTCATAAAGAAGGGCTTAACTAATCTAAATGTGCTAATCCTACTTTTTTTTTAGATGGATGCAAGTATTCTGTTTAAAAGGGATCTATGTAATCGAAACAATGCTTCAACATTTGAAGGCATATAACTCTCAGCAATAACGTATACTAGTACATGTCGCGAGAATGTAGATATATAATTTTGAGAGATTTGGTCTCAGTTCCTCTGGTTGATGGATTTAATGGTAATTCAAACATTCAAATGGGCCATTTTAGAAGCGAAATTCAGTTCACCCGGCCTTGTAAGTTACGTTAAAGAAGTTTCCAAATTGCAGTAACATTCTTATCATAAACGATTGATAAGGAGCATGTTACAGACCTACATTAAAAACCAAAACAAGTCTTCAAAGTTAGACGATGAAATTGAGCTGTTAAATTGTCGTCGATTACCGTTTGTCATAATTGCCTTCATTTAATGGCGATATTCTATTTTGAATTGTTTCATATGTTGTCTTTATTTACAGCTTACCATACGGTATATGGGTTACACTTAGTTAAAAGTCGTACGAAAATCTGTTGTTGTGTAGATTTTTGTCCTGAGATAGATAGTTGTTTCATTGGCAATCATACCACTTCTTCTTATTTTATAGTCATCAGCGACTTTTCTCAAATACTTATCGCACTGACCTGCAATGTTGTAATGCAGATGTGTTGAAATACCTACAGAGCTAATTTTTATTTCGATAACATGTATTTTCGTGTCAACTAGACTAAAGTCATGCCATACGTTAATATGATTCTACGATGAATGAAAAAAAGCATCAATACTTCTAAATGTTAAAGTTCAAACATTTGTAATTTTAACACTATTATTATAACAATAACGACCCGCAACCATTTTTCTATACTTTTATCGTGAATTTAAGTGACTAAAAAGGTAAATGGTGTAAATATCTGAGATAATTTTCAATATAATAGCAATATGATGTGTATTCTACTCTAACTGAACAATTTGGTAAATTGGTATCTTAAAATAATTGCCGAAATCAAGGCATGAAATTCCTAACACATCGACTAAACATAGAGTGCCTTAACTATATAATTAAGAGAAGTAAATAGACATTCATTGAACTACGAGATGTATGACTAGATGAGAGATGAGAGCAAACACTTAAGATGCCATTATTACAACAAAAATACAATTATAATTCATTTCTGTCGAAAACATTGCACTTCTGTGAAATTTTAAAATTGTAAGAAGTTGTCTATTTCTTCTGATCGTAATTTTTAATATGTTAAACTTCTACAATTCAACAATTTTTTCAGAAATCATAAATCAAGTATGTCACAGGTCTAAATTATTTGCTGCTCGTTGTTTATCAATGTCATGTCCTAATAAAAAAACAGTGGGTATTATCATCCATCGACAGTTTGTTATTCACACAGCGGACGGTGAACTTCTACTTCCAATTGCCTTTTCATATTATTCGGCGTTACCTTGCATGTTTGTTATCGTTTTTCAATTATGTGTTTAGTCTATAAGCTTGCAACAAATGCAAGTATTTTCTAAAACTTTGACAGTTCTTTTATATAATTTGCAATATATTACTGATTATCTTCAACGATAATGGCAGTTGACGATGAAATGAGGCGCATATTTAGTCAAAATTATAGTATTTATGGAGCTCCTGTATAGTTCAGGACTTCCATAATTTTAATTCAGGTGAATGGAAAAAAAAACACACAAGCGAAGATACCTGGTAAGTCAAAAGATAAATGGTGCTATTTTGATAGTGAATTGATGATTAGTAATAAGAATCAAAACTTTAAAATATTATCCTTGTCTGAATTGATTTTTTGGTTGATATTTGCTTAACGTCCAGTGGCAAATGTTTCCTGCATGTTTAGGACGAGAACAAACTAACAATAAGTAGTACACATACAGGTAGGTCCGGTAATAGAGGCCGTCTGAGATAATTTGGGTTGCAATTGAAAAAATAGGGAACATTGTATATTGGATAGGGACAGAAATTTTGCCTTGCAAAAGGCCATCTACGGGCCCCTCAGATAGTTGTTGTTGCAAGGGTTCGGAGTGTGTAGAGCCCCCTGTCTAAATATAACATGTTTTAGGTTTGTAGTTGCTGCAGTCATGTCCGATCAAGTCAACTTTATAAAGTAATATTTCTTTGGCACATGGTTGAAGACAAACTTAATTTGATCCCTTGATATGACCATATCTGATTATCATTTTCTATCTTTGATACACGCACCAACCACATTTAACACCTTAACTAAAGACACACTTAGAATTTGCGAAGGGCGGAAGTTTAATCCTATTGTTGGTAATATGACACTTTTCTCATGACATTGTGGTAAAGTACTCCTTGATATAGTAATGACTTTTTGTATTAAAGTCTTTATGTAATATTCAAAAACTTTAGACAAAATTTGTTTGCAGATAACTTCAATGTTTGATGCCTCAGCATATAAGCTCATACAACGTTACATAGATAAATCAGAACGCTTATTACTTATTTTCTTTCACAAAAAGATTTTTCATTCAATTATATTGGATCTAAAAGGATTCTGACGCGACTTATCTTCCAAGAATTTCTTTCTGTTGTTAAGTTGTCTAAATGAATTAAAATTAAGTGTCTGTAAACTATTTCTTTGGTATTTGCCTTACAGAAGAACATATAGCTATCAAAAGTAAAACATGTACTTTGCTGCATCAATAAAAGATGCGTTGGTGGACACAATAGTTTAAGACATTGTTTACAATCGGCAATGGGATTGTATTGATCACTGATCTTGTCATTAAAAGGTGTAAAATTGCAGAAATATTTATTAAAAGAATATTGTTTCTTTACCGAAGCATTGAAGTCTACACGATGGCATTGCATTAGGAAATTTTTTCTCTCTCTTTTTTGTGTGTTTATCAAATATTTTAGGCAAAAATATTGTATATTTAGGGAAAGAAAATTTCGAATTGGCACACAAATCCTACATCATTGAAGTTTGATTGCTATTTTATTCTTATAATGATCATAGGTTCGATAGGACGATGACAAGAAGCCATTTTCGTTTCACAAGCAATATTCAATTAGTATGCTATATGAATTATTATTAAATATTGTTCACATAGTGTGAAAATTACAGTACTTAAATAATGAAAAATCCCAGGCACATTTTTAAAACATTTAAAAATTAGTAACCTATTGATGTTTTTTCTTTGAATGTATCTTAAATGAATTCATCAAACATCATTATCATTAAAAAGATTTAATTTGAAGTTCTCTGTATTCGATTTGATTATCAAACCAAATTGCTCAAACTTTTCTATATTTTCCCTTATTGGGAAAGTACGAAGCACGCTCGTCCTAAGAATAAAGAGGTAGTGCCAGTTTTTCCCTGCATTTGTTTCACTCATAGTATCAAAGTTAGTTTTAAAGTTTCAGAACACTCTGGATTTTGAAAATGAAAGACGCTAAATAATATACTAAAAGATTTTGAATCATGTTACACACATTCATGACATCAAATTGTTATTTAGTCTCAAACATTGCTTTTTGAGGCAATTTTGACACAAAATTACAAATATTGCATGTATTATTAATATCTTTAAAATTCTATGGAAATTTAGATATTAATGTTTGCATTTATCAATGCCAACCCCGTCTTGGAAAAAAAGAAATGTCTAATGGAGCAAAAATCTTATTAGAAGAATGTAAATTCTACGGTCACACAAGTAAAAATCTTGTTCTTTGGAACAACGTCAAAATCCACTTTTTTATAACGCCAGTGTCTCGACGCCTAATATTTTATTAACTGAAAAGAATAAACTGAAAGCATTAAATAACTAAAATAATGATATACTTGTTTATATGAAACTTACATGATACAAGCTAAACATTTAGATCAATCTTATGAAAAAGTGCAAATGATGAATGCATGTGTTCCCCCGAAATGTACTCTTTGAAAATACATTATGTACCTGAGGTGAAGTGATAATGATTCAAACTATTTTCCAATCTTAGTAAGCTTCTCTCACATTACAGAATCAGTTAACAATTGCAAAATATTGACAAATTTACAGCTTTGTTCTGTTTACACAGTACACAAAGATCTACAACCAAATTGTAAGGTATTATATACTGATAACGAAGTACTGCGTGAAATACGCATTCATCTTGGGAGGATTACGAGATCTTATATTTTCATTCTAGACACTATACAAAATAGATCGAGTTTTCAAGATATAAAGGTATTGTGCACTGATTATTTTTGCTTCGGTAGTTAGTAAAAATTCTCTATAAGCTGTAATAGCCCTAGACAAGACTTAAATGACTATCGAAACAAGAAGAGATGTTTACAACATAAATGTGTTTTAGTAAAATTAAGTTTTTCGCAATTCAAAGTTTTACTTAGGGGTTGGTATAGAAAAAATTACCTGCCAAAGACAAAATGTCAATATAACAAATTCATAGCTGCGCTGGACTGTACATCCCTAACGCTTGACTTTATAGCTACAGCGGTTGACTTTGAAAAACACAGCTCTTTACCTGTATTTGACCAACAGGGCTCCGTTTGATTCAGAAATTTCTTTATCAACATTAAATTATTTGTAAACGGAATAACTGTCGTTAGTCTGAAAGTTGAAATAATGTACACAAAACGATACAATTAACTTGGGAATAAATTATGACATGCAATCATCTTCAGAATGTATGTAAAAGACATACTATATTTCAAATTACATAGTACGTTTAAAAAATACAAAGCTAGATTAAAAAATAGTAAAACGTACTTTTTCTATTTTAATAAATCCATATGAGTGGGTAATTTTTATTTTGTGTATTTTCCTAGTTGCGCGTTTTCAAAATTGCAAAATCAAGTTGCATAGATACTTTTAACAACAGACTTTAGTCGTTATATTTTGAAAACGGTTCACTTACTAGTAGCAATCCATAGACAAAATCTCAACTACCATTTACTGCTTTTTTTTTTAGGAAGTACTGTATTGAAATAGATTTCCAAAATAACTAAATTACACTTCAAATTACTAATAATATTATTCTAGATGGATTATTATCAGTCTACTTGTGTGTTATTTTTAAACCAGAGGAGTATTTTAAAATATATTGATCAAAATACGGATGCTAGTTTGTATAAGAAGTATCTGCCCTCACACATTTTATCTGGAACGACATTTCATGCTAGGTACTTTTCAAAGTACGAAAATTACGTAAATCTAAGAACTATCGACCTTGTTCACAAGACCATAATATGACAATTATTGTTAACAAACAGAAAGATAAAAAGGCACACATAATAAAGTTAATTTAAAGCTACTGCTCCATCGTTTAGGGTACTGCTTATCATTTATCGAGGTATTTGATTAGGGCGCATTACATTTGCGCCAATTGGGAATTAATTGTTTTTACGTTTGCGCGCAGACTTTTATAGATTTGCACGCAGTTATTTTACAGGAATTACAAGTAAAAAAACACAATTCAAAATAGATCTGTTTATAAAACATATTATTTTGTTTTTAATTAGAAGTATCATACGACTTTAACTGATCATAATAAATTCCGTAAGTGCGAAAGGCATACATGTAACTAAATAGTGAATATTGAAACGTGAATTGGATTCTGTTTTATAATTTTACTGTATACTTCTCGCTTTAGTAAAAAAGTAAGTTTGTGTCTAAATGTAATTTTTCCGAAGGCCTTGAAATCCAAATGTCGATTTTCATTAAAACCAAAAGGGAGTATTGAACGATTTTATGGTTATTCTTGTAATTTTTATTATAAACTTAACTTCCACTGAATTTTCCGACACCTTTTCAGAAGAAACCACTGAAACCGCTTTAAGTGAATGGAGCAAATCGTGTTGAAAATATTAAAACGTCTCACAGGAAAGTACTTTGAAAGCCATTATTATAATAAATACCCAATTATAATCCGTTTTATGAATCTCATCTAATCAATCCGTTCAAAACTCAAGATGGTGATCAATTTTTTTTTAAATGAATATGAACCTGTATCCTGAAACACATAATGACCCATGCTCTTGAAGATCAATAGTTTCATTGCAAATTGGTTGACTGTGAAATTGCAACATATCTTTATTCAACAAGATTTTCGGATAACAAATTTTGATCAGTAGTTACTAATGAAATAATCAAACAAAGCTATGTGAAGACAAGAAAAGAATGTTCATTTAAAAAATCATATTTATCTATGCAGACATTCCAAATGCAATAACTGAGCTCCAACCAAAGACAATGAAGATTTATTTAATTGTTAATAATCACTCTTCTTCACACGCTTTACCAATAGATTTATAGACTGGTACATATCTCATTGCATAATTCGTTCGGGCCAAATTGTCATGTCATTAGCACTGCCTTACTGTTTTTAATAAGAACAAAAAGTGTATTTGCTGTCGGCTCGTACTCGGCTGATTCTGTAAATTCTGACAGAAACAACAAAATTATTTTGGTTTTTTATTTATTATAATTTTTTTAATAATTTCAAATTGCCTTGTGAGACATTTTGCATGTGAAGGAGTTATTCCTATTGGATTAATTTTGTTATATGCCTTCGACAATTGTTGATATAAATTTTCTTTTAATACAGTTATTGTCTCTAATTGGTACAAAATCTGAAAATTTGAATTCCAACTTCTACGTGTTCTATCTTAGAAGTTTCAAAACACATTTATTTTCATAAATTTTATGAATGTAACCATGTCAAATATGATATCATTTCATTATTTCAATTTGATAAGAGAATTTTCAGGTTATACCAGTACGACTAATCAACTCATTAACAAATGTTTAATACCTATTTCTGGTAAATACCCGCACAGTCATTCCAAAAAAACAATTTTTGACTGCTTATCAATGTAATTTTTAAGAATGTTGTTCAAGGTATATATTGGAATACATTTGTCAGCCGATTACATAGTTTCAAGTGCTATCACTATATAAAATAATCTAAAAGGATACTTGGTATCATTTTGTACGCGACCTCCCTCGATAAGTGGCAAGTAAAGTTGAGTTCAACTTGTCTTGTCAACAATGTAAATGTAACAGTCTTATTAATTTCACATATTCATGGTGTAAACATTTACAAATCCATCTCCGGTTCCAAACTTTTGAATTTACTGAAAATATTAATGATACACTTGGTATAAATATAGCACAACAGGGTATGTCACGGGTAATGATTGAAAATCAATATGCAAGGACAGCCTGGCAAGGTTACTTACTTTTGAATTCACATACATCTTCTATATAGTATTTAAAAAGTAAGGAATACATCTTCCTCGTGCAAATATCTGGTTCCTTGCCCGGATTTGACTATACTTTATGTCCATTGTGGTTTTATCAGCTTTTCAATGTTATTTGGTTTAAAATTTCAAATATTTTGGCCACAATCATCACTGAAAGAACATAAAATTGTCAAAATGCGGATCTGGTGCAGTGGTACTGTTAATGTTATGATTCCACCAAAAGTATAAATGGTGTATGATTCATCACTTTTCAAAGGCTTGACTAATCTGAATGTGCTTATTAAACTTTTGTTTAGATGGACGCAACAAATATTTAGTTTAAAAAGGATCTATGTAATCGATACAATGCTTCAACATGCGAAGGCACAAAAAACTCTCAGCAATATCGTATACTAGTACATGTCGCGTGAATGTAAGATATAATTTTGAGAGATTTGGTCTCAGTACCTCTGGTTTATTGATTGAATTTTAATTAAAAATGGTCCATTTTAGAAGCGAAATTCATTCAACACGGCCATGTAAGTTACGTTAAAGAAGTTCCCAAATTGTATTACCATTATTATCATAAATGGTTTAATGAAGAACGTGTTACTTTATAGACATACATTGAAACCCGATACAAGTCATCAAAGTTAGGCAGTTTATTGTCGTAATTGTTTTACATTCAATGTCGATTTTCCCTGTTGTTTCATCCCAGTATACGAATAAAAATATGTGGTGTTATTGCCAATGAAACAACTCTCTACGAAAGACCAATTGCCGAGGAGTAAGCAGCTATAGATCACCGTACGAACTTCAACAATGAGCAAACCCAATCCCACAAGGCAAGCTATAATAAGCCCCGAAATAGCAAATGTAGTACAATTCAAAAGAGTAAACCAACTACCTCATATATGTACATCAAACGACAACCATTGAAGTACAGGCTCCTACAGAATGTTTGCGGGCGCCCAACCCTTCCCTAACCTGGGACAGTGGTGCAATAGTACAACATAAGAACAAAATACAAAAATCAGATGAAAAGGGCTTAACTCATCAGATCCATACAATCACAAACACAACTAACAAAACAAACACAAAAAAAGAACAAAACAAACACAGAGTGCAGATATGATATTACCTGCGGTTACTGAAAGCTAGACCATAACCAATACCAACTAATAAAAAAATAATGTATCTAAGACTCAAATATCAATCAGTACACATCCAACATCCAATGGATTTAGCGTACAGACGTCATTCTTTATCCTGTGGTGTATAACTGTCTCATTGACAATCATACCACATAATATTCGTATTGTTATAACCATAAGCGACTTCTTCTTAAAATGAAAGTGACTTGTACCTCTCGGAATGACCTTCAATGTTTTAATGCATACTTGTTATTTGTTCCGACAGAGATAAATTTTATTTCAATAAGGTGTGTTTTCGTGGGTCATGCCATATGTGAATATGCTTGTTTTCGATGAATGAAAAAAAAGCATCAATATTTTCGAACATTTGTCATTTTAATACTTTTATTATAACGACGCAAAACCCTTTTTTATTTTGTAACCGTATTTTTTAACTACCTTAAATAGTAAATGGGAGTTTATTCAAAACTTCAATATAAAAGCAATACATGATGTGTTATATACTCTAATTGAAAAACTTGGCAAATTGGTATGTTAAAACAATTGCCAAAATCACGGCATGAAGTTTCTAACACACCGGCTAAACATAGAGTGCCTAAAATAATTAAATAGACATTCATTGAACTACGAGATGTATGACTAGATGAGAGATGAGAACAAACACTTAAAATGTCATTAATACAATAAAAACACAATTATAATTCACTTCTGTCGAGATCATCGCACTCATGTAAAATTTTTAAATTGTTAGAAGTTGCGTATTTCTTCTGATCGTAAGTGATAAATAGGTAAACCTATGCAAAAATTTAATTTGTAGAATTTATAAATCGAGTATGACACAGGTCTAAAGTATTTGTTGATCATTGTTTGTCACTGTCTATCCTCATCAAAAAGAGGGTATTATCTTCCACCGACAGTCAATGTTATTTGTACAGTGGAAGGGGAACTTCTACTTTCATTTGCCTTTTCATATTATTCTGCGTTACCTTGTACGTTTGTTATTGTTTTTCAATAATGTGTTTTGTCTATAAGTTAACAACTAATGAAAGTATTTTCCTTAAACTTGACAGTTATTTTAAGATAATCAGTAATATACGATTATCTTAGACGATGTATATGGCAATTGACCATGAAATGAGGCGCAGATCTAGTCAAAATAATAGTATTTATGGAAATTCTGTATAATTCAGGACCTCGATAATTTGAATTCAGGTGAATATCAAATGATACACTAACGAGGATACCGGATAGGTAATCTTGTGGTAAGATGGTAATGCATCTTCCACGTTTTGAGTTTAATCATAAAAAGTTGGGCTATCATGATACTGAATTGATAACTTGTAACCAGTATCAAATCCTAAAAAAGGTTACCCGTGTCTTAATAAAACATTTTTTAGGTTCGTAGTAGATGAAGTTTCTTAGCATTGTGGTAAAGTACTCCTTGATATAGTTATGACTTTTTGTATTGAAGTGCTTATGTAATATTCACAAACCTTAGGCAAAATTTTTTTGCAGATAACTATAATGTTGATGCATCAGCATATAAGTTCATACAACATTACACAGATAAATCAGAAAGCTTATGCTTCTTCACTTTCACAAAAGTTGTTTCATTTAATTATATGGGATCTAATAAGATATTTTGACGCTACTTAATTTCGGAGTATTTCTTTCTGTTGTTAAGTTGTCTAAAGGAATTTGAATTAAGTGTCTGTAAACTATTTCTTTGGTATTTGCTTAACAGACAGTTATCAAAAGTAAAACATACACTCTGCTGCATTAATAAAAGATGCGTTAGTGGAAAAAAATTACGACATTGTTTACAATCCTCAATGGGAGTGTTTTTAATACTGATTTCGTCATTTAATATTGAAAATTGCAGGAATATTTATTAAAATAATATCGTTTCATTACTGAAGCATGGAATTCTACACGATGACGGTGCATTAGGGAAACGTTTGTTTCACTTTTTAAAAAAAAAATTTCTTATGAAGATCATAAGTCATATGATGGCAAGAAGCCATGTTCGTTTCACCAGCATTTCTGATTTAATAACATTTAGGAGTATGCTACACACATTATCATTTGATATCGATAATTGTCCAAGAAGTGTGAAAAAATAGAGGAATTAAGTAATGACACACCCCAGACACATTTTTAAAACATTTATAAATTAATAAACAAAAGATGTTTTGTTTTGTCTTTGAGTGTATCTTTAATGAATTCATAAAATATCATTATCATAATTAGTTCGAAACATACTACAGAAAATCTTTACGTTATTCTCATTTTTTTCCGTTAGACTTATATTTCATGGGAGCAGAACGTTTCGGCTTTTTTTTTAACCTTAACACGAAAGGACATTTGCGTTTCAAACACTGGACATTTGCGCTGTAAACTTTGACGCACCTGTATTAAAATGACAGGACATTTTCGCTTTTACCTATAAAATCTTAATTAGTTGTAATCATTACGCAAATTAAAATCAACTTAGATTTAAACCATTCATCGATTTAAAAATTGAAACTATATCCTTTTTGTTCATTCTATTGCCTGTTTTGTACATCCTTGGCTTTAAAATGTTTGGGTTTGAGCATTTCTGATGAAAGAAAATCTAGAAAAGCTCTTCGGACACATGCAATTCATAAAGTGTTTTTTTTTCGTCGTTTATTGTACATGTAGACTTTGAAAAAAGAGTCCTGATTCATTAGGGATTTATTTTTATTGGATGAAGTGCTGACGAAACGCGCGTCTGGCGAAAATACAAAATTCAATCCTGGTATGAGTTTATTTCCATCGGACACAAGCATAGTGGTCGGTGATTCGGTGATTATGACTCCCTAAGGAATACAAAATGTACATGTTAAGTAGGATAATGGTAACATAAATTTCTTCCATCGTAAAGTACAAATGTCCTGTAGAAAAATGCGCAAATGTCCCGCGCATTTGTTCATATCATTGAATATTCAAAGAAGATATGTAGAACTCAAAACTTTTTTTAGGGGGGATTTGAGGGGGGGATTTGTGGTTTTGTGGTATTTCAACATCAATTCGATAATTTTTAGCTGTTTAGTTGGGGCAAGACTTAAGGTATTTTAATAGTTTAGGGATTCAATACATTGTAGGAATCTGTAGTGTTCAGGAGTAGCTTTCAGTTAATTAGGTGTTCAAGCATGATTAAACTAGTTCTAGTTCTATAATGAGTAACCATAGTAAATTAACACCCGGAGAACATATTTTTTGAAAGATTGAAAAATTGATACTGCAGTTCTACAAAAATATGATGATTCAGTATCTGATGAATACGTTACAGATCTACTCTTGTTCCTTGTTGTCAGATGCATAGAAAAATATCACGTGATATAAACCATCTATCACGGTACTCTCATGTGTTCTCGAGCCCTGTGAATTCGATGTCGACAGAACACTAGCCACTCAGTTATCAAGAGCAATGTCTCGTCCAATGATACGGATGGATAGGTGTTAAGTAAAAGAACGTGTTCTGATCAGTAATAAGACAACTCTCAATGGTATTTTAAAACAAAATGTAAAATATCAGAGGCTATAATAATGCTTATGAAATAAGCGTTGACCGCAACCATAAAACGTGTAAATATAATCTATTAACCTTTTCTTTTCCATAGTTGATGTTAATAATCTGTGTTGACAAACTTGTTTTCAGCCACAGAACATCAGTGTCTTGACGCCTAATATCTTATTACCTAAAAAGAACACACTGAAAGTATTTAATAACGAAGTTACTGATATACTTGTTTATATGAAACTTACATGATACAGACTAAACATGTAGATCAATCTTATGAATAGTGCAAATGTTGAATGCATTTGTTCCCAAAAATGTACTCTTCGAAGCTGCATTATGTACTTGATGTGAAGTGATAATGATTCAAAATATTTCCAATCTTAGTAAACTTCTTTCTGTAATGTTATCATGTTTCTTTCTTTTGGGATCACATTTCAGATCAATTAACGGCTGCAAAATATTGCGCTTTTCTGTTTATACAGTACAAAAAAGACACAAAAACACAAAATAGTTAGGTATTATATACTGCTAGAGATGTACTGTGTGAAATATGTAATCAGTAAAGGAGGATTCCGAAATCTAGACTTATCATCGCTCTATATACTTTACAACATGAATTGAGTTTTCAAGATATAAAGGTATTGTGCACTGATTACTTTTGCATAGGCGGTTAGTCACGATTCTCTATAATGGCTGTAATAGCCATAGACAGGACCTGCCTGAGGACTAAAACATGATTAGAAGTTTACAGCATAAATGTGTTTGACTAAAATTTTTGTTTTTCGCAATTCAAAATTTAAATAAAAGGTTGTTAAAATTAAATGGCCAAAGACAAAATGTCACTAGTTTTTGAATTAACCATCATAAGGAACGCTTGAGATCAAATGATTTGGAATCCAACTACTGGAAAATAAAGATATCCCAACCGGTTCAGACATCTGTATATTAAGTTGAAAATTCATTTTAAATCGTAGAAATCAAGAAGAGTCATATAGAAAATAATCATGTCACTACCACAGCTCAGCTTAAGGCCTCCTCGGAACATTTGAAGGTCCCCACTATGTATTGGTTACCTAAACTACACAAAAAACCCGTAAAATATATCGTTTCATCTCGGCCTCTAGTGAGTGTTCTACTGCTAATCTTAACGAGTTCCTTAACTACTATCAAAGAACTTATCGTTTTTTTTTTGTAATAAAACATATGAAAACAGTGGAATTAATCATTTTTGAAGTTTTTCCTATCTAATTAAATGGGCGTCTGATAAATCTGGTTGCAAATTTATTTGCTGCAACTCATATAAAGCCTTTTTCTCTTATGAGAAAGGTAAATATACTAGATATACTTACTGGAGGTGTGATGAGAAGATCCAAGCACCAAATTTTCTCCTTGACAATATTTATGTACGTTTCGGCAATAAAGTTTATCGACAGATTGTAGGTATTCCTATGGGCACCAATTGTGCCCCTTTAATATCAGACTTGTTCCTTTACTGTTATGAATCGCAGTTATGGCCAAACTCGGTAAAGAATCGTCTAAATTCCATTTAATGGATAAATTCAACAACACTTACCGTTATCTTGATGATATTTTTTCGTTAAATAATCAAGAGTTCTCTAAATATACTGCTGAAATCTACCCAAAGGAACGTACTTTATAAATCAAATATCAACAGCAATAATTATCCTTTTCTAGATTTAGATATTTCAGTATTACACCAGAAACTCTACACAAAAATTTACGACAAAAGGGATGATATTTCTTTCCCTATTGTTAATTTTCCCTTTTTGGATGTTGATGTTCCTTTGGCACCGTCTTATGGTGTTTATATATCCCAACTCGTTCGCTATGCTCGTGTCTATAGTGACGTTTTGGATTTTAATGAGCGTAATCTATGTATTACTAGTAAATTATTAAGTCAGGGATTTCGTTACCACAAATTACTTAAAACCTTTACTAAATTCTTTCATAGATACAAAGATTTGGTCTGCAAGTTTGGCTATACCTGTAGAAAACTTATTTCAAACGGAATAGCACATCATAATTTTTACGGTGATTTTGTAAACCGAGCACGGAAATATAGATTCGATTCGGGTAAACTTATCAATCCTTTAAATAAACTTATTCTTAAAGCTTACCTATTCAACACTGTAATCAAATATTTGAATATTGTTTTTATTGGCATAAATATTGATTTTGTTATCAGTAAATTAAAACCATACTAAATATTACACATATGTACTTTCACGGTACTACAATCTGTCGATACTTATAGTTTGGCATTGCACAAGGTCATGTTTTTTTCTGACTGTTAAAGACGTCTTCACACCAAATCCATTAGCTGTTGGATGTGTACTGATTGATATTTTAGTGTCCAGATATTTGTTTCATTAGTTGTTATTGGCTTTGAACTAGCTGTCAGTAACTGCGAGTACTCTCAGATCTGTACTTAGTGTCTTTTCGTTTTTGGGATGTACAATTATCCGTCCACGTCCACTCTGTGTTTTTGTTAGATGTATTTCTATTTGTATCCATCTGATGAGTTAAGCCTTTTTCAACTGATTTTTATTGTTTGTTCTTATGTTGTACTGTTATATCCACTGTCCTAGGTTAGAAGGTGGGTTGAACGCTTACAAACATGATTAACTCCGCCACATTCTTTATGTGCCTGTCCCAAGTCAGGAGCCTGTAGTTCAGTGGCTGTCGTTGGTTCATGTCTGTCATATTTGTTTATTCGTAAATTGGTTTGTTATAAATTAGGCCGTTAGTTTTCTCAATTGAATTGTTTCATATTTTTCATGTTGGGGTCTTTTATAGCCGACCATATGGTATGGGTTTTTCTCATTGTTGAAGGCCGTACGGTTGCCTATAATTGCTTCATTTGAACTTTGGCGGATAGTTGTCTCATTTGCAATCATACCACATCTCCTTATTTTTATATTCAACTGTTGGTTTTTTTATCCATAATGATCATAATGTTGATTCATATATTTCTTTGTCAACATTATGTTATTTGTGTTACAGATGACACATTTTAAAAGAAAATTCATAATAAATTTGTCGATAATTATTAATTTTGAACATATCTGTAATTTCAAATGATATACTTATAATATTGAATTCTAAAAAGCTGCATACAGAAAAGCTATCGACTTATAAGAGTACGGGAAGACAATAAGTCAATAATAGCAGTACATTCCTTAAGAGTTTGATAAGATAAAAGATTTTCTTTAAAAAGAAAGTCCATGTACAAGTTTGTAATAGTGATAATTACCATTCAAGTATATAAAACTTTTATTTTAATTTGAAGTATCATACGACTTTAAATGATCACAATAAGTTCCGTAACTTTTAAGGCAAACATGTAACTGAATAGTGAATATTGAAGCGTGAATTGGATTCTATTTATAATTTTACTGAATACTTATCGCTTTAGTAAATAAGTAAGTTTGTGAGGTTGCATCAACGCACAAACACGGAGTTTTGATACTGTCAGATTAAGAAGTTTACCGAATTAATTTTCTTTAAGCAGTGGCTTGAAATATACAGCAAGTACCGACATGCAAAATCGATACTCTTCAGATTTTCTATGTTTTTACATATTCATCTGCATTTATTTCTAGGGATTAGTGCTTAATAAAACAGACTTTTCCTGCTACAAACTCCACTTCCACCTCCCCCTTGGTGAGCTTTGAGCGTAGACTGACGGAACGGGTTCTTGTAAATAGATAAATGAATAAAAAAGTATGATTTACATGTGTTTACCTAAATTTATCTGTATTACCATGCAAAATCAGAACGTGCAAATGTAATCAAAAGCTGCGCTCACACGTAATATTTTTTACGCGCCAATGTTACAAACCGTTTGAAACTGCCGGGTTTAATAGTCGCTGTTTATTTATAGATAGTCGGATAGATATTTGTGCGGTGAAATTATTTGAAGTATACTATATGTCGTTCAGGTTTTGGTAAAATATTAAATAAACAAAAATCTTTGCAAAAAATTTGACATAATAATGATTGTTGGTATGGTTGTAAATGCATATCCACTACATTTGTGCTACACCCTTGCTTGATGTGAACATCTTGTTAGACTACATCTGGAACCAACCTATACGTGGCGATGTACTGTCAGTTAAACTTTCCATGTGATTTAAAAACGAATTTCCTTTTCGGTCTGCATCGATAAAATAAAAAAAGAATTGATTCTTAGTTTTATATTAAAATAGGAGGATGTAGTATGATTGCCAATGAGACAATTATCCACCAGAAACCAAAATGACGTAGAAGGTAAGCAACTATAGGTCAACGTACGGCCTTCAACAATGAGCAAAACCCATACCACATTGTCAGCTATAAAAGGCCTCGCAAAGAAAAACGTTTCTATTTGCGAAGAACGCATTACAAATAGCTTACTGTATAATAGAACGTAAAATCGTAGACAACAAAGTCAAGTTTGTCAGAAGCCTAAGTCTCTCGATACTCTTAATGTAATTTTTCCGAAGTCCTTGAAATCCGAATGTCGATTTCCATTAAAACCAAAAAGGCGTATTGAACGATTTCGTGGTTTTTTTTGTAAGTTTTGTTATAAACTTAACCTTCACCGAATTGTGCGACATTTTTCCAGTAGAAACCACTGAAACCGCTGTAAGTGTATGGAAGCAATTCGTGATGCATAATTCGGACGCATGAAATTAATAACGTGTTGTTTTCACTTTTTACAATAGTGTTGAAAGTATAAAAACGTCTGACAGGAAAGTACATTGAAAGCCGTTATTATGATTAATACCTTATTAGTTTTCTCTTCAACAAAGAATTACGTCTTCAGTACAAAAGTACAACACTTAAAGTGTATGTAAAATGAAATTTTCGTTAACTGCTGTATGGATTCGGATCAATTTTAAGTGACCTACCAAACTAACCAACATATTCGTTACTAACATCAGATTCCTGACTTAGGACAGGTCCAAACGTTTTAATGGTACCAAACCTTCACCCTTATCTGAAACAAAAGTGTAACATCACAATATAGAAAGACACACTATAGAATATCAATTGAAATGGCTAAAAAAACCTCAATCAAAACTTAAGATGGCGACCAACCTTTTTGGAAAATAATATGAACCTGTATCCTGACACACATAATGATCCATGCCCTTGAAGATCAATTGCTTCATTGTAAATTTGTTGACTGTGTGAAATTGCAACACACATTTATCTTTATTTAAAACGATTTTCGGATTACAAACTTTCATATTGCTCGGTCTTTAGTTTTCTATGTTATATCTTTCGCCTCTCTTTGAGGACAAGAAAGGATGATAAAGCTACATCAAAGTTACGACGATAAAGAAACCAGAAGCCAGTCTTAGAAATATCATGATCACATACGCCAAAAACAATCAACAAAAACAATGAATGTTTGAACAATTGAAATGTCAATGTAAAACAGGAAAATACTAAATAAGAGTAGAAACACAACTAAAGTTAAAAACTAGACATGCCTTTGTATCAAAACAATATCAAATCAATTTCGACAATGGAGTGGGGTGGGTGGTTGAAAGCAATAGCCATGTTGCCCTCCTGTTCCTGCTTCTAAGGGCTTTAAATATAAAAGCTTTATCTTGTTCTATCATAATGCAATTTTTACAAATCGTAATACAAATCAACATTGTTTGTTTTTACCAGGAAACCGTTCATTAAAAAAAAAATCATATTTATATATGCAGACATTCTAAATGAATAGCTGAGCTCAAACGAAAGACAATGAAGATTTATTTAATTGTTTACAATAACTCTTCTACCCACGCTTTAACAATAGAATTATAAATTGGAACATATTTCATTGCATAGTTTTAATTAAATATGCATCAAATATGATGAATGAAATACGATTTAAACTGTTAAATGATTTAGTTATATAACTGAATGGTTTTTGTTCAGAAATATTCAATTTATGTATTCGGTTTCAAATTGTCATGTCATGAGCACGGCCTTATTTGTTTGCTTGGTCTAGGAACAAAAAGTTTATTTGCTGTCGGCTCATCCTCGGCTGATGCTGCTAATTCTGACAGAAACAACGAAATAATGTTTGTTTTTATTTATTAGATTTTTAAAATAATTTCTAATTGCGTCATGCGACCTCTTGCATATGAAGAAGTTATACTTAGTGGATTAATTCTGTAATATGAGCTCGACATTTTTAGATTCAAATTTTCTTTAAAGACAATTCGGCCTCAAATTTGTACGAAATTTTAAAATTTGACTGCACATCCGTCTTTGAAGTTCTATAACACATTTGTTTGCATCAGATATGTATCTGTGTCAAATATGACATCATTTCCATTATTTCAAGTTGATAAGAGAAATCTCAGGTTGAAGGCCGTACGGAGATTTGTACATCTTTGTCCTGTGGTGGATAGTTGTTTTATTGACAATCATACCAATTATTTAATTTGTATAATCCTCAACAGCTTCTTCTCTAAATCATAGTGACTTGTTCCTCTCGAAATGAAATACAATGTTTAAATGCATACTCGTTAGTTGAACCTACAGAGCTAAATTTTTTTATCTCGATAACATGTATTTTCGTGTCAACTAGTCATTCCATACGTGAATATGATTCTACGATTAATAAAAAAAAGTATCTTTATTTCTAAATGCTTAAGTTCAAACATTGACATTTTAATACTCTTGTTATAACGACGCACAATCCTTTTTCTATTCTTTAATCGTAAGTTTTAACTCATAGAAATAGTTAACGGTGTAAATAGCTGGGATGATAGTTTATCCCAAATTTCAATATAGAAGCAGTACATGATGTGTTATATACTCTTATTGAAAAATTTGGTAATTTGGTATGTTAGGTCAATTGCCAAAATCATGGCATGAAGTTCTTAATACACCGGCTAAACATAGAGTGACTAGAATACATTATAAAGAGAAGGACATGGACATTCTTTGAACTACGTGTTGTATCTCTAGAGGAAAGATGAGAGCAAACACTTGATATTTCATTTGTACAATCAAAATACAATCAAAATTCATTTCTGTCGAGAACATTGCAGTTCTGTAACATTTTTTCTGCTGCTCGTTGTTTGTCAATATCATGTCCTGATTTTAAATGTAGATGGTATTAACTTCGTACGGGAAACGTCTTGTTTTTCTAATTGTCTATAGTATTCTGCGTTACCCTTTATATTTGTATATATTTTTCAACTATGTATTTTCTCTAAAAGCTTCTTTTTTTCTCGAAAACTTGATAGTTCTTTAATTTAATTTGTTATACGTTACTGATAATCTTCAACAATATATGTAGCAGTTAACAATGATATGAGACGCATATTTAGTCGAAATTATATTATTTATGGAGCTATGGTATATTTCAGGACCTGAAGAATTTGAACTCAGAACACAATCAAACGACACACTGGCGAGATACCGGTCATCTTGTAGTAAGGTGGGTATTACGTATTACTTTTTCAAGCGTTGTATAAATATTAAATGCTATTATGATTCTGCATTGATGATTAGTAATCAGTATCAAAACCTAAAAAAGGTTACCCGTGCCTAAATAGAACATTTTCCAGGTTCGTAGTTGTTGGAGTCACGCCAAATCAATTCAACTTTATAAAGTAATATGTTTTTGGCACATCGTTGAAGACGAACAAAATTTGTTTCCTTGGAATGACAATTTCTATACATTTCATGATATCATCGTGCTCTATTTTGCATATGTCAACTGCGTATAACAGTTAAACTAAAACCTCAAGAAAATTTTATACGGGCGGAGCTTATGTCAAATATTTGATAATATGGCATTTTCTCTAGAAATTGCGGTAAAGTACTCATTGATGTAGTAATAAATTTTTGCAAAGAGCTTATGTAATATTCGCAAATTTAAGACAACAAAGTTTAGCAGATAACAATAATATTGAGTACTCAGCATATTAGCTCATATAGCAATACACAGATTAATCAGAACGCTTATTGCTTCTTCACTTTCACAAAAGTTATTTCATTCAATTATATGGGATCTAGTAAGATATTTTGACGCACATAATTTCGAAGTATTTCTTTCTGTTGTTAAGTTGTCTACATGCATTTAAATTAAGTGTCTGTAAACTATTTCTTTGGTATTTGCTTAACAGAAGAACATAAAGCTATCAAAAGTAAAACCTGTACTTTACAGTATTTAATAAAAGATGCGTTGGTGGAAAAAAAATTAACGACATTATTTACAATCGGCAGTGGGAGTGTATTGAACACTTATCTTGTCATTTAATGTTGAAAATTGCAGGAATATTTATTAAAAGAATATTATTTCTTTACTGAAGCATGGAACTCTACACGATGACGGTGCAGTAGGGAAACTTTTTTCAGTTGGTTTGGGAGAAGACAATGTCTTCACGTTTTATCAAATATTTTAGGCATGTGTTTATCATATATTTTGGGAAAGTAAATTTCAAATTGGCACACAAATGCTATTTTGTTGAAATGTAATTATTATTTTTTTCTTGTGGTGATCATAGGTTGGACGATGGCAAGAAGCCATCTTCCTTTCACCAGTATTATTGATATTAATAACATTTATGAGTATGCTAGATGAATTATTATTTGAAATTGATAATTGTCCAAGAAGTGTGAAAAATAAAGTTATTAAATAATGACACATCCCAGACACATTTTTTTAATATTTATAAAATCATTTACATAGAAGTTTTATCATTTATTAGCAAAAAGTTCAGATTTAAGCAATTAAATCAGAAAAATACAAGATATTACAGCGATTCATATTGCCGTACAAAAGCAGTCATAAGGTATCAATTTGATGACAGAAAAATAGAAGCGATTAAAATTTCATTCTAAATCCATAACTACAAAACATCTTCTGAAAGTGTTACTTTACTGTATGTAGAAAATTTGAAATGATGACACTTTTCCTGTTTTATCAAAACTAATTGCTCTTTTTAGAACAAGAGGAAAGATAGAATATTTATTTATTACTTCTATGTTAATCGACGCCAATGCCCCTTAGATATGAGAAGCTTAGATCTAATACAAACAACAGATGTTTTGTATTTGATCGTATCTTGAATGAACTAATCATTACCACAAATAAGATGAAACATTCTACAGAACATGTTTTCTATATCCTCAAATTGTTCTTTATCCTCATATACTAATGAAACCTTATTGTGGTCAGAGAAGCTTTCATTTACCTGATTAATCTATTTCTAGTTCAACAAATAGCAACCATAGTAAATTAACATCCGGGGCAAATATTTTGGGTAAGATGGAAAAGTGGGAATACTTCAGTTCTACAAAAATATGATGATTGTTTAACGTTACAAGTTATAATCTTGTTCACGATAATCCACTTATTGTCAGATGCAGAGAAAAAATATCCTGTAATACGAACCGGGAACTATCACGGTACTTTCATGTTTTTTTTCGAGCTAGCCGTGTGAAATCGAGGTTGACAGATCATCAGCTAGGTAACTAGATATTGTCCAATCAATATGTTACGGTGGTAAGTAAAATCACGTGTCCTGATCTGTAATTAGACAACTTTCAATGGTATCTTTAAACGAAGTGTAAAAATTTCCAGCGGCCGTAATAATGCTTATGAAATAAGTCATTAACAGCAACCATGAAACGTGTTAATATAAGCTTTTAAATTTTTCTTTTCCACAGTTAATATTGATAGTCTATCTGGACAAACTTGTTTTCAGTCACAGAATATTAGTGTCTTGACGCCTAATATTTTATTACACGAAAAGAGCACACTGAAAGCACTAAATAACGAAGTTACTGATCTACATGTTTATAGGCAACTAACATGATACAAGCTAAACATGTAGATCAATCGTTTGAAAAGTGCAAATTAATGATGAATGCATTTGTTCCACAAAAATGTACTCTTCGAAGATACATTGTGTACTTAAGTTGGAGTGATAATGATTCAAAATATTTTCAAATCTTAGTACATTTCTTTCTGTAATGTTTGGCAGTTTTTTCTTTTGAGATCAGATTACGTATCAATTAACAGTTGTAAATATTGACAAATTTACCACTGGGTCGATACCTCTGCTGGTGGACTATCAGTCCCCAGGTTATCATCAGCTCAGTAGTCAGTACTGCGGTACTGACATGATTTATAACAAACCTTTCTAAAATTGTCCGTTTAGAAATTTTGAAATCATAAAGAAACTAAGGTTTCAACTCTCTCAGGCAAAGTTGATCTTAGATGAATTTGGCTATTTGTTTTATGTATTTTTGTCATATAGCTCTTCAACTGTTTCGGTACTTATACATCCCTCGGATTTCAAATATTTGGCTTTGAGCGTTCCTGATGAAGGTAAATCCAGAAAAGCGCTCCGGACGCATGAAATTATTAAACGTGCTGTTTTCAAGTTTTTACATCACTGGATCGATACCTCTGCTGGTGGACTATCAGTCCCCGAGGGTATCATCAGCTCAGCAGTCAGTACTTCGGTACTGACATGATTTATAACAAACCTTTTTAAAATTGTCCGTTTAGAAATTTAGAAATTATAAAGAAACTAAGGTTTCAACTCCCACGTTTAATAGTTTCATGCGTCCGAAGCGCTTTTCTGGATTAACCTTCATCAGGAACGCTCAAAGCCAAATATTTGAAATCCGAGGGATGTATAAGTACCGAAACAGTTGAAGAGCTATATGACAAAAATACATAAAACAAATAGCCAAATTCATCTAAGATCAACTTTGCCTGATCCAGGTATTTTGCACTAATCATTTTTGCATAGGCAGTTTGTCACGATTTTCTATAAGCAGCCCCAGACAAGACCTAAACTTAAGTTTACAACATAAATGTTTTATTATAACATTTTGTTTGTCTCAACTAAAAATTTTGCTAAAAGGTTGCTATAGACAACATGTCATTATATAACTAATACATTGCACAGTATTTAGTGCACTTGCTGCTAGTAATAACTATCATCCATCATCATCACTCGCGACCGCGTCCCAAAGCTTTGGAATCCAACTACATGAAAAATTTTGAAGTATTTAAACCGAAAAAAGTAAACAATACAACAGAAGCCTTCTCAAGTCAACTAAACCTGAGGGAGCTAAATTGATAAACACAAGTTCACAATTAAATGCGTTACATTTCAAGCATGCCTTCACCGAGGCACGGGTGGTAAACAACGTAGATACATTGTATCACAACCGTTTTAGATATCTGCGTATTTAGTGGAAATTTTATTTTAGATTGTAATTATCAGAAGGCATTCAACTGATTGTTTGTCCATAATGATCATAATGTTGATTAATATATTTCTGGTGTTTGTAAATGGAATAACTGCGTAAGTCTGTAAGTTGAAAAAATTAAAATCACAAAAATACTGAACTCAGGTACATAAATCGCGACAAATAACTTGGAACTAATTATAGACATGCAAGTCTCGTCAAAAATATAAGTATAAGATATATTATACTCCAAATTACATAGCACGTTCTTAAAATACAAACCTAGATTTAAAAAGGGGAAATCAATCCATTTGAGATGTTTTTTCTTATTTCTTTTTTTTTTATTTTGTGCTTTTTTCCAAATCAAGTTGCGCAGTTTAAAACTTTGCAAAATTGAGTTGCGCAGCTAGCTTTAAAAGCAGACTTTATACATGAATGCCAAAAAAATGAATTGTCTGTCTTAAATTAACTTCACAAAATACTGTTAGGTCAACAGTGAACGGGAGAGCTTTTTCACTCTCCTTTTCCTGTGACATTACCTGAAAAAAACTTTATCTATGTGGTAACTTGAACCCAGCCTAAGTGTGGTATTCAATATGTGGGACAGACGGGACGAGAATATTACAGAAGAAATCAAGAGCACTTTGACCGCTTTCGAAGACCTAAAAAATTCAAAAGTTTGATATACCAACATGTAAATAAGCATAATCACAATCTAAAATTTATAAAATTCCAACCACTTGAAACCGTTCAGATACAACCAGGACAATTACACAAGCAATTTGAAAAATCCCGTGAAGTTCGCGAACTATTTTGGATAAAAAGATTTCAAACAGCTTATCCTCTCGGTCTCAATGACAAATTATTGGGACAGGGGAACATATCTAAAACTTCTATCGATTTCATTAATATTGTCGATATACGACTGAGACATAATAGGTCTCATGGTAAACCCAAAAACCGTAATCTTCGTATTAAACATCGTATAAATTATACACTTGCTGATCTGTTATCTATGATAAAAAATAATGGTAGACATCAATTATTATGCAAACTGGGTCATATACCAATAAGTAAATTATATGATATTTTTCTGGAGTGTGATACAATTTCATTTTTAGCCCGTTGTATGAATACACCCGTATTATTACAGCCTTTTGTCATCACAGGTTGTTTCCTAGTATCGATAAACCTGAAAATCATAAACGACATTTTCTTAAACTAAAATATATAAATAGATGTATTGATTTTATTAACTTATCTAGTATATTCAATGATTCTACCATCCATAGCCAAATACCTCCATATTTTGATAATACAGAACCACCTGTTATTTCATATTCTTCTAAAAAAATAAATTAAAAAATAGCAGAAGTTTGATTTTTAATTATACGTCAGTTACATCAGACGTCAATATAGCAAATAATGCTCCTTTCACCATGTCCACTTGAGACTGTGAAACGTCTAGTTTTAGATATGTTCCCTATGGTCATGTCATTACAGGAGACCTCAACATCGTCGAGGTCAAAACTTTTCTAAAGAAAGGACCTAAATATCGTCATCCATCTATTATAGATTGGAAACAGTGTCGTCAGGTCATTAAAGACGCTCTGTTGGCCTACTGTAAAAATTGGTGTAAACATGAAAAATCTGATAAAAAATCTCTCGACAGTTATTTAAATAAAATTATGAATACTGTTGATATTCGTATATCTCATTTTGAAAACAATTCCGAAATTAATAATAGAGTCCATGATATACCCATTTCTAGAATAAAAACTCCAAGTACTTGCAAAGCGATTTGAGTTCGTACCGGCAGACAAAGCAGCCAATAATGTAGTGGTGGTGTGACGGTGTGAGTCAAATTGTAAACAAGCATATCACTGCCACTACCCAGCTTAAAGCCTCTTCCGAACAGTTGAAAGTCCCGACTATGTACTGGTTACCTAAATTACACAAACAACAATTTAAATTTCGTTTCATCTCCGCATCTAGTAAGTGTTCTACTACTTATCTGTCAGTGCTTCTAACTACCTCCCTTACAACTATCAAAGAACTTCTTATTAACTTTTGTAATAAAGCTTATGAAAATAATGGTATTAATTATTTTTGTAGTGTTGAAAATTCTTTAGAGGTTTTAGATAAAGTACGTGCTTTTGATGGTCCTTTTAATTCTGTTGACAGTTATGAATTTTCTACTCTCTACACTACACTACTACACAATCAAGAAAAAGCTTTCATATTTAATTAAATGGTCTTTTGAAAAATCTCATTGCAAATTTATTTGCTGTAACTCGTTTACAGCTTTTTTCTGTAACGAAAAAAGGAAATTATGCTAGATACACTTGTTGGAAATGTGAAGATATGACTGAAGCTTTAAATTTTTCTTCTGGACAACATATATGTACGTTTCGGCGATAAAGTGTATCGACAGGTAGTAGGTATTCCTATGGGCACTAATTGCGCCCCTTTAATAGCAGATTTATTCCTGTATTGCTATGAATCTCGTATGACCAAACTCAGTAAAGACACGTCATTGTTACATTTGGTTGATACATTCAACAATACCTACAGTTATCTTGATAATATTTTTTCGTTAAATAATCCAGAGTTCTCTAAATATACTACCGAAATTTACCCAAAGGAACTTACTTTAAATAAATCTAACATAAACAGCAGCAGTTGTCCTTTTCTAGATTTAGACATTTCAATTTTTAAAGGGAAACTCCATACTAAAATTTACGACAAAAGAGACGATTTTTTCCTTCCCTATTGTAAATTTTCCTTTTTTAGACGGCGATGTTCCTTTGGCTCCATCATACGGTGCTTATATATCCCAACTCGTTCGTTATGCCCGTGTGTGTAGTGATATCATAGATTTTAACGAACGTAATCAATGCATCACTGGTAAATAATTAAGTCAGGGATTTCGTTACCATAAATTACTTAAAACTTTTACTAAATTCTTTCAGAGATACAAAGATTTGATTATTAAATTTGGCTGTACCTGTAGAAAACTTATCAAAAACGGTATTTCACATCATAAATTTTACGGTAATATTGTGCCAAAATCGCGGAAATCACTATGTGATCCGTGTAAACTCATCGAACCTATAAACACACTTTGTAGTAAAGGTTATCTTGTCAATGTTGTAATTAGATCTTTGAACATTGTTTACATTGGCACAAATATTGATTTTGTCATCAATACAATAAAATATAACTAAATTTGTATTCTTTTCAAATGTTTTTTGGGATGCATAAATACACATACACGTTCGTTTTCTATGTAGAGATTACTTTATCTATATATAACATTATACATATTCATTAAAAGGTTAAATCCTAACTATCCTACTGCCTGTCGAAACTTTTATTTTTTGGCATTGCACAAGTCATGTCTTCTTTGACTGTCAATGACGTTAAAACACTAAATCCCTGGGATGTGTTTTAGTTGATTTTTGTCTCTGATGCATGATTTTTTATCATTTATTGTTTTTGGCTTTAAACTAGCTTTCAGTAACTGCGAGTACTCTCAAATCTTACTTTCGTGTTAATTTGACCTGTTGATACCATTTGTAATGCATTTTTGTTATTTAATGTTTACTTATTTTGTGTTATGTCTCGTCTGACTATTTTTAATATATACCACCTTTGGTAAGTATTTAGTATGACGATAAATTTTCACTTCTGTTCTCGTACTATGAACAACAAATTTATTTATTTTGTAAAAAATATTTCCATACTCCATGTACCCCTTACGACAAAATTATTTTTATTTACCTGTGTACGTTATTTTATCAAACGGCATTTTGTCCAAGGTTATAGTTGTCTTTCTAATATCTTTTTACATTTCATCCCGCCTTTTTTTATTTATTAATTTTGTATTTACATTGTGTCATAGATAAAATGTATTCGTTCAGTGTATGTTTATTTGTTTTTGTTAATATGTTTTTTGATGAGTTAAGCCATTTCAATTGATGTTTTATAGTGTGTCTTTCTATGTTGTAATGTTACACTATTATTTCAGATAAGGGTGAAGGTTAGCGCCTGTTAAAACGTTTAAACCCGCTGCATTTGTTTGCACCTGTCCTAAGTCAGGAACCTGTTGATCAGTGGTTGTCGTTTGTTGATGTGGTTCATCATCGTTTCTTGTTTCTCGTTTTTTTTATACAGATTAGACCGTTGGTTTTTCTGTTTGAATGGTTTTACACTAGTCATTTTTAGGGCCCTTTATAGCTTGCTGTTCGGTGTGAACCAAGGCTCCGTGTTTAAGGCTGTACTTTGACCTATAGTGGTTTACTTTTACAAATAATGAATTGGATGGAGGGTTGTCTCATTATACCACATTCTTTATATCTATTTTGTCTATATAATTTGCAAAGATTTCACTTACCATTACATAGAAAAAACCAGAACTAACAGTTACGGTTTTGTTTTAGGAAGTCCTGTGTGAAAAAATATATTAATTTAAAAAATAAATAAATTACACTCCAAATACTTTTGAATATTATTTTAGATGTATTTTTCAGTCTACTTAACTAATTCTCAAATCCAGATATAGATGCATATTAAAACACGGATGCGAACTTGAGATAGAGGGTACAACAGATACAGAATGCCTGCCTAATATCTTGACTTACGTCTCGCAATTGACAATGAGGATCGGTTGAAAATAAAACTTAACGACTAAAGAGATGATTTCCGCTTCCTAATTGTGAACTTTCAATTTCTACGTAGTAACATTCCAGCAGCGCCTCCATATGGAGTATATATCTCCTAGTTGATTCGATATTCCAGAGCTTGCATTTCCTATCATGATTCATAGATAGAGGCTTGCTGCTTAGAAAAAAACTATTAAAGTAAGAGTTCAAAGTGGTGAAGTTGAAATCCTCACTTAGTAAATTTTACAGACGCAATCACGAGTTGGTTGGCCGTTATGGAATATCTGTTTCACATATGATGACGGATATGTTCCAATTGTCGTAACTTCAATCCCGTCCTCTTTTTGCCGAATGTGACCTACCGAATTAGAATTAAAACCAGGTTTGTACTTACATGACCAACGTGACGGGTGCCACATGTGGAGCAGGATCTGATCACCCTTCCGGAGCACATGAGTCACCCTCGAATTTGAATAGGGGTCGTGATGCTCAGTCTTTAGTTTTCTATGTTGTGTTCTGTTTACTGTTGTATGTCTTTTGGTCCTTTTTTTTTTGCCATGGCGTTGTCAGTTTATTTTCAACTTGTAAGTTTTAATGTCCAGTTGGTATCTTTCGCCTATCTCTTATATAAGACTTACACATTTTTATAAAGAACGGCGTACCATGCTTAGTACCCTTAAAGTACGAAAATTACAAAAATCAAAGAATTTCGACCTTGTACACAATACTATAACATGACAATTATATAGATTGATTAAAAACAGAAAGCTAAGTAGGCATGTGAGAGCTGTCTACATCTACTAGGTCTCTGGTGGAGAGTTGTCGAATTTGGAATCATACCACATCTTATTTAAATAACAACCCTTAAAGTTATTAAAATGTTCACGGTTAATCGAAAGAATTAAGTGATTCAAGCATACCCAGTATAATGTACATGTCAATCAACTAACAAAACTGCAAATTTTCTTTTAGAAATGTATGCTTAAAAAAAGTTTTTTGCTTAACGATTATAAATACAGGTACATGTAGCTATCTAATCTGCGAAACTAAACATTAGATTATGTATTAGATAGCAATGTGACATAAACAAGGTTCCCTTTTAATGAAGACATATCACTTTTAAGTCATCACCATAGAAAACCTCTGTTTTGTTTAAGAATAGGCGTCTTTGGGTCTTTAGATAATGGATCCAAAACTACTCCATTAATGTTACATGTCTAAGCTATTTTAAAAGTAATTAAATATGAAATAAAAAGTTCTTACATACAAATTCTCTTTAAAGATTTGTTGGTACGGCCAATTCCATGAGCAAAATTCAGGCCCCTTACAGTACAAAACATTAGAACACATCATAAAATATGTACATTCTAACATTTTACATACTTAAAATATTTTCTATTAATGTTATCAATATTTAAAAGATACTTTTCATTTGATTAATTTGCATGTGGCTGTCATTGAAGATCGTACCTTTTCAATTGACATATTTATTCAGCCATAATAGATGTTTACTCTCATTGTTCGGATATTTGGTAAACATGCTACAAAGTTCCATCCTCTCGATAATGCTCGATACGTCTAGTCGACAGATTAATGTTACCCTCCGTAAACTAGGTCATGGCTTCAATAAACCTCTCCAAAAATAATTTCAACAGTACCGTACAATTAGTCTAGTAGCTTCCTGATCTGAAAAAAAACAAGCTCTTGAAAATCGTAACTCCATATGCAGGAAGTTCGCATGACTTGAATATTGTTTAATGAAATGGAAAATTCATTACGGAAAAATCTAAATCGATTTAAAGATGTAAGTCAAGGTACAAAAATGTATGAAGCAAACCTGTAGTCGAATACGCGTAGTATCTCCAAACTAAAGATCAATGGAATAAATATTATAAAACAAAGTAATCAAAGTGAAATTGAAGTCTTAGTAAAAGGACATAATCCAAAGGAAACAAGAAACAAGAAACAAGAAATTAAAGAACTCAAGGGTAGCGCTCGCATTTTTCAATTATTTCTCCAATGTTTGTAAGTATTGATTTTCTACGAACAAAAGAACAGATCAAGACGACGAGAAGAACAGTTGTTGTTCTCAAGATATGTAAATATTTGCTATGGTCATAGTCATTATCCTTTATGAAACAAAGTTGAACAATTCTTTAAAATATATTTAAGTTCATAATGAGGAATACTATTGTTAAGGCTGGATAAAATGTTTTGATACTATTGAAATATGAAAGGTTCGTTAATTGAATTAATCTTACATACTTTCGGAAGTCTTTAGACACCAAATTTGATTCATATCTATCCATAGAATAATTATTTTTCACAGCAACTTAGATACTCGGTATATCTTGATGATAGATAAGATACTAATTATTTGAAAGAATTTTAAGAGAATTTTGCAGATCTATCCCCAGTGCAATATTGTTTGTTGTAAAGCCATTTATATGTGATTTGGGTATCAGTTACAGTGTAGTAAGATCCGGTTCCTCATTTTTGTTTACAATATTTCAAAGAGTACTAGCCTACCAACAATTTAGTAGTCCCCATATTTAATGTGATCAACAGGGTTACATTAAGAATGTGCACAAGTGCAATTCAAAGTTTAGGCTTGAAGTTTTAAGCTTTAAAATCTGGTTAGTATTTGAAAGTATTAGTTGCAATAGATTTGGTATATATTTAAGCAAGGATTGAAACGGAATAAACTTGTACATTAGGAGAACTTTTAGATTTGGAGGATTTATAATGAAGCATATTGCCTCAATGAATGGCATCAAGCACGTAAAATTCACCTTGTTGGAAATAAAAGATGTTTTTTTTCTATTACTCATTTGCTTGCCACTATTGCTACATTTATTTGTAATCATTGAGATTATATTAAATTTCATTTAAGGATTTAATACATGTGCATGTGTTTCTTGTCAAAAGTATTTGAAAAAATAAAATATCTAATGTTCAAGAACTACGATACTGTTCAAGCAATGTCACCTTTAGAAAATGTCAAATATTTGCCTTCAATGAAACATAATTATTATGCATTTGTCAATATGACGAGGTATAAGTCTCATGCAAAACAATCAAAAGAACATTCTGTATATGCAATGTTATTTTAACACTGATGCAATAGTTTGACCTCAAGCATCACTGAAGATATATTATATGTCGAAATGAACATCTGATGCATTAAAATTGGTACCGTTTATGCTATGCACATGATGCATATAG
This sequence comes from Mytilus californianus, assembly GCF_021869535.1. Taxonomy (NCBI): domain Eukaryota; kingdom Metazoa; phylum Mollusca; class Bivalvia; order Mytilida; family Mytilidae; genus Mytilus; species Mytilus californianus. Next base: position 35,391,460 of record NW_026262723.1, on the reverse strand, counting down.
TCCACATATTAATCCATTTAGCTCCATATTTCTGTTTACCAATACAGTAACCTCTTTGTGCTAAAGAATTATTTTAAAATACAAAATGATAAAACGCAGATATTTAATTGATTTACCATTTGTCTTACAATGGGCATATGTAAAGAAAGAAAAATATTATTATAATACAAAAATACGATCTCTCTTTGAATAATGCTGCGCACAGATAAACATTTTTTAATTGACAATCGATCATCGAGTTTTAAGTTCTAAACATACGAATTAAGCATACTTGCAATGTAAATAAACATTGTTCTTTGTAAAAAGCGAAATTGTTTTATGTAATTAGTCTCAGTGTCACAGTTAACAGTTGCTGGTACATGTGGTAAAACATCACGGAACTAAGTGACCTATATTCAAAACATTATATTTAGTAATTAAAGATCTTACGAATTCATTTTCTTCGGAAAATACCTATACCAGGTAAGGAATATGACAGTTGTTTTCCAGTTGTTCCATCGGTGTGATAAATTCGAGCGTTTGGTTTTGTCAGGTTTTGTGGATTTGCCTTGGAGTTCGGTATTTTTGTTAATACATTTTTAAGTGATACAAGTTTCCGCCTCTTTTTACAATTTTCTTTTAATATGAGTTTCTCCGTTATTCTATATAAATGCAAAAACATTTTTTATGGAGGGATCGTCAGATCAACATCTTTATTACACACGTTAAAAAATTCCGCTTTTATCATCCTATAAGATATTTTATTTCATTATATATCAGCCAAATCTAAAAGTTCTCCTAATGTGTAAGATCGTTCTTGTAATCTATTACAACCAATACTTTCAAATACTAACAAGATCTTAAAGCTTACAATTTCAAGCCGAAACTTTAAATATATACATCTTTATTCTGACAAAACTTTGTCAATACAATGGTATACAGAAGTTGCATATAATAAATACGACTGATATACATTACAAGAAAACATAATATGTACGCTATTTACAAATCTAAATTGAATTTAGCCAGGAGAACACACACTTGAATTATTTTCCTTATATTTGTACATAGCTTTTTTTTATTGTCATATTCATAACTTCCTTAAATTTATTATATTTGGATAATCAATATACTGCTTTATCAGTATACTTTTTTCTTTCTATAGTCATACATTTACACTTCATTACATAATGAAGTTCATCTCCGAAATCTTTTAAATCACATATAGTTGACCACTGAAATCGCAAATATAGTAAAACTTTTCAAATTTTCAAAATTAAGTAAATTCTATTGATAAACGAACAAGTTAATAACCTGAATTGTTTGATGCAGAAAGGCTACCTATATTGTCAGTATGATTTCGTAAACATGTTGAAGTATTTCATCTAAAATGGCCATTTACATATATTCTTTTTATACAAAATAGATATATGAATCAGGGCTTTGACCAAAACATATTCTACTTCCATTTTACATTCTGTAGCAAATTATCTTTTTGAGGGGTAAAGCCTTCGATCATATCTTAATATAAATGGCAAGATATCAAAATGATTTTTAGTTTTGCACTAAATGCAAGAAGTTTAAAGTCCTAATGCAAATACGGAAGACACAATTACAAAAAATATCTTTGAAAATCAAATACATAATCGTCTTTGTCAACAATAGGTACATAGAAATAAGAAGATGTGTTATGAGTGCCAATGACACAATCTCCATCCAAGTCACAATGTGTAAAAGTAAATAATTATAGGTCAAAGTACGACCTTCAACAGGACCCTTGGCTCACTCCGAACAGCAAGCTATAAAGGGCCCCGAAATGACAAGTGTAAAACAATTCAAACAGGAAAACCAACGGTCTAATCTATATAAAAAACGAGAAACGAGAAACACTTAAGAACCACATTAACAAACGACAACCACTGAAACATGAATTGTATATAAATATAAAAGAAGGAGGTGTGGCCTGATTGTCAATGAGTCCAAATGAAGCGAATGTCAGCAACTAAAGAAAAAAAAACTTGATACCAAACAGACTTTTCTTTATCAATGTATCTTATGATCACAGGAAGGAGAATATAATTTTATGGTAGATTGATATTACTTTTTTACCTTCAAATTCAAGAAAAATAAATACAAAAGATCTTATCATACTTTCTCCTGTAATATCTAGACAGAATAGCCGAAACCACTTCAACATAACTTTAAATGATGGAATTGCTGTCTTTGTTTAACAACAATTAATTTCATTCTAAAGCTAAAAATTTATTCCAAAATATTTTTTAAATCTCGAAAGTACTGATATACTGGCTACTGGGAAAATGTGCTCTATTGTCTGACAGTCTACCAGCAGCGGTACCGACTGATAGTAATATAGATGTACGATAACGAATTTAGTGAGAACCACACGTGATTCTTGAATAAAGATAGGTTCTTAAATAATCAGGAAATGATACAAGAACTTAAAATAAATAATAGATAAGGTGGGCAAGAAAATTATTGTTACATAATTCAGTGTTCACTTTAAAACCTTCTAATAACGTTTGACGTCATATTTATCCTCTATGTTCATGAAACACTTCGTCGGATTTTTAACGTGCAAGTTGACAAGGTTACTGTCCACAGGCAAACATGTCACCTCAACAGGACACATTATTCTGACTTCTAGCCGACAAGTCTTTTCTCTTACTCCTTAAAGCTGCGAGCTAAGCGAAGAAGCAGCAAATAACAATTTCAAAATCTATGATTTGACCCGACCTTGGATTGGACTCATGACCTCCGGCACTCGAAACGTGAACAATTACACGAGACCATTAAGGCGGTTACCAAAAATAAGGTCACGAATGGGCCCTTCACATATGTAAGATGTATAAATCATAGTATTCAAAACGGGAGACTATCTTGGCGTTGTGTAAACGAAATTGTACATATACAAAGCAGTATTCAAAAACATGTTAAAAGTACAGAGAAACCACAATTCATCATGGAATGTTAAAAATGAACAGATAATAACAAAGCAATTTGATTTATTTCCTTTCCCATTTCCTTTTCAAAGAAGGGATATCTGAAGAAGGAATATATACAAATAATGTAAAAATTTAATATGATCGTTTGAAGACAAACATGTATGATAAATTATATCCGTCACAACCTTTCATTAAGGTTTGAACACAAATTATAAAAAATAGACATAATTGCAGTCTACTTAAATTTAGTGCTTTACAAATGATGACTGAAATAAACACATACTATAATTAAGTAGTCAGTTTCCTCTGTCAATCAGCTACATGTCAATCTTTCACAGCTGAAAATCTACAACGGACCGCCTAATAGCATTTAACGTCAGATTGGAATTAAAATTATACTAAAAATAATAATGAATGAATGACAGGTCATAAAGAAACCCTTGGCGGTTCTATGTTCAATTCATTGCCAGAAAAAAAATGGCCTTGGGCTCACTGTTGAAAAAGGTATAACACTTGATGTGGTAGGAAAAATACATACATTTAAAAAATTATAATCAATTATTTTTATCAGTATATCAGTAATTTCTCTTTATTTCTTAGTACACGTTTTAGCTAAAGCCATATTGCTTCTGATATAATAGTTCGACCTAGAAAAATTAAATATAATCATAAAAATTAAAAGCACTTAATCGGTTTTATCTACTCCAATCGTTTATTCTGATAGTAAGTATAAACTAATGAAAGAAAACTGGAGGAAGTTGAAGCGGAAGTAAAATAACATTTCCGAAAAAGTAGACGTCTTTCTTACCATTATCAACCAAAAACAGCATTGCACAAAAGAACAAGGGTTGCTAAGTAATTATTTTCATCTAATATTTTGCGTAAAGATCTAAGATTTAATCGTATTTAAACAACAAGAGCGAACACAAAGATAGATTATTATGACAAAAACGATTATTTGTACAATAATCATTTATATAGTTGTTTGCGTGTAATCATCATTATTTGCATCGAAAACACTTGCACTAAAAAATGTGCTTAAATAAATATTTTGTTCGCTAGACCCGCGTTTCGCCTACAAAAGACTCATCAGTGACGCTCGAATAAAAAAAGAATTTAAAAAGGCCAAATAAAGTACGAAGTTGAAGAGCATTAAGGACCCAATTTCCGAATAGTTTTGCCAAATACAGCTAAATTAATATATTCCTGGGGTAGAAAATCCTAAGTATTTCGAAAAATTCAAAGTGTCATGTCAACACAGAAGTGCTGACTACTTGGTTGGTGATACCCTCGGGAGAAAACCTCCACCAGCATTTGCATCAGCCTATTGGTTATAAATAAACTCATAATAGATACCAGGATTAAAATTTTATACGCCAGACGCGCGTTTCGTCTACAAAAGACTCATCAGTGACGCTCGATAAAGACGTTTAAATTGGACATATAATAACTAAAAGATATTTCACAAACGTTTACAGCTCTGTTACTAGTTCTGAATCAAACCCCACATTCTGTAAATATTCAGGGCTAGTGAAGATGTTACTTTTCTAGAATAAAGCATTATCAAAAAGTGAAATTCAGGGGTTAGAAAAATATAATGGTGTCACTCATTTAGTAATATAGTGTATAAAAATGCCTTACAGTACCAGTTAAATAAACCTGACTATTTAAACTTAAAGGATTTATAGATCAAATAAAAAAGAATTTTCATTAAATTGGTACAGTAGATTGGCAAAAAAAATGAGAACAAGATCAACAAAAGATTATAAACACAACACAGAATACTAAAGACTGAGCGAAACGAGCCCCAGCAAAGCATATGGTGATGTCAGGTACTCCTTTTCGTATAATTGCTCAAGTGTAGTCGAAACTGATAGATTAAAAACAACAGATAAGTAGTAGAAAATGCATAAAAATCAATAAAAGCTGTACATTACAGTAATCTGATTAAACCAAAAAGATATATAACTAGCTCAAATATTTTTCCACTAAACTTTCTATAAACTACGTCAAACAGTACTGCAGATATGAACTCGTATAATTTAGGATGGAACACACATAAAAACCATAGAGGATGATTTAAATTAGTGTCATTATATATATACACAGATACTAAATTTTATATGTACAGCAACATATATAAAAAAACATTCGATGACAAACAGCAAAACTTGATTAAATTTTTCGACGTCAAAGGTTTGAAAGGCATTGCAAGATATATAACAAAACACATATGAATAGTTAACAACACCTGCTGTAAGATTGTTTCATTTTCTTTTTCATCTCAGGGCAGTAAATTCAGAGTATCGACAACTTAACCGTAAAAATTACAACGTGGACAATCGTTGACACTTATTTTATATCTTAAATCCAAGTACATTTCACCTTGAAAAAGATTCCCAAAATATATTCTCATATAATGGTTTAAAAAACTAATTGCAAGAAAGTATTTCCAAGTTCATTCACGTGAAAAAAGATCCCCAAAATATATTCTCATATAATGGATTATAAAACCAATTGCAAGAATGTATTTCCAAGTACATATACCTTGAAAAAGATTCCCAAAATATATTCTCATATAATGGTTTATAAAACTAATTGCAAGAGCATATTGTCAAAATCTATAATCAAGAAAGCATTTGCATTTGTTTTAAACATCTTGTCATTCACATCTGCGCGGGGCGTTTGCACTTTTTTATAGGACAGTTGCGATTTTTTATAGGACATTTGCGCTTTTGTATGACATTTTAGCTTTTTTATAGGACATTTGCGCATACTGATTTTTAGGAAATTTGCTCTTCAATATCTAAGGACATTTGCACTTCAATTTTTAAGACATATGCGCTTTTTGTACAGGACATTTGCACTTTATCAACATAAAATTTTAGTGTTAGTGCTTTATAATTTACCTCCTCATTTACCCGAGCTGTGACAAAATTTATATAACAATTTTCCAACTTCACATGCAGAATTTGTATTCCTTAGAGAGTTCTAATGATTGAAACTTTTGTAAACATGCTTTTGTCAGATGAACACGACATCACTTTACCGAATACAAATAAATTCCTATTAACAACCATGACTCGTCATTCAAAGTCAACATGAACAGTAAACGAAAGAAAAAACAAAAACACTTTAGCAGAAGCGCTTTTCTGGATTTACTTTCATCAGGAATTAATGATCAAACCCAAACTTCTGAAAGCCAGGGATGTACAAATATGTATTTAAAAATCTATTTTTGATCTCCATAAATTGAAATGATTAATCAGGGTTATATCTGGTCTATATACCAGCTTTGATAAATGTTTGGTATTACTATAAATTTTCACTTCTTCGAACTATGAACATCAAAATTATTTATTTTTTAAAAATATTTCCTTTCTCCTTTTAAACTGTATACCTAACAACAAAATTATTTTCATTTACCTGTGTATAATATTATTGTAAATGGCGGATTTTTGTTTAAGGTTATTGTTGATTTTTTTAAATTGTTTAACATTTGACAGCGGTATAATACTGTTTCTTTAATTATTCATCCTTATTTTATTGATTTTGTATTTACATTGTATCATAGATGAAATTTATTCGTTCAGTGTATGTTCACTTGTGTTAATATGTCTTTTGAAATGAGTTAAGCCATTTCAATTGATATTTTATAGTGTGTCTTTCTATGTTGTGATATTACACTATTGTTTCAGAAAAGGGTGAAGGTTTGGTACCATGAAAACGTTTAAACCCGCTACAATTGTTTGCACCTGTCCTAAATCAGGAATCTGATGTTCAGTAGTTGTCGTTAGTTGATGTGGTTCATAAGTGTTTCTCGTTTCTCATTTTTTATATAGATTAGACCGTTGGTTTTCCCGTTTGAATGGTTTTACACTAGTAATTTTTGGGGCCCTTTATAGCTTGCTGTGCGGTGTGAGCCAAGGGTTCGTGTTGAAGACCGTACTTTGACCTATAATGGTTTACTTTTATAAATTGTGACTTGGATGGAGAGTTGTCTCATTGGCACTCATACCACATCTTCTTATATCTATATGATAACTAAAAGATCATTTTACAAACGTTTACAGCTCTGTTACTAGTTCTGAATCAAGCCCCACATTCTGTAAATATTCAGGGCTAGTGTAGATGTTACCTTTCTAGAATAAAGCATTATCAAAAAGTGAAATTCACTGGTTAGAAAAATATAATGGTGTCACTCATTTAGTAATATAGTGTGTAAAAAGCGCTTACAGTAACAGGTTAAATAAACTTGACTATTTAAACTCAAAGAATTTATAGATCAAATAAAAAAGAATTTTCATTAAATTGGTACAGTAGATTGGCAAAAAAAAGAAAACAAGATAAACAAAAGATTATAAACACAACACAGAATACTAAAGACTGAGCGAAACGAGCCCCAGCAAAGCAAAGCACAGGGTGATGTCAGGTACTCCTTTTCGTATAATAATACTCAAGTGTAGTCGAAACTGATAGATTAAAAACAACAGATAAGTAGTAGAAAATGCATAAAAATTAATAAAAGCCGTACATTACAGTAATCTGATTTCACCATAAAGATATATAACTAACTCAAATATTTTTCCACTAAACTTTCTATAAACTACGTCAAACAGTACTGCAGATATGAACTCGTATAATTTAGGATGGAACACACATAAAAACCATAGAGGAGGATTTAAATTAGTGTCATTATATATATACACAGATACTAAATTTTATATGTACAGCAACATATAAAAAAACATTCGATGCCAAACAGCAAAACTTGATTAATTTTTTCGACGTCAAAGGTTTGAAAGGCATTGCAAGATATATAACAAAACACATATGAATAGTTAACAACACCTGCTGAAAGATTGTTTCATTTTCTTTTTCATCTCAGGGCAGTAAATTCACAGTATCGACAACTTAACCGTAAGAATTACAACGTGGAAAATCGTTGACACTTATTTTATATCTTAAATCCAAGTACATTTCACCTTGAAAAAGATTCCCAAAGTATATTCTCATATAATGGTTTATAAAACCAATTGCAAGAAAGTATTTCCAAGTACATTTACCTTGAAAAAGATTCCCAAAATATATTCTCATATAATGGTTTATAAAACTAATTGCAAGAGCGTATTGTCAAAATCTATAATCAAGAAAGCATTTGCATTTGTTTTAAACATCTTGTCATCACTTCTGCGCGGGACGTTTGCACTTTTTTTATAGGACAGTTGCGCTTTTTTATAGGACATTTGCGATTTTGTATGACATTTTAACTTTTTTATAGGACATTTGCGCATACTGATTTTTAGGAAATTAGCTCGTCAATATCTAAGGACATTTGCACTTCAATTTTTAAGACATATGCGCTTTTTGTACAGGACATATGCACTTTATCAACATAAAATTTTAGTGTTAGTGCTTTATAATTTACCTCCTCATTTACCCGAGCTGTGAGAAATTTATATAACAATTTTCCAACTTCACATGCAGAATTTGTATTCCTTAGAGAGTTCTAATGATTGAAACTTTTGTCAACATGCTTTTGTCAGATGAAAACGACATCACTTTACCGAATACAAATAAATTCCTATTAACAACCATGACTCGTCATTCAAAGTCAACATGAACAGTAAACGAAAGAAAAAACAAAAACACTTTAGCAGAAGCGCTTTTCTGGATTTACTTTCATCAGGAATTAATGATCAAACCCAAACTTCTGAAAGCCAGGGATGTACAAATATGTATTTAAAAATCTATTTTTGATCTCCATAAATTGAAATAATTAATCAGGGTTATATCTGGTCTATATACCAGCTTTGATAAGTGTTTGGTATTACTATAAATTTTCACTTCTTTGAACTACTAACATCAAAATTATTTATTTTGTAAAAATATTTCCTTTCTCCTTTTAAACTGTATACCTAATAACAAAATTATTTTCATTTACCTGTGTATAATATTATTGTAAATGGCTGATTTTTGTTTAAGGTTATTGTTGTTTTTTCTGAAATTGTTTAACATTTGACAGCGGTATAATACTGTTTCTTTAATTATTCATCTCTTATTTTATTTATTTTGTATTTATATTGTATCATAGATCAAATTTATTCGTTCAGTGTATGTTCACTTGTGTTAATATGTCTTTTGATTGAGTTAAGCCATTTTAATTGATATTGTATAGTGTGTCTTTCTATGTTGTGATATTAAACTATTGTTTCAGATAAGGGTGACGGTTTGGTACCATTAAAACGTTTAAACCCGCTGCAATTGTTTGCACCTGTCCTATTTTTTATTTATTTTATTTTATTTCATTTACTTATCTTTTTTTTTTAACATACAAAACCTTTTACTAATTATTTTAGAAAAATTCACATACACATATTTAGGCATATTTCGGTTTACACAAAATATTTGGCAACTAAATTCATATACACAATTTGGCATATCCAAATTTTCCGCTCTTTACTTGGCTGCTGTTCTACCAGGACAACGTTGCTGCCGCTCACTGCTGTTTGCTTGGCCTAGCTTTCCTCCTGTTCCTACTTTTGGTGGCTCCGTTTTTATTATTTATTATTTTTACATATATTTTTTTTAATTTTTATTTATCTTTGGTTTACTATAGAAATTTTCATTGTTATATTCTTTTATTTTATTTATTTTTTCCTCAATTTATTTATTTATTTATTTATTAAATTATTCACCAATTTATTTATTTATTTATTTAATTATTCAAATTTTTAATCATTTGAACTTTTATTACCTTTTTTTTTTCGTCATTCTAAATTATATCAATTACCATATGGTAAAAACTAAATTATTTAAATGCCCAAAAAGGCGCAAGCCAGGGCCGACCGTGCAAGGGCTGTATAGCCAGTCAATGTCGTTAAAAACTTCCATATATACACCTGTCCTAAGTCAGGAATCTGATGTTCAGTAGTTGTTGTTTGTTGGTGTGGTTCATAAGTTTTTCTCGTTTCTCGTTTTTTATATAGATTAGACCGTTGGTTTTCCCGTTTGAATGGTTATACACTAGTATTTTTTTGGGCCCTTTATAGCTTGCTGTGCGGTGTGAGCCAAGGGTCCGTGTTGAAGACCGTACTTTGACCTATAATAGTTTACTTTTCTAAATTGTGACTTGGATGGAGAGTTGTCTTATTGGCACTAATACCACATCTTCTTATATCTATATGATAACTAAAAGATCATTTTACAAACGTTTACAGCTCTGTTACTAGTACTGAATCAAGCTCAACATTCTGTAAATATTCAGGGCTAGTATAGATGTTACCTTTCTAGAATAAAGCATTATCAAAAAGTGAAATTCAGTGGTTAGAAAAATATAATGGTGTCACTCATTTAGTAATATAGTGTGTAAAAATGCCTTACAGTACCAGGTTAAATAAACCTGACTATTTAAACTCAAAGAATTTATAGATCAAATAAAAAAGAATTTTCATTAAATTGGTACAGTAGATTGGCAAAAAAAAAAGAAAACAAGATAAACAAAAGATTATAAACACAACACAGAATACTAAAGATTGAGCGAAACGAGCCCCAGCAAAGCAAAGCACAGGGTGATGTCAGGTACTCCTTTTCGTATAATAATACTCAAGTGTAGTCGAAACTCATAGATTAAAAACAACAGATAAGTAGTAGAAAATGCATAAAAATCAATAAAAGCCGTACATTACAGTAATCTGATTTCACCATAAAGATATATAACTAACTCAAATATTTTTCCACTAAACTTTCTATAAACTACGTCAAACAGTACTGCAGATATGAACTCGTATAATTTAGGATGGAACACACATAAAAACCATAGAGGATGATTTAAATTAGTGTCATTATATATATACACAGATACTAAATTTTATATGTACAGCAACATATAAAAAAAAACATTCGATGCCAAACAGCAAAACTTGATTAAATTTTTCGACGTCAAAGGTTTGAAAGGCATTGCAAGATATATAACAAAACACTTATGAATAGTTAACAACACCTGCTGTAAGATTGTTTCCATTTCTTTTTCATCTCAGGGCAGTAAATTCAGAGTATCGACAACTTAACCGTAAAAATTACAACGTGGAAAATCGTTGACATTTATTTTATATCTTAAATCAAAGTACATTTCACCTTGAAAAAGATTCCCAAAATATATTCTCATATAATGGTTTATAAAACTAATTGCAAGAAAGTATTTCCAAATTCATTCACGTGAAAAAAGATTCCCAAAATATATTCTCATATAATGGTTTATAAAACCAATTGCAAGAAAGTATTTCCAAGTACATTTACCTTGAAAAAGATTCCCAAAATATATTCTCATATAATGGTTTATAAAACTAATTGCAAGAGCGTATTGTCAAAATCTATAATCAAGAAAGCATTTGCATTTGTTTTAAACATCTTGTCATTACTTCTGCGTGGGGAGTTTGCACTTTTTTATAGGACAGTTGCGATTTTTTATAGGATATTTGCGCTTTTGTAGGACATTTGCGCTTTTGTAGGACATTTGCGCTTCAATATTTAAGGATATTTGGACTTCAATTTTTAAGACATACGCGCTTTTTGTACAGGACATTAATTTTGCACTTTATCAACAAAAATTTTAGTGTTAGTGCTTTATGATTTACCTCCTCATTTACCCGAACTGTGAGACATTTAGATAACAATTTTCCAACTTCACATGCAGAATTTGTATTCCTAAGAGAGTTCTAATGATTGAATCTTTTTTCAGCATGCTTTTGTCAGATGAAAACGATATCACTTTACCGAAGACAAATAAATTCCATTTAACAACCATGACTCGTCATTCAAAGTCAACATGAACAGTAAACGAAAGAAAAAACAAAAACACTTTAGCAGAAGCGCTTTTCTGGATTTACTTTCATCAGGAATTAATGATCAAACCCAAACTTCTGAAAGCCAGGGATGTACAAATATGTATTTAAAAATCTATTTTTGATCTTCATAAAGTAAAATAATAATAATGATAATAATAAATTCTTTGTTTAAAGAGGGTAATCACTGTCAGTTACAATTACTAATCTTCCCTGAGGCCCTCATATACAATACAAGTAAAAAAATAATAATATGAGAAAAAAAAAAAGCAAACATACAACATATTAACACATAGCCAGTTCACAATCGTATAGTCATGATAGTTCAGTGTACATGTACCATTAGAACATATAAAACAGTTGCAGAGTGCATGTAGTAAATAGATATTATATACAAATCAAAATCATACATTCTAAAAAAGTAACAGTTGCAATCATTTCAAGACTGAATATTGGGACTGCCTCAAATATCGTTTTATAATTTGGTTAAAACAAAAAGCGTTTTGCACTTTACGCATTTCATATGGTAGTCCGTTCCATAAAACTGATCCATAATAAGCAAAAGATTTTTTTAAACAGAGTTTGGCTTAGGAACTATCGAAATACCTTGAGTAACACCCCTTAAAGCATAAGGATTATTAACAGATATAAGTTGAAACTTTTGAAGTAGGTACTGTGGTGCTTCTTTCCGCATACATTTATAAAGCAGTAAATATTTGTGGTATTTGATTCAATTTTCTACTGTCATCCATCCAAGTTCTTTAAATAAGGGACTAGTGGGGATAAAGGGTCTGCATCAAGAATTAATCTTGCTGCTCTTTTTTGAAGTTTTAATATTCTTATTATCCCTTCATCTTTACATTCTCCCCAAACAATACAGCAGTTATCGATGAGCGGCAGAATATACCCATTATAATATGCTTTTCTGACATTAATATCTAAAAAAAATTAATTTAGAAAGAAGGTATATTCTTGATGTAATACTAGCACAAATTTGATCAATCTGATTTGTCCAGCTAAGTGTGCTTTCAATTTTAACACCTAATAATTTTTCACATGATGAATTTTGTAGTGTTTCTGAATTTATTTGTAAATTTGATTTAAAAGATTGAGTTGATAACTTTTGACTTGTTCTAGTAACCAAACATTTTGTTTTTTTAGTATTGATGAACATATTATTCATTTTGCATCTTTCTTCAACTCTGCATAAATCTTTTTGTACATAATTATGTAAATTTTCTATGTTTTTTCCGGATTTATGAATAGTAGTATCATCAGCATACAAGTCTGTTTTACAATTTTTAATGCAAAGTGGAAGGTCATTTATAAATAAGACAAACAATAGAGGACCTAGTATAGATCCTTGGGGGACACTAAATTTCACATTTTTTTTTATCAGAATTAACATTGCAAATGTTTACTTGCTGTGTTCTATTACTTAGGTAAACAAGGTAAATAGGTAAATAAGCTTAGATAAACAATAATAATAGATCTCCTCAGAGTAGTGTCAAAAGGCCGATTCTGCGGCACTTGCCATTTTAAGCACAAATCCTGCATAGGAACCCCAACCCCAAACATAAAAAGCAAACGCGATACGTTTTAATTAGTCTAAGGGTAAACACAAATATGTCTTTTACACAAAACCCAAACACCTTAGAAGGATGTAATCCTAGGGTAAATACAAGTATGGCTTTCGTTCAAAAGATGGAGGAGCTTAGAAGTTCAAAAACCGTAGACAACGAATTTATCAATGATAATGTTTCTGAGGAAAAGGCAAAGGACCAGAGTTTGGAAACCCTGAAATGGAAGGAACTCTCAACCGGTGTGATCTATAAAATCCTGGAAGTGGTAGAAGTAGATGGGAAGTTTGGGAGGAGTAAGATCCTTACCTTGAAAAACAGAGAAGGAGAAACGAATAGGGTGTGGGCCTGCAGTGGACTGAACAGAGAGAAGAACCCTTGGAAGGAGCCTTCGTGAGAAGTACAGGCTTTAAAGTCAGCAAAAAGACCAAGCAGGAGTTCTTCTCTTACGACCTTGTGAGAAATTAAGTCCAAAGAAAAAAAAAAAAAATGGGTGGGTTCGAAAAAAATGTCGGACCGGGAAATTTTTGTTTATGCTTGAAACGGAGCTCATCGTGAAGTGGAGCGGAATGGAACACATCGTGAAACGATGTGTGACTTTTTTTACGGCGCATGCGCATTTGATACGCACAAGATTTTAATAATGCCCTTATTGTATAGCCAGTACGTCAATAGACCTTTTTACGCGGGCTCTAAGACGTTATCGTTTTGCAGTGTTGCTAACTGCCTTTGTGACGTTGTCTGGTTTGGATTATACAGCAATGAACGGAGAAGACTGGAAGGTATTTTGTACAATGGTTAATGATTGACTTTTACGGCGGGAAAGTAGTATTACAGCGTGAGACTTTTTATGGCGGGAAAATAGTATTACAGCGTGAGACTTTTTATGGCGGGAAAATAGTATTACAGCGTGAGACTTTTTATAGCGGGAAAATAGTATTACGGCGTGAGGATTTTTATAGCGGGAAAGTAGTATTACGGCGTGAGACTTTTTATGGCGGGAAAAAAGTATTACAGCGTGAGACTTTTTATGGCGGGAAAATAGTATTACAGCGTGAGACTTTTCATAGCGGGAAAATAGTATTACGGCGTGAGACTTTTTATGGCGGGAAAATAGTATAACAGCGTGAGCTTTTTTATAGCGGGAAAATAGTAATACGACGTGACACTTCTTAAAGCGGGAAAAAAGTATTACGGCGTGAGACATTTACGGCGGGAAAAGAGTATAACGGCGTGAGACTTTTTATGGCGGCAAAAGAGTATTACGGCGTGAGACTTTTTTATAGCAGGAAAAGAGTATTACGGCGTGAGACTTTTACGGCGGGAAACGAGTATAACGGCGTGAGACTTTTTATGGCGGGAAAGTAGTATTACGGCGTGAGACTTTTTATAGCGGGAAAGTAGTATTACGGCGTGAGACTTTTACGGCGGGAAAATAGTATTACAGCGTGAGAATTTTTATAGCGGGAAAGTAGTATTACGGCGTGAGACTTTTTATAGCGGGAACGCAGTATTACGGCGTGAGACTTTTACGGCGGGAAAATAGTATTACAGCGTGAGACTTTTTATAGCGGGAAAGTAGTATTACAGCGTGAGACTTTTTATGGCGGGAAAATAGTATTACAGCGTGAGACTTTTTATAGCGGGAAAATAGTATTACGACGTTACACTTTTTATAGCGGGTAAGTAGTATTACGGCGTGAGACTTTTACGGCGGGAAAAGAGTATGACTGCGTGAGACTTTTTATGGCGGCAAAAGAGTATTACGGCGTGAGACTTTTTTATAGCAGGAAAAGAGTATTACGGCGTGAGACTTTTACGGCGGAAAACGAGTATAACGGCGTGAGACTGTATATGGTGGGAAAGTAGTATTACGGCGTGAGACTTTTTATAGCGGGAAAGTAGTATTACGGCGTGAGACTTTTACGGCGGGAAAATAGTATTACAGCGTGAGACTTTTTATAGCGGGAAAGTAGTATTACGGCGTGAGACTTTTTATAGCGGGAAAGTAGTATTACGGCATGAGACTTTTACGGCGAGAAAAGAGTATTCAAGGTGAGGGGTTGACGGTTAAAAGTTATGGGTTTAAAGAAGGTTCGGGGGAGTCCTGTATTATGATTTGAGGTCTTCCAATGGGATATTCTCCCATTGGAAAGCCTTTTTTGGGGGATTAGGAAGCGCACTTCGAAAGCTCCTCACTGAAACTGGATAGGGGTTGTCGCAGCTGATCTTTCTCATTGTAGTGGTTCTTGAGGCAGGTAACGATCTTCCCAAACTCAGCATTATCGATCTGTTCATCGTCAGCTAAAGCAGTACTGATACGTTGTTCGACCAAAGATTTTGTGGACTGTACCAATCGCAAGGTGTCGCGGTGTTTCTTCTTCTTTTTTATTATACGCCTTGAGATCAGTGTGAGTACCATCACGGCAGTGGCACTCAAGGAAGCTAGGGATCCTAGGGGAAGGGAGGCTATAATACCTATACCGGTCAAAGCTGAACCCATGGTGCAGCTGGTCAACATCAAACTGCCTACGGAACACACACCCTGTGCTATAGACACTACTTTGTCGAGTCGTTTGTAGATCTTCAAGCTACGTTGATACTTATGAATTTCTGCATCGAGTTGATCCTCCATACATTCGACTCTAGTTTGCCGGTACCCAGAATCTAAATCATTCATTTATTCATAGGAGCATACCAAGGAGGGGAATGTTTTTGAAGGGACTATTGGCACCTAAGATCAGACCGGCTCCGTTGTGGAATTGCTGACCACGCTTCAAGTAGAGTCCATCACCATAGGTGATCCGGGCGTTTGAGGGTTTGAGGTAGAGACCGTTGCCACTAGGTTTCACGGTACAAACACACCCACCAGGTTTCAGGTACAATCCAGACCCTAAGGCCTTGTTGACGGCTACATCACCCAGACTGCTCAAGGCTCCAACACCCAAGGCAGGTAGAATGGTCTTAGCTATCATGGGAAGTGCCCTTATTGCCAGCCCTGCCAACACAGGTAGGAATCCACCTACTTTTTGCATGTTTTCCTTTATTTGGGTCGCACTCAGCTCCAGATTCATACCACCAGAGCCTTTCTGGAGAAGCTTGGTAATCTTTCGAACCTGCCGGGAGGTGAGCCTCATCTTGTGTTCGCCTTGCAGGTTTGCGTGGAACAATCGAATGGACACCTGACAACCTTTCTTGGCAGCCCCTTGTAGTTTATTAGCTTGACCTTTTGTCAAGTTCAAACCATGTTCGTGATCAGTCATTTATTTATACCTCACGAAGATGAAAGCGGATGGTGAGATGTTCACCCCTGAAATCGATGGGCCTACCATCTTGATCGATGAGATACGTTTGCATGCGATTGATGGTTCGCAAGGTCACTGGCAAGTATACTAGATTCTTAGGGGTTTGAATGATCTTCATTCCAGGATCGACTGCGGGAAAGAAGCTGTAGATGGTAGACTGCTGGGTACCGTTCACATAACTCCCATGGATGATATCACTATTTACCAGAATGCTGTTAATGCTGATGATATTCACAATGTGTTCACCCTCAGTGTAACCATTTGAAGCCCTATCAAAAGTGTAGAGTCGTCGCTCAAACCCCAACACGGTGCTAAGGCTGTTTTCAACATCAAAGTCCACTTGAAAGCGTCTGGCTAGGGTTAGGGTTGCTCTCAGCGTCGAGCGGTTGGCATCGATGATGATCTTAGTTTTGTGCTGGTTGAGACGAATCTGTCGCTGGACCTCATTGTTAATTTCATCTATACCGTACGAGCCAGTGCTCAACACAATGGGAAACCAGATAATACCTTCGTCTTGAGAATAACGGAAGGAATTGTTACCTGCGTGAATGTGTGGGATGGTGTAGTAGGGTTCCAGGTTTACCAATGCCACCTCGTAGGCCTTGGATTCCTTGAGTTGCAGTGGGGGTTGAACCGGGTAAGGATTTGGCTATCGTTTCCAGAGACGATGAAGGAAAACCCATGCTTGGGGTTGGTGTTATCGACAATTTGCTGTAACAATGTGTTGTCCATTTATTTATGGTAGACCATTGTCACATATTTTTGCTTCCACTCTTCGATACCGTCATACTGCTTCTTGAGTTGTTTACCAGCCTTCACTACGATCGCATAGACTTCGGCGGGGCGACTGGCAAAGAGGAGTTGTAGGTGAATTTTATCCATTTACTTTTAGTACACAACGTTCATCTTCTGACCATCGGATTCAAACTGTAGAATTCTGTCGGAAATGACAAGTGCAAACGCTTCGGTGTTGGCTGGAACATTGCGGGCGAATTCGGCCCGGATCTGAATGTCTACCGTAGATTCTTTGAGACGTTCAGACTGATGACTCACATCGATTACAAACAAGGGGTACAAGTCGATGAAATCGGAGGGATTAATACCACCATTACTGAGGAGAGTGTCCATGTTATGGAATTTCTTTCTGAAGTCGGAGGCCTCTTTGAACACTCTGGCGATCCTATTTTCGTTGAAAACTGCGTTATTGTCGACTGCCGGATAACGTTCAGCGTTGAGGGTGACATGGATATTTCGCAATAGACAGTGATCGAACACGGAAGCATTATGGGTTTGGTCACCTCTTCTGTTGGTTTGGAAGGCAATGATGATATATCTAGGCTTTTCGCGACCACTCTTGGCAGCTATGCGCCAGTTAAACTGTGAGGCTTGGGGAACGGCTATGGAATCGCACTGTCTCATGCGAAATCCACAGTGGATCTTGGATTTACTCTGGATGGTTTTGTACAGTTGCATCTTATTTTCGTCTGAGGGGATGACGTGAGGGACGAACCACGATAGTTTACTCAGGACGATCTTTACCGGATCGTTGACGGCAGCTGCTCTCAGAATGGCATTATCATTTGAATCGCGAACTAGTGAGAGTTCGTGCCTGAACCCGTACACTATTTTGTTGTAATCATCTGCGAATCCAAAAATATGTTTTAGGGGGATGGCAAACGAAAACGATCCTTTGTTGGTGGGCTTAGTGATAATGTATCCATGATGGGCTGCAAATCCTTTGTTCTCAGCCTCAATATCGGTGGAAGAATCCTTATACCACAGTTGGTTGAGACCCTGCGATTTGGAGAAGTCGTCGGGGTAGGTTAACATTCCCAGCATAGTGGTGGCGATGGCGGGGTCGTTAATATGTTCGATCTGCTGACCCGAAAGCCTGTAACTGATGCTCTTGAAGAGATACATGATACCATTATGGGTGAGATCGCCATTGGCATATGCTGTGTCATCATTCTTGAGAAGTCGACCTTCCACCACGAGATTACTCTCGGCGGGGTGTAGCAACAAATCCTGCGTTTCGATGTTGATTCGGATTTCAGCACCGGCATTGTTCAGCGGGGCACCGGCTTGTGGTTCGTATTCTCGAACCTGATATTCCTGGAGACTTTGGTGAAGGTCAGCCCTTCGGTTATTGTAAGGATGTCAGACATAATGTATTTATTTATAGCGTTGGACGAAGTCGTGTATGGTTTTGATACCAGAGCCGCAGATTAGATTGTTCAACCGAACTTGCTCTGGCTTCTTGCGTTGAACACTAGGCTGTTGAGGAGTTTTACTACGTTTCCTGGGACGGGCCACTTTATCAACCACATGGTCGACGGCTTTGGAGGCCCCTTTTTCAACACCTTTCAAGGCTGCATTGGTGGCAGCACTCACGGCCTTACTTCCTAGGGTTTTGGCGGCAGAGGAAGTAAACATGCGTCCAGCCAAACTAGCGATTGTGTCAAACAGTCCTTTACCACCGTAGGCGTACTTTCGAGCGTAACCTTTCTTGATTTGCAACATTTATTTATAGGATGCTACGATTAAGCGCCTTATATTAATCGATGCTGATATGTCTACCCTTCTTCATAGCATCGATAATCGACACAATTTCGTTGCGCACACCATTATTTCCTGCTCGGTATGCTGCGGCACACAGTTCCAAGCGATCGAGAAGCTACTTGAAGTTGGAAGGAAGAAATGTGGTTTGCAGCCCACTACCAAACTTATCCTTCTTGTAGATTTGGGACACGATTTGCTTCCACTTGTAACCCTTATTCGCCTTTGGGGCTCTCGAGAGGGTGGAATTGCCTTGATACATGGCACCGGAACTTTTCAGGATTTGTGCAAAGTCCTCTAGGTCTTCAGGCTCGAACGTTTCTGGATTCTTTTTCACCATGAGTTCCCAGAGGCCAAGGGTTCCTTTGTACCTCACACCATCTATGGAAATATCATCAGGGTCAAAAGTAACTGGTGAGCTTCCGATAAAGAGACCATCGTTTTCAGATCGCAATCCAAAGGTGTGGTCGGCGAAAGAAGTCATACTGAGCTGCAAATACTGCTGTGCTCGAGGTCCGAGGACGGTGTCTGTAGGTGGTGCGATGGGTAGTGGATCGGCAAACTCGGGCGGTGGAGAAGGGAGGGCTGGCACTGCTGCAGGAAGGTCTGCGATCGTTTTGGTGATTTTTGAAGCTGCTTCCCGCTGAGCCTCAACCACAGGCTTGAACACCTTGGAAAGGTCTCGGCTGAGTCCAATATTGTCAAGGCGGTGTTGCATGTTGCTGGCTTGAATGCTCCGCTTAGTTTCATGCAACTCCTTTGCAAGTGCCTCGCGCTGCTTAGGGTTGGTAATCTTGAAAAAACGTAATTTATTTATGGGATTGAACGCTGTTGAACGCCCCTAAGCATTGGTTCGAACGCCCCTAAGCGTTGGTTCGAACGCCCCTAAGCGTTTGATTGAACGCCCCTAAGCGTTGGTTCGAACGCCCCTAAGCGTTGGTTCGAACGCCCCTAAGCGTTTGATTGAACGCCCCTAAGCGTTGGTTCGAACGCCCTAAAGCGTTCGGTGAAACGCTCCCAAGCGCCTGGAGGAAGGTTCAGACGCCTTTCCCAATCGCTAGGGGTATCGTCTGTAACCGTTGCAGCCCCCTTTTTCTTTGCAAGATTCAAGTGTCTGCGGCATAGGTCTTTACGCAGTTTGCATGGTTTTGTGCACTGGTGGTCTCGAATCGTCCTGGTAGGGCATTGGGGTTGAGAAAAACGCTGCACCTTACCATACTGGTGGCCAGAGTTCCATGCGTCGAAATCACCTCCACCGCTATCAATCGGGCGGATGATCACGCGACCGCACTTCCAACACATACGCCTCATATCGACTGGGTCCCACTCGAACTTACATTTGCAGGTCCATTCGAACTTGCAGGGCTGGGGTTCCTCTGTGTCCAGATATTCTTCATTCTCCAGTTCCAGGACAAATTTTTCGAACTGATCCATTCTTTATTTTATACCTTATAGAACTCATCTAATTTGCATCGGTATTTCCCTGCTGACTTGGGGCTTGTGAGATCGATGGTTACAAATCCATAGGGTTGGGACCAGCAATGCTTACAAAGAGCGTCGAACTGTTCCTTGGTGAGATCGTTGCAGTGATCGCGCCGAATATGGTTGAGATTCTTTGCATCTTGCTGGAAGAGGCAGAGGAAGTTGGCATTTTCTCGGATCGATTGTCGGGGTAGTTTGAAGTAGTTCTGACACAGGTAGAAACAATCGACGTTGTTGTGGCGACCGCGCACGTAGTAGTCTACACATGTGTTCTGTTTGCTCAGCATCAAGTCGTCGAACACCATGAGGTTCTTGCGGCTTGGATCGAGTTCCCGGGGGTCTGGTACATCGCTCCCTTGCTCAAAGAAAAAAGTGTCGATACCACTTGGGTGTCGTGGTGGTGGTAAGGCGTTGACCACATCAATCAACGAGTAGGGTGACTTGCTCTTACACAGTAGGAGGTCTCGAATATCTTCCTTAGGGAAGCCTTTTCCCAGCGCTTGATGCAACAGCTGGTAGATGGGCTGGTGAAGTGATTTTCCGAAGACGTACAATCGATCGTAGTCGAGCCATCCATCGCGTAGGAGTAGGTTGTTCAACAGCGTTGTCTTACCACAGTCCGACTTCCCAATGATCAACCCTCTGATCGACCGCTGCGGTAGGAGGTAGTGATTGCTCCTGTTTGGGCCGTTGGTACTGTAGGAAATGTCTTCGACGTTCATTTATTTAAATAAAATAACGATGATCTTCTGCGTGAAATGTCGTAGGAAGACGGACACAGTTAACCCTGGCGAAACAATTACCAGCAACGACCGACGGAGGAAGTTTGGCAACTGCAAGGTGTGCGGTGCCAAGAAGTCTCAGTTTGTTGCTACAACCGGTGCAGGGTTCATGAACAAGCTAATCAACCGATTACCCATGGAAATGCATCTGCCCGGACACAACTTCACCGGGCCAGGGTCTAAACTTAGCAAGCGACTACTCCCCGATGGCACCCCGAAGCCTTGGTCCAAACCCATTAATCGAGTGGAACAGGCTGCATATCACCACGATCTTTGTTATGCTCAGCACAAGGATACAACCGCACGCAACTCCATCTGCGACAAAGCTATGCTAGCCTCGCTTAACACCATTCCCAACCCTACCACACGCGAACGCATGGACCGCAGCATCGTCGGACCTATCATCAGTACCAAAGCTCGATTCGGTCTGGGTGTTAAAAAAAAGTTCGCTGGACCGATGATTTAGCTGAGGAGTTGCACAAACCAGTTCGACGTAAGTTTCAAAAACGCCGTGTGGTAGTGGGTGGTGTGGATGAGACCTGGGCGGCCGACCTTGTTGATATGAGTGCCTTTTTCAAGGGACAACAAGGGAAATAAATTCATCCTGATTATTATTGATGTCTTTTCCAAATATGGCTGGTTGATACCGCTCAAAAACAAGAAGGGGGTGACGGTGCGGGATGCCTTTCAAGCGGTGTTCAAGGAGCGTGTGCCCAAAAAGCTTTGGACAGACAAAGGCACTGAGTTTTACAACAAGGATGTAAAGCAGCTGCTTAAAAAGCATGATATTGAGCTCTACTCCACCGAGAATGAGGAGAAGTCGAGTGTGGTTGAGCGCTGGAATCGCACCATGAAAGAGAAGATGTTCAAGTACTTTTCAGCTAACTCCACGCACACCTATATCGATGTCCTGGACGATCTTGTTCGCCAATATAATACCACCAAGTACCGCTCCATCAAGATGACCCCTGTCGCCGCAAGTCACAAGGAGCATGAAAACAAGGTGTATTGGAACCTTTACGGCAGCATACCTCCCATGAAGCCACCGCGATTTCATGCTGGCGACAAAGTCCGAATCACCAAGAAGAAAGGTACATTCGAGAAGGGATACACACCCCGCTGGACCGAGGAAGTATTCACCATTTCCCTAGTGTTGAACACTCAGCCGCCCACCTATCGCCTCAAGGATTTCAGCGGCGAGGAAATTCAGGGATCCTTCTATGAGCCCGAACTTCAAAAGACTTGATCAAAACATCTACAGCATCGAGAAGGTCTTGCGCCGGAGAACCCGGGGAGGGGTGAAAGAGCTTTACGTTAAGTGGAGGGGGTATCCCACGGAATTCAACTATTGGGTCAAAGCCACAGATGTGCAATAGACTAGTCAAGTTTTCTTGTCCTAATTCATAGGACAGGAATATTCTGCTGTGTTACCTTATAATTTCATGAGTTCCGCCTTGATTCTGTCGATGCGCTGGTCCTCCTCAGATGTTGAATCCAATTCGCGCTGGCTCCTGTCCGTCGTGTGATAAGACTTCACCTTCTGTTCGATGGTGTTTATTTTCTTTTGAATCGCCATGCTTAGATCTACATAGTTCTTCGCATACCATCCTTTGGTCACCGGTTCATGTGCCGCCACCCCCTCTGGAAGATTGACGATCGAGTGTCCCTGCATATCCAGGACACCACTCATCATACCGCCGGCCATAGGCAAACACTTCGCCACTTTTTTCTCGATACCGTTCAGGTGTTTTTTCATCGCCTCGAGCTCTTTCGAGATTGCTTCGAGCGCAGCCTCTAGGTCATTGATGTCTTTTATACCATCTTTTAACTGTTGTGTCACCCACCTTTTTTGTCACAGCATCCGAGGTGTCCTCGGGATGTCCTAGGCTAGTAATGCGATTGTCGTTCATATTCAAATCCTGTAGCATTCGCCGAAGGGATGCGCGCTTTCTTGCATGAGATCCATTTATTTATAGAGTGAGAAGATTGTATCTTCCAGCGATTTCCAGTCGCCAACACTTTCAACACGAATAGGCAAAAGTGACTACACACCACCGAGCCTCGCTGCTGTAATTCATCGGTGCTATATCGAATTTCAGGCTGTTGGTAGTTCACCATCTCTGCAGGTGGTGGCAATCCATAAGAGTCAAAGTAATACTTTACCGGCCCACGTTTATACCAGCAAGTCCAATGCGTTCCAGGACCCTCCCAGCTATCGTGATTTAAGATTCCACATTTGATGCGGTACGGGCTGGGTGGTAGGGTATCTCGCATAAACACCCTCTGAAACTTGGGATTCCTAGAGCTGTGACGGCTCTCTCCAATTCCTTATTCGACAGAGGCTTGTGAGGAAGGATTAGATTGTGCATTCGTATGCTGCTCATTTATTTAAGAATAGTCTACAAGCGTGCGCTCCTACATCTTCCTGTGTTATACCTTGCTGAATCATTTCTCGCATTTCCGTCTGACCGGGAGGCAAAGTGGCTAGGGTAATTTCTAGCATAGCCTTAATACGAACATCGATACGTTCCATTTCAGATATCCATCTTCTCTTTTTCTTCATCTGACCAATGTTGTGTCTGACGTTCGAAGGACTTTGCTTTTCTTTCGAGATATTTCATTCTTTTCTGCGTTTTTCCCATACTTAATTTATAGCAGGCGATGTTGTTCCTCGATTTTGTAGTGACCATGGGCGAGGGTGCTAATTTCGTCGGGGAGAATGTGTCACTTGGTATCTTTGGCCGAGAGAGCAACTTTGTTAATTTCCTAGGTGTAGATCTGATGGCGGTAAATTCGGAAAATATTCATCGGCCGGTATATTTCCTGCTGGGTGTCAAGACATCTCTTATAGTTGTCAAAGGTAATATGCTGCTTGATGACAGCCTTTGTAACTACCTTTGCTTTCTTGGTAGTGACTCCATCATCCATTTTGTATGCATATAATTTTGGCCGGAGTCCCACGAAGCCAGTCATACTTTTCCCACCACATTCGTCCTTAAACATTCCAATAATTTTCTTGTTAACACCGGTTGGAATTCCGGAAGGGTGGTCAGCTGGATGGTTCGAGGTATCGAATTTTTCCTGGACGTGAGGAGCAATATCTTTGTAAAAATCCTCGGTCTGAATTTTATAGGCCAAGCTATCTGTATCGGTAAACAGCAGCCGGGCGTTATCACCGTACATTTCCTGTATGAAACCGTAATGAAATTTATACATCAGGAGCTTTGAGATGTCCAGGATGCATGCTCCCAAGTACACTGGCTTATCGAATTTCAGCTTGGTTCTTTTCATGTGTACGGCTGCTAGATTCTCGGTAAATACAACCCTACGATCAAAGTTTGGCTTAGCTACCAGTTTTAGGGCTTGCTTTTCATTGTTAACCAGCCGCACATCAACCATCTTACGAATATTTTCCATCGTTTTTCCAAACACTGAATTATTCATCAGTTTATAGAAATCTTTTTCGGCATCGCTTGTAGCCTGAGCTCTGAGTTCGGTATTCAGGTCGATATACGGTTTGAGCCAAAGGGATTGTTCAAATCTGATGATCCGGTAAACTTTCTCCAAGATCATTCCCTGGGAGAGATAATATTTGAGGTTCTGAAGATGAAGGGTATATTTTTCACGTTTGCCCAAATGAGGTACCAGTTTACGAACTCCGTCAATTTCCATGGCTTCCGGCGCGAGAGGGTAGTCGTTATGGCTATCGTGAAGGCGTTGAGAATATTCTAGGTCAGTTTCTACCAACGCCTCATATTTATGATCTTCTGGATATTCCAAAATCTCGTCAATCTCTTCTAGATTCACCCATTCAAATCCTCCTGTGGGAAGGGGTTGTACCATAGCCCACCCGTAAAGGTTGTTGGCATCCAGGTAGGTCAGAAATTTGGTTGGCTGTGATGAATCGTAATTGCTCATATATGGATTATTAGCCTCTCCAAGTCGGTGAGATAGCATGGCCACGCCTCTCCTAGTCGCATTTTCAAACATCAACAGCATATCCGGATCGGTCAGAAGTTCCAGTCGGATCCTGGTGAATTTTAGCATCGCTTCGTAAGATAACCCTGGGGATGTGAAATAGTGTGCGGGATCGAGCTTATGAGTTTTCATGCAGTTATTCCTGAAATTCTCAAAAATATCTTCTAGTAAGGCCACATCACTTTCCAAGTATAGATTGTGATAATCTCGCATCGTCCGGCAACCGAATTCCTTAAACACCAGCTGGGCGTAAGTGTAATCCTCATCGGAAATATGTTCACAGCTGAGTTTGTTGTAAAACGTCTCTTTAGGTGGTAGCTGTGTTTCCTCTAGCTTGGTGGGGCTATCTATATAATCGTAGGGATATACTCCCTTCCTAATCATCAGTTCAGTTTTATCACCAAAGCACTTCTGCGTTGCCTTGAATTTATCCTTGGTCAGATTCTTTGCCAAGTTTTCGATGGAGGAGAGTAGAAATCGCATGGAGTCATTAAACCTCATCTCAATATCTCCAACCTTTTTCGAGAAGCTAATATATTTCTCATCGGTGTTGGGGATACAGTTAATCTTCCCTTCTCCAGTTCCTAGTTCTTTCACGAATAAATGGGCGTCATATCCACTCAAATTATGAAATACGATGGGAACGAATTTAGGCAGCTGAAACGCCAAATTACACTCATTGTGTGCTGCACCGCGATATGTGCCCGTAAGATGGTCGTGGTCGCGAACCTTATCTTCACCCAAAGTGTTGTCACAAATGTGACAGAGTGTGCTCACCGCGAAATTCTCCTTGTCGGTGTCGGTCATCACAATCGTAAGCTCTTTACCATAGATTTTACCGATTTCTCCGACCTCCATACATTCGACAAAGTGCTTGGCCGCATCCTCCCCACAGAAGACGACTGAATCTTTGTAGTCACCGTGGACGTAGTTTACACGGTAGCAGAACCCTGATGGTTGGTGTATCTGGTACGTCTTCGTGTAGGCTCTCGATGGATTAGGCTGGCAGGTGTTCATCTTTTCAGTGAAGCACTCGAAGTCTGCGTAGATGATGAACGGAACCCTCAAATGACGTCTGTGGCTTTGGAAGCTGATGGAGGTTCCTTCTTCCGGCATCTCGATTCTGACCGCCTTCTTCTGACCGCAGTATTCCATATGCTCATCCAAGATGTCCTGTCTGGAAAAGTGGCACAGACACCTGCGGCAAAAGAAGAGCTCATGACCATGCTCTGTGACTTGTGAGCTCAAGAGTCGTGATATGCTCTTGATCCAACAGTAGTGCTGTTTGTCGGTGCCGGTCAGGAACAAGAGGTCTACATGTTGCGCGCCGGTGTTCTTCGATATTCTTAGGGGATATAGTTGGGGATCCTCCTCTTCATCTTCGCCTTTCTTAACGCCATCGAAGCCAAAGACGTTGATGTTGAGGTTCGCATTCCGGGTCTCGAATTTGTTGATCGCCTTAAGGGAATCCGGGAACCCAATGCCGTCAAACTTGAGCTCGTTTTCCCAATTCTTGTACTGACCTACCCGCTTGGTGCAATTTTTGTCCACTTTCTCATGATGTAGCGCTGAGAGAATAGCCCAGCGAAAGCATTGATCATCCTTGTTTTGCACATTGATGATTGCTTTCCTCCTGGCAAGCTCCGATGGGAGTGGTATGTAGGAGCTGCCGGCAAGTGGTTTAAATTTGTTCAGGTGGATTTCAAGTTGCTTGATGTGATTAAATACCCACCGCTACCCTCGCACATGTAGTTTACCATACTCTCCTTGATTTTCGCCACCATGACCGCAATCTCGAAGTCCAGGTCCGTTGATTCGGTTATTGCTACCATCAATGATCTGAAGTAGGGGGTGGCGTAAAGGTTCTCTCCGGTCGCGGGGTTCATTTTGACCAATTCCAAGCTCACCACTAGCTGTACCTTCAATCCCTTCTTTTGGGTGAGGGTATCTTCGATTGTGCTGGTGATGGTGTTGCGACTTACCTGGAAAAACGTCTCCAAATCATGCTGCTGGAGTGGTTCAATGGTGACTGTGCCAAATACACCTTTCAATGCATTGTGTCGGTCGACAATTTTGATTTTCTCTTCGACGGGTGCATTTTCGATGTCCTTCTTCACCAGTTCGGTCAGGTCAGCTCTCCCTAGTCGGGAATAGTTGTTAATTCCCCGTCTTTTGGCAATGGTCTTCAGTTCCTTTTTGGTGAAAACCTCTTCGCGAGTAAGTTTGTGGGCGGTATTGGTCTCAATTAACTTAACCAATTCCCCCTTGGGTTTCCTACTGTATCCCTTAAGACCCTCCTTCTTCGTAATTTCTCGAAGTTCTTTCATGGTGTTTTTCACCACGATTTTCCCTCCGACTGAGGTATCCTCTTCCTCCTCCTGCTGGCGTGGTTCTTTGCTGTTTCTCCAGCAGAGCCCATCTTTCCCCGGTTTACTCTTACAGAACTGTCCTTTCTTCCTCTTCAGCGAAGCGCCGCAAGTTTTTGGTTCTTCGGCAGTATCATTCTCAATATTTTTACGCACCTCCGTATCACAGTGCTGACACATTTTGGTCCTTTCGTCCATATCTTCCATTTTAGGGTTGCTACAACACTGCTGTTTTTGGGGAGTTGGGGTACTATCTTCCATTTCCAGAAAGAATTTTTCATACTGATCCATATCTATATCAACAATATTGGATGCCATCCCTTTATGTATATCAATTTGGGGGATGCTTCCTTCTAAGGTGTTTGGGGCTGGGGTATCTCTGACGTTTTGTGTAAAAGACATATTTATATCTACCCTAGGATTTCTTCCTTCTAAGGTGTTTGGGTTTTGTGTAAAAGACATATTTGTATTTACCCTAGGATTACATCCTTCTAAGGTGTTTGGGTTTTGTGATATACTAAAAGACATTCTTGTTTTTACTCTTAGGATAATTGAAACGTATTACGTTTGCATTTTATGTTTGGGGTTGGGGTTCCTATGCAGGATTTGTGCTTAAAATGGCAAGTGCCGCAGAATCGGCCTTTTGACACTACTCCTCAGACATTCCAGGCAATAGAATGACAACAAGAGGAATGCAGTTTCCGATTTTAAATCGATGAATGGTACAATTAAATTGATTTTATTGTAAACATAATTTGCGTTATGATTACAACTCGTCATGATTTGATAGGTAAATGCGCAAATGACCTTTCAATATGATACAGATGTATCAAAGTTCGAAGCCCAAATGTGTGTCTTTAGTGTTACAGGTAAAAAAAAAACACACAATCGTCCTGTGCCTCATCACTTTGCGTCTATTGCGTCATGAACTTTAAAAAAAAATCTTCTCCTCTATAACTATATGACCAATTTCCACCAAACTTAGGCTGACTGGCCCTTAGGGTATTTCGTATAAAGTCTATACTTTTCATTCTTCTCAGTCAACAAACATGACCACCATGAATTAAAGTAGAACATGAGAGTAAAATGGATTCATTGTCTTTATATCTATAATGCCTCGCTTAACAAAGTGGGGGTTCATACAGATCGGCCGTCCGTCCAGACCAATATTTCTAAATCAAATAATGAATATACTTGTGCATCTTCTTTTTTACTTTTTGATCAAAATGGGTTTACTAACGAAAACAGAGACTTTCCAATTTTATTTTATAATTAGTAGCTGTATAGTATCAACACCGGATATAGGTACCCCCGAAGCGGTAGAAAAACAAATGTAAAGTCCGGTAAGGTCAAATTCGTCTTACTTTAATGATATTCTACAAGTAAAGTTTTATAATAGTGATTCCTAATAATGTAGTTACTATTTAAGGATGAATATGATCCTCAATTGGCTTTCTCCCTCTTCAAATCGTCAGAATCGGACCGGGTGGTACCTGTTCAAAGAAGCATGTGACGAGTTCAAACTTGTGAAAAACACATTTATTCTACAACTACTCATTTGACTGTTTTTACTGTACGGGGAATAGATACTTATTTTATCCACCGCATCTGGGGTACCTATATACGGTGGTAATGCTACACAGTGGGTGAACATCCTCAACCCACAACTTCTGGTGAACCAGTAAATGGATTGTAATCAATCTTTAGCAGATTCTACATGATATAATGCCTTTATACACCTCCTTTTTCACTTTTTGATTAGAATGATATCTGGAGTTCCCTTTCCTATGCATTGACTTTGGAAGGGGCAGGATATCATTTTGTGAGCTTTGCTTACAGCACTGGTCTGCCTACATTCTATTTTCACCAAAATTATCTGGTCAGATGACTCCTTATAGTAGAAGTTATTGGCCTTAAACGACGACTTTTAATTTCATGTTTTTATCTATTCATTATTTCGTGTTTGGTGTTGCTGATTGTCTTGTTGACGTTTCAAACATCCCCCGCTATTCATAAACAATTTATATTTGTTAAAAAACATAGAAAGCTGTTATTTAAAGAATATCAAAATGTATTTACAGATTGAAATATCTTATTCATTTCATATAAGATGAGTATCTTTCCATAAATATTCACAACAAAGTTTTCAGAAACAATTATTGCAAACATGTTATTATCCATTCTTTGGATTGCGTGCCTCTATTTCGTCTTGATTGTGCTACTATCCGTCATCTATGATCCATAACACACATACAGGCACTTCATTTAATTGTTTTGTAACATTGTCTAATTTATAACTAATTTTTAATTCTCGTGCCATAGACGTCACTTGTCGATTAACTTTAATTATATGATTGCGTGTCCTTTGGAAAACTGCGATTCGCATCTTTTAATAATAACATGAATTGAGGTTGAATAGTTGTGTTCTAAATTAGGGACATATATCAATATATCAATTAAACATTAAATTTTAATTCAAATGTAATTTTTGCAGAACTTGAATTTCTTAATTGAAGCCGATTTCATAGTTTCTCGATTCTTGGTCTATATGTTTAATGTTATTTTGAAATACAAATTGATTCTTTGTACAAAATAACAAAAACGGTCAGTTCAGAGTAGAAGCGTATACAAACATTAAACAATCTTTGAGCGGTGAGAAATATTTCTTATACTATATTATATCTATGGTGGTCGGATACGGCCAATAATCGTTTTGAAATTTCATAGGCGAAAATGTGAAAATGCGAAATGAAAATCATTTTTCGTTTTATTAAATTTTAAAGGTAAAAACGCGAAATTGTTTTAAACAGCATTTTATCGCTTCACCAAAGATACGCTTTAAAACAGGTGAACCTTCAATTTTGAACCTTAAAAAGAGTACATATACTGCCAATGGGAAAACTGGGGCAGCACAGAAGTTTGCATAACAAGTGTTATGTTGCGTGACAACAATTATTCCTTAGATTAATTCATCCTTTATTACTTTAGTGTAAACTGCGACCATCCCCATGTCAGACAAAAAACGACTATCATCCCATCAGTAGGGGCGTTTTATTTTTGATACCACTCTTTATTCGAGGAGCGCGATGCATGATTAGTTGTTCTGAATTCCTGGGAGACATTTAAATGTATATATAAATCAAAGAATTACTTCTCAAATTCTAATAAATGCTCTAATAGGTGTGAATCAGCTGGATAAATGGCAGCAGATTAATTCCACAAATCACTCAAATGTTCAATCCTATCACGACATGCCAGTACAAAGAGGAAAAAAATGCATATTGCCAACTAACTGAAACGCGTTAAATCAAAGCAATTTTAATGCTTTTACTGAGCTGTATGCACAGTTCTTGTTAGCTTAAATATGTTCGTGGTTGAAATCTAAAGTTATAGCGATATTTTGATAACTAAGTCTTTTTCAATAGAAAATAAGCTTGATATCAAATTGATGAAGTATATAGATAAACTCATGTGCTTGTTTTCGAGATACAATTATTTTGTTCCTGAATGACATGTACTTGCGTACATACTCGTTTCCTCGGTTTATGTTGGTTGATTCTGTAGTTGTATATCATAGGCAATCATATAACATCTCCTATCTTTATATTCATGTTTATGCTCTTCACGAAAGGAAAGTAATATATCTCGTTGTATTTTGATCAGATTCAAAGGTCATACAGAATTTAACTAAATAACTAACTTTATGATTTTTATAATTGTTTGAGAAAAATGACTTTTCAGAAAATCTTGATAAATGATAAAAGTACTGCAATTATATCTAAATTATAGATTTTTATTTTTTTTTATTTTGGTATTTGAAAGGAGAGATGAAAATAATCTCGTATCTTGCAGAGATGCACTGAGAAATTATATAGTTTACCGTTTGGTATACTAGTTTTGTTCCACAGTGAGCTGTACTTGCTTACATCGTCGTTTTTTTCTAGTCAGGCGCCTCTTATAGTTTAACGTTTGGTATACTAGTTTAGTTCCGCAGTGACCTGTACTTGCTTACATTCTAGTTTTTTCTAGTCGGGCGCCTTTTATAGTTGACCGTTTGGTATACTAGTTTTGTTCCATAGTGAACTGTACTTGCTTACATTCTCGTTTTTTTTCTAGTCATGCGCCTTTTATAGTTTACCGTTTGGTATACTAGGTTTGTTCCACAGTGACCTGTACTTGCTTACATCGTCGTTTTTACTAGTCATGCGCCTCTTATAGTTTAACGTTTGGTATACTAGTTTTTTTCCGCAGTGACCTGTACTTGCTTACATTCTAGTTTTTTCTAGTCGGGCGCCTTTTATAGTTTACCGTTTGATATACTAGTTTTGTTCCGCAGTGAGCTGTACTTGTTTACATCGTTGTTTTTCCTAGTCATGCGCCTCTTATAGTTTACCGTTTGGTATACTAGTTTTGTTCCACAGTGAGCTGTACTTGCTTACATCGTCGTTTTTTTCTAGTCATGCGCCTTTTTATAGTTTACCGTTTGATATACTAGGTTTGTTCCGCAGTGACATGTACTTGCTTACATCGTCGTTTTTCCTAGTCATGCGCCTCTTATAGTTTACTGTTTGTTATACTAGGTTTGTTCCACAGTGACCTGTACTTGCTTACATCGTCGTTTTTTCTAGCCAGGCGCCTTTTATAGTTTACCGTTTGGTATACTAGTTTTGTTCCACAGTGAGCTGTACTTGCTTACATCGTCGTTTTTTTTCTAGTCAGGCGCCTTTTATAGTTTACCGTTTGGTATACTAGTTTTGTTCCGCAGTGAGCTGTACTTGCTTACATCGTCGTTTTTTTCTAGTCATGCGCCTTTTTATAGTTTACCGTTTGATATACTAGGTTTGTTCCGCAGTGACATGTACTTGCTTACATCGTCGTTTTTTTCTAGTCAGGCGCCTTTTTTAGTTTACCGTTTGATATACTAGGTTTGTTCCGCAGTGACATGTACTTGCTTACATCGTCGTTTTTTTTTGGGCAGGCGCCTTTTATAGTTTCTCGTTTTACTAGTTTTGTTCCTGAATGACATGTACTTGCGTACATACTCGTTTCTTCGGTTTATGTTGGTTGATTCTGTAGTTGTATATCATAGGCAATCATATAACATCTCCTATCTTTATATTCATGTTTATGCTCTTCACGAAAGGAAAGTAATATATCTCGTTGTATTTTGATCAGATTCAAAGGTCATACAGAATTTAACTAAATAACTAACTTTATGATTTTTATAATTGTTTGAGAAAAATGACTTTTCAGAAAATCTTGATAAATGATAAAAGTACTGCAATTATATCTAAATTATAGATTTTTATTTTTTTTTATTTTGGTATTTGAAAGGAGAGATGAAAATAATCTCGTATCTTGCAGAGATGCACTGAGAAATTATATAGTTTACCGTTTGGTATACTAGTTTTGTTCCACAGTGAGCTGTACTTGCTTACATCGTCGTTTTTTTCTAGTCAGGCGCCTCTTATAGTTTAACGTTTGGTATACTAGTTTAGTTCCGCAGTGACCTGTACTTGCTTACATTCTAGTTTTTTCTAGTCGGGCGCCTTTTATAGTTGACCGTTTGGTATACTAGTTTTGTTCCATAGTGAACTGTACTTGCTTACATTCTCGTTTTTTTTCTAGTCATGCGCCTTTTATAGTTTACCGTTTGGTATACTAGGTTTGTTCCACAGTGACCTGTACTTGCTTACATCGTCGTTTTTACTAGTCATGCGCCTCTTATAGTTTAACGTTTGGTATACTAGTTTTTTTCCGCAGTGACCTGTACTTGCTTACATTCTAGTTTTTTCTAGTCGGGCGCCTTTTATAGTTTACCGTTTGATATACTAGTTTTGTTCCGCAGTGAGCTGTACTTGTTTACATCGTTGTTTTTCCTAGTCATGCGCCTCTTATAGTTTACCGTTTGGTATACTAGTTTTGTTCCACAGTGAGCTGTACTTGCTTACATCGTCGTTTTTTTCTAGTCATGCGCCTTTTTATAGTTTACCGTTTGATATACTAGGTTTGTTCCGCAGTGACATGTACTTGCTTACATCGTCGTTTTTCCTAGTCATGCGCCTCTTATAGTTTACTGTTTGTTATACTAGGTTTGTTCCACAGTGACCTGTACTTGCTTACATCGTCGTTTTTTCTAGCCAGGCGCCTTTTATAGTTTACCGTTTGGTATACTAGTTTTGTTCCACAGTGAGCTGTACTTGCTTACATCGTCGTTTTTTTTCTAGTCAGGCGCCTTTTATAGTTTACCGTTTGGTATACTAGTTTTGTTCCGCAGTGAGCTGTACTTGCTTACATCGTCGTTTTTTTCTAGTCATGCGCCTTTTTATAGTTTACCGTTTGATATACTAGGTTTGTTCCGCAGTGACATGTACTTGCTTACATCGTCGTTTTTTTCTAGTCAGGCGCCTTTTTTAGTTTACCGTTTGATATACTAGGTTTGTTCCGCAGTGACATGTACTTGCTTACATCGTCGTTTTTTTTTGGGCAGGCGCCTTTTATAGTTTCTCGTTTTACTAGTTTTGTTCCTGAATGACATGTACTTGCGTACATACTCGTTTCTTCGGTTTATGTTGGTTGATTCTGTAGTTGTATATCATAGGCAATCATATAACATCTCCTATCTTTATATTCATGTTTATGCTCTTTACGAAAGGAAAGTAATATATCTCGTTGTATTTTGATCAGATTCAAAGGTCATACAGAATTTAACTAAATAACTAACTTTGTGATTTTTATAATAGTTTGAGAAAGATGACTTTTCAGAAAATCTAGATAAACGATAAAAGTACTGCAATTATATCTAAATTATGGATTTTTATTATTTTTTTATTTTGAGCATATTGAAAGGAGAGATGAAAATAATCTCGTATCTTGCAGAGATGCACTGAGAAATTATACAAGAACGCTGTTCTGGATGGTGTCTTTTCGGCAGTCCTGTCTTAATAACGTGTTTCACTTTTAGACCCGTTTTTGTTAAAGATAGGTTAATAGCTTTTTTTTTTTTAAAAAAAGATTGATTCCCAATATCCGTAATATTGCTTCGAAACGATATTAAAACCTAATCTTTCATTAATTAAACAAGATGTAAACTTGTCAAACAAATCATTAAAATGCTCAAAGCTGTCAATTCTAAGTTGATATAACAAAGTATGGCTTAATTTTTCATTTGAAATATTAGAAATTATTAAAACAGAATACTAAGCATGTTTTATAAGTTTAGCGCATGATTACATTTTCATCTTATTTTTTGCTTGAAGGATAACGCCGCTGTCATATTATCTGAAGTTATGTAATTTCATTAAACTACCATTCATTTTAATAATTCAAAGAAAATACGTTATCATTTTATCATAATATACAATACCGGGATTTCAGTACGTTGATGAATTAAACACGCCGAGATTAATCGAAAATGATTTTGAAAGAGGCTATTCAAAAGAGTAAAGAACATCCAGATATATTAATCATCAAAATGCTTGAATCTAATTTTTTCCGAATGGCTGCAATGTGACTAATCGGCGGTGTGTCCCGTATCTGACACCGACAATATTTGACAGATTATATACGTAAGACGCCAATACTGTTACTGGTTATCCAAACAAGAAGCAGACTGATTTTGAATAAACTGGTAACCAAAGAAATACGGTATACTTCCCCAAATGACTTCAAAATGCAAATTCATATTCCATAAGGACGAAATATTTACAGAATTGCAAAGATTACCAGATAAGTTTTGCTTAAGTGCTAATTATTCCAAAACAATGAATGACTCTTTGTTATCATTTCTTTAGTGGTTTCCTTTAATAATGAGTTAATATGTTACAATTCAATAAAACTGACATTTTTGTTATAATATCGATTTTTGAAGTGAACAATTATACATACAATACCATGGTTTGAATAATTAGTAAGTAAGACAGTTTGATGCAACGTAACCGTGTTTCAAAATAGAATATTTTTTTTTTATTACATGTGATATTATTAATATCATTTAAAAAGATTTTGATAAAAACATTTATTATACTTCATGTCAAAATGCTAGATTTTGATTGGTTGATACGAGGGAGATAATTTCCTCTATTCCATAACAAATACTCTAGTGCCCTTCACGCAGACGCTTGATCAATTGTTGTTTGTCTGTTCGTCTTTTTCTTTTTTAGCCTTGGCGTTGTCCGTTTATTTTCGACTTATCAGTTTGAATTTCCCTTTGGTATCTTTCGCATCTCTTTTATCAAAAACATATGGCTGTTATGTACTATAGCTAGACGTTATAGTTATTACTTTGAATTTGAAATCAAATAGACAGTACTAACATTACATACAGTAACCGTGTTTCAAAATAGAATATTTTTTTTTATTACATGTGATATTATTATTATTATTTAAAAAGATTTTGATAAAAACATTTATTATACTTCATGTCAAAATGCTAGATTTTGATTTGTTGATACGAGAGAGATAATTTCCTCTATTCCATAACAAATACTCTAGTGCCCTTCACGCAGACGCTTGATCAATTGTTGTTTGTCTGTTCGTCTTTTTCTTTTCTAGCCTTGGCGTTGTCCGTTTATTTTCGACTTATTCGTTTGAATTTCCCTTTGGTATCTTTCGCATCTCTTTTATCAAAAACATATGGCTGTTATGTACTATAGCTAGACGTTATAGTTATTACTTTGAATTTGAAATCAAATAGACAGTACTAACATTACATACAGTATAATAAATAAAAAAAAAAAAAAAAAAAAAAAAAAACACATAGCTAAGAGGGTGATTCAGCAGATTGTTACCCTTCGAAAATAAATAGTCATCCTTGGCTTCGCCTCTGTTGGCAATATGTTATCGCGGTAACAATCTGCTCTATTACTCTCATAGCTATTTGTTATTTATATAATATAATGTTATAAAGAATAAACTGCACTTTTCTTTTATGGTTAATCAGAGGCTTGCTGCCTTTTTATTTAACCGCTATTACTTAGTCATACAATATATAAGAAAATCTAAAGATCAAAATAAGGGATATGTTATTGCTGCTGAATCTTTATTTATGTGGCTTTCTCCAATTTATTTTCATTTTTTCGTTGCAGAGCTAATAGAAACATAATTTTAAAAAAGAACGTCGACCTCATAACCATGACAGTGAGTGTTGTCATTTTAGCAGTATTCTTTTAACATTGCCATATAAGCCGGAGGTTTGGCTAGCCATAAAATTAGGTTCAACTCACTATTTTTTCTTAAAATGTCCTGTACCAGTCAGGAATATGGCAGTTGTTATAAAATAGTCCGTTTCTATGTATGTTGGCGTTTGTTTTTGTTACAGTTCAGTGTTTCTGTTGTTCCGTTGTTTTCCTCGGTTTTAGTTTGTAACCCGGATTTGTTTTCTCTTAATCGATTTATGACTTTTGAACAGCGGTATACTACTGTTGCCTTTATTGAGATAACTGATCATACTTTAAAGAATTAATTTAACATCGAAATATTATTTCGCTTTGGAGACATTGCCATTTTCTTATTCTTGTAGAACATTTGGTGCATGTGATTGACGTCATTAATCAAATGAAAATATCAGTTGTATTTCAGTTGTATTTCGAACAACGTTGGAAATCAAAATGGGCATTTGTCTAGGTGTTGATCGATAGGAAATTAAATAAAATTAGTTAACATGTATCATTTTTTGATCATGCAATTGTTGATTTTGTATAACGTTTTAGCTTCACCAAGTTTAAATGAATTCCTGAAAGTTTAAACCGTGTCTTATATGTCCACATTTTAGTGCAAAAACTTCGAAATTTTTTCTTCTAAAATTTAAATAATTCATTATTTCTATCATACTCGCTGACGCTCGGTATAAAGACATTGACAAATAGTGTGTCTGCCAATGTTAAAATAAGCATAGAGAACGAAAGACTATTTCTGAGAATTATATACAGAAACTAATGTCTACTACATTCGCCTTTTTGTGTGACTTGTATATTTTCAAGATATATGGGGTCTTCAGTCGTTGTTATTAATATTATCATTAATATAAAAAAATAATAATTATGATTATTGTTATCATTATTAATGTTATCTAAGTCAAATATATTAATCTTACTAGTTCGTCAGAATCTTCTACGGAAATGTACTTTATTTTTCAGATAAAAATCAAATCTGCTATATTCAAGATTAATTTGTAAAAATTATATAATCTAATTGATTCTGATATCATTCAGTTTTATTTTGACGTCTCTTTTGTGCTTTAAATGCACTCTTTGTCCAACCGATATCCTTAAGTAGAAATTTCCGTCTATGAAGAACAAATGTAGCATAACTAGTCATCGTATTTCTCTTAATTTTGTCTTGTTGTGAAAAGTTATGTTACGAATATAGTTAGTCTAGCAGGATAGATTATAATAGTTATGGTAATTGCTCACCTAAAGGTACATTGTGCGACATAAAACGGAATCATATCCTGCTTTTGAATACTTAACTCACCAGCAATCAGATGTACCATCCATTAAAAAACTGAGACATCTATTTACCATTTTCATTAATATTTCAAAACTCTTATCAAGTCTACAACTACTGATTGTTAAGGTTAAATCTCATGCTACGGTAGAATATACGACACTATATCGAATTGGATTGAGAAATGGGGTATTATTTTGGTAAAAAAAGTCAACCATTGATCTAGAGTTTCTATTGTCTGAAATGCGACATTAAATGAAATAAGTTTGCCTGGTTACTGCCTTTGGTTTCAGTTAATGGAAGGTTTTTTGTGTGTATATTTCGGTTGTCATATCCTTTTAATCTAGAACGAATCGTAGACAGGTTACTAATGAAACACTGGTCATGCGCACAAAAATAAGCAAATTCTTTATTTTCTACCATTATTCGTTATTCTTTATATTTGACACCCCATTATTCTCTATTCTATATATACTGCCGATTTAACTATATTCTTTATAACTTACATATATAATAATAAACAATAAAATTGGGAAAAATATTATCACGTGTCATGGAATAAATTAGATAATTCTCATCCAAATGAAAGGAAGGACAAATACACATTTACACCGATCGAAGAATAACCCAATCATTCTCCGGCGAATAACCTGTTGAGATTTATGATTATTTCCCATAAAACGTATGTAAAAGATTATAAGATCATCGAGTGTCAAGACAACAAGGTTAGAAAATCATCTTGTGTTAATGATATTCTTCACCAACGGTTCCTTTTTGGGTCATCAGTATTTCATAGAATGAGTATACCTTCGATGTACATACGAAAAATTCTAAGACACAAAATAATTCTCTATTAAGCTATTTAACAAAGGCTTCCAAGTGAAGAAGTTTAGACATCCCTTCGAACATTTAACGGACGTCATCATGAGTTGGTTGACCGTTATGGAATATCTGTTTCAATATGACGCATCTGTTCTAATTGATGTAACAACAACCCCATACTGTTGGCCTACTGAATAAGACTTATCAACAAATTTGTAATTATGTGAGCAACACGACGAGTGCCATATCTGGAGCAATATCTGCTTACCCTTTCACAGCTTCTGAGATCACCCTCAATTTTTAGGGGAGTTCGTGTTGCTCAAATGGTAATGTATGCATTGGTGTAAACATATAGTGATATATGAAAGTAATATAAGAACAAGTTAGTTTTCTATGTTGGGTTTTGTGGACTGTTATTTGTCTTTTGGTGGTTTTTTGCCATGGCGTTGTCAGTTTGTTTTTGACGTATGAGTTTGAATATCCCTTTGATATGTTCTGTCTCACTTTGAATAGAGATGATAAAAATTCGGTTGTGATATAATTTGTTCGTATTATAAAGCCATTGTCAAATTAGTTAAGATAACTCTCCGCTTGCATTAAGACAATTACACATATAAACATGCGATTCCAGAGATTGTAACATGCATCCTAAGAAATGAAAAGTGTATTTGAGAAAATATTTTTTAACTTATAATGCGATTTCCAGCTTTCATTGCTTATCTATAGTATGACAAAAACGTTTGACACAATTAGTGGCAAAGTGACACTGAAACACATTTCATGATAAAATAGCTGAAAATAAGCTGACATGTTTACACCATTCCGGACTAATAATTTAAAAATAAGTAGATGAGGTATGATTGCCAATGAGACAACTATCCACCAAAGTTCAAATATAGTGGATGTAAGCAATTATAGGCAACTGTACGGCCTTCAACAATGAAAAAAAAAAACACATATC
This sequence comes from Mytilus californianus, assembly GCF_021869535.1. Lineage (NCBI taxonomy): Eukaryota > Metazoa > Mollusca > Bivalvia > Mytilida > Mytilidae > Mytilus > Mytilus californianus. The sequence continues at coordinate 35,351,397 of NW_026262723.1, read as the reverse complement.
GTATAGTCGGCTATAAAAGGCCCGACATGAAAAATATGCAACATTTCAATTGAGAAAACCCTATTTGTAAACACCAAGAACAGCTTAGCTTACAACTTTTGTGCCAATATCGATTCCAAGTACTGTGTTTCCTTTTATTGACAATTAACCCATAACATGTCTGTCTATGCAAGAAGATAAGTTTCGAATTCATCGACTTTTCTGGACATTCAATTTTGGTTCTGCATAATGTTCTATCAATATTTGATTTTGATTTATGACATGTAGAATACCAAAAATATGACAATCTGTCTATTATTTAGATAAATCAGAAAAGGAAAAACAATACGACTGTGAACAAAAAGGCAGCTAAAAATCGAACCTTGATGCTTGTTGCTTGAACGATTACTTTTCTGAGATAGAAATTTTAAATGAATAATAACAAGATACGGAAGTAAGTTTTATGCTCACTTGCACCGTAAACAGAAAACGGTATCATGTCTGTTGTCTTTCTATTTTCCTTTTCCATGTTAATCGTTGGAAAATGTAGGTAAATAAAAACGTAACTTGAAAAATTATTTAAGTTCTTTTCGTTTCCTTGTTATATAGAGCCACGTGTTAAGTTCAATATATTCACCACGTGTTCAGTTCAATATAGCTGTTAGTAACATTCCTATGTCATGTCAAAAAATAACCAATATCACATTTTTCTACTGGCGTTCTTATAGGTATTTGAACGAAATAAGCTTTATAAGAGTGCAGTTAAACAACTACGGAGACGGAAATTTCAGATACTTAAAGTCGTTTAAACTTAAGAAAGATGTTGTAAATTAAAAAAAATAGATTGAAATTGAGTCTTGTATAAAATTTTAATACTGTTTTAATTTAATGACAGTTTATTCCCATCTTTGCACATAAATGATGCATTCAATTTAATCTGCAATAAATTAGCGTATTGATAAGACGGTTAATTGCAAATCTAAGTATAAGCGTCTTATTGGTAAACATGATCAATATTTTATTTATCTGAGAACAAAGATAAAGATTGAGGACTTTCGAAATTTTTTGCAAATTAACATAATAACATAATGATACCATTGGCAGCAGAGTAGGAGGTAACAAAAGGGCAATGATTCCCTTCCAGAGGACTGGGAAACACTTTTTCAAAACTGTGTTTTAAGTAAAAAAAAAACAGTTTATTGTCTCTCAATTCCCCAAATATAAAGATAGGATATCCTTACACTTAACATTCAATTGATCCCCATATCCTCATATATACCTGCTACCTATTGCCATTGTATGATTCGTGATTCATGGGCCACATATCGAAGTATTTTATTTAATGTACACCTACTAAAAGTTTAATATATGTGAAGGATATACAAATTGTTTATACGCGGAATATTTACCCCGATATAAAGATTCAGTAATCGATAAAGATATCGCTCGCTTGCTCTAATTTTAAGAGGGCAATTTCCAAGTTACATCAAATTACTTTGGACAGGTCTTATATTTTCAATTTTAACAAAAACATCCTGAACTTTGAAGTTATTGATTGTTTTTTTTTTCTCACCCCTTTTAACAAAGTTCCCCAATGCATTTATACGTCTTGATTTTCACAACTTTTGGCACCGACTTACATAATGAAACTCATAAGAAGTTCATTAAACGCAGTAATATTGATACGTTTAAATTTTGATTTATAAGAAATCTGCCTGCGTTTCAATATCTTTATTCTTTAAGAAACGCATTCGTGAAATTCAATGTAACAAAATAAATATTCTGCACTGCATAAAAAAGTTCGATTTATGTTTTGTCGAAAGATAATTCATTAATTTTGTTAATATTACCCCAAAAGCTTTTAAATAATGTCGTTGATTTTCAAGTTATTTTTATATGAACAAACTTTTCTTATTCATTATATACATTTTGTAACATGCTTGCCTCGAGTGCAGGATATCCTTGGTTTAATTCCGCGTCCAACCAAAGACTTCCACATTGGTATTTGGTTCTTCTCCGCTAAGCACGTGGCTTTAAGGAGTAAGAGTTTAGACTGCATAGGGAATCGGAACCTAAATGATATGTCCCGAAATATGTCTACATGTCTAGAAAGCCTATGGTGACCATATGTCAAGAATACAAAGATCTAGAATGCTGTGTTAACCATGTATCAATATCAGAGAAATCTAGATTGCTTTGGTGACCATGTATCAAAAGCACAATGATCTAGAATGTTGTGGTTACTAAGTATCAATAACACAGAGATCTTAAATGAAACGGGGATCATGTATCAAGAGAAGAGAGGTCTAAAATGTTATGGTGACTATGTATTATGCCTATGGGTGTCACTTGGGAGGAGAACCGGTTGACCCTTTTGGAAAACATGCGTTCACCTGCGGTTTTACTTAATCTTTCGTTTTCTGTGTTGTGTTTTATGGGCTGTTGTTGGTCTTTTTTTTTTATACAAACACTTTTTGTTTTAAAAAACTATGATATTAATACACTTGTCACGTTTTCAACAGTTTTCCGTTATACATTGTAATTTCCAAGCATTTCTTTTATATTTCTAAACGTTTGATGGATTACAAATCAATTGAAAAAAGGACGCCATTTGCAAAAATATTCGCTTGAATTTCAAAAGCGACCATTCTATATTCTAAAGCCAGATCAAAATAAAAATAAGGAGAAGTGGTATGATTGCTATTGAGACTTTTACAACACTTACACAACTTGTATAACATAGCGTATATTAAAACTAACAGTAAATTATCTAAAATACTAAAATATATACAAGTGCCATTCTATAAATAATTATGACAGCCTATTACAAGAATTATTATATAAATATTTTACATTGTTTTTAAAACTATATATCCACCCGAGTTCAAATGCCGTGGATATTAGCAAGGCATTTGTTAAGAAAAACTATCATTTCTGATAAAATCAAATTATGCAATTTGGTATGTTTTGCCTTTTATATCTGTTAACCCCATCAAGACCCTTAAATGTTTGACATATGTTAAGATAATTTTTTTGGTTAAAAAAACCATTGGCAAATTAATTAAGATAACTCTCCACTTTGATAAGGACAAGGATACATGCAGACGTGTGATTCCAGAAATTGTCACATACATCCTAAGAGTAGAAAAAGTATTTAAGAAAAATATCATAAACTTATGATGCTTCTACCAGTTTTCATTTGTTTACTTTTAGTATGACAAAGAAATTGGACACAATTTGTGTCAACGTGACACTAAAACACATTTTAAAAATCTCATGATTTATATAGACCAAAATAAGCTGACATTTTTTGCACAATTCCGGACTAATAACCCCATTTGTAAACATCAAGAACAGCTAAGCTTCATCAGCTTACAACTTTCGTGCCAATCTGGATGTCATGTAATATGTTCCTTTTTACTAACGTTTAAAAATGTCTGTCTATGCAAGAGGCTTAGTTTTGAATTGATCGACATTTTTTTCTGGACATTCAAATTCGGTTCGTTTTGCATAATGTTCTTAGTCAGTCTATCAATATATGATTTTGATTAATGACATGTAGAATACTAAAAATACGACAATCTTTCTATATGTAGATAAAACAGAAAAGGAAAAACAGTACGACTTTATCACTGTGGGTATAGTGTCCGGCGGGGATCGTGTTTTTTCGAGTGAATCGATCTTCTTTTTTCGAGTGTAGATCAGGTTTTTAGAGTGATATTACATGCGATCAGATCAATTTACTGCTATTTAGCGTATATAATAGTTTTATTTATGACTGTTTATCTTATTCTGAATACTAAATATGTTTGAGCACAAACGACGCACATTATCCGTGTAGTTCATTAACAATTCAGTGTTTTACATTGTCAATGTTTTTTCGAGAGCAACATTTAAAACCATTCATAGAACGATAAAACAAATTATCATCATGACAAATAGTAAATGAAACATCTAGGAAGTATTTTCTGTTAAAAAAATACACATACCGCTTGAAACACAGAATGTACGTACCCGACATTGTACTGCTTGATACTTTAGTCTGGGAAAACTTGATTTATTCATTAGTTGTAACTGGCTTTGAACTAGCTTTCAGTTACTGCGAGTACTCTTATATCGATACTTTGCATCTATTGTTTTTTATGTTAGGTGGTTTGTCTGTACTTCGTACCGATCTACTGAGTAAAACCATTTGTAACTGATTTTTACAGTTTATTCTTATGTTGTGCTGTAACACCACTGTGCAACATTAGGGGGATGGTTGAGGGCTTACAAACATGTTTAACCCCGCTACAATCTGTATATGCTTGTCCCAAGTCAAGAGCCTGCAATTCGGTGGTTGTCGTCGGTTCATGTCCGTCAGATTTGCTTTTTTCGTACTTTGTATTGTATAACTTAGGTTGTTAGTTTGACAAAGAACTTTTTACTATTTTTCATGTTGATGTATGTTATAGCTGAATATAAGGTATAGGGTTTTTTGATTGTGAAGGCCGTACGGTGACCTATGTCTACTTTTATCTTTATCATTTGAACTCTTGTGGATAGTTGCCTAATGGGCATTCATACCACGTTTCCTTTTCTTTATATATATATATATGTCTGTGCTCACTTTAATATTGTTTACACCACGAATATTTACTGTATGCTATCCATATTTGGTTGAATCGACATTAATATACGTATGTTTGGATCGATACAACACATGTACCTGGGCGTTGACTTGTTGGATAGTTCCACCATATTTTGATGGGCGTGGAAATGTTTTATCTATCAAAATATACCAATGCCGGTGTCCATGCAACTTATAAGATGTGGCAAACAATAATATATACAAATGTACGATGCTTTTTTACGAATGTTCGTGTTACGTACTTCAGTATTATCAAAAAGATTAAAAGCATTGGTTTTGTGCTTTGAAAAGCAGTTTATTTGAACATCTTCATTGTTTTTTAAACGTAATCGCACTGACATACAACATTTTAAGCCATTGAAATTTTGTTTAATCACTCGATCAAAACATGGACCGCACTAAAAAAACCCGGACTGTTCTAAAAAAAACACGGACATATAAAAATGAAATTATTCTATAAAGTCTTTCTCAATGCAATAACAAAAAAAAACTATAAAGTGTCTGTATATCTAAGGATATATAGATTCCAAATATACATTTCCTTTGACATTTGTATTGGCATTGTAAAGTTAAATTAAACCTTTAAGCACAAAGTAATGTAAGGGTGGTGATTTCTGTTTATCACCAATACTAACTTGCCATGTATGATCTTGTATGTTAACTTATTTCAGCATATATTTCACGTCTTACAAAAAAAGAAGTCTGTTTGTTTACATTTTTTATCATATTCACTCGAACAACGTGTAACACTCGAAAAGACCCGATCAAATCACTCGCAAAAACACGATCCCAGCCGGACACTATACCTGTCGTGTTTATACCAAAAGGCAGTAAAAAATCGAACAATGGTGCTCGTTGTTTGAACGATTACTTTTCTTGGATAGAAATTGTAAATAAAATTACAACAAGATACGGAAGTTAATATTACGCTCAATTGCTCCGTTAACAGAAAACGGTATCACGTCTGCTGTCCGGCTATATTTCCTTTAAATGGCGAAGGTCGGTGGTTTTCTCCGAGCACTCCGGCTTCCTCCACCAATAACAACTGACCATCACGAAATAGGACGAAAGTGTTGAAATAGGCGTTAAACATCAATCAATCAATCAATCAATCAATCCATCCATCAATCAATCAATCCATCCATCAATCAATCCTTTTCAATGGTAATCGTTGGAAAATGTAGGTAAATAAAAACGTATTTATTAAAATTATTTATGCACTTCGTTTTCCAATATATCAATCACGTGTTAAGTTTAACATATCAACCACGTGTTCAGTTCAATATATCTGTTAGTACATGTAACATTTTTATGTCATGCCGAAAAATAGCCAATATTACATTTTTCTGCTGGCGTTCTGTTAGTTATCTATAGTATGACAAAGACGTTTGACACAATTAGTGGCAATGTGACACTGAAACACATTTTACACATTTCATGATAAAATAGCCCAAAATAAGCTGACATGTTTACACAATTCCGGACTAATAACACCATTTGCAAACATCAAAAACAGGAAAGCTTTAAAAGCTTACAACTTCGTGCCAATCTCGATTTCAAGTACCGAGTTCCCTGTTACTGACAATTTAACCTTTAAACACGTCTGTCTATGCAAGAAGCTAAGTTTCGAATTTATCGACTTGGTCTGACATTCAACTTTAATTCTGCATAATGTTCTATCATCATTTGATTTTGATTTATGACATGACATGTAGAACACTAAAAATATGACAATCTCTATTATTTACTAAAACGGGAAAGGAAAAACGATACGACTTTATGCCAAAAGGCGGTTAAAAATCGAACCATAGTGCTTGGTGTTTGAACGATTACTTTTCTGAAATAGAAATTTTAAAATACATTATAATAAGATACGAAAGTTAATTAAATGCTCAGTTGCACCGTAAACGGAAAAAGGCATCATGACTGTTGTCCGGCTATTTTCCTTTTCAATGGGAATCGTTGGAAAACGTAGGTAAATAAAAATGTGATACTGGTTATTTTTCGACCCGACATAGAAGTGTGTCTAACAGATATAGTGAACTAAACATGTGGTGGATAAATAGAACTTAACACGTGGTTTTGTATAACAAGGAAAAGTGCATAAATAATTTAAAAAAATACATTTTTATTTACCTACATTTTCCAACGATTCCCATTGAAAAGGAAAATAGCCGAACAACAGTCATGATGCCTTTTTTCCGTTTACGGTGCAACTGAGCATTTAATTAACTTTCGTATCTTATTATAATGTATTTTAAAATTTCTATCTCGATCAGAAGTTAAATAAAATTAGTTTCAAAGTAATTTTACTTGTATCTGTTCATTTTTTGATCGTGAAATTGTTGATTTTGTATAACATTTGAGCTGCATCAAGTCAAAATGGCTGCTTTAAAGTTTAAACCGTGTCTTATAGGACTGCTTTGAAGTACAATAGTTCGAAATCTTTCTATAAGAATCGAAATAATTCTTTCATGCTCGATGACTCTCAGTGTGGAGATATTGACAAATATAATATCTACCCATTTCAAAATAAACATAAAGCATGAAAGAATGTTTCTTAGAAATATCTACTGATGTCTACATTTCCTTCTTTGTGTGACTCGATTGTATATTTTTAAGGACATGGCGTATTCACTTTTTGTTATTAATATTATCATCATTATCAAAAAAAAATGATAACGATTATAAATATTATTATTATTATCTAATGTCAAACATATTAATCTCACTAGTTCGTTGGATTCTTCTACGGAAATGTATATTCAATATCATTCTGTAAAAGTTATATAATCTAGTTAATTCATTCAGTTTTATTTTGACGTATCTTTGTTGCTTAATATGCACTTTCTGTCCAACCGAGATACGTTAAGTTGAAATTTCGGTCTATAAAGAACGAACATAGCATAACTATTCATTTTATTGCTCTTAATTCCTTGTTGCTGTGCAAAATTACATAACTATAGTTAATATAGCAGGATAGATTATGATAGTTATGGTAATTGCTCACCTAAAGGTACATTGTGCGACATAAAATGGAATCATAGGCTGATTTTGAATACTTAACTCACCAGCAATCAGATGTACCATCCATTACAAAACTGAGACATTTATTTACCGTTTTATTTCAAAACTCTTATCAATTCTACAAATACTGATTATTAATTAACGGTTAAATCTCATTCTTCTGTAGAATGCACGACATAATATCAGATGGGATCGAGACTTAGGGTATTATTTTGGTAAAGAAAATCACTTATGAATCTAGATTTTCTATTGACTAAAATGTGACATTAAATGAAAAAAAAGGAACGTAAACCTAAACAAACGACAATCAAACAAAAAAATAGTTTGCTTGGTTACAACCTTTGGTTCCAGTTTTTGGATTTGTTTGAGTGTATATTTCGGGTGTCATATCTTTTTAATCTAGAACGAACCCGATACAGGTTACTAATGAAACACTTGTCATGCGTACAAAAAGAAGCATATTTCCCATAAATCGTATGTAAACAAACTAGCAATGAAAAGGTTATAATCCCATCTAGTGACCAGAGAACAAGTTTAAAAATTCACCTTCACAAATGGTTTCTTTTGGGGCCATCAATACTTCATAGAAAGAGTCTACCTTTAATATGCATACGAGAAATTGTTAGACACAAAATAATTCTCTGACGTAAGTGTTTTGACAATCTGTTAATACTGTAAGGCATGTGCTTCTTTGACATGTTTCTTTATGGCTTAAATGCCCTTCTACTGTTAGTTCGGTATAGTAAAACAATTATCAACCCGAAACAGTTATTTTACTTCGGGTTCACCTTAAGAGAAATTACCTTAAAATGTTTTAGATATTAACCTTTCAAGTCTACGGGTCGTATATTGCTTTGTCCATTATTTTCTATTCCGTAAAACCCATCCAGATGTTAAACACAGTTACAGATACAGTAAAGTTTGCTTTATATCTTTTAGAAATTGACAATGATTGACGATTGAGAACAGAACTTTACGACAAAAGAGATGATTTTAGGTTCCCAAATGTGAACTTTTCATTTCTTTGTAAAAACATTCCAGCAGCGCCTATATCTGAAGTAAATATCTCCAAGATGATCCGATTACCACAATCTCGTCCTGTTTTTCTCAAATGTGGCCTACTGAATTAAACTTATCATCCAAATTTGTAATTACGTGAGCAACACAACGGATGCCATATGTCGAGCAAAATCTGCTTACCCTTTCGCAGCTTCTGAGAACAACCTCGGTGGTTTTTGGTGAAGTTCGTGTTGCTCAAATGGTGATGTATGCATGTGTGCAAAAATAAACTGATAAAAGATAGTAATATAAGAACAAGTTAGTTTTCTATTTTATGTTTAGTGGACTGCTTATTGTCTTTTGGTGGTTTTTTTAGTTTTTTCCATGGCGTTGTCAGTTTGTTTCTGGTGTATGAGTTCGAATATTCCTTTGATAGGTTCCGTCTGGCTTTGAATAGAGATGATAAAACATTCGGTTGCGATACAATTTGTTTGTATTAAAAAGCCATTGTCAAATCAATAAAGATAACTCTCTCCTTGAATTAAGACAAGTATGTGATTCCAGAGATTGTAACATGCATCCCAAGAGCTGGAAAAGTGTAATTGAGAAAATATTTTTAACTTATAATGCGTTCATTTGCTTATCTATAGTATGACAAAGAAGTTTGACACAATTAGCGGCAACGTAACACTGAAACACATTTTACACATTTCATGATAAAATAGCCCAAAATAAGCTGACATGTTTACACAATTCCGGACTAATGACACCATTTGTAAACATCAAAAACAGGTAAGCTTTAAAAGCTTACAACTTTGGTACCAATCTCGATTTCAAGTACTGGGTTCCCTGTTACTGACAATTTAACCTTTAAACACGTCTGTCTATGCAAGAAGCTAAGTTTCCAATTTATCGACTTTGTTCTGGACATTCAACTTTGATTCTGCATAATGTTCTATCAATATTTGATTTTGATTTATGACATGCAGAATACTAAAAATATGACAATCTCTATTATTTACTAAAATGGGAAAGGAAAAACGATACGCCTTTATGCCAAAAGGCGGTTAAAAATCGAATCATGCTGATTGTTGTTTGAACGATTACTTTTCTGAGATAGAAATTTTAAAATAAATTATAATAAGATACGGAAGTTAAATAAATGCTCAGTTCCACAATAAACGGAAAAAGGCATCATGCTTGTTGTCCGGCTATTTTCCTTTCCAATGGGAATCGTTGGAAAACGTAGGTAAATAATAATGTAATTTGTAAAATTATTTATGCACTTTTCCTTGTTATACAAAACCACGTGTTAAGTCAATTTATCCACCACATGTTTAGTTCACTATATCTGTTAGTAACATTTCTATGTCGGGTCGAAGAATAACCAATATCACATTTTTTTACTGGCGTTATGGTAGTTATTGGAACGAAATAAGCATTATAAGAGTGCAGTTTGACAATTGAGGAGACGGAAATTTCAGATATCGTTTCAACTTGAAAAAGATGTTGTAAATTGAGTCTTGTATAGAATTGTAATACTGTTTTAATTTATTGACAGTTTATTCCCATCTTTGCAACTAAATGAATCATTCAGATTAATCTGCAGTTAATTCACATATTGACAAGACTGTTAATTGCAAATTTAAATATACGCTTCTTATTGATAAAGGTTTTCATTATCTATTGATTTTCACAATTTTTGGCACCGACTTACATAATGAAACTGATAAAAAGTTCATTAAACACAGTAATATTGATACGTTTTAAATTTTGATTTATAAGACATCTGCCTCCGTATAAATAGTTTTATTCTTGAAGAAACACATACGTGGAATTCAATGTAACAAAATAAATATTCTGCAACTGCATAAATGTGTTAGATTGATTTTGTGTCAAAAGATAATTCATTAAATTTGTTAACATTACACTATAAGCCTTAAAATTAATGTCGTTGATTTTCAATTTTTTTTATATGATATTTTTACAGAAAATAAAGATTTAAAACAAACTTTTCTTATTCATTATATACATTTTGTAGCGTGCTCACCTCTGGTGAGGGAGATCCTTGGTTTAATCCCGCGTCTAACCAAAGACTTCACAATTGGTATTTTGTTCTTCTCCGCTAAGCACGTGGCATTAAGGAGTAAGAGTTAAGACTGCACTGTGAATCGGAATCATAAAGATATGTTTCGGTAGGGTGACATGTCTGGAAAGCCTACAGTGACCATTTATCAAGAGTACATAGATTTAGAATGCTGTGTTAACCATGTATCAATATCACAGATATCTAGATTGATGTGGTGACCATCTATCAAAAGCACAATGATCTAGAAGGTTGTGTTGACCAAGTTTCAATAACACAGAGATCTCAAGAGGACAGAGATCTAGAATGATGTGGAGACTATGTATCATGACTATGGGTGTCACTTGGGAGGAGGAACTGTTGATCGTTTTCGGAAACGTGCGTTCACCTGCAGTTTTGAGTAGGATTGTCGTTACTTAATCTTTTGTTTTTTGTTTTGTGTTTTATGGGTTGTTGTTGGTCTTTTTCTTTTTTAAACAAACACTTTTTGTTTTAAAAACTATAATATTCACTTATCACGTTTCAACAGTTTTCCGTAATATATTGTTATTTCCCGGCATTTCTTTTATATTTCTCAACATTTTTAAAACATACATTTCAAATTCGCTTCGTGATTTATAAAAATAAAACTTTTGTTATCTTTGTTATATCTTTTACCTTCTTTTGCTTCATACATGTTACATTTTCCCATTCCCCAAACAAATAGAATATACGAAAGGAAAGGGATGGTTCCTCTTAAATAAGTGCATGATTTTTTGTTCTGAATTTCTAGAACTTAGATGGATTACATATCAATTGACAAAGGAACGCCATTTACAAAAATATTCGTTTGAACCTCAAAATCGACCATCCAATATACTAAATCAAGATCAAAATAAAAATAAGGAGATGTGGTCTGGTTGCTAATAAGACATCTAGAAAAATTAATTTAAGTATCATCAATTGTATAACATAAAATATTCGTATACATATATAAAACATAGCATATATTAAAACTGACAGTAAATTATCATTAGCTTAAACACTGAAATATATACAAGTGCCATTCTATAAATGATTATGACAGTCTATTAAAGGAATTATTATAGTTTACATCATTTTTAAAACTATATATCCACCCGAGTTCAAATGACGTGGATATTAGCAAGGTATTTTTGTAAGAACAACTATCATTTCTGATAAAAAAATTAATGCAAATTTTGCTGTTTTACCTGTTATATCTGTTAACCACATCAGGACCCTTAGATGTTTGACAGAGATGTTGTGATACATTTTGTGGTTAAAAAAATCATTGCCAAATTAATTATGATAACTCTCCCCTTGAATTAAAACAAGTACAAATGCAGACGTGTGATCTCAGAGATTGTCACATACATCCTACGAGTTATATAATAATATTATAAACTTATGATGCTTCTACCAGTTTTCATTTGTTTACTTTTAGTATGACAAAGAAATTGGACACAATTTTTGGCAACGTGACACTGCAACACATTTTACAAATCTCATGATTTATATAGTCCAAAATAAGCTGACATGTTTGCATAATTCCGGACTAATAACCCCATTGTAAACATCAAGAAGAGCTAAGCTTCATCAGCTTACAGCTTTCGTGCCAATCTAGATTTCATGTAATGTGTTCCCTTTTCCTGACGTTTAAAAATGTCTGTCTTTGCAAGAAGTTTACTTTCGAATTTATCGGTTCTGCATGATGTTCTTAGTCAGTCTATCAATATATGATTTTGCTTAATGCCACCTAGAATACTACAAATATGACAATCTTTCTACTATTTACTAAAACAAAAAATGAAAATAACATTACGACTTTAATCCAAAAGTCGGTTAAAAAACGAACCATGGTGCTTGTTGGTTGAACGATAACTTTTCTGAGATAGAAAACGGCATCATGTCTGTTGTCCGGCTATATTCCTTTTCAATGGTACTTGTTGGAAAATGTAGGTAAATAAAAACGTAATTTGTAAAATTATTTATGCACTTTTCGTTTTCCTTGTTATACCACGTTTTGAGTTGAATATATCAAACACGTGTTCAGTTCAGTATATCTGTTAGTAACATTTCTATTTCATACCGAAAAAAAAGCCAATATTACATTTCTCTACTGGCGTTATAGTAGTAATTGAAAGGAAATCAGCATTATAAGAGTGCAGTTTGACGATTGATGAGACAGAAATTTCAAATTTTGTCTTAACTTAATAAAGATGTTGTGAATTAAAAAAAAAACTAATCAAAATTGAGGCTTGTATTGAATGTTAATACCGTTTTAATTTTTCATTCCAATTTTTGCACCCACATGATGCTTTCAGATTTACGAGACTGGTAATTGCAAATTCTAAATACATACATCTGATTGATAAAGGTTCCTTTATCTAAGAACAAAGATAAAGGATTAAGGATGTCGAAAATGTTTGCAAAATAACAAAATATATAACAACATAACTTATGATACTATAGGCAGCGGAGTAGGAGATACAAATGTTCCCCTATCAAAGGAGTGAGGAAAACTCTGTTTGAAAACTGTATTTTAAGTCTTAAATGGAAAATAGTTGTCTTAGAATTCCCAAATTATGACAATAATATAAATTTTTTACACTACACATTTAATTATTCTTCCCTACCCCACTCATATTTATTTTCTACCTTTGAACATTGTATGACTCAAGTACCATACGATCCGGGATTACAATGAGCCACAGATCGTAATATTTCATCTAATGTACACCTATCAAACGATTATGTGCAGGATAAACTATTTGGTTGCTAGTGGAATGTATGCTAGGTCCTCTTATGCACTATATACTCGAAGGCTTGGGAAGATTTAGTGTTTGATATATTGTTGAAGACTGTATTGTATATTGCACTATTTTTGTCTTTTGGTTATTTTTGTCGTTGAGCTAAGATGTATACCTCACATCTTCTTTCATTTATATTTTTTAAAGACATAAGTGAAACAATATCGACTTATTATGTATCCACTTGACGATCCATTTCTTATTGCACAAATATACAGTGTAATTTCACAGTTATAGACGTTATGATTACAGTACAATTGCAGGAACTTAATAATTACACAGCGACTTGTAATTTGCACTAATTTTAATAATTGTCTAAAAAAATCTATATGCATTTCCGAATACCATAGAAGAGTAACTAATTCGTGTGATTTACAATTCGGAAATTCCAGAATACAGTTAAATATCAAACACAACCAACACGTTATTATATAACAAAAATTGCATTAAACAAAATCGCTTAATCTTTTGATCATTTCAGATAGACATCTTTTGCAATTGATATTACGTGAACCCATCTATCGGGAGAATGTTTCTCATTGCTTTGATTTCATTTGTAAAGAATGGAAGTTTTGTAGTAAAATGGATTCAGATTGAATATACAGTAAAAGTATATATAAACAAGTAAAATATATGTATTTGCGTTTCTTAAATGAATTATGAGAGACTTTTTAAAAGCATATCTAAACCAATTTATATATAAAATACTACAACGAGCAAATGTATAATGGACGAAATTGGTTGGTTGTGAGATGGGGATTTAGAGTTTATGACCATTTAACAATCTGCATTTTATTTTTATCTGATTTTTTTATTAAATCTCTGGATTTAAAATGATTTTTATTAACACAATGTAAAGTATTTTATACACAGTAAATCTTGTGATAATTGAGAGAGTTAGTTTTAATTGGACTCAAAATTCCAATGCAGTACGAATATGTTTTACATTTATTCAAATGAATCTTTATAATTGGGCATAAAATTCTACTTCTTCAACTCATTTTAATTCATCTTTTCATGTAGAATGTTCTTAATATTCAGAATGTCGTATCCTTGGCTTTTGATTTATCGTCACCACAATATTATAGCTCTCTGTGCTCTCTTGTACTTGGTGACAACGAACACCATCATCATCGACATCATCATTACAGAACTATATGACAAAACTAGATGACTTCTCAATCTTTGCTTCTTTTTTTTTTTAGTCTTTTCTTTCCTTCTTATCTATAGCTTGTATAACATGTATAATATTCAATAAACTGTTTGCTTTACATGCATGCTCATTATATTATTATTGTATATATTCATATTGTATTATAAAGAAGACTTCATAAGTAAGATTTCTTGTGTCTAATCCATTTTGATTTAATTTAGCAAATACAGTATGTTTAAAATAAACTAAAACCACAACATTCTAGATCTTTGTGCTCTTGGTACATGGTCACCATATTATTCTTGATCTCTATGCTCTTTATATTTGGTCAACACAACATTCTAGATCTCTGTGGTCTTGTTTTTTGAATTTGGAATTAGTCTTTTTCAACAAATTTGTCAACATTCCTATTGGAACGAACTGTGCGCCTCTCCTTGTCGACCTCTTATTTTCATATGAGTCGGAGTTCCTTCAGACACCTGTCAAAAACAAGAAGATCAAAGAAGCTAGATCATTTGATTTCACATTTAAATATATTAATGATGTTCTTTCCATTTACAATCCAAACTTTTCTGATTGGGTTCCATTAATATATCCTCCAGAATTAGAAATTAAAGAAACAACTGACACGGCTTCCTCCGCCTCATTTTTAGACTTATATCTCGAATTGATGATAAGCAGTCAACTTATTCAATATCCAAGAATTTGCTCAGACTTCATTAAACGTTGCGAGTGTCTGAGCAGAAAGTTGATGAGCCAGGGTTATGTCAAAGAATGTCTCGTCCTTTTTGTAAAAAAAAATTCATCGGAAGATACCAATACCTTGTTGATAGATATTCCGTATCAACTTCACAAATTATATATGATGGTCTTGAAGTATAGATTCTAGGTACTGATGTTGTTTATCATCTGAATTACGTGTTATAGTGTTCTTTTTATTTGTCTGTGTGTGTTTTTAACCTTTACTGTATAGTCCATTTTTGATAATATCTTTTTATACATGCCGCCATTGTGTTATTGTGCTATGGTCATTTTTTTATATTCTTGTCTTTCATTTTTGCTTATGAGCTTTGTCTATAGAGTGGCTACATTTCATTTTATTTTTCTTTGTGGGCACAGTTGTTTGTTTTTATAGTGATTAAGATTATAACACAATGTTGACTGCTATACTCCAATTTTTTACATTTAACCTCTAATGTCTGTTTGTTTTGCTCACACATTGTTGTCAATATAATGGAATTCTATGCGACTGTCAAACAAGTTAGTGGTTTTGCAAGCTATAAAACCATTTATACTCCACCATTTCCTACATAAGGAAATGCATTGTACCAAGTCAAGAATATGACAATTGTTTTCCATTCGTTTGATGTGTTTGGGATTTTGACTTTGTCGTTTGATAAGGGACTTTTCGTTTTAAATCTTCCTTGGTGTTCGGTATTTTTTGTTTTTTTACTTTTTTGGGGATACATGGTCACCACAATATTCTATATATCTGTGCTCTTGACACTTGGTCACCACAGCATTCTATATCTCTGTGCTCTTGATATATGGTCACCACAGCATTTTAGATAATCGTGCTCTTAATACATGGTCAAAACAGCATTCTTGATCTCTGTGATCTTTAAATATGCACCTGTACCTACTACAATTTCCTAGATAGTCTTGTAATAAATATTAAATCAAGTACAACATATTTCAATATATGTTGATAATCTAACTTTATCAAATTCTCAAAGACAAGGCTTTTAGATATAGACGAATTATAATGCTTCGCTTTATCTACTGTAAAATTAGCCTTATCCTGGCATGTAAATTTCAGTCACAGGCTCCAATCCAAAAATAAAGTAATATATTGTTTCATTTTAAAACTTGCAAGAAGGTATATATAGGAATAAACTAATTTTAAATACAATCTTTATTTGTGAATGAATTTTATTTCTCATTAACTAAAAATTACATAGTTAGAGAGAATATATCTATATATGAACGATTGCATTATATATTAAAGCACATTTGAACAATACAGAGATTACATGTAAGTATTACAATACAGACTAACCTGGAGGAATAACCCTCACGTTTACAATTTTTATAAATCTACACAGTTTTCAAGAACTAATGATTTGTTGAAATTTATATATATTTGGACTGAAAGTACAATAGTGTGGTAACAACTTCTTTCTGTCTTGATCTAGAGCATTGTATGCCATTTTATCTTACCTCCTATACATTTCTAGGAATATGATTGGTTAAAAGCGTCCGCGTGGAGACCGTGTATATTCCATATTAGGTTAGTAGGGAGGCGTGGCTTATGTTATACACGGTTAGTAGTGGTGTTACGTCCCTTTATAAAAACAAAACGGTACTGAGAAAAAATTTTAAAGGTTTCAACAGACGAAGAAATTGATGATGAAGATTGAAATAAATTCATAAAACACATTTAAACCTAAGAAGTTGTTATTGTTGGCATCTGTTTTTGTAGGATCAATGGAAGTAGTTTCTTAATGCTAACGGTATTGAAGACTGGCTCATTTTGATAGGTCACTACTCTAAATTTTACACGTTAAGATTGTCGGTAAGATAAATTCGTTACATAGCGTGCTAGTGACGTAATACGGCTACGTATACGGCTTCGCTCTCACCCCATATGGAATTTACTGACCCCATATATACCGTATTAGGTCACTAGCACACTATGTAACTAATAATATTCATCAGCGACATCACTTGGTAGGCAAAGACGGCGCAGCCTATCATTTCTAGATAATTATGTTGTTCCACTTTCCCGTATCAATAGGTTATCAGTGACTTCCACATCTGAATCAAAAATTGTTTATCAAAAGACAACTTGGAAAAAATAAATTTCTAATTTAACATTAATTTAACATCAATTTTATACCGAAACACCACATGCAACAACAAACCGGATAAAACAAAGATAGTTCGAAATGTGATAGAATAATATAGAATATCACCTGTAATGCATTCGCAATTCTCAGACGTTGTACATGTAACTACTTTCCCCTTTCCATCCAAAAAGAGGGGAATACGGATACAATGTACGTGAGGTCAGCTATTGTATCTTCAAGAAGATGCATGTAAATAGACAATCAACAATAATAATACAACTGATTAATTGTTTATTTGGACTTTAATGCCCCTTTCAGCAACATTGTCTATTTCATGGCGGTCAGCTTTTATTAGCGGAAGACATCGGAGTGCCTGGAGAGAACCACCGACCTTCGTCAGAAAAAAACGGGCAATCTTAGTCAATAGGGATTCGAGTCAAACGCACCAGCAACGTGCGGGTTTCGAACTCACAACATCAGTGTTGACAGGCTAGTGATACAGTACATGAACTACTAAGGCCACTTAATGTGATTTTTTAATTGCTATATATATATGAGACTGGCCACGACTATACATGTAATGGGTATACTGATTGTGATGTGAACATTATTCATAAAAACATATTTGACTTGAAGTGGAATGCAGTGTGATTGGATGGGTTATTATTGTCCAGAGGATATATTACATGCATATCAGAACGAGAACGTGTTAATGTGATATGAATATGAACTTTGATCTAGACCGACACACTGTGTCGGATTTTTAACGTGTTTGTTCACAAGGTGACAGTCCACAGGAAGACACGTCAACCTACAAGGATACATTATTCTGATTTTGATTTCACCGTCATATCCAACTATAGCAGTCATCACGTGACATTGGCGACGTCACACATCACCCGTATCATGCCCAAGTAAAATGTATAGAAATGCACAGGGGCTTTCAGGAATCGATAAAATAAATTACTTTAAGTTCATGATAAAAAAAGTGTGGAAATAAATAGTAATTCCTCATAAATTTAGAAATATATTTATGCCTTTTGGAAAAGTTTAAATTTTGGTCTTCTCCCTTCCAAATGCTTTTGAAAATTTGTCTTGTTGCCTCGATAATTCACACTGTTAAATCATCCAACTCCGATAAATATTGGATTTTCTGTCGTGTTAAACCTAAAATTGCGATTTAAACAAAACAGATGGAAAAATTGTGGAAATATGTGCTTATTACTATATTCATAAATATTTGAAATATCGTACATGCAATAGTTTAATTTTTTATTACGTCCCTTCCAAATTGATTTGAAAATTAGCTATTTTCAGAAAATCCGGTATTATTTTTCAAGATGGCGACCACATTGACAGCGTGGGCCGACTTGGTAAAAATATATTTTGGAAGATTGTTACAATGAAAATCAAATAACTGTTGGATGCTCGCGTTTTCAGTCATTGTCTTACCTTAAAGCAGCATAGAATCAAACATTGGTTCCTTTTGATAAAGCTGATACATGCTGTTGTTTTTTTATAAAAATTTTAAAAAATGGCGACCAAATAATTTTCAAACGTAGACGATGTTCGACACTTATTTTGTCCATGCAAATAATTCAATTTAATTTCACTGTTTATACTGCAATTAAATATGACACGTTATTGTCACTATAATGATAGCCAAGGACATAGCTAGACTAAGGAGATATTAAGTCATAACATCAACATAATCAAAGAAAACAACATGGCACCTAATCACGATGTAAGTTTTGACAATACCTATGTAGATGTATGTTTTGACAATACCTATGTTGATAAGTGTTGTCAGATTCTCAATGAAATTCATTACGATATTATTTTATATTTATAAAAGAAGACCTCGAATGGATATTAACCGAGGTGAAATAACTATATTTTTCAATTTTCTTTAAACCATTCATCGGGTAACTAGTAAAATTTACATAATCCTAATTAAACCAGTAACATGCAGAGTTATCGAACGTAATTATGACTGGAATAGTTGCATATGCTACTCTAACTCCTAAATGCCACGTGTTTAGCGGCGAAGAAGCAAATACCAATTTTGAATTATTTGGCTAGACCCAGGATCAAACCAAGGATCTCCCTCACTCGAGACGAGCACGCTATCACAAGACAGTTCTGGTATGCAAGAATTCGTAGTTATTCTTTTCTGAGTTGAATTTATTTTCCATAATTTGAAGTATTATAATTATGACAGATTAGATAAGATTAGACTTCGTCTCCAAATAGTTATTCATGGCAATATACAGTGTCATGTTTTTCTTTGGTACAATGTATTGATAGAAAATGCAGCTATTTTCTAAACATGTAATGTTAAGCTCAATTACAAAGTGCTCTCAGTTTGCTATTTAAATAATTACCTGACCTATTGTTTCGGGAAAATTAAACGTTAATTTTACCAATTCTATTGTACAGTTTTCTTTGATTGTAACATGCTGAAAGTTGTGTTTGTTTTAGTATTCCTGTTGTAAATAAGTAGAATTGTCTGCATTGGCACTGCAATTTGAATCAGAAAACAATAACAATTGGTTGTTTTGAGGAGAATTTAATTACAAAGTCTGAGCACGCTATTAAACAATCTAATAAAACAGTTGAAAGTATTCCTCAAAAGAACAGTTTGTCTAATTTTCATTTGCATTTGCCGATATTGCACTAGAAAGTCATCAACAAAATTATAGTAGGAAAATGGAATTTATAGTATATATGTACTCCTCGTACATATCTAAAGTAATGTTGCACGAGTTTTAATTTGGAATGAATTGAATTCATTCATCCGGACTACAGAAACAAAGTAAAACAAATCATGGTTTGACGACTAAGTATACTGTATACTAGTATAGGGAAAGACTATAATATCTTCTACACTGAATGGATGGTCATTTCAATCTTCACCAATCTACTGTTTTGGGAAAAGTAACCAATATAACGGTTATTCTATTATTATACATCTATAAACTTCTCATGTAACATGCCTAATGTTCAGTTTTATGATTATTCTCACTGTAAATGAGAAGAAATTGCTACTCTGACATTGCATTTTGGATAAGAAAACAAGAACGATTTAATAACATTGTACAAAAACTAGTTTTACAATAGAACTTAAATTAACTTTATCCCTCAAAAGAGTAGTTTTACCACACACCCTTCCTAACTAAACTTAACTTAATATATCTGTCTTATATTATATAATTATTATATCTTAACTTAATTACCATCAGTTTAAACTTAATATTTCAAACTTGTGAACATCTTTAAGAATAACCTAAGGAAAATCATGTATCATGGGAAGGAAAGGATGGTATAATGACAAAAACTCCTCACATGCACTTTGACAAAGTAAAAAAGCAAAGGAACAGCTCTATAGTGTTGTTCCTCATCGCAAATTCACAACGAGGCTTTTGATGTCAGCTTGACAATGTATCTTTATAGATGAATTAGAAACCACAAAAATCACGATTTCAATATTTTGAACTTATCTTAATTGCTTTTCAATAATAATCTTTAAAAAACGAATTTCTACGGAGTCTTGTTGATCTCATACAGATAAAGAGTCGTTTTTTTTTTTAAGTCATGCGCTGTATATTTAATGTCAAGCTGGAAATGTCTAGCGCTGGAGATGTAAAGTCGATGTAGATCTTAAAGTCCAGCGCTTTACATGTAAAGTCCATCTCTGAAGATTTAAATTCCACTCACTCCTGTTAACGCATACAAAAAGTCGTAAAGTTGTGAAAAATGTGTATAAAATGAAGAAATTGAACTAAACAAACCAAAATAAGCTGTACTTCTGATCAACTTGTTTGGACTTTTAACACGGAGTCAAGTGATATTATTAACTCCATAAACATTTTCATCAGGCTACTTACGCATGCTTTTAAATATTTATTGTCAGGCAAATTGACCTAAACATGTAAATCTTTACAAGCTAATCAACCTTGTATGATTAATATTGAATCTTTACAGAGAACCGAAAAACAATATTTTACTCGAAGCTATAAGTATGAAATTGACTGAATTTTATTACGGTCTGATAATAATTTATAAATTTCCTATTTAACGCCTAGGTGCTTTCGTGGAAATTATTCATTAGGCTTATAGACATTAAATGTGATTTCAGTAGAATTTTTCAAGCATTGCTATGCAGTATGAATATGTCATTTGTCAAGGCAATGAATGTCGAGTATAATAGAAAAAGGTCAGAGAGATTTACAAAAATTTTCCAATCTATATATTTCTAAATATTGTCATCTGTTTTTAAAAAAAGTTAATTTTCGATAACATCCAAATACGTAGATTTATTTGCAAAACTATGAACCGCTACGAGACTGGACAAACAAACTTACACACACACACACATATATATATATGTATATATATACAAGTCTAAATTGAAAACAACGTTCAAACCTATGATTGCGTTGGATAAAAACCGCAATTTTTATACGTGTGCATGCAAAACAAATTTCTTGGTAGAGGGGTCTAAATACAGCACAAACAACATTTTCCAAAAGACCAAATGAGTGAAAAGGTATATTTTAACAAAACGCATTTGACTAGCAGGTCGAACAACTGATGTTCTTAAACCCTGCTGACTGCCATTGGCGATTGCCAAATAAACGGATCACAAGATGTAACACAATAGATCTTACTATTAATTTATTACCAAACAGAAAACAATAAACTTGCGGAAAAGATGGTATCCCGCAAACATGAGGTGCAAAAATTTGTACACCATATCCGGATTTCGACAATTAATGTCTCTTCAGTGATGTCAGGAATCGAAACGGTATTTGGAATATATATATATTACAAGGGAAGATCTAACATTGTTTGGCTGACGTTTAGACGAGTTGTATATATATATTACATATACATTAAGTATATAATATGTATAAATATGCAGGTTTTAAGTTGGGAAGACATCAACCCCTTCATCACCCGACTGTATTTTGTGTGCGCATTGTGCCGATTTGTAAAACCATTTCCAACTGTTTTTAGTCTGTTCTTATGTTGTACTGTTGCACCGCTGTCCCGGGTTAGAGGAGGGTTGAGCGCCCACAAACATGTTTAACCCCGCCAAGTTCTATATGTGCCTGTCCCAAGTCAGGATCCTATAATTCAGTGTCGTTAGTTGCTGTTTGTCATATTTGTTATTAGTTTATTACCGGTATTTTATCATAAATCAGGTCGTTGTATTGTTTTTCAAGACTTTTATAGCTGACTAAACGTTATAGATTCTGCTCATTGTTGAAGACTGTACGGTGACCTATAACTAAACAAATCCTCTTCATTTCGACTCTGTTGGATAGTTGTCTCATTGGCAACTTTACATGTAAATTTAACACAAATTGTATTTCAAACTGCGTGACAATCAATCTTATCGCGAAAATAAACAAGTTTTAACTAGAGCAAAGCAACATTTATCAATTATGAACGGAACTGTGTTGAAGTATCTACTGCATTTGCAAGATTTGTTAAAAGACAAAAGCAAAAACGAAATATGCATTCGACATAAAACTAGCTCAAACATCGCATTCAAAACACGGATGATTGATTCTGAATGTAATATATTGGTAACATTCAGCCTGAATGTACTGAACCGAAACGCTTTCGCACAGGAATTGAATATTATTTCCAGAATGCAAATAATTACAGTGTTATTTGGTGGCCTAGATAAACGCAATATTTATAGAATTAATTTTAGTTAACGACCCGTTAAGCAACATTTCATTAGTATTTCAAAAGAGAGGTTCGAACACTGTGATGTTCAGTTATTGCATGGCGTAAGATTAATAGAGTACGCCCTAATGAACACATTTATCAATTATTAAGTTAGTGATTTC
The DNA here is from genome assembly GCF_021869535.1 of Mytilus californianus. Classification (NCBI taxonomy): domain Eukaryota; kingdom Metazoa; phylum Mollusca; class Bivalvia; order Mytilida; family Mytilidae; genus Mytilus; species Mytilus californianus. The sequence goes on along the minus strand of NW_026262723.1, from coordinate 35,328,000 downwards.
GTTACTATAAATTCCTTAAAAACCTCTAGTCAATTCTTTCATAGATACGCTGATTTGGAACAAAGACCTGTAGAAGATCATTACAATCGGGATATCCCATCCTCATTTGCACGGTGATATTGTTTATAGGACCCTTAAATTTAGTTGCGATACATGTAAACTTACTGATTCTTTGAATTAACATATTTTAAAAGATTATCAATATACTGAAAGAGAGGCGAAGTATACCAAAGGGACACTCAAACTCACAAGTCGAAAACAAACCGACAACGCCATGGCTAAAAAGGACAAACGACAAACAGACAAACAACAGCACACAAAACAACATAGAAACCCAAAGACTGAGCAACACGAACCCCACCAAAAACTTGGTAAAATAATAAAATCTTTAAATATTTCTTTTTATTGTTACTAACATTTCATTTGATATTAACAAATTACAAAAAAAACTAAATATGTATTCTTAAACAGTTATGAAGGTCAATTTTTCTCAGACTGTGTTGACGTCTTTACACTCAATCTATTGGATTTGTACTAATTGATATTTTGGTCAGGGCAGCAGCATCATTCATTTATTATTTATAATTGGCTTTGAACTAACTATCATGCAATAATTGCGAGTATTCTAAGATCAATTATTCTTTGTGTCTGTCTTTTTATTAATTGTGTTTTGTTTCGTTTTTTTTTTTTGTGTATTAATCTGATGTCAAGACTTTTTCAATTGATTTTTTTCAGACAGTTTTTATATTATGTGATATTACTCCATTGTCCCAAGTAAAAGGGATGGTCGAAAACAGGTTAAGCCCCGACACATTCTGTATACATGTATGTCTGTCCCCAGTCAAGATTCTGTAATACAGTGTCGTTGGTTGCTATCTATCATATTTGTTTTTCGTTTATAGTTTTGTACAGAAATCAGGCTGTTGGCTCTTATTGTTGTAGGACTTCAGATGACCTTAAAGGGATTCGATCTACGTCATTTCGGTCTCTTGTTGATAGTTGTTTCATTATCATTCATACATTATAGTCTCTTTTACACAATTACCATTGGCATTCATACATAATAGTCTTTTTTCACAATTACCATTGACATTCATACATCATAGTCTCTTTTACACAATTTCCATAGGCATTCATACATTATAGTCTCTTTTACACAATTACCATTGGCATTCATACATCATAGTCTCATACCATTGGCATTCATACATCATATTGTGTCAGAAAAAGGGTGAAGGTTTGGTACCATTAAAACGTTTACACCCGCTGCAATTGTTTGCACCTGTCCTAAGTCAGGAATCTGATGTTCAGTAGTTGTCGTTTGTTGATGTGGTTCATAAGTGTTTTTCGTTTTTCGTTTTTTATATAGATTAGACCGTTGGTTTTCCCGTTTGAATGGTTTTACACTAGTAATTTTGGGGCCCTTTATAGCTTGTTGTTCGGTGTGAGCCAAGGCTCCGTGTTGAAGATCGTACTTTGACCTATAATGGTTTACTTTTATAAATTTTGACTTGGATGGAGAGTTGTCTCATTGGCACTCATACCACATCTTCTTATATCTATCATAGTCTTTTTTACACAATTACCATTGGCATTCATACATCATAGTCTCTTTTACACAATTACTATTGACATTCATACATTATTGTCTCTTTTACACAATTACCATTTGCATTCATACATCATAGTCTCTTTTACACAATTACCATTGGCATTCATACACCAAAGTCTCTTTTACACAATTACCATTGACATTCATACATTCATTCACATCCACGTTTATTTTCTATTTAGAAATTGCTTTATCTATATATAACATGATACTTATTTATTATAATCATAGTCTCTTTTACACAATTACTATTGACATACATACATTCCATTCTCGATTTTATTATTGTCTCTTTTACACAATTACAATGTACCATTGACATTCATACATCATAGTCTCTTTTACACATATACCATTGGCATTCATACATCATAGTCTCATACTATTGGCATTCATACATCATGGTCTCTTTTACATAATTACTATTGACATTCATACATTATAGTCTCAATTCCCATTGGCATTCATACATTATAGTATATTTTACACAATTACCATTTCCATTCATACATCATAGTCTCCTTTACACAATTACTATTGGCATTCATACATCATATTCTCTTTTACACAATTACCATTGGCATTCATACATCATAGTCTTTTTTACACAATTACCATTGGCATTCATACATTGTAGTTCCTTTTACACATTTACCATTGGCATTCATACATTACAGTTTCTCTTACACAAATACCATTGGCATTCATACATTACAGTTTCTTTTACACAATTACCATTGGCATTCATACATTATAGTCTCTTTTACATATTTATCATTGGTATTCATACATTATAGTCTCTTTTACACATTTACCATTAGCATTCATACATCATAGTCGCTTTTACATATTTATCATTGGCATTCATACATTGTAGTCTCTTTTACACATTTACCATTGGCATTTATACATCATAGTCTCCTTTACACATTTACCATTGGCATTCATACATTACAGTTTCTTTTACACAATTACCATTGGCATTCATACATTACAGTTTCTTTTACACAATTACCATTGGCATTCATACATTATAGTCTCTTTTACATATTTATCATTGGTATTCATACATTATAGTCTCTTTTACACATTTACCATTAGCATTCATACATCATAGTCGCTTTTACATATTTATCATTGGCATTCATACATTGTAGTCTCTTTTACACATTTACCATTGGCATTTATACATCATAGTCTCCTTTACACAATTACCATTGGCATTCATACATCATAGTCTCTTTTACACATTTACTATGGTAAGAGAGTTGAACAGATCTGTGTAGTAGAAAAGAACGATTGGTGGATTACATTCAAAAGTATTTTAAATTGATGGATATAGATTCTAAACATGATCTCTATTACTGAGTTAAGGTGTATCAACCACTGGGTTGATGCTACTGCTTGTGGACGTTTAGTCCTCAATATTATCACCAGCCCATTCCATTAGTCAGCACTTGTTTGTTGTAATGACACATCTTTCTGTAAATTCAATGTTTACATAATACTGAATTATTCGAAAAACTAAGGACTCAATTGTATATATAGCATAAGCCGTATTAGCACAATTTTTCGGAAATGTTGGTTTTCAATACTCACCAACTTCGTATTTGATTTGGCCCTACAATTGTTTTTGTTCGAGTGCCACTTATGAGTCTTATTTAGACGGAACGCCCGCCTGGCTAACCAAATTATAAACTTATCTTGGTGAGTTTTTCGAGGATATACATATGATATAAATCAATATTGCTCCATATAAATGGATAGCACTGTGTATTCATTATTATAGAACTAACTTATCATTTTGTGATTAAAGATTCAATACATCATAGAAAACTGGTGAATAAAAGAACAAATTTCAAAGACTTACAGGCCTTGAAGTACCTTCTATGTACAATCGTATACAGCGTATGTGACTTTTCGGGGCCAATCATATTAAAAAGCATCTGCCTTCTTGCATGAACACATAAAATGTGAACATGATAATGACGATTATATTAAAAAGAAATTCTTATTGTCGTATTAAAATAACATGCTAAACCAAAATAATAATCTTTCTGTCATCACAGAACTGTCACCAATATTTAAGTTTAACTTAGTTGTTTGACTACTACGCGTATTTAACGTAGAAGTCGACGTGTTATCCAATCTTTTTTACTTAAAGTCAGTTTTTCTATCATATTTGTTATTCGTTTATTGTTTTGCACATGAATCGGGCCATTGGTTTTTCTCATTTGAATTGTTTTACATTTTGACATGTTGGGGCCTTTTATAACTTACTATAAGAAATGACTGTAAGCATTATATATAGATCACCTTTCAACAAGGAGTAAAACCCATAGCGTAAAGCAAGCTATAAATATACATTATAAATATATTTTATGGAAGCCATCACGAGTTGGTTGGCCGTTATGGAATATCCGTTTCACAGTTGACAACGGATTGTCAGAACTACAATCCCTTCCCCTTTTCCCCGAATTAGACTTATCACCGGGTTTGTACTAACATGAGCAACACGACGGATGCCACATGTGGGACAGGATCTGCTTACCCTTCCGGAGCACCTGAGATCACCCCATTTTTTGTGTTGTCAGTTTATTTACAGTTGAATTACAGGCTCCTGAATTATGATTGGCACATTCAAAATAAGGATGGGTTATACATGTATTCCCAAAAACATATCGAAGAACTGATCTTATTGTTATAAGTATAGAACCACTAGTTCGGGCTCCTTCAGAAAGAACATAGAAGAAAATAGTGACTATTTTAAATATAGTTCATACGAATTGCTGTAACTTTGTGAATAAATAAAATATTCTGTTAATTTTTGTATCAAATGAAAACTTAAGAACTTGGGATCACTGTAAAACCCTTGTTGAAAGTTTCTCTTGAATAATGAAACACACATATGAAGAGAAAATAGGACATATTTGCCTGTGGCTTGAATCAGATTTACCTGTTTGTACTATCAATCGTCCATTTACCATTATGTTCTAATATGCAATTAATGGTAGCTATGTTGAAATTTTCAGCACAAGTCAGGATATGGTATAGTTTGACATGAAATGGCTTTATATGATCTTTGAACTATGAATGCCTGACATTGCAAACATTGAAAGCAATGGTGCAGTGTTTTTTTTCTTTTATACATATTTTTACTATATTAGGAACCCTTCGCCGGCTTACACTAATGCCCATGCATAAACTAAAGATTTAAATGCAGTCTGACGTAGCATGATACATTAAACCCTAAGATTTCTGTACTCTTAACAGATACATATATAGATTACATAACCAGCATGTTTTTCTCTTGCTACATCCTAACAATTACACCAACAGATAATAACTTTTAAGTTCTTTCAAATATTTGTATAACCTATTAATTTAATTAAACCAGAGGAGCGGATTTCATGGAAAAGATAGCATCAACAAATAGTGTGATAAATTAGAATAGTCAGATGTCAAAACTGATTAACCGCATAGACAAGTACATGTCAATATGGTTCCAGTGTATTCATAAAACGGTGAATTCGATTAGTATACAGTATGACAATGTCGGGGAAATTACAGAACGAAGGTCGACTTGATCATACTCTTGAGAAAAATGGTACTAAGCGACACTGTTCAAAACGTAACAGAAACATTAACTTTCATTCCACTCATTTTAGACCGTTTAGGCATCGTTTAGACTTTATGTCAACAAAACATCAATCTAACTCCCCGAAGACTGTGTTTGCATAATATTATGTCTCAAATATTTAAACTAGTTTATTTTTTTACAGAGGACATACATCTGGATGGAAACAGCTATCCCACACTACAAAAGCTATATAATTTATTGTCCTGTCCTGTATTTTATTCTACTATTCATCAATGTAACAAGCAGACATAACAATCATTAAATAAACAGCAAACTTTTAAGTTTAAAATGACTACAGACATCCACGCAAAAAAATACTTTAAAAAAGTGACACCAAACAACTACGCATCTCAATTGTTAATGTTTCGACAGCTTTTATATAATTTTCAAGGGAACATCAAGGTTTATTTTATGTCGCTACTTTTTATCAAAGTTTCCCTGTATAGAGAATAAGGACATGTAGTATGATTGCCAATGGGACAACTAACCATCAAAGACCAAATCAAGTGGATGTAAGCAACTATAGACAACCGTACGACCTTCAATAATGAACGAATGAATGTTTCGGCAGCTTTTATATAATTTTCAAGGGAACTTCAAGGTTTATAGGGTTCCTGAATTTTGGAAAGCACTATAACATGTAAAAGCGTCAAACTAGAGGAAGTTATTTTAAAACCAAACCCCATTAAATCTCAAACAGCGGAATAACAGAAGATACTCAAAAGAAAAATTACAACAAAAGTAAGAATAGGAAAAACATTTACAGCGTTATGGAATAAAACTGCTAATTCATAGACCTAGTGATTTCAATATTAAATTCTGCAATTGCAAGCATTCATAGCTATTTTGTCTTTAAGTTAGAATAAAGTGACAGTAATTGTATAGTAAAAACTATACATCATATTCTTTGCTTGTGCTAAGTATCACAATATGACTATATAAGACATGTATAATATATAAAATGAAACAACTAAGAGTACATTATTAAATAATAGCTTATGAAAGATAGTCGCCGTTAATGCAAAACCGAAAGGACATTTACCTGCTGCACGAAAAAGTTCTGTACAGTTTTTTATATATATATATATATATATATATATATAAGTCTAAATTGAAAACAACGTTCAAACCTATGATTGCGTTGGATAAAAACTACAATTTTTATACGTGTGCATTCAAAACAATTTCTTGTTAGAGGGGTCTTAATACAGCACAAACAACATTTTCCAAAAGACCAAAAAAGTGAAAAAGAATATTTTAACAAAACGCATTTGACTAACAGGTCGAACAACAAATGTTCTTAAACCCTGCTGACTGCCATTGGCGATTGCCAAATAAACGGATCACCGATGTAATAAATGGATCTTAATTATAAATTTAATACTAAACAGAAAACAATAAATTTGCGGAAAAGATGGTATACCGCAAACAAAAGGTGCAAAGGTTTTTGTACACCATATCCGGATTCTCTCTCTATATATATATATAAATATCAGAATTTATTGACTTTCATCTGAGAACACATGTGGAAAATGTACCATCCTATATACAAGACACAACACATTATCTTAAGAAAATGGAATCTTTGAACCCTCTCCCACCTGAAACGATCCTTGTCTCGCTTGATGTTACCTCCCTCTATACTAACATCCCCCATGACGATGGTATTGAAGCCTGTAGGGAAGTCTGGAACTCTCGTAACACCTGACATCCACCGACTGAATGTCTCATCCAGCTTCTAACTTTGGTATTACAATGCAATAACTTCACATTCAATGGTGAACACTTTCTCCAAGTTAATGGAACAGCAATGGGAACAAAGATGGCCCCGTCTTATGCCAATATTTTTATGGGGAAATTAGAACAGAGAATTCTCAATTCTTCTCTTTATCAACCCCTCTCTTGGTTCCGATTTATCGATGATATTGACATGAAGTGGGATAATACTGAACAAGAACCAAATTTGTTCATTCAACATGCCAACGATGCCCATCCCTCAATAAAATTCACATATGAAATATCTGACTCTAAGATCACATTTCTTGACACTACAACGCAAGTGAGGGATGGAAACATATTTACAGATCTGTATTGCAAGCCCACAGACAAACATCAATATCTATCTCCTTTGAGTTGTCACCCTAAACATTGCACCAAGAGCATTCCCTACAGCCAGGCCATACGAATAAAAAGGATTTGCTCCACCAACGATATTGCAAAAAAAACGACTACAAGAACTTCGTGGTCACCTAAAACATCGGGGCTACAAAAGAAAAGGCATTGATAAAGGTTTTTCTCGTGCTAACAACATCAGCCGAGATGAACTTTTACAATATAAAGTCAAAAAGGTCAACAGGAGGGTGCCTTTTGTGTTGACTTACCATCCAAAATTTGACAATTTATCTCACCTAATCCGCGAAAATTGGAAAGAAATCGAAAAACATCCTAAACTATCCAAGATCTTTCCCGAGCCACCTGTACTGGCTTTCCGTAGGCCCAAAAGCCTTAAAGACTTGCTTGTGAGAGCTGATTTATCCTCTCAAGCAGGCTCTTCGTCTGTGGGCTCTTGCAAGGGTTGCGGAAACAAACGATGTCTGACTTGCAAACAAATACTGGTTACCCAGACTTTTAACAGTCACTCCACTGGTACAGAATACACCATATTGTGCAATGTTAATTGCAAGACTACTAATGTTGTGCATCTCCTACAGTGTAAATGTGGTAAACAGTAAGTTGGCGGGTCAGAACAGCCGTTTCACAAACGAATGAACGGTCATCGTAGCGACTACCAATGCAAGCCAGACCTCCCTCTCAGTCGACATTTGAGATCCCCTGGCCACACTAAGGCAGATCTCAATCGACTGACCATTACAATCATTGACCACAACTCTGCTTGGTCTAGGGAGGATAGACTCACTCGGGAAAGATTTTGGATAAGAAAATTAATAACTTTGGCACCAAATGGGATAAATGAAAAGATGTAGTTCGACTCCATGCAGTGCTTCACATTTGGGTTATATTACTTATTATTACAGTCTCTGTTTCTATTTCTTTACCTTACTCATCTCTAAAATAAATCTGTTGAATATACCAATTTAAATTGCTTAATTTTTTGAGGGATGTAAAAGTACCAAGCCACGTTCAACTATTTAACCTTAGTCAAAATTTATTATTATATTTTAACGGCCGTTTGTTTGCGATGTTTAAATACGCAGACTCTGTTGTAACTACTCTATCGTTGTCAAATTTTAAATATTTACAAATTTAGATCGTTCAGTGCTGTTTATTTGGAATTCTTATTGACGCAATCGTTCTTGTAACATCATAACTGTCGTCATCGTTAAAGCTTTAGAATTGTGCTAGTTCATATCGCACATTGTTATTTTTATTTAAAGCATATATTTGAACTCTCTGTTGTAATTAGTCATATAACCTATGTCGTGTTTAACACATATTTAGAATTGTGCAAGCGTCTTACCTGATGTTCGGTTTGACTTTTTTATTGTATAAATTTCAAGATTGTTATAGTTTAATCTAAGTCGACTGATATATGATTCATTCAACATCACAATCATATTTACTGATGAAGGATATCTGTTATCCGAAATATTTATAAATAATTACATTTATAGTTCCTTTTTTTTTTGTTATTGGTGTTGTTGTGTACACTTTTTAGGCGTTTATATAATTTATTTATTGTGTACATGTATCGTTACTCGTAACGACCCAGCGCCCTCGTGGGAAAAATCGTTGACTATTATTCAGACGTTTTATATATATATTTATATATATGTATAAAAAAACATATATAAGAAAAAAAAACATTAAAAAAAAAACAACAAGAAAATAAACAAACATACAAATACAACAAAGAACATACATTTTGAAGAAAAGGTCGTGTTCAATTGTTCTTCTATGTTTAATTCATAAAACGATGGACTTTGGCTTGTAGCAGCATGTTTCCTTAAGTCAGCGTTAGATGTACCAACAAACAGTGATAAATATGTTCGATAAAAGCCAAGCGACTTCAGAAGATTTTAAGGACAGGTCGATTATTGATGCAATGGTGTTGAATTCAAATGATGTCAATATTTCACATACTAGCATACTTGCTATTCGACCTAAATGAACGACCTTTCTATCCAAGAAGAATAGGAATAGACAGACTAAGTATCGGAATGGGAAACCTGATATTGTTTGCGGACTAAAAGAGGTCCGAAAGATACCAAAGGGACAGTCAAACTCATAGATCGAAAACAAACTGACAACGCCATGGCCAAAAATAAAAAGACAAACAGACAAATAATAGTACAGATGACACAACATAGAAAACTAAAGACTAAGCAACACAAACCCCACCAAAAACTGGGGGTGATCTCAGGTGCTCCGGAAGGGTAAGCAGATCCTGCTCCACATGTGGCATCCTAACTGGCTTTCTTATTTTCGAAACTTATGTGTGCATTTATTTTAGAACAAAATAAATCACTTTAAGCATATGCATTAAATTTTTTGTGGGGTATACTTTAATGAGACAGACACCCAACAATTTAACAGAATTGATAAAGACATCTAGAGGTGTACTGCGTAAAACATGTGACATTATATCCGATGTCATTGGTATAGTAAGTAAGATAATTATTATTTCGACATGTCCACTTCTTGAAGATTCTGTAACTTTTGATTATTATCCTTGTTTAATTATTTGCAATAAATCAATTTAATTAACATACATCCATTTCGCTTGATCACGTCAACGCCCCCAACATATTGAGAGGCCATGACAATATATTACTATTGTAATGTAAAATATTAAGGCGGTAGTGAATGAATATTAAAACAATAGAACGTAGAAAAAAAACTTAACCTAGCATCATCAAAACCGACGCATTCAATCAAAATGACAGATTAAAATATATCTCGTGCTTAATTCAGACATCCATGGACGAGGAATTTCAGAAATTGTACATAATTGGTCTGTACTTTAAGTGAAACAAATTAATAGTATCCTTTTTTTTGTAATAATACGGAAAGATCAGGAGTGTCTTGTATAGATATAAGAGTTGGAATTAAATGTCACATTTAGCTATTAATCACGTGTTAATGATGGACTGTCCGGTATCGTCCACGCAAATTCATACTGATATCTTCACATTGATAGACTATCTTTGCACTGCCCGATATCTTCCTCGCTTCATCATTCTGTTATTATCTAGAGTTATAATTAAATTTTATCATGCCTGTGAAATTGTTTGTTTCCTATTGTCTCGCATGCAGTTCTGCAAGGAAAATCTAAGATGTTGAAAATGATAGAACAATAAGTTCCAGCAGGACAACTCAGAACTATTTTCAAAGATTCTTTTCCCAGAAAGAGACATTGACTGAATCGATTGCTGTAAGACAAATTCTGCCTTAACATTTATTATGGTTTTTTTTCTTTGTGACATTGACATATTTAAATTTTCAATAAACTTTGAGTTCACAGTTGCAGATATAATTGAAACGTCATCGTTTTTGGTGATTACAAGATCGGCTGAAAAACACGAAGATGATGCTCGTAACCAAACGTTTAAAAACAAAATAAACAAAAGGTTTTTGAAGCATGAAACCGGAAATGACATAAACTAAACAGCCAAAAGCAGTCTAAAGTCAAGATAACTTTTATAATTCATAAACTGATTAGCCATCTTATATCGTTTAAAGCATACGAATACCGAATCATTAACTAATGGGCGGATGGTAATTTAGGGGAGGGACAGTTCATCAGCTGCAGTACCGACTTAGTGTAATTAAACATACCTATTATATTGCGCATCACATGTATGTCTCGAACAACCTAAATCATGTGACCTCTGGAATAACCTTCATCAGGCGACCTCTGGAATACCTTCATCGGGAGACCTCGAGGTCAAGCTTATGCAACTGACCCAAATACATTAAATATTAGAGCTTCAAACCAAGATGTTCATATACAAAACAACTAAAACTGGCTACGGTTAGCTTTGCTTTAGAATAGTTTCAAAATTGGCTTTCAGAACGAGGAAAAAAACTATACACATCAATTTAACATTTCAAAATATGATGTTATTAATTAATAATTTCGGGTCAAGAAATTATAGTCTTTTTTGGTTTTCAGTATAAAAGTACTAAAGTAAAAAAACAGTTGACATTTTTTATATAGATTAGACCGTTGGTTTTCCTGTTTGAAAGATTTTACACTAGTCATTTTTGGGGCCCTTTATAGCTTTCTGTTCGGTGTGAGCCAATGCTCCGTGTTCAAGGCCTTACTTTGGCCTATAATGGTTTACTTTTACAAATTGTGACTTGGATGGAGAGTTGTCTCATTGGCACTCATACCACATCTTCTTATATCTATAGCAAGTGTTTTCGCAGTTGTCAGAATGTCTTTTATAGTGGCATTTTGTTCTCAAATTGTCCTTTTTTTGTACTTAAGAAACTAACTTAATCATGACAGGCATGAACTATAACTAATAATATCACAACACTGTTTCCTATGATTATACTTCCCAAACTAATGACTGTTCTGAGTTATTGTTTAAATTTCACATGGCATAGTGAGTTAATTTCATATTTTGTTGAAGGTTTGGTATTTCATATATTTTCAATACAAATTCACTTTCAGTCAACTAAATTGCATAACGTGTGTGTGGTTCGTTCAATATTTGCCAGAATAATATGATTTGCTGATGAGAATTCACAAAACGTTAAAGCTGGAAACTATGAAGATTAAATAGGTTCTCGTAATAAAAATGAAAGATCAGGATAGACGCGGTAATGGCTAATAAATAGCAGACGACTTACACTTAAAAAATTTAGTTAAAAATAGCTTAGCTCTTACACTAAGAAAAGTCGTACAACAAAAATCCGTTTGATTGTTCAACAATCTGATTAAAATTCATATATATAATCAAACTCGGGTGCTCGTATAGCTCATATGAGGTAACGAAATCAGAGATCTATATTTCAATTGATTGATAATATATATCTAACAAGTATTGCAGCAATGGTCTATCCTTCTCTTGTCCTATAGTTAAGTTATTCACGCAACAAGGTACTGAAACATTGAGCTGCATTGATTAAAGGAGACGTGAAGCTGTATTTTTTTTAAAGGCGACGTGAAGCTGCATCGTATTAAGGAGACTTGAAGCTGCATCGTTTAAGGAGACGTGAAGCTGCATCGTTTAAAGGAGACGCGAAGCTGTATCGTTTAAAGAAGACGTGCCGCTGTATCGTTTAAAGGAGACGTGAAGCTGCATCGTTTAAAGGAGACGTGGAGCTGCATCGTTTAAAGGACACGAGAAGCTGCATCGTTTAAAAGAGGCGTGAAGCTGTATCGTGTAAAGGAGATGTGAAACTGCATAGTTTAAAGGAGACGTGAAGCTGCATCGTGTAAAGGAGATGTGAAGCTGCATAGTTTAAAGGAGACGTGAGTCTGTATTGTATAAAGGACACGTCAAAGAAATAGTCAATGAGATATTAACCTAACAACACAAAAACAAAGAGTTCATCATGCGGTTTGGTATTAACAGTTGAATGTTCCACTAATAATTTATTATTTCTGTGTAATAACGTAATTGAAACTCATGAAAATTTTCACTTACCGATATAGGCATATTTTTGTCTTTTTTCCGGAATGCAATTCAACTCATAATGCATTATAAACACCACAGGGCAACAAGATGGGCACAATATCACAGAAAGACACATGGAATGTCCGTTACATTGATTTTTAGCAATCTTTTTTTCTTTTAACATCGTTTAATCCCTGAGGATGTGTTGCTAATTTCATCTTTTTCAGACAGGTTTTGTACGAACACAACTTATGCTGGGATTAAACCAGTCAAACAAATACACAACCCCCTTATTTGCATGTTTAGATCATACATTTTTATATCGTAAAATTAAAACACAATAAAACATGCCAACATGATGACCACCAACTTGAAAACTGAAATGAAAGTCGACACATAATTCGGGAAGCATGGTCAAAATGTTCTTTCTACTACTTTATATATCTAAAAAGTGCCATAATATACATAATAGTTAGACATATTGTGATTATTTACATGATCAGCTACTTTCTAAAACAAATATTCGCAAACGGAAAAAAGTTTCACCATTAATAACTAAGGTATTCTGGTTATAGGGCTATTTTAGATAACCAGTATCAAATAGTTGGTTTCATAAAAAGGTAACACAGAAAAAGACTAACAGAAAACGCCAAAAGATATTGGATAGTACAGCAGACGACACCAACCACCAGCAACCGACTCCTCTGACAAAAAAAGACGAACAAAGACAGACAACAACGAACAACACAACGGTCCAGAAAATTGTAAGTCTCAGGCTTCAGAAGGAATGGTATGGAAGTTTGTGGTAAACCGCACCACTACAGGATCTACAATTAGTTTGATTCTATGAAGATATATATCTTATCTTATCTATATGTCAATAAAGAGTAAACAATTTCCAGATTCCCAGTATTAAGGTATGAAGATTTGAATCTTTTTGGTTCCGGTTGAAATCCTTATATGTAATAACCGATTTATGAATTTAGTGCTTCCGAAGCACATTTCCGGATTTACCTACATCAGGAACGCTCAATCTTTAACATTTAAAAGTCAAGGAGGCGTAAATACGCTACAACTTTATGAGAAGGAGAAATATGATCAAAAAGGGCCTAAACAGATTAACCGAATTCATCTAACGTAACGGTCAACTTATCCCGTGAGAGTTTCTTAATTTTGGTTCAAATTTGCATGTAGAATAACTAATGTGAGTAGAAATTTCAGATTGTATGATAACGATATAATTCTGATATAGTTAGCCATTTTGTGAATATTTACATAATCAGCTACTTTCTAAAACAAATATATTCGCAAACGGAAAAAATTTCACCATTAATAACTAAGGTATTCTGGTTAAAGGGCTATCTGGTTATAGGGCTATTTTAGATAACCAGTATCAAATAGTTGGTTTCATAAATAGGTAACACAGAAAAAGACTAACAGAAAACGCCAAAAGATATTGGATAGTACAGCAGACGACACCAACCACCAGCAACCGACTCCTCTGACAAAAAAAGACGAACAAAGACAGACAACAACGAACAACACAACGGTCCAGAAAATTGTAAGTCTCAGGCTTCAGAAGGAATGGTATGGAAGTTTGTGGTAACCGCACCACTACAGGATCTACAATTAGTTTGATTCTATGAAGATATATATCTTATCTTATCTATATGTCAATAAAGAGTAAACAATTTCCAGATTCCCAGTATTAAGGTATGAAGATTTGAATCTTTTTGGTTCCGGTTGAAATCCTTATATGTAATAACCGATTTATGAATTTAGTGCGTCCGAAGCACATTTCCGGATTTACCTACATCAGGAACGCTCAATCTTTAACATTTAAAAGTCAAGGAGGCGTAAATACGCTACAACTTTATGAGAAGGAGAAATATGATCAAAAAGGGCTTAAACAGATTAACCGAATTCATCTAACGTAATGGTCAACTTATCCCGTGAGAGTTTCTTAATTTTGATTCAAATTTGCATGTAGAATATCTAATGTGAGTAGAAATTTCAGATTGTATCATAATGGTATAATTCTGATATGTTTTGCATATTTATAAATACTTGGATGTGATTACTCCATGAGAAATGTTTTCCTTGGTATTCTCTCCGATAGACCATGTTGCCAAAACTACCTTTGTTTCCTATTCAACACTCAATCACTGTGATATATACATGCGCAATCCTGGGAATCCGCGAAAGATGAAATTTGAAAAAATAAAATTATAAATGTTTTGGTCGAGAGCTATAAAGATCATTGAAACCATTTTGTCTAGAGGTTATTGATGTGTAAACTGTCGTTCGGACTTTTTTCTGTTTGTGAGTGCATTGGTCCAGTCTACAACTAATAAATCTAGGAAAAGATTTGTTTCATCTTATGATAATTGAAATTTTGTATGCTCTAAATCAATTACAACAAGCATGCTATGGAGTTTTTCTGTAAACATCATTACTGAACAGATGGTAAAAAGAAAAAAAGTGGAAGAGAACATACATCAGAAGTTATTATAAAGGCAGTTAAATCCTTCTACATCGATAAAAAAAACTAGTCTACACTGGTTGTATCATTAAATATGTAATTTTATTTCGCTTAAAAACAAATATTATATCAAGTTAATGATTCACTATTTTGTTGAAAGAAATTCGGTTGGTAAATGTGATAAAAAAATGTACTTTTACATTTGATTGTCATTACCCCGAAGTTTCGTAAACTTGTAGATTTTCATTGTAATTTGACAAAAGAGAAAACCATGGATTCTTCTAATATAGGCCGAAAGGTTTTATTTAACAATCGAAAGAGAAAGTGGTTTGATACAGTTTTTTCCTCAGCTACTTGTGTTTTTCAAAGTTAAAGTGACATTAGTTACCAAATGCATGCCCACCGAATTGACTCAAACTCTAAAACATATTATTTTGTATAATAATATCAGGATGAAAAAGTTCCATAGAAAACACTTAACAATACAGAGACCCGTTGTATAGAATTTTGGACTGGATGCTGTCTATCAACCATCGACATGACATCCGAAGAATGCCGATGGGCATCTGACCCCGATTTAATATAAGTACATAAATATAAGTATCGCGTGCAATAGGATAAATTGAATGACGATGTTCCTATTTCTGTTTCATTTTATATCATATATAACATAATCATGTACATCATCGATTAACTCATGTATCTGTAACGCAATACAGGATAATTTTTTTTTGGCGTGCCGAATCTGTTAACGAAATCGGTCTTCCTTTTTTTTCAACTGACATACTTTTCAATAACTGAACATGCTAAGCACATGCGCAATAGATATTAAATTGAGTTCGTAGCATAGTTCGCATGCATATGGATCCAATTAAGGCGATTTATTGTCTTGCAAGACAATAATGGTTTTTTTTACAAAATCTAACCATACTGCCTGTTTGTACGGTATTATTAAATGTTCTGGTCTTTTTGTAAAAGTTTGGAAAAAATAAAAACACCTCCTTTTGCCACGTATACTGTAGAAATTAAAGCTAATGTCACTTTAATCAAAACTTTTAGATCAATTACCACCACAATTTATAAAACAGTAGGATTGATGCTTTGTATAAACGCCAAAAAGTAAATATTTATTGCATAAATATGACGAGCATAATTTAATCTGATATAGCACTGCTTGATACTCATGATCAACTGCCTAGGTAAGATTTCAAAATGCTCACTACCAAACAAATGTTACAGTCCGTAGGAAGATTGCTGAAACTTTACTTAACTCAATGTTACCATTCTGAACTGAATGCGGAAGTCTCCCTTTATCATAAACACGGTGTACTTATCGGAAAAGCAACTGTTACAAATTCTTTGGTTTGAAATACATGACATGTTTCCCTCGAGGAAAAGCACACTACCAAGAGATCACTGAGGAGGGTAAACAAACAAATATTACCTACATTTTGCCATTTGAAAATTGAAAATCGGTTTATTCAAAATTTAAACGTATTTCACTTTATCCCTGAATAGTCTGTGCTTACTTCACTTGCAAATTCGATACAACATTTAAAAATTCTACAACATATATGAACTTAGTGTAAATGGGCGATTCAAAGGTGTTTTAAGAGTATATAGGTACAAAGTTTTGCAATAAGAATAATTAGATAAAATGTTTGATTAAACTTCAAACAGAAGGAGGCCTATTTCAATATTGGCAAAACACGTGTTTTCGTGAATGAAACGTTGATATAAATAAAACTTCAAATATAAGCACATAAATAACAAAAGTATCAGTATCAATATGTTCACATTTATCTAATTAGAAGTAAGCATTACAGCCAAAAAACTAAACATTAAAATAGAAAAATTAAAACAAATTTTCCAGAAATAAAGTACGCAGATATATTGTATGTAGATTCTACCATTGCACTGAGTTGCTTCAAGATAGAATATCTAAAAATATATTGACGAGAGTGTAGGTATATCGTATCGTCTTTACGATTATTTTTTAAAAATAACATTATGTTGAGTTTTCGTTTTCAGATATATATATTTTGACCGCCAAGGTTCCTCAAGATGATGTTCAACAAACATAAAATTTGCTGTTAATATACAACTCAAGTTGAGCAAAAAGTCATTTATTCAAAAATTTGCTCTATTTAAAACTATATTAGTAAGTATTCAACTATGTCGCAAGCAAACGATGTTAATGGATATTTGTTTTGATGAAAAAAAAACGCATACAAGCTTTAAAATTTTTTTTTTATTTGAAATATATATCGTGTCATTACATTAGTCTGGACACAGTTGGTTGACTTGTGTGGTCATTGACTTTCCTTAATTCGCTCAATCCGTCTGCAATTAAAGACTGACAAATGGTAACCGCGCAGTCCAATGTTTTACAATAATTAGAAAATTTAATGTTGATCAAAACCGTCATGAAATAATAATAGAGGATACAGTGTCTAGACTATTGCGTGATTTTAAACTTTTAAAACGGGGAAATATGACACTTCTAATCCAAAGCCAATTCTGTATGTCTCTTTTATTTTTGAAAATTACAATACATATTGAAATTTGATCCCAAGTTGAAAGCAGACGTAATTGCAAATGGCTATTTTGTCGTCCCACATTTGTATTATTTTGTACCATGCCGATTTTTGCATATGATTTTAAATGATGGTTATTAAGTGCTTTTTGAATGCTGATGAAATATGAATAAATCAAAGCTATAAGAATGTTACGTAGTTTTACCAAAATTTCCCTAACAGAATCAAAATTGGGAAGTTGACGAAACCGTTGAATGTGATAAACTCTTCTGAAATCGAATATTTGTAGGTATACATAAATATCTCAAAAGACTTTTCAACAATTTTGTATATGACCTTAAAATCAAAATGTTTTTAACACTAAACATACTTAGCTTTTGTCAGTTTCGAATACAGCTGTGAATTTGAAAATTGTATTTTATTTTGTAAGAATTTGAACTATTACTAAGGAAAAGAATTAATTTGTGGCTGAAGGAAAATACATAGAAAATTTGTGGCTGAAGGAAAATACATAGAAAATGGCGAGGGTTTAGATCTCATTAAAATATTTTAACCCGAGACTATTCATAGTAATGAACCTTGTGGAAAGTTATCTTATAATAAAATGTCATTTCTCATTTTTGCTATTTAGATTGATTGATTGGTGTTAACTTAACGTCCAGTGGCAAATATTTCCTGGTTGTTCAGGACGAATACAAATTAACAATAAATAAAATAGGTAGGTCTTATAATAAGGGTCGACCGGGATAAAACTTGGACTGCCACTGGAAAATGAAACTATATTGAATAAGGACAGAAAATAAGCCTTGCGACAGACCACCTAAGGACCCCTTGAGTTGATGCAATGGTTCTTAGCGTGCAGAGAGCGTGGCAATCTCTCTTCAAGAGGCATCGGATTTAACTTCCACATTCTGATCAGATGTGGCTGCGTATTTATGCATCCCGCACAGTCAAACGGATGCAACACTCTCTAGAGGGTTTGATAAGACTGGTCGGAAGAAGACCAAAAGTGACCATATTTCTATCCTCAATCACCCTTATGTTCTTTTATTAAGATAATTTGGTGTTAGATGGTGGCAGTTCTTTTATAGTATCTGTGTATTTTTGTTTTTTTTTAAATTAGTGGCAGTTCGATAGTCTCTGTTTATTTTTTAGCTCACCTGACCCGAAGGGCCAAGTGAGCTTTTCTCATCACTTGGCGTCCGTCGTCCGTCGTCGTCGTCCGTCGTCGTTAGCTTTTACAAAAATCTTCTCCTCTGAAACCACTAGGCCAAATTTAACCAAACTTGGCCACAATCATCATTAGGGTATCTAGTTTAAAAAATGTGTCCGATGACCCCGCCAACTAACCAAGATGGCCGCCATGGCTAAAAATAGAACATAGGGGTAAAATGTAGATTTTGGCTTATATCTCTGAAACCAGAGTAAATCTGACATATGGTAAAACTGATTATCAGGTCAAGATCTATCTGCCCTGAAATTTTCAGACAAATCTGACCACCCGTTGTTGGGTTGCTGCCCCTGAATTGGCAATTTTAAGGAAACTTTGCAGTTTTTGGTTATTATCTTGAATATTATTATAGATAGAGATAAACTGTAAACAGCAATAATGTTCAGCAAAGTAAGATCTACAAATAAGTCGTCATGACCAAAATTGTCAGTCGACTCCTTTAGGAGTTATTGCCCTCTATAGTAAATTTTTAACTATTTTTCGTAAATTTTTGTAATCTTTTACAAAAATCTTCTTCTCTGAAACTACTGAGACAAATTTAACCATACTTGGCCATAATCATTATTAGGGTATCTAGTTTAAAAAATTTGTCCGATGACCACGCCTTCCAACCATCATGGCCAACATGGTTAAACATAGAACATAGGGGTAAAATGCAGTTTTTGGTTTATTTCTCTGAAACTAAAGCATTTAGAGCAAATCTGACAGGTGGCAAAAATGTTCATCAGAATTAGATTTATCTGCCCTGAAATTTTCAGACGAATCCGACAACCTGTTGTTGGGTTGCTGCCCCTGAGTTAGTTATTTTACAGAAATTTTGCAGTTTTTTGTTATTATCTTAGATATCATTATAATATCTAATATCTAATAATATTAATTATGATTTTAACCTTATTTTACATGATTTCCAAAGCATCAGTAAATACAGGTGAGCGACACAGGCTCTTGAGAGCCTCTGGTTTTATTTGTGGCAGTTCTTTTATTATTTTATTCACAACTCTTTATGATTTATATTTAGAGACATATTGTTCAGATATTTGTCTATTATCTAAGGACATTATGATACAGTAACAGGGGAGGTTATAACGTCACTGACGTAAAATGTTATTTTTCGTGATGTAAAAATGTGACATATTGAAAAAATATGGGCTTGTTTACCACTAATTTTTAACATAAGCTACATTAAAAAGATCAACTATGAATTAAAAAAAACAAAAAAACACGTTTTGTTGCTTCTAAAATCATAAAAATTTAATTAATAGAAATGCATTGCATATTCTTCGTCCAAAAATTACGGTATGATCAAAGCTGTATCATATGCTCTAAAGACTCTAGATGACATTTGGTAATGAACCGTCGTGGTGGTCTCGTGGGCAGCGTGCTCTCCTCGAGTGCGGGAGGTCATGTGTTCTATCTCGTGCCGGTACATATTTGAAAAAGGTCCACTAAACACACGGCATTTATAAGTAAGAGTAGAGACTGATCGACTCCGAATCAGATTGATGTGTCTTTGTAGGATGACTTGTCTTTCTACACACGTTAACCTTGCCCAATGTTACGTTCAAATTCCGATTAAGCGTGTTGGTCTAGTACAGGATATGATAGTTCATATTCATATCACATGTTCCGCCCTGATGAATTTAATATTTTCCTCAGTTGAACACCAATCAATCACCGCCATCATCATTATCATCATCTCTTTCGGTTATTTGAGTCGTTCAGTTGCTGTCTCATTGCAATATACACTTTTTTCATAAGACAAAAATACTGAACTAGGCATTAATTATTTCCATTCTCAATTTTATAAATATAAAGTCCCAAAAATACTGAGGGTTATTTCAGGTACTCAAGAAGGATCAGTATGCATTTTTTGTAAGTATCTTGCATTGTTGTCTATTGTTGATGCTACACTTCCCTTTTTTCTACAACAATAAAAAGAATAATGATATATATCATTCTGCAGCATGAATTTATATCATCTCACTTAACATTTTGTTTGTATACGATCAAAGCAAAAGACTGTTATGAGATTAAACATCATTACAAGATTCAACTTGTATCATTGGCATATACATTGATTTAGAAACAATTTTCTCAATTGAAATTTCAGTTCTTTGAATTTATTGTAAATTTATTTCAACGAAATGAATGAAAGTGTCTTAATGGCTTCTTTGAATGTCTGTCTAGGATTAACCCTAGTAACACATATACGAAATGCAATTAAGTACAGTTACAATATAATTTCATTTTGAATTAGTTAGTGCACTTCACTTTTACTATTTAAATGTTTTACAATATGACATGTTACTTTGATTTAAAAAATAATACACCTTAAATACTTTTGAATGTATGAAATACTTGTTACAGGAAATGACGTTCCCAGTTGATTAAATTATTTGATTAATTTGGAAAGGAGAAGTTATAAGAGGCATCTAGAGGGTACATTTCTGTTGCTTTAAAATGTGCAGATGAATTAATAGTCACTTGGTTAATAAAACGGGGTCCACAGTTCCCTTGTAGCACGCAGCTCTCGTATCTTGAGCACGGATCTGTTCCTCCGGAGCTCGAAGCACAATCAGTGGAACCGGGAGTCCAAGTACTAAACCAGGCACCAATTCAGGGGAGCCTGAGCTAAAAAAAATCGCTCAAATGAACCCCAAAGTCCAAAATGTGGAGCCTGAAGACCAACAAATGAAATGAGACCAAATCTAGTGGTATCCCCAAAGTAACACTCAACTCTCAGAACTGTAGGACATTCCACTGACAAGATGTAGATTCAATTTATTTAAATATCAACTATAGATTTGCAATAAAGATTGTTGTCTCATTGACGTACACCTCACATCTCCTTTTAACCATTAGAGAAAAATAACTATAAATCTTTTTTGTTGCTTTATCCCAACTATGAAATGATTTTTGTTTTTTGATTCAATACCACTGTTTGACGTTAATTCAACAGCTTAACTGATAGACCTATCTGGTTAACAGTGTATACGAAGCGCGGATCCAGATATTGTTCATTTTCACTGTGTTTGTTTTCGTTTTGAAAATACAAAATAATTAATTAGAAGGTGTGTCTAAACAGAATTTCAATAGAATATGACTTTTCAATGTACAATAACATGATTAAAGTCCAAATATGTATTATTGAAGCAACATAATATAGAATATCGATTATTGAAAGCGATTCATGTTAAGGTCAGTCTTTGTAAGAATAAGGCAATTTAGAAGAATTTCAAAACATGACCGAAAAAAACCGACCTAACCATCCTATTTTGAAGTAACCTTCGTCCTGAATTAGAAATGGTAGGTCTTTCGTTTCTGCGTGTCTGGTAATTTGAGAAATCTCTAGATAACTTTTGGTTAGAATGTTAGCAAATTACGGAGTTAGCTCCCCTCAATTGTTAATTTCTAGTTCATTTCAACCAAATTATATCTTGAATTACCAGAACCAGAAAAGGAAACGAACGTTATATTCGTGCACAATTTTACATTTTGAACTGAAATTAATGTATACGCGAGTTAGTTTTTATTTGTTATGTTTTCACCACTGCCTGAATCTTAGACAGATTAATTAGCACTTATAATAAATGCGATCATTATTAATGTAAGTGCGATTATTTCTGATGTGGGATTTTGTGGGGTGCAATGAATGTTCTTTGTGGATGAATGTAAATATTTGACATCCAAGACCTGAAATATTCATTTGATGGCTTTGACATTGATGATACTTAAAATTTAAAAATGCAATCTTAACATACATGCTAAATTGTTTTAAAAAACCCATAAAAACTTGTTAAACTAAACTAAGTTGTATTTTTTAAGATTAGGTATTTGCTTATTTGTAAAAACAATTTATAAGACATTGAAACATAAATTAAGGTGACTCTCATAATATGGAACGCCACAGCTGTCTTATGTGGAACTCTGATATTACGTTATGTTGTTTTATCATTACTTGATGATATTTTGTCTGTACATAATATGGTTTTGACATTACGTAATGATGTTTTGATATAACTCAATATGGAATAGTCATTACTTAATGATATTTCGTCATTACACGATATGGTTTCGTATTGACTTGATAAAGTTTTGTCATTACTTCATATGGTTTTGTCATTACTTGATGTGGTTTCACCATTATTTAATGTGGTTGTGTCATTAGGCAACGTGGTTTTAACAATTTACTTGATGTGTATGTGACTTAACGTAATGTAGTTGTTTCATTACATGATGTGGTTTTGTTATTTCGTAATGATGATTTGCCAATTCTTTAAATGGCTTTAACATTACGTAATGATGTTTCAAAATTTGACGATTTTACACTACATGATGTGTTTGTTTCAGTATTTGATGTGGTCCTGTCATTCTTTGATGTGGTTATCACATTACTTGATGATGTAAAACCACGTGACCAATTCGGAAAAACTAGTTCTATTTTTAAATAGATTTCCATGTTTTATGTGGCCATCCATCGAGTTGGAGTTCAAGTTAAAGTTCGGATTACTGTTCGAGTTAAACTTTGAGTTAGTCTTCGATTTCGAGTTAGAATTCAAGCCATTATTAGAATCAAAGTTCTAGTTAGCATTGAGTTTCGTGTTGAACTTCGAGTTTGAGTCACATTTAAAGGTAGAGTTCGAGTTACAATACGACTTCAACTTTGAATTTGAGTCACCTTTTGAGGTAGAGTTCGAGTTAGACTCGAATTTGAGTCTCATTTAGATTAAGATTTCGAGTTGAAATTAGAGTTATCTAATATGAGTTCGTATTTAAATTTTCTATCGCGGATCAAGGGCTTTTGCTCGGACTTTCGAAAAGAGGGCTCAGGGGTATGCGTACAAAAGATAAACAATGTTACAGTATACAAAACACAACATAGAAATTGAACTAAAGTTAGATGTGATGTGATTGCCAATGAGACAACTATCCACCAGAGTTTAAATGCAGTGGATGAAAGCAATCATAGGCAACCGTACAGCCTTCAACACACCGTATAGTCGGCTACAAAAGGCCACCACGTGAAAATTTAAAACAATTCAAACGAGAAAACTAACGATCTAATTTATAACTAAACAATCTACGAAATACAAATATGACACACATGAAACAACGACAACCGTTGAACTACAGGCACCTGACTTGGGACAGGCACATAAAGAAAG
The DNA here is from genome assembly GCF_021869535.1 of Mytilus californianus. Taxonomy (NCBI): domain Eukaryota; kingdom Metazoa; phylum Mollusca; class Bivalvia; order Mytilida; family Mytilidae; genus Mytilus; species Mytilus californianus. The sequence goes on along the minus strand of NW_026262723.1, from coordinate 35,303,744 downwards.
TGCACGTGGCGGAGTTTAACATGTATGTGAGCGCTAAACCCTAACCTAACCTCGGACTGTAGTGTAATAGCACAACATAAGAAAAAATGTAAAAAACAGTTTTAATTGGCTTAACTCAATAGATCGGTATGACTGCGTAATATAAATCCATCGGGAGTAATCTCTGGTGCTCCGGAAGGGTAAGCAGATTCTGCTCAACGTGTGGCACCCGTCGTGTTATTCGTGAAAGTACAAACCCAGTGATTTGGTTTTATTTGGTAGTTCACATTCGAGGAAAAGATGACGGGATTGTGGTTACGACAACTGGAACATATCCGTCGTCACCTGTGAAACAGATATTCCAAAAAGTTTGTTTTTTCAATTAGTGCGAGGTATATCAGAGAATGCAATTTATAAAAATAAAAGATTGATATTCGTACTAGTATATGTTCAAATGATCATTCACGCTAAAAAAAAAAATCGGAGAATTCTTATTTTATAGAATTGATGCTTTGTTGCTTAGTTCGATCCCCCCATTTCCCTGTAACTTTAGTGTGAGTTGATTTAAAGCATCTCATTTGTTGACAATAAAGTACAAGTCTTTTGATTTGTGTCGAGCCTGCGACATTAATGTAGCAGCAGTGAGACACAACAAACCTATAATCCGTCGTCGGTAGTGGCGTCGGCGTCTTCATCATTTAGATCGTTAGGTTTCTCGTTTGAATTGTTTTTACATTTTTCATTTCGGGACCTTTTATAGCTTTTGGGTGGTATGGGTTTTGCTCATACAGTCACATATAGTTGTTAACTTCTACTACGTCATTTGGTATGTGGCTGAGAGTTGTCCCATTGGCAATCATACCACATTTTCTTATTTTTATATAAGGTTTATTTTTGCATTAAATATTACCGAATTAAACTGTTTTGACATCATAAATTTGTAAACCTCCATGAATTGTTATAAAACTTGTATAGGAGTTATTCTTGAAGATCAAGATAAAGCATCTAGAGAAAAACTTATTTTTTTAAATTTTGTTTTTACCGATAAATGTACCGATAAATGTACAGTCAACATTACGCTTTTACACTGACAGCAGCAATATCAGGCGAGACACAGGGTTCCGTGGAATCTTTTACGAATTTATGATAATACTGCTTCCATTTGAGAACTAAAGGAAAAAAACGGCAGGACCAAGTGGTTTGGGGATATCCCCCTTATGTCCGAAATACTGTTAATGTTTTAGTACTTTTTTCTTATTTTTGTCTGCCGTTCCCCGTTTTCATACCAAATAGCTCTGAACAACAACTCGAACTTTAATTTAAACTTTAACTCAATGGATAGCGATACTCATCCAAAACACATTAAACAAACGACATATGGAAATAGGTTTAATAATAGAACATATTTTTTCCGAAATGGTCACGTGGTTTTACCTCATCAAGTAATGTGATAACCACATCAAAGAATGACAGGACCACATCAAATACTGAAACAAACACATCATGTAGTGCAAAATCGTCAAATTTTGAAACATCATTACGTAATGTTAAAGCCATATAAAGAATTGGCAAATCATCATTATGAAATAACAAAACTACATCTTGTCATAAAACAACTACATTACGTTAAGTCACATACACATCAAGTAATGTTAAAACTACATTGCCTAATGACACAACCACATTAAATAATGGTGAAACCACATCGAGTAATGACAAAACCATATTAAGTAATGACAAAACTATATCAAGTCAACACGAAACCATATCATGTAAAATCGGAATATCATTAAGTAATGACTATTCTATATTGAGTTATATCAAAACATCATTACGTAATGTCAAAACCATATTATGTAAAGACAAACTATCATCAAGTAATAATAGAACAACATATCGTAATATCAGAGTTCCACATAAGACAGCTGTGGCATTCTATGTATGCACTGGTAAAGATTCAACGGCCTGTGACATACAAATTATCCAAAGTCATTTACTTACTGATGAAATAGCATCGGTACGTGATGTATGTCACCTTGGATATAAAGAAAAGCTAAAAACGTAACCAGAGACTATAAGAGAGAAATGTAGGATGTTTTGTAAATGCTCTTTATTATCTATGATGCATCCACTAGTGACGTTTCATCAGCATGTGATGTATAGTACCCTAGGTATTTACCGAACCGAAAACTGACTTGGATGTGCTTAACTGTCCAAGATGGATGTATGCAATGATGAAGTGTCATTTGAATGGATTATATTACCCTACATATATATCCGGACGACATTATACAGAAATAGAATTGAATATTAAGTTTCTAAACATAATAGGATAAAGCAAGTACATAATCTTTGATTTGTTCCTGACGTATTTACAAGAATATACATGCTACAAACCTTCATACCTAACACGTCTACTACATGTTTTTATAAAGATATTTATAGGTTGTGGACAACCCGCCAAATGGGGAATAAAGTTACCCAAATGAGTAACTCCCTGAAATGAGGGATACTTTTCCAGTGTTAATACTATTTCTTTAATACATATTTTAAACTTGAAATGGCACATATTCATGAAAAATGCAGCAAATTTTCAAAAAGATTAATAGCCCTAACCTGAAGTTAAAGGCTATGAAAAATTCGAAAAATTTACAGTTTTAAGGCTTCTAACTTACATTGTAAAAATTTTTTGTAAAAAGTTTTTCTATTTCCTATAATTTTGTGCCATGTAGGTAAAATTTGTTTTAGTACTATCAAATGATCATTACTCAATTGAGGGATTGTTACTCATTTGGGGAATAGCTCCCCATTTGGCGGGTTTTCCCCAATCTGTTTAAGGATATGTTTACAGCTATAAGTAAAACAATGCAAAAAGAATCTATTTGAAACTTAGTCTGCATAGAAACTGAATCATCTGAATAGCATTCCATGTCACATAACTAACCCCACTAAGGGAGAAGGCCACAAGGACAAATGTATTCAAAAGCATGTGAAGCAACATAGAATTATGTCTCCAGGACTTGATTACTAGTATTATAAAAAATAAAATAACAAAAATACCGAACTCCAAGGAAAATTAAAATCGGAAAGTCCCTTAAATTATCAAATGGCAAAATCAAAAGCTCAAACACATCAAACGAATGGAAAACAACTGTCATATTCCTGACTTGGTACAGGCATTTCCTTATGTAGAAAATGGTGGATTAAACCTGGTTTTATAGATAGCTAAAACTGGTTTTATAGCTAGCTAGAACTGGTTGTAAAGCTAGCTCAACCTCTCACATGTATGACAGTCGCATAAAATTCCATTATATTGACAACAATATGTGAACAAAACAAACAGACATAATAGGTAAAAATGTCAAAAATAGGGGTACAGGTATTCTTATTAAATTTAGATATTACACATTTGATTCTCGTACAGTAGTTGAAGACATTTCAGCTACGGAATGGATTGGAAGAATTTGTAATTGCAATGGTTTTGCTTCTTAAGTTATCTTGATACATGTACCTGGTATCTTTTTAATTAAATACATTCTGTATAAAAAGTCATTGGTTTTTCAATTAATACGTGTAATTTGTCTGTACTATATCATAAGAGTTGAGAGAGGTTATGAATATACGTCACTTGCAATAAGATAGACGTCACAAACTAGGTGAACCAAATTGATTTTGTCTGGTAACGTCGTTCAGCGTTATTTGTGATACCTGTTAATGCTAATTATCCATTTACTGGTTGACTGTTTATAAACTTACAGCGTACCACAAATAATTAACAGATTATATAACGCCAGAAATCAATAGTTTTAGTAGAAATTGCCAACATCAAATGCCAATATTAACGAAACCTTCATTACTTATCTTTCCAAATGATACTAGATATATCAAATATAAGGTACTGTAACAATCTCCTTCTTGAAATTAAATGCCATAGAGTTTTTTTCTTGAGTTAGAATGTAAATATTTAGTACATGTGCACGTCCTTGTGGTACCTCCACGTAAGGAAATGCCTGTACCAAGTCAGGAATATGACAGTTGTTTTCCATTCGTTAGATTTGTTTGAGCTTTTTATTTTGACATTTGATAAGGAACTTTCCGTTTTGAATTTTCCTTGGAGTTCGATATTTTTGTTATTTTACTTCTTTTTCTTTTGATCTACAAACTTAATGTATAGATGACTGCTAGATTTAAGAATGATGCTAGCTACATGTAGTTGTTTAGGAGTTGACTGCTTTCTCCTCCTTGTTCTCTCGCATAGATGTGGGTTACTTTGCTACGTATTATACCAAGGGTCGATTTTCAATAGCCATGTTTAAGCATAGAAACATGCATAGACATGAACCATTTTCACATTATTTTTTAGCAGGGATTCCCCGGAAATTCCGTTTGGGCATGACATCAAGTAATTAGACACCTATGACAAATACGTACTATTTAATCAATAAAGTTTCCATACAATTTAAGTACGTTTTCCATTATAACTGACAGTACTTCATGGAGGACAAACATGCTTATGAAGATATGATTCGTAGGTCTACAAACTCCGACGCAGACATTGGTCAAAATACCCATTCTTCCAAAATTGTCCCTTTTGTTAAAATGTACGCTCTCGATTACCATTGACTTCTGGTTAAATTCTCAGGACATGGTATGATAAGGGGCTTTTATAAGCCCCCATCTCCATAAGTTAAATTTCATATCTTGGATAGCCTTGTATAGAAACTAGAAAACACTGATTTTTTTTTTATGTTCCGGTGAAAGGAAGGTTGCCTTGCAACGGATTATATTAAGTAGTAAAATAACCACGTATGATTTGCTGTATCTGTACATATAAGTGCAATTGCAAATACAATTTCTATTTTAAAAGAAAACATTGAAGTTACACGTGAAATACCAGCTCAAATTTATTTTATTTTAAAATGCTAACCAACAACCTTGCAACAGACATATTGCCTAGCAACGGTTCAGACATTTGTTCTTTTTTCAATATCTGAATATTGAGTAATCTTTGAACTATATGTCTATATCTATGCTGTTACACTCTAAATATATATACGTAGTCGTCATTGTTTTATTTCGAAGTTCATATTAGACCTACATTGTAGCAACACAAGGGCCTACAGCCAAAAAAGTTTAAATTAAAGATAACTACAAGTGAATTTGTAATATTATTGTACACATAAAAAACAAATTTGGGAAACCCAGATTGTCTGTTAAAGAATAACTAGCTACAAAAAATGAAAAGTCAGTCCAATTTTAGACAACTAAATGCTTTTGAACAACATAGCGACAAGGTTTTTACTTAGCAATGGTTCATTTGGTACTTTTTGTTAAACTTTGTCTTTTATTTTGCTTATTGTACGACATAAAAAATTAGGGAATTCCGTTGTTTATACTACCCATTTTATTTTATTTTTATTGTGTGTTAAACATTATATTTGTCATTAGTATTGTTATTTTTCATTGATGTGCGCACATATACACACATATGCTTGCGCGTATACACTTGGTCTTATCAGGTGAAAAAAGGAAAGACGAAAATAAAAGCAATTGAGCTACATGACTCCGGTTAGAAAGAGTTATACATTTGATAGAAGTATGTTGTTAGATTAGATTTGACAATGTTTTGGTCGAGACCTTTCTACCATCCGTTTTTTTTTTATATAAGATAACAAGTGAGTATTCTCTTTTCGGTAACGGTGCCATATAGGTAATATTTCAACAATTACAACTACTAACGTTCCATGGGTTCAATTTTTAATTTGAAGCTGTTATAAAAGTAGGAACATCAGAAATCTGAAATAGAGATTGGAAAATTAAGACATTCATCAATTTTTGATTGTGTTATTTGACTAATCAGCTTATATTTAGATAAGAGTAACACAACGGATGTTACGAGTGGATCACGAACAACTGACATTACCCCGGTTAATTTCTGGCAGGGTTTGTATTATTCGAATTCTCAGTGTTCTGAGCTGTATTTTCTTGAATGGTGTGCTTTTCATTTTTAGTTATTCTTTTTGGTCATGGTGAATTGTGATTTTCTTTAACTTACTATTTTTGATAATATCCATGTGTCAAGTCTTCTCAATCTCCATGATGCGTATGCAGATCTGTCTAAAACACTTTTTTAAATATATTATAGTTGGACGCAGTTATTTAACTTTTAACACTGGATAGGAATGAACCTTTCTAATATCAAAACTGTTTTACCTTAATCTCTTTATTCAAATTATACTTTTCATGAATTATTAACTGATTTTGTTTACTTTTTGTGCTGAAGTTACCTGCAAAATTAGGCCAATATTGATAAATGTAGATATAGGATATATCTCCAAATAAACATCAACAACAGAAAATAGCTAAAATAAGACAAATGTACAAGTAAACGATAGACATCACTAAGGACTGCAATCCTAAACTGTATATGGTATTATTTTGTCCGTTAATCTTAATAATGGATACCAGTTCTACAAAACATTAGTATGCGTCCGCAGGGCCAATAACAACAATACACAAATCTTATTACGTTAGATCATCTGAGAAAATAAATTTTGTCTCCTATGTAATATGTCATCTCATAAACATAGTCTTTATCGTTGTATATAGTTAGTGTCTATAAAGATATAATATAGTCTATATTGCCTTGAAAATCTCGTTTATAATTAAATATTATACCATATAACTCAGACGCACATGATGTAATATTATGATTTGGAAATTCGTTTATTCCCCTACATTTTGCTCACCCGTCTTTTCTGTGAATTTGTGCAAAATATTTCTAAACTGACCATATACAGACTGGCTAAGAGATGAAGGAAAAGTCAACCAAAAAGAAACCCCTAATCACAATGTTGACGATAAAACGTGTCAAATATCACCATCAAATACACTCTTATTAGAACACTATGTATAGAGCATAACAAAATGTACCAACACCTGTCTCTAGTTTAAGAATGTATGTTAAACTGGCTCTAGATGTATTTTGGTAAGTTTTATTACTAAAAAGGAATCAAATGACTTCATCATCTACACCAACAATAGTTAATTCCACGATATATGCAGAAGCTTTGTCACAACATTGAATCAATACTTCCTTAACGGCAGTAAGAGCCGTAGTCAGAAAAACCGAAATATATGTTGCTAAACATTTACAGGATAAAGAAAAAATAGTCAAAACTTAAGTTTTCTTATGTAATTTGGTAAGCCAATACATAATTGGAGCCCGGAAACAGCTTTAAGTTAAGTCTTACCGACCGAAAAAGCAGCCAACAAGGTTTGAAGCTGCACATTTTCTGCTTGACAACGCTAATCTTAATATGTACATTTCGGCAATACATTTATCGACAAGTTATAGGCACTCTTATAGGCACCAATTGCGCCCCTTTAACAACAGACTTGTTCCTGCATTGTAATGAATGACAGTTTATGGCTAAACTCAGTAAAGATTTAAAAACACTTTCCGTTGAATTGATAATAATTTTGCTTTAAATGATCAATAATTTTCTGCGGAAATTTACCAATGGGAACTTATTCTAAACAAATATAATGCTAACAGCAATATTTGTCCTTTTCTGAATTTGGATATTTCAAAACTATATACAATCATTTATGACAAGCGTTTCCTATCGTCATTTGGGGGGGGGGAGGGGGGGGGGGGAGGGGAAGATAATGCTCCTTTGGCCCTTTTGACCACAAATTGATTATAACTTTTACTAAATTCTTTCATAGAAACAAAGATTTGGTATGAAAATTTGGCTGTATCTGTAAACTTTGATAAAAAAAACGGGATATCACATCCTTAATTTTACGGTGATATTGTTTATAGAGCCCGTTAATTTTGATACGATCCATTTTAACTCGTTGATCCTTTGATACACTTATTCTTAAAGGTAATCAAGTAAACACCGTAATAAAATCTTTTTAAATATTGTTTTTATCGGTACTTCTATGGATTTTGTGTTTGAAGAAACAAAACAAAATTAAAAATATATATGTTAAGTTGTGAACACTCATTATCCTACATCAAGTCGATACTGTATACTCGTATTTACTGTACCATACTAGATATACCAAACATACTCAAAATATTCAATTTGACTGACCAGTATACCAAATACAAATTGACTATACTTCAAAAATAACTCAACTAATTTATGTTGCATTTGCCGTGCGGACAAACTAGCCGACATTTAACATGGTATAATCTGACATTATGTGACGATACATATTTAAACAATACATCAATAGAAAATTATAAATCAGGCTTACAGTTATGCTAATCTAGTAAGATGTAACAAAACAAATGTTAAAGATTCTATTACTTGAATTTTTTTTTACCTTTGTCATTAGTGATGAATGCCACCCAGGAAAAACCATAAAAAATAATTTCATGGAAACCTGTAACTCGGGGTAATGCCGACACCACTAAAAGGAAAAGCATCGAGTCCTGCGCTAAATATCCAAACACAAAAATAATCAGTCACTGGTTAAAACATAAGTATGTATATATATACACTTGAAATATGTGGTTTACTATCGAACGTCCACGACGGCTAGAATGAAGACATTAATATAAATACTTTTGGCGCCAAACCATAAAAAGCTTGACCATTGGTCATTCTAAAACACATGACTACACTTAGTCTTGATGAACCGTGCAATACAATACTTTTTATGCTTTACTACGAAACGCAGAAAAAAATACGTATTAACTGTACCATACTAGATATATACCAAACATACTCAAAATGTTGACTGACCAGTATACCAAATACAAATTGGACTATACTTCAAAATATTTAAATCTAATAATTAACTCAACTAATTTATGTTGCATTTTCTGTGCGGACGAAATCCACAAAGAACGGGCACAGAATAAATAGAAAAATACAGCCTAGAAAAAACTTCCCCAAAAGTGTCAAATACCTAAATGTTTGGTCACTTCTAATCTATGTTCTAATGAGTCTGTGACATATCCGTCCTTGGCCGAGTCACTTTTCCAACGACCATGACGTTTCCAACGCCTGTCGCTGACATTAGAATTAGCTGCTTTTGTAGCACCACTAGCACTCAGTGAATGCAAACCAATATTCAAATTTAAAAAATACTTTTTAAGTAAAAGAAAAGGACATGCTGCGGATTGACCTTTAGCAATAACTACAGTCACCTAATCTGTATTGATCGGTTTTACTCTTTTCTTGACTTATATTTATATGTGAAACAAAACATTTAACATCTTTGTATTTTATATCACTGATTTCACTAAACCGTAAAAAAACAGAGTAACCAAGCTCTATCATAACAAAATCTCTTATTACTCATTGAATGTCCTCACTATTAGTATATTTTTCACATAGCTTAACTATATCAGCTGAGTCAATAATATCTTTCTTTACTTTTGGATTATGCTCTTGTCTTTTTGAGGATTCTAATAAATTTTGTGCTAAATTATCATTTGTTGGATCAAATAAATTGTTTATATTATGCGCCCATTTAATAGCATAAAAAGCAGTTTGTAAAATACTGTGCGAAGAAACATTATCCAAAAGTTTGGTTAAATACAATGCCACGTGAATAGGTTCTGCTGGAATTGCCACACCGCCTTTATAAATGATGAATTTCTCGAATCTCCGAAAAGCACCATGATATAATTTAATTGTATTGTCACTTCTAGAATGTAAAAGAAAATGTACCATTCGATTGGCTAAAGTTGAAATGTTATCTGACGTTACACCAGCAGCTAAAATTTCATCTTCTATTTTTTGTCCTCGTTGAATCCTTGTCAAAATAAATTAAATCGATAAATATCTATTTCAATTCATAAAATAATTTTATTGTTGTAAGTATTTGCATTTGTTTCAGTAGTTATATGTCCTATGCGCATGTGTTTTTAAACATAAAAACTGATTTTTAATGCGATCATGTCAAATTCCAAAAATTCCGTTTTTTCCCTCTTCCTCGCAAAATATGATTTGTGGAAAAGCTTTCCGACTCTAAAATAAAAGTGTTCAGTTTTTCCCAATCAGTCACTAACAATGGCCAAAAGGCTGCTGAGGTCCATTTGGGAATAACTAATGTACATGCAACATGTTCTTGTTTTATCTTTAAAATGCATTTTGCAATCAAACTAGCTAGGAAGTGGAACTATCCAATTGTTCTCTCCTGCCCATGCATATTTAAACGCATCAATTCCTGCGGTGCCTGTGCACCAATGTTTTAAATTAAAACATTTGCATTTTTATTGTAATCTGACGCAAATCTGTCTATTGAATATCTACCCCACTTTTTATCAAAATGGTTAAAAATATATTCTCTGATCTCCCAGTCATCACAATCTGATTTTTTACTGAATAAATCAACCTTTACGTTATCGTTTCTGGGTATCCATTGTAGGCTTAACTGAATGTCTACCCTAGTACATATTTCTGCAATATTTATTGCAATTTTTTGTAGATCTGACTTAACACTGCCTTTATGCAATATGTGTACGACGTTCTGATTGTCAGTTCTCCATAGAACTTTTTGACCTCTCAAGTGATTCAATTTCGACATAAGCATTCTAAAAACTGCCGCAAGTTCACGCCATGTTGAACTTTTCACGCCATGTTGAACTTTTCCCTTGTTCCTGAGGTTTCCATGAACCTATAACTTTGCTTTTTTCGTAATCTACTATATACCCACAGAAGCCTTGTACCAGAGGCATCTGTGTACACCAGACTGGTGCAGATTTTTTCATCTGACAGTTCCTTTCCATTGAGGAACTCTACGTTTTCCTTCCAGAAAACAACTTCATTAAATGCCATTTCTTGAATTAAAACAGGCGAATCCCAACTAGGTTTTTGCATTATGCATTCAGAAAGACTCCTAGTTCTTAATCTGACCAAACAACCCATAGGTGCTTGCATAGAAATTATATGACCTACTAATGAAGCCACTTACCTAGCTTTAAATAAACAGTTTCCTGATGATATTTTCTCGAAGAAGAGTTTTAAAAGATTTCTCAGTTTATCTAAATGTTCTGGAGACGCATAAATCTTACCAACACACATATCCCATATTAACCCTAACCATTTAACTGTCTGAGAAGGTTGCCAGTTGCATTTTTGTTCTGCTATAAGAAAACCAAACATTTGCAATTATGTGTGCACTTGATTACTTATCTCTAATGCATTCTCATAACTTTACGCTCCACCTATGCCATCATTAGAATGACCATTGGTCATTCTAAAACACATGACTACACTTAATCTTGATGAACCGTGCAATGCAATATTTTTCTGCTATACTACGAAACGCAGAAAAAGATACATATTTAGCATTGCACTAGGTCATGCGTTTCTCATACTGTTTATTAGGCTTTTACACTTAATCCGTTGGATGCATACTGATTGATACTTTAGTCTGAGAGAACACGATTTATTTATTAGTTGTAATTGGCTTTGAACTACTAGCTTTCAGTAATTGCGAGAACTCTTACATCGGTGCTTTGTGTCTATTGTTTTAACGACAGTTGTTTGTTGTGAACCTACACTATTTTTTTCTTTAGAAGTTGTACATGTAGGTACATGTATTAATGTATTTTGTTCTGAGAATATCAGTATGCTACTTACGTTAAACAACGAAAACGCTTTTGGTTGTATTGTGATTAATTTTGGTAAAAACTAAATAAAACAAAAAAACGTTTATGAAAGTATTCTAAAGTTACATGAAACAAGTTTCTTGCCTGAAATTATAATGCTAAGGAAAGTATTGAACCAATTTATGTATATATATACTAAACTAAATCCTTTCTACACGAGTTTTGTTTTCATTTATTACGAATCTATAACGTAAAATCGACAACAATGTTTCATTCAGTGAAAAATGTGCGTCCTATATGTAATTACCTTTCGTGTTTTAGTACCGAAGTTTGCCGATCGTGACCTTTTATTAAACATTGAACACAGAATCATGGAGAACGTGAAAAAGCAGTGAGGTAATAGACATTTTCAACTGATTTTTATAGTTTGTTCTTATGTTGTACTGGTACACCATTGTGATTGTGCCAGGTGAGGGGGGGCGCCTTCAAACTAGTATAACCCCGCAAAATTCTGTATGTTCCTTGTCTGTGTAGCATATATGTTTTTCGTTCATTATTTTGTACCTAAATTATGCCGTTAGTTTTATCGTTTGAATTGTTTTATATGTCATTTTGGGGCCTTTTATGGATGATTATGTGGTATAGGCTTTGCTCATTGTCGAAGGCCGTACGTTGACCTATAGTTGTTAATTTCTTTGTCATTTGGTATCTTGAGTAGAGTTCTCTCAGCGGCAATCATACCACATCTTCTTATTTTTATATGCAATAGAGCGATGTTTTTATTTAATATATTTTCAATGCGTTTCCATTAGTACACTTTGTCATTACATTTGTTAAATGATTTGGTGTATTAAAATGTTTCTTTTATAATCAATTAACACTATCTTACCTCCACGTTTGTTCGCCTTTTCTTCTATCCTGGTTTTACCCTAGCACTTGCGCTGTGTAGTTGTTTAAGTACTAACGAGAGGTTTCGTGGTTAAGGTCAGTGCATACGGAAAAGCTATCGGCGAATTAGAGTACGGGAAGACAATAATTCAATAGCAGTACCTTTCTGAAGATTTTGATAAAATGAATGATTTTCCTTTTAAAGAAAGTGTTTTGCAGTTAAACTTAGCCATTCAAAAGTATAACTTATATTTATCTTATTTTTTAATTTGAAGTATCAAATGACTTTGATTTTTTTATGTCATTTTTACAAGATTCCATTAGTATTCTAATAAATTGCAAGTATTTTTTTCTGAGTTTATAACAAACGAAGTAATACGAACGTGTATTACACGCATAAGTAAAAGCAAATAGTTCATCTCATGATAAAAACAGGATGAGAAAAATAAATGCATGTACATATGTCAAAAACAAGGAAAGTACTAGACTAAGTTGTGACTTGGATGGAGAGTTGTCTCAATTGCACTCATACCACATCTTCTTATATCTAAGTAAATACCCAAATATTGAAAAATAAACAGCGATTTCAACAAGATTACTGATCTTTGAAGAGGGAGACTCTGTCGCCAAGTGGTCTAAGTAGTTCAACTACTGAATCACTAACCTGCCAACACTGAGTTTGTGAGTTCGAGTTCCGCACGCGGCCTGACTTCATTGACTAAGATTGTAAGTTTTCCTACCGAAGGTCGATGATTCTCTCCGGGCACTCCGGCATCCTCCACCAATAAAAACTGGCCGCCACAAAATAGCCATCAGTGCTTAAACATGTTAAAGTGGGGTTAAACAGCAATCAATCAATCAATCAATCATCTTTGCAGTTACGAGGAGTTCTTTAACGGCTGTCTTTGAATGTCAATCAATGAATTGTTTAAACAATAAGTTTTTGCCGAATGACTAAAAAAGCTACATCACCATCAAGGCAGCTACTATTCACTGATCATAGTTCTGTATAACATCTAAGCTTGTATTACCTCTTCCTTTTAAACCGAAGATTAACCTTAAATGAATATCCTTTCATTTAAATGTTAACGCTTATCCTATTTATTTTCACAGCTTTTCGTTGTATAGTTTCATGAATTCTAATTATTTCTCGCCATGTTAATATCAGTTAACAGACGCATTTCCGTTTTCGTATATAAACACATAATTGTTCTTGTTTTGATAAAATTGTAGATGCAGGCAAATTAGAGGTTGTAATGTTGTATAGCCTTACACGTATGGATGGTGTTGGCTACCCGTCAACGACAGTAATGCAGTTATTGAATCCATACTGAAATATAGTCTTATACTGAATATTTATATACAAGTTATGTCGTCTTAAAAAATGAACACTCTTAAGTTTGTTTAACTCTATATTATTGCTTATTTTTAATATAACAAGAAAAGTTCTGAAAAATGCTTCATTGTGTAATGACTGAAGTAAACATGTGTACATAATACTAAAATTACGTTTATGATCATGCTGAAAATGTTACGGATGGACATAATTGATTGATTGATTGGTGTATAACGCCACTTTCATCACTATTGGCTATTTCGTTGTGGTCAGTTTTTTATTGATGGAGGAAGCCGGAGAGAACCACCAACTTTCGGCAGAAAAACTAACAAACCATGTCAATTAAGATTGGAGTCGACAACACCTGCCACGTACGTGTGGGGTTCGAACTAAGAACACTATTGATATGTCGTCCTTTGATTTGACAGTGCACTCTATATAATTTACATCTGCTACGAAAATGTCTAAAGGAGAAGAAAGTCGACCTTATGTTCTGCAATAAACTTACAGATAGAATGAATAAAAGAATGAATAATACAATTTATAGAATAAAATAAAGGAATGAAAGAATGCATAAAAGAATGAATAATAAAATTTATAGAATAAAATGAATGAATAAGAGAATGAATAATAAGATTTAAAGAACAAAATAAATGAATAGATCAAAAAAGTTTAGGCTCTCCAGACGTGTTCACCTACCACATAGTTATGATTTTAATTAGCATGGAAACGGTTGAAAAGTTATTTATCATCTCTGAATAATTAAAGACTCTAAGCAGTAATTAACAATCCTGAATATTGCATGAATGAAAAAGTCAATGAAACTATTGCTGTCAAAATAAGACAATGAAAAATAATAATAACATGTGAACGTAAATCCATCACAAAGACAAGAAAATTGACTTAATTAATCTATAATGATGGATAGGTCAGACTATTTGTCTTTCGTGTTATGGTGACATATTTTCTTTCGAAACTCCTCTATATTTTACATTTTGAAAAAATCAAGCACAGGACACGGCATTGTCACATGATATCGACAATAAGCCTTCACATTATATGTACACATGGTATTTTTAAGAAACGTTAGTGGTCTCATCCAACCTCTCCTTCCTGCATTTCACACTAAGAATAATCTTTACTTGCTTGTCCGTTTTAGACGTTTACCATTATTTTTAAAGTCTGGATGCGACTTTACATTCAGATTTGCGATTTTCATTTTTGAATATTTGTCATAAATTTCTTTGTAAAATACAGTGCCGAACTTTAAAGTCCTGGTCATCGGGCAGTATTTTCTTTATCTAAGGAAATGGCCCCTCAATCAACATATATAGAGTGACTCCCCGTGCTTAAAGTGTATGCTCTTATAATATAAAAGATAATGAGTGTGTGTCCGAGCGAGAACTTACTGGGCTGTTTTCTGCTCTTTGGTTGGGTTGTTGTCTCTGTGACATATTCCCCGTTTCCATTCTCTATTCTATTTTTCACAGAGTTTGTCTTTTGTGCTGTTTGGAGACAGTAGAGTGTATCACTGTGCTTAAGGCGTATGGTTTTACAATGTGCAAGATGATGAAGTGTGTGTCCGGGCGAGAACTTCTCTATTGGACTGTTTTCTGCTCTTTGGTTGAGTTGTCTCTTTGACAGATTCCCCGTTTCCATTCTCTATTCTATAAATATGGTTTATTGGTTATAAAGTAATAAATATTTTTACAAATTTCATTCTTTCTTATGTGTTTATTACTACCAATAACTAGATGTGGTATGATTGCGAATGAGACGACTGTCCACCAGAGACTAGTATCTAAAAAAAAAAATCCCAACTGCAAAAATTAGAAAAACCCTTTTGTTGCAAAGTTTCGTTCTTAGATTTTACTTACAATCAATTCTAGCTCCATATCAATCTATGACGAAGGCAAACATCAATCTACTGAACATGTTAGGGGTTAACGTTTAGTGGTATATCCAGTACAGACAATGTAGACATGTATTATTGTCTTTGAAGTTAACATGACCCAGTAATTCGCAGATACTTTCAACAAATTTGAAATCATAAATTAAACCATAATAATATTTCTTATTTATTTTGAAATGACAATGTGATATTGAAAGACAAGTGTATAATAAATAATAAATGTATAAATACGACCTATCACATAATTAGCAAGTACTGTTTACACTGCTATAAATGTCAAAACATCAATAAGATATATACACATACATGGAACTCCCTTTTTGAGTCATAGTTATGTGTTCAGAAAGTGCAAAGTGTAAAACTTTCAAATGATTGTAAAATTAAAGTTACGCAAACATATAATTGACTTCTTATGATTTTAAAACAAATCATTAACTCATTACTATTACATATGTTGCCCTACATTTCATATTGGATTAAACTACAATCATAACAGTTCATTTCAATAAACTACAACGAGAAAATACTTCAGCAAATTCGACAGTGAGTGTTAAAAAATGGGAGGTTTGAGATATTAAAAAAAATAGTTTAACCCCGTTCACGACCTTGTACCAAGTCAAGTGTGACGTAGTGTGTATTCGTTGTTCAATGCATCTGGTCATATTATGTAAAAATGTACACAAATAGGAAATATTGGAACAAAACAAAAGGAAAATAATGTAATCGGAAGCAACGAACAATCCCCTAGACCCTGTGAGATGTTAAAATTACATGTAGTTTCAATGCATTATAGATTACAAATATGTGAACAGATCGCGTTTTGAGTACAGTTTAGGTGTGAAAATTTCTTACCTAAAATAATTGAAACAAAGAGTTAAAATGGCCGACAAATTTGCAAAGTGAATTTCAGGTTAATTCACTATCAACCATATGAAAGCAGAACATTCCCAATTAAGTACAGTATTTATAACCAGTTCAAGCTTTTTTTTTTTTTATAGCAATCAATTAAAATTGAAAAAGAAAGTGGTTTCCTACTCTGTTTTTGAGAATGCCTTAAATTTCGAATTACATGTAATGATACGGAAACCAGTTTAGATAACACCCTATGTATTTTTTTGCACCACTGACTCAAAATTGTACTGTCGAATATATACCTCTATATATGAATAAAACCAAGTTAGGGAAACGAGACAGAAGTTCAAATCAGCACAATACACAAAATAGACAGTTGGAGGTCACCATATAGTATTTAACGACAGGCAACGTATGGGACGCTTGAAAATATCTAAAACTATGTTTTCATGACTAGTTTTGGTGTAATACAAGACGTCTTAAACATTATAAGATACATAGAAATATACAAAACATTACGTTTTTGCTTTTGAAAATTCCTGTCCTAACATATTGGAACTTTATTGGCACTGTATCTCTTATTGATATTCTGACATCTTTTTATTACGATACACACACATAACACTAATACATACATATATAGAAGCAAATAGGTTAATCTTTCAGACGCATCTTCTCTAAATTTTCAATTTGTGTTTCTTCTGAAACAGCTGTATAAGTTGTATTGTTCAGTTCATACCCACCGACAGTGCCTCGTCTTGATTGAGAAGATCGGGAAATTTCGGAAAACGAAGATCCACGGAACACTCTTGAGAAAAATTTCATAAGGTTCTTTCGGAATTTTCGACCAACGGCAGTGTAGATCAAAAAGTTCACAGATGAATTTGTAACGAAAAGAAAGTTGCTGACAGCTAAATATTTAATCATCACAATTGGATCAAACAAAGTATCAAATTGTGCTAACAAGCCAGGCGTCTGACAAAGCAAAAAGACAACAACAATTAATACAAGAACTAGACTAAGGTTTGCTTCATTATCTTCCTGTATATTTAAACCAGCACGACGTCTGCGCATACGCATGAGTTCATTAATAATCAACAGATTCAAGACAAGCAGTGAACACAGAGGTATCACATATATAAGAAAAGTATACAGATATAGTTGGTAAAAGTGATAAAAATTACTGCCACCAAATTCAGTTGTCATGAGAACAAAACACTCGCCATTTGACTGACCCTCCACACACGGAGTTTTTGTTTTGAATGCTAAACAGCGTGGAATGTTATAAATAATCGAAACAATTGTTATGATGGATAATGATATTTTCGTTTTCTTTTTTGAAATCCACTTTGATGCTTTGAATGGATGACAAATTGAAACATACCGTTCTACGGATGTTGCTACTGTTATCCACACGTTACATTGTTGTATCGTCATGACTAGAAATGTACAAGGCATATATATATTGGGATAAATGACGTTTTTAAAATACTTTAGTTCCGGATGATAGAACGCAAGTGTATATGGTGTCATTGCTACACACGCTACAATTATAATTCCAGTATCTGTCACTACCAACCCTCTCATTAAAATTATTGTCGATGAATGCATCTCACGACGCCATAGAACCACCATTGTTAAGGCATTACCCAGAATTCCAACCACGGCTAAGATGGGCAACAATATTCCATTAAACACATACTGAAGATATATGGCGTCCCAACAAGCAGAAGTGTTACACGAATCTTGTAAGTATTCACCATTGTTATATGACAAATTCAATGCAAAGTTTATCTCATGGACTCCCATATTGAAAGTACCTTGACCTTGTCGATCATTTCATTTTTCTCTCCTTATTCTTCATCTCTATATCCTGAAAAGGAAGACATATTAGTACTTTAAATTTCAAAAATTTTCAAACAATTCTTAACTATGAAATGAAAATAACACTATATTTTGATGCGTCTGAAGGGCTTTCCAGGATGTACCTCCATCACAAATTTGAAAGCCGAGGTCGAATAAATACCAAATACACAAGGAGCTATATGATAAAACGGACTTAAGGATGTACTTAGGTCAGGTTTAGGAATTTTTGTCAGATGTCGGACTCCTTGGTTTTTTTCCCACAATACAAGGTAAAATATTTTGCCCAATAACACCCATTTTTCTTTTCATATAAGACTTCAATAGCTCATAAAAGGTCATTTACCAAAATTTAAGCAGATTTTAGATTTCTTTTCTTTCGATTTGAGATCCAAATGATACCAATGCAAATATAAGGTAAAAGCCCGAGTCAGCCTTTTCCCGCCATTTTTTAAAGATTAAATATCGCGAAAAGGAGCTCCATAGCCTATCGATATTTATAGCTTATTTTGTTTGTTCCTTAACTAATGCGTATCAATTTTAAATTCTAGATTTTTTTAATTTCACCTAAGTACAGCCTTAAATATAACTCATCGTAAATAAAATATAGCCAAATTAATACAAGATCAACTTTGTCTGAGGGAGCTGAACCTTATTTTTACACTAATTTCATTAACGAAGAATGTTAAAACAGTATTTCTTAATCATGTCAGTACTGAATGGACATGTGTAACGACTTACAAATATGAACCAAACTAAACAGGTTTCAATTTAAATAATTGAAAACATCGATTTATAGCTCGGTTTTGTACACAATATAAAACTATGTATACAAAATATTCCGTTATTGTCGATCAATTTCCGTAGAATTTCAAGGAAATCAATTTATATATGTGTTTTTTAAAAAGAAAATTGAGATATCATTAAAAGTGAAAGAAGAATATAATATTTTCAACTTGACAATTAAGTTCATTAAAACCGGTATCTGTAACATGTTTATTAAAAAAGTATATATTGTACTTTAATCTCACTGGAACCCTTAATCTAAGAACTTCCGTGGTCTAGTTGCAATACATTGCTCTATAGATATAATCTAATGGAGATGTAAATTGTGCGTCAATAAGACAGCAATTCATGGACACCAGTATCTAGATCACATCTATCTATAGGTCAACATATAGTCTTAAAAATAAGCCTCTTTAACATTGTCAAGCTCTAAATGGCCACGAATTTAGACAAGAAGTTAAAAATATAACAGACACCGCCAAAAATATGCCAACAACTTAAACTTCTTAAATGCATAAGAGCATTAACAGATGTGACAAAAACCAACCACTGACGAGGTTCCTGACTTACAGATTGATGTAATTTTCTCCACCTTTCATAACCTAATGCGTTACCTAATAAGATTACAGATGCTATCCTATTGCATCGTTTAAAAGTACATATGATATACAACACGTTGTGGGGTTAAACAATTTTCAGTGTTTTTAATAAAGTTATATTACTTATGTTGGTGTATATATTTCCGAGTAGAATTAACTTTGCTAGTGCAGTCAAAGTCCTACGAAGGGTAACATTCAGGGATATTACTCCTCAACTTTAAGACAAAACTTTGAACATGGCAAAACACCGATGTTTACCCACAGTCGAGGTAGTCATTTTGGGTCCTTGATGCTTTTCCACTTCGTACATTATTTGGCCTATTTAACTTTTTTTGATTCGAGTCTTTTGTAGACGAAACGCGTGACTGGCGTACAAAATTTAAATCCTGGTATCTATGATGAGTTTATTTCTAGCAAAATACACTGTATTCCATGTAAACATTTTGGTTTTGTTCTACATAGAATATTACAATATTCTCATACAATACTTATTATGCATGCTATTGATCACGATATCTTGAATTATCCGAATTCACGACAACATATGTAGTGTATTGAATAATTAGAGTTTTATCTTTTTGTTCATAGTTTTTCAAATTTTAAAAGTATTGAGTTTTTAGTAAAATCTGCAGGTAATTGTGCAAATATCGAGAATTTTAATTCTATATTTCAGTTTTTGTTTTTGATGCTTTCACACGTTTTATGTATTTAGCTTCTCAATTCTTTGTATCTTATACAGGTATTTTCATCCTGCATTAGTATGATTACGGGTAATCGTCCGTAGAAACTATGTTTTCATGACTAGTTTTGGTGTAATATTGTCAGATTTAAATTAATTTCGATTCGATTCGTAATTGGTTGGTTATATCAGTTAAACAAATTCATTGGTAAAAAAATTGTCTATTTTTAATCGATTTACGAGATTTTAACATCGCTAAACTACTGTCTTGTTAATTTCCAAAATACTAGTCGGTGTGTACTTTAACAATTGCTCAGACGCTTATGATTACGGGCAGTGGCATCGTTATGATAGGTTTATATATACATTTGTATTTGGTTTAGCATGCAAACCTGTCTTCTGAAATATTTGCCCGAGAAATTTCCTATATTAAATCAAATAAAGTGTATTTCACATACACTTTGATACTACATCAAAAAATTCTATCAGCATTTCATCAGGATAAACGTCAAAGGATAGTGTTAATTTACTGTCTGACTGTTATGTAAACGATGCGCAAATAAAATGTTGCGTTGAATCAATGACCGTCTCGGGACGCTATCGGCAACTTATAAGATAATAAATCCGATGATATTAATGTAATTTTCTCCACCTTTCATAACTTAATTCGTTACTTAATAAGATTACAGATTCTATCCTGTTGCTTCGTATATTAGTATATATTACTATATACTTTACAGTTAACGAAACTAGTTAATTTCCATTAGGGTGAAAATTTGATAATGAATTGCATTCCGTGACAACAGACGCTCCAAAAACATGAAGGTACTTATTTCTTTTTACAATAATGCTTTTATTTAACGATGATCATCACTCGGAATCTATTGACATGTTCAACTGTAATTGAAACCTAAATATTATTGGACCTTTTCATGGTTTATTTGACATTTCGTTTATATCTGTTTTACGCCTTGGTTACGAATTTACAGACATCATAAACATGTCTGCATTAGTCTGATTACGGTTTATCATCGGTGGAAGCTATGTTTTTGATGACTGATTTTGGTGTAATATTTTCAGACTAAGATAACCCTTCGCTGCGATTGCTTCATCAGTTACTTTTATGTGAATTCACTGGTAAAATAACAACGCAATTGCACGGTTTTACTATATTATCTATAAAATGACAGTGAAAACCGAATGATCCGAGCCATGTATAAACCAGGAACCTGTCTAAACTGGAACCCTTTATCAGATATAGTCTGAATATTGATAGTTATTCAACATGTGGAAAGCGTATACCTGTCTAATCAGAACAAATCGTCAATCGTAAATGAATTCGGTTGATTTAGGGCGGTTTTACTGAATTAAACTTTTGAACAAATCTGTCATTGTCTCTACATTTTTTAAACTCAATTCGTCACACAGTATATTTACAAATGTTGTCCTATATGACCACATTTTTATATATGCAAAATTAAAAGTTCTTTATTTCCAATCACCTTTTTTTTTAAAATTACATTTCCAAGTGAATTCCTTAAAACAAAAATTAGAAGTTAATATTGAAGGCGGGCACAATGCATGTATGCAGGGTCGTCGTAAATAAACAATAAGGACAAAAATAAAATGAAACGAAAATAAAAGAACAGAATTCCAATGTCCCCCGTTTTGCACATATTTTATCTATCAAAGGTACACTGGCAATAACTAAATAACACTTTTTTTGTTCTTTAAAACAATTAATAAATATCTTAGAGAAATGACAGCTTCAGAGCAAATGCAATTTTCCATGTAAACAATATTTCTAAGGGGAATAGCTCTTTTAAAAATAATTGATCGGCACTGATTTTCGAACTCTTAAAAAACATTAATGATATAAACCTATAATATAAATTTCATAAAAATCTGGCAAGAATCGTACACATTAGAGCGCTCATCAGGCAACTATCCATATAATTAATATTTCTCAGGGCATAACTCCTTTAAAAATAATTGATCGGTACTGATTTTCGAACTAGTCAAAGACATTGCTGATAGAAACCTATGATATAAGTTTCATAAAATTCTGGCAAGAATTGTACACACGAGAGCGCTAACGATGTAATTTTCCATATAATTAATGTTTCTAAGGGGCATAACTCTTTTAAAGATAATGGATCGGCACTGTTTTCGAACTCACCCAAGACATTGCTAATATAAACCTATGCTATAAGTTTCATAAAAATCTGGCAAGAATTGTACACATGAGAGCGCTAACGATGCAATTTTCCATATAATTAATGATTCCAAGGGAAATAACTCTTTTTAAAAATAATTGATCGGCACTGATTTTCTAACTCGTCCAAGACATTGCTGATATAGACATGGAATCTGATGTTCAGTAGTTGTCGTTTGTTAATGTGGTTCATAAGTGTTTCTCGTTTCTCGTTTTTTATATAGATTAGACCGTTGGTTTTCCCGTTTGAATGGTTTTACACTAGTAATTTTCGGGACCCTTTATAGCTTGCTGTGCGGTGTGAGCCAATGTTCCGTGTTGAAGACCGTACTTTGACCTATAATGGTTTATTTTTATAAATTGTGACTTGGATGGAGAGTTGTCTCATTATCACTCATACCACATCTTCTTATATCTATATATGATCTAAGTTTCATTAAAATCTGGCAAGAACTGAACACGAAAGAGCGCTACCAAGACCAGAAAGACCGACGGACGGACGCCCAGTACTTCTATGTCCCCCGCAACGCGTTGCGCGGGGGACAAAAAATAGACAGATTTCAATAAATATGTCAAGCTTGAAATAAATTTTGATAACATTGGTGAATATATTCTGAAAAGTCAAGTTAAAACAAAACCAAAAGCCTCTGTTAAATTGTGGTCTCTATGTGAATGTGAATATTCATCAAACAAAAATTACGAAAACAATCACTTCTATAAAATTTCTGAATAGAAAGCGTTATATTAAGTTAACATTACCACAATTAATCTCTGAAGACTCATTTTCAATATTAGCTTCTTGTTCAATTCATAGGATTTTGATTGAAAAAAACGCTGTCTAGATATTGGAAGATAATATCCAATTTAAACGTATACGATGTCATGTTTATCGATATATAGCTAATATAACTATGTTACAGATGTTAATTAAATATATCAAATC
Source organism: Mytilus californianus (assembly GCF_021869535.1). Lineage (NCBI taxonomy): Eukaryota > Metazoa > Mollusca > Bivalvia > Mytilida > Mytilidae > Mytilus > Mytilus californianus. The sequence goes on along the minus strand of NW_026262723.1, from coordinate 35,280,111 downwards.
ATCAAATCTATTTTCCTGTCCATTATTTCACACGCGTCTGGCTGAGGAAAGACACAGTGAATTCAAAAAATGTCATATTGACATTAGAAATGATCTACATGCCAGTGTTTTCTCTTACGTTATTGTTGCTAAACAGGGAATTGATGGCTTGTTCAGTAGTTTTTAATATGTCGTCTAAGATCTGCAAAAGATAAATCTTTGCTGTACTTGCTCGTAAAATGCTTTCATCAATGAAAGATAATAGTTTTTCTAATATTAGGGGCAGATTTAAACATTCATTTTAAACTAATAAAAGCTAAGACAACACAGTAGTGACACGCGATTCAAAATGACGCCACATAGATAATGAATAAAGTGTAGATATTCAAATACCAAACCTTTTTCTTTTATTTATCACATTGTTCGCAAATAGATTTAGATTTGTCATCGGTTTTTATATTTCTTATTATTCAAAGACATTTTATATAAGAAGAATCACTCGACAAATCAACTGGGCAGGTGCACAAGACTAGACTATCTACCAAAATTAGGCGGAGTATACGAAAGGGACATCCAAAACTCACAAGTCGAAAAGAAATGAAAAACAATGACAAACAACAGTCTACAAAACACTGCATAAAAAACTGAAGACTGGGTAAACCGAATCCATCCAAATCCGGCGATGGTCTCTAACATGTGTTTGTTCTGGCGATATACCAACAAAAAAGATTATGAAGTTAAGACTTTTATTATGATTAGTTTACCATGATACTGTCCCACTCACAGGTTCATAATTGTAAACTTGATAAAACATGGTGAAGTTTCAAAATGAAGCAGTCGAAATGACGAAATGACAGCTTTTAAGATTAGTTTGTTTCCATGTATTCATATGATACTAATGTTATAAAGCCCTTTGCCTACCTGATGTAAACAATTTTGATATAACTTTAAACAATTTGCATGTTTTAGCAAAATTTTGAATCGAAGGACATCCTTTACAAAAATCTATATGATATGAAAGAAAATGCATCCCGTAATTTCAAGAGACTTTCGTTTTTTGTTAAGATTGTCCTTAGTATTATTTATTTTTATTAATGATCCCAATCTTACAAAATTAATCGAAATGTTGTTTCGAAATATAATTAAGTATAAAGAATATATTTAGTATCCTGAACATTTTTAAAAAAAACCAGAAGTCTATCCTCAAACCTTTTTTTCATTATCAACGATTGAGTTTGATATATAAATGTATAACCTGATATCAGACGATTTGTTTTCCAATATAGAAGTTGAAGATACCAAAGACATATTTAAACTCGAAAGTCGAAAACGAATTGACAATGCCATGGCAAAACCGAGAAACGAACTAAAGACAAACACCAGTCTACAAAAGATAACATAGAAAACTAAAAACTGGGCAACATGAAACCCTCCAAAAACCGGATAATACATATTCTTTTATACATGTTAGACAATAGACAATATACTGTTTTATGTACGTTTCGTATCAATATTTTTTAGGGGGAACCTTAGTCAGGTACGCTTAAGAACAAAAGTTAAATACATAAACACTTTTAAAAAGATATGCTTCTTTCGTCACTGCGCTTATTGGTAAACAGTAAACAGTCCGTTTTGCACCAATCATGTATTAATCTAAATAATTCTCATGATAAACATCTAAATAAACAGGAATTCAGATCATTTACATCCCATTTCAATACAATTACTACATAATTAGATAATAAATGGCACAAGTGCGGAGAAGATAAGGTTCTTTGGAAATGAAATTGATTTTAATCCCGCTGAGAAAACCGCTTAGCATAATAAGGTGGCAAACTGGACAATATGGTTATAGAATAATCCTATTATGTTATTTTGACAGGGAATTGTATCAATATCTCAGTTTCAATCATATGAGCATTAGAAAACAATATGATTCCCACTGTGTCCAAATTACTTCACAACAGGAAGAAATCGATTCATCTCTCTCAGTAAGAACTTCATTGACGAGCATAAGTAAGAACAAATCCGCTTAAAGTCATACTCTATTGTCTATTGTCGGTTAATGCTGTTAGATAAATTATTTCTAATAAGTTTATAGTCATTCCGGAAAGGTAGACGTCTTTGGTCCAGCTGTTAGTACAATTTTATTTTAAAGATAAACGATATCAAAACCATTCAGGTGGCACGGTAGTATTTACATTCCGGAATTTAGGTTGCTCTTTTGTGTACCCTACTTAAGTCAATGTATCTGAACAGTGTGATTGGACAAAAAATACAGTATCTACTGAACATACTTTCCCAAACTGAGATGGATCAGGTGTAAAAAGATATGAAATAATTTTTGAGAATTTAAAAAATTTTGTATTCACTGCATGATAAAAGACATAAAAGCACTAGTGGCCTAAGGTTTATAAAGATAGCAAAAAAAAAAAAACCGGTCATAATACATATTCAAATTCATTTCTGCATATTATAATGAAAGTACTTCAGTTTACTTTGTATGTAGAATTTTGGGCAGTGTTAGAAAGTGGTGAAAATTCTAAAAAGGCTATCATTATCCCTATGGGCCAGGAAATACTACCGTGCCACCTTCAGATGAAGACATCCGTATTTTTCGATCATTTTTGAACCAACAGAGTATTTTAGAAATAAAAATGTATTTCCTTCTAAAGATACTGTTTTGAGTATGAACCTTTCATTCTCAAACACAGAACATATTCTTTTTTTTTAATGTAAAGTGGTAATGCACATCGTGTATATCAACATGAAAACACATTCCTGCAAACCAACTACTTTTCGTGATTTTCGCTAGTATAAAATAACCTGAATTTATATCGTGGGCAGTATGTCAAACTTGGATTTTTCTATTATATGAATACATTCACAAATTTGAAAATCTCGACGTCAACTAAAAATGACTAAACGCGGAAAAGGATATACTAAAATAAATTAGTTGACAGTATATATGTACCAACGACTGTTTCAAACACTAGTTTTTAATTACCTTCGTTTCCTTCAAAGTACATTTACTTTTTTTAGTAAATTGCTTTACTTTGACTATTAATTGATATTTAATGGCCTATTTACAAACAAACAAAAGAATATATTACAACTAAAATCAATTAAAATAAACAAATTTGGGTCAAACTTGTCTGATGGTGACAATCTTACTTCCTGACTGATAATAAAACTATTTGGTAATTATCAATCATACTGATGGTTTGTTTACTATAAATATTAAATCTATAATTGTTGACAAGTAATGTTTAGTTTTTACTGTTATCAACGTGATCGACCATGGTACTGTTTTAGACTTTCGTCTGATAATTTACTTTCAACGATGTTGGATCTTCCGTTCCAGAAATCACAATCGTGTTGTAATTATATGGGGCTTTCTCTGTATGATTCATTTACAATTAGTCTATAGTTTGGAGACTGTAAATTAAGGCAAGATTAGTTTGTCGATGTTTAAATCTCGTAAATCGACTCAGAAGACAAATCAAGGATAAAAAACGTAAAACTGAGGGAATTGAATGAGCCCCAAAAGTCGTGAAACCGGGTACGTCGAAAGGATAAGCGTCTCCAACAAAGTTCGATCCGCCCTGCGAATGTAAAGCTCGTCGAACAGTGCTTTGATGCCATTTATACGTCTAGTTTTAGTAACGTAGTATTGGCAGGAATTTTGTATTATATTCTTGTCTGAATAACGATAGAAAATATTTAAGTCATTATGAAATGGCAACCAAGCAAAAACTTATTGTATAACAAGAAATGCACGATTATCCTATAAAATGGGAACATATTCGGTAAAAATGGCCAGCAAAAACGTCCGACCATAATATATTATGTCAGGAAAGGATTTCAGTTTTTTTATAGTATAAATGTATATTAAACAACTTAAAAAAAGTAATTAAATTTCAAAGGTTCATCACTTTTGTACGTATAAAATCTTTTTTAGATTAGAGACTTGCGTATGTTTGTGCAGAAGACAATTCAACAAAGGTATTTGAACCTGCATTAATAACACATTTTTTAAATGCTAATATTTCAGTGCACGATGGGGGAAATCATTTTAAAAATACGACGTATAGGAGGACTGTCATGATTATAATTTATGGTTACATAATTCTAAATTATTGATTTCAAGTTACATCGTGTTGATTAACATTCGGTCTTGATCAGATTGATCCTTATATTTCAATGTTTTAACGAGGCCAAAATAAGTTGGGATATTACTATTAATACAAAATATTTTTTTTGGCAAATCACATTATAAATTACAAAATTGTGACCCCTTAGGTATGCATTATTGTTGTTGTTACCACAGTTTTGGTCTAATTTTTCGATACTTTATAACATTATTTAGCATAATGTTCTTTGGTCGCAAACCATGACCCAAAAAAAGTTTGGTGCTTAGTAATTGGATATAGCTCTTGGCACCTTTTGGTTACAGAACATTTTAGATTGTATGTTCAGAACAAGGTTTTTGCCCAAGTCTTTTAGATAAAAAAAAAGGCACAAAAGTATAAATAAAAGCCTTTTTGAAACTTTATTATAAAGTTGAAATTAAAGGCCATATTTTGCCGTAGAAATTTAATTCCAAAAATTCAATATTTCATTTTTTTTTAACAGGACATTAAATGAATGCTGCATCTAATATTTTTGGTCATTGTCTTTTCCAAATTCAAGGGCTCGACCAAAATCTCTAGCCAGATATGATCAAATGTGGAGTCTACATCAAATCGTACGTATAGTTATAAGTATTATGTAACAATTAATATACTTGTCTTTCTATTTTCTATGCACAATAACTTTATATGTCACTTCACTTTCACAAGTGACTCTCGTACTGTATGAAAATAGCAACATCATTATGAAAGTGTTCGACTGAATATTCAGGAACGAGATCGGGTACACGAGATTAAATATATAGATTGAAACATGTTTAAAAAACTTATAAAATATTTTACTTATATAAGTATTAGTTATATTTCCTTTCTGATATAACAAATATGATATACAATTAATGCGGAATATTAACCGCTTAAGAGTTGTTGTAAGTAATCGACTTATGATTCATTGCGTTGTCTAACTATATTTGACTATATGCATGGTATTGTAACTTTTACTCAAGAATATTATTTATGCATTTTTTTAAACTTGCGTTTGTTTTTTTTTTGTGGGTTAATTTTCTAAAAGTGAATTTCTCTTTTCGTAAATAGTAAAAAATAACACGTCATATGTGGATGTCCTTTATAAAGATTAAATTAATTAACCATTCATAAGCTTGCCATTTGTGTTTGGGATTGTAATGCCTACATAGCCGATATTCCGATAGGTACAACATATGTAACCCTGCAAGCCGACATGATCTTACAATGACAAGAAACAGAATGAAAAGCAAAAATAGAAAACTCCTTTAGCATCAATAGATACTTATTTGTACTCGTTTGTCATGTGATACGTGCATAAAAGAAGCTGTTTACCTTGTCGACAACCCTGTTTTTTAAAGTTCATTTGATAACCATTGCTGCTACTCCAATTTAGCTTGTACGAAGAAAAACGAGTATGGCGTACACAATTTTAAAACTGGCATCGTTTTTGAGTTTGTACATACCAAAACTTATTTCGATATAACCAATAGACCAACAATTCCTTTGTACTCGATAATCGTTATTCAAGTGAACATTTTAAAATCTTATCTACACCCCAATTACCATGAAACTCTGGACACTATATAGCGACGAAGTCGGCTTCTCATCTTGATCTATTTTAGGAGGCAGGTACTGATTGACGACTTAAAACGAGAATCTATGACAAACATGATGGTCCTAGTTTTCCTGTTGTTTTCTTTCTATTTTTGAATATAAACATATTATCTGATCCGCCTTTGGCGCTTATGTATCTATATAGATTCGATATGTCAGAGATTTGTTTTATAGGAAATATTTGACAAAAAGAGATATACTTCTCAACTAAAATAACTCAATTGGATCTAGATGATGAGAGACTGGTACATGTATCATCAATTCACAAAAATTGTGTAGTCGACATCACGAATCTGTTGATCGTTTCCCTGTCATAGCATTTCAAATTACTTTTAATATGTTTGTAAAGATTCATGTTTACTCTGTTATAAATATCGCGTGTCAACTATTGCCATCCGTCATTATTAGTCATAATTAACGGTTTTGTTATGCAACTGACCAGACACTAACTACTTGATACGACTTTGGAATCGCATTTCGAGTGATTCATCTTTTCTCTGCAATAGATCCAACCAGTCTATTTACTTTCAATTAATGTTTTTTTTTCTTAACTAACTTAAAACATTTTACCTTTTATCAACGAACTACATTCATATTTAATGTGGTTTTACTCTATTTGATATCTAATGATATTTCTTAAACCATTTGTGTTTGAGCATCCCTGAAGAGACATTACTTGTCGAAACGCACATCTGGTGCAGTAAAATTGGTATCGTTAATGTTATTATGAATCCCATGCTTTTACTTTTGTGCCATAAATCTCCATGTTACTATATCGACGCATCCGGTCTCGCTCCGTTTTTGTGTTAATGCAATTGACTCAGGTTTTATCTCTTGGATTGTGCATTGAAAATGGATTTACGAGTTATGAGCATCGATAACCTTATGTTCCCTTTTATTCTCAACCAAAATTGTAACGATACGTTTAACTTTGCTGCACAAAAATAATATTATACAAATGATGAAATAAAATACAGTTACTGTTTAACCCCGTCGCATTTTTGCGCCTGTCCCAAGTCAGGAGCCTCTGGTCTTTGTTAGTCTTGTATGATTTTTAATTTTAGTTCATTTATATGTTTTGGAGTTTAGTATGATGTCCATTTTCACTGAACTAGTGCACATTGTTGTTTAGGGGCCAGCTGAAGCCCGCCTCCAGGTGCGGGATTTTCTCGCTGTGTTGAAGTCCCATTGGTGGCCTTCGGCTGTTTTCTGCTCTTTGGTCGGGTTGTTGTCCCTTTGATATATTCCCCATTTCCATTCTCAATTTTACTATTATATTATTCTTGATCATTTAATCCATTCAGTAATATATAGACTATATATTGTTAAAAACGCAAATTAAAAATCCGCAAGAAGCTTTATTTTGCAATTAGATTAAACATTTCTTTACACATCTTAAAAAAGGATTGTTATAATAATCACAGTACTTACTATTTTGTATACATGTTTCTATTTGAGTGTCCTTGGGAGTTCAGTGAGTATTCCGTAAATCACGTAATCTGTAAGAGATACGAAAGGATCTGGTTATAAATGCCTATACAAAAGTTAAACTACAACGCTATTGTATTAATAATAAAATATATTTGATAAATTAGCTGAAATATGCATTTCACCCTTATCAATGAAAATATGAAAATAGTTTACCACGATTAAATTTATTTCCTGTTCATACATTAATTAGTTGGATCCACCTTTAAATATATGTTTTAAACAAAAAAGGGTAAAAGGTTATTGAGATAATATCAAAAGACAGCTAATTAATCAATTGCGTGATTAGGTGAAACATATGTATCAATATTTCAAAATATCAGGTTGAATTGACCTTGGTATATTGTTTATACTCTCGTGGCGTTGTGGTGATAAGATATAATCTTTAAATGATAATAATAATAATAATAAAAATAATATTAATAATAATAATAATAATAATAAAAACAAAATAGGAAAAAATGTATGTGTTTGTCATTTCAATTGTTTGGAACATTAAATTTTCATATTTTTGTACAATCGACACATTTTAAACTTATTTACAGATTTATATCATTTCTATGCGAAATATGGTCTCTTGATTGTTTAAATTTGCGCAATACATGCATGAGGTATGAATTATTACGATCCTCTTTCATGTAGCCAGATCGTAGAACTTTCAGCTTAATAAGATGATTGTCAATACACTTACCGACTCGTTTGTATTTCCTTTCGGTATATCAGATATATGCAAATGTAGATTTCCATTATGAGTATGAATCACTAAAGTTTACATATCGTAATCACTTTGTCTAAATCAAGTTTAAGTGTTTAAGATAACTTTTTCTTTTTCTCTCTTAAATTGAAAAAATATTTTTTTCATCTAATGAAAGCATTAAACATTCATTCTTTCATCATTTCTAGTATTTCGTTTTACTTTCGGTAATCAATACGAAACAGACAATAAAGTTTTTGTTTTGATTTTATGTATATCAGTGCTTTACTATAAATGGTAAGAGAACATCCCGTTTCCATCCAATACTATTAACACAATGAAGAATTTGAAATCCGCTTGATAACCAATCGATTCCTTAGAGATTTTTACTCCGATTTAGTATCCTTGATATTAAAGAAGCTTATAGCTCCAATAAACTATTTTGACCATTTATTAGCCAGAACGATGACGTCTTTGTCGTACTATACCAATGAAATATTGCCCCTGATTTAATTCAGATGATATAGAATCCATTCGTTTACTGCCTGACAATTGCCTACATATTGGCTATACGGTTAAAATAACTGAGATGAAATTACATTTAAGAATAAATATTCTTCTTCTTTAACTTCTACTTCAAGATATTTAACAGTTTGGTTGTCCTTTAATACATATATACATGTATATATATATGCCGAGAAAACATTGCACGTTTTACTTATGAACTTCACGAACTCATTTAAATTCTTCATGTACGCTAAAATTTTACAAAACCAGAGGAGGAACCAAGGCACAAGTACTACAAAATTCAATGTTCAAGTAAAGTTAAGGAGATGATTCATTTCATTATAAGATGCTTATACAAGTGTTGATCACTTGTGATCACTTGTGTCGATTGTACTTCTGTAAAATACTCAAGGAAATTCCTTTATCACTTCTTAAGTTATTAAAACGTTCAATTTAATTCATACAAGTTTGATTTTTTAATGATTTTTTTTCCTAAAACGTTTTTTTGGGGTAATAAAAAAATGTTCAAATGTTTGTTTTGTGTGATGTCTTTCCCCCATTCCATTCAATTTAATTTCAATTCAAAGTTTCATTTATGGTCGATAAGTAGTAAACTACATCAACACATCATTGAATTTTTGGGTTGTGCATTTTTTTTATCATCTACTTGACTTTGCATTTTAACACAGCTCCGGGCCTTTTCTGAAAGTCTTCCTGTGTACGTATTTTGACGTTGTACACATTGTTGTATACTTAGTTTATCTGTTTAAAAGAAAAACAGGGGCATATCGTAGCTACTAGAACAAAAAAATCACAAATAATTCATCAGACAATACAAATCTGACTCGCTGCTCATGTCAGGATCCCATGCTATACAAATCATACAGAATCGGGAAAATGAACTGGTCAATGTTTCTAAACTTTGTTTCCTCGATGCATACTTTGAATTGATATTAGATTTGAATGTCCCTTTGGTCATGTTGGTATCTTGCGCCTCCCTTTTGCCTATACAATAAAGTTTTTCATTATAAACATTTTTTTGTATTTACAGCACTACAATTTTAGTCAATAACATAAAATGCCTCAAAGGTAAGTAGTAAAACTCTAAAAGTTTTAAACATATAGATATTGTAGACAATAATGATGTTGTTGGAGAAGTCAAAATATAATCGGCATTATATACTTGGAAGAATAACTACAGCTAAATATTTTTGACATTTTGACATTAAGATAATTGTGTAACTTTCCTAAATAGTTCATTGTTTGATTGCAATTATCATAGTACATCTTTACTCTGCAATGTACTCTGTCAACCGCTATGATCTATGATATTTTAAAGGAACCAACTATATTATCGCATTATATAATTGGAAGAATGGTATTAAATATCAAAGATATAATTACATTTAACTAATCTTATATATAGAAAATAACTTTTTTTCAGTTTCCATTTTAGATTGTGCAAATCATAGAATGTAAAAAGTAAAATAAAAAAAAAAAAAAAAAAAAAAAAAAAACAAACTCCAAGGAAAATTCAAAACGGAAAGTCCCTTATCAAATGGCAAAATCAATAGCTCAAAGATATATATTCTTAAAGATATATACTCACGACAAAAACATTGTCTTAATTGATAGGTACGACAATGATAAACAAGGTACATGTAACAATAGTTTACGATGTACAAATCTTCTTAATCCACTCTTACGATACAAACCAGGAAAAAAGGGCGACTCGCATGAACTCCAAACGCAGTGAGACCTAGTGGGGTTGAACGATTAAGCATATCTATAAAACTGTCAGTTTACAGTATGTTAAAGTGGTAGAAGCTGCGGGAACAAATTCTACTCATTGATCTTTTTTAAAAATATATAAATATACAACCATAGCCTTGCAGATGATGGTCGAGTTCAGTTGTGTTTCATACCTTATTTTTTTCCGGCTCGTCTTAATAGGCTAACATTACCTGATGATATTATCGATATAAGTAACTTGTAATATATTTCTGAAAAGTTGAGTACTAGTGTTTTAATAAATTTCTGAGAAATATATTTTTTATCTTGACGCTGTTTAAAAAAAAACATCAATAGAATAGAGATGACCATTTGATTTTCTGCGAGTTGGTATCACATGAGTTTTAATTTTTCTGAATAGCATTATTTATTTCGATCAATGCCTATTCTAGATTGTTTCTTAACATATTACCAAACTTGGTTCAAATCGCATTTTATGGTATCTGGCAAAATTACTTTATAGACATTAACGGTTTAATGCGTTTTTTTGGTTGTAATATTAACTTGTCACTTGATGAAAATAATAATAATGCTTTGAGATTAACCGTTCTGTTCGTATGACATTCACTTACATATATACAATCCACATAACATATACTCTTGACATTATTTGATAACACCTTTTTATGTAGCATTTGTTACGAATGCGTTGCGGTTTGTACATTTTCAATGGATCATATGCATTCAGGTAGTGCAAACAACCGTTATATTTAACACTATATCCCTTTATACCAGAGTAAAAACTTGTATTAACATTTCATTACGTTACATAATAAGTCATCTAGAACTATTTCCATTGAATTTAACATGCAATTTATAAACATGAACACTGTTTAGCGTTGAAGAAAGGTTTCACTATTGGTATTCAATATATGTATAGTGAAAATGTTAGAGCGTGGAAATGACATCAGAGATCTTAGAAAAGGCTATGAGTTTAAATCTAATTTCGGGTATATTTATATATTGTTTCCTTTCAACCTTTTTATTTAAATTTACGGACGAAAATAAACTGCACATAATTGGAACAAAATCATATAATGACATGATATTCCTGAGTTCGAAAGAGCATGTACAGACGTTTTTCCTTTAATAAAGTGGGTTAATCCTATTGTTTTATTGACTTAACAGTTTTGGATCAATTGAACTGTTTTGAAACAAAACATTACACATAGTCCATCAAATTTATCTAGCAAACAGAAATCAAACTGATTTATCTAACCGCACAAAGTTTAAAATAATAACATGAAGTGTATATGATTAGGCATAGCCTGCAAACATGTAAAAGGATGTTTTGATAATTATGTACAACCAAAAAGGAGACTGTGTCAGAATGCAAGCTTTTTAATCAGTTATTTACAGCCTTAAAGTAAAGATTTTAGCTGCATGCCATGTTCTATAACAAAAACATCTATATAAATTGAACAACACGACGGGTGGCACTTGTGTAGCAGGGACAGCACACCTTCCGGTGAAATGTTGTCTGTCTGTTGATTATGTTAATTTTTCTTTCTGCGACTTATTTTTTTTCTTACATCCTAGGTACCATTTCCCCTTTTTCCAGTTATGATGCATATTCAGTATGAACAATAGAAGATTTATGAAAATATGGATTTTGAAATGCCCGAAGCTGCTTTGTTTCATACTTCACCAGGAGCGGCCAGAACTAAAAATTTGAAAAAAAATAACAATGAGAAATTAAGTTAATCAAAACTGAAGTGTTCGTAGAAACAAATAAATCTTGCACTACGTAGGACACAAATTAGTGAAATTCGATGATCAGTACAAATGTTTATGTCAGGCAGTTTTGATAGAAAAACAAATTTTGATTGATTAATGCTCACGATTAACAATATTTTGGAGATCATTTACGCTGAGACAATGAAAAATTGTGCAATCTTCTGTTGTGTTTTTCTAATGAAAGTCATCTCAAGAATTGTTCAATTTGCAAATATTAATCTAAATTTAAAAAAAAACTCTTGATGGAAATGGTTTCAATACAATTCAATTTGTAAAGGTCACAATATCTAGATAATCCACTCACTGCTTGTTTCCTGTCTTATTAATGGTTTTAAACTAATGTGTACTTCTCACAGAAATAATTCATTAGCTCTAAACAAGAACTCTTAGAGAATAAAAACAATGACATTGTTGACATACAGGATTTCTGTAGCAGCACTTGGTATTTTTACAGATCATAATTACTCCTTTAAAATCAAATTGCATATCATTAAAGACGTTAAACATTTCGCTTTTAGGTAAACGTTTATGTCGAAAACTATAATATACGATAGGTTGATTAGGTGCATACTACACACAAATAGAGGCTTACAGGAAGAGACTGACAGGGCATGATTGTTAGAAAACAAAACAATAAAAGCCTGACAGGGCATGATTATTAGAAAACGAAAGAAGAAAAGCCTGAGAGGGTATGATTGTTAGAAAAGGAAACAAGAAAATCCTAAGAGGGCATGATTGTTAGAAAACGAAACAAGAAAAACCTGACAGGGCATGGTTGTTAGAAAACGAAACAAGAAAAGCCTGACAGGATATGATTATTAGAAAACGAAACAAGAAAAGCCTGACAGGGCATGATTATTAGAAAACAAAACAAGAAAAGCCTGTCAGGGAATGATTATAAGAAAATTAAACAAAAAAGCTTGACATTGCATGATTGTTCGAAAACGAACAAAGCACGACAGGATAATATGATTGTTAGAAAACGAAATGTGTTGCTATCAACTTAACGTATGATGTTGTTATATGGAACTGTTCACAACCAAATATTTGTTCTCTTTCTTTTATGTATCACAATTTATTTCTAAATTTCATATTATATTTTTATAGACCCTAAGAAACACCACTTGATAGATAGTTTTAGCAAATATATAATTCATAGTTGAGTGGATTGAACAAGAAAGAGATAAAACACAAAAAATATCCGTTCGAGTATAATTTGATCCGTATGTTCGACACAATTTCTGCGCTCGTTCGCTACGATCCACCAAATAAGGAAGCTTCATATATATTTTGATTGGCCCCCTTGGTGCCTTTCCACCTTTTTCAAGATCATCGTCTCCTTCCTTAGCATTTTGATAAAATGTTGCATGTGACGACAATAAAACTTCTCCGTTACGGCGTGCAAAACTATAAGAAAGTGGTTTCGTTTTTAAATCCAAACCCTAGTTCGTTTTAGATTGACAGTGTAGTAAAAGTTTCGTTTCCGTTATGCATAACGAGTTTAGGACAGTGACAAGGTTTCTTTTGTGCACTGGTATTTCATTCATACTAATTACAAAGAAGAATGACAGATTATTAACCTTTGAGAATGAAATGTACAAGACAGCTGACTTACGGTACTGATTGACTTTTTACATGAAAATTACAACACTAAGTGTCTCGATCATTACGCAACGTATGTCAAATTCCCAAATTATAAGCATCACGAAGCCGTTCATTTAAACTGCTTAGGCATTTTAAAATTAAATTAAAGTGGGTGACTATTTCAAGAATTTTAAAAGTTACACATGTTGACAGTTGAATTAGTTTACCGTTTTAGTAAATGTTTTTAATAAATGATTCGAAACAGATATTCGACATCAATACTAAATTGCAGCATCGACTATCTGTCTCCTGGTAGCATGTTCGTCTCAAGTCTGTGAGGTTGGTGACTAAGTCAATAACAGACGTTAAATTCGAATTTGCTCTTCCTCGACAATTAGAAGTGAGCATAAGTATTGATCGGAATTTGTCAGGATAGAGTGACATATCTTTCAGGGAACTGTTACCATTGGACCGAGTATTTAGTATCCGGCTTCCGTCTGGTACAAATCAGAGCCCGTGCATGGTCATATATCACATTTAGACGTTATCGCCATGGGTATGCATGTGATACTTGCCGATCGACATTGATCCGCCATCAATCAATGTTAAAAAATTTTCTTTTAACAAATGTCAAACACACAAAATACTTTAAATTTTTTTTAAATAAATTAAATGACAAGGCATCTTGGTGTCTGATGTATTTGTTCTTCAATTGAAATTTCAAATTAAAATAGAAACTTCTGCCACGTGTCTTGTAAAGATGCAGTGCCCAATTTATATTTTTTGTTAACGATGCAAAACAATAGCAAAATCGGAACCGTAACAACATTTGTTGTATTTGTATTCCTGATAAAACACGCAGGATTGACTCAAAGGTTTCTATCTCATCAGATAAAATAATAAACAGTTGATTAAAGAAGATACAAGACGTTTCTCTCAGTTTTTACATACTGATAACAGTACTGATTCGATTACATATAGGCTGTTTGATAACGTTTTTTACACATTCATGAAGCTTGAAACAAGAAGATATATAATATAGGGTTAACTTGCTAACAGTATATTTGAGGTTAATCTTGTCGACAATATATATTAAATGTTAATCGTGTCGACATGAATATAGTGTTAATCATGATCGCAGTATATTCGGATTCAGCAGTAATCTTTTTATATAAGAATGTGTTAAACGGTATGAAATCTTTCACTGAAATTACAGAATTTTCCATATGAAAACTTAGTGAGAGTGTGTGCAACATATTTTAGTATTGCAAAAGTCAACTCTTTAATTTCCTTTGTACAATTTACAAACTTTACCTATTAAAACGCTTTCTCGTTTAATCATAGCGTAGTTAAACGGTATGAAATCTTTCACTGAAATTACAGAATTTTCCATATGAAAACTTAGTAAGAGTGTGTGCAACATATTTTAGTATTGCAAAAGTCAACTCTTTAATTTCCTTTGTCCAATTTACAAACTTTACCTATTAAAACGCTTTCTCGTTTAATCATAGCGTAAGTCAGGCGTGATAAATTGAGGTAACTTATATGTTGTCGAATTATAACATACAAAACATTTGTCGTATTGTAGCCTTAAAACAATCTTGTTTATCTTTTCATAGGAACAAGACAAAGCAAACAAAGGTTATAAAACAATTGTTGTATTGTAGCCTTAAAAACAATCATGTTTATCTTTTTCAAAGAAACAAGACAAAGCAAATCAAAAACAAAAAAAAACTATGGAGAGAATTTTTGTTTACATCGACATTAAAATGTAAATTTATACCAATAGAGCGTCATTAATTTCGATGCACTAGTATAAATTATTGTTTAGGGGCCATCTGAAGCTTGCCTCCAGGTGCAGGATCTTCTCGCTGCATTGAAGACACATTGTTGGACTTTGGTTGTTTTTCTGCTCTTTGGTCGGGTTTTTGTTTCTTTGGCACATTCCCCGTTTCCATTCTCTATTCTACCTTTTGAAAATATTGTAGGTATGGCCCGTTCTCTCAAACATGGAACAACATCTTAAATGAGGTAATTCGGAGTGATGAAAAAATATGACAGAAATATCTGGTAGTTTGCCGAAATGTAACCATTTCACACAATATCAAACATTTATAATACAAAGTCCATGGCATCGGGCTTGTTTTTAAACTACGGGTTGTGCAAACTCTTTAATTCCATACAGATTATTTAGGAAAAACACCATCTCATGCTTAAAGAACAATAGATCGTAGAATTTTAAAATAAAGTATGAGGAAATAATTGTCATTCAATACTTCCAGAAAATATAAAGAAAAGTTTGGGCAGTCGATCTTGTTTTCTTGTTACGTAACAAAAAGTGTATATCCACAGTACTATTCATATAAATTTAAAGAATCATGAGGTGAAATCTGCCTTGCCCTTGGTGCTTGTCTTGAACTCAATTAAATATTACACAGCTTTTTCATTTCATCTGATAAAAACTGTAAGAAGATTAATGGGTATTCGTTTATCAATCTCTCACGAAGACAATGATGGTGATAAGATTTGTTTGTCATATAAGTCTGGAAAACAGTTACCTTAGGACTGTACTTCTTTCAATCTTGAATTTAGCTCAGTTTGTACTAATAAATGTAATTACTGGTAAATGGAGATTGTATAAAGCCAGTATTGATGTGTAGAAAAAAAAATCCATCGAATATGACTGGGTTCAAGTTTCACTCTATTAATAATTTACTCTTACAGACTAGACTACAGAGACAGTAGAAAACCACGAAGCAATATAAACAAAAAAGAAGTGGAGAAATAGTCATCCAACGACATCCACAAACACCAAAGATATTCAGAGGTCAACGTACGGTATTTTACAATATAAAACAAGTGTGTTTATACTCCATATAAAATTGAGAATGGAAATGGGGAATGTGTCAAAGAGACAACAACCAGACCAAAAGAGCAGAAAACAGCCGACGGCCACCAATGTGTTTAGTTCTTAGTTTAGTTTCAAAACTGTCAACTGAAAAGACAAATGATTAAGATGTGTCAACAACACGAAATATTAAGATTAATTTTATTTCCTTTTGGTAATGTATACTTGAAAGACAAAAGATATGCATCAGACTTTTTCACTTTTCATACAATGAATATACAATAACAACGATTAATTTGTGGGAAGTGGCAATTCTCTAAGGAATATGATCCTACAGCACGAGAAAAGTGAGAGAGATCTCATGGGTAAGGAAATTAATTGTTTGGGGTTGCAGTTCTATGAGGAATACGATTCTATAGCACGAGAGAAGTGAGAGTGACCTCATGGGTATGGGTATTAATTGTTTGGGGTGACAATTCTCTGAGAAATACGATTCTATAGCACGAGAGAAGTGAGAGAGATCTCATGGGTAGAGGGTTTAATTGTCTTGGGTTGCAATTCTCTGAGGAATACGATTCTGTAGCACGAGAGAAGTGAGAGAGATCTCATGGGTAGAGGGTTTAATTGTCTTGGGTTGCAATTCTCTGAGGAATACGATTCTATAGCACGAGAGAAGTCGGAGAAATCATATGAATAGGATTCATATTGCGTTTCATTTTAAATTGGCCAATTGTGTGCTTTGCATTGATAATTCTAAGTGAATTATATAATTGTCAAACTGTTCACCTGCACGAGTCTAGCTCAGATTTGAATGAAAATTAATTACTGTGGATTCATTATTATTCGTGGATTTTGTGGGTAAAGGTCAACTAAATTTAAATGTCTAACGAAATATAAATTTTCTCTAGACTTGTATGCAACTTTTGCCAAAACCACCAATAAAATATGTACGAAAATACAATTTTTCCTCAATCCAGAAAAATTATACCAACGAAAATAAATGAATCCACAGTATACATACATATATAAACGGTGCTTGTGAAAATCATACAATTTTGATTTTCAAAGAAATTTAAATTTAAAAGTTTAATAAGTAAATCTATAAATGGGAAATACCCAGTTGAACATAAGAGGGTCTGGATTTGGGATGGGGGAGGGTTTGGTCCTTCATTTCTGTACTCTTTATTGTTTATGCCATTTTTCTCTATTCTTTATAAATTTCCCATTATTCTCTAATATTTATCTTTTTACGCTATTTGTCTCTATTCTTTATGTTTTGGACCCTTTATTCTGCACTTTTTGCACATTATTCCCTATTCTGTAAACCCCTTCCACATCCTCATATAATCGTATCTGAGTTTATACCATCGCCCTTGAGTTTTGATTTAGTCTTTAATTTTCCCTGATATGATGTAATGCATTATCGCCTCTGTATTTGATAAAGAGAGAAATCATTCAATCTTGATGCAAATTTTAAATAAGTTGTGGGAGACCGCGCAATTGAATATATTACCACCCTATATTATCACTCTATCAAACTGATACACGATATCTTCCCGGTTCATTTGAACTTTTATATTGAGCTGGAACTTTCAGCTCAAGCATAAATATATACTTGTAATAATAGGGAGATTTGAGATTACATAAAGTCCTAATCATTGTTAATCAATCGTCGAAAGTATGTTTGAATGTTGTCATCAAAATACGAAACGTGACATTAAAAACTTTGATTACTAATTAAATCGGCTTGTGTCAGGAAAAATAAAAGTATTTTATGTGAAAATGCAAATAAGTAAACCTTGACTAATGTTTATCGGAATGACATTATTTACTCATCTAAAACTAGTAAATCGTGTGGATCAATTGAAAAGATAGAATTATGTATGCAGTTAGACGGTGTTTTCTTTTAAACAAAGGTTTTGTTTCAATACCCATCAATGGAAATGAAACCAGTTACTTCCGGTTAGCAGGATCAAACAATTCTGTAAACAACAGTGTCATCTTTAGAACGGTGCCTGAGAAAAATTGAAATATATTTTGTTTCTACAAATTTAGCATTTTCTGTTGAATTTCATGAAAATGGCGCACAAATGTTTTCTGGCTATTTTTTTTTTCATATCGATGATAACGGTTATTTCAAGATATGTATGCAAGTTCATTGACGCCTTTACAGTGTTATCTAATTCTATCATTAATATTCCTTTCACTGGAAGGAAGTCTTTAAGAATTCTTTTCCGGCATTTTCTGTCAACCAAAACATCTGAATATGACATTAATTACAAGAATAAATTTACACATATTATTAATTAGGTTTTGCAATTGTAAATATGTTCGGATAATAGATATATGAAAAATATCACAGAAAATCAAAATCAATTATGTAAGACACTAGGTCATATATATATATGTATATATATATATATACCACATCAATCACCAGAGCCCAACCCGCTAAAGAAATGAAAAAAATAAAAAATAGACAATTTACAAAAAGTAAAGACATATGAGAACATGGGCTAATTAATTTGCTTGACTCGGTACATGCATACCTTGTAGTGTATTTCTCAGTCTTAAATCACCTGGACAATGTGTCATGAAAAGGGGAAGAAGATACCAAGGCTCAACCAAAAACAAAGGTAGAATTAGAATAGACAAAAAAAAAAAAAAAAAAACGACAAGAATATTTTTTGTCCACAAAACATTAGACAGAAAACACAAAATAAAGCAACACAAACCCCAACAAAATTACTACTCGGGTAGAACGCATGTGCGTTTTCAAGACAAGCAGATACTATCAGGGTAGAACTCGTGTGCATTTACAGGACAAGCAGATACAACCAGGGTAGAACTCATGTGCGTTCACAGGACAAGCAGATACTACACGGGTAGAACTCATGTGCGTTTACAGGACAAGTAGACGAACGGGCATGTATACAGAATGGACAGTCAGTTAGACAGGCAGGGAGGCAAGTAGACGAACGGGCATGTATACAGAATGGACAGTCAGTTAGACAGACAGGCAGGCAAGTAGACGAACGGGTATGTATACAGAATGGGCAGTCAGTTAGACAGACAGGCAGGCAAGTAGACGAACGGGCATGTATACAGAATGGACAGTCCGTTAGACAGACAGGCAGGCAAGTAGACGAACGGGCATGTATACAGAATGAACAGTCCGTTAGACAGACAGGCAGGCAAGTAGACGAACGGACATGTATACAGAATGGACAGTCAGTTAGACAGACAGGCAGGCAAGTAGACGAACGGGCATGTATACAGAATGAACAGTCCGTTAGACAGACAGGCAGGCAAGTAGACGAACGGACATGTATACAGAATGGACAGTCAGTTAGACAGACAGGCAGGCAAGTAGACGAACGGGCATGTATACAGAATGGACAGTCAGTTAGACAGACAGGCAGGCAAGTATACGAACGGGCATGTATACAGAATGGACAGTCAGTTAGACAGACAGGCAGACAAGTAGACGAACGGGCATGTATACAGAATGGACAGTCAGTTAGACAGACAGGCAGGCATATAGACGAACGGGCATGTATACAGAATGGACAGTCAGTTAGACAGACAGGCAGGCAATCAAATTAATAATCAGAACAGGGTAACTGTATATTTCATGCAATAATTACAAAAGCTTTTGACTGAAGATAATCAATTGATATTAAAATCTACTTTACTTGCCAATTATTAGATTTTGTAGTGACTTATACAATTATATATATATATATTTAACATAAATCAGAGTTTGATTTGCTTCCAAAGTTTCAGAATTTATTAAGACATGTATTGTAAATTAATCAATCATTTCAAAATGACACATTCCCGTGTTTACCTATTTCACAAACATGCTTTGTGACTCTAATCAATTGACATGGAATTCAAAGTGGACCAAAATAGTTCAATTCATCATTACAATATTTTCGGCATGTTATCATGACTGATAGCGAAGTTCGGTACAGTCTCAATGTTTTCCTAAAATGCCGAGGCGATACAAACTTTTGACTACAATTATATCATTATCATATATGATAATTTGAAGGCTTATTTATGCCTAGAATAACAAAGCAAATCTTTAGAGAGTCATTCATATATATATATATATATATATATATAAAACCCCACTAGCATTGACGTGGGTATAAATACCAAGAACTATATAGTCAAGTCCGAATGTATGGTCACTATTTGCTGATGATATTTACATTCTAACGGTCAAATAATATCAGATGCCAATTGAAACAAAGATTTAATCTCTTCGGACTCGTTATATATGTTATTTGACTGGCAACGCTATTACATATCCACTTTCAGACAAGTTATTATCAGTTTGGTGCACAAAAGATATATCATGGTGACAGTTCAATTCCGATGTCTAAGAAAACAAATATGAAAACAAGTATGTAGGTCCTTAAACTACATTTAAGACACTCTCTATAAACAAAAGTATGCTGATGAAGCCATTCTAAAACTGTTAAAATATTTTAGTTTAAACGGTTAAAGTTAAGAGACAGATTTGAAAATAAAAAAAAGTAACATTTTTGAATACCAAATGAAATTAGAAGGGGTGGATGGGGTTGGGGGATTAAGAATCGAATTTTCCATATGTACTTGCTACCTACCTACTGTATATAAATGAAATGAGACTTTGGGTCATGGAACGTCAATAAGACAGCAACCTATCAATCAGAGGATTAACGCTTTTACTGATGTTCTTCATTTCAAATTCATAGTGAAGTTATTTCCGAAACACCTGTTAGTCGCCTAAGAGAAGTTGGTATTTTACATTGTTAAGCCTCAATATAAGATTAAAATAAGAGCCTAATTTTCATTCTTCCACTAAAAATAATCTGTATTTCGAAACTCAAATAATTATGACTTGTGTATATAGAGGTAATTATTTTTGGGATGGTCACAGTATTGTTATTTTTTATTGGATTTTCGAAGGTAATTGATTTTTTCCTGGCAAATTAGCGCTTCAGTACCGTTCTGTTCTTTATATTATGATAGATATGTACTGTTGTGATAAGGAAAAGTTCAAAAAAGATTTACCATGCATGTATAAGAAAGTATATTCTAAGTAGGTTAATGGTATATTGAGAATTTATATCTATATTTTACAAATATTTTACGAGAATATATTAATGAAAAAGTTGTGTAATCCATGAATCATTCAGGGAAGAGCCGTGTATCATAAATCAAATTTCCTTGTTAAATATAGGGCGTTGAGCAAAAAAAAAAAAAAAACAAACAATCACGAAAACAAAATTATTTTTTGTTTTGCGCTAAATAATTTCTATAATATTAACAGCAATGTCACATCGAAAATTATATTGTATCTTTAATGAACATCTGTAGTTACATGTACTGATTTAATAGACAATAAAGCCCAACAGCGATTCTTCCGAATGAAGTTTGTTTCCTTCACTAACATGAGCAGAGTACATAGTCCTTCAATATGTTTAAATCGTCGGAAAGAAGTTGAACGGATACATGGATGGATTTGTGTCCAGTGGCAAATACTACAAACGAAATTAATATGAACATTGATTTGTACTAGACCGACAGCCTGAGTCAGGGCTCATATGCATAAAACTACTTAAGTTAAAGATTTGTTCCGAACGGCCGGATTTTGCTACATATCCTACGATAAATAAGTACTACGATTGGATATTTTAACTTAAGTGGTTTTATGCATATCAGCCCAGATTTTTAACGTACTAATGCATAAGGTATCAGTTCAGGAAAACATGTTATCCTACACGGACTTATTCTGACTTCGATCTGACCTGTCATTTCTCTTACTCTTTAATGCTACGTGCCAAGCGGAGAAGCAGCAAATGTCTTTGACTTGATCCAACCGTTGATCGTACCCGAAATTAGGTTTAATACCAAAAAGGTATCGAAGCGGTTAGAAGTCATCAAAATGCCAATGTTTAAAGGGTCAATACGAGACTGACACGATCTAAAAAGGGACAAAAATAGCAGGCAATAAAAGGCATGAAAACGAAAGAAGAAGACTTGTAAAAATACTAGTATATAATATAATTTTCAGAGTAGTTTTTGCTTGAATGCTTTTGTTACAAAGTATGAATTATCCCATGTGTCCAATTGGTGCTTTGTATATTTAATAAAAGGGAACAGGAATCTGATGTTCAGTAGTTGTCGTTTGTTGATGTGGTTCATAAGTGTTTCTCGTTTCTCGTTTTGTATATAGATTAGACCGTTGGTTTTCCCGTTTGAATGGTTTTACACTAGTAATACTTTGGGGGCCTTTTATAGCTTACTGTTCGGTGTGAGCCAAGGCTCCGTGTTGAAGACCGTACTGTGACCTATAATGGTTTACTTTTATAAATTTTGACTTGGATGGAGAGTTTTCTCATTGGCACTCATACCACATCTTCTTATATCTATGGTATGTTTTATGTGGGAAATTTTTCGGAACGAAATATGACAAATACAAATTACGGATGCTATTAAAATAGTTCAAGACATATTTATGACATGTCGATAAATAGTGCCAAAAAAGTAAAATGGGGTTACATTTAAAGATTTGGTCAGCGTTGAATCATCTTTAAATCTACCACCGACATAAGTAGGCGTAAGAGATTGGATAATATAACAATTCTCAACAATTTTATGTCATTTTTATAGCTATATACCATTATTGTATTTGTATTGATAAACATAATAATGATTTAATACTTCTTTAATATAGCAAAGGTCGGAAGGACACAACTGATACAATATATACTAGTAAAGCTACGATAATATCATTCATATGATGAAAGAGAAATTTGATGTTACAGTTATTATATAACCGTAAAATATCTTTATAGGTTTGATAAAGTTTTGTCTTATTTGTAAATTATTAATGCACATTATGATGCATTATGTTTGGAGAAATGATATAGCGTCGTGCAGATATAACCAATAAGCATCCAAATCGAAGCCCAAACATGTATGCGTTTCAAATATTTGGTATACTTCTTACTAATCGGTACCTTAAAATATCTAATAAATTACAAGAACTAATCGGTACCCAAAAGTAATTGGTACATTACTATTAAATAGATACCAAAATATTACTAATCGGTACAATGCACCTAACAATGTTAGGTATGGCACCAATCGGTACCAAAAATGTTTGTTATGTTACTCAAAAATGTTTGGTATACTACTTATCGGCACATAAAGGTAAGAAACCATGCAAGTGACAGATTACAAAGGATTTATGTGTTCCAATATTGAAACCGGACTGCAGGAGTTATGACATGCTTAAACGTATTTTGCGCATCAAAACAATTTTGCGTCTTATTGTGGCAAAAGGAAGTTATTTCTACATGTATATCTACACGTACGTGTAAAATGAATTATTCTAACGAATTGTTTTGGACTTTGAAGGAAAGAAAAAAAAACGATTATGTGTCTTGATGTATGAGGCTAACATGGGTTCATGTCCAAGTGCAGAAAAGGGAAACAGGTAATAGACAACTTTCAAAATAGATTTATAACACTTTAACGTAACAGACGAAGCTGGCATTTCAACAGAATTCAATTGGTATTCTCCCCCTTTTTTACAAGAAGTTCAAAGAAGACCCTTGCATATTCAAACATTTGTATTGGATATACTATACGTTGTGACATACATAATACAAGTATAAACATTGTTATATCCCCATGGTAATTAGTTCATACCTTCGTAGACGAACTAAACTTTTAAATATTACTTTTTTGACACTAAAACATAGTGACCGCGTTATCATGATACACGTAAATGATGTTAATGACTGTTATAACATGAAAAGATTTGTTAAACAGTTTGACATATTGTCATGACATGTAAAATGACGTAATAAATCAAGTTAGTTGCATGCTTTCCAGATTATACTGTTGTTGAAGGGTATTCAAGAACAGGTGTCGTTTAAAGTCCGTTTTCTATCACAAGTGTTTTGGCAACTCTGCTTGTGGATTCTTAGTCCCCCAGGATTTCCAAAGCTCAGTACAACAACTTGCTTTTAGAATGAATTTAAAAGAAGGTTATATAAATTGAGAAGAAATGATCATCTCCCACAGCTGATTCCTAAGTTGGGTATATATGTTGGTCTTAAAGGTGACAACAGTTATAATGCGACTAATTATCGGATTTTACCTGAAATTGACAGCACAACGGTTGACACTAATGGAGCAGACACTGTTTACCCTTCCAAAGCACCTTTGTTTATCCAGTTTTTGTGGTTCGTCTCGTGTTGTTTTGTGATCTGTTGTTTGCTAGCTCGTTTTTTTTTTGTCGTGATTTTGTCGGTCTTCCCTTGACTTATAGTTTTTGATTACTCCCCCCCCCCCCCTTTTAGTGTCTATTCCTTTTTATACGTTTGGGTTATATGATTCGGAAATATATCGATGTCTAACATAATGAAATGTATCTATTATTTGTAAATTCGGGCATTTGGTGTACATGAACGGTAACGTTTTACGTGTGGACTAGTAATGCAAAGGAAATTCGCTCGTCACTTGTAATTTATGATCTATATTCGTACGTTCACAACAATCCGTTGTTTCTAGAAATGTCAGATGTTGCTCGTAAACTATATATAAATTGAGCTTAATGTTTCAAAATTATAGATACACCTACTATCATTTCTTTAGGAATTCTTTACCTTATCAAGAATTGAAAGGAAAAACATTTCATACTCATAATCAGAGACATGTACTGTAGTACAAAATTGTATTATACGTCTCTGTTATAATGTATATCTTTTTTTAATTAGATTTCAAAAGTTTTTTACTTATCAAAGCACTCTTATATAGGACCAAAATGTAATGGTGCGATAATCAAGTATACGATTACAGAAAAGTTCTTTCATGATAGAATAATGGTAATAAAATATAAAAATACTCAGACTATATAAATAAAACAACGAGTGTTTTTCTATAATTTCCTATGATTTTCCGATATATTCGTTTTAAGAGGAAAGATAATAAATCTATCGAATGCTTAAGGCTTCTCTTTTATGACTAAACACAAATTAAACAACCACCATAACATAAAAAGCACATAAAGTTGCAAAAGTTACGTAAGTTTAGAAATAACATACCGTTAAAGCAACTCCAGTTAAGATACGGTCTTAAGTGTTAGAAATCCATGTAATTACAGCGATTATGGAGTGATTGAATGAATTTTTCTATTCACATATCCATTTGTATTGATAAAGTAACGTATTTTCTATCAGTGTTTCCCGAACAGTAATGTAAATATGGTTTGATTGAGTTGACAGAAAAACATGATTAATTAAATCATTAACCTACGAATCTACAGGTATATTATCAGGTATAGCGTAGGACTACTTAGTATTATTTAATGATATGTAAATGAGATGATGTTTATGTCAATCAGTCAACGCTAAAGGGTTCGGCAGTAGTTAACTGATAAAAACTTTGCCCTGAAACTAATGGTTACTTAATTAAGTAATTTTTCAATTGCAACAAAAAATTATGGGATAAGATTTATGTACTTCCAATATCTATTTATACCTGATTACAAATATATCAATTTCTCTGTCTAGCATAAAATTTTACCCATGTAACTCATGCAAAGAAACAGTTCCTATTACAAAGAAACAGTTCATATCTTGTCGATATAATCAGTTACTGATGTTTCTTTCATTCTAACTTGCTTTGCAATTTCTAATATGTACACAAAAAATTATCCAAACTTTAAAAAACAGCAAGCAAATCAAATATATACGCCCAATGTACATGTTGTTTTAATCAGTTAATGTTCGCACGCTAGTTTTTTTGTTGTTGTTGATTTATTAATTGCCGATTTAACCATAACTCTTCAAAATCATTATTATATTGAAACATCTTTTCAAAGAACATAACAAATCAGTATTTGGCTGTTGGATATTCCAAAAGAAAACTAGTTTATATACTCTCATTCAAGTAGGATTTTGAAATTTGTTTGAATTTGAAGAATCTGAGCATGGAGGTAATATTTAAATATTACTTCCATGATCTGAGAAAACAAATTAACAAACATATTTTAAAATTCTTTAAATTTGCCAATAACAGTGATGCATGGATATTGTCATCGAGTAGGTTCAGTTAAGGACATATAGTCACATAGGAAAACAGATAATGATATGTGTATGTCCGGCAAATGACCGCAGGGGAATCGAATCATTTATGCATTAACACGTCTGACTGTTGATATTAAAGATCATAAGGCAATGATTGTGATAACGAATATACATTAGTTGTTACACGTATTTATTAATTCAATTGCAATATGTAAACAAACACAGATAAACTGAGGAAAACGTAAATACAGCACAGCGCATGTGTAAATAAACAACTGGTTTTCTGATTCAGAGGCATATCATAATTTACATATAAGTGTTATCATTTATCAGCAAAAAGTTCAGATTTTGGCAATTAAACCAGTAAAAGGCACGATAGAACAGAGATTCATATTGCCAAACAAAGCAGTGATAAGGTATCAAATTGATGACAGAAAAATACACGCAATTAACATTTCATTTCAAATTTTTAACTACAAAAAACCTTCTAAAAGTGTTACTCCATCTGGAAAATTTGAGAAAATAACATTTCCCCGTTTATCAAAACTAACTGCCCTTTTAGAAAATATTTATTTATTACTTCTATGTAAATCAGATGTAATCCTCTCATATCTTCGGGGCTGACAGAGTCGTTGTATAAACCATGGAAGTGTTATATTGTCAACATAAACTTATCAGGAACATTGTAAGTCGTTGTTTTTTTTCCCCCATTTTACATTCGGAAGTTGGGGGGGGGGGGGGGGGGGTTCAGAATATTTATTTTTTACCTGTCTTATATGCAGCGTTATATTATTGACATATATATATTCAGCTCTTACCAGGTCAAAGTATTCATTTTCAAAATCTTCCACCCCTCGCAGAAAATAAAATAATCGTTCCCTTAGTACTTTGAGAATTTAGTGTTGATTGTAGATTTTTGATATTATATACATGTATTTGATTCATTTACAACTTTTATTGAGCTAGACATATTGTACAGTCACCTTTTACGAAGTGCATGCAAGTCGTGGATTTTTGAGTAAATATGCATTACCGATGAAAAATACAGTAACAAACTTTAAAAAGATTTGACGCGCGGGACAACACTTTAACATTTAAAACAAATGTGTTTGACAAAACAGACTCCTTCTATCATCTACACCAATCTGGTAAGCATGCCAACTATTATATTACGTAATATATGGTGACGGCTACATGTTTTGTTATATAGATACAATGGATAAGCGTGGATTCTTGAAAAAGAAACCATGAGCCCGGAGGGCGAATGGTTTGTTTTTCATGAATCTACGCTTATCCATTGTATCTATAACTTAAACTATTGTGTTAATTTCTTTTCAAAATTAAAGCCTTTTCTTAATTAGAAGGTATTGTAAGTGACTTTAAATAACCATGTTATCGTGTTCAACGATGCATTGATAAATCTCAGATCACAATTAATTGGTTAACAGGTTAACAAAATACAAAATTAATATAACACTTCTACCTTTAAAGATCTTTATATTACCAGGCATATGAATATTATCTGTTTATACAAAATAAGACATATTCGAAATTATTTCTAATAAAATTGAAAATGGGAAATGGGGAACGTGTCAAAGAGACAACAACCCGACCAAAAAGCATATATAAAGTATATATAATAAGTATGTTATCGAAATTTGTCTACCACTCTAGGCACATCACGATTTTCTCGCATAGGAATTTGCGAACAAACCTTTGTAAAATTATGTAGCAAAACAGATGAAATCATACTATATTTATAAAACAAAAATTGACAAATAGAATGTAATCATTTTTGTTTCAAACATGTGAAATAGCCAATACTAATAAAAAAAAACGGTAAAACTCGCTATTATTACAAAAATATCCACTATAACATGCAAATTTAGAAAAAAAACAGGATAACTTAAGAATTCGAACAACAGAGAGAATACAGGGATTCGAACCTAAACCGACAAATCCCTATCTTTAACTCATTGATTTTAACCATGCTAACCTCGCGGCTACCAACTCATACTATACGACTGCCTATTTTGTCTATATAAAGGTACAAGCCCTGTGTTTCCGATGAACCAATGTATATCAGATGTTCATTTAAATATATAAAATAGACAACCATAGTGTAACCCATTGGTAGCCGAGAGGTTTCGTCGATGTGTTGATGTCAGTCACACATAACAGATTTCAAGGAAGGGTACGATTCCCAGTGAAGGCATATAAAAATTACAAAAATTAAAGGTAAGTTTTTAAATTAATTCCATTAGTGAACAGAAATCAGTAAATTAGTCAATTCAAACTTAATGAAATTAGGCACACAAAGGAAACAATTGAATATAATTTAGTGAGTCAATTTCAGAGGCAGATTTAGGACGCGTTGATTCTAGAAAAAGAATCCACGGTAAATGAATAGGCTGACGTCACCACAATGGTTTAAGTATATTTAATTTCAATTAGTTGTTGGTTGGCTGTCAAATTGACCTTTTCCATTTCCCACATCTCCTGTACAATATTTACCGCAAACAATAAAAATGCATTTAATTGTTAGTTTGTTGTCTTATTGTAATGTTACCTTTTCACATCTCCCTTGCCACTTTCACTGCATAACAATTATTTCTGTATGCAACTGTGAAGGAGCATAAAAGACAATACCATGAGGTATATTGCTTCATTTACTATTTATATGAAGTAGGAAACAACCTTATCAAGGGAAAACGAAAAAAACCCAGCTATAATTATCTTTAAAATATTAATTTTTGAAGTTGGGATCGTAATGGACAATAAACAAACTTGAATTTTCCTTGCATCGTGCTTACGCAGCCGGATCTTTGAGGTTGTACCGTGCCCATATATGTACAATACGATAAGTATTTATTTACAAAAATGTAGGACAAGATAAATTAGCCACACTAAAAACAAAATGATGAATGACTGCATATACTCATTAAGTAACCTTTTTCTTATATTACGTAAAATAAATGACTGAAAACTGACATAACCACAGTTTATTACATGTGTATTCGCCAAATATCCGACTTCCGTACGCTGGACGAAATCGGCAAAAACGATAAAATATTATTTCCTTAAAATGGCGCAATAAGCAAAAAATATAAAGTATTATAAGGAATGATTGATCCGATACAAAACTCTTCAGGGAAACATAAAACTATATCAGTTATGGAAAATAAAGATATACTGAATATGACATATCTATTACAAAATTCAATTATAACAGAATATCTGGGAGTAAAATGGTAGTCTCGGTGACATCGTTCTTGTCAAGGCAGATATTATAGAGCAGTGATTGAACCATTTGTTCGTAATTGCTAATGTTAGCAAGCGTCCGAGACGGACATTTTCACTGGTTATGGGGAAGTACAGATATTAACTCATATGAGGAGGTAGAGGACAACAGACGCCGTCAGAGAAGTATATAGGTTTTATTTAACTTTAAAGACGGTGAGCATCTATCATATAGGTCAAAGGCAGCGGTCAGCAATGAGAATACTCACATACTTCCTTAATCTGTTAGAATAAATGACAAATTCACATATGAAGATGGATATTAAATTATACAAATCTTAAAGCATTTATATTTCTGTGATATACATATATT
Organism: Mytilus californianus; assembly: GCF_021869535.1. Lineage (NCBI taxonomy): Eukaryota > Metazoa > Mollusca > Bivalvia > Mytilida > Mytilidae > Mytilus > Mytilus californianus. Next base: position 35,250,002 of record NW_026262723.1, on the reverse strand, counting down.
TATAATTTATTGAAATAATGCACTATTATACCCCAATGGGGTTGATGGCATACATGAAAATTAACAAAATAACACATTACATAATACATCACAAAATTAATAAAACACAAGACATGAATTTGTATATGTACATACCATGCAGTTGTTGAATCCATGCAAGCATCGGAAAATAAGGTCCTATGCGTTTAAATACCAGTAATAATTCATTAACTATTGATGTTGCCTATTGACATTTCGATGCCTTTAGAATTATGTAGCAAAACATTTTAAATTTGTTTTTTTTAAGAATGCGTCTTACCTTTTATAATATTCCGGCTCCTGCATGTATGACTTAACGCAAATGCAACATGTACGATTTTTATCAGATACATGGAGTACTCACATTTAGTATCAGAACTTTTCTACGCACATAGACTCAGTGGTAAATTTGCACATAGCCAAAACAAAAATATTATTCATATCTATATAAACAGGTTTATCTATTTTAATATGTAAATAAATAATTTTATCAGTATGCACAAGCACAGACAGACAACGATGAGCACATAAGAGGGCGATAATGACGAGAAAAATGTACACGAGGGGCAATGTATTAGTTCATGAATAAGTCAAGAACCTTTCATATACAAATGTACATGTAGGAAATGCAACCTTATCAAGAACGATGAACTCCTTATACATGACTATCTCTTGAATGATTAATTTACATAAAGTAATAGTACAAAAAGTACAAAAGTAACTTTAGTATTATTTGAAACAAGTTTTAGTGATTAGTAGGCGCTGATCCAGGGTTTAATGTTTAAAGGGCGTGCTGGGCGCTCCTGAGAATTAAGAGTTAGAGGACAATATTTTGACCAAAAAAATGGCAGTAATTTTATCCATAAATTACATTTATTGTATTTTATGGGGGCTACCTCCGTCTGAATCCGCGCCTGTTCAGCCTGGTAAAGTTGAACTTTGTAGGCTCATGTGACATTTTGGAGAGAAAAAATATTCGCGTCAACTTTTGAAAGAAATGAATGTTAATTCTTCGTTTTTGGATTTTATCTTATTTATTTCATGAACATTTTAAAACCCTTCGTCCTTAAAATAATATAAGAAAACTTACAGTTGATATCTATATATAGATTATACTACACCACCTCGTTCATTACGAAATCCCCCGAGCTAGTTCAATTTCAAACATTAAAATACGAGGTTTACCGAGCATGTTCAATTTTGGATATTGAACTTTCAAGAGTGGACAAATATCCTTTTCAGCGGGATAACGAGGTAGAATATGTTTCCCTAATGGTTAAAGGATAAAGGCTGAGTGAAATGCTTCTAAGGGATTAGGCGGAAATTTACACGAAACAAATTAATAAAAAACAATTTTCAAACTGGCCTCAACTGGTTTAGATGCTTGTCAAATCAGAGAATTATTCATACATAATTCTCAATTTTGAATTACTTGAAATATCAAACAATGCTCTTTCTGTTTCTTTTTATATTATTTAAATATTTCAATACTTTTCACGCTGAGAAACTTTCAATCATAATACGTTTTACAGACAATATCTGTGTTTCAGCAATTATGTCAAACTGACAGTTGTCGGCTGCTTGCACTCAAAAAGTTTAATAATCGCCACGATTTATCATTGTTCTACGAAATCCAATGGGTTTTTTTTACATTTTTTTTTTTTGCTTACATAATATCATTTTTTCACGAAATCAATAAAAATTCGCTTTATCCAACTGGAAAACCAAACTCCCGGTGTGATAAAATTCTACAATGCATTAATAATATCTCATTTTAGTTATTATTTCATTGATATACATCATAACAATCAAACTACTTCGTTTATTTTGAAAAATCAATGTCACGTGATGTCTTCCGGCAAAACGAGACACTGTCGAGGAAAATTTAAATTTCTTTTGTAAGTCAAAATGTTTTCCAACAACCTTACTGAAAACAGTTTAGATTTATAAAAAGCAGATTCGCATTGTTCTAAGGTCAATAACTGTTTTCTTCGGAAAAAATATTTAACAAATGACTGTGTCCTCGTACTAAATGCTTGTGGTTTGATGTAAATGTACAAAAAAGACAACTAATGTTGATTAAATAATTATGCTTATTATGTGCCTGCTGGTAAAACAAATAAAATAAATGGATATTAGATATTGGAATAAATTATCGCATAATTGTTTTATTTTTTCATTTTTTTTTCACAGATTAATAACTAAAGGGTTACATGTAATATTGAAGTAGCAAAACAGTGACTTTAGTATGGAGTAAAGGAAAATAAGCATATTAAAACTCGACATAACGTTTACAAATAAAAAGGGCAGTTTATTTTATAACTAATTTGTTAAAAAAAAAAAAGGAAGGAGCGCCATAAATGCCTGTACCAAGTCAGGAATATGACAGTTGTTTTCCATTTGTTTGATGTGTTGAGCTTTTGATTTTGCCATTTGATAAGGGACTTTCGTTTTGAATTTTCCTTGGAGTTCGGTATTTTTGTTATTTTACTTTTTATAGTAAAGGTTACATGTACATTTGTTCAAACCTTACTGTATAAGCTTTCTAATAAAAAAAAATAATTTGAACCCTGTATCACCCCATCAGGTTTCCAACACTATTTTATTTTGAGTGCCATTTTGGAGTAAAAATGTTGCCGGTAAATGCAAATAAATAATTGCGCTATTGTAACCTTTGCATACACAATGAAAACTACAGAATTGACGTCCTCATGGCGCTTTCCTGGACCATTTCACAATCAACGCTAAGATTTAAATTTGCCAAATAATATAATGGATTGCGAAAAAAAGAATTTTCAATCTGTTTGAGATTATCTTTGCCTGATTAGGATTATTTTTGGTAATTTTGTGAGTAGCTGTATTAATGTATCAGTATGAAAAAGCACCAGCTAGCAAAAAAAGAAAAAACAAAAGAAAAAAGAAAAAAAAACAGTCAGCTTAGTATGATGGCATAGGCAGATAAAAATGTCATTTATTATTTCAAGAAATAGATGCACATCTGACATAACAGCATGAGAAATGTGCTCGTTTGATATTATTTTTTTAAATAACCAAATCAATAAAGATATCATCTTTAAACAGACAGGTAATTTGTTCATATCTCTTAAACGTGTCAGCTCATCTTTCACTACTCAATAAATTATAAGTTGTAATTAGAGGGATTAAAACTCATCTTTTCATCTTATTTTTTTCTGAAATGCCGTGATTTATTTTCATTTCCCTTGTCTGAAAGTCTGTGAAAATATTTTTGTTTAACTAATCCAATTTTTAATTTATCCATTGCAACTGTAAGGCAGCTGTGGATATTGACTTGGCATCCAAGATAAGTCATGTTTTAGTGACAGTTTTTTTCAAACCGAGTTTTACCCTTCTTTACTACTTCTTCATGTTTGATTGACTGGTCCTAATCATGGCAATGTGAGGACCTACCATGAATGAGCGAAAAAAATGCAACTTTCACTACAACCGAGGCAAAATATATTCATATTCTAGGAATGGGGGCTACATTGCATTCATCTCGTCGGCTAATTCGTCCGTCCGTTTGTCCAACAGTGATTTCCGTCACATTTTCTCAAGTAATTGAGCGAATCAAAAGAATGACTTTATATTTGTTCATCAGTTTGATGACGTGTGAGTGCTTCTCGGGTCTATCAGACACGTACAAATGTACGTCCTGTTTGCCGATACTAAAAATTTGTCAACATGTTAAATATTCTTCAATTTTGCGTCACACTTTACTCAAAAAGTACTATAATTAACTCAATATTTAATCAGCAGCTTGGCAGTCGAGTGTTGTAATGTGTATTCGCTAGTCATGTGTTAAATATAACTTACTTCCTGTTTGTATGCCCCCGCCGCTAGGCAAAGGGGGCATTAAGTGTTACTTTTGACTGTCCGTTCTTCCGTCTGTCATAAAAGTATTTTCACATATTATAAACAAGCTTGAGCGGGGGCATTCATGTCCTCGGACACATTCTTCTTTTATTTATACTTTGAATTACGAGTGGGGTATGCTTAGCACGACAGAAAGAACCGGCAAAAATGTTCATTTCTATGTCACAAAAAGCAAAAAAAAAAAAATTGTACAATGTATTTTTAAGTTTCGGTAGACAATGATTTCATGAAGCAATCAGCTATTAAGTCAACATCAAAGGTGCAGATTTCTTGTCAGAAAAATGTTTCTCAAAGTGTTTTAAAAAGACTTAGTTTTCTCAATTGTATGTTTCATATGTTTCCATGTCGGGGCCTCTTATAGCCGAATATACGGTATGGGTTTTTCTCATTGTTGAAGGCCGTACGGTTGCCTATAACTGCTTACATCCACTTTATTTGAACTTGGTGGATAGTTGTATCATTGACAATCATACCACATCTCCTTATTTTTATATTGTGAGATGACTGGTGATGAGCCGATTGTTATATCTATAAAAACTAAAATACAAAATACAAAATACAGCGTTTTACATTTTTTCACCACACACTGTTATAAACAGTTTTACCTCACGCTCAAAGAGAAGATAATTCTTTGAAGTAGGAAAACACAACACGCAAAATTATCAATAGTACTCGATAGGTTTATGACCGAGGAAGTTAAATGGAAAATAAATGTAAATTTAATTGTTGAATTTTAGGCATCAGTCAATTTTTGATTACTTTATATTTAATAACACTTTTAATTCTCGCAATGATTCCAGTGATTTATATGCGATAAATTTGATCTAAATGAGTTTTGTTCGCATATTTCATATCAAAGGGTCTACTAATTTACATACTTGGTATCCAATTCCCAGGATTACAAGACATTTACGTAAAATTGAGCTTTTACACGTCATATTGATAGCGTCATTAGCGGATGCAAAAACAAATCAAATCTAATTATCATTGCCAGTTATATAAACATATTTCTAGTTCATCTGCCTTTGAATGAAATAGAACAGTTTCATATATTTTTAAGCGTTACAATAGAAAACAGTTGACGTCGAAGTTAAGAAGAATGATTAATTTGCAAACGTCACATAGACAATCAAGAAAATTAGGTCAACCAAGGCAAAAATTAGGTCAATCGTCGTTGTAAAGTTCCGGATTTCGACATTGTAATCTTTTAGTTAGACTCCATAATACATTTTTTCTTTTTGAAAAAATCATGCCTTAGTTGCAGCGAGGTCATGGAAATATGAATTTCAATAAACGATATCTGTTTGCACATTCGTCAATACTTTTCAGAAATATCAATGAAAGGAAACGATACGATTCAATTTAGTTTCCAATATAAAAATCCGCTCAAGTTTTTTATTAATTTTCTATAGATATGCTTTTGCAATCTCGAACGCCTTCAAAGATATTTCAAATTTAAAGCTGAATCCAGAAAAGCTCTTCGAACGCATGAAATTTATCAAATTTAGTTTTCATTTTTGAAAGCACTGGGTCGATACCGCTGCTGGTGGACTATCAGTCCCCGAGGCTATCATCAGCTCAGCAACAAATCTTTCTTAAACTGTCCGTTTATAAATCAAGAAATTATTAAAAATACAAAGGTTTCAACTCCCTCAGGCAAAGTTGACTTTAGATGGATTTGGCTAAATTTTTAGGTCCTTTTGACATATATCTCTTCAACTGTTTTGGTTCTTATACATCTTTGGCTTTCAAATATTCAGATTTCTGCGTTTCTAATGAAATTAAACGCAGAAAAATTCTTCGGACACCTGAAATTTAAGACGTGTACTTTTTGTGATTAAAAAAGAAATTCTTGATCACACACTTCTGGTTATCAAGGCAGTGAATCCTAATAATACTAACTACATTATGTACACCAAGATAAATGAAATTGGATACCCTGCATTTGTCATGCTTTTCATTAACATATGGCAAAAACGCCCTCAAGGTGTATCTTAAACATACAAACCAAAAATATGACTCTTTTTTTATTTCAATAAGAAAAGTGCGTCCTTTCAGGAAACCATGTATTAAATTCGAAGTCGCAAACAGATATCAAAATCTCTGTTATATCTTCCGCTTAAAATGAATAAGTTAACTGAAGACCTTCTTTGAACGATAAGATTTCAACTTCAAGATGTCAACGCCCAAAGAATTATCTTGATATAAGAAAAAAATCAGGTGCTTAAACCTGAAAGCTATACGATTTTGGTGGATTCGGTTTATTTTCGTAAACCGCACATCATCAACGAATGCGAAACTAACGTCGTCAAGCAGGTGGAATTGAACAGGAGTTTATATATCTGTTCATAATTTACTGCGTTTTGATAATTACTGATGCGTATTTATGTCTAATGTTTTTACCATAGACACTACCTACAGCGATACGAAATTAATGAGCAAGAACAATGTACCTTAAGCTGTGAGAACCAATATACATCTAAATTGTAGATTCCAGACTTTTAAATCAAACAATGATAACCTACAGCAATACAAGAGATGTTTGAATGTGCGATGCTACAAAAACTTGAACCACGGGTAAAAACTGATTTAATAACGCCATAAATACGTCGAGGATGATCTCTTGTGGACATTTATATTTTCTTTTAGACTTTTAAAGAGTTGTTATTACAATGGAGCCTTTAGAATATTTGTCATGATAATGGATATAAATCAAAGTTTTTTTATAATTCATACTAATCCTGCTTTTGATTGTAATTGTTTACATTTGTGAATTGTCTTTATAAATAAACTTTTGTTAACTCTGCACCTGCAGACAAAAAAAAACACCTCCTCTTCTTAGAGTTGTGAGGAATAGTGTCAAAACATTTCATCAAGTTACTGACATTGTGCCTTTTAAGTATGGAACATGAAATAAGGGTTATATATCAGTGAGAGTTGATAATTATCTCGAAACTATTGCTGAGACATGTTCAGTAGGGTTAGGTAAATGGTCTAAAGAATTGGATAAAAAGCGCAACGACGACATATTCAATATCGATATACTGTACCAAAGTATACCAATGATTCATTCCCGAAATAAATATTATTGCAACCATCATGAATTTGAAGAGGAAAAAATTGACGTCTGATTATGTAACAAATTTTAGATAAAAATAAACGATATTTGACATCTAATTATATAACAAAATAAAACCATTATTCATTACCAAAATATTTACTTTATATGCAACATGCTTATAAGAATTGTATTCGCAACTTGCTAAATCTTCTACCAGAAGAGCAGAAGACCGTTTCCACAGCAAACAGTATTGACATAGCAACACAACAGGCAGTACTAACTGAAGCTTGACAACATCATATTTGACGATAAAAGCAGCTGGTATACATATCAAAATTATATAAATCTTGGCCAAACCCATGCTTCATTGTTCCGATTCAATGCCTAATCATTGTTTATCCCTTAAAACTTTGGCATCAATTTCTGTATTTATAATGACATTTTGGTCTTTATTTGACATAAAATCAAATTATCTAATTGTTGATAGTTTTTAATGGTATATATATGTCGCTGCCAAAATTGTATTAAAATGATAAAGTTAAATTTTATTATTTTCTCACAAATCTGCCGTTGTAATGTAATCAACGATAAAAAGTTTCCTGTGTGTAATTTTTCTGTTCTACCATTTCCTACTTTAACATGTCCACAAAAGGTAGTTGATAATAAAGATATTTTTCAATCAGCAAATCTATTTTGAAATTGTATTGCAATGTTACAAGAGAGCTAATTGCTACATAAAAAGGATAGAATATTGGCAGGAATTACCACAAAGAATGGATATTACCACAACAATCACCGACATCCGACTCTTAAAAAAAATAGATGTACAAAGACAAACAACAACGAACATGGTACAAAAAAATGTTGTCTATACAAGTAACTGTGTTTTCTAGACGAGAGGAAGGATTTATAGAGACACATCTCCTTTTGAAGGTGAGTACAAGAAGGCCAAGTTAAATATACTTAATGGCACCATGGACTATATCTATGTAACATATTATTTACCGACATTAACTTGTGAGCTTAATAATATATGATATATATATCCGATTGAAATAAATTAATCAAAAGGAATCATTTATTTTCATCACAGCTGGAACAGTTAAGAACAAAAAGTTATTTAGCTGTTAGATAAGACAAAATGATTGAATTTAAAAGCAAAACTTTATCTGTTTCAAAGAACTACAAATTAATACACATTTCCTAAATAAAAGGAAATAAAATATAAATAATTCAAAGAGAAAACTACCTATTATCAATAATTCTACATTTATATCCCGACCAGATAGATGACATACGTGTATTATTGAAACAAATGTTTGAACAGTAATAAATATTCAACAATATTAAAAATGAGAATGCGTAGCTCCACAATTGAAACCTACTTTGAACGTGTTAGAAAACAACAAACAATTTTCTAAAGATACCAGGCTGATAATGTTGTAAGACAGACGCACAATTACTCAGCACAAGACTATCAAGTGGCGCTGGAAATGAAACAGTTGTTGTAAAACCAAATCGATTACGAAGTTAAAAATGGCTGGTGGTAGAAAACCGTAGTGTTTCGAATGATTTTAACAAATAATGAATATCACATTTACAATTATATATAAACAATTTTAACGACTTGTCATGTCAGCACAGGAGCGCTTACTACTGGGGTATTGTTACACTCGGAGACGAAACGTCTATAAACAGTGGCATCAACTCAGTTATTGCCAAACTTATCAAAGGTTAACAGCCTTTAATATAGAATGGCATACACGCCCATCATTTCTTCAAGATTAACCAGTGGCGTTTGAGGCAAAACTAAGGGTACCCAAGAAGCGGTAAGCAAGAAAATCACACAACAGCTTCATTGTATAACGGTATAAATGAATTCGCTCTTACTTTTTAACATTATAGTTTAACTAATTAAATATTTTTGAAATGCCATCCAATATGGAGGTTCTTATGCAAAATTTAAATGGTCATGAGTTAAATCTTTTGACATCCTGCAGAAACAGCCGATGTTAGATATTTTGTTCCGTCTCTAAACATACCTGGATGTTATTCATAAAAGACATTCAGGGAACGTTCATTATATATTGCAAAATCCCTTTGCATTATTGGAGTAAACACTAGAGAACACGGCTCATATTGTGTATACTAATGCAATTGTTTGCACCTGTCCTAAGTCAGGAATCTGATGTTCAGTAGTTGTCGTTTGTTGGTGTGGTTCATAAGTGTTTCTCGTTTCTCGTTTTTTATATAGATTAGACCGTTGGTTTTCCCGTTTCAATTGTTTTACACTAGTAATTTTTGGGGCCCTTTATAGCTTGCTGTTCGGTGTGAGCCAAGGCTCCGTGTTGAAGACCGTACTTTGACCTATAATGGTTTACTTTTATAAATTTTGACTTGGATGGAGGGTTGTCTCATTGGCACTCATACCACATCTTCTTATATCTACTAACACAATTACTCAAGAACAGTGAGGATTTTGTTCAAAATATAAATTGTTCAAATTTCTATTGTTTGTTGTGGTATTTTTTACCAACCATTTCTGCGCAGATGAGACTGAATACTAGTAATTGCATTTCAGTTGAATGCAAGTGTCATTATTGATTTTACGCTCTATAGACGGGACAAGTATACCCTTTTTTCCGACAACTGGCATAACAATAAGTTCCTCCCATAAAAATACTCATAAACGTGGAAAAGAGGAATAACAACGGACAAGAGAAAACAAATTGATATAAAATCCTTGGTTTTCTTTACAAGTAATTAAGCGATCTGGAAAACATTACAATTATATAAAATGATTTTATTGCAATTGATCTGAAAATCTGCCTGTTTGAAGAGTTGCCTAATGAACCATGAATAACCATAACAATAACACTGTATGAAAAAAACACATCATTATTTGCCTGGAAACGACAACAATGTACCATAAACACTGTTAATTTCAACACCTGATATAGTAAAATGATAACCGTGAGCTGACATACTTTATATTCTGTTCAAAATTTGTTAAAATCCACATTATCATTACAGTTGAGTTAACGATTAATTAATCATAAAAGTTTTAAAACGATTTATGTGACGAGTTTTATTTATGCAGTGCATGCATTTTAATGGCAATAAATGGATAATTGAAGAATTGAACGATAAAGGTCTTGCATCAATGCCACGTTCATACTTTATATGAACTGGTATTGTTTACTTTTTAAAACTGCAGGAAATGAAATCGTTATTCAACATGCCATTCTAACTGTGACCATTGATAAGAGTAAACGATCACTTAATTCGATGCGAGGTACAAATGTACCATCTTGAAGTATTGAAAGATACTTATGTACATTTTAACCGATGTAAAATAAACCGCGTTCAGAAATACCATTAACATTCATTGTTTGCCTGCGGTTGCACTTGTTGCCATGAGTGTATTGGCAAATAATCTCAAATTTCTTTCGACTACAAGAGATTGACAGTTAGGTAATCAAGTTCGATTTCACGTGATTAGTTAAACAAATTGAAACTCAACAAAGATTGGAATCAACAATTGGATTAGAAACGACTTGGCTCGATAAAACATCTTGGCAATCAACAAAGACAAAGTTGATGATGCTGATTTGTTTTATCACTTCCAGTGGCAAATATGACAAACACTCCAGAACGATATGTTAATGTAATATGAATATGAACCCAGTTTTGTACTAGACAGATTCGCTGAGCTGAATTTTTAACGTGCTGATTCAGAAAGTACATGTTTTCGGACACATTATTCTGATTCCAATCTGATCTGGTTGTTTTTTTTTCTGAATGCCGTAGAAGCAGAAGATAAAAACTTCCAATTCTTATGAACGACCCGACCTGCATCGAACCCGCAACCTCACTCAGCATTCCAAGAGAGCGCGCTGCTACGTGACTACTGATGAAGTACGAAACAATGAACCTGAGTTATAAAATCAACGGAACCAATTTTATTGCGCTTTTCGACAAAATATGTTAATTTTCTTTGATGATGCTCGAGGTAAAAACATTTGAAAAACCAAATCTTATATAAACGTTGACGAGAGAGTTTATCTATGTATGCTGGTTTTGAATCTCACTAAAGCATGGATGGCATAGAAACGAGACCAATTTCCCTCTTCACATATTTGATAAGCATATTTAAATTAACTAATTCAGCATTTGGCAGCTAGTGATTTTTTTTTTAAATTTGTTATCATTTGTTTGGAAAACTTTTTCAAGTTCTTACCTCTTATATTCGTACGGTAAAACTGATGAAAGAGAATAAAGAAAATGTCACTTGTAATTTTTTTGTATGACGTATCTTACTCTTTCATCTATATAAGTACATAAGGTCAATTTCGTTCAATAATGGATACCTTTGTTCCTTGTGGATAAGATTTATTTACAAACAAAACAACAAGTTTGATCAAAACGATTTTGTTTCAATAAATAAATTAAAAAAAACATCAAAACAAACAATACCAAATCATCGTTTAATTCATTGTATGGTAGCGTGAATGTTATTCAATTCAAAGATGTAGCATTACAGTAATAATAGATGTTTACAAATAATTTCATCCACAGCATTAAAGGTGATACACTGGCTAATGTATACCAAAGTATGTATGTTGCATCTAAATGTACGTCTATATAATTCGTCTCATATTTAGCCCAACAATGTTAGACCTGCAAATTTGCGTTATCAAATTTCTTTTCTTCTCTCAGCGAGACTCGAACTCTTGCTTCTTTGACATCGTGGCAACAATGCCTGCAGTAGACCACTCGACCAACTAGGCTATATAGAAATTTAGCTTTCTATGTCGATTTCTGCCTTTCCTCGTCTTTTCCATGCCCGATAAATCATATTGGCAATTAACAAAGATGAGAAACAACTAAGCTCCATAAAAAATATTGGTAATCAATAACGATTAGAAACGACCTGGCTCGATCAAACATATTGGCAATCAAAAACAAAGATTATAAACGACCTAGCTCGATAAAACATATTGGCAATCAACAACAAAGATTATAAACGACCTAGCTCGATCAAACATATTGGCAATCAACAACGAAGATTATAAACGACCTAGCTCGATCAAACATATTGGCAATCAACAAAGAAGATTATAAACGACCTAGCTCGATCAAACATATTGGCAATCAACAACAAAGATTATAAGCGACCTAACTCGATCAAACATATTGGCAATCAACAACAAAGATTATAAACGACCTAGCTCGATTAAACATATTGGTAATCAACAACAAATTTTAAGATTATAAACGACCTAGCTGAATAGAATATTTTGGCAATCAACAAAAAAGAATATAAATGATCAAGCTCGATAAAACATCTTTGCAAACAAAAAAGATTAGAAACGTGACAAAACAAAGACGATGTGCATAATGATCTGGTGCTAATATCAAGTGACAAATACTATATGCATAATGATCTGGTGCTAATATCAAGTGACAAATACTATATGCATATCAGGACGAGAACATGTTATAGTGATATGAATATAAAACATATTTTGAACTAGACATACTTGCTGCGTTGGATTTTGTTACGTAATAGTTCACAATGTATATATACGCAGGAAGACATATCTTCCTACCAGGACACATTACTCGGAGTCCGAGCTAACAAGTTTTTGATTTTACTCCTTCAGGCCGCGTGCATAGTAAAGAAACAGCAAATACCAATGTTAGTTGAACCTGTCCGGGATCGAACCAAATAGACGACGCCCCGCAGTACTCGAGGCAAGCGGTACTACGAGTCCATCGAGAAAATATGAAACAATGAACAAGATCACAAATCAGTTGATGCTGAGTTTAAATTTTACTTACATAGATCACATACTATGATAGAACATTGGTGAATATTGAAAAAAAATCAAAACTTTTGTTAATTTGTTTTGATTAACTTTACAAAGTGACTTACCTCTAAGCTTTGTACGACCAAACTGCTGAAACAGAGTAAAGAAATGTCACACGCATTATTTATCAAATAACGTATCTTATTCCTTCATCTATATAAATACATATGATTAATTTAATTCAATAATGAACTCCATTGTTCCCTGGGGATAAGATTTTTATCCAAACAAACCCACGAGTTTGATCAATATGATTTTGTTTCCCTAAATTGAATAAAATCAACACTACAAACAATACCAAATCGTGTAATTCATTGTATGGTAGTGTCTATGTTATTAAATTCAAAGTTGTTGTATTTCAGTCATTATAGATGTTTACGGATAATTAATATATTATATTCTTACCCCCAACATTAAAGGTGATACACAAGCTTATTTATACCATAGTATGTATAATATGTCTCTGGTAAGTGCGTTGCACCTATATTAAAAAATGAAAAGGTTCTTTTTTTTTATCTTTATATTTATAGGTGCAAAAACGTTGTCATTTCTTAAACATATATGCTGCTATCTGAATCTTCTTTCCAGTTTCACGTCAAGAACAATATTAACTTTTGCCAATAAAGAAAATCTTATCTTTTAATATATTACCTATAGAAAGATTAAAGTTTCAAATGTTCTATCAATTTAATATTTTATTATTAAGGAATACAAAGCGTTTGACAGGAATTATGTAGAAAATGGCCCCTTCCGACCTTTTCTCATTGCTTCATTTTCTTTTTTGTTGTCTTTTTAAAGCTTTTTGTCTTTTTTTCAAATAAGTAAACAATTATATAAAATTTGTTAATTTCTTTTCGATATTTGATTTGTTTGCGTACGTTTATGATATTTGTTTATGTGTTCGTTGCCTCATGCAAGTGTTTTATAATATACAGCTAATAAATGGAGACGTCTTGTGCAAGTTTGGATAACTTGTGTCACCTTCTTTTATAAATTATCTAATATTTTGATATCTGCTACTTTCATAAAATAACAAGAATTGTCGAAACAACTGCCCTAAACTATATGTTACTGGCGTGAATTTTCGTTTTATACTGTTATGTTAGATAATATCTGTTCTATTATACACAGATACTAAATAGAGATGCATCTTGATAAAGAGTTGATACTTCAAGCAAGGTTAGAGTCCACTTTAAACGTCTGCAGTTTGTTCATTTAGAAATGCAATCTTCATACTACGTGTGCATTTGTAAGTGTTTTTGTGATATAGTTTTTAAAATAGAATATTTAGATCCATTTGCATTGAATTTGTAAAAGGCAATTATTTCTTTGATGGAAATGTGTACCTTGATTGACTACAATGTGTTTGAAAATACCATTGAAAGTGCATTATCAAATATATATCAGTACTTTAAATTTTATTTTTTAAACGTTTGATTTCTTGAATAATAAAAACACAAAATGACAAATTATCATAAATATAGGACAGTACAACAGACCACAACAAAACCCGAATCCTTTAAATTAAAAAAAAATAGACGTACAAACAAAAACAAAAAAACAAAAAAACCCCAAAACACCGAACTCTATACGTATACATGTTCACTACACTAGCGTGATACAATCATCTGTAGTGCACATGTTATGTCCACATCATATTTAATAATATTTTGTTATTTAGATTAAATCTTGTAATAAAAACAATAATTCATAAGATATTTGAATATTTGTATCTTAAAGACAATCGAACTTTTTCTAAAATTACGACATTTGGTTTGGTTCCTTCTTCTTACATGTATCAATACTCGTTTTTGCTAATTCTATAAAAAATACAGTTTCGAATCTTTTATTAGCATTGACAATTGTATTTTATAATCAAGAATAGTATAACACAATATTGTCAGACACTCAAGAACAGACACGAAGCCGTGCCAGATTGTCATGTGCAGAAATTCGAATACTTTTCGAAAACGACAAAGCTGGTGAAATGCGAAGGAATTAAATTGATCTTAAGTCTTTGGAAGCTTTGCTAATCGTATGACGTATTAAAACACGAATCCATCATTCGTCTTCAACACAAGAATCAGCTGCTTCTAAATAATTTATGTGTATTCCATATATCATCATTCGATGAATATTCGAGTAAGTCAAAGTACCTGTTTCTGGTATCGTTTCAGCTATATGATAAGATTTCCCTAAGTCAACATCTGTGAATTTTGCTATTCATTTGAAAACATATATATGTGGTTGGAATGCCCATGAGACAACTCGCCCCAGTAACACAAAAGAAGAGGATGAGACAACTCGCCCGTGTAACACAAAGGACGAGGGTGTAAATGGAGCAACCAAAAATATAGAGTTCAGTCTCTTATCACGGCTTTTGTCAAAACTATCATTAGTGTAGTGATCGACGTAAAGACGATATTAAACAGAACAAACACAGGGCAATTACAGAAAATACAAGAAGTCTTAGTAGGGCAAAACTAATAAACTGTGATAATTTTTATAAAATAGAATACATAATGAGAATTAAGGGGGGAAATCTCTCATAAACGTAAAAAATAATGGCATACACCGCAAGCACGGGGAAATATTCTACTGTATCCATACATCACGACAGACAAACCCTGTCACCAATATAAAAATAAGGGTTAATATAAATGTTCTGTATGTCTGTACACCAGTCTCGTTACATTTTTGTACTTCGGTTTGTCTCGTTTGTTGTAAGACAATCAGGGAAAGTTCTTCAGATTGAAAGTCAAAGTTTTTACTATTTTGATAAGCAAAGTTTATACACTTTCAAATAAAAAAACATATATGAGTCAATTTATTTCAATAATAACTACCATTGTTCCCTGGGGGATAATATTTTAAACCAGATGAAATCACAATTTTGATCAAATTGTATTTTGTTTCAGTTAATTAAGTACAATGTGAACTTTACAAAGTACAAATGAATATAATATTCATTTCATATATAATACATTGTTTATTTTCATTGATTTGTGCATTTGTTGGATGGCAGACTTAATCAAATTAATTTTGCTCGAATTATGCCATAAAAGAGGACACAAATGACAATATTGGCCGTCAGAGAGACATGATGACCGTAATGAATTTCGAATATTAAATAAATGGGCAAAGACGGAAAGGCAATACAATTCCATAAATAACTTAAGCACTGTTTTATATCACACATAAGTGTCAATCTGCTCTCGTTTTGTCATCTTCGTTTTGCTTTTCTACGTAGGTAACTCGAAAGATTCTGCGCCCTCTATCGGTCAATGCCCGCTAGAGGCGAATGTAGCGATAGTGAGTCGGAAAATAACGACTGGAATAGTCGGATAACAACGAAAGTCGTTATTATAGTGAACGATTCAAAACTATCATGTCAAAATTATTTCGTATTAAAACATACATACCTAGAGTCTGTTTAATGCAGGTAAATGCACAAAGTAGGATAAATATAGACATATATATATATATATATACATGTTTAATCTCATAAATCTCAAGAAGGAGAAACAACTCTCTCTGGTCTCAAGAAAATAAACAACTAACATATTTGATAGGTATCGGATCGTCTTGATATATATATATATATATATATATATATATATATATATATATATATATATATATCGATAGTTCGAATCTGACTCGTCTATATTAGGGACGCCTAACATTACAGATATTCTCTAATATTACATTAATTAATCTTAAAGGTTTGAATGCATTGGCATAACACATTATTGACAGCAGCTTGATTAGGACAGCATTTTTTTTCAAACTTGCTACAGAAAAACTTTAATCAAGACCACATTATAAATATTTTAAATAAATATATATGTAACATGTTGAGGAATATACTGTTATATGTATATATACATGTATATGAAATTATACACGTTATTTAACGTTTAAACGAACTGAAGTCATTGATTCATTTTTTTTTCAACGAAATACTGCATAACACTAGGGACCATTAAAATACAATCAATACATGTAAGAAACATCTGTCAGTTTAACTGTTTTGAAATACGAGGCTAGAAGGAAGGGATTGACACGCACATGTTATTTTGTATTCTTAACTCGCCAATTGAAACAATTATTATAAACATCCTACTGACCAGCTTTTTAAAATGTCGACTTGTTTTCACTGAGCTTCTTTACACGTTTTATGCGAAAATGACTGCATACTTGATTTGTGAATCGTTTCTTTTTCTAATAAAGATTGTTTTTGTCACTAACTGCATCAATTTCAACAATCTTTGTTGTCACACTAGTGTCCGAAAAGTGAATGAGCTTCAGTAATTGTATATCATTTTCATTTTAACTAAATAAGTGATAAAGTAGATAATTTTTGTTACAATAAGTTGATAATAATCTAAGTAAATATTGTGTTACAGTATGCTGATAAAAATCTTTAAAAATAATTTGTGTTACAGTTCTTCATTCTTTGTTATTTTCAAAACTTTTAACGTTAATTTAGAAAAATTAAGAAGTTAAGAATCCATGTCACATCATTGCCCTCTTTAATGGAGTCATATATATAATATCTACGAAATGTCATTCTAGTTAGGAAATTTGGACTGATTTTTTTATTTCGGAACCGGAATCTAAAATACAGTTTTTGTACTTGTATAAAAGACCTGAGATACGTTTTTTTAAGATTTGTATAACATAAAAAATATTCATCAAGAAATACTTTCTTCAATGAATTTTGTTCTTCCTATCATAATCAATTCAGAATAAATAATGACCATGCCTTTTCCTATTTCATATATTTTCCATGATTCAGAAGAAGTTGTTGCAATATAACCGCAATACGTAGGTCAGAGGTCAAGATCAGGATAGCCTAAAGTAGTAAAAGTGCCTTAGGAAAATATTGAAATTACTACATATAACTTGCCTCTTACGTCCGATTTTCATCACTGATGCACTGACAGGTGATTTTCATTTCTGATGCACAGGTTTCAAATAAAAAGAATGAAAATGTCAGGGTACTTATGAACACATGTATTCAAAGTAAATGGGATTGCAAGGTTTTCTCCACGCTGCATCTCTTCTTCTTATATGATATATATTTGTTTAAGTCACCCCTTTACTGACCGCATCATGATTTGGTTGACGGTTATAGAGATACTAGATTAAAGATGGCAGTGGATGTGTTCTAATAGGCGTAATCACAATCCCGTCCTCTTTTCCTCAATTATGATATCCCCGAATGCGGTTTGTCACCAAATATCTTCTTGTTATGAGCAACACCTAGGATGCCACCAGTGGAGCAGAATCTGTTTACCCTAGCTCCCGGAGCAAATGAGATCACTCTCTGGTTTCTGGTAGGGTTCGTGCTCGCAGTCTTTAATTTTTTGCTGTTTGGTGTTTGTAGACGTTGTCTTCTCGTCATTTTTCGTTATGGTTATGGTGTTGTCTGCTTTTCTTCAACTTATATTTTCATATTGTTCCATTTTTATCTTCTGTCTTTTTTAGCTCACCTGCCCATAGGGCCAAGTGAGCTTTTCTCATCACTTGGCGTCCGTCGTCCGTTGTTCGTCGTCGTCTGTTGACTTTTACAAAAATATTCTCCTCTGAAACTACTAGGCCAAATTTAACTAAACTTGGTCACAACTATCATTGGGGTATCTAGTTTAAAAAACTTATCCGATTACCCAGCATGACAATCAAGATGGCCGACACGGCTAAAAATAGAACATAGCTTGGGTAAAATACAACTTTTGTCTATTATCTTGAAAACCGTTATAAATAGAGAAAATCTGACAGAAACAGATAAGTTCAGAATGTTGAGCTCTACCAATTGTCCATACACGTCGAAACTGTCAGACGACTTCTTATAGGATTTATTGCCCTTAAATGGCAAATGTTACCACTTTTTTCATGTTTGCTATTATCTTGAAAACTATAGTAGATAGAGAGTAACTTTGAATTGCAAAAATAATCAGCAAGACAAGTTCTACAAATAAGTATACAAATGGTCGAAATCGTCAGTCGATTCTTTACTAGAGTAATTGCCTTTTTATCACGATTTTTACCATTTTTTTTTGCGTCTTAAAAATTATGATAGATAGATAGAAACTTAAATAAGCAAAAAACATCAGCAAGACAAGATCTACAATTAAGATAATATGAAGGAAATTGTCCGACAACTCCTTATTGGAGATATTGCGCTGTGATGACGATTTTCACCATTTGTTTTTGCATTTTGCCTTATATGTTAAAAATTATAATAGATAAGTTAACACTTTAATTCACAAAAATGATCACCAAGGCAAGATCTACTAGCAAGTCAATTTTTTCCAATATAGTTAGTAGACTGTCACTCTTTATAGGAGTGATTGCCTTTAAATGATGATTTTTTTTTACCCTCTTTTGTGTTTTGAGCAAAAACTAAAGAAGATAGAGAGAAACCAAACAGATTAAATGATCAGTAATACAAGATCAACAAAACAGAGATTTTTGTCATGAATTCTATTCTCGTCTACAATGTTGGAGAGTGTCATTTGATGAATATGCACATAGACCATGGTGAGCGACACCGGCTCTTTAGAGCCTCTAGTTTTATAAACCGATAAACCGTAAGAAGTGTATAAAGTAATTTTGTTAATGTAATACGCATTGAACGCACAAGCAGGTGTTTTAGAATATTAATTGGCTGTAAACGAAATGGCAGCTCGACACATCTCCCTCTGTATCCTCATTAAACGTGACAACATTTTTATTTATTTATTATTATTTCAAATTCCATTGGGAGGAATAATCCGATCCCGAAAAGATAATGTGTAGAAATGATCATGATGAATAAATCAGAGCTTTACTAATTACGTGGTGTGATTTACAAAGATCTAAATTGTTTTACAAGGCACAGTGACCTCAAAAGAAACGCAATTTGTGCAACTGTGTGTGCATGTACGGAACGACTTTCTTAATTATGCAATACACAAAGACGATAAATGACTATAACACGTGGTTATTTATTCAAATTTCGTGTTTCGTTTTAATTATGCTATTCTTGCATGCACCTCTAACGCAACGAGAACCAGTAATTATTACAACAAAGATATGTGCAATTCATTTGTTATGCATCTAACAAACAGCTCTTGGATAGGTTGAAGTATAAATTTTCACAATAATCTGTTTGCCAAAAGAAGAACTTGGAGTCCGACCGTGAAATGTTTCTATTGTTTCAAACGAAAACAGTTTGTATATTCTATAAAGAATTAAATGAGTATCCCATGACTTGTCACGATTGAAAAGAAAAAGAGCTTTCAAATTGGTTAATTCTATTTCTGCAGAAGGCCAAGTTTCCCTCCGCTTTAATTGAAGGCATTTACACACATTGCATGCAATATGATAGCCGGAATTAGCACATGTTGATAGGAAAAGGTGCAGATATGGCAACAATTAACACTGATATCTTGTAGAAATTCGCAAATCTTATTTTTATACGACAGCAAAAAATTTGCGTTCGTATACTGCTATCATGTCGTCGTCGTCGTCGTCGTCCGAAGACATTTGGTTTCCGGACAATCACTTTGGTATAAGTGAATGGATCTCTATGAAATCAAAAACTGAATTCTTGTGGTTCTATGATATGCTGAATCTAACTGTGCATTCAGATTTTTAATTTTGGGCCCTGTTTTCAAATTAGTCCATATTAAGGTCCAAAGGGTCCAAAATTAAAATTTGTTTGAATTCATGTTTTTTTATATGCTGAATCTAACCATGGAATTAAGATTTTGGATATTGGACCATTAAGTAGATTAAATTCCCATTTCAAATTTTTAAGTTATCTGACCATATTTATTTTGTGTCAGAAATATATAATGTGTAAAATATTTAATCACTATCCAAATTCAGAGCTGTATCAAGCTTGAATATTGTGTCCATACTTGCCCCAACTGTTCAGAGTTCGACCTCTGCGGTCGTATCCAGCTACTCCAGACGGAGTATTTTTGCATTTAGTATAATAATAAGATATTTACTACATAGCCTGTTTATACAAATGTAGGAGAATACAAACATGCCTATAATATTAATAATATAGCATGCATGTATATCAACAAGGTTTTTAATTAGTTTTAGAGGTAAAGTTTCGGCGAAATATATTTGGCTTTTATTGAGGAGGTATTATCTATTTTATTGCTTCTTGTCACTAGAATTACTCCAACACATCCTTCTAAGCATAACATATCTACATTTATATTATTTCTTTAAAATGAAATAAAACAAATATGCTACAAACAAACGTATAAAAACAAGACCAATATGTGAGCTTGGACTACATCTTTATTGCACTGTGTATTTTTTTCTTATAAATCATCTGGCGTAAAAACACAGCCAACAAAGTTCATTTATTATGAGCCTGATCCAACAACAAGAACAAAACAAATCGCAAAACATAATAAATCATGATTAAAATATTTACTGGTTCAATCACATAACATTCAACTTCAAAAAATATTTCCGAGCAGGAAGCCAACATTATCATTACAAAAAAAAAATTACACCACTGAAAATTAGTATATCAGCAGCATGTAGATAAGTGTTAATTTATTATGCAACAATGCAATTAACTGGTACGAAAATAAAAATATTCCAAAAAATATCCACATGATACGTCTATGAGCAGTATCTAAAACAATCAAGAAATAAAATAGATAAGAAGTGTGGTGCGTCTATAAGCAGTATCTAAATTAAATACGATCAAGCAATGAATTAGATAGGAAGTATGATACCTATCAATAAGGTTTAATTATTCTAAGCTATTATTTATTATTTTATATCATAATAAGTTCTTCATAATGTTTATATAGCACATATATCTACGATCTCGACAAACCTAACATTTTACAGAAACTGCTAGTAAAGAGTTAGACATATGAGATCCAACAGTTAATTTGATGCTCTAATTTCGAAAAATCATTTTTCGTTAGTGGTACTCGAAATAGATTGTATTGAGTCTCCTCATGATGATTTTAGGATACAAAATATATAGTCCTATTTGCTCATGTTTGCTTATATTGTTGACACATTGTTCTGGTATGAGAAACTCCCAAATAATCAATCAGAACGAAAAAGGTGCAGAGAAAAGCTAGGTAGTGCTCACTGCTACCAATTAAGATTTATGAAGGTTTCAAAAACATTAAGTCAATGTTTTAGAAAGAGTCTTCAGACTAAATACACAATGTGAACGGACGGACGAACTGACGAATAAAACACAATTATCATCAGATGGATCTCCCGCATTGATGGCGGTGTATAGATATGCCTAAATTACATTAGTTTAACTATACCAATATTAATTAATAATGATTACGTAATTTACGTCTGAATTACAACATTAACAACACCAGATATAACTGAAGGTAAATGCAATTATTATTTATAACAAAGTAATTATTACTGTAAATTTTTTTTATCTTTAATTATTACTGTAATTAAGAAAATTGCATAATCACAAATCAGAAACATGTAACTGCAATATGTAATAAGTGTAAGCATGGAAGTACAGTACTTACACGGTGTAATTAACTTTATCTTTGCAGTGTGAAGGCGCACTGTCTTTTCAATTAAGCAATTAACTAATTGGAAAGAAGCATTCTACCTAACGCAAATATTGTCTGATAATTTGATTTATTTGTTTACAATGTTTTATTAAATGTTAAGTTGTTTACAAACCAAAATAAATATGGCAAATAATGAACGTGTCGAACTTAACTTAAATGTATCAATATATCGATATGAAGAAGACAGTATTTACAACACGTTGAAAGAAGATATTTTTTTCAAAAATGCTGAAAATGTGAGTATTAAGTACAAAAGATAATATAATTTACAGTATGACAAGTATTATTAATAATCTGAATATTTCTGCACCAAATAAAAAGCAATACATCAATTTCAGAATGAAGACTAGTTTGATTTTATATGTCAGGTCATTCACCAGTAATTGCACTTTATAAATTGTCTGCCGAAGCACTGACCATACTGAGCTGATGGTACGCTCGGGGACTAACATTCCACCAACAGTGGTACCGACCCTGTGCTAATATATTTTATCCTTTTCAAAAACAGATATTTAAAACGAAATGATACCTTACGTTATGATTGTATAAGCCAGAAAGCCTAAAACGATAGAATAGACTGTTCACACGTTACAGTTAGGTCGAGAGGTCCCGTAGGCAAACAGTGTCGACTTCAGCAGTCCTTTCAGATATTCAATGATTCGACCCTTATTTTCTCTTTTCCTCCTTGTCAATACGAAAATGGACAACAGGCAACGGTAAGGGGTTAATAAAAGAAAGCAAATGTTCAGAATGTACATGAGCACCTTGTGAGATTCATAAGTATAAATAAAAATGTTTACATGCATTTCGGGAGAATTTTTCGCCCTGTTTTGTTGGGCATAGGGCATTTGAGCGAAAATAAAAAATGCACATACTGTAGGGTCATTTGAGCGCCGACATCATATTAGGACATTTTAGCGCCGGAATATTAACCTTACCTGGATTTTCAAATAGGACGTTTGAGCGAAATTTCCTGTGATACTTTTATATGAATTAAGAAAATATTTTCGAAAGTAAGAAAAAATAGTAAGTTTTTAAACCCTACTTCCACCTTCCCGTGGTGAGCAGGAGTGACAGATTATATATATATCTGGCGAACGGAAGAGATACTCCTACATCATTCTTCATTTTTTTGCTCAAATGTCCTATGCTTATTTTTTATTTCCGCTCAGATGTCCCAAAATTTGGGCTCTAAAATGTCCTTACTTTGGCGCTCAAACGTCCTTTTTTATCGCTAAAATATCAATTGCCGGTTTTGTTATTCTTAGGTTCGTGTTGTTTAATCTTGTTTTTTTACAATATTAGTTTAGCCTTTTCGTCATTATAATTTGAAGAAAGAAAATAACAGAGTGAGTGCTGGAAAGTTGTCTTACCTTTAGATGTTAGTTTACTCTTCAATATTTCATGACAAAACGCTCTGTTTACAAATCCATTAACAGCAATAGTCAGCATTTGTCGTTTGTTAAATGTTAATCACAAAACAAAAACAACGCATAATGGTGCTATTGTTCATATAACTTCTGTTATTAATCAATTCAAATTTTCTATATTTTGAAAAATATGACTTCTCGTGTAAAATTGTTGGTACATTTCACTTGTTATATTTAATGTAACGTGTACTTGAAAATTAACTAAATGAATCAAGTCAACGATATGGTGGTTATCAGTCGTAAGCAATACACACCACATTTTATGAGAAATTGTTCATTGGCAATTAAAACCGACATTTCCTTTCTGAAAATTGAACCATGGTAATTTCAATTATCCTATGTGTAGTTGATGTATTTACAACTGCAGTTTTAAAATATAATTTATTAATATTGACATTATATAATAAGTTAGTAGCTGTTGTTTTCCTACATGTATAACAATAGGTCAAACAGATACATTTGCCATGAGAACGTTGTAACCTTAAGAGATTTGTATATTAGTTTTTATATTTGGTATCATTTTAAACTATTTGTTTTATAAGTCATTCGCTTTATTTTAGTTTGTTTACACTTGCCGAGATCAGCGTCAGTTATGAATTGACAATTTGTTCATTGATTCATTTGATAAAATCAAAGTTTGCTGCAATGATGGGAGAAACAAAACAAAGGAAAAAATCTTAATGTAGGATCATAATCTCGAGCTAGCTTGAAGTAGAGATTGATTGAACATGTAACATCTGCGTAACAGTAACAGTATTGAGATGTGAATAATCTGGCGGGAATTGACAGAAGTCACAGCAAAGGGCGATCAAACAAAATGGTTCTGTGTCACCAACACGTTTTGATTGACCGATACAATGTGTCTGCTTCTAAACTCGCATGAGACATGGTTTCGCAGTACTTAGATCTTTCGATACCAGAAAAGTCGTCTGATCTGTGTAATTATATGCTTGTGTTCTTTTCAATGATATGACATTTTAAGTGAAGGTGAATTCCCCTGGCGGATGATGCATACATTGTAAAAGACACAAATTCGACGGTTTTTCGAAGTTTTGTTCTTTGTTCTTTATACCTTATGCAATTCCTTCGGGTTTTGTTAGTCTCTTGATTTGTATATAATTCTAAATGGATATTTAGATGTGTACATTGGCTATCTTATATTTCTCTAATTTTATTACATTTTCACAAAGAGGAATTTCCTTTACTAAGTGGATTCCTAGATTTTCTGCGCAATTGTACTGCACACGGAAATAGATGATATATTTTCTTTCTATTAACAGTAAATTCGATTTCTGTATTCTTTTCTTAGAATAATTATGTGTCATTATCTATATATTTTGGCTCTTAAATGAAACTATATTTGTTTACCTTGGTTAACCACCTACAGTTGTTTATCTCTTCATCATCTATACATACATATATTTATTTTATTCGTTAATATCTTCGGCTGTGATATAAGTTCAAACTTACTTATAGATATACATTTGTGTAATATCATTTGAAAGTGTTTATTGAGGGTTTGTAAATTAGCTTTTTATTATGCAATAAAGACAAAAAAAATATTCATTATATAACAGGTATTGTTCGTTTCTTTCATTTTACCTGCAGCAGTAATAATGAAGCTTTTATACACGAAAAACATGCAATGAATTATTTGTAAATCTACACAGTTAAAATTGATTTTTACATAAAGAACTAAAGAGATAACAACAAAATTGGGTGTGTGCGATTTTTTTTTAATAATCTTATTATAGATTTGAAGGATCGATGGGGTATTTGTAATCATTCCGAAAGAGAATAGGTCGAAATGTGTACATCATTATCTTCGATTTCATGACTAAGGGTGGGGGTTATGTAAAAAAAAAAGAATAATAGCAAAGAAAATATTCGTAAAAACCTTTAGTTAAATTATTCTATGTTGCAATTAAGATGGTCTCTAATGTCAGAATAAGACCGAAACATTTCGATTATCTTCATGAATGGCGATTCGCTCAAAGCGTTGACTTAGACATAGAAAGATTTGTACCGTCTGGCAATCAAAACCTTACGAAAGTGGGTGGTCAGTTTAACTGTGCGTTATGAATCATTACACAGCCTAGTCTGATCGAAATTGGGAAGTTTTAAAAATCCGTTGTCCAGTGTAGGGATAGTGCCTCTGTATATAAACATTAAAGAACCATTAGCCTAGACTGATCGGAATTGGGAAGTTAAATCCGTTGTCCAGTGTAGGGATAGTGCCACGGTATATAAACGTTAAAGAATCATTAGCCTAGATTGATTGGAATTGGAAAGTTAAATCCGTAGTCCAGTGCAGGGATAGTGCCACTGTATATAAACATTAAAGAACCATTAGCCTAGACTGATCGTAATTGGAAAGTTAAATCCGTTGTCCAGTGTAGGGATAGTGCCACTGTATATAAACGTTAAAGAACCATTAGCCTAGACTGATCGTAATTGGGTGGTTAAATCCGTTGTCCAGTGTAGGAATAGTGCCACTGTATATAAACGTTAAAGGACCATTGAAATTCTCTGATGGGTTGGAAGATGGCCTGAAGATCTAATATACACACTTTTATAGCGACAACCCAAATTTCCTTCCCTTCATCCAGGGCGACCTTCATTTTCGAACCTACCTATATCATTTATTATTATTATGTTCTTGTTGATTTGTGCTGAACATGCATGTAATAATGGTTAAACGAGCATCAATCAATCATAGTAACCAAATTATGGAAGTTTAGCAACAATCATGTATATTTATTTACACATAAACTGCATCTGCCATAAAATTCAGATGCAGCTTGTATATATTCATCTCCTAATTGACTGTTATTCCACTGTAAAATGCTGATGGCGTGGAAATTTCACGAGGTTAATAAATAACATGCTCATTGTTTTTCGTGCGTATTCTCTGTGTAAATAAGTAAATGCAAGTTGACTGTGGACAACATATTTTATCTTAATTATAATAAAAGAACAGAGTGCCAATGTCTCCCGCGTTGCACATATCTTATCTATCCAAGGTACAAAGGCAATTACCGAAAAAAACCATTTCTTTTTGGTTCTTTAAAACTTTTTATAAATATCTTAGAGATATGAAGGCTTCAGAGCAAATGCAATGCGATTTCCGTTATAATTAATATTTCCAAGAATTGTACACATGAGAGCACTTACAATGCAATTTTCTATATAATCAATATTTCCAAGGGGCATGATTGATCAGCACTGATTTTCGAATTTGTCCGAGACATTGATGATTTATACCTATAATATAAATTTCATAAAAATCTGGCAAGAACTGTACAAATGAGAGCATAAACGATGCAATTTTCCTTATAATTAATATTTCCAAGGGGCATAAGTCTTTGAAAAAAAAATGATCGACACTGATTTTAATTAATTTCGAACTTGTCCAAGACATTGCTGATATAAACCTATGATATATATTTCATAAACATCTGGCAAGAATTGTACAAATGCATATCCAACTATAGCAGTCATCACGTGACATTGGCGACGTCACACATCACCCGTATCATGCCCAAGTAAAATGTATAGAAATGCACAGGGGCTTTCAGGAATCGATAAAATAAATTACTTTAAGTTCATGCAGGAACATATATATTGACGGGACTTGACACTACCTGATTGTAGTAGATTTTATCGTCGTGCCATAGTTGATAAAGATACGATACAGAAACGGACAAGTGTTAAAAACGGACTCGCTATTATCCTAATAATTTCTGATATTATCAAAAAAATGTCATTCAAACTAGTTTTATAGTGATGCTGGTGTATCAGACTTGTATTCTGTCACTTCAAATTTGTTAAAATCGCAAGCATTTCATCACAGAATTGTGCAGAATGCAAACCAGGTAATAAAAAAATGGCGGCCATTGACACGATGATTTACAAATTCCCAAACTATTATAAAACACTTCACATCAAATAAATCAAACTTATTTTGGTAATTTTATATGACAAAATGTATCTACTAAATGATAAAACTTGTATTTATTTACAATTAGAGTTATGTGGTTTATTTGTTGAGCAGTTCTGATAGTTTTTCAGTCAGACGCTACCAAAATCCGTAAATCTCGGGAAGTCTCGGGGAATCCGAGATTTTATCAATTTTATACTGAAAAGCGTATCAGATTCATTTCCCGTTAGATATACTGTTCCCAGGTTCATGATAAAAAAAAGTGTGGAAATATATAGTAATTCCTCATATATTTAGAAATATATTTATGCCTTTTGGAAAAGTTTAAATTTTGGTCTTCTCCTTTCCAAATGCTTTTGAAAATTTGTCTTGTTGCCTCGATAATTCACACTGTTAAATCATCCAACTCCGATAAATATTGGATTTTCTGTCGTGTTAAACCTAAAATTGCGATTTAAACAAAACAGATGGAAAAATTGTGGAAATATGTGCTTATTACTATATTTATAAATATTTGAAATATCGTACATGCAATAGTTTAATTTTTTATTACGTCCCTTCCAAATTGATTTGAAAATTAGCTATTTTCAGAAAATCGGGTATTATTTTTCAAGATGGCGACCACATTGACAGCGTGGGCCGACTTGGTAAAAATATATATTTTGTAAGATTGTTACAATGAAAATCAAATAACTGTTGGATGCTCGCGTTTTCAATCATTGTCTTACCTTAAAGCAGCATAGAATCAAACATTGGTTCCTTTTGATAAAGCTGATACATGCTGTTGTTTTTTTATAAAAATTTTAAAAAATGGCGACCAAATAATTTTCAAACGTAGACGATATTCGACACTTATTTTGTCCATGCAAATAATTCAATTTAATTTCACTGTTTATATTGCAATTAAATATGACACGTTATTGTCACTATAATGATAGCCAAGGACATAGCTAGATTAAGGAGATATTAAGTCATAACATCAACGTAATCAAAGAAAACAAACATGGCACCTAATCACGATGTAAGTTTGTAGATGTATGTTTTGACAATACCTATGTTGATTAGTGTTGTCAGATTCTCAATGAAATTCATTACGATATTATTTTATATTTATAAAAGAAGACCTCGAATGGATATTAACCGAGGTGAAATAACTATATTTTTCAATTTTCTTTAAACCATTCATCGGGTAACTAGTAAATTTTACATAATCCTAATTAAACCAGTAACATGCAGAGTTATCGAACGTAATTATGACTGGAATAGTTGCATATGAGAGTGCAAACGATGCAATTTTCCATATAATTAATGTTTCCAAAGGGCATAACTCTTTTAAAATTAATTGATCGGCAAGTACTGGATACACATCACAAAATACTCATCCTTTCTTTTATATTTGTCACGTTTTTTTATGTTCTGATTTTATATTCAGTGTTTATTTACAATTAAGTGTTAATAAAACACATATATAATAAGAGTTTTACTCCATTTTCAAAGTAAACTTCATGCAATGTGAATCACATGAATAGATTCAAAGAAACATTTATCACACGTTCTGGTATTTTCCTCGTTTGATTTCTTAAAATTATCATTAACTACACAAAAATAATTGTCTAAAATCGCCTTTAGAGTTATTGCCCTTAATCTAGTTCAACTCGGAATAGGTCACTGAAGTACATGACGGTAATCATAGTATAATTGGATAAAATTATTCAGTCACGATATTAAAGTAACAAATAGATATGTTTTACGGAGATGTGAAAATACGAAAGAAATCATTTTGTGGGTTTAATATAAACAAAGCCGATTTGATATTTAAAGTGGTGGGGATGGGGGTGGGGTGGGGTGTTCCTTAGAATTAGGAGTGAAAGGACCCTATATGACAACAACAATGCTGTAATTTTACAAGTAAACTGCATTTTTTAAAATTTTTTTTAGAAGAGGAGGGGCTCCGGGTTGCGCCCCCTTTGTAAACCGAGCATGAAAGCTATTAATTGAAAAAAAACTTACGTATGATTTTGATTATCTCCTCATTTTAATTTTTAAGTTCTGATACTAGTAGATATTTTGAATTGAGTCATTTTAGGTCTTTCCACTTTTCCGTGGTAGTGTTTGTGGAGATTACTCTTACAACGTAAAGTCTTCGGTTAAACGGTGTCAGTTTTAAAAGCGTATAAACTGTTCGATATCATATACCAAATATCTAAGCGACATCTTGCGAAACAACAATACTGCGCAAGAACAAAAAATAAGCGGAAGAAAAAAATAAATTAATAAAAACCAATTTTTCAGAGAACAATTGAAGGTCTTTCCACTTCTCACGATTTATTTTCTTATGATAGCTGATTGTTTGCTGATTCCAAAAATATACGGTTTCTATACATTTTTCTTTGAAATAAGGGAGGTAATTTGTCACTTCCGGTCTGAAAATGTCAATTCTAGTATTATTAATTTTGATGGTTTATTTGACACTGCTTCCAAAAATATATTGTTCTATATACTTTTACATAAGATAAGTATAAAAAATAGCCACTTCCAGTTTACAAAAGGTCACTTCCGGTTTGCTTTTTTCACTTTATAACCTAATGCACAAAGTCCTATGGCTTTATTGTGTATAAATATGAATTAAAAGCAATGGTCAAAATCTAGAACGTCAAATTTACCTATGACCTTGACCTCATTTTCGAGGTCTTAAACTAAGGACCTCAACTTAAAAGACCCTATGTCTTTAATATGTACGGTAAACGAGTTTTATCACTTTACGCATAATTCTAAAAATCAGAGGGGCAAAAACTCCCATTTAACGCTACGCATCATTTCAAACAAAATTTATGAGTAACGTCATATTGCAACTAGCGTAAAATCAGCGTACATTTGACACTCGAAATGACATTTTAAACCGTATTTTGATATTTTCATATCAAAATGAATCGTAAGAACTGGAAAGACCTTCAATTGTTCTCTGAACAATTGGTTTTTAATTCTAATTAGGATCCTTCCGTGTGAAACAGACACTAACACCGAAATTGTAAATAGCCTGGAACATAATATATTGTTAGTATAATAGTCCCAGTAATAACCCAAATAAGCATTATTATTGTTTAATAAATTAACAGTTGAAACTTACATTTATATTATTTAATCTAATGATAGCCTTGTTGCACAGTAAAGTTTCAACTGCAATTTTAAAGTTAATAAATATATGATATTAAACACGTCATTCGATTTATTTTGCAATAATTTAAACAATTAGACTCTGAACATGTATATTGGTGTTAAAAATAGCATTCTATACACGCGTCTGGAATTTATTTGTATACATATCAATAAAAGAATCAATGAGGTAAAGATCAAAGAGAGAACAAGACAGATTAATATTTATAAAAAGACATGTATGAGGGTCTTGATTGAGATTCCTTCATTTTTGTATTCTTTTTTTTTCCTTTTATTCTTTATTCTTTATTTTTCGGCATCATCATTATCTTTTCTTTATATTTTTGGCGAATTTTTCTCTATTTTTGATATTCTTGGCAGTTATTCTTCTCTTTGCGTCCATTATATTCTATTCTGTAAACCCAATCCAAACCCTCATGTAGAGATCTGGTTTGTAATCTTGCGCATGTTTTTAACGCACCTAATTAATAGAGTATATTTCTTGCAACGGTAAACACAGAAACAAGGACTATTTGAATGTTTTAAACCTTAAATCTCGCTTTGAAAATAAAGATGATGAATATCATCATGATGATGGAATAGTGTTTAACGTCCAGTGGCAAATATTACTTACACGTCTTGACGAGAATATGCTAATGAAGTGTGAATATGAATCTTCTTTTATACAAGACCGACCCGCTAAACCGGAAGATGAAGTGTCGCCCTGTCTGGAATTATATTATTCCCACTTCAAGCAGACCGGTCTTTGCTCTGACTCCTAAATGCCTGGCGCTTAGAGGAGAAATTTTCAAATCATTTGTTTGCCCGACCTTTGATCGAACTCATAGCCTCCCGAGATAAAGAGGACGATCGAAAATCATAGGTCAAAGAAGGATTAATAATGAAATTTAAAGGAGACAAAATGACGAACAATAGTAGTCAACATGTTACACAGACAACGAAAGATCCAGGAACAGGAACCACAACAAAAAAACGACTTAACTAATATGCTCCAAAATAATTCGCATTTCGAACAACATTTTTTCTATTAATCTTTAGCTCCGGGAATCTCACTCAAAAGAGTGACGAAAGATACCAAGGGGACATTCAAACTCATAAGTCAAAAATAAACTGACAACGTCAAGGCAAAAAAAAAAGACAAAAAGAAAAAGACAAAAAGACAAACAACAGTATGCAAAACACAACATAGAAAACTAAAGACTGATGAGCAACACGCACCTCACCAAAAACCGGGGGGATCTCAGGTGCTTCGTAAAAGTACAGATCCTGCTCCACATGTGGCACACGCACTTCACCAAAAACCGGGGTGATCTCAGGTGCTTCGGAAAGGTAAACAGATCCTGCTCCACATGTGGCACCCGTCAATTAAGGAAAACGATATTTTCTATTTCCACATGATTGCTCTTCTATATCAGTTGTGTCGACTGTTTTAAGAGATATTTCCCAAAAATTAAAAGGGTAAAACGTGATTAAAACAAAGATTTGAAAATAGAGGGTATTTTACGTATATGTTTATATTTGATCGACATGCATATGTTTTCAAAATTGTGTTATCTTGTTATACGGAGCTCCGCCTTTCTAGGTTATGTAGTGATCAAAAGTGAGCGTAATAAAAAGACTGTATTATTCGTGTTAGGGCATACATGTACTACAATTTTTAACCAAATATCTTTATAATATGAAATTGTAGTTTTTGTGAAGTATAAGCCTTAAAGGTTTAATGACTCTGTAATTTGAGGAGCTTCAATAAAGATTAAGTTTTCAAAATTTCATATTTGGTTTGTAACATGTGAGATATTATATGCTAATACAATCTGACGTATCATTGGCTCACACTGACTAAAATGTTATTACTTGGAAATGATAGTGTAACAGCTTGGTAAGAATCCCGGCAACCATAATGCTTAGGAAAGATTGAAACATAGATTTATATCATTTATTTCAGATAATATAATATGAGTATATGGACCCTGTAAAAATAAGTTACAGAAAAATTTAATTAGATTATCAAAATATTTGCTTCAATACATACATTGTTAATGCATACTTTGGCAAAATTTTAAAACATCTGACTTTCCAACAGAAATGCTCAGTTTATAACGAAACCAGACGTCTAATTAAAATGTTTTAGATACTGAAGAATGTTATGTTTTTTTCTCTCAGTTTATACAAGAAAAAAATACCTAGAAACTATTTGAACAAGCGTTTTTTTCGTTATTGAAAAGATGAAATTGAATGATTTCCTTCACATTTTCGATAAACAATTAGTTTCATAAATTGTATTATGCTGAAGTGAAATTGAATAATTTAAGAAGTGTCGTTAAATCATGCATGCATGTGGTAATTTTACGGCAATAAATAAAATATGAATGCGTTTATTTAATGAATACTGAAAGTAATGATCACGCTATTGTTAAACTTTATAATGCATTTTGACACTTAGTCTACTGGAATGTGCCAACATTTCTTCTTCGTGTATCTTCAAAAATCATTTCGGAAAGCCTGAATTGGACTATAAATTATTATTTGATACGAGTAATTCCCAGCCCTTGGAGGTATAACCCTTACTCGCTGCAAAGAAGAGTATAGTTTAGAATCTCATAAGAAATAGTTAATTGCTTTGATATGTAAATATAACTTAATTTTTGTAAGAAGTATGAGATAGACCTGAAATCGTTTAATTTTAATTTAAATCAACAGAGTCGTTATCAATTTAGATACTACTTAGGAGTGCTCGCTCCTTTCGTGAAAGGGGAGTAACTCGTCTCCAATTATAACAGACGTCCAATATGAATATAAGACGGCAAAATAAAAAGAAGGTTACTGGGATTTAAGGAAGAAAAGCATCTATTTACCATTAAACATTTCCGCATGAACGAGTGCATATCAGAAAGATTTCTGGTAAAAAAAGTGAGCATTTAAGGGCTTGTATCTGACAATTTGCTGCATATACAAGATAAGATAAGATAAGATAAGTTTTATTTTCCAAATTAGGCCCCCAGGGGGGCATATACACATAACATATATAATTGATACAACATACAGTATTTTACATATAATGTGTATTTAGTTTTGTTGAAGGATTTAATTTTCAACTAAACTATTGGAATTGCGGTTTAAATACTTCAATGAAAAACCAACTGGCTATGGTTTTGTATTTTTTTTTAAAGATTCATTTAACAATTCAACTTGTAGGCCACTATTAAAGGATGCACAGGATATTGAGGTAAATGATCTCTCCCAAACACTGTATACTTATTGATTATAATGGCAGATCAAAAGATGGTAAATTATCATAGAAAGGTCAATACCCTAAGACAGGAAACTGACATGTACAAAAGGAGATTAAATTAATTATGCCCGACAGAGTTTCATTTAGGATAAAGATAGCCAATATTTTTGTGATAATATATCTAACTAGTTTAGCTAGTCATTTGGGAAATAAACATCCATCCCGTGTAGGATGAAATCTAGACCCCATGCACGTTAAAGAACCCTTTCAACAACTCTCTGAAGTGGTCCGTATTCGACCTGTTGGTTGGAAAATATTTGGTCCATCTCGAGCATACCAAAATTTTCCAGTGGCAGTCCAAATTTACCGCCCTTCCTACTTTACATAGGCTACATGTACCTTTTGTACTAATTGTAAATTTGTTCTCGTCCTGAAAATGCATTAAATGTTTGCCACTGGACTTAAAGTGTACAACATGATGGTGTAACTGAAATTCGGAGCTTAGAAAACAGTCTTGCAAAACACAAACTATCGCAATGACATGCAAAATTTAGGTACATCGGACAAAGTATTTAGAAAAAAAGGCTCTGATTAAAAGAGAACAAACAGATCTTAAATTGAAAACAATTAATCTAATTAAAATACAGACCTCTGATTTCGTTATACTAATTTTCGATAGATCGATACTTTAATTAGATTGGAAAACAATATCAACACGTAAAGCCACACGATGATTCATAATGAAAAATCGGTTTGACGAAACCGCCACACAAGACAATACACTGTGATCTTTTTTTAGAATAATTGGATGTTGCGTCTCCGTTCAAATATCACTGAAACTACATGTATTTATAACAATGCGGAAAAATTCAAAAGGAAGTAAGGCCAGGTGCACCGAATTCATTTGAATTTCCTTTTGACGTAAACATTTATAACTTGAAAACCTTCCTTATTCTGTGGTTCATCATGTACCTGGGGAATCAATTACAGATGTTTGTTTGGGTTCTTGTAACTTTGATAATAGTGTTTATATTGGCACTATGATCAGCATCTTCAATTCAACTATTGAAAATATTCAAGCAAATGCTTGCTTTGATCATAATACGTGTGAACAATGCAGTAAAGTATTTAAATGATCCTAAAAAGAAACTTTGCAAATAAAAGAAATAACAGATGATCTTAGAAACAGGTCTGCGATACTGTACATGCAGTTCAAAGATAACATAATTCTTTAAATCAGCAAATAAATTGCATAATAGAGAGATAAAACGATAAATTCCTTCCGATTGATAGTGCATATACAATGAAAGCGATTTAATTTTGAATTGTAATTTTGCTGCAGTGCGTGTACAAAATAAGATACACACATAGCAAGTGCGAAGAGGTTATCATGAAAAGAAAACATCAAAGATGTAAGCAATTTAGTTTTGAAGAATGATATCTTTTTTTAATGCTTTGTCAAAATAAAAATGTCGCAATATTAAAACAAATTGCTTTCTTTAAAAAATAGAAAAGCAATACGTGGACCCAATACCGCTGACCAAAAAATTGTTGCTGAATTTTTGTTTGCTTTTGAATTGAAACAATTGACTGTGAATAGAATAAGCACTCAGTTTGCCTTATTATCCGGATGCATTTATTTTATTTATCTTATCTTCATATTATGTTTTCTGGATGCCTTCAATTATTCTTAACTCGTTATTTAAGCTGTCTGTACTCATGGTAGATGTATGTAGATAAATCTAAAGTCCAATTTCCATGTGAAGTGAAACCATGTGGCATGCAACTTATAAGAAGGTTTCGTATATTTTTTGAGAGATACACACCAGCTTCATTGGGTCCTCTTAGATAGGGACTTATTTTGGTCTCATAAAACATCTCAAATTCTAAGGATTTCCTGATTTTACTTAAATCAATCCAAATATTCTACAGGAAAACTTGGTTTTGAAGAATATCTTATTTTCAAAAGTTTTATGAATACCTGAACATACTCTCAAAAGAACGAATTTATATAAAAAGATATGTAGATATAAAAAGATACCATGATTAAAATGTTGTACGCCAGACGCGAGTTAAGTCTAGAAAGAAACATCAGTGACGCTTGAATAAAAAAAGTTAAAAAGGCAAAATTAAGTTCGAAGTTGAAAGGAATTCAGGACCCAAAATTTCGAAACCAAGGTTTTGCTGAATACATCTAAAGTAATCTATTCCTGGGGTAGAAAATTCTTAGCATTTCGAAAATGTCAAAGTTTATAATAGGACAGTGACTCAAAAAAGAAAAGAAAAGAGAAACAGCTAGAGGTCAGAATACCGAAAGTAATGATGACCGTGCTTGAAAGTCACATGTCAAGATCTTTCGGCCTTGTCCTGAATTTAGATAATAATAGTTCACGAGCGAAATTAATATTAATGCATGCACATGGTATTTTTTGCGCAAGAAATAGTAAATAGAAAGCATACGCACTGATACTCTGGATAAGAATATGCATTTGCGTCATCACATATATATATATAAGTTTATTGTTTTCTGTTTGGTAATAAATTAATAATAAGATCTATTTTGTTACATCTTGTGATCCGTTTATTTGGCAATCGCCAATGGCAGTCAGCAGCTAGGGTTTAAGAACATCAGTTGTTCGACCTGCTAGTCAAATGCGTTTAGTTAAAATATACTTTTTCACTCATTTGGTTTTTTGGAAAATGTTGTTTGTGCTGTATTTAGACCCCTCTACCAAGAAATTTATTTTGCATGCACACGTATAAAAAATGCGGGTTTTATCCAACGCAATCATTGGTTTGAACGTTGTTTTCAATTCAGACTTGTTTATATTTTTTCGTTTGGGCTTGTATTATATTTGCCTTCGGGTTTATATGATCCGTTCATCCTATTTTGACTCTTTCAAAATTTAAGAGTCTATCCTAAATTGAGGTAAATTATATGGCCTTCCAAATACCGTTTCGATTCCTAACATCACTGAAGAGACATTAATTGTCGAAATCCGGATATGGTGTACAAATTGTTGCACCTCATGTTTGCGGTATACCACTTTTTCCGCAAGTTTATTGTTTTCTGTTTGGTAATGAATTAATAATAAGATCTATTTTGTTACATCTTGTGATCCGTTTATGTGGCAATCGCCAATGGCAGTCAGCAGGGTTTAAGAACATCAGTTGTTCGACCTGCTAGTCAAATGCGTTTAGTTAAAATA
This sequence comes from Mytilus californianus, assembly GCF_021869535.1. NCBI lineage: Eukaryota > Metazoa > Mollusca > Bivalvia > Mytilida > Mytilidae > Mytilus > Mytilus californianus. The sequence continues at coordinate 35,212,584 of NW_026262723.1, read as the reverse complement.
TACTTTTTCACTCATTTGGTTTTTTGGAAAATGTTGTTTGTGCTGTATTTAGACCCCTCTACCAAGAAATTTGTTTTGCATGCACACGTATAAAAATTGCGGTTTTTATCCAACGCAATCATAGGTTTGAACGTTGTTTCAATTTAGACTTGTATATATGCAATGATTATTGAAACTGTCATTATCTTATATTAATTTTCTTATATATATATATATATATATACAAAATTAGTATATAAAAGTCTAAATTGAAAACAACGTTCAAACCTAAGATTGCGTTGGATAAAAACCGCAATTTTTATACGTGTATACGTGTGCATGTAAAACAAATTTCTTGGTAGAGGGGTCTAAATACAGCACAAACAACAATTTCCAAAAGACCATAAAAAGTGAAAAAGTCTATTTTAACAAAGCGCATTTGACTAACAGGTCGAACAACTGATGTTCTTAAACCCTGCTGACTGCCATTGGCGATTGCCAAATAAATTGATCACCAGATCTAACAAAATGGATCTTAATATTAATTTGATACCAAACAGAAAACAATAAACTTGTAGAAAAGATGGTATACCACAAACATAAGGTGCAAAAATTTGTACACCATATCCGGATTTCGACAATTAATGTCTCTTCAGTGATGTTAGGGATCGAAACGGTATTTGGAAGGCCATATAATTTACCTCAATTTAGGAAAGACTCTTGAATTTTAAAGAGTCGAAATAGGATGAACGGATCATATAAACCCGACAAGTATATAATTTATTGTTTTCTGTTTGGTTTTAAATTTATAGTTAAGATCCATTCATTACACCTTGTGATCCGTTTATTTGGCAATCGCCAATGGCAGTCAGCAGGGTTTAAGAACATTTGTTGTTCGACCTGTTAGTCAAATGCGTTTTGTTAAAATATTCTTTTTCACTTTTTTGGTCTTTTGGAAAATGTTGTTTGTGCTGTATTTAGACCCCTCTAACAAGAAATGTTTTTTGCATGCACACGTATAAAAATTGCGGTTTTTATCCAACGCAATCATAGGTTTGAACGTTGTTTTCAATTTAGACTTGTATATATATATATATATATATATTGTTTATATATATATATATACAACTCGTCTAAACATCAGCCCAACAATGTTAGATCTGTAAATTTGCTTTCGCAAATTTTTTGTTCTTCCCTCGCCGGGATTCGAACTCATGCTACTGAGATATCGTGACACCAAATCGCCTGCACTGTATCCGACGCGCTAGACCACACGACCACCTAGGCTTCACAATAATAAAGCTTTCGGTGGCCGGGTGTTGCCTTTCCTCGTCAGTTTTAATCTAGCGTCGTAATACAGTACATGATATATTAGGCATGAAGATGGAATTGAAATGGCTTAAATCGATCAAAGACATTTAAACAAAAACAAGTAAACATAAACTGAACGAATAAGAAGTATGACACAATATAAATATGTATGGTTGCCAATGAGACAACTCTCCACCAGAGATCAAATTACGTAAAAGTGTAAGCAAGTAAGTCTTGTTTTCTTGTAGTCTAACGTCATTTGCAACCAGATTGATGATTGATCGATTGGTATTTAACGCCACTTTCAGCACTTTTGTGCTATTTCGTGGCTGTCACTTTTTATTGGTGAAGGAAGTCGTAGTGCCCGGAGAGAACAACTGACCTTCGATAGGAAAACTTATATTTGCTACTGATATCATAACCGTATTAAGATATGATGAATAAATTTTATATTAAAAGCAGTAAAACAAAACTGCAAACTGAACTAGAGGCTCTAAAGAGCCTGTGTCGCTCACCTTGGTCTATGTGAATATTAAATAAAGGACGCAGATGGATTCATGACAAAATTGTGTTTTGGTGATGGTGATGTGTTTGTACATCTTAATTTACTGAACATTTTTCCTGCTTACAATTATCTCTATCTATAATTAACTTGGCCCAGTAGTTTCAGAGGAGAAGATTTTTGTAAAAGATTACTAAGATTTACGAAAAAATGGTTAAAAATTGACTATAAAGGGCAATAACTCCTAAAGGGGTCAACTGACAATTTCGGTCATGTTGACTTATTTGTAGATCTTACTTTGCCGACATTTATTGTTTTTTACAGTTTATCTCTATCTATAATAATATTCAAGATAATAACCAAAAACAGCAAAATTACCTTAAAATTACCAATTCAAAGGCAGCAACCCAACAACGGGTTGTCCGATTCATCTGAAAATTTCAGGGCAGATAGATCTTGACCTGATAAACAATTTTACTTCATGTCAGATTTGCTTTAAATGCTTTGGTTTTTGAGTTAAAAGCCAAAAACTGAATTTTACCCCTATGTTCTATTTTTAGCTGTGGCGGCCATCTTGGTTGGTTGACCAGGTCACGCCACACATTTTTAAAACTAGATAACCAAAGATGATTGTGGTCAAGTTTGGTTTAATTTGGCCACGTAGTTTCAGAGGAGAAGATTTTTGTAAAAGATTACTAAGATTTACAAAAAATTGTTAAAAATTGACTATAAAGGGCAATAACTCCTAAAGGGGTCAACTGACCATTTCAGTCATGTTGACTTATTTGTTAATCTTACTTTGCTGAACATTATTGCTGTTTACAGTTTATCTCTATCTATAATAATATTCAAGATAATAACCAAAAACAGCAAAATTTCCTTAAAATTACCAATTCAGGGGCAGCAACCCAACAACAGGTTGTTCGATTCATCTGAAAATTTCAGGGCAGATAGATCTTGACCTGATAAACAATTTTACTTCATGTCAGATCTGCTCTAAATGCTTTGGTTTTTGAGTTATAAGCCAAAAACTGCATTTTACCCCTATGTTTTACTTTTAGCTGTGGCCGCCATCTTGGTTGGTTGGCCGGGTCACGCCACACATTTTTTAAACTAGATACCCCAATGATGATTGTGGCCAAGTTTGGTTTAGTTTGGCCCAGTTGTTTCAGAGGAGAAGATTTTTGTAAAAGATAACTAAGATTTACGAAAAATGGTTAAAAATTGACTATAAAGGGCAATTACTCCTAAAGGGGTCAACTGACCATTTCGGTTATATTGACTTATTTGTAAATCTTACTTTGCTGAACATTATTGCTGTTTACAGTTTATCTCTATCTATAATAATATTCAAGATAATAACCAAAAACAGCAAAATTTCCTTAAAATTACCAATTCAGGGGCAGCAATTCAATAACGGGTTGTCCGATTCATCTGAAAATTTCAGGGCAGATAGATCTTGACCTGATGAACAATTTTACCCCTGTCAGATTTGCTCTTAATGCTTTGGTTTTTGAGTTATAAGCTAAAAACTGCATTTTACCCCTATGTTCTATTTTTAGCCGTGGTGGCCATCTTGGTTGGTTGACCAGGTCACGCCACACATTTTTAAAACTAGATAACCAAATGATGATTGTGGCCAAGTTTGGTTTAATTTGGCCACGTAGTTTCAGAGGAGAAGATTTTTGTAAAAGATTACTAAGATTTACGAAAAATTGTTAAAAATTGACTATAAAGGGCAATAACTCCTAAAGGGGTCAACTGACCATTTCAGTCATGTTGACTTATTTGTAAATCTTACTTTGCTGAACATTATTGCTGTTTACAGTTTATCTCTATCTATAATAATATTCAAGATAATAACCAAAAACAGAAAAATTTCCTTAAAATTACCAATTCAGGGGCAGCAACCCAATAACGGGTTGTCCGATTCATCTGAAAATTTCAGGGCAGATAGATCTTGACCTGATGAACAATTTTACCCCTGTCAGATTTGCTCTTAATGCTTTGGTTTTTGAGTTATAAGCTAAAAACTGCATTTTACCCCTATGTTCTATTTTTAGCCATGGCGGCCATCTTGGTTGGTTGACCAGGTCACGCCACACATTTTTAAAACTAGATACCCCAATGATGATTGTGGCCAAGTTTGGTTAAATTTGGCCCAGTAGTTTCAGAGGAGAAGATTTTTGTAAAAGTTTACGGACGACGGACGACGGACGACGGACGACGGACGACGGACGCAAAGTGATGAGAAAAGCTCACTTGACCTTTCAGGTCAGGTGAGCTAATAAAAGGAGATGTACAGTATACGCCAATGGTACAACAACTAAACTACACAAAAAGAGTAAAAGAAAAAAGAAACAACATATAGAGATGAAAAAGTCCTTTTCTATAAGTGTACGCAAGTAAGTCTTGTTTTCTTGTAATCTAACGTCATCTGCAATGATTATTGATCGATTGGTGTTTAACGCCATTTTCAGCACTATTGTGCTATTTCGTGGCAGTCAGTTTTTATTGGTGGAGGAAGTCGGAGTGCCCGGAGAGAACAACTGACCCTTCGGTAGGAAAACTGACTTGGCCCGAGAACACAGTTATTTCGTAGTGCATTTCTTTTAGACAATAAATTCAAATTAAAAAAATCGCACCTGCTCTATTTCAAAAAGATTTTTACAGTGTAGTGTACTACTATTGATACAAATAATATCAAAATTATAGAAACTTCTACCAGCTCTAACTCAAAATATTGACAATTCTGTGTTAAGGGGGCTAAAATTCAGTTTGACAGCTTCAGACATTCTAATTTTTGACCTTTTTTAACTGGACCAAATCACTACTTAACATAAAGATTCAGCACCAAAATTTTTTTAACTTGTAATTTCATCCCCTTACTTAATATTTCATGCATAAAATATCAAGAAATAAATTGGGAAAGTGTATCAAAAAAAAAATGCAAGTTATACACTGTTCACACTAGGGACTATATTTGTAGAGGACGATAACTGTGTCCTTGGACCACATATGTACACTTCTACATCATTTTTATAATATTTATACAATTTATAGATGTCTTAATCGTCTGAGAACAGAATTAGTTGTGTAAGAATAAAGAGGAACTATAAAGATATGCCATTGACGCCTACAATGGAATGCCTCAAAATGATAAAAATACATAGACCTACAAGATAAAACAAATAACGTTCCCGATTTGGAAAAGGCTCAAAAAAGTTTGACGAGGTAATTTAATCTCGCTTTTTGGAGATCTCAACCCCTTGCATGATCTATGGAATAAAAAGCTTCAAGGGTACATATAATTAAGTCATTGAAAATGCAAACGGAGTTACAACAATATTAAGATTAGATACTATGGATTTACGTTAATACAAAGAAAATGCATTTTCATATTAGTGTTTACTATCTTTTGCATCTTATCAGAAGTTGTCCCCACATTTTATTTCAAATTAAAGATTTTCTCTGACTCAAATTACAGGTAGCAAATTGGCTCGATTTTAGTGATACCAACCAAACAGCGTCAGTCGAGGCGTCAGTTGACCTTATATTTCATTACCGTATAATTGGTAAATATTTGCGTGAAAATAATTTCTTTGACATAAATTCTATGTTAATTGTTGAAAGAAAGGAAATGTCGTGTGATAAATATAAATACTTTGAAATTATAATTATGATTTTGAAATTTTCCATTAATATTTTTATCAAAAACTTGATGACGGCAGATGTAAAAAAATATTTTTATGTCTAAAATCATGATTTACATATTCACTACATTTATTATTGTTCTGATGAATACCAAGAAAACATCTACACTCTAAGACATAAGTCTACGCATACCCTCAATATTTATGTTTTGTCCAATACTGCATGTGTGATGAACATAACCTCAAATACTATGACGGCCGTCTTGCAACAGAAACGGTCGGTTCAGAATTCACATGCCAGACTGAAAGCTACTTAAAATCTAAAAGTAGTCCATGGGGGAGCTGAAATATCTTTAATGATATATATAAAACGATACCGCATATCAATGACCTTGCATTAATATTCATCGTACAGAGGTTATGAAATAAAACATCCTTGAACTCAACTCGTATGCCTATAACTGCCTCATCAACAATTTGTGATCCAATCCAGAACACATTACATTAATAGTTTAAATATATGTATATCTATATTGGATCAGTACGAGTTACTATGATCGCCACATGACATTGGATAGCGAATTCGTCTTAAAGTGACTTTTAGTAATGAATCTATAGTATGATACGTTCAATCACTTCATATCACTACGATTAAAACTATTACATCGGACAAAATCATAAATAAAACCAGTTGTTGAGTCAAAAAGATATACGTAAACTTTAAAAAACGACTGTTCAAATCAATAAAACAAATATTTTGTAAAGCTAAGTGCATTTATAATGGTTACTAGTATCAGGGGGAAATAAATCAAATGATTACGATCTTGTCCGACACTTCTACAAAAACGCAATAGATAAAAGATCACATTTTGGTAGCCTCTGATAACGCAAACAAACACAACTATGTTTGCAAGTTTACCTAGACTTACTCTTTCTTATTCAATATCTATGAACTTTTGTATGTCCCGTCCATGTCTGTCATTATATCTGTGCATCCTTCCAACAGTTACTCGAACTTTTTATCGGTATGTCTGAAGATAGCGAGCCAATAATGCATTTAAAAGATTGAGGTTGTGTTACTATTTCGATTCGAATTAACTACTTTTCATGGGGCTATGAAAGGTGAAAGGCCAAAGGCGGGGACATGCGTGTCGTCCTGAGTCATCTAACTATTTTGTAGTCTATAATTTTAAAATTCAATGGCAGATCAATGATTTTTATAAGTGGTAGGATAGGCAATTGTGGACATTTTGTTTTAAGAAACGCAGTTAAAGCCGATTTTTTTTTAATGTCGCCATTTCAAAGGCCGAACATGTTCGCCAGGTTTTCTTTTTGCGTTTCCATTATCCCTGATTTTTTAGTTAAAGAAAACTTGGTCAAAGACAACTTGGTCAAAGAAAACTTGTCTAAAGTCATCTTTTGTCGTTATCAAAGTTTTTCATCAAAACTTTGGTCAAAGAAATGAAAAGAGTTCATTTTTTACAAAGAGAACAATGGTCCTAATAAACCTCTCACACAATGACTGCATTACACTTTCACTGTGTATTATATGTATTACCATTTTAAGAAATCCTATACAAGTGTAAGGAGAAAGGGGACAATAAACTGGTGTAAGTAGATAACAAAGAAGTACCTCTAATATTCTCCTTTAAGAACTTCACGGGAGGACTAGGTCGAATTGATGAATATTTTTTTAGAATGCTCACATTATACCTGCTTCTTGGTAACATTGAACCACTGATCGAAATAAGTTCAATGCATTTGTCTATCATTTTATTCCTTCATAGCAATTTCCTTAAACTCTTACTGGATCTCATCTCACACTATGATTGGTTAATTCTCGTCAAAGTTTTTGATCAACGTTTTTCTTGTAGGGCTGTCACTATCAAAAACCCTTCAAAAATTGAACGAGTTTCCTTTGTCAAAGAAAGCTTTGATAGTGGCAATGGATATTCAATGATCAAAGTTGCACGAGGGGACATTTTCGCAACTTTATCTTAATCGCAAAATTAGCCCACTTAAGCATCTCGCTATTATTTCTCGGTTTAGCGTGTTTCTGAGTAATCTTCTTGAGATTTTCTCATATGTAAAAACATGATTTAAGCTAATAGATGCAATGCAGTCTGATAAAGTACATGTATAATATAAGAAGGTATTTGTCAAATTGTTTACTCTTGATATTTTCTTAACGAAGATTAATTGTTGTTTATCAACATTTTATACCTACGATCAATTAGCCGAGAATCTTTAATTACTGAACTCTACAGTAATTCTGAATAAATTGTATGTTAGTCGCGTCTCGTTGGTTCAAGGACATTATTACATATAAAATATTTAAGATTATTACTTTTATCAGATAGAAATGTCAATGTTTTCTTGAGCACAGAGTGTTTAGAACATTTTTCTTATGGGACGACCATTTCGTATTCAGGGGGGGGGGGGGGGGGGGATTTCAGGAGGATTTTTTCCCCGAATTGATAATTTATTTTCATCTGTTGCTACGCATGCTTATCTATTTTCAATTTTGTACACATTTGTAGCCTGCATTTTGTGTTGCAGAATATCTTCATTTTCAAATCCTCCTGCCCCCTCTAGAAACTCAAATGGTCGTCCCCTAACCATCGGAATAAAAATTTTATTCCCTTTGTATTAACGAATTTCAGGAAAGAATTGATGTATCCATGGTGTTACATGTTACAAAATTAGTGATTGGAAAAATGTGTGTTGTTATTATCATTTCTAACGTAAGCTTTCAACAATATTGTTACGTTAAATGTAGTTCACATATTGAGGACGACCTCAGATTCAATCACAAAAAAGCAAACAGGGTTCAAATCAAATGTGGTTACATATATGATATCGTTGTCGCTATCAAACTTTTTTTCTCGCCCTCCTCATGGTGCCAATTTAAGCACTCTTAGATTTTGGTATAGCGTCTTTATAATGTATCTCTTTTACGTTGATTGATATCTCTGCTGAAATTGCAATTTGTCTTTGTTGCCACAACTCAATATAAAGATAATTAATTCTTAACTGACTTAATATACTTCAAAGATAATATAAAATATTCAATTTTACGCCCTTAACATGCTTAACTTTCCTATGATCATTGTGAATATTCTACCGTAAGCCGCTAACTACGGCGAGGGCTTAGTTTTATTCTACTGCATAGGTCTGAAAGTATCTTTTAAAAGCATGTTTCAGTCTGTAGAATGGAACAGGTTAAAACAAAAACTGTCAGATTCAAAAATGAGTTATAAAACTAAAAGGAATAAAATAAATATGAGAATATGTGATAAATATATATTCCCTTCTTTCTGTATAGAGAAAGCGAAATTGTAAATTCTTTTTGTATCCAGTTTTTTCGTCACATACTTGCAATTGAATGAGATGAATCAAGTTAAGTGTCTATATTGTTTATATACACTAAACAAGCAATCATTATTACAGATGTATAATCAATTAATAACATTGTTTTGTATATCATTTCATATATCAGTGTGACAGCGATTATCGAATTGCTGCCTTCAAGTTATTTCATGAAGTCCTACGAGATATATATTAATATTTGAAAAGTAGATAATATCTTGATGAAATTGTTATTTTCCTGATCTACTTTTTCGGTCGGATCATTATTTATAACGGTATGGAGACCCTCTCAATGTAGATATCTTGTATGACAGGTTCAAATTTTTCTAACATAGTCGGAACAATACAAGAGCATAAAATGGGTGGTCAAACACGCAATATCTTATCATAGCGCGGTAATCAAGATACATTATGTCAAACTGTGTCAGCTACAAGGAAATCTACATGAAAAGTCAAGTTTAAAATGTACAAATAAAAGCAATTGTAAATAAAAAAAAAATCTTACCGTAGTTTTATCGTTACAGCTTTAAATTCTTCAAAACGGAGAATCATAAATATCCATTGTTTTAAAACACAGTTTAGATTGTCCCATTTGAATAGTATTTCGCAGTGATACTACGTTTGCCTTAGGTCTCATTCATTTACATTTATTTGTATTATTGACCCATGATTTTACAGATCAAAAATCATATAGGAGATGATTAGTTACAGTTTTCAGTAATTTTACACGTTAACACAAATACTAATATAACTTTCGTTTGATCAGCGATATAATATGAAACTAAGCTATGTTACAAATAAAATATTGCGTGTCGAAGTTTGTGTGTTATGAGGAAGCCGTTTAGTATGTTTTACTATTTCTACTATTCATCATGTTAATTTGACATGCACGGCATTTTTGATTGGTTGTTTCAGAATATTTATCTCGTTTCAAAAATGCATTTCTACATTGAATGAGTGTTGCAAATCGATGGGTAGTTATATTTGAATATAAAAGCTGTCAGATTTATGAATTTACGTACTTCATGCAACATTAAATTATTTATCGCCTTTTTCTATACAATAATTGAAAAATTATAAATAATAAATAAAACTAAATCTTTGTAGTGACAGGTTCTGCTATAGTACTATGACTTCCCCTAGTACCTGTACATCAAAAAACAATTGAAGGGTAAGGACTATATTTCAATGTGTTTTTTTTTATAACTTTTGATAACTACTAATGATTTGTGGATGACTTGTATTTAGGATATTATTTGTTGATCTTTCATCACCTGGTTATGCCTTGTATTTAGGATATTATTTGTTGATCTTTCATCACCTGGTTATGCCTTAAATTTTGTTCAGAAGAATTCTCTTTTGGAATTGCTTGCGACCATGAATCTGGTTCTAGTAATACATTTTTACGCATATAATTCCTGTGGTTTATTAAACATGTCAAACGTAGATTTTCTCTTTTTTAAATATTATTTGAATATAAGGTTTCCAGATCACTATTCATATCATAGCAACAAATTCCCTGATAAACGTTAGCTTATTATGCCACACAGTTCTTTGATATGCATTATATCATATGTGGTATTTGGTATAAGTTATATCCATCATGTACAAAAAAACCTGTAATTACTACATCGAATACTTGAAATACATTTCTTGTAGGTTGTATATATATGAGACGAATTATATATTATATAATATAGACATACAAAGCTATATCATCATAACCCTAACATGCAATCCGTTCCTATATCCCCGCCCTGAAAATGTTTGACAAAATACTATGAGATAAAACATCAATCTGTCTGTTTCTTTTTGCAGTCAGATTTATTTGACACTAAATGTTATCTGTTATTTTACAATCCTTCACATTACACATTTGCATATAGTCCCTCTAAAATATTTCCCATGAACCGTTAATATGTTTTGAAATAAAAAATATACAAATAATTATCATCTACGAAATAAGCATAAGTTTGAGAAACTCCATTACTCACACCGGTTGTCGGGCTATAAGTAAATGATATTTTTCATTTTGGGAGTCCAACAATTCCCGAAATGGAATGTATAAAAAAAGTTCAAAATAAACAATACATGTAAATCATATTAATCTTGTCGGGTTTGAAGCTTACACGAATTCTTTTATGCTTCAGAATTAAGGCGGCTAGATAGCAATTCGAAGCTTGAGATATCAATGATAAGGAATTATGTAAATATCGTCAGTAGTTGTCCTTTGTTATATCTTAGTCCTCATTGTCATTTGGAGGAACTAGGCGTTTATGGTAAAAGTCTTTCATTGACGCTGTGGTTGTCTTTTCTCAACTTGTTTATAGTAGGGGCGATTTACAGCTTGTCATATTGTATGGACGCTTTTCTGATTTTTAAGACCGTATGTTTATGTTTCTTGTTATTTTTTGCTTCGTTTGGATGCTGTTTCTCTTTATGCTTACCACAATAGCTACTTCATTTCGGTTTTTTTTTGTCACTGTTTGAAGTTTTGTATCTACCTTCCAATTTAAATGGTTACAAACGCATATTTCCGATTTTTAGTGCGCATGACAAGTATGTCGGTTAAATATCTTCTCTAGGTACGGTACGATATCAAAATTTATAATCACTTAAATCGTGAATCAGAATTGAGGTAGTGGTTGCTGGGTGGATGCAACGTTTTGGTGTCTAGACTGTTAGTACTTCAGTATGAGTACCGATTCAATGTTAATATAATGACTTATGTAATGTCCACCATGATTATCTTCTATTCTTATGTGACAAAAGCTTTTAACTTTAATATTTCAACATTGAATTAATATTTATCTGTTGCCTTATATCAATTTAAATGACATCATTCGTTAATCTAAAAGGAAATGATCGGAAAATTGTAGTCATATCAAATGTGGAGGATTTCTAGGAACGCGTTTTCAAAAGAATGATACAAATGAAATCACGACAATAATAAATAAATTAAACTCTAAACAATGTACGATTTTATCTGCTATAATAGATTATTTACTAAAAATGATTCAAAATTACAGTTTTCCATTTATCATATAAGATGATATGCCAATGCAATTAAAAGATAAAATTGCGTCGCAACGACAACTGCCTACACTCTCATCTATATTCTGACATGTTCAGCCAATTTATTGTAATGCTGTAATTAATCCTACTCTCGTTGAATAAATGTTTGAAACAAATATGCTAAAAAAATCTAATATATGAAACGACCGGTAATGGAATAAAAAAAGGAAGATATTTGCTCCGATAAACTGCAGATATCCATTAAATTTTTGGATCCGTAGTTAAAATAATATAACCCTCTGCAGCTCCTCAACCACACATGAAACTGTTTGCTTCCTTTATGTATTGTAGTAGGTATCCTAGGATGGTCAAATATACAGAAATTTGGCTGAACATGTAAGTATATCTTATAACGAAACACTTGTCAATAATACAAGGCTTTAAATTAAGTATGCCAGATACCGGTTCGTCTACATAAAACTTACCAATAGCATCCGAATAAAACAACTTGAAGGTCAACTCTATTATGAACTTGAAGAGCATTGTACACAAAACAAAATAATAAAAATGGCCAAACCTGACTAAGGCTTACCTTAGTAATTCCAAGGATCTTAAAATTTAATAAATATTTATAGAAAATCCAAGTATTAAAATTATATTTCATGTCAATACACATGGAATATAGCATCCTATTTTTTTTTATAAATTTCGTACATTTAGATAAAATCCATGTAAAGTTATTATTCATTTGAATAAGCTTATCAATTTAACATTGAAATAAGGTCTTTGAATATTGTCATTATCTGCACTGACATTAGTTTTGTTTTACTTTTTATAATACTTTCAAACTACTGCGGTTTCAGAAAAGAGAAACTAGCAAAATGGTAATGCTTTGAAAACAGTAGACGTTATAGAAAAATGTTCAGCCAAACGTTTGTTCACAATTTTGCGTCTGGCGTAAAAAGTTATAAGCCTGGTATTTTTTTTTACCACTACAAAGGAAATATAAAAGTCTGCTCCATACATAAATCATAATTTTTCACTCCCAAAGTCTTGGAATTTTATCACTCAAGTTTAATTAGAAAATGCCAAATCAACCTATGGTTTAGCTCTTAGTTTTCTGTTCTCATAATTAGATAACGGAAGAAGATAAAAGTTCATTCCGTTTTAAAATGTACATATTTTCGTTTTTGAAACATCGATGCATAATTGAAGAAAATTCACTTTTTAAGCTGACAATTACTTACTCTCGTTTCAAGTAATACACTGAAATTATACATAATTAATGTCGAGCCTTTCAATTAATGTTTATGAAATGTACACGTGCAACGCTACTCACTTGATTGTTTATAGAACAAATTTTTGTCCAAGGCAATTTTGAAAATTCCTGTTAACACTAAATAATCTAAGAATAAACTTTTTGATAGTTCTTTTAATATAATCTTTTGTTTGTCAGAAAGGAATTCTATACACCTGACTCTGCATTACCATATATTTTAATCCTGTTCTTAAACACAGGCAACGCAACGTTATAGTTTCAGAGAAACATTTTTTTCTAATATACTTGTGGTAAGCGGTATTAATGAATATATATTTGGCAACTTAGGAGCTTAGTGAACTAAATCATAAGCTAGCTAGTTTCAGTTTGAAATAGCCATTTTGATCTCAATACCAACGGAATGGCAGATCATCAAAATTGTAATTGCTAGTAGAAGTTGTTATTTCTCATGTATTTTCAAAGCGATCGACCCAGCACTTTCGAACATTTCCTTGCAGTCAACATGGTACATTTTACTTCGTTCACTGTTCAGACATTATTTACAAAAGTGTATATCAGCTACAATAATTGAACAATCAGAAATATCAATAGATCTAAATGATTTTAATTGACCGCAAGCAACATGTCCAAACAATGGAATTAACTTCAATAATAATGTCAGAATATTCTCTCAACATGATCTACTTAATTGGTAATGCAGTCTTTTATTGAATTACGATCATAATGTTCGTTTTAGTTCAACTTTTTTACTAGCGATTTTCATAATATAAGAATTGTTACTGAGTTCCTGACAGTACCATGGCATATTTTAATAAAAAAAAACCGAAAACAGGTCGAATATGTCAGAACGTATTTGTGACCATTGTTTAATTATTTGCTCTTAGTTTGTAATGAAAAGGTCTTTGTGTAATGGTAACCATTATGTGAGTGTATTTAACCATATACAATCTTCTATTTGGTATTAAAAAAAAGTTTTATCTTCAATGTGCTGGTAATTAAGTAGTACGATCGCCGTTTCATCTTTCGTTTGTTTAAATCTTTCTGAACTGTCTGTGCACAACAAATCCGGAACAAGTTGATTAGTTATAAGTAATCGCTTTCCCCCCTTATACTCAGAATATTTGGGGAATCCAATAGCAAAACCTCATTAAATTTGATGAGACTACCACCTACAACTCCCAAAGAAGTGTATGCCTGTCACTAAACTCATCGCAAATATATGCATCTTAATAAACTTTACTCATCGCAAATATAATTGTGCACATTTTGTTCTAGTGTTAAATCAAAAACAAACTGACAACGCCATAACAAAAAACGGTCTACAGTCCACAAAACACAACATAGAAAACTAAAGTCTGAGCAAAACTAACTCAGCCAGAAAACCGGGGGTGATCTTGGCTGCCCCGGAAGGGTAAGTAGATCTTGCTGCACATGTGACAGTAAGTGAATCGAACTACAAAATATTTTCTTGTGCTGTGATGTACCGTTTGCTACAAGCATGTTGATTGATTTCATGCGATATTTTAGAACTCAGTTAGTCTTATATATACGATTTCCCCAGAATTTTAATTTGTCACAAAAAATGCATTTCGTCTAAATTTAGGGAAAGCAACCCATGGCCTCGTCACCTTTATTCTGATTTAATCGGATCAATTGTGAATGCGTTATCTTGGGAAGTATTTAATGTTATGATAAAGGTATTTGACAGGAATGAAATTAGCCTTGTAAACATTTCATTACTGTGCTTATACTGAAGGCTTTGGCCTATTATTATACCAATTGCTCAAATAGTTTACCAAACTGCAGTTTGAATCTATCTCCACAAACTGATGAACTGGTAAAATATTTCATGTAATTGCTTCAATGATAGGTTGTTAGTTTGAAGTGAGTGCCCTGAAAAAAGTTATACTTACCATTTATCTTCAGTCAATTATTGTCTGTGTCATGAAATTCAAACAAAATAAAGACTTAATACAATATGAGGCACTGGTTTAAAAAGGTCTAACTTTGACATGAAAACTTCTATCCTAAATACATTTTATAGATAATTAGTTTAAAACATTGCTTTGTTGGGCAATAATCTATAGCTTTGTTTTCTACCAGGAATATATTACGTAATTGTGATTTGGATATTTTTTTAAATCAATTACTAATCTGCTATTAATAAAGGGAAATAATTTACATTATAATCAGCAAAATTTTGTTCAGTCAACTATCAACTTCCTTCATATTGACATTTTATAAGTAATTTGTTCTAAACATTATTTCAATGATTATTAAACTATTATCCTCTGTTCTTAAAAGAACCCTGAAATCTATTTTTAAGATGATTAAAATTTTGAAGAAAAAAAAGTTGAAAATATTTTATGGGACACATTCAAAGCTGTATAAATCATACAGATTCCTCTGTAAATTAAGCATGTTAAGAGGGTATCACCAGCCCAGTAGTCAGCAATTCTGTGTTGACATGAATTATCATTCATAAGGTCAAAATTATAAATTAACTGTTTTGCAAAAATTTTAATTGTTCAATATACTAAGGATTTCGTCCCCCTGAGGATTAGATTACAGAAAAGCGCTTCGGACGCATGAAATTTATAATGTGTTGTTTTCATTTTTTATAAGCAATATTTGGCAAAACCTTTCGGAATTTTGTTTCCTCAATGCTCTTCAACTTCATACTTAATTTGGCATTTTAATTTTTTTTATTTGAGCCTCACTGATGAGTCTTCTGTAGACAAAACTTGCGTCTGGCATACAAAATGATCTGGAATCTTTGATTATTTGGTTTTTTTTTTGCAATGACTAGATAACAATTATTTCCCTTTAATTCCAGCAGATCAGTTATAGTTATAGAAAATTTATCCAAATTACAATTACACAATAACTTCATGTTAGTAAACAAAACAATAAATTATTAACTAATCAAACAAAAGTAAGAACTAATAATCTATAAAATGTCATTAGGATAGAAGTTTTCAAGTCAAAGTCAGACCTTTTTTAATCAGTACCTTATATTATAGTAGGTGATTTTTTTACTTTACTTTTATTACACAAATATTAAATAACTGAAGTTGATTGGTAAGCATTAATTTTATTTCACTGCACTTACTTCATACTAACAATCTTTCACTGAAGCAATTAGCTAAAATATTTTACCAGTTGATCAGTTTGTATAGATGAATTCAAACTGCATTTTGGTAAATTATTTGTGCAATTGGTATTGTGATAGGCCAAAGCCTTCAGGATGAGCACAGTAATACTTTTTAGTTAAAGAAGATTATAAATACGAATGCAATTAGCAATCAGGGGTTTATGCTGCATTTAATACCATTGTATCGCAAATAAACAAAAGGATTGGAAAAAGATATTCCAACCATATACATCAATGTTCCAGCGTAAATAAGTCCTCTCCATTTATTTCTAACAAACACATTAAGAACAAGTGAAACTGCGAGCTACTGCTCACTGATGATACCCCAGTCGCAAGTGGATAATTATAAAAGTGTAAAAATATGTAAGTGTTCGGTAAACAGGAAGTTGTTGGGTGCTGAATCTGAAAACGCATCACACAGTATTGCTGACTTATATAAACCCCGAAACCAAATTTCAGAAATCCTTGTGATGTAGTTCCTGAGAAAAATGCAACGAAAAATATTCATGGGACGGACAGACGGACGGACGGTTGGACGGACGGACGGACGGACGGACGGACGAACAGACAGAGGTAAAACAGTATACCCCCACTTTTTAAAGCGGAGGTATAAAAAGCAACACAACAGCAAACACACAAATAATAAGAATGAATGATTTAATAAACCATATTTAGAGGTAATAATAATTTGCTGACAATAACATAGTCGACGATAAACAAACATTATCTAATATTGTACAGACAAAACGATAAGTCGATAATAGAAATTTTATACGTCATAATGTTTATCATGGTTGTGGTATGTTTCTATATTTCTTGCTTGGAGAGATATTTATCGTATATCACATGGCACGGAGTTTGATACGAAAAAGTGAGACGAAAAATGCATTAATTTGACTAGATTATCCAGCATCATGAAACAATATTATGGGGCATTTCCATTAGCGATTCGTTAGGGCAGGAATGACTTTCTAAGGTCAAAAGGATTTACATTTCCTCCGTGGCAATGCAGATATATGATTTCTTCAATAAGATACAAAACTCTTACAATTTTCACCTGAAAACCTTATTTTTGTCAAATTTTATTACATTCTGAAGCGTACAACAAGTTTTCAAATGTGTGATGCTAAAGTTTGAAGCCGGAACAGGGATATGATGTCATACTGGTATGTGCAAAAGACTTGTCTTTGTGGTATTTAATTTAGATGTTTTACTCATTTGTGAACTCTGAACAGAAAGAAAAGTAGATAAAAACATAAAAAGTGTGCAAAATGTGCTGTTTTAATGGTCAAAGTCTAACAGTCCGTACGAAGCAAGTGAAATGTGAGGTTCTATGCACATAAAAGTTGAATTCCTTTAAACAGATTTCACTGAATCTGTATCAAAAGCACTTATTACTGGTTGTTTTACCTTGTCTGTTTCACAGACTACCTTTAATTTCTTCTGTTGGATAGCTAGTGGTTAAAATATTGGCCTTTTGAGGCTGAAATTTCATGCAGGTTTTAAACAGTAAAGTGAATAAAATTTGCATCAGACCATACTGTCTACACATATAGTTGAAAGCAACAGTCTTGTTACATCCAGGCTTCATGTTTCATCATATCTAAGCAAGGATTTGGGCAAAAAGAAGCATATTTCCATCTCTCATATCATTTATATGCTTTTTAATATGTAAATATGGGGAACGGCCTAAATTGACAACTTGTTTTTTTAAGCTTGACATTGCTAAAGATCATGTCATCCTCATGTGTTATGCTATTTGAAACTTATATTTCCATGAAAAGTACATTTATGATATGTTGAAGGTTTTTTTTTAACTTAACAACTTCAGAAAATTGTTGTATGTGGAAAATATTACATTTCATATAAGGCCTCGCTTCATTTGAAAACCTCTATTTTTTGGCACAGGCTCATATAAAATTAACTTTTTGCCAATTTTTACAAGTCTGATACATTCAGTATGCTATCTACTACTTTAAATAGATAATATCTTATACACAGAGACATTAAAAAGTGCACATTTTTGTATTTTGTTTGTTTTTTTAAGCCAAACTTTGATAGTTGAAATTGTTGAATTTCAACGTCACAATTCAGCAACCAAAGTTCAGATATAAAAAAGGCCACATTTTCTATAATTGATATCATATGGCTTTGAAACTGGGTAAACTGTCTCATAATACACTAAGCTTAAATCATGCCAAGTTTTATATTGGAATTGGTCAAGTTTTTGACCCCTAATAGGCCCCAGACCACAATTAATAGTTCCCTTTAATTAAAGTGTATTTTTTCTTTATTTTTTTTCTTTCCCTTTCTCATACATTTCTTACTTTTTATGGGGTGGAAATGAAAGAAGAGAGCTGAAATAAATTTGTGGATGTTTTATTTTAACTGATTTTGATATGGAAAGAGTGATTAGGCCAGGTGCAAAAAGGTAATATTTACAGTTTTCGGAACATCTCTTGACTTGTCTATAGGGGTATGGATGTGTATTGGCTAAATTTGTAAGATGTACACATGCAATTTTTCTGAAAGTTGGAGATATTTTTGGACTTGTACTGTACATTACACACACAAAAGATTTGACAAAAAAAGCAGGTAAATTTTTTTTAATGCAACAAAACGTTATAAAGAACTAATAGGGGAATTAATTGTGGTCTGTGGCCAAATAGGAAGTACACAATTTTAAAAGGTTGAATCATCACGTTAGGTTAAAGTTGTTCATTTGTGTTGATAAAAAAAAACCAATAAAGATATGAAGCAGACCTTCTAGTTTTGGTCAAATTCTTAATCTCAATATCATTTGGGTATATGCGATGCACACACTTTCTTAAATGTGGATAATTGACGGACAGAGCATCATTTATATATCTGACAATGAAATTCCAAAACTTTGAAAAAATTGAAATACAATATCAATGCACCAAACTCAACAAATATGTTGTCGATCAAAAGTCCACCGTTTTTATAATATCATCGTCGGTGAATTTGATGTTTGAAAAAATGTGGTTCTTCTAAAAGTACGAGTGTTCATGACCTATAAAAGGAATTTGTATATACGATTCTAATCTTTGAGGACAAAAGCTCTTTGTTATGAGACAATGTAGTTGATCTTTCAATTGATCATGGGGAATAGTAGTTTAGAATATAGCAAAGTGCTCTCGACCAATGACATTGTAGGATTTGATGCCTCTTAATTGTGAAGAATGCATGTAAATCATGTTCTTAGTAAGGATTATCCTATTATTTGGGTCTATTAACAGTTCAAAACAAAGAGTTTCTATAAATGATTTATAACTGCCCTGAAGCACATTTATCAGATTGAAAGGATTTATCACACAGTGATTGAAACTGACTAAAAGTTGAATTGTGAAACAAACAACAAACTTAAAATAAGTTGAAGTTTATTGGTGCAGTAAAATTGGTACAATGAATGTAATAATGAAAATATTAATAACCTCAAATTACTAAGAAATTAAACAATATCAAAGCAATAAAAAAAAAAAAAGAAAAAAAAAAGCTTTAAAATAAAAAATAACCTAAATCATTAGCTTTCCAAAAACTTTGATTACTTGATCAGCGGTTGGGAAGAATAGTTATTTCCAATAGTCCGATAAAATAAAAAACTAGAGGCTCTAAAGAGCCTGTGTCGCTCACCTTGGTCTGTGTAAATATTAAACAAAGGACACAGATGGATTCATGACAAAATTGTGTTTTAATTGGTGATGGTGATGGTGATGTGTTTGTAGATCTTACTTTACTTAACATTCTTGCTCCTTACTATTATCTCTATCTATAATGAACTTGGCCCAGTAGTTACAGTGGAAAATATTTTGTAAAAATTTACAAAAATTTACAAAATTTATGAAAATTGTAAAAAATTGACTATAAAGGGCAATAACTCCTTAGGGGTCAATTGACAATTTTGGTCATGTTGACTTATTTGTAGATCTTACTTTGCTGTACATTATTGCTGTTTACAGTTTATATCTATCTATAATATTCAAGATAATAACCAAAAGCTGCAAAATTTTCTTAAAATTACCAATTCAGGGGCAGCAACCCAACAACGTGTTGCCTGATTGGTCTGAAAATTTCAGGGCAGATAGATCTTGACCTAATGAACAATTTTATTCTCGTCCGATTTGCTCTAAATGCTTTGGTTTCAGAGATATGAGCCAAAAACTGCATTTTACCCTATGTACTATTTTCTAGCCATGTCGGCCATCTTGGTTCGCGGGCGGGGTCATCGGACACATTTTTTAAACTAGATACCCTAATCATGATTATGGACAAGTTTGGTTAAATTTGTCTTCGTAGTTTCAGAGGAGAAGATTTTTGTAAAAGATTACAAAAATTTACGAAAAATGGTTAAAAGTTGACTACAAAGGGCAATAACTCCTTAAGGGGTCAACTGACCATTTTGGTCAAGTTGACTTATTTATAGATCTTACTTTGCTGAACTTTATTGTTGTTTACAGTTTATCTCTATCTATAATAATATTCAAGATAATAACCAAAAACGGCAAAATTTCCTTAAAATTACCAATTCAGGGGCAGCAACCCAACAACGGGTTGTCCGATTCATCTGAAAATTTCAGGGCAGATAGATCTTGACCTAATGAACAATTTTATTCGCGTCCGATTTGCTCTAAATGCTTTGGTTTCAGAGATATGAGCCAAAAACTGTATTTTACCCTATGTACTATTTTTTAGCCATGTCGGCCATCTTGGTTCGCGGGCGGGGTCATCGGACACATTTTTTAAACTAGATACCCTAATCATGATTGTGGACAAGTTTGGTTAAATTTGTCTTCGTAGTTTCAGAGGAGAAGATTTTTGTAAAAGATTACAAAAATTTACGAAAAATGGTTAAAAGTTGACTACAAAGGGCAATAACTCCTTAAGGGGTCAACTGACCATTTTGGTCAAGTTGACTTATTTATAGATCTTACTTTGCTGAACTTTATTGTTGTTTACAGTTTATCTCTATCTATAATAATATTCAAGATAATAACCAAAAACGGCAAAATTTCCTTAAAATTACCAATTCAGGGGCAGCAACCCAACAACGGGTTGTCCGATTCATCTGAAAATTTCAGGGCAGATAGATCTTGACCTGATAAACAATTTTACCCCCAATGTCACCGGACACATTTTTTAAACTAGATACCCCAATGATGATTGTGGCCAAGTTTGGTTAAATTTGGCCAAGTAGTTTCAGAGGAGAAGATTTTTGTAAAAGTTAACGGACGACGGACGACGGACACCAAGTGATGAGAAAAGCTCACTTGGCCCTTTGGGCCAGGTGAGCTAAAAAAAGAATTAAATTTAAGTTTTGAACATATTAAACACTTTTAAAGGCATTTTATTTGACCATTTAAATTCCCTGACATAATGAATTAGTATTTGATGTAAAAAGCCGGACCAAAATATTGGCTGTGAAATAAAATTTAGTTGTAACTCAAATGTATTAACTGATTTAAACTGTAAATAAAAAAGGATAATTCCTCACTAAAATATTACATGATTTACATTCATACTCACAATCAGTAAACATTTACAAATCCAACATTTTCTTTGTTCTGTTGTGTCACCTGATATCTATAACGCATTTTTGTTAAAAATATTTCCCAAATGATAAGAAAGTCCTTACATCACTACAACTAATCCATAAATGACATGCCGAAAAAGGAAGTCATGCAACAATTATAAACATTGCACCGACAAAGAAACTAATTCTTGAATAAAACCAATCAAGAGATCATTTAAGCCTTGAGCACTTTACAATATTTTAAGTTTGTAAGAGAATGATAATCCCTTACTTCATGATAAGTACTCGCTAACGCTCGTACTTAATCATGAAGAAAGGGATTATCATTCTCTTACATATACGTAGAGCGTATGAAAATCAAATGCAAAATTGTAAACGCCATGATTACAGCTTTATGGAGTAGATCGTTAGAATGGTAAATCTATTTACAAAATATTAGCGTTTTGAAAGGTCACTGACTAATATATTTGGTCAGAAAGTACATATGAAATTATATATCTACATTAAAAAATATACAAATAAAACTATAGGATCCCACTTAAACAGAAAACTAAATGGCTTGTCTATTTAATCGTGAACTGATGCTTACAGTACTTTCAAGAAATTCTTATCAAAAACTAGATTAATTGTTCAAATCAAATTTTCAATATTTTGTAAGCTGATGAGTTCTTATCAAAATTGAATCATTTTAGTACTTCAGCTCGCACTTATCATTTTACATTCAAATTATCATATAATCTAAATGTCATCTGATCCATTAATTTAACAGAATTTAATCCCTGGATCACCGTTCAAGTGCAGTGACTTATTCAGATATGCATGTTCTAAAACACCCACATTAAAATTCAAAAACGAGAAATTAACTTTAAATAGTTTCGTAATACAATTGTAAATTATTTATTAAGCATTGTTCTTATAGTGCTGGAAAATCCCCTATGAGAGAGTGCGTCAGTCATTGTTCTAACGTATGGCTGTGTAGCGTTATGCTGTCGCATAAAATTGTTTGATAGCATGTTCAGTGATTGGTTATAAAGAGTGGTCGGAATGTTGAAGTTTAACTCGTAGGATTCACGTTATTTGTGATACGGTTTAAACATTATTGTATTTGCATTACCTCACAATTTATTCACACAATTGATTTTGATTCTGAAGCATTCAAGATAGATGAAAAATAAGCATTGTCTAAAAGTATAAAAGTAGCATACACTTCTGCAGAAATTCAAATAAACACCGTTTATTGCTTTAGTGAATATACATTGAAGCGACAGTAGTCTACCAATGTTCAAATCTCGTAAACAGATTAATGAAATACAAAATCAGGGTTATCATCTTTTAAGGATGTTCGCTACTCTGTTTCAAAATAACAAGCTTTATAAAAGACTGTTATAAATTGATAGCATATAATTAATGGAACTAAAAGAGCAGAAAAAAACTGAAGGGTCCGTGTCCTTGTTTTCGAGATAATAGCCATTGAAAAGTTGGCGAAAAATGATTCTCTCTAGATTTTTCATACATTTAACATTGGCACCTTCTCTCATTAAAAAAACTATGAAAAAATCACAAGAACTTTATAAGATTTTCAAATATGGCTTTTTAAACTATATGTTATAAAATTATGAAAAGAAAAAGAGGGGTTAGTGGGCAATATTTTTAATGGCACTTCATGGATAAAACCAAAGGATTCCGAATATCTGATAAAAAGTAAAAAAACAAGAGGAGCGAACATCCTTAAACTTAAAATATTTCAAAATTATGGGGCAAATATTGATAGATATGTGTTGTATTTAAATTCAGATTCAAGCATTTAATTGGATACCCAACACTTTGACTAAAATAGATTTGGCTCGTTTGATTTTCATAGAATTTTGACAATATATTTACCTTGACCTGTTGACAAAAATATTAAAATTTCAAGAAATTTGAACCACACAATTTTCAGGAATAATTTCATTGGATATATAGCAGTTTGACATACACTAATTTTGATCATTGAAATGGTTGGGTTCTCTTGACTAATAGTACAATGTATGTGATTGAAACGTTCAGCTGATTTTTAAAGAGTTGAATTCTTTAGGTGTTCTGTACCCCTTTAAAACGAGAACTTTGGAAAAAAGTTGTTGAAATATTAAAAAATCGATTTGTCAGAAGCGTCTTGTAGATATATATATTCATCTGAAATATGACCAAATATCTGCAGAAACTCGGTAGGACAATTTTGTTCGTATCTCGTCGAATTTGAACCACGTCTTCTGTGACATAGTGGCAACATCACCTGCACCACTCGGCTATTTAACACCTAGGCAATATAAATTATAGCTTTTGTTTGTCAAGTGATGCCTTTCGCCATCGACTTAATAAGAATTGCAACACAGTTTATCATGTAGTGTGGCATGTAGATATTATACCTTGCAGATCAGCTGTTTGAGGTCGGCAGAAGGTCTAAATTGGATAATCTAGGGTTTACGGGCCCAACACTACAATATGAATATACCATTAATTTGTTTGAAATGTAAACCCAAAATTTTAGATCTATAAATTTGGACTACATTTTATAAAAGAAAGCTTTCGTCAGAAATTTAAAAGTAACGTCTTTCCTCGTCCGCCTAGTGCGAAATAAAAATGATATAAATAGTGTCCTCACCTATTGGTAAAAGAAATTAACGAGAGAATAAACTCATCATAGATACCAGGATTAAAATTTTGTATATGCGCGTTTCGTCTACAAAAGACTCATCAGTGACGCTCAAATAAAAAAAAATACCCTTGCTAAAATTCCAGACCTTTATCTGATGTTTCGTGGTTAAAGGACAATTATGAAGTATCGTTTATCAAGGTTATATTTCCAAGAGGAACACGAGAACAGTTAGTAAGTTACATATAAGGATATTTTTGGTGCAAAATATGAATAATTTTAAATGACAAACATTGAACAGAACAGTCGTAGTGTGACTTTAGATTACATACATGTAGGTAAATCAGAAAATTCTATTTTGCAAACATTGCTTTTTATAGCCTTAAGATTTAAGAACAATTGAATTTCATTTTAATGACATACAATGTAATACTATGTTTAGTCGATCACATGAATTCAGTGGTTAAAAAGACTGATTTTCATTGGTTATTTCAGAAATTAATATATTTGAATTCTTGATTTTGTCTTTTGAGATGTAATTATGTTAAAAGAGGATAATAAGATAAATGTTCATATTAAACAAACATTTCGCATAAAAGATAACCGCAAATAGCATTGATTTGAGTTCAATAGATTTGTGATTCCAGGTTACTTTGTTTAGGAACACCACAGATAATCATACAATTATAGTTATTTCTGTGAAGGACGGCAATTAGTTAATTATTGAGTATTAATATTTGAAAATAAATTGTAGTCTGGAACGGAAATTTTTGTATTGCCATCAACTGAAAAGGTGACTTTTTTGTGTCTGAACTTAAAATGAGTCAAGTTTAGAATTTAATTCCTGAAAGGTAAATCGAGTTCTGTGCAGAAATTTTGTTGCAGTAAGTACCGTACTGTTGAGTCACGTTTTAGACTATCAAATAATAATGTTTTCAGTATGTAAATCTACATCTTTTGAATACTGTTTTCTTTAACTAGGCTATATCAATTGAATGCAAGCTAACCGTATGAACAGTTACCAATTAACCGCAGTATATACGTTTGAAAATAAGCTGTAAAATTAAACATGACTGATAACTTTATTGTTCAATCTTTTCAGATCGGTTCAAATTTAATGGAAGTTTAAGTTGTTAATTTTATCCTATTATTTTGTAAGCAAAATAATGATATAATTATTAGATTCAACGCTCGTCTTGCATATATCAGGTACAACAAGAGTGCAAAACGAAAACGCACCCACTAAGATTATAACCTACTATTCTAAAACAGATGGTTTCTAAGACACAACCAACCTTTCATGAATTCGTCATATTCAGATTTAGAGTTTAGGCGGGATGTCTATTGCCAATCTGTACTGCATCTTTATTGCCGATTAAAATGGGATATTATATTCATTAATTTAACCTTTCTCTCTTTGTGTGTGTGTGGGTGGTGGTGGTGGTGGTGGTGGTGGGTGGGTGGGGCGGGAGGTTAAATGTTAAACTGTAAACTGTAAAACAAAATATGTTTTCATATTGATTTACATGAAAAACGACAAACACGCCACAGTTTATTTGTTCTATTTTCGTAAGAACAAACTTTTTAACTTTTTATAAGTAGATGTTTTACAAATACTGTTATATACATTTTTTTGTTATATGTGACCCGCCATGACATTTCCAGGCTTATGGCGGTAAACGTCATAATGAGAAAACGTTGATCTAAAGTCACGTAACGTAATCGGGGCACCTGTCTTTGAATGTCCAAATATATCATGCGCTAAGAAGTTTAATTTTTTCTTGACTTGAGGAAATTTGAATTTTACACACATTAAGATATACAAACAAGTAGATTTTTTACGTAAAATTAATACTTTAGGTTAAAATCCCGTTTAGAATCGCGTTCTAAATGCGTAAATCACTTTGTCCTGAATCATTAATATGTTTTCAATAATAAAAAACGGTTTGAATTATATCTTTGACCGTATTAGAACTACATAATCAAGATGTATGTGTTGTTGAAAGTTTTCTTACATCCCTTTAACCTAAATGCCCTAATATTATTGATCATGCTGTTTGAAAAATGCTTAAGTCATAATTATTTTGATTGCAGATTCCGGTACATTGTTGGTATGGCTACTCCTCGGTTATTTAGTTATTAAAAAAACGATTATATTTTTATTTAAAAAGACTTGAATCCCCCCCCCCCCCAAAAAAAAAACAAAAAAACACACACACACAAAAAAATAACCAATATGACTGACCTAAGGTCATGCTTCGTTTATTCCCTATATAATCAACCAAATTTTTCCCAAGAAGGCTCCCCCCCCCCCCCTTGATCCGCCTATGGACGTCTTTTCAATCCTAAAGGTTGATAATGCTTACAATGCAGTCCCATCAATATCATTTTATCATATACGTTTTAATATATGGTAATTTTACGACGTACATTCCCTATCGGATAATATTTGATTGTTCAAGACCAATATTACCTATACTGTAAATTCAGAAATTATTGCGTGCATTTATTATTGCGATTTTTGAGGAATGGACAAAACTGCGAGATTAATTATTGCGATTTCAGAAACATCTGCATACAGATATGTGTGTCAGATTTCAAAATGCGAGTTCTTATTATTGCGATACTCATGGAGTCGCGTTATTCGCTTTAATAAAAACCTCGCAATAATTTCTGAATTACATATATATCATCCGAAAGGAATTTCAACGATGTCCGATTTGCGAATTTTCGGTAGAAACTGTTTGTTCTTCCCTCAGCAGGATTAGAACCAATTCTTCTGTTACAGCATAGCAATACCCCTCCACCCTGTCAAGCACCCTTGACCAATCAGGAAAATATGTTATAAAGATATAAAGTTTGGTTAACCGAGTAATGCTATCCTCGTCGATTTTTTTCTAATTTTATAACACATATAAATAAGAAGATGTGGTATGAGTGCCAATGAGACAACTATCCATCCAAGTCACAATGTGTAAAAAGTAAATAATTATAGGTCAAAGTACGGCCTTCAACATTGTGGTATGTATATGGCATGCCTTGCAGATCAGCTGTTTTTATTTGTCTTAATGGATGACAATACTTACCATTCAGTCAAATCAATACCAATTTACGTATACGGGACAACTTTTAAAACATTTTAAGGTGGCTGGGGCGTCTTAATTAAAACTGATAGAATGTTTTAATAATTTGTCAAAATGAAGTTTTTATTATGCTTTTTTAAAAAATATAATAAAAAGTAGGGGTCACCGGACTTTTTTTTAAGCTACAGTTTGTGCAAAATTGTCAAATTTTGTATAGATTATGCATGGAAAATCAAATTTTGTGTGATAAAAAAAAATTACATGATAGAATTTTAAGATAAAATGTGAGAAGATAGCTCTTATAACATGCTTTCAGATAAGAAAAAGAAAAAATGGGGTCACCGAACTTGTTTTCTTGCTACAGATTAAAATAGGTAAATTCACAACACTTTCTATTATAAAAATTACTTTATCTGAGTTATCTCCCCTTATTTGTCAAAGTTGAATTTTTTTTTATCAAACACAAATAAGGTGTTTTTGAGGAATTAAAGCCGTATTTATTATAAAACCCACAATTTTCTATATTTACATCAAAAGTCTTACACATAAATTACATACTACTCTCAAAATTTGCACATTTCATCAAAGATCTAGACCAACGTTATCTGCTACTTCAAAATCCAAGATGGAGGAAGACACCCGAGCCACCTTAACGCAGACGTTTAACATAGGGTTATACAGGCCTAACACCCGGAATAAAACATTGCACATACACGGACAAATTAAGTTGCGACAAGGGTCATCCAAATCCGATACCTCATGAAGTACAGCTTTGTGTATTTAAATTGCCTTAACTTTTTATTTTTTTATTTTGATGAACTGTTTGATATATTTTTCTTAAGATTTTGCATTATCGGTCTGTACAACCTATAGTATATGGTTCTCAAATTATTTTTTGTAATGAATTAAGAAAAAAATAACCAATTTGGCTGTTTTATTGATGCCATTTTGGTATATTCTCATAACTGTTTCAAAGTTTGTTTGGAAGAATATGTGCACAGAAATGTATATTTCTGCTTTCATACAATTCAACCATCGAAACTTCTCTAATATTTTCGGTGTATTGATGTAATTAATCATATCTCAAATATCATTTAAAATGACGCCATGTCTTCATACAAACTTCCATCTCTATTTATTTTTCTATTATAATCAATGCACTGTGTGCCAACTTCCGTTCACTATCTTCTATTTTCAACCTATTCAATTTCCGAATGATGTTTCTGTCAGGTAAACCATTCAATTTAATAATCATATAATTGTTAAAGTTGTATTATCAATTTAGGAAACTAGACAACTATTTTTATTTATTTGTATGTTTAGATTTCTTTGTAATTATACTGAAATTTCTTTTAAATAGTGATCACTACACATGTATTATAGAGTCTGAGTTAAGCAGTTTTCCTATCCATTAAGTTCCAATTTACAAAATTAATGTAAAAAGACAAAACAAACACATATATTAATGGAACAGTCTAGACCAATGCCAAAAATGAAATAATGAAATTCCAACAGAAAACAAAATTATCAACAACAGACGACACAGATCGATCACACCTTAATTTCAGAATTTCCTTTTGATGTTTTCAAGAATAAAAGAGCATTCGAATGTAAGGTTAATGGGACAATAGCTGCGATTTTGGGAATAATAATTCAAAGTCTTCAAAGGTTTCATATATTTATATATATATATTCAATTTCTAAACTTATAAAAATAAAGCTAGAAGTCGAAATAATCCGATCTTTATTCAAATTTGGTGGAAATAAGCGTATTGTTTCTCTTCAGTAATATCATTGACTTCTATCTTCATCTGACCTCTGACAAAACCTTACTTGGGACACTGAATGCGCATGTATGATGTAAGAAGAGTCCAAAACCAATCATGTGTATCCTAACAAAATACTCCTAGTATTCGATATTTTGTCAAATTCTGATTCAGCTCACCGATTTTTTTTATACACATAAAACGGGAATTAGTCTTCGAAAAGATGTCAATGCTTCTTAATTAATTTTCAAGAAGTTTTCTCGACAGCTAAAAACTAGTCGTCGTTGAGGATGTTTACGTCAAACGAGAAGCAACCCCACGACAAAAATACTAAAAAGACATCTTAACGTTGTATGTGTTTGTAGGCGAAAGCGTTTATCTTGATAAACAAGCCGTTCTCGTCAAAACTATATTGATTAGATATAAGAAGATGTGGTATGAGTGCCAATGAGACAACTCTCCATCCAAGTAAAAAAAAAGGAAACCATTATAGGTCAAAGTACGGTCTTCAATATGGAGCCTTGGCTCACACCGAACAGTAAGCTATAAAGGGCCCCAAAAGTTACTAGTGTAAAACCATTCAAACGGGAAAACCAACGGTCTAATCTATACAAAAAACGAGAAAGAGAAACACTTATGAACCACATCAACAAACGACAACTACTGAACATCAGATTCCTGACTTAGGATAGGTGCAAACAAATGCAGCGGGTTTAAACGTTTTAATGGTACCAAACCTTCACCCTTTTTCTAAAACAATAGTGTAACATCACAACATAGAAAGACACACTATAAAATATCAACTGAAATAGCTTAACTCAATCAAAGGACATATTACACCAGTGAATATACATTGAACAAATAAATTTGACCTATGCTACAATGTAAATACAAAATAAATAAACTAAGGGAAGAATAATAAAAGTAACATGTTATATCGGTATGAAATGTTAAACAAATTAAGAAAAACAATATGTTCGAACAAAAATATCAGCCATTTCCAATAACTTTAAACACAGGTAAATGAAAATAATTTTGGTGTTAGGTATACGTGTACAGTTTCAATAGAGAAAGGAATTATTTTTACAAAATAAATAATTTTGATGTTCATAGTACGAAGTGCAAATTTATAGTAATACCAAACACTTATCAAAGCTGGTATATAGACTAGATATAACCCTGAATAACATTGAATAACAAAAAAAGCATTACAATTAGTATCAACAGGTCAAATAAACAAGAAAGTACGACTTGAGAGTACTCGCAGTTACTGACAGCTAGTTAAAAGCCAAAACAATTAATAATAAAAAATCATGCATCAGAGACTAAAATCAACTAAAACACATCCCAGGGATTTAGTATTTTAACGTCATGGACAGTCAAAGAAGACATGACTTGTGCAATGCCAAAAATAAAAGTATCGACGGAAGCCATTTTCCGAAAAAATAATTACACGCTGAGATTAAAATACTAGTACATAAAACACACTACATTGAAAAAAATACACATTAATATATTAAAAACGCACTAAGATTATGAAAGTTGAAAAATACAGAATTTAAATATTACACAACGAGAATAAAAAATTGCACACCGATTATAAAAAGATACACACTGATCATTTAATGTTAACTATATATGAATTTGACAAATGTACTCGTAGGAAAGATCCAAAATCCTTTGAAGGTTATGTGGATGCACGAGTTAACTCAACAAACTTAGAATGTGCTATGTATGATGCATTCACCGATGCACCAATGAATGTGAATACAGCTTTACTCCAGTAGTTACATGTGACATCTCTACATTTGCAAAGCCTTTGCGTTGTTTTAGTCGGGCAGCTTTCGATGCCTCATTTTTCTACAAAGACACTGGTGGTCATAATTGTTCAGTAAACAAAGTTTTGCATTTTTCAAATAGAAGGGTTTTACCTACAAATTCACCTTTTCGACAAGACAAGACCTTATTTTCAAAGAAGACAGTTGCAAATGCACTAAATTAAACAATAACAATTTAAGGGAAGAAGATTAGCATACACGTCAAGCGTTTGACCATAAACCAAACGATACCCAAAAATTAAAACTAAAACAGAATTTATTTGAAAGGAATGCCTGTTCTACATCGTTTTCCATCTTAAAAAAAAATGATTGTGTGCATTAAATGCAACCAGATGGTATGAAGTTGTTTAACCTCTCGATCTAACTTAGTAACCTGTTTATGGTCTTTACGTTAGTTGTATATTATTAACTGTTATGAATATAAGTACAATGTAAAATATACGTCAAGGAGAAAGCAACCAAACAAAAAAATATACCTAATTGTGAATAATTATAAATGTCGGAAAATACAAAGGGTACAAAAAAAAAAACAATTAGTCGAAGAAAGACAAACATCAATAAATGAAGAAAAAAAAATAAAGACGAAATGCAAATGATGCAATGTTTACCATTTACGGTTTTGAAACACACAAGATTTATAAGTACTCAGAGGAAAGATTGACGGATATTTTATTCACAGTAAAACCGTGTATCTACATTTTGGCTAAATGAGTCGCCTTGTAAATCAATAGCTGCTACATATTTCTTTTTTCTCATGCATATAAAATATATATTCAACAAACCCACTTTCTCCTAATAAAAATCTTTCCCTTTCACACAAAACGCAAGGAATCAGTCCCTCTGATAACAGATTTTGCTGCCATAGACACGTGACTTTCTAATTCATGTCATTTGTAATAAGAAAACTATTATATGAAATTAAAAGCAATTATGTTATTATATGCCGTATAGACATGTAGACTTCATATCTTTTTTTAACAAACCATTTAGTATACATTAAAATTCCTCAGAGGTATACTTCAAAACTTTTAATTTGTAACTAAGGACCTGTTCTGGTGAAAGTTAATGGCCTCTCGCGTATAAAAAAGCATTGTTATTATTAGCTATATTGTAAAATTAAGAACTGATGCATGCAAAAATCTGCTAAAGAGGTCTGCGATCGAATCTATTGTGATATAATAAGGTAACAAAATACAAACAAATTGATATCAAAATCCTTGATGCATAATATTTAAAAAAAAAAATTACTTTCACAAAAGGAACGGAAAAAATTAATAGGAAAGAAATTAGTCAATTGACGTGTATTAAATTGAAGTATGACAATTTCCTTTGCAAATTCTTACATCAAGCCAGAAAAGGACAGAAATAAAAGCAATAAACAATTTATCATGTACATGTATTATAATATTAAATGACCACACACACGTTCACAGACTTGATACATAATTCTATAATATTTAACAAATGTACTATTTAGTTTTTATGTGGGTTTTTCTAATTTAGATCTAGTTAACACTGAATACTGAATATATGAAGCGTCAGTAGGATCTGTCGAGACCAATACATTTGAAGTAGCATACGTATACTTTGATTCAGGTTTTATTTAATAAATACAACATGACTGTTCTTATTCTACTTATTAGAAATTATCAAAGAAGATCAGGAATAAAAATCCATGAAACATACTAAACATTATAAGTTCAATTCAGAAGTATAATGTTTTTCTCAACTGAAATCGCAACGGAAAACATAAAGTTGAACCTTTCAAACAAAAATTCATAAAACACTACACCGCAAACTAAAGATTTGAGTGGAATATGATTTATCTGTGTGTAAGCTGCATGGGTGCATTAAAAATGAAATGCAATGGTTAATGTCACTGCACTATAATGGAAAAACACATCTTAACGTGCCTTCATCTCTGGTATAAGTTTATATTAAGCTCTCTTAACTATACTATTCCACAGATATTTATTTTCAATAATGTTCACCATTATATCAACAAAAAATCTGCTAAACAATAATAAAAAGAAAATCAACAAAAAAAATCATTAAAGGAGAAAACTGTTTCACCCTTCATTTATATTGTGCCTTGGTACTGCACCAGTAACGATAAATACAGCTGTTAACGGCTTTCAGGACACTTGAAAAACCAATTATTTAATTACTTAGAATAGTATATTAAGTAGGTGTATTGCTCTGTGGGGGTGCGTTGGTATTGTTTGTAAATAACCGCATTCAGTCGTCAGAACTTCTAGAGGCTTATCATACCTCTGTCCATTCTTAAGCAGAATATTGGGATAGCATCCTGCTTTTAAAACATCATTATCTTTTTATCATTTAATGCTCCATTTACACGAAGACGGCTAGGAAAATATTGATGATGGACAAATCATTTGTATAGTAGAGGAGAATGACCCATCTTGCTAAGGTTGCTGTATAGAATGTTAACTGCAATTTTCAAAGTATGTCTCAAACTGGAATGAAATTAAATGGGGAGTAAACGCCAATGAGAGTGCCACCTAAATCACAGCAACCTCCTGAAAAAGAAAACCAAAATGCAAAAAACATCTAGAGCTCAACATACAGTCATTATCTCTATGTCAACATACAGTCATTATCTCTATGTCAACATACAGTCATTATCTCTACGTCAACATACAGTCATTATCTCTATGTCAACATACAGTCATTATCTCTATGTCAACATACAGTCATACAATGTATCTCTATGTCAACATACATTCATTACAATGTATCTCTATGTCAACATACAGTCATTATCTCTGTCTCCTGGTTATTTAGTTCGCTGCGTTGCTGTTTCATTGGCGTAGTAAACCCAACATACTCCATGATAGACAAGTATCCACACAATATATCAAGCTCTAAATCGCCCTGAGAAAACCACCAAACTACCAAACATCCGCCTCCAACTATTTTAGGTCAAGTGTATATCGAGTCAGGTATATGACCGTCTTTCACAACTTGGCTGTGCTAGTTAATGTGATTTTTTAACAACTTTTTTATCCGTTTTCGTCCATACATTGACGTCATTGAACTTCCGAAATATGATAAATAACATATTTAATATAAACTTATAGAAATATTAACATTAAGTTCCATTTTGATTGTTCATAATAAAAAAAAAGTATCAACATACATTTTTTTAAGTCCAAAGAAACGATATTTGCAAGAAAATATCGACATTCTAGTAAAAAACATTCTTAGAAATGGACATTTGTACATAAATCAGGCCGTTAGTTTTTGTTTGAATTGTTTAACATTTGTCATTTCGGGGTCTTTTATACGGTATGGGTTCCACTCACTGTTGAAGGCCGTACGGTGACCTATAGTTGTTAATTTCTGTGTCATTTGGTCTCTTGTGGAGAGTTGTCCCATTGGCGATCATACCACATGTTCTTTTTTTTTTTTATATTAAACCAATTGTCATAAATGTTCGTTTCCTTTTGATTCCATCTACGAATTTAACAATTCTAGAAAACCACTAAATTAAAAAGCACGTATGGTAATGGTAACAAAGAAGGTAAGACA
This sequence comes from Mytilus californianus, assembly GCF_021869535.1. Lineage (NCBI taxonomy): Eukaryota > Metazoa > Mollusca > Bivalvia > Mytilida > Mytilidae > Mytilus > Mytilus californianus. Next base: position 35,177,900 of record NW_026262723.1, on the reverse strand, counting down.
ATTCATCTATTAAACTTTCAGCATTTAGTATTATTACTGGAACCTGGTACAAAGCTGGGAAACTTAATCTGACTTTAAATGTGCTAGCTCTCTAGATAGTAGCACTTGAAATAAATATCTAGCTCACTTGAACCTGAACACATTATTAATTCTGCATCCAAGTCGGCATGTATTTACTCTACTCTAGAAAGGCATTTGGTTGATGGGCAGCTACACAACCCCAATATCAAAGTTTTAGGTTGACTTGGTTGAGGATCGAACTTAGAACTTGGAGTTCATGCATTCCAGGTAAGGACGATAAAATGAGACCACGACATTCAGTCAAAAAGAGAGAGGCGTGTATATATAGTAAAACAATATCTTACGTAGATAATCTATTATTGGTATGTCTATACCTACAAACTTACAAGAGACATACATTGCCGAAATGAATTGGGTAACGTTAATGTTATTACTACTACTAGGTCTAAACATCTGATAGTGGTCTGTTTGTTGCCAAGTGTATTACTAGCCCAGTTGTTCAAATACAGTAACTTCTGTACTGCCATACGAATATTCAGCCATTTTATTGAAATTTTATGTTATAAGTCTTAAAAATCATTTTATATTATGGACTACATGTATCTCCGTCATGAATAGCTTCAGTTCATTGTCTGGGTTATGCTATACTTCTTTTTATCCTTTTCGGATATATCAGCTATTACAATTTTGTATTATATTTTGGATTTAATTAAATTGTGGCCTCGGGCATCACTAAAATAACGGTAATTGTAGAAATGCGCATTTAGTACCGTGATCTGAAAATAGGTTTATAAACAAATTTCATAATTTTAATTGAAATCTCCATTTTTCATTCAGATTTACCACAAAAACCTCAGAGATGCGTGACTTTACAAATAAATATACCGTTTAAAATAATTTCTCCATATTTAAGCATTCTGCATTGTAAATGGAAATTCTAGTAGTTGTCGACGCAGGGGAGACATAGAAATTGCTGGTCGTGAAATCACTTCATTCACTTATACTTTCATATCCCATAGGGTTATACAATACTTTCAAACGAAAACATTTCAATTATTGTATGGGTCGTTTTTTGAAAGCAGATATATTTTGTCATCATGGTTGGTTTACAAATCTATAAATATCCGTTATATCGCTGTAAAAACCTACAGAAACGACTAACTGATAATTCGTTTATGTCAATCCTATATAACAATGGATTAGAATAAAATTTAAGTAGCTTGCTTCTGCAACAGCAGTTATGGAATACTATCTCATTTAAATGAATATCTGGTAATGTAGAAAAGAATAACATGATTTTAAAGTGTTCGTATACTCTTCACTTAAGTTTAGTATTTTAACCTTAACATTATTTGAATATAATTATAGGTGTTTTAGCGTCAATGGACAGCAGTCCTACGACAAAAAAAAAAACCCGGAAGTACCAAAAAACATTTGTTTCTTTTTTTATATTGTTGCAAATTTCGTATCACTCATATAAAGTTAATGAAATACATTTAACTTTCTTTCATTTTATGTGTAATACCAACATTAATGAATAAAGTGTTCTTTCAGACAGAGTTCTTATTTGTTTTTTGTCTTGTACCTTTTGTAAATCAGAGATCAAGATAAAAGGAGAAAGCATATAATCACCAAACTAATTTTAAAGGAAAATGTTTATTTTAATCTCGCCGCATATTAATATTCTTGTTTTTAGCCAAAAGCTTAGTTAGTATTCTTGTTGTTTCTGGAATTTTAACATTCAGGAATTCTTTAGTAGTTTTTAGAACACAGATATAGAGATGCTTCACTGTATCTTTTGATTATTGCATTATTGGTGCATACATCTATGGTGCATACGACACCGTCTGTTTGATTAAATTCGAACAGTTCTATATATTTTTTTCTGTGGAGACGCAATATTGAACATAAGTATACAACGATATTTTCTCAAAACAAGATTGGTTGATTAATAGATCCATTATCATAAACTTTCATCGGCAAATGTTACAGCATATTACAGACGTTCACATATCAACATTATTTGAGTATACCGGTCTTAAATCTAGACTGATACGCTGATTCGGTTCTTAAATGTGCTAGCTTCCAAGGTATCAGTCCATAGGAAGATATATTTTCTTACCCGGAAATTCCATTCTTTCCCAATACTAATTATCTTTTGATACCCCTGAATGGTGCCTACATAACAAAGGAGCACCATACAATACTAAAGACTTTTGTTTGACCACCACTACTTACCTATGGTACTTGCATCCGATGTGAACACTCTTCCATAGAACAACCACGTCGGATCTATGAATATGAACAAGAGATAAGTCAATATGACTATGCAAACTGAATTTTCCAGAAACATACATATGATATAGAAAACTTCTGCTTATTCTGACTGTAACTTCCAAGATTTACCATTTGCATATTTTAATTCAATTAGATGCCGATGAATTATAAAGTTATTAATTATTTTATTATCTTAATAATTACATACTAACGGACACTAATCGGCAGAAGTAACGGACTCGGAACATAATAAAACGTAAAAGAAGTACTCATTTCGTACTTTTTCGTCATATAACAAGAAAAATGATAGGTCAATTGAGAAATATGATATCAAATATATAGTTTAACCTTGAAGCGGCTTCGACACAGTTGTTTGCAGACTTTAGGTATAGTCTCTGTTAGAATAATTCACTACTTACATACTCTAGATCTAGATTTTGGTGACATCCAGAGTTAAAACACTTATCTTTAATTGTTGAAGGTTGTACCAAGGTCCGAAGTTGACTAGTAAATCTCGTTTGGATTTCGTTGGTGTCTTTTTATTGCTGTACATGTATCATTGAAATATAAATATATTACACAAACCTTCTTCTATTCATATCAATCGTAATTAGGGAATATATGTAAACGAAAAAGAAAATCTCAAAGCTTTAACTTAACAGGCTACTTCTCTTCTGCTTGGAGACTCTAGACTAGTGGTGCATGACTTCAAAAGTCGGACATCGACACCAAATTCTCAATAAACTAACAAAATGAAATAGCATCAACGTGCAGTTATCGAACTCTCGACTTTGGACCAGCCCATCAATACGTCGCCTAGTTGTTTACAATTCTTTATTACATGTGTTTAATTACGAAACTGGAGTTGTGTAGGGTATACGTCAATGAAACAGCAACCCAAGAATAGATACAAAAAGGACATCATTCTGTTCTTAATATTTGAGTCACCATGCATGTCTGTAACATATGTAAAGAGCATGCTCAACGTTATGATAGCAAAACTGGAGTTAACAAGTGGGAATAATAATTTAGGAAAAAAAAGAAAAAAAACACTTTTATGCGAATTTGTCCAATGCCTTCTGATTCAGAAGCGAGTGTCAATTAAAAAGTAACTTTGATCAGATCAAATGAACTTTGTTTCTAGCAAATACTTAAACAGTAAAAGTCTCTTAATACCAATTTTGTTTTGACAATCTCAACTATAAAATTAGAATTTATAGAAATTCTCACCCAAATGTTTTGTACGTTGTTGATGCTGACCATTTATGGTTCGGGCAAGGAATTCAAATTTCAAATACTTTCACCTTTTTACACATATCAGTGATAAACAAAAAAGTTAGTTATACACTTTTTATATGCACAAAGCGAAGTAACTCTGTGTAGCTAGAATATTGAGCGCATAGGGTTTTGTTGCGTTTTTCTATGTCTTTGCCAAATTTCAGATTTAATATCGACCTTTTTAATTATTATTGCAAAAAAAAAAACAAGAATAAAAAAAAGAAAAAAATGAAAAAATTCAATATAAAATTAAAAAATCGTAATTAAATAGATCCCCCCTCACAATGATATTTAAATCGGTAATACGAATTGAAATCAGTCGTATTGTTGGTTAAATATATACAATTATATTTCATTTAGCATGGATATTTATGTATGGCAAATTATAGAAAATGCCATAAAAACAAGACAGAGATTCTATAACAACAAAATCTGTTCCCGTTCTTGAATTTCGTGGAAATGATCTAAACATGACAGTGTGTCGATCATTGATTTCGTTTTCTAACTCATTATAATGACATTGTAGGACCCAAAATTCACTATAATACTTTTTCATCGAGCTTTTCATTGTAATTGCACATTGTAATTTAAACTAAAGGTAAGCTGTGTATTGAAATTGTTATTCGTGTTTCTATAAATTTGGATACCAGAATTTACGGACAAAATACACCGAGTTGAAAAATGCTTTCTGTGGTTGTCAAGATAATTTATATAGATCTTGTAAATGTTCCGGTGTTAATGGTCAAACTTTGTAGACATTTTCCTATAAATTCCGAATCCATGTTATTGAAAAGAAATATATTTACTATAAAAAGAACATTATGATTTCGGTAAGAGTGTATATTTACGATAACTGTGTGCAGAGATCACAAAATGGTTCCCCGCCTCCCTTTTCGCTCATATTAACGGTTAGCACTGTTATTATTTTTTTATCTCATTAAATATTAAAACGTTTATTTTTACTTTTGACTGCTAGCAGCCTGTTTGATATTGGATACTTAGTATCGAATAATGAAAAATCCTGCCGGTAACTTAACATATATGAATTTTGGTCGAATTTACCTAAGCATTTTCAACCGAAACCATACATTTCAACAGTTGCATTGTACAAAGTAAATTCTAATGTAAGCAAGTACTTTTTTATATTTTTAAGTGTTTAAAGCACACTTGTTTGGGTAATTTTGCTGAAAATCAAAGGTAAAGTTACAAAAAGCAATTTGCTGTTTCACTTCGACAATTCTGATAAAATACAAATGACAGAAATAAACTTAAAATAAACATCGAATTGAACGGACTAACTGCAAGAAAAGGATGTGTTTACTTGTGTATGGTTTTGGTTGAAAAGGTCTACGTTAAATGACTTCTAGTATCATTCGGTATACCTCGTCTGAATATACAACGTAGGGTACCATACTCTGAAGATGGTTGTCAAATGTATTAGTAAATCGAAGTGAATAGTTACAATGCAGCTACTTCAGCCTGAAAAAATAAACATGATTTAATATATCTGTGGTTAATGCTCTATTTAGTTAACTTATTTAATTAACATTTTAATTGAATTTTTCATCTGATGAATATGTAAACATTGGAAACTGTATAAGTTTCAATTTTTATTTTTAAGGATATAAAATGGCTGCATATACTGTGTTGGTAATACTTGCCTTAATGATAGTTGAAGTTTGTTGTTTGCCGTGTCTGTCAGACAAATCTAAGAAGATATTTGAGAAAACAAAGAAGACATTGGATGGTCTGGAAAAGGAACTAGAGAGTAAGTTCTTTTAAAAATTCAAACAAATTTAGAAAAAAGAAGTAAGTTATATTTTGTCTCGAATATTGAGTGCATTATTTCAATATAATTAAGGTTTCATATTGATAAATAGACACGTAAGAAAGGAAAATAGAACTTTTTTTGTCAAGTTTTTCGTACAAAGCGTTATATGATGTAATATGTTTATCTCAAAAAGGCCAAAAGTAGAGATTTTGGTGAAATTTGACAAAATCGTCTTGATTTCAATCAAATGTAGTTAAAAAAATCAGTGGAAATTAGTCATTGACTTTTCGTGGAAAATCAATATGTATGCTATTTGTGACGCCTAATACGTTATTTTTGCACAAAAAGACTTATTTCCTTTCTAGTTTTGGGTTTATATTAATCATTATGATTCATTGTGATATTTGTTAATAACTCCTCATTTTGAATTTAAGCTAGAAATAGGACGTTATCGAACTAACTTCTTATAGCAAAACCTTTCGGAACTTTGGGTCGTCAATGCTCATCAACTTCGTACTTTATTAGGCCTTTTTTTTTAACTTTTTTAATTCGAGCGTCAAAGATGTAGACAAAACACGCTCCTGGCGTACTAAATGTTTAAGCCTTGTATCTCTGGTGAGTGTATCTAAAACATGTCTAAACGCATATTTATGTTTCTTCCAATAAAATACTTTATAAATACATAAATATTGTCCCTTCTCTTCCCCCTAGATTTAAGATGGTCGGTGCCTAAAATCAGGAATCTATTCTTCTGAGTTTACAGACATAATTGCTCTGAAATTTCGAAATTCGACCTGAAATGATTGCTACCTATGTACAATGTACATTTCGAATCAATTCTTTTTTGTACAGTTCTGCTTACTTTAAAAATGTTAAAACCTGGATTGCATATTAATTCACAGGCGCTTGGGGAATGAACCCCCACCCTCTCAAATATTTTTTTTTTTTTTTTTTTTTTTTTTAAATTTATTTTAATAAATATTTAACCTATTTTCACTTATTTAATGTGCTCTTATCCATACGATATTTCAATAACAGTAGTTTATATATGGTGCCCCTCTATTCTTATTTTCCTGGAAAATAACAATAGAGAGGCATCATATATGAAATAGTTAAATGTTCTTTTCTCTTACGATCAAAGACTTGATCAACAAGATTTGTTTACCGAAAAAGTTGTAAACCTTAGTTGATAGGGAGGCAATCAAGAACAGCAGACTGAAGCATTTGCAATTTAACCATGTAGTATCATGTAAAAGAAGGCACTGACCATACGTGTTGTGATGTTGAGATCGGTGGTCTCGTAATAGTGTTTTCGCCTCGAGTGTGGGAGGTCGTTAGTTTTAACGCTAGCCAGGTCAAACCAAAACTTGAAAGTTGGTATTTGCTGCTTCTTCGCTAAGCATGCGACATTTAGGAGTAAGAACAAAGACTGGTCGGCCCGTAGTGAGAATAACGTGTCCTGGTAGGGCGATATGTCCTTCTACGGACTGTTACCTAGTGAACTAGCCGGCTCAGCGTGTCGGTCTAGTACAAAGCAGGGTTCTTATTTAGATCACATTAACATGTTCTCGTCAGCAATATGCATTTAACTTGCCATGGACGTTAAACAATCATCCACTGGTGTGATCTTGTATGTGTGTGGGTAAGGGGTGGTGGGGATATTTTTTCCCTATTAACTTTAATGACAAACATTTTTGTCAAAGCAAACAAGAACTATATAATTTTATCCTTATCAGTGTTGCATTTATCTACTTTTTAAAAATCTTTTTTCATTAGAAACAAATCATATTTTTAATTCCCTTATGAAATAATTCATTTTAAAGATTTACAATCAAACATTTATTTTTCTTTCAAATCCATACCTCAAAAAGATGGTTTATTCAAAATTACACGAATGTGATCAGTTGCCTGTAGATTATTATAATTTTCATAAAAAGATTTGAATTGGTAGTAATTTCTCATCATTTTGATTTTTTTACTGCATTCGCTACCCTGTGCTGCTTTGAATTTTCAAAATGAATTTCGTTAGATGGAATGCATGCTGTATATAAAAGAATGTCACACTTATGCAATCTGTTTGTACCATCAATCGATTATTTATTTTTCACTTGCACATTGGATATTTTAAAAGAAATTAAATAATTTCGATAATTCCTATTACTGGGAATATATATAAATGGTTATATCCAGTTTTAATTATCTTCAAGAATTACAATACTAGTATATCGTTTGACATGCAAATCAGACATATCGATGTTCAAGAACAAGAAAAATGTATAAGTATATTGTTGTGTTTATAAATTGACAGAGAAAGAATGGAAGACGTACAAAGATCATTGTTATTATCTTGGGGGAGACCCCGAAACTTGGTTCACCGCAGAGGTAAGATAAATGTTTTGCTCACATAATAACTTATAAGTGTAGTACACTCACAATTCATTTTTATTCTGTAGTCGGAAAAGGGTAAAGTTAAATTATTTGGAAGTGTCCTGCATTTGAGGAGGCTAAACTATAATGCAAGAGTAAGCTAGTTCATTACATGTATCGTGTTTCAGAATTTAACCGAACGTGCTGCAGCATCGTCTGTAGTCTGCGGATGGGAAAAAGTGACATAATGCAACCAAACATGGTAATGTGTCATCTGTTCGTCGGAACAAGTGGCATAATTCAACAAAACGTCCTGATCTGTTGTCTGCACGTAGGAAAGAGTGTAAAGAATTCAACCAAACATGCTTATCTGAAATTTGCTTATGTGGAGTTTGCAGTTGAAACGATTGGCATAATTCAACTTAACGTGTTGATCTGTGGTCGTATAATGAATTTTCAATAGAGTCTCACACTATATATATACATTTTAGTAATTTTTACGCATGACTCTGTAAGCAACACATTCTATTGGAAATATCTACTTTTTCATTTTTTAAAGTTATGTTTTATATTTGTCTAATTTATTTTTATTTTGTGTTTTATCTTCTTCAATGAAATCAGAGAAGCTGCGTTGAAATAATCTTTTGCCTAGTAACCATCTTTGTTTTATTGCAGAAAAAATGTCGTCAAATAGGTGGATATCTTGTCAAAATTGACGACTCATCAGAAAATGTATGGTTAAAAACACAGTTTAGCAAGGGTGAGTCTTCATACCAAAAAAAAAAAATAGATAGTAATATTGAAAGTTCTATAGTCAAGCAATATGTTATAACAAGTAAAAATAACAATTTGCACTAACATTTAAAGAAGAAAATATCAAGGGGCAACAAAAAGATAAGATATAGAAAAACAGACAAATCCATGGCCATTATTCAAAAACTTTTCACAAAACCCTTTACCGAATACTCGAGGTTGAATAAGAGAAATCCGACCAAAACCGGGTCGAATTCGAGTGTGTCGAAAAGATAAGAAGCTTCTATTTGACTTGTAGTGGCCTTTATAGTGTTCTGGTTAAGTTAGAACCAGTCCTGCTTTAGAAGCATCATATAAAATAGAGAATGGAAATGGGGAACAACCCGACCAAAGAGTAAAAAACATAGCTGAAGGCCACCAATGGGTCTTCAACACAGCGAGAAAATCCCGCACCCGGAGGCGGACTTCAGCTGGCCCCTAAACAAAAATGTGTACTAGTTCTGTGAAAATGGACGTCATAATAAACTCCTAAACATATAAATGAACTAAAATCAAAAAAACATACAAGACTAACAAAGGCCAGAGGCTCCTGACTTGGGACAGGCGCAACAATGCGGCGGTGTTAAACATGTTTAGTGAGATCTCAACCCTCCCCCTATACCTCTAGCCAATGTAGATTAAACAAACACACAGCAATAGGTACAGTAAAACTCAGTTTAAAAGAAGTCAGAGTCCGATGTCAGAATAGGTAACAAAAGAAACTAAGCAAAATGAAAATGATCATAAATTAACAAAACATAAATTAACAAAGGACTGCTAGCAGTTACTGACATGCCAGCTCAAGACCTCAATTTAACTGATTGATAGATTTTGTCTTCATCATATGAAAATCAAGAACAATCCGTCCCGTTAGGGGTTTAGTATCATACCATCATAAAATATATGAGAAGAACATAACCGGTATCATGCCAACAACTGGTTTTAGAATAAATGTGTTTATTTCCGATGCAAAGACCCTATGAGTGAATCAATATTAATACCAAAATATGCCATCTTTAATGACCTGACAACAGTATCGTAACTATATCCCTTCTGATTAAGTCTGTTTAAAGATTTGGTTAGCGTTTGAGGTGAATGCCGACATTTTTTTGCTTTGTAAAGAATATTACCATAAAAGATAGTATGTGAAATACCTGAACGTATAAGATGTCTGCATGTTGATTTATATTTACGAATGATGTCCTTGAACCGAAGGTAAAATTTAGTAAATGTTTTGAATAGTTTGTGATATCGAAAACCCTAGTGTAATAATTTTTCAGTAATACAGAGATTTATTTCGTTAAAATCAAATACGTTGTTACATTCACGAGCGAATCGAACAAGTTGAGATATATAAACACCATAAGATGGTGACAAGGGAACGTCACCATCTAAAAATGGATAATTAACAATAGGAAATGATATAAGTATAGAAATAAGGAGATGTGGTATAATGACCTAGGAGACAACTATCCACCATAGTTCAAATGACGGAAAAACACTTCACAGATTACTAAAGGTTGAGTAAGAGAAAACCGAGTCGCATTCGAGTTCTCCGAAGAGGTAAGAAGCTTCTAATCATTAGTAGCACCCTTCAAAATGTTCTGACTATCTTAAAACCATTCTGGGTTTAGTAGCATTACATAAGATCGGGTCTTTTTGTGTCGTTGGATATACATTGACGTATACCAACTCATTCTTTTATCCATTAACTGCACTCTATGTTTTACAAAACTTAGTACAAAACCAGTATAATTGCATTTTGGATTATTGATATAATTTACTTTCTTTATACTGTAAAACAATTTATTTTGTGGATATTTTTTTCTCAAATATAGCCATCTCTAACCTACTCGGTGGCGATTTCTCTTCCCAATTTTTTGCTAACTTTTATTACGCATATATAAGGGAAGTTCAAATGAATATTAACATATTCGGAATGATTGATATTCGCATTAGTTTTCTACTTGCGATTCAATGGAATTTAATTTAATTCAAACTGCATTCAATAGTATTCAAGATAAATTATAACTTGAATTTTGAATTTGGACATTTAAGATGCCCACTACTGGATTGGTCTTACCGATCTTCGCGAGGGACAATTCAGGTGGTCTTATGATCAAGAAAAGGCAAAATTCACCTCTTGGAACCGCGGAGAACCCAACAACCACGGTGGTAACGAGGATTGTGCAGGGCATTATAACTACTTAGATACTTGGTTTGACGCACCATGCCATAGCACCTACAACTGGATATGTGAAAGAAACTTCTGTAAATATTGTTTGATTCTAGTTTCACACAAAGTACACTGTGACACACAGAACAATAAAAAGAAGAACATACAAGTACTAATTTCAAAATTCGGAAAATAGAGTTGCTCTAATTCTTTATTTAATATAATAACAGAATCATGTTTGTAAAATTGGGAAAGATAATATATTTAAACTTCAAAAAGACTACAAAGACTGAAAAATGCAGGTATAGAAATTGACAACCATTATAACAAGTAAGATATATGATTTCATTGCCTATGAGACAACTATTCAGACTAAAGGACTAAATTACCTGTAGGTCAACTTGTGGCTTTCGACAATAACCAAAACAATTACCTTATAGGACACTATAAAAGTCCTAGGTATATATGCCACTCTAAAAAATTCAAAGAGAAATGCAACGGCATGATGTAAACTTGTTAACTTCAATCATCGCATCTGCAACAATCGAATACCATACAACAAAATATACAAACGTAGAAAACTAAAGATTGAGCAACACGAACCACGGCAAAAAACTAGGATGGTCTCAAGTGCTTCTGAAGTGTAAACAGATCCTGCTCCTGAAGTGACACCCTTCATGATACTCATGTAAGTACAAACTCAATGATAAGACTCACTCTGTGATGTCACAATTATGTAAAGGAGGACGGAATTGTGTTTACGACAATTGGAACATATCCATCTTCATCTGTGAAATAGATTTTCCATAAAGGTCAACAGACTAGTGATGGTGTAAAAGGAGTAGGGGCATTAAGACCCGGTTTTGACCCAAGAATATAAAGTTATTGAGAACTATTTCACATTAGCACATAATGTTTGGAAATGCATAAACTCAAGAAATAAACATTAATTACGTAAGATTTTTTATGTTATGACGTCACAATTGCGTCATAAAATGCACCAATTTCATGAAAACAAAGAAAACAGCGAAGTTAATGCAATTTTCCGTCATTATTTCGTGCGCAGGCAAGAAACAACAAAATAACTTTAGAGAAGCTTTATTATAGTAATTGACATATTCTAACCAAATATAAAGTTGTTTTTTGGGTGCGCACATACTTTTCCGATCTAATATATACCTAAAGGTTGACGTAAAACAAGGAAAATTAAGAACTTTTACAAAATATACATATTTTGTCATAGTTTGTTGCCATGGTAACTCTTTAGATGCGAAATTTGTTTTTATTTTCCGAACACCTTGTACCCTAGTGTAGTTTGGACAAAGTTAAGAATGTGTATGGTAACTTTTTAATTTGTACTAATATTAGGGCATTAGAATGGATGACTTCAACTTTACCGCTTGGAACACTTGGTTTGATGGCTTCCATTCCTTTTGGCGTGGCTCGGTACTTATGCATCCCGCCATTGTGTTGTTGTGCTATGGTCATTTTTTGTATTCTTGTCTTTCATTTTTGCTTATGTGCTTTGTCTATATGTCATTTTGTTTTTCTTTGTTGACATATTTGTTGGTTATTATAGTGATTAAGATTATAGCACAATGTTGACTGCTGTACCCCTATTTTTGCCATTTTTACCTATGTCTGTTTGTTTTGTTCACACATTGTTGTCAATATAATGGAATTTTATGCGACTGTCATACAAGTGAGAGGTTTAGCTAGCTATAAAACTAGGTTTAATCCACCATTTTCTACATAAGGTAATGCCTGTATCAAGTCAGGAATATGACAGTTGTTTTCCATTCGTTTGATGTGTTTGAGCTTTTGATTTTTCCATTTGATAAGGGACTTTCCGATTTGAATTTTCATTGGAGTTTGGTATTTTTGTCATTTTACTTTTTTCCTTGTAAGCAGGAACTCTCTATCAAGAAAATCATGATGAGAAACATAGACAGTGACAACAACATTATTTTAAAGGGTTGACTCGTGAAATCGGTATTAAGCTTAAAAGACTTAATTTGGTTTTTACCATTTAATTCATCATTTACTACTAAAGTAACACTAAATTGAAATTAACAAATTTCGACTGCATGTATTAAAAAAGTTATACAATGATATTAACTAAACTCTATACTAAGCTATACAATGGTATTAACTTAACTCTGACTGTTTATGACGTCTTTACACTAAATCCATTGGATGTTGGATGTGTACTGATTGATATTTTTGTCTTAGTTGCATGATTTTTTTATTAGTTGTTATTGGCTTTGAACTATCTGTCAGTTACTGCGAGTACTCTCAGATCTGACTTTTTGTTGTGGGGATGTATAAGTACCCTGCCACGTCCACTCTGTGTTTTTGTTACTTGTTATTGCTTTGTATCTATCTGATGAGTTAAGCCCTTTTCAACTGATTTTTATAGTTTGTTCATACGTTCATCCCTTCGTAAGTTTTACGGACGCCATCACGAGTTGGTTGACCGTTATGTAATATCCGTTTCACAGATAATAGCGGATATGTTCCTAATGTCGTAACTACAATCCCTTTTCCAGAATGTGACCTACCGAATTAGACTTATTACCGGGTTTGTACTAACATTAGCAACACGGCGGGTGCCACATGTGGAGCAGGATCTGCTTACCTTTCCGGAGCACCTGAAATCACCCCCAGTTTGGGTTCCTGTTGCACAGTCTTTAGTTTTCTATGTTGTGTTTTGTGTACTATTGTTTGTCTGTTGGTCTTTTCTTAATTAGCCATGGCGCTGTCAGTTTATTTTCGACTCATGAGTTTGAATGTCACTCTGATTTATTTTGCCTCGATTGTACTGTAACACCACTGACCCTGGTAAGGGGGAGGGTTGGACGCCCGCTAACATGTTTAACACCGCCACATTCTGTGTGTTCCTGTCACAAGTCAGGAGCCTGTAAGTAAGTTTTTTTGTTTTGTTTCTGTATAGCATTTGTTGTTCTTTTATTGTTTTTTATAGTTTGTTCTTGTGCTGTTTCATCACTGTCAAAGGTTAAGGGGAGAATTGGACGCCCGCCAAACGTGTTTAACCCCGCCACATTCGATTTTGTATGTGCCTGTACGAAGTCAGAAGCCTGTAATTCAGTGGTTTTCGCTTGTTGCTGTATATCATATTTGTTTTTCGTTCAATATTTTGTACATAAATCGGGCCGTTAGTTTTCTCGTTTGAATAGTTTTACATTTGTCATTTCGGGGCCTTTTATAGCTGAGTATGTGGTATGGGCTTTGTTCATTGTTGAAGGCCGTGCGGTGACCTATAGTACTTAATTTCTGTGTCATTCGGTCTCTTGTCGAGAGTTGTCTCATTGGCAATAATACCACATCTTCTTATTTTTATATCTATTACTTATATTACTTATTTTATTAGGATTAAAGATATCATAATGTGATTAAATTTGAATTTTTTTCCTTTTTCTTCTTTTTACAGGCAACTAAGTCGAAGACTACATGCATAAGAGTTGATGAAAATTGATATTAAAACTTGAAAAAAATGTATTAATTATATGATAAACCTTGTTAGACATTTGAACAAGAAGAATTCAGTGTGTCTGATAAAAAACTAACCACCGGAAAGAAAGGATTGGAGCGAATTACTTTTCCCGTCCCATTGCTAGACCATGGGGTCTCTCTTGATAGTTTCGACATGTGAGTTTGAATGTCTCTATGCCATCTTTCGCCTTTGTTTAAGATCTGCTTGTTGTTTAATACAGCCACTGGCCACGTCCTGTAACACTTACCAATAGTCAAAATCTCGTGACCTCAAGTAGCCTAAATGTTGTAGTGCTTTGGAAATTCCACCCGTACAGTGTCTGCTTTTGTATTGACATTGGCAGCAATCTATTAAATCATGCACATGACAACCAATTTTCCGTTAGACTTCGAAAATTAATAATTGTACGTTTTGAGTAAGGTTGTGGTAATGATTTAAATCAGGACTGATATTAACACAAAATTATGCTTTGGCAATGATAATAAGTGCTGTCAATCCCATTATAATCCAATACTGCATTTCTGAATATAACATTTATATATGAAGACCTTTCATTCTTTGAAAAAACATGGTCTGAATTTCTTGTATGTCAAAACAATATTTTTTTGTTTGAAAAATCATGTCTATGTTAGCGACAATAAGTGAAATTAGGCATTAAGCGTAAATCCAAGGCAATAAGATAACGCATAGACAGTACGTCTATTGTTTAAATGATATTAGGAATTATTCTGAAAACCTATGATTTAAGCGTAAATGTGTCCAGGAATTAATCTTAATGCCTAAAATGGATATGCGAGTAAATGAAAATACTACTTTTATTCAAAGTTAAAATACATTTGGTACATAATTACATGATCAAACTTGAAGTTTAAAATGTCAACTACCAAAAATAAAGTCTCTAGCTCTTTAATTTTAACTCGAATATAACCAATTCAAGATCATTGTCACTTTGCAGTTTATGGGGCGCACCAAAAATTGTGAATACATTAATTAAATTAAAACTCACCTCTGAGGAACATTTTGACATAAGAAACATAATGTTGCAAACTTTTGTTATGTGATTTTGCTACACCATAAAAAATTTATAGTTTCCATTTGGGTTTGATTGGAAATCCATTAAATCAACCTGTCTTCTACTGTTGAACTCTTTGGATAAAATGGGTTTTACTACTACTCCCTTCCCTAAATACTTTTTCCTCATGTTACAATTTTCACAAAGTGAAAGAAATGGTTCGATGGAATCACGAGAAGTATTTGCATAGGCATTATTAAGTTGTTTAAATCTTACGGTCTCTGTCGACATGACCTTTTTATGTGCCTTTTCCAAAGTACCATACAGTTCCTCTAGAAAAAAAACATTTTTTTTTTTTTATTTTCGTCATTTTTCTCCTTTACTTTACGTATCAACTTTTTAAAACCTTTTTTTAATTGTAGTAGTCTATAGTGACCGTCTTTTCTGGGGACTCTAAAAGTTAAAAGTTTAAAAGACCATTGTACTGTCTTGGGTATGTGTTCCTTATGTTTTCAAATTTAGATCGCAAAGATTCAAGAATTTTGTATTCAGTAGCATGTCACGTAAATGACAATAATCCAGATTTAGAAGTAAAAACGACAAGAAGGCCAGAGATATTTAACAAAATGTTTATAAGTAATTATTAACATATCCAATAAAACTCAATGGAAAGATGATGTGAGCAAAAATTCATATCTACATTTGTTTACTTTTGACCAGACCAAACCAGCTCGACCAGTGAAGTATTAATTTTCTCTAAATAATTTTCAGATAGAATTTTCAATAACCTCTCCTTTCATAAGATACAATCACTTGTTTGAAACATATTAATTTTTGTAATACCATAAAGAAATTCAAATTAATTGTTATGAATATGTAAAAATACTAAAATTTGAAGGCCTGTTAAATTAATGTATATTAATATTTTGAATATAATTTACATCAAGAATGTACAAATCATATCATGTACATGTACTTGGAAGATAAAACTAAAATCTCAAAATTCACTTATTGCCTGAAATGATGTTTGGCAATAAGTTGATTTATTATTGATATCCAGGCATTAGTTTATTGCCTAGGATTTAAGCTTTATGTATAATTTTACTTATTGCCGCTAACATATACAAAGCCAGTATTCAATTGGTAATAGTTCTATATTTTGGATATATCAACTGACATGACCATGCTATCTAGCCAGACACTGATTATCAGCTTACAGTACTTAATATATCGAGAAAACATCTGAACATTTTACTCATTGAAGTTACTGCTCGTCACGAGATATTTTTCACAGAGTTTACCCTTATTAGCTCACCTGCCCGAAAGGCCAAATGAGCTTTTTTTCCTATCACTTGGCGTCCGTCGTCGTCGTCGTTAACTTTTACAAAAATCTTCTCCTCTGAAACTACTGGGCCATATTTAACCAAACTAGGCCACAATCATTATTGGGGTATCAAGTTAAACAATGTGTCCGATGATCCAACCTGACAACCAAGATGGCCGACATGGCTCAAAGTAGAGCATAGAGGTAAAATACAAGTTTTGTCTATTATATTAAAAACCGTTATAAATAAAGAAAATCTGACAGGGATAAACATGTTCAGAATGTTGAGCTCTACCAATTGTCTATTTACGTCTAAACTGTCAGGCAACTTTTTATAGAAGTTATTGCCCTTAAATGACAAAATTTACTATTTTTTATTTTATTTTTGACTATTATTTTGAAAACTATAATAGATAAGGGGTTAATTTAAATGCAAAATGATCAGCAAGACACGAACTTCAAATAAGTCAACATGTTCGAAATCGTCAGTCGGCTCCTTTTTGAGAGTTATTGCCCATTGATGGCTATTTTTACCTATTTTTTGCATTTATGCCTTATATTTTAAAAATTATAATAGATAGATAGAAAGTTAAATTAGCAAAAGATATCAGCAAAACAAGATCTACAATTAAGGCATATAGAGAAAATCGTCCGACGAATCTTTATTGGAGTTATTATCCTTTAATTACGATTTTTACAAATTTTATTGGGTTTTGCCTTATACATGTTATATATATTAAAAATTTAAATAGAAAGATAGAAAATTAAATTAGCAAAAAATGATCAGCAAGGCAAGATCTACAAACAATTCAAATTTTACTGATATAGTTCGTATACTGTCACTCTTAATAGGAGTGATTGCCCTTAATTGATGATTTTTTTTTACCTTTTTGTGTTTTGAGTAAAAACTAAAGAAGATGGAGAGAAACTAAAACAGACTAAATGATCAGCAATAGAGCCTCTAGTTCATATTAATATTAATATATAAGCACCTTGATATTAAACCCCGCAGAGCTTCGTCTGATGTTTCCATTTCTTCAGGAAGAAGAGGTGGGGTTCGTGTTGCTAAGTCTTCAGTTTTCTATGTTGTGTTATCTGTACTATTATTTGATAGAGATAGTTCTCGTGTTATATTTATGATATTTTCATTCACATATAATTCTCTTCCAATGTGCTCTTTTTCTTTGATCTTAGTTGTTTTGTTTTAGTTTTACGTTATCAGGTTTGTTAAAACTATTTGACTTTGTCATTGCTTTCTTTTTTTTAATTTTTTGGTACCATTTGTTTAACATTTTTCAACATAGGAACTATATAAAAAAACTAAAAAAAATTTAAAATCTTGATAAAACTGGTTCTAAAAATGAAATTTTGCAAAACAAAAAAATTTCTTCTAACTTTTCGAATCAATAATAAAAAAAAGTTATGTTAAATAACATATGCATTCAGCACCTAAGAAATCTTAATCAGCAAACTGGACAACATCGCCGTACTTGTAAAGATAGTTATTTTAAACTACAGAAATACGCAATTACTAACGACGTTAGTTAAGCAGACTGAAAACCAAAAATGGCAAGGACGAGGTTTAAGATTTTCCTCCTTCAAACTATTCTTTTCTTCATTTTAACTGTTACATGAAATATCATGTATAAGTTAATTTTATCTAAATTTACTGTTTATAACAAAATGTTGAAGTATTCGAACCAATAAGGTTTTTCTACCCGAAGGCACACTTTTTCGACGTTTTGGTTTTTAATACTCTTTAACTTTTGTGTCACTGGTGATTCTTATGTAGAAGAAAGTGCGCCTAGAGTTCCAAATTATAAGCCTGGTATATTTGAAGAGTTTAACAGACGTTTTCGCAACATGTGCGTAACAGATTTTAAATAGACAACTAAAACGATGATTTAAATACCAAATGATCCAACCTTGATGTAAGTGAAACATAATTTGGAATATTAAGCATCAATGTTTTGGTAATATGTTTTAAGTACAATTAATTTAGTATTTAGAAATGTCACTAACACTGCATACACCGTCTATTTTCTTACTTTCCTTAAAAAAATAGTATTTGAAAAATACAAATAGAGGAGGTCAATAAAATCTTGATACAGGCATTTTTTTTTAGAAGAAAATGGTGAGATAAAACTGGTTGTATAGCTAGCTAAACCTCCCACTTGTATGACAGTTGTTTATAGATTCGTTATATTGACAAAATTGGTTGAGCAAACCAAACAGACATAATAATATGTATTTCTTTTTGTATCCATCTAATGAGTTAAGCCTTTTTTAACTGATTTTTATAGTTTGTTCTTATATTGTACTGTTACACCACTGTCCCAGGTTGGGAGGTGGGTTGGGCGCCCGCCAAACATGTTTTACCCCGTCACATTCTGTATGTGTCTGTCCCAAGTTTGGAGCGTGTAATTTAGTGATTGTCGTTTGTTTCTGTGTATCATATTTGCTTTTTGTAAAGAATTAAGTTCTTTGGATTGTCAAGTGGCCAATGTTATACAAAACTAAATTTAAATATAAATTTAATAAACAAAACAAAAGTAAAGTAAATTCACCATAAATGAAATAATGAAATGAATACATGCAAATGTAACTAAATAAACACACACAAAACAGAACTAAATATAATGTTATGAAATAAACAAAATGAAACTAAACAATTTCAGTCCGCACACCTCCATCAACTCTGCACACTTCCCGGTAAAGGTTGAACGTTGCACGTTCTGTAGAATAACTTTGGGTTGTTCCCCTTGAATTTCTTTTAATATAAAACGGACAGAAAATAACTATTTTCACACAGTTTTGGTTGATTCTAAATTGATGAAAAGAACACTAGATTTTATACTTTTACTGCAATGATAACTTCAATGAGCAATGACGACTTGAAACTGCATAATATTGCACGGACTGCTCGATTCGTTTTACATATATTTAAACGGACTTCTTTGTATATTTATAACGGATACTTTCACCGACTCCAGGCGTTGTAATTGATATCAGCAAATATCGAGTTGTAACCATATTATTAATAATACCATTTGTATCTCCGACACCATATATCACCGACCAGTCGACGGTATTTACTACGTCCTGTAAGCACACCAAAACCGGGCCTAAAAACCCCTGAGTGTTGTAATAATAAGCCATTGGATATCTATGTTCTTAACTGACAATTATAATACCAACTGCTATTTTTACCAACTCTAGACTCAGCACAAGCGTGTGCTTTACTCAATGGCCATGTGTCGACTGATTTGGAACTTACCTTTGAAATTTCAATAGGTGCCTAATCACGTGATACACATGAAAGGTCTGCTTGACTATATAGTCCGGTGTTAGCGAAAATAAGCCCGAACATAAAATATAGTCTTAGTGAAATAGATATATATAAATAAATAAATGGAGTTTGTTACAAACGTCCCTTTCCTGAAGACTAAAGCACATTTTAGTCCAACCAGACTAACAAACTCCAAAACAAATCTGAAATAAACTATATCAGGTATATATGACAGTATATATATCAACCTATATAAAATAAGAAAAACGTAAAACTTTAGTAGCATTCTAGTAACACTCAGGGGTCATCTAATATCATCACATCTAGATAATACATCTGCAACAATGTTCGTCCTGCCTGCAATGTAACAAATAGTAAAATTAAATTCCTGAAGTATCAAACTCCAACGGAGTAACCGTTGGTTACTGGTTTTCATCCTCTGTAACCACTGTAAGGAGCATGATCAGTACAAATAGTAAACTCTTTACCCTCAAGATAATTCCTTAACATCTTTACCGCCCATACTATGGCAAACACTCTTTTTCTATCACTGCATAGTTACACTCAGCTCCAGAAAGTTTCTTGCTGATAAACATGATTGGGCGCCTTCCGTCGTCAAACTCCTGTTCTAATACAGTACCTAGACCCTTCCCTGAAGCATCAGTCTGCAAAATAAACTTTTTAGAAAAATCTGGACTCCGTAAAACAGAGTCACTACAAATACAATCTTTAAGTTTATCAAAAGATTGTTGTGTTGTATCTGACGACTTAACTTTATTTGGTGCATTTTTCTTTGTTAGGTCAGTTAACGGGACGGATATGTCTGAAAACTGTGATATGAATTTTCGGTAAAAACCTATCAGTCCGAGAAATGATCTAACCTGTTTCTTAGTTGCAGGTTCTGGAAACTTCCGTATAGCAGAAACCTTGTCTTGGACAGGTTTGATATTGCCACTTCCTGCAATATGACCTAAAAATTCTAGCTCACCATAGCCGAATGAACACTTGCTCGGTTTGGCATCGAGCCTTGCCTGTCTCAACGAATCAAATACTGCTCTCAAATGCTCAATATGATACTCCCAAGTATCGCTAAATATACCAATATCGTCAATGAACGAATCAGGGAAATCTTCGTATCCTGCAAGGACTTTGTCCATCATACGGACGAAAGTAGCACCTGAATTCATCATTCCAAACGGAGTGACGGTAAATTGGTAATGTCCGAACGGTGTAATGAATGCACTCTTCTGTCGGCTATCTTTGTCGAGCGGTACTTGCCAGTAGCCCTTGGTCAAATCAATTTTACTTATATACTTTGCTCTGCTGACTTTATTCAATACTTCGTCCATTCTTGGCATTAAAATCGGGTCGAAAATTGTCTGTTTGTTTAAATCTCGATAATCGACACAAAAACGAAGTGTGTTGTCTTTTTTCTTAATAAGTACTATCGGAAATGCATATGGACTATCAGACGGCTCCACTATACCGGCATCTAACATATCATCAATCTCTTGTTTGACTTTATCTCTGAGTGCGTATGGTAACGGATATGAACGCTTGTATATCGGTTCATCTGTCTATGTAACTACTCTATGTTCTATAATATTTGTTACCTTAGGTACGTCACTAAAGATGTCATCATATTCATTCAGTAGTTCTTTTAACTGTTGGTTTTCTTCGTCTGTTAACTCTGGTGATATTTTGACGTCATCTGCACTTTCTTTTCTTTTCAACACAGGAGTTATAGCTGTAGACATCTCATTATCATCTGTACTGTCATCTGTGCTAAGACCTGAAATTAAATTTAAGCACGCAGCAATATCTGTTGTAACACTATTATCAATATTATTATCTACCCTTTCATGCCATAACTTCAACATATTCACATGAAATACTTTGTCCTTTCCTCTGACCCTAATTTTATAGTCAACAGGACTAACTTTGTCAGTTACTACAAATGGTCCTTTCCAACTTGCTATCAGTTTTGATGTATGTGTTTTAGTAATATTAGCACCTTCTGACCAACTTCTAACTTTCTGTCTCTAGATTTTCGGTCATAGTACAATTTTTGTCTCTGTTTTGCTTTCTTTTCATTTTCATTTGCATACTCAGCCATTGTTCTCATCTTTTCCCTTGTTTCTAACACATAACTCAATACAGAGTTTTTACATGTACTTGGCTCTTCCCATTCCTCTTTAAGTACTGCAAGATGACCTCTTATGTGTCGACCGTATAACAATTCAAATGGTGAAAAACCAGTGCTCTCATGTGGCACCTCTCTGTATGCAAATAATAAGTAGGGGATATATTCATCCCATGTGTGTGGCTTTAATCGTGCATATGCTTTCAGCATTTTCTTCAAAACGCCATTGAACTTTTCACAAAGTCCATTACACATTGCATGATAAGGACTAGTACGTAACTTACTTATTTGTAATAGTCTACATACCTCAACCATCAGTTCTGACATAAAGTTACTGCCTTGGTCTGTTAACAGCTCCTTTGGTATGCCAACCCTAGAAAATAAACTTATAAGAGCATTTGCAACTGTACCAGCTTCCTGGTCTTTCAAAGGAATCGCCTCTTGATATTTAGCATAACGGTTCTTGCTATCAGTCATAGGTAAAGGGCCAATAAAATCAAGAGCAATGCGCTGGAATGGCTCATCAATAGGTGGTATGCTTATCAATGGAGCTCTTGGTACTCTACCTTTAGATGTACCTATCTGACAATCAGGACAAGACCTGCAGTACTCTGCAATATCATTAAAATACCTGGCCAGAAAAAATGTTCCCCAGATGACCTGCTAATGGTATGTCGTGTCCCAATGAAAGAACAGTCTCTCTCAGCTGTCGTGGTAATACAATCTGATGGATAACTTCTCCGCTTGGCTTCGTATACACTCTATAAAGTAAATCTGAATAATACATAAAATACGATTCATGATTTTGATGGTCTTCACCTACATATGATCGTACCTTATTCAAGGCCTCATCTGTCTTCTGTAACTCTATAAGCTGCTTCCTGTCACAAATCTTAAATTCACTAGTAATCTCTGAAAAATCTATAGAATGAGATATAGGTGTATCGCAACTACGCTGAACTGCTGTCCTGTCTATCATCCTATCTTCTACATCTTGCTTCTTCCTTTGAGATCTAGTCTCAATTGCATGACAAGGGACAGCATCATCTGAAACAAAAATATCTTCACCTCGTGTCACATGCACTTCATCCATACTATGTGGTACTGATGTGTTCACATAGTTTCCAACTATAAGATCTGCGAACGGTGTATTTAAAATCAATGCAATAATATCCCCTGAAATATAAGGAGTCGAAACATTAATGCACACCTCTTGACACTGCTTCACCGTACCGTCTGCTAAGCAAATATTTCTAGTCTGACCTGTTAAGAAATCTGGATTAGTAAACCTGCTATGAACAAACACAGTAGAACAACCTGTATCTCTCAAAACAGAGACTTTGTCACTGTTAATCTCACCTTCAACTATATCAAGTCCATGTACCTGTACCTTGTTGCCATTGCATGAAACTCCAGGCAATATAACAGTCACGCCACTAATATAATCATCCACTTTATGGTCCTTCTGAGCCTGTATGCACAAACCAAACTTACCTGTCTTAAACGTGTCCCCTGTTGATCGGTTTGTCCTTGCAGGACAATTTGTTGCTATATGGCCTATGTTTTTACAAATAAAATAAGTCCTAGTCTCTGTGTTTGGTTTCTGTTGGGAATTCTTACCTTGATGTTTAGACTGCTCTGTATAATCTGAATGTTGTTTGGAACTTACCTGTTCACTCTTGTGGGCTTGTTGAAACGCCTCTGCCATATCTACCAATTCGTCGACCGTTTTTGGTTTTTGTTCCTT
The DNA here is from genome assembly GCF_021869535.1 of Mytilus californianus. Lineage (NCBI taxonomy): Eukaryota > Metazoa > Mollusca > Bivalvia > Mytilida > Mytilidae > Mytilus > Mytilus californianus. The sequence continues at coordinate 35,154,189 of NW_026262723.1, read as the reverse complement.
GATCCAAAGTATCAGCTCTTACTACAACTTACCATCAACTGTTCTCTAGTAACTAAATCAACAAATTTATCAAAATCAGTGCCTATCTCTTCACGCTCTATCCATTGCCTAAGAAACCCTTCCAGTCTTACTGCAAATTCCTTAAATGACTCATCAGAAAATTGACCAGCACTTCTGAATTTTTCTCTGTATGCCTCGGCAGTAAGCTCATATCTAGATAAGATAGCAGTTTTAATTTTATCATAATCTCTACTGTCCTATTCTGACCTAGAAAATGCCTCTAAAGCTTTCCCACAAAGTAAAGGGACTAATCTGAGGGCCCACTCTGGCTTGGGTATTTTATGTAAACCCACTAACTTCTCAAATGACATTAAAAAACATCCGGGTCGTCACCTTCCTTAAACTTGGGAAGTTTTGACTTCAAATTTGACTTGCCCTGGGGTTACACTACCCCCTGTGTCAGCTCTTTGTCCCTAACCTCTAACTCTTTTAATCGTACCTCTCTTTTCATCTCTACCTTTCTCATCTCTCTCTGCCGCTCGCTCTTCCCTCTCTGTAGCCTGCATGTTTCTTAACAGTTCCAAACATGTCTCCACCTTCTCTCCCTTCTCTAGTAAATCTGCAACCCAAGCGGGTAATCCATTTGTCATGCTGCACAATACAAATAATAATAAATCAAAGTAAATGTAAATGATAACAAAAATAATAATCACCAAATTCAAATAAAATGTTCAACAAAAATGTTCCCTCTTGTATGTTTGACAATGTTCCTAATATAACAATTGACACAGTGACAATCCCACCGCTGCCATCATTGTAAAGAATTAAGTTCTTTGGATTGTCAAGTGGCCAATGTTATACAAAACTAAATTAAAATATAAATTTAATAAACAAAACAAAAGTAAAGTAAATTCACCATAAATGAAATAATGAAATGAATACATGCAAATGTAACTAAATAAACACACACAAAACAGAACTAAATATAATGTTATGAAATAAACAAATTTAAACTAAACAATTTCAGTCCGCACACCTCCATCAAGATCTGCACACTTCCCGGTAAAGGTTGAACGTTGCACGTTCTGTAGAATAACTTTGGGTTGTTCCCCTTGAATTTCTTTTAATATAAAACGGACAGAAAATAACTATTTTCACACAGTTTTGGTTGATTCTAAATTGAGGAAAAGAACACTAGATTTTATACTTTTACTGCAATGATAACTTCAATGAGCAATGACGACTTGAAACTGTAATAATACTGCACGGACTGCTCGATTCGTTTAACATATATTTAAACGGAATTCTTTGTATATTTATAACAGATACTTTCACCGAATCCAGGCGTTGTAATTGATATCAGCAAACATCGAGTTGTAACCATATTACTTTTAATACCATTTGTAACTCCGACACCATATATCACCGACCAGTCGACGGTATTTACAACGTGCTGTACGCACACCAAAACCGGGCCTAAAAACCCCTGAGTGTTGTAATAATAAGCCATTGGATATCCATGTCCTAAACTGACAATTATAATACCCAACTGCTATGTTTACCAACTCTAGACTCAGCACAAGCGTGTGCTTAACTCAATGGCCATGTGTCGACTGATTTGAAACTTACCTTTGAAATTTCAATAGGTGCCTAATCACGTGATACACATGAAAGGTTTGCTTGACTATATAGTCCGGTGTTAGCGAAAATAAGCCCTAACATAAAATATAGTCCTAAGTGAAATAGATATATATAAATAAATAAATGGAGTTTGTTACACTTTTCGTTCATTTTTTTTGTACATAAATTAGGTCTTAGTTATCTCGTTTGAATTGTTTTACATTTGTCTTTGCGGTGCCATTTACAGCTGACTATGCGGTGTGGGTTTTTATTATTGTTGAAGGCCGTACGGTGACCTATAGTAGTTAATTTCTGTGTCACTTTGTCTCTTGTGGAGAGTTGTCTCGTTGGCAATTATGCCACATCTTCTTATTTTTATATGTAATAGGTAAATGTAACAATAATTGGGACCAGCAGCCAAAACTGTGTAAACAAACATCACATCGTTCAACACAAAATCATCATGTGTAACGTCAGCTTGTTCATATGAATAGGGCTGGTATTATTAAAATCTTGACACCTGTAAATAAAAATACAACTTTATAAATGAGGTGCGTCCGAAGTGCTTTTCTGGATTTACTTTCACTTAGAACAATCACACCCAAATTTATAAAGCCAAGAATGTATAAATACTTGAAAACTTGAGGAGCGATATCAAAATGAATAAGTAGCAAAATCCGCCAAAAAAGGGCATTATCTACGATTTACACACAAACATAAAATAGGATAGTTTTTGTTTTCAAACATTTTAAAATTATTATATTGAAATGATATTTCCTTATTATCTGTCATTTAAATTCAATTTTATCAAAACATCGATAATGTATTATTGGCTTGCAAGTGCTTGAATCCGTATTCATGCAACCTTCCTTTTGACCCCGGGTTACGAATATGGTTAACGTGTTCATGTATCAAAAAGAAAAATGAAACTAGAGAACTACCATGAAAATTATTTTGTTCACTGATTTGTCATACAAAAAATCAATCATACACAGATAAAACGATGATATATATATTTTTAATCTATAACATGAAACTAAAAAGACCTAGACAAATCGTCATTACACGATTAGCACATGCTTGTCTGTCTATTTATCTGTATATTTATGTTATATCAGTTCGTTAAGACCATCGGCAGTCTTCGCAGGTCATCTCGATAGTTAATTAGTTGGTGTTGTTCAATAAGTACGAAGATATGTTGACAATAACAAACTATATTTATTCACCTTCTATACAGTACAGTATCATAATACATAACAATAAAGTCCGGATCGTATCCGGTTAAGATATGTCAATATAACGGTATGTGACATCCCCCTTTTTCTACAAGATGAAATGAAATGATTTAATGAATAAATGAATTTAAGTATTACCCAGTTGATTTAATACTTAAATAGTTTTTTGACTAGAAATTAATACTGACTAGATTAAAGTCTCTTTTCCAATTTAACTTAAAGTCTATATATTGTCTTTTCTGAAAATTAACTAAAACTAACTAAATGCTTCCTAGCAACTACTTGACAGTTCAACAAAATTATTTTACATAGTCATTTTATTTGGTTGTCACTTTACTGTTCTTCCAGATCTTGTCACGGGTGACTGAGTTGGTTCAATATTTTCATTTTCCTCGGACGCAACGGTTTCACTGTGGTCTAATGTTTGTGAAGTGTTACAGACAGTTGAAGTTTTACGGACGGTTGTATTGTGATTGTTCTTGTAATGTTCGTTTTCAACTGTGTTTTCACTGTAAGCTGTTGGTCTTATATGCCTACGGTTTCTTCTGTAACGCCTGCCATCTGACGTGTGTACTACATAGGAGCAAGGAGTGTGGTATTTTTGCATAATTTTTCCTGCTATCCATTTTCCATCTGTGTACATAGCAACAGAGTCTCCTTGTTTTAGCTGTTTCAATTCAGGTCCACAATGTTTATCATAGTTGGTTTTAGTTTTCCTTTGGCGAATTTCGAGTGTTTTGAGAATTTCACGGTTGTTGATGTTTTGCGGCATCAAAAGCGGTAATGAAGTAGGTAGTGATGTTTTTAATCTCCGATTTAGGAACAATTGTCCTGGCGAAAGATCAATGTCCAACGGTGTGTTTCGATAGTCTAAAAGAGCTTTGTGCGGATCCTTCGATTTCATAATTAGCTTCTTGACGGTTTGAACACTTCTTTCTGCTTGTCTATTTAATTTAGCAAAGTGTGGGCTGCTCGTTGTATGTTTAAATCCATATTCGATTGCAAATCTTTTGAATTCTAATGAAGAAAACTGAGGACCATTGTCAGAAACTAATTCGTCATTATATCCAAATCTTGACATTAGTCCTTTTAAATAATCAATAGTGTTTTTGCTAGTTTCATTGTCCAGTTTCATAACTTCCGGCTATTTTGAGTAGTAGTCAACTACTAGTAGATAGTGTTGTTTTTGATATTCAAATAAGTCGGCAGCAAGTTTTGACCAGGGTCGTTCTGGTATTTCAGGCATTAACATTGGTTCCTTTGCATTAAGAGACTGATGTTGAGCGCAAGTCCACATGATTTAACTTTATCCTCAATGTCCTGTCCCATGCCGATCCAGAAAAGTACATCACGTGCACGGCTTTTGCACTATACGATCCCAAGATGTGATTCGTGTATTTTGTCCAACATTTCATTTTGTAGCGCTTTTGGTGCATTTGCTTTGTTTGACTTGTACAATAGTCTATCGATGACTGATAATTCATCACGGAAAGTCCAATATGGCCTCAAAGAGTGTAAAAGTTCAGATTTTTCATTTGGTCATCCATCAAATATGACATTTTGTAATACATGAAGGTGTTCATTATTTGCAGTTTCCTTTTGAAATTTAGCATACATTTCTTGTGCAATTGGCATGTGTGATATCAAATGAATGTCATTCACGTGTAAGTCAGGTATTAATACTTCCTTTGTTTCTTTTAGGAACGAACTTCTGAGATGATCTGCTAGATACATCTCTTTACCCGGTTTGTAATCCACTTTAAGATCATACTTTTCTAATGCAATTAATAGTCTCTGTAATCTAGGCGGTGTTTGGTGTAGCGGTTTCAGGAATATTGATTGGAGCGGTTTATGGTCTGTCTCTATTTGAACTCGGCGGCCATATACATACTCATGGAATTTATTACATCCATAAACAATTGCAAGAGTTTCTTTCTCGATCTGCGGATATCGTTGTTGTGTTTGAGTAAGAGCACGCGAGGCATATGCAACTAGTTTCTGAATTTGTATCAGTACAGCTCCAAGTCCTTTTGAACTTGCATCAACACTGAGTGTAAGCGGTTTGTTCGGATCGTAGTATTGAAGCAGTGGTGCATTTGTTGCAATTTCTTTCAACTTTTGAAAACTAGTCTCTTGTATTTCAGAGTCTTTTGTAGGGAAAACGCCTGTTTGGAGAATACACTGATAAGTCTGTATGGTATCTTTAATAAATTATTTTATTATCTGAGAAACAGACTTACCACCAAATCTTAAAACTGACCAATGAACTATAAAACTAAGGTCAAGGTCGGATAGACACTTCTTGTCGGATATGTTAATTAAATCTATCCTATGCCTTATAGTTTCTGAGAAACAAACCTTAATGAGAACTCAAGATTGATCGATGAATGATAGAAGTAAGAGCAATGTCAGTTAAGACTGCCGATCCGACATCTGCATACAACAGTCATCCACTTCAACATTGTCTACCCATTGTAATTAGTATCTGGTCTGAAATACGAACCACCAAACTTATTAAGACAAACCAATAAACCATAAAAAATGAAGTACATTAAAGCATTTAAACCTTGCAATCATTTCGCAAAATGTACTTGATTTACTTTGAGCTATGAGATTTCTAAAAAAAAAAAAATCATGAAAAATAAGTATTGACCAATGAAACATGAAAATGAGGTTATAGTTAAAGGAACCCCGTTCAATATTCGAGTAGAAATAACAAGCATTGCATACGCTAATTGTATTTGACCCATTGCTGAAAAGTATCAGACAAAAATGCGAACCATGAAAACATAACATTGACCAATGAATCACGGTCAGTTGAAACCTACCGGTCGTATATGTACACCGTACACCCTACAATCAGCCTATACACGAAGGAAACCACGAACATGAAATCAAGGACAATGGAAAATGATGTCATTCAAACATAAGGCATTAGTATACACAATTTGTATCATTCAGATCTTCTTCAAAAGCAACGGACAAAAAGCAAAAGTGTCGAACGAAAAGCAAAATTATTGGACAAAAGCAAAACGGACAAAAAGCAACGGACAAAAAGCAAAAGTGTCGGACAAAAAACAAAATTATCGGACAAAAAGCAAATCCCGGACAGAAAACACCGTATCACGCGGTTGATAATTTACGATATCAATGTGTAGAAATCCGGATCATCTACATGTATTATACATACTTGTACCTTCAACAGCAGCAGCCAATATTTCAATAAATTAGGAGTTGTAAGTGATTGACAGGTCGATCGATTTTTTCGTAAACGCCAAGCGGCAACTACTCCTCATATTAGATTCAAGACGAACATTAAAGACGTCGTCAACGAAACTTAATTCATGTCTAAAACAGTAAACCTAGTTTGAGTTACGCGACATTTACAGTATACTCCTTTAGACATGAATAAAATTAGGTTGACGACGTCTTTAATGTATGTCTTTAATATATGATATATTTGCTACTAGGCGTTTATACAAAACTCAATCGACCAATCCTTCAATGTACATTTGTACAATTTTCCATTGTTTTTCTCAAGCAAGTCTACAACAGCAATTTTAATCATTGAAATTTTAATGTTATGGATTAATGGGAAAATAATTGCTTAAATCCTTAATAAAATTCAACTAGGTTTCAACAACTTTCGGGTTTTAATCCAATCACTGCGAGTAATACAATCAGGGGAAATAGTCATGCACTATTTAATAATAAAACTATTTGTCAAAATCTAGAATCGCCATCATGAAAAAATTCAACTTTTCGCAGGTTTTGTTTAGTATATGTAAATACGCTAATCAATTCAGGGTAGAACAGCGGAGAACGGATATCGGTCGGCACAAGCTATATCTGCTTCATAGATTGAGAACAGTTCGAACAATATTGTACAAAATGGATTACTGATGTTTATTTTGATATTGATGATTTATCCCGGATTGCTGTAGTTCAGCAGTCTCTTTGATAAAAGATGTATTTATGATAAGTGATAATCCTAATTTGCCCCGCCACCCCGCCAATCTGTTTTTTAATAGAAAATGCATGTTTTCAAATGGATGTATATATGATTGATATTATTCAATTTTGAATTTTGTTTGAAGGTGACGTTGTTCAGAACAGATTTAATCGAAATAATTTGTACATATTGCATGTTTCTTCGTCTTTTTCAATAAGGAGCACTTTTGGGGGAACTAATTACAAAATTAAGACTTAAATATATCCCAAATTACTATATTGTAAACCCTTCAGAATATAAAATGAAAGGTCTGCTGTCTTTATGTAATGTAAAAGTCTTGAATAACTTGTCAATTTTCACCAAAAAAATTATTAAATACCTATGATTATGAATATATTTTCATCACTTACATTTATTCGACTGGCGATCTTAAATCCCATTATTATAGTTCTGAATGATTTTCAGTGTAATTAATGTGTATACTTGTGTATAGAGAGTAAGGTATAATGTACTATTACTTTAGGAATTACACCCTAGTTCTATTGTTATACTTCATAGTTTCTATTTCTGAAACAGGTGTAAATTGAATAGATCTATTGTTACGAATAACAATGGATTTTGTCCACAGGGTGTGACGAGCGGGGTTTCTGGAAACCCCTGCTTCTACATCCCGAAAACACATTCCATTGTTATTCATAACAATAGAAATTGTTATTTAATAGCATGAACAGAAGATAATACTAATAGTGTTCACTACAAGTTGTTTCAAGACATATTAAAAAAAAAACATAGTTCAGGAAATTCCAATAGCGAAAATGTTTTTTAGCATCTATTTTGAATCAAATTAAAATTCATTTAATTACTCCTTTGCTTGAAGCTAAAATTTTGATCCCATATGGCAATTTCTTAAAAGAACATACATGCAAAAAACTTTTGTCCAGGTGCGGATCCAGCTATTTTTAAAAAAAAGGGTTGCAACCCAGGTTAAAAAGGGGGGTGTTCCACCCATATGTCCTCATTCAAAAACATTGATCGTCAAAAAAATGAAGGTTCCAACCCCCGGAACCTCCCTCCCCTGAATGGCCCTTAGAAGGGGGGGGGTCTTACATATGCAATCTATATTTTTGTATGTGTCCGGTCGTCGGATTTCTAATCCAGACACACCTATCCCTCAGTATGTTCGAATATGAATGTTTGTTTAATATTGAGAAGAGGAGGGGCTTTTTTGATAAAACCGTAGCATGAAAAATACATTTATGATTACCTTCATAAAACTGATAAATGCAAGTTCTTTGGGTTATAAATATTGCGTTGTCTTTAATATCTACTGCCAAATCCAACGCTTGAATCAAAATGTCGTCCGTCTTATACCCCGTCCATATTGACAACTGCATACTAGGAGCATGGTGTTTTTTTTTGTAATAAGAATGCACGATATTGCCAACTTTGACCTGTAGGTACATATAAGCACATGCATTTAACGGGAATATGCAAAACGGCAACTTTGACATTTGTAAAATCTACTATCTTATCAAAGTTTGAATGAAGATCGTCAAAGTAAGGTTACTAGTGGGGTTTCATCTAAAAAAATATGCCTTTTCTTATTAGTTATGGTTTGATATTGTCAATCAAAATGCTATCCGTTCTTTTTCATTTGATATGCAATGTAAACACATTAAATTATTTAGTATCGGGTGTAAGTTAGTTATACACTTCGGGATACGGCGTGTCTGGATAAGAAACCCCTCCGGCCTCCGGCCGTCGGGGTTTCTTATCCAGATACATCTGTCCCTCAGTGTATAACTATCACGTAACTGACATCATTATGTATATAATTCATTCTATCTTGTTCACCAAAATATTATTTGTATCATTTGTCTGCCTCTTGTTACAGTGTGAACTGTCTAGAGTGTTAATAAAAGTTGAATAACTTGTGATATAGTCATTTCTGAAAAATGGAAGTTATTTTACGGTATGACTTCACAGAATGGAAGTTAAAGCACAGGTTGGCTCGTCCCTTTAACATCTTTACGATGTGTGGCACATATATTTTCATAAGCAAACATGTGAAACCATAGAACAAATATAACTTGACAAATTAGTCAAATTTTGTTACAACATAAACCAATATATTCCGCTGTGCAAATAACTCCAACATGAGGTTTTGTTTTTTGAATGAAAACTGAAATGTTAGAAAGGCAATAAACATTTATTACCTTTCTAATATTAAAACCAATCGATCTGTTCTCTCTAAAAAAACAAACGGCCCTTATAAGGATAGCCAAATTCATATAAGGTTAATTTTGCCTGGGGGAATTGGAACCTTGGTGTTTAGATAAAGTATTAATTTATCAACGGGGAAACTTAGAAGAAAAAATATTTTAGAAATCAGTACCAAAGAACTGTATACCGTTCGGATGGTATCATTTGGGAATAACAGGCCACCAGCAGTTATATAAGTCTAATGCTAGAAAATGAAAATAAATTTACATAATGTCGTACTTCCGAAGTGCTTTCCTGGATTTAACCTCATAAGGAACGATATAACCCAAAACATTTAAACCCGACGACATATAAGACAGAAACACTTGAGGACCTTATAGCAAACAATATGACTAAAAAGAATAGCCAAATTCGTCTAAATATTCAAATTTCTAGTGGAATTTGTACCTTAGGTTTTAAATAATATATTAATTTATCAACGGGAAATTTCAGACAAAAAACACTTTATAAATCATATCAGTACCAAAGCACGGACTACCGAGCCGATGATATCATCGGGGACTAACAGGCTAACAGCAGTGGCATGGATCTAGTGCAAGTGAATAAAAATAACACCTATTATATTTTCGTCCGTTCGATGAGCTTTTTCTGGATATATACTTACCAAGAACGCTCAAAACTTAAAGATTTGAAGCCAAGAATGTATAAGACATAAAAATGCAAGGAGCTATTTCAAAGAGGCCATATAGATTTCTAAACAAAGCAGTTTGATTCTAATTTGAATTTACACCATCTGTGAAAAGAGCCAAAAGCGCATAGTTCTCTTCTTTATAATCTTTGAAAACCCATCTGACATCTGATGCTAACACATGTTTCTATCTCTATAACTTTTGTCGATATTTATCTTGAACATCCTAACTGTATACACAAAGAATTGGTGTATTTTGAAACGTATGTATTCAGCAAGCAGAAAAATAAAATGAAGCTAAAAAAATAGAGTAGGGGCAATAAGGCCCTTATTTGGCCCAAATATTACTGCAAATTAAAAAGTTATCTTACATATTTTTAAATTTCTCCTTACTAGACTAAGGAAAAAGGTATTCAAAAAATATAAACAAATTTTACATTTAACGAGTTACCATGGCAACAAACCATGACGAAATTTGTATATTTTGTAAAACTTCTTGATTTTCCTTGTTTTTCGTCAAATTTTAAGTATATTTTAGATTGGCAAAGTATGAGCGCATCCAAGAAACAACTTTATATTTAGCGAGATTATGTCAATAGTTATAATAATTCTTCTCTGAAATTATTTTGTTGCTTCTTGGCTGCGCACGGTGTTTCCACAATGAAAACAACGATGGAAAACTGCATAAATTCTGTATTTTTCATCGTTTTCATGAAAACGGTACATATTATGACGTAACTGTGACGTCATCAGATATGAAATCTTATGTTTTTCATTTATATTTCTTAACTCTATTTCCAAACATTATGTGCCAATTAGGAATAGTTGTCAAACATTTTATTTTCTTGGGTCAAAAACGGTCCTTAATGCACCTTCTCCAAAAACTAAGATTCTTAGCTTAATAATCGAGTTTAATTACAAGAATGTCGAAAGGTATACTACCATTAATAAGTTTTATATTCATTTATCATAAATAATTCAACAGGAATTAAAAAAACCACTTATCGTTCACACTTTATTAAGTTTTATTGACGGAAATGAGTTTGTGTAAAGGGATACAATCGAACATTTCCATAGTAACTAATGAATTAACTTCGGATCTAAATGTTGACATGAACAACAGATGTGGATGAACACCCATGCTTTATGTAAAACCAAAACTGTTATCCGAAACACTATGCGAATTATGAAAAGAGAAACATTTACTTCATAATAGAGACAGAATACATGTATAATAACATGTTCATGTACGGAATACATTTATGAACTCACATAACTATTTGTGTTACTAGTTTCATAGTATAAGATTATACAGCAGCACTCTGTGGAAATTATATATCTTAAACTCAACCGACTGGCGTCTTCTGAAAATAAGAGAGGTGTACTAGATATAATTAGTGTTTACTTGAATTCGATTAGACCCGTGTACTTTTTGGTTTATTATTTTATAGTGTCCCATATATCTTTCTATGTTTAAATCTAATATATATTTAAATGATTTTGAAATGTTCTGTCAACGCTATCTTACGGATATAAGGGGGTTTATCCCTTTTCTGAGAAACGACCATATTTAGGACACGAACGTAAGAAAATTTTGAGGTGGCATTTTCTTTTGGATGTGCACTTTAAAATGGTTTGACTAATCAATTAAGGTTTAAAGATTCTTTTGGAAAAAATGTATTACTGTGGATTCATTTATTTTCGGGGTACCAATTTTCGTGGATTGAGGAAAACTAGCATTTTCGTGGATATTTGATTTCGTGGTTTTTCAAAAATCTTCATAAATTCCTATACAAAATTTGTTATTCGTTGGAAATTTGAATTCGTTGATCCCGGGTTACAACGATATCCACGAAAATTGGTAGCACTGCTGAGGGGTTGGGGTTGGGGCTGGGGTTGGGGTGCTATCCTCCAAATCTTCCTGATTCTCCAAGAAGAAATTTGCGTACTGATCCATGATATTCTTACCCGATGCCATTCTTTTATTTATTTCAATTTGGGCCACCCTTCCCTCTAAGGTGTCTTCGCTGATGAAGTCATCTGTGTCGACGAATCCATTGTGCACAAAAGTCATGATTTATTATACGCTAAGAAGGGACTCTGTCTGATTGCATCTTAGCCTCGGGGTTGGGGGTCCTAAGCAGGTTTTGTCCTTGAAATTGGGGGGTTGTGTAGAATCGGCCTTTTCACACTACTAGCATTATTATCATACTTGACTTTTTAAACTAATGTATGCAATGTATATGTTTGCATTTTGTTTATGATTTTTTTTATGAGGGCCTCAGGGAAGATAACTGTGTAACCCTCTTAAAATAAAGTATTGTTGTTGTTGTTGTTATGTAAATTTTCTGCGTCCGAAGCACTTTTCTTGATTAATCTTCATCAGAAAAGCTTAAACTAAACATATTTATCACTAAGTTACGGAATGCATAAATAAGGTACAACGTTAGCAGCTGACCTAAACATATAAAACAAATTAATCTATCATTTTTGCCTGAGGGAGTTTTAAATTTTGTATATTTACTGTGGATTTATTGTTATTCGTTGGATACCAATTTTCGTGGATTTCGTTGTAACCCGGGATCAACGAATTTAAATTTCCAACGAACAACAAATTTTGTATAGGAATTTATGAAGATTTTTGAAAAACCACGAAATCAAATATCCACGAAAATGCTAGTTTTCCTCAATCCACGAAAATTGGTACCCCGAAAATAAATGAATCCACAGTAATACATTTTTTCCAAAAGAATCTTAAAACCTTAATTGATTAGTCAAACCATCTTAAAGTGCACATCCAAAAGAAAATGCCACCTCAAAATTTTCTTACGTTCATGTCCTAAATATGGTCGTTTCTCAGAAAAGGGATAAACCCCCTTATATCCGTAAGATAGCGTTGACAGAACATTTCAAAATCATTTTAATATATATTAGATTTAAACATAGAAAGATATATGAGACATTATAAAATAATAAACCAAAAAGTACACGGGTCTAATCGAATTCAAGTAAACACTAATTACATCTAGTACACCTCTCTTATTTTCAGAAGACGCCAGTCGGTTGAGTTTAAGATATATAATTTCCACAGAGTGCTGCTGTATAATCTTATACTATGAAACTAGTAACACAAATAGTTATGTGAGTTCATAAATGTATTCCGTACATGAACATGTTATTATACATGTATTCTGTCTCTATTATGAAGTAAATGTTTCTCTTTTCATAATTCGCATAGTGTTTCGGATAACAGTTTTGGTTTTACATAAAGCATGGGTGTTCATCCACATCTGTTGTTCATGTCAACATTTAGATCCGAAGTTAATTCATTAGTTACTATGGAAATGTTCGATTGTATCCCTTTACACAAACTCATTTCCGTCAATAAAACTTAATAAAGTGTGAACGATAAGTGGTTTTTTTAATTCCTGTTGATTTATTTATGATATATGAATATAAAACTTATTAATGGTAGTATACCTTTCGACATTCTTGTAATTAAACTCGATTATTAAGCTGAGATTCTTAGTTTTTGGAGAAGGTGCATTGAGGACCGTTTTTGACCTAAGAAAATAAAATGTTTGACAACTATTCCAAATTGGCACACAAAACACCAAGGTTCCGATTCCCCCAAGCAAAATTAACCTTATATGAATTTGGCTATCCTTATAAGGGCCGTTTTTTTTTTTAGAGAGAACAGATCGATTGGTTTTTATATTAGAAAGGTAATAAATGTTTATTGCCTTTCTAACATTTCAGATTTCATTCAAAAAACAAAACCTCATGTTGGAGTTATTTGCACAGCGGAATATATTGGTTTATGTTGTAACAAAATTTGACTAATTTGTCAAGTTATATTTGTTCTATGGTTTCACATGTTTGCTTATGAAAATATATGTGCCACACATCGTAAAGATGTTAAAGGGACGAGCCAACCTGTGCTTTAACTTCCATTCTGTGAAGTCATACCGTACAATAACTTCCATTTCTCAGAAATGACTATATCACAAGTTATTCAACTTTTATTAACACTCTAGACAGTTCACACTGTAACAAGAGGCAGACAAATGATACAAATAATATTTTGGTGAACAAGATAGAATGAATTATATACATAATGATGTCAGTTACGTAATAGTTATACACTGAGGGATAGGTGTGTCTGGATTTAAGATCGCCAGTCGAATAAATGTAAGTGATGAAAATATATTCATAATCATAGGTATTTAATAAGTTTTTTGGTGAAAATTGACAAGTTATTCAAGACTTTTACATTACATAAAGACAGCAGACCTTTCATTTTATATTCTGAAGGGTTTACAATATAGTAATTTGGGACATATTTAAGTCTTAATTTTGTAATTATTCCCCCAAAAGTGCTCCTTATTGAAAAAGACGAAGAAACATGCAATATGTACACATTATTTCGATTAAATCTGTTCTGAACAACGTCACCTTCAAACAAAATTCAAAATTGAATAATATCAATCATATATACATCCATTTGAAAACATGCATTTTCTATTAAAAAACAGATTGGCGGGGTGGCGGGGCAGATTAGGATTATCACTTATCATAATTACATCTTTTATCAAAGAGACTGCTAAACTACAGCAATCTGGGATAAATCATCAATATCAAAATAAACATCAGTAATCCATTTTGTACAATATTGTTCGAACTGTTCTCAATCTATGAAGCAGATATAGCTTGTGCCGACCGATATCCGTTTGTTACGTAAACAAAACCTGCGAAAAGCTGAATTTTTTCATGATGGCGATTCTAGATTTTGACAAATAGTTTTATTATTAAATAGTGCATGACTATTTCCCCTGATTTTATTACTCGCAGTGATTGGATTAAAACCCGAAAGTTGTTGAAACCTAGTTGAATTTTTATTACGGATTTAAGCAATTATTTTCCCATTTATCCATAACATTAAAATTTCAATGATTAAAATTGCTGTTGTAGACTTGCTTGAGAAAAACAATGGAAAATTGTACAAATGTACATTGGAGGATTGGTCGATTGAGTTTTGTATAAACGCCTAGTAGCAAATATATCATGTATAATAGAATATTAAAGACATTCATCAAAGACGTCGTCAACCTAATCTTATTCATGTCTAAAGGAGTATACTGTAAATGTCGCGTAACTCAAACTAGGTTTACTGTTTTAGACATGAATTAAGTTTCGTTGACGACGTCTTTAATGCTCGCCTTGAATCTAATATGAGGAGTAATTGCCGCTTGGCGTTTACGAAAAAATCGATCGACCTGTCAATCACTTACAACTCCTAATTTATTGAAATATTGGCTGCTGCTGTTGAAGGTACAAGTATGTATAATACATGTAGATGATCCGGATTTCTACACATTGATATCGTAAAATATCAACCGCGTGATACGGTGTTTTCTGTCCGGGATTTGCTTTTTGTCCGATAATTTTGTTTTTTGTCCGACACTTTTGCTTTTTGTCCGTTGCTTTTTGTCCGTTTTGCTTTTTGTCCGATAATTTTGCTTTTCGTTCGACACTTTTGCTTTTTGTCCGTTGCTTTCGGTCCGTTTTGCCTTTTGTCCGACACTTTTGCTTTTTGTCCGTTGCTTTTGAAGAAGATCTGAATGATACAAATTGTGTATACTAATGCCTTATGTTTGAATGACATCATTTTCCATTGTCCTTGATTTCATTTTCGTGGTTTCCTTCGTGTATAGGCTGATTGTAGGGTGTACGGTGTACATATACGACCGGTAGGTTTCAACTGACTGTGATTCATTGGTCAATGTTATGTTTTCATGGTTCGCATTTCTGTCTGATACTTTTCAGCAATGGGTCAAATAATATTAGCGTATGCAATGCTTGTTATTTCTACTCGAATATTGAACGGGGTTACTTTAACCATAACCTCATTTTCATGTTTCATTGGTCAATACTTATTTTTCATAATTTTTTTTGTTATTTCTACTCGAATATTGAACAGGGTTCCTTTAACCATAACCTCATTTTCATGTTTCATTGGTCAATACTTATTTTTCATGAGTTTTTTTTTTTTTTTAGAAATCTCATAGCTCAAAGTAAATCAAGTACATTTTGCGAAATGATTGCAAGGTTTACATGCTTAATGTACTTCATTTTTTATGGTTTATTGGTTTGTCTTAATAAGTTTGGTGGTTCCTATTTCAGACCAGATACTAAATACAATGGGTGGACAATGTTGTAGTGGATGACTGTTGTATGCAGATGTCGTATCGGCAGTCTAAACTGACATTGCCCTTACTTCTATCATTCATCGATCAATCTTGAGTTTTCATTAAGGTTTGTTTCTCAGAAACTATAAGGCATAGGATAGATTTAATTAACATATCCGACAAGAAGTGTCTATCCGACCTTGACCTCAGTTTTATAGTTCATTGGTCAGTTTTAAGATTTGGTCGTAAGTCTGTTTCTCAGATAATCAAAACATTTATTAAAGATACCATACAGACTTATCAGTGTATTCTCCAAACAGGCGATTTCCCTACAAAAGACTCACCAATGACGCTCGATTCAAAATAGTTTAAATATAAAACTAAGACTGATTGGTAAGATTGCCAATGAGACAACTCTCTACAAGAGACCAAATGTCGTTGATGATAGCAACTACATGACACGGTATGGATTTGCTCACTGTTAAAAGCCGAGCGATAAAGGTTTATAATGATCATTTATAAAAATAAGAAGATGTGGTGTAATTGCCAACGAGACAACTCTCCACAAGAGACCAAATGACATAGAAATTACAACTATAGGTAACCGTACGGGCTTCAACAATGAGTAAAACCAATACCGCATAGTCAGCTATAAAAGGCACCGAGATGACAAATGTAAAACAATTCAAACGTGAAAACTAACGGCCTAATGTACGCACAAAATCATGAACGAAAAACAAATATGATACACAGAAACAAACGACAACCACTGAACTACAGGCTCCTGCATGACTTGGGACAGGCACATACAGAATGTGGCGGGGTCAAACATGTTAGCGGGCGTTCAACCCTCCCCTACCCTGGGACATTGGCGGAACAGTTCAACATAAGAACAAATTATAAAAATCAGCTGAAAAAGGCTGAACTCATCAGATGGATACAAACAGAAATACATATAAGAAAAACACAGAGTGGACGTGACAGGGTACTTATACATCCACACAACAAAAAGACACTAAGTACAGATCTGAGAGTACTCGCAGTTACTGACAGCTAGTTCAAAGCCAATAACAACTAATAAAAAAAATAATGCTTCTAAGACTAAAATATCAATCAGTACATATTTGCCTTTGCTGGATAGTAATCTCATACGCAAATATACCACATCATTTTAATCAATTCGTTGGCTTGGCGGAAAATTTGTGATGTCTTCTGATTTTCTTAGTCAATTAAGAAGTCAAACTCTCAACTATACGATATTTGCATTTAAACATTGAAATACGAAACATAATAAGAAATCGAAAGATCTGAAAAAATGTTAACAAAAGAAAAATATATCTTCCTGATGTGTAAAAACACAATAAATACATTTAGAAAAGTGTCTCGTGTACCACTTTCAGAGGTTTATTACATTTAGAGTCAAAACGTGTAGTCAAATTGGTAAGAAAAGAATAGTGAACATTATATGACATCAACATGTGTACTTAACATGCAGATTCCTCTTATTGTTTTAAATGTTATAAAATTTTGAATAAATTATACAAGTAATCAGCACTTTCACGACTACCCTCTTTAACAAGGAGAAACAATTTGATCTTTTTTAATGACCAGATTAATGTTTTAGTTACAAAGTTATTCACTTAAACCTAATCTTTCGCGTAAAGCTGCACATAAAATCATTAATTTGGTAAGGTTATATGTTTTACCTTGTGCAAGATTCAAAGTCTTTACAAGTATTAAAGTCCTTTTTGCATACCGGTAGGTGTAGTCTACAAGTAAGTACAATTGAGAGCTTCCTTCTCTTATTTTCGTATAATAAGGGGTTTCAAAAATTTTGATAATCTCTACAAAAATCTCTTTAAAAATAAAAGTTCGTACTACAAAATAATTATTTGTAGACATCATATTAAACAATTTCAATATCAACTTAAAAACATAACTTTTTGAAATAAAAAAAATGTTAAAATTTATATACGAAAACAACTCTGGCAAAAGGAAAAATGACTAGGGTTTACCAACTGGTTTGCTGCCTCAACTAAGGGACAATAACTTATGAATGGCATTGTTCATTACTATTTTGGATATCAATTAAATAAAAATAATGAATTAAAACTCTATTTTCAACACAAACGTACAGATGTAAGATAATTGCCTCAAAAGAAACCTTCAATAACTTGGTATATACTAATAGGTTACAATTAACATATTCTACATCCTGATGGGTGAAATGCAAATAACATTTTGAAACAGTTCTTTTTATCATTATCTTGAAACAGTAATTTACAATAATTTAATTTTGGATGTAACACGTCTTCTGATTGGCTGAAAGTGTTTTGTCTTTCAGCTCATAGACATAATTTTGTCATGTGACCGTGACGTCACCAACGTTTTTTTCAAAATTTACTCCTTAAAAATGGAATTCAGAATTAAAATTATAAGAAATGACTGTTATATTTTTTCTGACTATTTGAAATAACCTAAAAAATGTGGTGCACACTTTAAAATAACCCGCTACGCGGGTTATTCAGTGTGAACAACATTTTTTTATGTTATTTCGAATAGACAGAAAAAATATTACAGTCATTCCTTAAATGTATCGATATATATTCAACTCTTCTTTGTATAACAACATTTAAACTTTTAATACCTAGTAAAAAGTATCCAAAGTCATAACTCGAATGATTCAGCGCCCTCTATCGGTCAGTGTCCTCTCGAGGGCTTGAACGCACTATACGCTAAAAATCCTTCATCTGCCCTGTAAATCAGGTGACCAATCAGGAGGCTTCAATTTGAGTCTGCGCAATTGGGTTACCGGAATTGGATTTAAACAAGATGAATGTAAACAACGCACTTCAGGTTATCGAGACAAAATACTCATTTGAATTCAAAGAAAAGCAGATTGAAGCTATAAATTCAATTGTAAATGGAAAGGACACCTTTATTGTTCTTCCGACAGGCTACGGAAAGACCAAAATATACACTCACTTGCCAGAGATATACGGACTTCTAAACAACATGATGGGAACGATTTTAGTGAATTCACCATTGCAATCCTTGATGTTAGACCAGGTTGCAAAGATGTCAGCAATCGGAATTGATGCGACGATTGTCGGAGAGTGTCAGACTGATAAAAGTGTTGCAGACCAGATTCTGAAGGGTGACTTCTGAATTGTTTTTTCCTCACCTGAAGCTGCACTGACCCCTGGTATGTGGAGAAAGTGCTTTACAAGTGGTGTATTCCGTGACAACTTGAAAGCTGTAGTTATTGATGAAGCCCATTGTATTTCTGAATGGTATGTATTGTTTTGTATGTTATGATATCAGTTTAAAAAATAAGTAATTATTACATCTTTTTAAAAACTAACTTATTAATGGTATCATTTGAAAGTTGGACCTGACCTTGTTTACTTTATTAATATTATTCCATCCACTTTACTCTTTATATCAAAATGGATTGTGTGTGTTGGTTTGAGTATTTTTGTAATTGATTTTTTATTAGGAACATACAAATTTAACTTGACATTCACATATAAAAAATGGAATAAATGTGTCAATTATATTCATATTTAGAATAAAAGGAGACATTCGGGTACAAGTCAGTGAGACATAAACACAGAAAAACCAAACAACAGAATAGAATAAAGAATAGAATATTTTTATTTCCCAAATCAGTTACAATTGATTGACATAATTAATTTAGTAGGGTGCCCAATGTCTAAAAAGTCCTCTAGTAAACGAGTTTAAGTTAACGGATAACACACGGCTATTTTTTTTGCAAATTATTAGAAAATTATTATATTTTACAATCATGATTGTCGTCGTAAGTTCCCACGGTCACGATTTTCTAAATTTCGTGTTTTTACAGGGTACCCCCAGATACCGTATTGTACATGTAATCTTTAACATGAAAAATAAAATTATTACGCTCTTTGTTGGTCGTTTAAATAATACTTATAATATAGTTTATACATTAAAAATATCATATAACAAATGCGGAAAGTATTTTAAGTGATTTTAGTATAACTATTTCAGCATTTTAGTAAGACTAAAATTTTACCCGAAATCTACCACATTTTCATCGAAAGCAAAATTATGACGTGTATCAACACGATATTTTTTACTCTGATTAAAGCAACAAGTCACGGTGCATGTGTGTGCCAAATTTCATGTGTGAAATGAAAGTAGTTTTAAAGAAATTAGCAATTAAAAACACAAATTAAGTCAACATTTTGACATTGATTAAACACGGATTATCCCGTGACAT
This sequence comes from Mytilus californianus, assembly GCF_021869535.1. Taxonomy (NCBI): domain Eukaryota; kingdom Metazoa; phylum Mollusca; class Bivalvia; order Mytilida; family Mytilidae; genus Mytilus; species Mytilus californianus. Next base: position 35,134,019 of record NW_026262723.1, on the reverse strand, counting down.
TCATCATTTTGTTGCTTACACTATTAGGTCATTAACAAGGACAGTAGTCACTCAATACATTTCTCATTTTTGCTTGTTGTGTGTTTGATTTATTTGTTTTGAATAGCCAGCTAACTTTGTGAATTGTTATTTTCTTCTGGGGAATATGTTTTGTGTCTGTTTTTCAATACTTTAAACTTTTTATTGAATAAATGTATTTGTTATAATTGTAGTATAAGAATCAAATCGGCCAGTTTCGTTTCACATCCGGAGTATGGCACACCAAACCTATTAACTGCATGATGTTTTCGACCTAAATCCCCCTCGGTGTGAACGACAACAAAAATGTATCACCGTTCGTGCTTTAAATTATACACCAGCAGACACAACTGCAATTATTTCAAAGCGGAATTGACAATAGGTTTGTCTTGAGCAAACCACTGAACATGCTGAAGCCAATGACCTATATGTGCGAAGCTGGCAGCAGGAAATTTTTTTTCCGGATTGACCATATTTGTCGCGAAGCGTGAACATGTATTTAAAATTGCACTCCGCTTATTACTCCTTTTATTATAATGTATTTAAAGATCCGTTAATTGTTTAACTTAACTCCTTCCTTTGTTTAATATGATCCTGTCATTGTTAAATGCGCTCCTTTCATTGTTTCATATTTGCTATATAAAGCCAGGAGAGCTTAATAAAAAATAAATAATGTTATACTATTTGTATCGATGTTACTGATTGAATAAATAATCAAGAAAGTAATGTGAGTTTTTTATACTACCAAAATATCCAATTTCAAATGCTTGTGTGACAAGGACTTCACAACATTTTATGGTGCCGGAACCCGGGAATAGTGAACAATTCTGTTAACTTCAAACAAATACAAGATGACGACTTATGAAAGGTGTTAGAACCAGATATAGGAATACGTTATACACGGAAATTCAAGAAGGGAATTCAATTCTACATGCGGAAATTTCTAATTCGTCAGGAAATGGTGCACAAATCCGCCAAGTGTATTGAAAAATTTAAAGTTTATATTAACAAATTGGAAATTCAAAGTATCAAAGTTGCTAGTTCATTAGAAGAAGATCAATCTGGAACAGCAGATAATATGGCAGATGAAGATTGCAAGTTATGTTCAGACGCAACAGACTGTTATTTGGAACCAGAGAACTTCAAAGAAAGGTTAGTCGATACTATTAAATTAGAAACTACAGAAAATGTAGAGAAAATCAATCCGTCAGATTTAATTCAACTTCAGCAAGAAATGAAAGATATAATACAAACATAATTGAAATAACAAGAAGAATTCATAAAGAGCCAACAAAAGGGTGAAAGTACAGAAACAAATGTGAAATTGCCAAAAATTGATACAATTTCCTTTACTGGAGACAAGACAAAATGGAATGAGTTCTTGGATTCTTTTGAATGTACTATTGATCAAAACAAAAGGCTTTCAACATGTTCAAACATCGATAAATTTAATTACCTGAAAAGTAAACTAGTAGGTGACGCAAAATATGCGATTTCTGGATTAAATGTGTCGCATGAAAACTATATTGTGGCAGTGAATATTCGTAAAGAAAGGTTTGGGAATGCCCAAGATGTGATTGATTTGCACTACTGTGAGATGATAAATTTACAATGCCCTTCGAATAAAACATATTCATTGAGGTTATTCATAGATAAAGTGAACCGTCATTTAAGAAATATTGAAGTATTGAAAGAAATTGTAGACCAAGATATATTTGTGTCAATGGTGCGTTCAAAATTACCAGAGGAAGTGATGCAGCAACTTGAAATTCAAATAGGAACTAAAGAAAAATGGTGTGTGCGATCTTTATGTGATAGATTAATGGATTATGTAGTGGCAAAGGAAAGGTCAGATAAAAGTGATGTTCAAAAGGATCGTCAAAATAGTCAAAACAATAACGGAGCAAATTCTTTGTCAAAACGAAATCAGTTTCAAGGAAATATTTCTTAATTCCAAAACGGATCACGTCAGTTTCAAAACAGAAGTACAGCCGAAGCACTTGTAGTGAACGGAAATGATACTTCGCAGAACTCATCTTATTTTGATAAGTGTAGATTTTGTTAAGGAAAGCATTGGAGTGATGAATGTCCTAAATACAAAACCATTGATGAAAGGAAAGCTCAGTTGAAAGGTAGTTGCTACAAGTGTTTACGTAAGACACATAAATCAGCTGATTGTAAGAAAGGAAAATTGTGTATACATTGTGGTGTTTTGAACAGTCATCACCGGAGCTTATGCCCCAAATGTCCATTTGAGTGAGGAATATGATAATTCTTCTAGTGGATTAAGTAGTGTTTTTCAATACTTTAAACTACTTACTGAATAAATATATTTGTTATCATTGTAGTATAAGAATCAAATCGGCCAGTTTCGTTTCACATCCGGAATATGGCACACCAAACCTATTAACTGCATGATGTTTTCGACCTAAATCCCCCTCGGTGTGAACGACAACAAAACTGTATCACCGTTCGTGCTTTAAATTATACACCAGCAGACACAACTGCAATAATTTCAAAGCTGAATTGACAATAGGTTTGTCTTGAGCAAACCACTGAACTTGCTGAAGCCAATATTTTGGTTTCATTCTTTGACAAAGGATTGAAATTCAACCTGGCATGTATCTACTAGCTTCTAAGTTGGAATGGATAATCACCGGAAGAACTAAAGAAAATGATTATTTACGAGAGGATATTGAGAGTAGTTTTCTGATAATGTCATACACAGGATCAAATGTACCGAAGACTGATACATGTACTACGTCTGTCCCTTACGTTACAGATCTGTGGAATTTGGACAACTCGACGGAAGACTCTAGAGCCTTAGAAATGTTCAAGGAAACGTTAGAATATTCAAATGGGAGGTACTACGTGACATTGCCATGGAAGAATGACAATGTTTACTTGCCAGTGAATAGAGTTTTAGCTTTGTCTCGACTAAAATCGTGTTTAGCAAAGATTAAAAAGAAACCAGAATTACTGAAAAAATATAATTCTGTTATTCAAGATCAATTAGATAAAGGTATAATTGAAAAAGTGGAAGAACATAGTACAGATGGATTGAAACATTATATTCCACATCATGCTATTATAACACCAAATAAAACGACGACGAAGTTAGGGATAGTCTATGATGCGTCGGCAAAACCGAATAATGAAGCCAATAGTCTAAACGAGTGCTTATATCGCGGACCAGACCTTTTAAAGAATCTGTGTGGAATATTTATGAGATTTCGTTTGAATCAAGTTGCAACTGTTGCTGACATAGAAAAATCATTTCTCCAGGTCGGATTACAGAAAAGTGATCGTTATGTTACACGATTTCTTTGGCTAAAGAATTACAAAGATGGGTATGCTTCCGATGCTAACCTTCAGGAGTATAGATTTTGCAGAGTTCCCTTCGGAATAATCTCAAGTCCATTTCTATTAGCAGCTACAGTCGAAAGTCATTTAGACACATATCAGTCGCCTATAGCCAGGAAAATAAAAGATAACATTTATGTTGATAATTTGATCTCTGTTTGTACATCGGTAGCTGAATCATTGGAGTTTTATTCAGAAGCTAAATATATATTTCAAAATGCTTCAATGAATTTAAGAGAATAGATTTCCAGTAGTAAAATGTTCAATGAATTATTGCCGACCAAAGACAGGACGAATGTGTTTGAAACATGTGTACTTGACATGGAATACATGGAATCTCTGGAATACTGACATTGATGTTATATATGTGAAATCAGCAAAAAAATACAATGTGTTCTGGAATTTCAACAAAGAGAAAAACATTGAGTGAATTAGCAGAAGTGTTTGATCCAATTGGTTTCATCTCGCCTGTCATAGTCAGTGGTAAAATCTTTCTTCAAGATTTATGGAAAAGAAACTTTAAATGGGATGATGAGATATGTGGATATGATAAATTGAAATGGATTAGTATAAGTGCCGAATTAAGGAAAATCTCAGAAGTCTCTATTCCAAGATTCATAGGATTAGAAGCTAACCAAAATAATGTGAAATGTAAGTTATTATGTTTCTGTGATGCATCGAAAAGAGCCTTTTCAACTGCGATTTACCTTCATCAATCAAGCGGAAAGCAACAAAATGTGATTTGAATTTCTCAAAATCGAGGCTAGCCCCTATTAAGGGTATGACCATTCCTAAGTTAGAACTGGTGGCAGTTCTCTTTGGTATTATAAGTCGGAAAGTACAATTATCAAAAATGAAATAGTACAAAATTACATGTCCAGCTATAGAATTAAATGGAAATTTATAACAGAACTTGCAACTTGGATGGGTGGATTCTATGAGCGTTTAGTTGGGCTCGTAAAGCGTTGTCTAAGGAAAACATTGAGAAAATGTTCCGTTTCAGATGTTCAGTTATTGACCCTGTTGAAAGAAATAGAAGCTGTGATAAATTCGAGACCATTAGTGTATGTCGATGAAGAACTGAAATCGAGAACAACGTTAACCCCAAATCATTTCCTTACGATTAATTCACAAAACGGAATTCCTGATGTCGATTATGATCTGAAAGGTCCTTCTTACAAAACGTGTAAAACATCATCTGAAAAACTGAAGAAGCTATGGCGAAAAGGACAAAATATATTAAACTCGTTTTGGAAAACTTAGAGAGAAGAATATCTTCTAAGTTTAAGAGAAAGAAAACAAATTGACTTAAAATGGGGTAAAATAAAGTCTACAATATCTCCAAGTATTGGGAGTGTAGTAATAATAAAAGAAGATTTACCAAGAGGAATGTGGAAATTGGGGAGGATTGTAAAGTTGATTCAAAGTAATGATGGCCAGTTGAGGTCGATTAAAGTGAGATTAGCCAATGGAAATATAATTGGTCGTCCCCTTAGTTCTGTCCATTAGAAATAGATGAAGTTTCAAACGATGATCCAAAATCACAAGACTTGGCAATTATTTCCAAAGAAAGAGAAATGCCAAAAAGACCTATCCTGACGTCGGCAGAAATTGCCAAAAAGAAAATTCAAGAGTTAAACTTATGATCGATATATATGTGTTGTTGTGTTAATAATATTTGTATAAAGTTATATTTAGAAATAATTCAAATGAATAGAGTGTGCCCAAATGTTATATTGTGTTTAATGAAGCTTTCAATCTCTGAAATTTAAACGGAGCTGAAATTTAAATGGAGCTTGATTTTGCATGATTTTCTCATTCAATTTAAACGGAGCTGAAATTTAAACGGAGCTTGATTTTGCACGATTTTCTCATTCAATTTAAACAGAGCTTGATTTTGCACAAGTTTCTCATTCAGTGTCTATGTGGTTGTATAAAAACTAATCTATTGAATTAAATCTTCATTCGCATAATTACCGTAGCCACGATGTGTACTTGCTTAATTTGCTACAAGGAATATAAATACGAGAAGAATCTTATACGCCATATCAAAGAAAACCATGCTGGCCTAGAGTCGTATGACTGCACAGAAGATAACTGCAGTTCAACATTTATCAGAAGAGGTTACTAGTTTAATCATTTAACTACCTTTCATGGCATCGAAGAAGAGTTGGCTAGATGTAAATCGTTATCTGCAGAAAGAAGGTCAAGTAGCAACAATGAACAATATTATGATGATGTTAGCGAGGATGATCATTCTAGACCTGATTAACGATGCTATAGAAACGGAAAAACAAAAAATAGTAACATCAATGAGTGTTGAAGAATTTCTAGACAGTTTGAATAATATCAGTGATGATGAAATAAATGACTGTACAGCTACAGATAAGCATGAAGAAGAATGTGAAAATACAAGCAAAGATGTTGATTCGCGTGGTACGAGTGATGCGGAGAGCCGACACAGTTCTTATGATAACATTTCTGATTGCTGCAAGTCGGATGATCAGCCTAATAGTGACATTAACAATAATACAAATGATATAATTATAGTCAGTGATGATGACGACGCTGATATAAATGATGAGAGATCCCTGATGACCATCGGCAACTCAACTATTCAGCAAACATTGATTCTTACTTTTCAAAGAACTCTTACAACTATTGATGGACAAACATATGTGTCAGACTTTAATATGGAACAGGACATTTATGAACACTTAATTTAGTGACACTTATAACTGTTTAACTTTGAGTGGGGAGTGTCGCGAAGCGTGAACATGTATTTAAAATGCACTCCGCTGATTACTCCTTTTATACACCTTATCGCTAATCCCGCTTGACCCGAGAATCTGTCCCGCTCGAACTTTTGACGTCATACAACAATCACTTTTCCATTGTGGCGTCAGACATTTGGTATTATGACGTCAAAATTTTACGGGAACCTGTGTGATGTCCAGTAATGGCGGACAAATAGCGATAAGGTGTATTATAATGTATTTAAAGATCCGTTAATTGTTTAACTTAACTCCTTCCTTTGTTTAATATGATCCTGTCATTGTTAAATGCTCTCCTTTCACTGTTTTATATTTGCTATATAAAGCCAGAAGAGCTTAATAAAAAATAAATAATGTTATTGTATATGTATCGATGTTACTGGTGGAATAAATAATCAAGAAAGTAATGTGAGTTTTTATATACTACCAAAATATCCAATTTCAAATGCTTGTGTGACAGGGACTTCACAACGATATGTTTTTTTTTCATTTATTACTACGCATGCTTATTTTGTCCGCGGCTTTGCTGTACGAAAATTTATTTTCACTTTTGTACACATTTATATCCTCAACTTTCCTGTATTTCATGTTGCAGAGTATTCATTTTCATCCGGTCTTGTGCAAAATCATTTGTTTGCAGTTCATAGCAGGCCAAATTATTGATTTTCATTTTCAAAATCATCCTCCCTTCCCTCCTTTCGAAATCAAATGGTCGTCCCCTTACTGGAAGCTAATGAAAGGACGTCATCAATTAATAGTCTGAGAAAAGTATGATCATAAACATAATTACCGTAATAACTAGGATTCTACTGGTACAGCATGTTTTACTTATTGACTGAATTATGTCGAAATTCTTAGAGAAAAGGATTATACATTCTTTATATGCCTGTCCCAAGTCACGATCGAGCCGGTATTTGAGTGGTTGTCGTTGGTTCATGTCTGGTTTTTTTTATGGTAAATTGTTTCGTTATAAATTAGGCCGTTGGTTTTCTCAAATGAATTGTTTTAATTTTTTATATCCGGGCCTTTTATAACCGACCATACGGTATGTGTTTTTTTTTTTCATTGTTGAAGGCCGTACGAATGCCTATAACTGCTTATTTCCACATCTGCCTATTTTTATATTATACAAGTATTACATAAAATTTACCTTTATTTATCAATGTTCCATGTAAATGAGGTAAGTTCAGATGAACTCTGCCACAAAGACATGTACACTTTGCTACCATTCAATACACTAAATAGATTTGACCCACTACTTATAGTATCTGAGATAAGGACTTGACCACTGAAACTTTACTTTGTTCACTGATCCATGAAATGAGGTCGAGGTCAGGTAAACCATGTATGACCGACATGGAGACCTTGAGAGGATACCATATATTAGTAACCAAATATAGTTATCCTAGATGCAAAGGATACCAAAGGGACATTCAAATTCACAAGTGAGACATTCACATGACGATAAAAAGCTATACAGTTTTTAAGCTGTTACTTAACCATGAAAATGAGGTCAAGGACAATGATTTTATGACAGACGGAAACTTTGTATCACAATGAATCTATATACAAAGTATGAATCATCCGATCCATCTACCCTCCGAAATATAAAGATATACAAATAGTTTACGGTGTTGCTGCCGCCACCATCAGATTGTATGCTTTCTACTAAACAGTAGATAATGAAACGTAATAGCTACTGCTAGCTTCGGAAATTTTTCTATGTCGTTTCAATCTGATTAAAATTCAGCTCCATGTTAACTCGCGTGCTCGTATATATAAGCTCATATGAGGATATCGAAATCAGAGATCTATATTTTAATTAGATTGATGTTGTTTACAACCCTCTTTTTGTAGATAATCTTTTACTTTATGTCATTTGTATGCTAATTTATGCTCATTAAGGCATATAAGTGTGTAAGATGTAGTGATTAACCTGTTTCTAATTGTCATTTTGTTTTCATATATACTTTAACAGAAACCCTCCCCCTTTTACACCGTTTGTAGTCTTTCTTATTTCTATAAAGCAAAGATATACTTAGACCTGCTAATTCAATCCATTTTGCGTTAATATTACACCAGTTTTGGAACTAAGTACAATTTTATGTGCTTCCACACTCACCAAAATAAAATTGGATATTTACCGAGAAAATCATTACGAACACCTATCAAAAGACGTAAAAATAACATTTTGGGAGGGTAACTTTAAAATGTTAATATCTAAAAAAAACATCTCTAGAGATCACTTGTATCGAATCTTATGTAAAAATTCCGAATTTGGAAATTTTAATAGGTCAAGGTCACTGTTATTTAACAGCTGAATGAAAATTGTAAATGTGCACCCTAAAAGTACAAATGTCAATCTCGAACCATATTTGGCAACTTAAATATCAAATTAATCCAAAATATAGAAATAATAGTTATAATCCTTTGAATTATTCTAATTTATTTTTTTATAAAGGCATATATGTAGGGGCGGCCAGCAATCTAAACGTGACTCTGCGTTTTCCTTGAAATTTTAGTTTTGACCTTTGACCGAAATTTAAGAAAATCTTGACCACTGTAGATAACGACGACATCAATATTTCTATGAGGCTTGTTCTCGTCTTTCCAATGATATCAAATACAGCCGTGTGTTATTCCGTTAACCCAAATCGATCAAATTCGTTGACTGGGCACCCTACTAATTATTACAACAACAACTCTTAACATTAGACAAGTGTTTTTAAACTTAATATGCCAAGATTAAGTTTTCTAAAGAAAAAGAATAATTGTTAATCAAATAGCTTAGTCATTGCTGTTGTTATTCTACGTGTATACCATGCAGTATACTAAACTAAACTGTATGCTAATGTATGCTTTATTTTGTAGGCGTGATGAATTTCGTCAGGAGTACAGCAGATTAGGAGAACTTCGCTCTATTTGTCCAGATGATACGACATTTGGTGCATTAACAGCAACAGCCACCAAAAGCATCAGAACACAGATATTAAAAAAGTTGGACATGATTGAAAAAGAAGTAACCACAGTATATCAGTTACCAGATAGACAAAACATCACGTACACAGTAAAGAAATCTAGGAACAGTTTCATTGAACTACAATGGTTATTGGATGATATTGTAAAGAACAAGTTTAATGCAAAGAAGACCGTTGTGTATTGCTGAAATATTGCCACATGTGCAAATGTGTACGAACATTTCAGCATGAACCTTAATCAGTGTGATAATATAACTGAAAGACTTGTTGCGATGTACCACAGATCAACTGCTAAATTGAACAAAGACCATGTTTTAGAGGAATTTCCCAAAAACAACAGTATTTTGCAACTGTGGCGTTTGGTATGGGAGTTGACATCCCAGATATAGACTATGTGGTTCACTGGGGAGCCCCACGTGGCCTTGAACAGTTTGCTCAGGAGTGTGGACGTGCAGGAAGAGATGGTCGCCAGAGTCAGTCCATAGCTTATTATACAGGGCATGATATTGCCAATATTGTTAATGTAGCGATCGATAGTGAGTAGGAATATAACGACTGGACTAGTCGGGTTACCAAAGTCAAGGTATTTTGACCTACCTTGCAAAAAAAACCATCAGATTGGTCGACAGAGTGATCACGGAATTATAATGACCATTTGCATGACTGGGTATTTGAATGAGATGATATAATGATAGCATATACCCACGCTTGCAGTAAACTGTATTTAATGTTTAAGAAAACAGACATCTTTCTATGTTGTGATGTTACACTACTGTTTTAGATAAGGGTGAAGGTTTGGTACCATTAAAACGTTTAAACCCGCTGCAATTGTTTGCACCTGTCCTAAGTCAGGAATCTGATGTTCAGTAGTTGTCGTTTGTTGATGTGGTTCATAAGCGTTTCTCGTTTCTCGTTTTTTATATAGATTAGACCGTTGGTTTTCCCGTTTGAATGGTTTTACACTAGTAATTTTTTGGGCCCTTTATAGCTTGCTGTTCGGTGTGAGCCAATGCTCCGTGTTGAAGACCGTACCTTGACCTATAATGGTTTACTTTTATAAATTTTGACTTGGATGGAGAGTTGTCTCATTGGCACTCATACCACATCTATCTTATACGTTCAGGTATTTCACATCCAATATTTCGTGGTAATATTCTATACAAAGCACAAAAATGTCGACATTCACCTCAAAAGCTAACCAAACCTTTAAACAGACTTATTCAGAAGAGATATAGTTACGATACTGTTGTCAGATCATTAAAGATGGCATATTTTGGTATTAATATTGATTCAGTCATAGGGTCTTTGCATCGGAAATAAACACATTTATTCTAAAACCAGTTGTTTGCATGATACGGGTTATATTCTTCTCATATATTTTATGATGGTATAATACTAAACCCCTAACGGGAGGGATTGTGCTTGATTTTCATATGATGAAGACATAATCTTTCAATCAGTTTAATTGAGGTCTGGAGCTGGCATGTCAGTAATTGCTAGTAGTCCTTTGTTCATTTATGTATCATTGTCATTTTGCTTAGTTTCTTTTGTTACCTATTCTGACATCGGACTCGGACTTCTTTTAAACTGAGTTTTACTGTGCGTATTTCTGTGTGTTTGTTTATTCTACATGTATAGGGGGAGGGTTGAGATCTCACAAAACATGTTTAACCCCGACGCATTTTTGCGCCTGTCACAAGTCAGGAGCCTCTGGCCTTTTTTAGTCTTGTATGTCTTTGGTCGGGTTGTTGTCTCTTTGACACATTCCCCATTAACATTCTCAAGTTTATCTTGAACGGTAAAAGTAAAAATTGAAATGGACCAATCATGTTTTATAGGCCAAGACATTGCTTTCAAACATGAACACATTTAGTCAAAATGTATATACATGTAAATGTCATCCTTAAACCAAAGAAATACATTTTTTTAGAAAAATAAGGGCATAACTCTTGAACGGTAAAAGTCAAAACAAAATTTGACCTGCATATCATAGTACAAGACATTGTCTAACTAAAGACTGGTCGGCTCGGAGTCGGAATAAAAGAGGGACGAAAGATACCAGAGGGACAGTCAAACTCATAGATCGAAAACAAACTGACAACGTCATGGCCAAAAATAAAAAGACAAACAGACAAATAATAGTACAGATGACACACCATAGAAAACTAAAGACTAAGCAACACGAACCCCACCAAAAACTGGGGGTGATCTCAGGTGCTCCGGAAGGGTAAGCAGATACTGCTCCACATGTGGCACCCGTCGAGTTGCTTATGTTATTACAAATCCGGTAAATAGTCTCATTCGGTAAGTCACATTCGTGAAAAGGGAAGGGTATTATTGTGTGCGGACTGTTACCTTGTGAACTAGCACTTTAAAAATCCGGCTCAGCCAGTTGGTCTAGTACAAAGCGGGGTTAATACTTATATTACATTGAGATGTTCTCGTCCTGAATATGCATATTAATTTGCCGCTGGACGTTAAGCACCAATCCATCCATCATTATCATCAAGGGAATGAACTTTTTAAAAGAATAATAGGATTGGACTGAATTTTGTAAGGTAAATTAAGAAAACACTTCGGAGACAACACATTTATAATGATTTTTAAAATGGTATTTAAATTTTTTTGTGTCATGAAAAATAAAAGATGAAAAACCTATATGATTGACAGCAACGAATTACTGATTCCGTACTTGGGTCAAGCATACATTTTTGTGTAAAAATATTAGATGAAAAACAAATATGATTAACATCAGCAAACTAGTGGTTCCCGATTTGGGTTAAGAACATACAGAAAATGACCAGGTTTAAAATGATAACAAGTGCTCAAAACCCAATCCCTGACCAGGGACAGTTGAATAACAGCACAGCGTTAAAATAATCAGAATAAAATCAGGTAATGAGGGATTTGATCCACTTGAAAAGTTTCAAATATGTCAATGTAATGAACTTAGCTGATAACAACAATAACATTTCCAGATTGATTGTTGGGTTAGTGTTGCTCAAATTTGAGTTTTCAAAGAAGACTTTATTATTAACACCTGCCAACTTTCAAAATCTGCATTGGGTATATTTAGCATTTTTCAAAATATGTTTATGATGAAGAAAAATAAACAAGTAACTGTAAACAACTATTACAATTCATGATTGACTGATTGATGTTGGTGATAAACCCCACTTTAAGCACACGTGACTAAAATCATGTTGGCCAGTTTTTTATACGAAGGAAGGCGAAAAACCAAAGTGAACTTTCTACCTTTGACAGAAAATCTTTCAAGTGAATCCTAATCAATTCCTGGTATAATTGCTTGCATCTAGTTGACCACGCTGCGACGAATGTATGGAATTATAGATAATTTAATTTGAATCAACAGTTTTGTAGATTTTTATGTTTAGTTTAGTCTGTTTTGGTGGAGTCATAAGTATTGATTAAAGTATATTATTTTTAGAAGAAAAAAATACGTCCAAAGCAATAATGGCACAGAGCAGGCTGGGTTGGTGTGGTCTGCTTTCATGGTAATTTAAGTTATCCTTTTATGCATCTTCTTCCACCTCAGAGCTATCAGTTTTTTATATATATTTCTTTCTGTGTTTGCGAAATAACACTAACCTTTGAGAGATAACAGAAACTTTTTGTTTTACGGCAATATATAAGATGATTTATGTACATGTACATGTTTTTTTTTCGAAATTTGGACGTATAGGATTCAACGAGCTCTAAATGAATACACCATTTAATGAAAATCAAAAATATCCCAAACCAGGTATTATAAAATTATGTTGACAAAAATGAAGGAATGAACCATAAAAATAAGATGTTGCATTATTGCCAATGAGACAACTTTCCACAACAGACCAAATGGCGTTGACGGAAGCAACCATGGCTAGTGTGTTGTACGGCCTTTAACACGGAGCAAACGCCCACATTGCATATCAAACTACATGTGTATAATTGGCCAAAAATGATATGTGTAAACAATTCAAAACGAATTTGATAAATAGACAAACGACAGCTATTGAATTGCAGGGTCCTAACTTTGGGCAGGCATATATAATATGTGTCAGGGTTAAACGTGTTTTCTGGCACCAAACCCTCCCCCTTACCTGGAACATTGGTGTAACGCTTCACTAATTTGGTTTAAAACTTTTGGGCCATGGTGGCCGAGTGATCGAAGTACTTCACCTTTAGTAATCACTAGCGAGTCAATACTAAGGTTGTTAATTCATGCTGATGTGCTCGACTGTAATTCTAGTTTACTAGAGTTGCCAGTTGTGCTGCAGAAGGTCGTTGGTTCTATCACTATATCACATATACACATTTTTTAATCGGACATAAAGCAAAATCATCGGGAAAAAAAAGCAAGCAAAACGGACCGAAAGCGACAGACAAAAATCAAACGTGTCGGACGAAAAGCAAAATAATCGGACAAAAAACAAAAAGTGTCGGACGAAAAGCAAAATAATCGGACAAAAAGCAACGGACAAAAAGCAACGGACAAAAAGCAAAAGTGTCGGACAAAAGGCAAATTTATCGGACAAAAAGCACCGTATCAACCGCGAGCAGCGAGCAGCTGATATTTTACGATATCTATATACAGAAACCAGGATAATCTGTTTCTTGTTCTAACTCTGGTCTTTTCTCCCTCAATTAGACAGTTTTACGTTTGATGAAAGCAAGCTTGATAACGTCTCCTCAAACGTTGTAACGTCGCATATTACTTTACAGACATTGTGACGTTGCGGATAATCCCTGCTCGATACGATAATTACGGAGCAACTGAGCAGGGGTATATATCATCATTTTATCTAAAGACACGGAGTTTCAAAAATTCGTATTCAGTTATAGTTGGTATTTGGTTAAGTTCATCTTTATAGTGTGTTTTCATGTCGTGGAGTTCATAATTTTTTTTCAGATTGGTGAATGTGGAAAGCCGCCACTTTGATTAGTATGGTGTTCGTGTGTTGATGATGGCTTGGCAGATACGGTTAGAACACTGCGAGTTAAATCTTTCTCCGCATCCGAACTTAACACTGTAATTAGATCTTTGAATATTGTTTTTATTGGTATAAATATTGCTTTTGTTATCATTAAATTAAAAGCAAAATAAATATAATTTTAAGATACATATGTACATTCATGACTCTACAATCTGTCGATACCTTTATCTTGGCATTGCACAAGTTCATATTTTTCTAAATCTATTGGATGTTGGAAGTGTACTGATTCATATTTTAGTCGTAGATGCGTGATTTTTTTATTAGTTGTTATTGGCTTTGAACTAGCTGTGGGTATCTGCAAGTACTCTCAGATCTGTACTTGGTGTCTTTTTGTTGTGGGGATGTTTAAATACCCGGTTAGGGGGAGGGTTTGGCACCAACACACTAGTTAAACCCCGTCACATTCTGTATGTGACTGTCCCAAGTCTGAAGCCTGTATTTCGGTGGTTGTCGTTTGTTGCTGTCTATCATATTTGTTTTTTGTTATTTGTCCAAAATCAGGCCGTTAGTTTTCTCGTTTGAATTGTTTTACATTTGTCATTTTTGGGCCTTTTATAGCCTACTTAATGCGGTATGGAATTTGCCCATTGTTGAAGGCCGTTCGGTGACCTATAGTCGTAACTTCTGTTATTTGGTCTCTTGTGGAGAGTTGTCTAAGTGGCAATCATACCACATCTTCTTGTTTTCATATTAACTTCGAACTTTTACCTGTTATGTTTTAATAGCTTAATCTATTGGTAGTAAATCTTACATTATTTGAATTACTCTTAATTAAACGAATAAGATTTCAACAGAAAAAAACCCGGTATTGAAACTTGCTTATAGTTATCTAATCTAAAAGTCCTACTGTTGCATCATTCATAGTAAAAGTGTAGTATTAGGATTTTGTTTTATGTAATTACCAGTCCGTATAAGAATCATGCAAAATATGATTTATGTGTGGAAAGCCTTATTAAATTCCTACATGAATTCTATATATTTTACTTAGGATATAAAAGGATGTTGAAATTCATGTACATTTGGAACCTTACTACATGTACTAGGTTAGATATATATTCTATAGAATACATTATAAAACTCATGATTAGGGAAATACTTCCAATAATATCCAATACAATTTATCATAAAATGTTTGCCAATTTCTGTCCTGGTAAGTAAATGAAAAATATTACTCATTCCGTTCATCTACACCCATATTGTCTGACAAAAATACACATGTTTTAACCTTTCATGAAATGTATCACATATATAGATATCATAAAATTTGAAAATACAATTTCTTATTCAAGGAAGATAATGATTTGGATTTGACGCAGGAACTGGCGGTTTAGTTACTGAGCGTTCCTGATGAAAAATGCAGAAAATCGCTTCAGACTCATGAAATTATTTAACGTGTTGTTTTCATTTTTTGAAGCAACAAAGAAGAGATGTTTTCTAATTTGTAGAAGCAAATTGTTTGAAACTTTTCCTTACTTAAATTATTATTTGTTTAGTTTCGCTTCTTTGAATTATTATCATATAAGGATAAATGGGGATGTGTCATTAACTTACATACAAACTAAATAATATGAATTCATAAAAATAAAATATGTATTTAAAAAAGAAAAATATGTGTTCATAAAATAAAATATATGTTCATGAAAAAATGTATTTGTTGGTAACATAAAAAATATATAAGTTCAATATTTTGCATCATGGTATGCCTATGTATGAGTTTACGTAAATTCCTCAGTTTTGTGAAGCACCCTTTGAGGACTAAAATAGTACTGTGGTACTCGGGTAGAACCACCGTGTTCCTCGGTGGAAACAGACAAACATATGAGACCTATGTCAAAGCCGGGTGCACTTTTACCAACCGAGGCCCAAAAGAACCCATTCTAGTTCAAACTCAAATCTGGGTACCAAAGATGGATGTAGGAGGGTAAAAATCACCCTTCTTAAGTACTGAAATTTCCCACGCACCCCCACAAGGCGTGGAGCAGTGGTTAATAAAGGCAACAGTAGTAAACCCTGTTCAACAGTCATAATTCGATTGAGCAAAAACAAATGCGGGTAATAAACTAAAACCGAGGAAAACACATCAACTATAAGAGGAAAACAACGAAACAACAAAAACACTGAAGTACAACAAAAACACTGAAGTACAACAAAAGCAAACGCCAACATACATAGAAACTATTCATTATCATATAGAAAACCGCTGCTTATTTTTCGACTGTAGTTTCCAAGATTTACCACTTGAATTCAGTGGCGAAACAATGAAATGTAGATGAATTATGAAGTTAATAATTACATCATTATCTTAATAATTACATTCTATCGGACACTAATCGACTAAACTAACGGAGTCAGATCACAACAAATCGTTAAAAAAATACACATTTCGTACTCTATCGTCATAAAAAAAAAAGAGATAATTGTATTTAGCAATATGAATTCAAATATAGTTTCACCTTATATAGGCTTCTTCACAGTTGTTGGTAGATTTGAGTAGTCTTTGATATATGTATTCATGACTTGTATACTCTGGAACTAGATTTTAAGGACAGTTTCATAGTAAAGACATTTATCTATAATTGTTGATAATTGTACCAAGGTCCTAAGTTGACTTGTAGATCTTTTTTGGAATTCGTAAGTGTCTTTTAATTTCTGTACATGCATCATTGAAGTATTAATAAAAAAAACATATACCTTCTTCTATTGGCATCAATCTTAATCAAGCATTGTAAGAATATATGTAAACGAAAAGGAGAAAACCTTTACTTAACAGGCTATTTCGCTTTCACCCTGAAACTAGATTATTGTGTATAATTTTCACAGTCGGACATCGATACCAATGTTCATTAATTCAACAATCCGACACCGACACCAATGTTGAATGTGTTTTGAAATCTATATCGTCTGTCTGCTAAGTACCGATCGTGACCTATTCCCTAATATGACTGTTATACAGAGTGTGAATTTGCATTGCTATACGACGTGTCTCGGTATTTCGTATAGCCAACATTCATGTATTTATTTTTGATGTTTCTGGTATAGTTTCGGTTGGATAATGTGTTATGTCTTATCGTTTGTAGTCCAAATAATTATAAAATTGCCTTTCAATACCATCATTGTCATGAAAATTGTTTGGACCGGTATTGTGAAAATAATTGTATAAAGTTCGAGATTGCATGTTCGTTACGTAAGTGCGTCACTGTTTGTGATGTCCTGTGGTGTTTGTCGTTGATGGAATATGTTCGTTGTTGATCTGCGGTTTGCATGTTCTGTCGACTATTATATTATATGTTTGTACGTTTCTCTGTGATGAGTGTTCTTGCGTGTGTTTGTGATATATTTCTGTCACGTAGTGTTGTCATTTTAGCGATAGTTTTTAACATTGTCAAGCGGGAGGTTTGGCTAGCCATAAAACCAAGTTCTCAACCCACCATTTTTTCTTAAAATGTCCTGTTCCAAGTCAAGAATATGGCAGTTGTTATCAAATAGTTCGTTTCTATGTATGTTGGCGTTTGTTTTTGTTGCACTTCAGTGTTCCTGTTGTTCCTTTGTTTTCCTCTTATAGTTGATGTGTTTCCCTCGGTTTTAGTTTGTAAACCAGATTTGTTTTCTCTCAATCAAAGGCAACTCAAACCTTGGGGTAACTAGAGCGAATAAAAATTTTGCAAACTCACGTAAAATATGCGAACTTTTTAAATGCCTTCTGTTTTAAAGCTGGTGTTTGTTATAAAAGATAAGTTGATCAGAACGAATGGCAGTTTCAAATACACAGATAAAAAGAAAAACATCTCTTAATATCAAATTTGTTTTGACGACCTCAACTATAAATTTAGAATTTTGTTTTTGAAGAAATTTTCACACAACTTTTCTGTCTGTTGTTGATGCAGACCATTATTGGTTCAGATAAGGAATTCAAATTTCAAATAAATTCACCTTTTACACATACTTCATGGTGTATTTTTCCCTTTTTGAAAATGATAAACACAAAAAGTTAATTTTTCATTTCTATATGCATAAAGCGAAGTAACTCTGTTTAGATTCAATATCGAACGTGTGAGACTTTCGAATTCTTTCTTTATTTTCCTTTTTCTGATTTCAGATTTAAAGTCGCCCTCTTTATTATAATTAAAAAGAACATGAATTTAAAAAAAATATAATATATTAATATAAAATTTAAAAATTTGTAATTGAATAGATCTGTTATAATCATGATAATTAATGACATTAACGGTACCAATTCTTCTGCACCAGATGCGCATTTCGACAATAAAATACAAATTGAAATATGTCGTATTCAGTTTGGCGGTATTCTATAGCATATTATATATTTATAAGTATATTTCATTTGGCATGGATATTTATGTTAGGTAATTTATAGCAATTTCTATGAAAACAAGAAAGATGTTTTAACAACAAATTCTGTTCACGTCTATGAATTTCGTGGAAATTGTCTAAACGTGACACTGTGTCACATTGATTTTGTTTTCTATTTCATTATAATGACATTGCAGGGCCCAGAATTCACTATAATACTTTTTCATTCAGTTTTACAGTGTAATTGCACATTGTAAAACTAAAAGGTAAGTTGTGTATTAAAAATGTAAATCGTGTTTTTATAAATTTGGAAACTACAGTTCACGGTACAATACATCGCGTTTAAAAAAGCTTTCTATTCTTAAGTTATATAGATTTTTAGATTTTGTTACTAATTTCGTGTTAATGGTCGAACGTCGAAAACAAAATTTTCTATAAAATCCGCATCATGTCATTTGTATCTATGTTTTATCTAACTCCACGACAAATATAATGAAGACTGAAAGACCAAGAAGGAGGTATTTCCAAGGCCCGGTCCCGTCGATTTTCAATAGTAATCAAAACCAATTTTGGCCATCCATAGTTTTTACTTCTTTTTTTTTTACATGTTAATATGATTTCCGTATGTTAATGTATATATTTCAAGAGATATATTCCTTTGTTATATAAAATATTTTATTCCGTGTAATTGAGAAAAATATATTAACTATAAAGAGTACATGGTTTTGCTTGTGTATGTGTGTATGGTTTTGGATGTAAAAGTCTACGCTAAATGTCTTCTATAACATTCGGCATACTTCGGCCGATAATACAATGTAGGGTACGAGGATCTGCCAAGGTTTGTCAAATTTCTAGTTAATCGAAGTGAATATTTACAATTGTATCTACTTAAGCGTGAAAAGTTTTGTTACAAGATATTTCTTCAGTAATTTTCTTGGTAGATGTACATGCTTATATAATGTTATTACGAGCGATTTTGAAATACTTGATGATGGGACCAAAATTGCTTACATCAGGTAAAATCGTCAGATGAATGCTTAGTTAGGTTATTTGAATACAAATGAGTAAATCATTTTCAAAACCTAGGCTTTAATTAAAAATTACTTGACCAACTGGGAAAAAACATGGTTTAATATCTATGTTTATTAAGCTTATCTAAGCAATATTTTAATAGAAATTTGTGACAGGTGATATTAACATTGGAAACTGTAGAAGTTTTAATTTCTATTTTGAAGGAAAGAAAATGGCTGCAATTACTTTGTTGTTAATACTTACCTTAACGGTAGTTCAGGTTTGTTGTTTGCCGTGTCTGTCGGACAAATCTAAGAAGATATTTGAGAAAACAAAAAAGACATTGGATGGTCTGGAAAAGGAACTAGAGAGTAAGTTCATCTAAAAATTTAGAACAATTCAAAACATGTCTTTCATCAAATATATTTTCCTTCCGATAGAAATACTATTATAAATGCATTAAACACGGATCATTAGTCTTTCTGGTTTGTTTCAGAACAAAATGATTTTTAAAACTTGTGTTCGTGTATGCTATTGAAAAAAAACGTTTGTTTTATATTAAAGTTGAACAAAAAATGTTTGGACCTAGAAAAAAGTCCATGTCCCACCTCTTCCCCACAGAGATGAATGGTTGGTGTCTAAAACCAGGAATCTTATAAGTCGTCTGAGTTTAGAGACTTCTTTTACAGGCATTACTCCTCTGAATCTTCGAATTGCGAGTGGAAATTATTTGCTAAACAATGTAAATTCCGAATCAATTTTTTTTCGTAGTTTTGCTAACTTTTGTTAAATGTTAAATTCTGCATAATATATAATTCACATACGCTTTTAAAATATTGTTTGGGGTAGGGATGGTGGAAGATGGGTTTTTGTTTACTCTTTTGTGACTTTAATGACAAATTTTTTTTTTCAATAGCAAACAAGAACGAAATATATATTTTCATCTTTCTGTTGCTTTTATCAACTTTTGCAAATCGTTTTTTAATAGAAACAATTAATGTTTTCAATTCCTCCACGAAACATATTTTTAATATTAACAATCAAACAATTATTTTTTCTTTCAAACCCATGCCTCCAAAAAGATGGTTTGTGCCAAATTGATTACGCTTGATTTTGTCAGTTTTTATGGAGTTCAACTTTATCTAATTTACCTTGGAGTTCGGTATTTTTGTTATACTTTTTACACGAATTATAATCAGTTGTACATGTTGCATGTAGAACATTAAAATGTTCATAAACAAATTTGAATTGGCCGTGAATTCTTATCTTTTTGTAATTTTTACTGCATTCGCTGGTCTATGCTGCTTTGAATTTTTAAAATGAATTCGTGACAATTGGATACATGAAGAGAATGTGATACAAAATAAGAATAGAATAACATGAATACCGAACTCAAGGAAAATTCAAAACGGAAAGTTCCTTATCAAATGGCAAAATCAAGAGCTCTTCAAATGAATGAAAAACAACTGTTATATTCCTGACTTGGTAAGGGCATTTCTTATGTAGAAAATAGTTGTTAAGCCTGGTTTCGCTAGCTTAACCTCTCACTTGTATGACAGTCGCATACAGTTCCATTATATTGACAACAATGTGTGAACAAAACAAACAGAAATAATAGGGAAAAATATCAAAAATAGGGGTACAGCAGTCAACATTGTGTTAAAATCTTAATCACTATAAAAACAAACAACTATGTCAACAAAGAAAAACCAAATGCATTCTTTTTTTACCCTCAATCGATGTTTATTTTTCCCTGTCATATTTTATTTTTTTAGCGCATTAAATGATGATAGAAATTAAAAAAATGCTAATGGGATTATATATAACTGGTTATTTCCAGTTTTAACTAAATTCAAGTATTATGATAATAGTATATCGTTTGACTTGCAAATCAGACATGTCGATGTACAAGAACAAGAAAAAGTATAAGTATATTGTTTAGTTTATTAATTGACAGAGAAAGAATGGAAAACGTACAAAAATCATTGTTATTATCTTGGAGGAGATCCTGAAACTTGGTTCACCGCAGAGGTAAGATAATTGTTTAGCTCATGTAATAACTTATAAGTGTTGTACACTAACATTTCATTTTCATTCTGTAATCGGAAAGGGTAACGTTGAATTACTCGGTAGTGTCCTGCATTTAAGAAGGCTAGACTTTAATGCAAGAGGAAGCTAGTTTATCATATATATCGTGTTTGATTTGATAATTGCATCGTAACAGACCATCACTAACGGACAAGGAAGCAAATTTAATCTTTACGTGCGTGCACGTGTGAACGAATGAGACAGAATTCAACCGAACGTGCTGCAGCTAGGTCTGTAATCTCAAGTGGGAAAGAGTAAAATAATGCAACCGAACGTGGTGATGTGTTATCTGTTCGTTGAAACAAAAGGCATTATTCAACCAAACATACTGATCTGTTGTCTGCATGAAGGAGAGAGTGTAAAAATTCAACCAAATATGCTGATATGTTGTCTGCACGTAGTAAAAAGCGTACGAATTCAACCAACAATGCAGATCTGTTGTCTGCACGTTGGAAAGAGTGTAAGAATTCAACCAAACACGCTGATCTGTTGTCTGCGCGTAGTAAAGATCGTAGGAATTCAACCAAACATGCTGATCTGTTGTCTGCACGTAGTAAAGAGCGTACGAATTCAACCAAACATGTTGATCTGTTGCATGCACGTACGAATTTGCTGATCTGTGGTCGTATACACTGAACTTTTAATGAAGACTCACACTACATATACATTTTAGTCATTTTTAAGCATTACTCGGTAAGAAACACATTCTATTTGAAATTTCTACTTCTTTTTTTTATTAAATTTATCATTCATATTTGAATAATTTAGTTTTATTTTGTGTTTTATCTTCTTCAATAAATCAGAGATCGCGATGCTGCGTTGACTTAATTTTTTGCTAACCTTCTTTGTTTACATTGCAGAAAAAATGTCGTCAAATAGGTGGGTATCTTGTCAAAATTGACGACTCATCAGAAAATGTATGGTTAAAAACACAGTTTAGTAAGGGTGAGTCTTCATATCAATACAATTAGATAGTAATATTGCAAGTTCTATAGTAAAGCAACATGTTATAAGAAGTATAACAAACCAATGCGCACTAACATTTAAAGAAGAAAATATCAAGGGGCAATACAAGTATAAGTTATAGAAAAATTCCATGGCCATAATTCAAAAACTTGTCACAAAAACTTCACAGAATACTAGAGGTTGAGTAAGAGGAATCAGAATAAAACCGGGCCGGATTCGAGTGCTCCGTAAAGGTAAGCAGCTTCTGTTTCTCTAGTAGCATACTTCATAATGTTCTGGTTATGTTATGTAAAAATAGTCCTGTTTTGGTAGCATTACATAAGATCTGTCTGTTTTTGTGTCGTTGGAGTATCATTGACTTATACATGTTGTATCAACTCATCCTCTTGTCCATTAACTGCACTCTATGTTTTACAAAACTTAGTAAAACACATTTACGGTCAAATGTCAGTGTATTTTCATTTTTGAATTTTAATCTGATTTAGTTTCTTTATACGGTAAAATAATTTATTTGTGTGGATTTTTTCGAGTATAGCATTCTCTTCACAGGCACTAGTTTGGCTAGTCGACCTTCCCATGGATAGAAACAAGTGCCTGTGATTCTCTAGCGGGCTTTGTGACGATTTATCTTCGATTTTCTAGCTTACCTTTCTTCACGCATAAATAAGAGAAGTTCGAATAATTATTCACATATTCGCAACGATTGATATTTGTGTTCGGTTCGATTTTAACTCTCGATTCAATGGAATTTGTTTTTTTTCAATTATTATTCAAACTGCATACGATAGAATTCATGATAAATCATAGCTTGACCTTTGAATTTAAACTTTCAAGGAACCCACTACTGGATTGGGCTGACCGATCTTCAGGAGGGACACTTCAGGTGGTCGTATGACCAAGAAAAGGCAAAATTTACAGCATGGCACAGCGGAGAACCAGGCAATGCTGGTGGTAACGAAGATTGTGCAGGGCATCACTATCACTTAGATACTTGGTTTGACGCACCATGTCATAAAAACTACAACTGGATATGTGAAAGAAACTTCTGTAAATACTGTTTAATTCTAGTTTACCACACACATAGTACATTGTAATATACAGAGCAACGAAAAGAGGGTCGCGTATGTTGATATTTCATTAATCTCACACACACTGAGCTGAGCGGAAAATTTGGAATTGATATGATATAACATACAAGTACTAATTTCAAACCTCGAAAAAGAAAGAGAGAGTCGCTATGATGCTTTATTTACATTTTAATCATAATATCAAGTTTCTATACAATTGGGACAGATATATTTAAACCTTGATCGGTTACAAAAAGACTTCAAAGACTAAAACACGCAGGTATAGAATTTGACAACCATTATAACAAATAAGGTTTCATTGCCTATGAGACAACTATTCAGATTAAAGTGCATAATTAACTATAGGTCACCGTATGGCTTTCAGAAATGTGCAAAACTGATACCTAATAGAATCGTATGGCTTTCAGAAAAAAGCAAAACTGATACCTAATAAAACTCTATAAAATTAGGAATTTATAACAAATGGGAAAACAATTTAAAGGGAAAATCAACGGCATGCTGTATACTTCAATTATGGATGGCAGCCGCAACAATCGAATAACAATAGATTAAAGGACCATGGCTTTTGAAAGACACTTCACCAAACAAGCTGGTGTAAACATGTTTCTGAGTCCCCTACAGCCCCATAACAAGAGACACTTAAACGAATACGTCGAATTCAAACTGAACTACGACATGACAAAAACACGAAATACGACAAAATCTACTAACATAGAAAGCTAAAAATTAAGCAACACGAACCACACCAAAATCCCGGGGTGGTCTCATGTGCTTCGAAGAGTAAACAGATACTGCTCTAGAATGACATCCTTCATAATACCGGGGTGGTCTCAGGTGCTTCGAAGAGAAAACAGATACTGCTCTAGAATGACATCCTTCATAATGCTCACGTAAGTACACATTCGTTGATCAGTCTCACTCTGTGATGTCACAATCGTGCAAAAGAGGACGGAGTTGTGGTTACGATAATTGGAACATACACATCGTCATTTGTGAAACAGATATTCTATAAAGTTCAACCATTTGTGATGGCGTAAAATTTTTAAAGGATTTGGTTTGATGGTATCTTTGTAAGCAGCAACTCTCTATTAAGGAAATCATGATGGGAAACATAAGTTCTAGAATATCGTATCAACAAGGAAAGTAATGTGAAAATCATTTTCAATGGGTAACAGTTTTAATCGTTGACTCATCAAATCGATACTTAGCATAAAAAGGGTAAGACAAGGAATTGACAACCATGTCTTCTATCAAGGAATATTTAAAGTATTTTCGGGAACCAGGAACATATTTGATGAATGAAATGGTACAAATCTCTTCATTTTTTTATTACTATTTAATACTTGTATTAACACTCAATGAAAATAAACCAATAAAACAAAATATCGGATGCATTTTAAATTAGACTGAGTTAGTCAATGGTATTAGTTATGCTCTATAACTAAAATTACTTATTTTATTAGGATTGAAGATATTATAATGTGATAAACTTAAAAGAGTAAAATTTCCTATATTTTCTTTTTTACAGGCAACTAAGTCGACGACTACAGGCGTTGGAGCTTGATTAAAATTGATATTAACACTTGAATAAAATGCATTTATTTTATTAATTGATACCTTGTTAGATATTCAAACAAAAAGAATTCAGTTTGTCACATGAAAAGCTAACCACTGAAAGAATTGTGGCGAATTATATTTCCGGTCCCTTTGCTAAAGCATGGGTTCCTTCATTATAGCTAGATATGCTTGTTGATTAATACAACCAATGCGTAGAATCTCGTGACCATCAGGTAGCCCAAATGCTGAGGTGTTTTGGAAATTCCACCCGCACAGTGTCCGCTTTTGTAATGGCATTGGCAGCCATCTATTAATTCATACACGTGACGACCAATTTTCCGTTAGTTCTGTGAAATTAATAATTATACGTTTTGGGTAAGGTTGTGGTCATGGTTTAGATCAGGACTAGTAACACAAAATTATTCATTGGAAATGATAATATTTGGATTTTTAATTGTGATGTCAATCCCATCATACTGCATTTCTGTATAGAACATTGATATATGATGACACTTCGTTTTCTCAAAATGCATGGTCTGAATTTCTTATTAGTTAAAAAAAAAATCAAAAAAAAAAAATCTGAAATATATAAGTACCTCGACCTTGAAGCCCTCAGAGCTTCATCCGACCCAGCCAATAGACCATGAAGAAGATTAAATAGGATTATTCAGCATTTCAAACAAGTTCTGTTAAGTGCCAATCTGCCTAAGAATCAGGCAATGGTGGAAACATGACAAACAAAAACCCACCCAAGTTGACATTAATTTATGTTCACACTGTATAGTGGTGCACGAATATAACATTCGTTTCCTTTTCCTGTTCTGGTAATTCAAGATATAATTTGGTTGAAATGCCCTAGAAATTAACAGTAAAGGGGAGCTAACTCCGTAATTTGCTATCATTTTAACCAAAAGTTATCTAGAGCTAGAAATCTCGAAATACCAAACAAGCAGAAACGAAAGACCTACCATTTATAACTAAGGATGAGGGTAACTTCAAAATAGGATGGTTAGGTCGGTGGGTTTTTTTCGGTCATGTTTTGAAATTTTTCTAAATTGCCTGATTCTTACAAAGACTGGCACTTAAGACGCAGTAGACTACTTCACATGGGCAAAATGTTTATTGAACATCGTTAAAATGCTTATAAACAGGCTACGCCTTGGGGAAGTACCTAATGACCTGGCTAATTTACCCTTTTTGTTTTTTGACTACAGTTTCAACACTGGCTGCGGCTGTTATGACGTTCATAGTGATTCTATAATCATTGGATCGCCATAATAGTGTCTAATTTTTTGCAAAGAACATGGTTAGACAATATCAAGGGACCGAGCTTCTGCAGGCGAGACATTATTGCTTTTTATGCATTTATATTATTAGAGGTCGATGAACTGTGGCAAAGGTAGGATGCCTCTAATACAGACAGTGGTTTTTCAGAATTTTTCGGTAGATTCTCTATTAAAGAACTGATAGCCCTACGTTTTGCCTTTCTGTTTTTGAAATTATATGTTATATTTTGGATATAAACGACATCACTCTGTATTTTATCTGCATTTGCGTGTAATTTGTACCTGATTTATTGTTAGTTCTCGTGGTATATTTATAGTGTTTTCTTTCACATTTTTTTCTTTTCCACGGTGCTTCTTTTCTTTGATCTTTCTTTCTTTTTTTTGATTTTACGTTATCAGTTGTGTTAAAACTTTTCATCGCTTTCCTTTTATATTTATTGGTACCATTTTAACTTTTTTTTCGACATAGGAACTATATCAAAATACAGGGAAAAAAATCAAAAACACTATACTTTTATGAATATTGGTTCTAATTTGTCATTAAATATAAAATTTGCAATGCAAAATCGTTTCTTTTGACTTTTTAAATCAATGATAAAAATGTTACATCAAATAACATTCAGCACCTAAGATATCTCAAATCAGCAAACTGGACAACATCGCCGGACTTGTAAACTTCTTTTACAAATCACAGAAATACGCAATTCTACTACGACGTTAACCAAGCAGACTGAAAACCAAAAATGGCTAGGAAATTATCATGTGTTAAAGGACCAGGTTAAGAATTTCCTTCTACAAACTATTCTTTTTTTTCATTTTAACCATTACATGAAATATCATTGATATGTTAATGTTATTTAAACTTACTTTTTATATAAAAGAACAGAGTTCCAATGTCCCCCGCGTTGCACATAACTTATTTATACAAGGGCAATAACTGAAAAAAAAATTGTTCTTAAAAACATTTTATAAATATCTTAAGAGAAATGGAGGCTTGAGAGCAAATACAATACAATTTCCAATATAATTAATATTTTCAAGGGGCATAACTCTTTTAAAAATACTTGATCGGAACTGAATTTCGAACTTGTCCGAGACATAGCTTATATAAACCTTTGGTATAAGTTTCATAAAAATCTGGCAAGAATTGTACACATTAGAGCGCTTGCAAAGCAATTTTCCATATAATTGATATTTTAAAGGGCAAAACTCTTTTAAAAATAATTGATCGGCATTGATTTTCGAACTTCTCCGAGACATTGCTGATATAAACCTATGATATAAGTTTCATAAAAATCTGGCAAGAATAGTACACATGAGATCGCTAACAATGAAATTTTCCATATGATTAATATTTCAAAGGGGTACAACTCTTTTAAAAAATATTGATCGGCACTGATTTTCGAACTTGTCCGAGTTATTGCTGATACAAACCTATGAACTGTACACGTGAGATCGCTAACAAGACCGGACGGACAGACGGAGAGACCAACAAACGAACGCCTGGTTTTTCTATATCCTCCGCAACACTTCGCGCGGGGGACGAAAATGTTGATGTATTCGAAACGATTAGCGTATTGATGTATTCGAAACGATTAGCGTATTTATTTTACTAGCGTACCAAATTATAAGCTTTTTTTCACTCAAAGTTTTTGATACAATTTTACGAAAAATAAGACGAAAGACATGATTTTTATTTGATCTCTATTACTTGATACATACATGTAAATAGTTTCAGAAAAGGTATCACTCCAAAGGATTGAAAAAGAGAGGCTAAAGATACCAAAGGGACATTCAAACTCATACTATTTTTGAAATTCTTCTTTTGGTAAAATATTTTGGGGAATTTTGTGACATGTAGATTGTTGCTACGGATACATAAAAAAAATATATATTTCATCATTTTTACTACGGGAAATCAAATCTATGGAAGATACTATTACGTACATATGCACTCATATGACACAAACAGTAAGCTAAAGTGTAAAATAGCAAGGAAAAGGGGATGGCAAAATTAATGAGGGTCCATTAAAATATTTTCATCTGGCTGTTTATTGATACCTTATAATGTTTTGAGATAAAGAACAGCAGTAGAAGCTCTGTTTTGCTTTTGCTTTATTATAATTTGATGGTATTGATTATGTTATAAATTGATACGTCGTTTCCTTTTGCTGATTTTTCGCATACAAAATTACAAATTTGCACATAGTTCTTACATTGGCGACATCACTATTATGCAAACGGAAATATGTCATTTGAAAAAAAATATCTTCTACTTATACACAACAAGGCTTATCATTTGGTACACAAGACACACGCAGTATATAAAGTGTTATTTTCATTTGAAGAGCATTATAATCCGAAATTTCCTAAAGTTGTTCCAAATTCAGCTATACAAAAGCATTGACTACTGATCTGGTGATACCACCTTTGCCGAATAATCAACCGGCAGTTGTATCGAACCAGTGTTTGTAAGAACTCACCAAAGTTACCAGGCTTATAAATTGCTACGCCAGACGCGCGTTTATTCTACATGAGACTCATCAGTGGAGCTCAAATTAGAATAGTTCGAAGGCCACATCAAACGCGAATTTGAAGGAAATTCCAAAAAGTTGACAATCTATACCTAGAAAAAAAATAGTGTTTCGAATTATTCATCATTATATATACAGTAAATATACAGAAAATGAACATATCAAGATATTTCATGTAAACACTCATTCAATTTTCAAAAAATAAAACACAATTAATCGGAAACAGTTTATGAAATTGGTTAAATTTACAGGGAATAGAAAGAAAACAATACATATAATACACTTTTCATTAAAAATACACAAAAAAAAAGAGTGGTACATTAAATTTAAAGAAGAAAGAAAACAACGAAGAACCTTTACTCGATTATTATATTGATAAACAACCATATTTAATCAACTTACAAAAAAAGAATACTAATCGTAAACGAAAATTTTACATAAACAATTTCGAAATGTTAGTACCAATAACAAGACAGATTATAAGAGCTATATGATGTACGGTAATATAATACGAGAATACAGAACTGCAAGCTGTTGTTCTCCATAACATAATTACATTTGATGTTCGAAGCTCTGGTAGATCCACTTTCTTGAAATTCTTAAATAATCAGTAAACTTATAAGCCACCTTTGGCTATAGCAACTGAGGGTGGATGATCAACCATTGTTCCTCCGAGAACACAATTGGTATTAGAACAACATGAAATAAGTACATTTTAGGAATAAACGTATTCCCTTGTATGACTATAAACAAACTGTATTATAAAATAACAGAAACTGGATTGAAATATAAACTTTTGTTATGTTTTACTTCATTCCAATATATTTTATAAACTACGTTTTTAACAACTAAAACAGTCTAACCACCTTGTTAAAGAAATTAAAAACAAATATTTTGCAACTTCACTTTTACTACGCATAAAACAAGGATATGTGTCATAGTTTAATTTAAAAAAATGAAAACAACACTTTATATATTCTTTATTCTACAAATTCAAACAAATAACAAACAAATAAAAGGAAATCCTACATGTTTCTGTATGTAGGTGGTCCGTCACCGTATCGGATATTAGATACTATCGAACTTAAAAATATATGCCGGGGTACACGACACAGTGTTATAAGTTAATGATAAATGATACATAAATATATTTAAATAAAAAAGCTGAAACGGTTATGAAAATATTTGATAAACAGCTGCGACAGGAGCGCACGATACCCCTGTTATATGATACTGAAATTAGGAGAATAAAAGTTTACTGTTAATGTACTAAAAATATCTAGTGTTCGCAATAAGTTCTAAATCTTCAAAAAGTCAACAAATTAAATTGAAGCTTTCAGAGATCTACTAACTACATCAAATTACAAAAAAGTGACACAAAAGACAACCACTGACGATATTACCGAATTGCGAGCACATCAAAATCAGATATGAAAACAGTCACCAATTCCATTTATTCACAATCCTATCACACATACAAGTCGCAGATTTTTGGATTAGTTTGCACTTCTCATGGGTGAACCACATTTTTTTTAACGGTAGAATCATTAAACTTGGCAACAATGTACCTCTGGGGATGGGTAAAACAATCCAAAAAGGTTTTTGGTATAGCTCGCCTGGTTCGGCAACTGGAGTGAAAACAGTGACAAAATCCTGTGGGATATTATTTTCTCCCATAGGATTTTAAGAAATCCTGTAGGATAGTCATAATCCCGTAAGATATTTTTAATATCCCACAGGATATTAAAATCCTATCGGATTTATAATCCATTTGGAGAATAAAATATCCTACAGGATATATTTTCTCCCTTAGGACTAAAAATTCCCTTAGAAGAAATAAAAGCATTTCTTTCAGGATATTTTCTATCCTACAGGATATTTTTCTAATAAAATAATCCTGTAGGATAAAAAATATCCGATAGGATAAATAAAAATCCCAATGGATTTCAGTACAGAAAAATAGCATGTGGGATAAAAAAAATCCTAAGGAAGAATAAAAATCCTTTGGGAGATTAAAGCAAATCATAAGGGAGAAAAAGATCATACGGGAGAAAAAAATCCTATGGGAGAAAGAAATATCCTATGGGAGAAAGAAATCCTATTTGAGAACAATACCTAGTAAGAAAAGACAATACTTTTCATATGTTCTGTTACTTAGTAAAAGTATTATTTTATTTGACCAAATATCCTCAGATTTCATTGTTCAAGAAATGCAAATTTAACTACCAATAATACAAAATTCCCGATAATAGTACTCCAAGCCTGGAGCTTGTATGTCAGTTACTGCTAGTAGTCCTTTATTCGTTGATGTTTATCATTGTCATGTGCGTAGTTTCTTCTGTTACCTATTTGAACATTGGGCTCGAACTTCTTTTAATTTGAGTTTTACCCGTGTGTTTTGCTGTGTGTTTGTTTATTCCTCATTTGCTTAAGGTATAAGGGGAGGGTTGAGATCTCAAAAATCATGTTAAGTCAGGAACCTCTAGACTTTGTTAATCTTGTGTGTGTTTTTTTTTTTTTTTTATTTAGGTTCATTTGTATGTTTCGGAGTTTAGTGTAATGTCCATTTCACTGAACTAGTATACATTATTGTTTAGGGGCCAGCTGAAGCCCGCCTCCAGGTGCGGTGTTTTTTCTCTGTGTTAAATAGATATAAGAAGATGTGGTATGAGTGCCAATGAGACAACTCTCCATCCAAGTCAAAATTTATAAAAGTAAACCATTATAGGTCAAAGTACGGTCTTCAACACGGAGCCTTGGCTCACATCGAACAGCAAGCTTTAAAGGGCCCCGAAAATTACTAGTGTAAAACCATTCAAACGGGAAAACCAACGGTCTAAACTATAAAGACTAATTTTGGACTCTCCAAGGCACCTGTACTCAACCCTGTTGGTTTATCGAGACAAGACAGTGACACCATCTAAACCAAAACTTTAAAAGCTATGACAAAAAACAGAGGCAAAGTCAAACAACACAAGTTGTTGGGGCTAAGTATACCATCAGCTCGTAATTGAAAATAAGGGCAAGTCGGAAATATGTGTCCAACAGATCTTAAAAGCAATCACACGTTGAGCTGCAATCCAAATAGGAGTTCATTGTTTTCTGTAGGTTCTGAGAGATAATCATCTGTTGGACGGACAGACAGACAAACAAGAAGATCGTATAAGGCCCCTGCTCCTATAGTGGGGGTACAATTATTTTTTTTCCACCAAAAAGGTAGTTGTCTGGTGACACAAGTACACATAAGAAAGTTAATTTAAAAAAAAAATAAATGAATAAATTATCTTCTAAAAAAAACAAAATAGAACAGTCTTTTGTCACTATGATTAATCAAAACTGACTTTTGTCAATAAATTATATTACTCCAGATTCTTTAAAATTGTCACATTTCTTTATTTTTTAAAGTTTCTTCAAAAATGTTGCATCTTTAATTAGTTCTCTGTACCCAGCTAATATGTATTTGAAGCGAAAGCCTGTAAAATAAAGAAAGATCATAATTAAAGTTTAATGGAAAACAACAAGTTAACATAATATCATCAGCCTTTCTTAAATCATGTAATGATGATCTCAATATTTTTCGAATTCTTTTTGAATAAAAGTTAATTTGAATACGTAAACAACATGGATATGTGTCATAGTTTAATTTATAAAAATGCAAAAAAAACATTTTATAAATTCATTACTCTACAAATTCAAACAAATAACAAATAAATAAAAGGAAGTCTTACATTTTTCTGTATGTAGGTGGTCCGTTACCGTATCGGATATTAGATACTATCGAACTTAAAAATGTTTGCCGGGGTACACGACACAATGTTATAAGTTAATTATAAATGATACATAAATATATTTAGATTAAAAAAACTAAAACGGTTATGAAAATATTTGATAAACAGCTGCGACAGGAGCGCACGATACCCCTGTCATATGATACTGAAATTAGGAGTATAAAAGTTTACTGTTAAAGTAATAAAAAATATCTAGTGGTCGCAATAAGTTCTAAATCTTCAAAAAGTCAACAAATTAGAATCAAGCTTTCATAGATCTACTAACTACATCAAATTACAAAAAGGTGTCACCAAAGAAAAAAAAATGACGATATTATCAAATTACCGAATTGTGACGAGCACATCAAAATCAGATATGAAAACAGTCATCAATTCCATTTATTCACAATCCTATCACACATAATAAAGCGTACTTCGGTTTGTGTTTTGCTAGTCGTGTGCGTATTCAACATTGTGTTTCCCATCCCTAACTATGATTGTTTTCTCAATTTCTATGATATAATTCTTCTTCATATAGAAATTCCTCTCAGTCTATCGTGCTTTCAATCTTTTGTTTGTTCTTGTTGGTTGTTTGGAAAAAACATATATGATTTCTGTTCACGATAAATCTTACCGAAAATCAATGATAAAAAATATAAATGTATAAAAAAATTATCCCCTTCAATGTTAGCAGATTTGGACACGTGTGTCCTCCACGTGCCTGCTGGTTATATTCTTTTAAACATTGTCCTAGTGTTTATGGAGTACCTAATGAATAGTATTCCATAACCAGAATGTTTTAAACAAGAAAATCCACCTACATATGTTTCTGTTTAATCGTTAACAGGTGAAAGATACTAAACGATCGTTGTTATTGGTGAAACCGAAAACGGGAATCAATAAGAAAACATGTGCACAAACCACATGTTAACGACACAAATTGGGTTTGACCAAGTGACAAAATTCAGGCATATACGATGAAAATTAGAACTTAACAGGTCACATGCGTGGGTTCATTACACTTATCCATTTTTAGACATTGTCATTATAATGTCCAACTCCAATTAAGAAAACAGAAATACATTAATAAATGCAACGTTCAATTTTTTAATACTGCATTTAAGAGGTTAATTATTATCAGACAACATGCCTGTCTCTATCATTCGTATCTCTTATTATAAATAAGGAGATGTTGTTTGATTTTCATAGAGACAGTCATACAACAGAGACCAAATCTAGGAATATGAAAGCTAAGGGACACTGTACGGTCTTCAACAATGAGCAAAACCAATAACGTAAAGTCAGCTATAAAAGGGACCGAAATGACAAAATGTGAATCAATTCAAACGACAAAAACCAACATCCCGGTTTATGGCAAAGCAACAACCGAAAAAAAAACTGACATGCATTAACCAACGACAACCACTAAATAACAATCTCCTCACTTGGGACATGCACACAACAAAATGGGATTCAACATGTTTGTGAGTGCTCAGCCCTTGCCTTTCATGGGAAAGCGGTGAAGTACCACAACATTAAAACGAACAAAAAGTCGGATGAAAACTCGCATATAGTAAAAGCTAGTTCAAAGCCAATTCAAACCAGTAGGAAAAAACAGGTCTTCTGTTTGTTGTTTCCTTTTTGGTGCAAGAGAAATGTTCTGGTCATCATAGATTTGAAAGTGTATATCACCTTCAATTGTAGCTAAAGTTTACTATCTCCGGTCGTATCTTTATAAAAATTTCTGAATTTAATGCTACTAGAGAATTGAATTGAATTTCATGTAATCGGCCATTATCATGTTGTTTCTGAACTTTCTGATCAACTTCATCCATTCTCACTTCTGTCGACACAAGCATCTTATGAACAAAAGGAGATGTGGTATGGTTGCCAATGAGACAACTATCCACCAGAGTTCAAATAACTTGAATTTCAGCAATTATTTAGTTTGGCCTGGATAATAAGGATGTTGTTCTCTTATGACAACATTTTTTTAACAATCACAAAATGGCTTTGGTCTCTGATTGGAAAGATATCACTTCAATATCCGGTCAATCCTCTTGAAAATAAGGCAACGAAAAATTAAGGATAAAATAAAGAAAATTAATGAACTTTTTCAAAATGAATTTCTGTAGATAAGCTTAAACTGGATTATATATAGCCATATATCAATTACTATAAAAAGAGATCATATCAAGGGTCAAACTTTACAATTCGAACAAAAACAGGCAACACCCCATGGTCAAAAAAGGATTCGAAAAGCCTGCATTCCACAAATAGATTCTCATTTAAGTGAGGAAGTGAGGTGATACGAAGATGCGGAGATCGCCACTGTGGAACAAACAAATATATTAACACGGGACTTGATAATATTTAA
This sequence comes from Mytilus californianus, assembly GCF_021869535.1. Taxonomy (NCBI): domain Eukaryota; kingdom Metazoa; phylum Mollusca; class Bivalvia; order Mytilida; family Mytilidae; genus Mytilus; species Mytilus californianus. The sequence continues at coordinate 35,098,904 of NW_026262723.1, read as the reverse complement.
ATCTTGTGCGACATTGAAAGTAAATTCCAGAACGAATTGTAAAACGCGTAATCAAATTTTTAGCGCAGCATGGCCAGCGTGCAAGAAGAATTACATTAGGCAACATAGAGGCGCCCTCTTTGAAAGGGTGCGAGAAAACAGACAGCAATTAAGGGACCCTTCAGTCCCAATGGTTAACTTACTTACAAATAATTCATGTTTGAAAAGCAGTAAAATATTACAAAACAACAAATAAATATAAATTATGAAAATGGGATGCAGTAAAAAAATAACCATGTTAATTGACAAATAATATATGAATAACCTCATCATAGATACCCGGGGACTGTTTATTGAAGCTGTCCTAGGATTTGTCCTAAGACCTCTCTTAGGAATAAATTAGGATAATATTAGGACCGACTTACGACATGTCTCAGCATGAACATCGAAGCTATCTTAGGACTATCTTAGCTAGGATGTCCTAACCGCTGTCCTAAGTGTAAGCGTAAAGAAAAATAGGAATTTAAGAATTTTAAATGTTTAAGAATGCATTAAATTTCACCAGTAGTAAATAATTACAAGATTGAAAATTAGAAATATTATAAGTATTATCATAAAGAAAATAAATAATATTTATCTTATAATGGTACATTCAAATTTTATAAAACAAAAACACAAAAAATGTGACAAAGTTTTATATAATATTTGAACAAATTATTTGTAAACAGCAATAACAGTGAAAACTAATAAAAGAAAATTGGTAACAATCATTATATATTTTTGAGTGAATTTAATTCGAAGTGTCACGGTTTTATACTTTACAGAGTTCAAAGGCATCTTTCATAAAAATACGGAATACATAAATTATCTCCTTACGGATCACATGCGCTTGGGTAATGTACCCCCCTTTTTTCTGAACTTTTTTTCAAAATAGATATTGTTTAATATTTTAACCTATGTCCATTTATTTTATGTGTTTTATATATATACGATGCCCCTATATTCTTATTTTCCACGTGGAAAATATGAATAGGTGTTTTCCTATATATACTACTGTTTTGTTTAATATCTTTTGGATAAAAGCAAGAACACATTAGATTAGTGAAAATAGAAAAATATTTAGAAAAAGGGGGTCCATAAATAGGTGGAGGTCGTATTTATTTACAAATTAACCATCATAAAATATATCCTAGATTTAGGACCATCTTAAGACACCTACTTAGGTGTCCTAAAGTTAGGACGATTCCTATGACCTTTCCTAAGTTATGACATGTTTGATAAACGCACTTAGGACAAAGATACGTCCTAAGATGATCTTAGGACATGTCCTAGTCCTAAGAGCGCGTCGATAAACAGGCTCCAGGATTGAAATTTTGAACGCAAGATGCGCGTTTCGATTACAAAAGACTCATCAGTGACGTTCGAATCAAAAAAGTTCAAAAAAGTCAAATGAAGTACGTAGTTAAAGATAATTGAAGACCCAAATTGCGAAAGATTTTGCCAAACAAAAGCTAACTTTAAAGGTAATCTATTTTGTTCGTTTCACCTTTGATGTGACTCGGTATTTATGCATCCAAGCTATCGGTTTTTTGGCTTGGGAGTTTCCGGTGCAGGTGGGCCCAGAGGTACGATTCGGGCGCAAGATGTTTTTACAGTGTTGTTTTTATTTTGTTTACCCTTGTATTTATATTGTTCTTAATTTGTACTTTATCACAAAAGTGTATGCTATATATATACTGTTAGTTTTCTCGTTTGAATTGTTTTACATTTGTCATTTCGGGGCCTTTTATAGCTGACTATGCAGTATGGGTTTTACTCATTGTTGAAAGCTGTCGGTGACCTATAGTTGTTAATTTCTGTCATTTGGTCTCTTGTAGAGAGTTGTCTCATTGTTTGATAAAGTCCAACGTTTGATTTTGTTAGTTTTTATGACTTCTAATCTTTTTAATTTACCTTGGAGTTCGTTATTTTTGCTAAATACTTTTTTTTACATTATGTCAACCAAAATGTATCAATTATACTGTTAATAAAGTATTCCGTACCAGCTCATAGGTGGTTGTGGTGTATACGATTCCAATTAGTTAGTAGCCAGGTTCTGAACAGTCAGTACAAAGGTATCATAATAACGTGAAAACACCGGATTTGTAGGACATTAATTAACCATTCCGAATTTCACCATTAGTTTCATCTCCCATATGTATGCTCAATGCATTTGCCCACTTGTGACGATAGGTTACTTTACAGCTGCTTTAAGAAATAGTCGCTGCCTGGTATAACTTTTCATGTTTAATATTGTGAATTTTTCGTGAATTTTGTACTAATTCGTACAGTAAATATTGTTTTCCCTTTTGATCAAAATGTTATCAAATATTTATAATCATTACCAATTTTTAGAATTTCCTTATTCATATTATAATCTTTTTCACGACTTTAATTTTTTTCAGATAATAGATATAAGAAGATGTGGTATGAGTGCCAATGAGACAACTCTCCATCCAAGTCAAAATTTATAAAAGTAAACCATTATAGGTCACAGTACGGTCTTTAACACGGAGCCTTGGCTCACACCGAACAGTAAGCTATAGTAGGCCCCAAAAATTACTAGTGTAAAACCATTCAAACGAGAAAACTAACAGTATATATATAGTATACACTTTTGTGATAAATTACAAATTAAGAACAATATCCATTTTACATTATCTAATTTTGGTTTGACGTCTTTATCCTCCCAAATATCAATTTTTGCTATAGTTTTCCTGAGTCATCCTTTTTCTTGTCATTTCTTTCAAGTTTTTATAGCATTCTCTCTTTTGTATACTGTTTTGTTGGTCTTTCAAAATAAATTCTTGACATCTTTACTCTGATATTTTGCTTTCAAGAGGCTACTTCAATTGAGTTCTTTTCACATTTGTTTTAAATTGTATTCCAACCAACCCGATGTTTTGTTATTTCGGAACATCACACAACTTTTAACTGAAGTCAAGTTAGCTATTTGTGCTATCGGTTTAGTTTACTGTCTACTTTTACCATTACACACTCAAAAGTGATATGACTCAGTAGGCATAATTTTGTTATTTTGATCAAGGCAGCTGATGGTTAATGGTACTTCAACTATCTAAAAACTCTTTAAACAAGCTTTCAATTTTGATTTTAATGATGAACAAACTAAAGCTGAATATGATGTGTTTTCCACGTATATCTAAATGACACGGTCTGAATAAAAACTGCGAAACTGGGGAAATTGAAGAAACGGATCAAAACAAAATATATTATTCATGTGTGATGATCATTTATTTTGTAATATGATAAATTTCCCATAAAATGTTGTTGTGGTTTCATCTGCTAATCTGTTATGGTATGTTCTTCAATGAATTTTACTGATTATGTCCAACGCTTTCCATATTCCAGGACACGGTCATTCCGAAAGGCGTCAAAAATATACTAATGATTGAGTGTAACATTTTGATTGATCTTTTATTAATAATGTAATCCATCTAAAAAGGATACAAAAATATGTACCTGCTACATTATGAAAAAGCAAATTATATCCGGTGTCTCTGATATTGATAATTGGAACTGGTGATATTCCTCGTCCAAGCAGAAAGGTTCATGCCTATAGAGGATAGCCGGAACCATCGTTACAAAAAAATTGAGATGGATTCACTAATGTAAAATTTTTTTGGATCAGACTTATTTAGTTTGGTTTTCATATTTTTTCAGTAGAAAAACTGCACATTTAAAGATGTTTGTTTCAGATTGTGTAGGATCTGTTTTTAACTTTTCGATAAATCAGTTTATTTCTATTTTTATTCCGCGCTATTTTGTTGTTAAATGTTATTTAAGACTGTATCTAAACAGATAGGGTCTTGAGTTATGTCTCCTTAAATTTAGTTCGTACTCCTTGAATAAGTTTTAGCCTTACCATCACAGACTTCGCGTAAACATGCTTTTTATGTATGACCTTGATCGTTGCCGTATTCAACTGCATATTTCTTATGTCCAATCTTTAGTTGTATCTTTGTGCATCAACAGGGTTTAATGTGTACTTAATTGTTCTTGGTACTGGGTGAAAGAAATCGTGTCAGCTTCTCAATTTCTAAGTCAACAAGAGAAAGTACTGCTTCATTTACTGATTTTGTGTGTGTGCTGTTAACCGCTTTTTCGATTGAGAAACAAACAATAAATAAGTCTCGGTTCTTCGTTAAATGGTAAATCCTTTTCATCAAATTGTAAATTATGTTTTTAAAAGCATATTATTCAATGCATAACCATAAGTTTACTCGATATTATAGTTTTACATCTGTTTTCATTTGCACATTGCCATCCTCCATTTCTCTATTTTGGTAGCAGTAGTTTACTGATGTTCGAATCTCATAAATCGACTTGGAAGACAAATCAAAGTAACAAAAAAAAAAACTAAGTGAATAGCATGAACTCTAAGTCTGTTATATAACGCTTCATGTGCCATATTGAACATCTTCTTCAACACCCATGTATTTTATGATGTTTGTTTATTCACGTTTTTCCAATATAATATTTTCTCTTTCGAATTAATTATAATGATAGTTCCTGTGAAATTATCAACTGTAGTGAGAACCTGAATTAAGCCTTGAAATGATGATCATGCATGTTCATGATTTCATGTTTTACTTAATTCGTTTGTTGAATCATTCTCTTGACAGTTAGCTGGTACCAGTCAAAGTATCAGGATCTCTGCAACCAAATTAACAAATTGTGTGTTATTGTAGCAATGAGAGTTCAGATATAAAGTAAATGCTTAGCTGTTTATTTTCACTAAAAAAATTAATTTTGGATGATTATTTTTAAATGTAAATAATTGCTTAAAAAGAGTGGTGGAAGATAAAAAAAAGGATATTTAAAATTATAAGCCGAAGACTAGCTGACAACGTCATTGCAAAAAGAAAAACAACAAAACAACAAAAAGCAAACAACAGTAAACAGAACACATTGTCAACATAGACTCAGCAACACGGACCCTACTAAAAACCGGAGTTGACCTCATGTGCTCCGTAAGGGAAAGTACATCCTACTTCACATGTGGCACCCATCATGTTGATCATATTTGTTCAAACTCGATGATAAGTCTAATTCGATGTTGTTACTTTCCTTGAAAACAAAACAGAATTGTGGACACGACAATTAATGGGAACATATCGTCTTCATCTGTGAAACAGATATTCCATAACGGTCAACCAATTCGTTCTAATTTTTCTAATTGATGATTTCAACTTCACCACTTGGAACTCTTGTTTTAATAGCTTTAGTGTAAGGAGCAAGCCTCCACCAAGGAAATCATGATAAAAAATGCAAGCTCTTGAATAGCGTATCAACTGGTAGATATATACTCCATATGCAGCGCTTTAGGAATAGTGCTACATAGAAAAAAAAATTCACAATTAGGACGCTGGATCATCTCTTTTGTCGAGAGTGGTGATTACAATCCAAAAATTTTTATCATGTTTATAGTAACTGAATAATCGGATTTTTTCCGACACATTTGATATTGTGTTGTTTTTCCTTCAACCAGAGCCTATAACTTACTAGTACTGATGTTTTAGATTCAGTCACATAAAGACAACAACGACCTTTAAAACTGTCATATAAACATCATGATGTAATAAACTTCAATCCTGTAATGGAGATTGTCGAAGCTTAGTGAATGTTTCTACTTGTAGACGCAGCAGGTAACTCAGCTTCCTTGCAGAGGGCTAGTTTAATCAATGATGACCATTGTACATTACTATCCTTGTTGAATATTAGTTCAAATATGTTTTCACCGGAAATACAAAATTAATACACATTGTCACTTTAATTTGATACGGAACGAATTATTACATGGTATGGTTATTAGTATAACAATACTACTTTTAAAAAGTCTACACTCATACAAAAAAGTTGGTGGAATTTCTTATGCACTTTAAAGGGAATTTTTGTTTAAGACATATGAAACAATATTATATCATTTCAAAGTAATGTAGGCCTATCCGATACCAGTTGTCTGTATTGCATGGTTACAACATTTTGAACCAAAAGACTTATTCGCTTACCTGTGACGTCACTTTTTGTGGCGTTGATACATTCGTGTGACGCACAGTTCATAATTCTATTGTGGTGTAAATGGGAGGTGTCCGTTGTTATTCTTTGGTTTACATGTTGTAATGTACTATTATATTATTTATTTATGTATGTCTCTGTCCTGAGTGTTTTTGCGTTTAGTTATAATGTATTCCTGTCACGTAATGTTGTCATTTTAGCGGTATTTTTAACATAGTCATATAAGCGGGAGGTTTGGCTAGCCATAAAACCAGGTTCAACTCACCATTTTTTCTTAAAATGTCCCAAGTCAGGAATATGGCAGTTGTTATCAAATAGTCCGTTTCTATGTATGTTGGCGTTTGTTTTTGTAGCAGTTCAGTGTTTATGTTGTTCCGTTGTTTTCCTCTTATAGTTGATGTGTTTCCCTCGGTTCTGGTTTGTGACCTTGATTTGTTTCAGATAAATCGATTAATGACTATTGAACAGCGGTATGCTACTGTTGCCTTTATTTATTCTACGTTCGAATACTTCGCTGCACTTGTAATAATAAACACAAACAGTTTTATAAAAGAAAATATCATCAAATAACTACCAGTGCAAAAAAACAACCACTGCCTATTCATATCATTTACACAATGAGCACTTCACACTTTCAGTACAGCAACAGGAAAAAAAACATGAAACATCAAAACTACATCCCATGTTGTGCAAATGTTAAGTCAATGATAAGTATATTAACCTTGTATAGATACCTGTATACTGTTATAGAGTGAATTATAATGATCTCTTGATTAGACAATGTAGTTTACTTATTTATGTCGTTAAGTTGCTGTTTCATTGGCGTCTCATATTATAAATACATAATTTAATTTACAATACTCAAGCACTGTTTGGTTGAGAAAAAAAGAATTATCTCCCCTTAAACGTGATTTATCAAATATCAAATATATTAATCAAATTGGCGTTTGAAATCTTCATCGCTTCTGACTAAAACTTAAAAACAAAATGTTTAATTAAATATTATAATTACTTTCCTTGTGTAAAAAATCGTTATCGCTACCTTAATAACTATTGTTTGTTAATACAACACTTAAAACCATCAATACAATGTCTGACACAAGTGATGCAGATTAACCTTCAAAATTGATCTTTTAAAATCAATAGAGTCAAATATATCACACAAAATGCTCACACACAAGCACAGACTTCAATGGGTAAACATAAATCTAAGGAAATTAATAAACAAGATTAACAAGACTTAGTGTTTTGAAAATAGAAATAGCAACCCATCAAAATACAAAAAAGCAAAGGAAAGCATAATGGGGCTATATCGAACAAATTATTTGTGATTTCCTAATCAATGAACCAAACCAACACCATTCCACAAACACAAAACAAAAAAAAAGCTATTTCAATACATTAAAACCACTAGAAATGATAATACAGGAATTGAAAGATGACATATCAGTATTACTACTGGAAAAGCAGACATCCTAAATCAAAAATTTTCGTCAATATTTACTAAAAAACCATCGACAAATATTCCTGATAAAGATCAAAACCCATACACAAAAGTGCGAGAAATGAAAATCACATCACTCGGTGTCGAAAAATTACTACACAAACTAAATCCCCACACATCTAGTTGTCCAGATAACATCAGTGGACGAATATTAAAAGAACTAAAGTACAGATTGCACCAATCTTAACCATCATGTTAACTAAATCACAAGTAACAGACAAAACACCACAAAAGACTAGAAACATGGAAACGTCACAGCAGCATTTCAAAAGGACGAACGATACAAGGCTGAAAATGATAGAACAATCTCGCTAACGTGTATTTATTGTAAATTAATGGAGCACATTATGACAAGTAACATCATGGACTACCTGGGGGCAAATAACATCCTTTACGACCTCTAACATGGTTTTCGAACATCAAGATCATGCGAATAACAACTTATTCAATGTATGCAAGAACTGCATAACAACAATAACAAAAACATTCCAAGAGACCTCGTTATTATGGTCTTTTGATTTAAAACGCATTTGATAAAGTACCCCACTAACCTCCTTGTGCCTATAGTCTTTTTAATATACATTAATGATTTTCCAGAATATCTCAATTACAGCAAGTTGAGACTCTTTGCTGACGATAGCATTATATACCGTAAAATAACATGTCAACAAGATAGCACAAAACTACAAGCAGAACTGACTGCGGCTGCTAAATGGGAGGCTGATTAGCTCATGGCCTTCCATTCTGACAAATTCACTGTTCTAATCATCACACAGAAAAAGAAACTTTTCAAACACTTTTACATCCTGCATAACCATACTTTAGAACCAGTAACATCAGCAAAATATCTTGGTGTAACCTTACAGTTAAATTTCAAATGGAACACTCCCTACGACAATTGCATATCAAGTGCAAACAAATCTCTTGGCTTCCTGAAGAGAAACCTAAAAATATCAAACACTAACATCAAATCCCGTGCATAACAATGATCCATAGTGAGACCAAAACTTGAATACAGATGTAGTTTGTGGGATCCACATACAATATAATTAAAAAAACCTAGAAAGTAATGGTACAGAGGTCCACTAGGTATATAACAACTATCATAACACCAGTAGTGTTACATCCATGATAAACAATCTGTCATTACTATCACTTGCTGAGCGCCGTCTCAAAATCAGGCTGATAATGTTCTATAAAGGCATCAATGGATTGATAGCAATTCCATCGCTAGTCCTAATACCAACAGATACTAGACCAAGAAAAGCACATAACAAAACATTTCGGCAAATATCTACCTCAAAAGAAAGTTACAAACGGTCATTTTTTCCACAAACAATAATACAATGAAACATGTTACCACAAGTTGTTGTAGCATGTCAAACAATTGAAACCTTTAGAGAACAGTTGACACGAACTGTTCTCCACAACACAAATTAACTGAACAAATATCAATGTACATAGTTTTAATCACGTGTGGTCTATTTTCATGTAAATATTACTACATCAAGTAAATCTACAAAGTTGAAGAAAAAAATTGTTGTGTAATTATTATTTGAATATTTTTATAATCGCATACTCCGTGCATTAAACAGTTCGTAATCTGCAATCATATGAAGCTGAAACTGCATATCTAAAGATGAAGAAGAAGAAGAAGTTGTTCATGTCTGAAACTATAGTATTTAAAGTAAATACATGTAATCAACATCTCTTATTTTAATTTTGAAATTATCAACTTCTTCCACCTAAGTAGCAATATACCATACATACATTTCCCAACTTATTCGGTATTCAAGAGCTTGATGCTGCTACTTTGACTTTATAAAACGTCACCAGTGAGCCGAAAGTTGATGAACCAGGGTTATGTCAAAGAACGTCTCGTCCTTTTTCTAAAATAGTTCATCGGAAGATACCAAGACCTTGTTGATAAATATTGCGTATTAACTTCACAAATAATACATGATGGTCTTGAAGTAAAGATTATAGGAGGTACTGTCGTTGTTTATCATCTTAATTACGTGTTATAGTGTTCTTATAATTCTCTTTGTAAATCACTAACCTTTACTGTTTAGTCCATTTTTGGTAATATCCTTTTAGCGTGGCTCGGTACTTATGCCATTGTGTAATTGTGCTATGTTCAATTTTGTATTCTTGTCTTTCATTTTTCCTTATGTGCTTTGTCTATATGCAATTACTTTCTTTGTTGACATATTTGTTTGTTTTCATAGTGATTAAGATTATAACACAATGTTGACTGCTGTACCCCTATTTTTGACATTTTTACCTATTATGTCTGTTTGTTTTGTTCAAATTCTCAGTATCAATATCAATTGTCAATATACATTTTGTAATGGAATTTTATGCGACTGTCATACAAGTGAGAGGTTTATTCCACCATTTTCTACATAAGGAAATGTCTGTTCCAAGTCAGGAATATGACAGTAGTTTTCTATTCGTTTGATGTGTTTGCGCTTTGCCATTTGATAAGGGACTTTCCGATTTGAATTTTTGTTATTTTACTTTTTTTATTTTTCAAAACAATTTAAATTACTCATTACACATACAATATCATTTTGGGTTGTATAAAATGGGAATTTGACTCAAATTTATTTCAGTATATTTCAGTCCATTTAAGAATTTAAAAAATTGATCATTTCAATAGACTGCATGCAATTCCGTTTCAATTTGATGCAATTTTACAAATCTCTTAAATGTGTCAACACTAATTTGTAATAGACGCATTTTGGAATGCATAATACATTATTTCTACTCAAATAGTAAAAAAGGTACACTCTTTTAACGTTCGTTCGTCGATTTGTTCTTTAAGGTAGCTCGGGTGTTTTCCTCCATCTTGCAGAACACAATCGGTCTAGATCTTTAATGAAATGTGCTAATTTCGAGAGTAGAATATAATTCATTTGTAAGACTTTTCATATTAGTACAGAAAATTATCAAATTTTTCGATTGTAGATTTACCAAAACAGAATATTTTTTGTTTGATTCAATTTTTTTTTCAATTTTACTATATAAGGGGAGATAACTCAGATAAAGTTATGAATTTACCTATTTTTTTCATGCAGCACCCTAATTTTTCTTTTTCTTTTCTGAAAGCATGTTATTAGAGCTATTTTCTCATATTTTATCTAAAAATTCAATGGTTAAGTTTTCTTTTTATCACACAAAATTGGGTTGTCCATGCATAATCTATTCAAAATCTGACAATATTGCACAATCGGTAGCGTGAAAAAAAGCCTCGTGACCCATACTTTTTATTACTTTTTTTAAAAAAGAATGATATAAACTACATTTTGGCAAATCATTGAAAAATTCTATGTATTTTAATTAAGACCCCCCCCCCCCCCCCCCCCCAAAAAAAAAGTGCATACGATACATTTACAGGGGATGTGAAATCGTCGCTAACGTAAAATGTAATTTTTCGCGACTTCAAAGTGTCATTATTTTGGAAAGGTACTTTTAATTCTTAGCTTGAAAATGGGTTCATCTATGTTGTGATGTTACACTATTGTTTCAGAAAAAGGGTGAAGGTTTGGTACCAGTAAAACGTTTAAACCCGCTGCATTTGTTTGCACCTGTCCTAAGTCAGGAATCTGATGTTCAGTAGTTGTCGTTTGTTGATGTGGTTCATAAGTGTTTCTCGTTTCTCGTTTTTTATATAGATTAGACCGTTTGAATGGTTTTACACTAGTAATTTTTTGGGGCCCTTTATAGCTTACTGTTCTGTGTGAGCCAAGGCTCCGTGTTGAAGACCGTAATGTGACCTATAATGGTTTACTTTTATAAATTTGACTTGGATGGAGAGTTGTCTCATTGGCACTCATACCACATCTTCTTATATCTATCATACATGGGACCTGTCCCCTGTTAAAAAAAAACTTTTGGGTTAATAGAATAGGAAGATTATTTGTATCATCTTTTTATGAATAAAATCACCAATGATATATTTAAAGCAAAAAATCATATTTTGTTGTTCTAAATAAGGAAAATGTAATAGATAAGATTAATAAGTCATAGGTTTAAAGTCTACATTCCAACTAGAAGACTATCACCTTAAGGTGCCGTATAGATTTTTTTTTCAGTTTTCAGTTTTTAACTTCATTTTATTCTCTTTTAATAAATGTGTATAAAAGTTATGTACCCTCCCCCTTTTTTTTTTCCAAATTAACAAGAATTATTTATATTAAAATGGGAAATCGTAAAGTTATTTTCCATTCACAATTTTTGTTTATGAACAGTATATATTGAAATAAAAACATGATGGAATCAAACACCTTTAACAAAGATGATATATTGCTCGTGCAGCACTTGTACCACTTTTCGGTAATTTGATGCTTTTATAGAATAATTTAATTGTAATGCATCCAAATGTGTATAGTAATATAAACCAGAGCTTGAAAATCGATCTGCACATAATTTATAAAATGTTGAGTCCTTATAATATAATTAATGAATAATAGCCAATAATCTATCGTCATTATTTATAATATAAACACAAGTCACATTGAATTGAACGCATGTTTTTAATTTGCAGTATACTAATTATAGCGAATACAAATATAACTACCAGTAATATTCGATTCATAAGACACTTCCGCTGGTTTTGTAAAGGTTCAATTTCAAGCTAAAATTTTAAAGTAGTATCACGGAGGACATAAAAATGACAAACATTGATGTTCTTCTACCAATAAGGTAATTACTGAATCGCAAAAGATTTTTCGGCGTTATTTTTCATACTTAAACACAAAGTATTTTAATTTAATGATCATATTCACAGGTGTCATTCGGTATATCGAAAAAAATTATCGTGAAAGAATAGCTAACGGTGATCAAGCATTTTGATCAGATCGTGAATGCACTAAGTGTTATTCTACTTCAAAATCTGTGAAAAAGCTGCTGTATTTTCGAAAGACGGAACAAATCAGAAAAAAGAAAGATGTCTGTCAAAATGATTCAACTTACTTAATTATACTTTGCACTACGTTAAAGAACAAATGCAGTACTTTTTTAAGAAAACACAAAAGGCGACACACGATCCTATGAGAATCATTACAAAAAAACCATGTTTGTATCTATAATGGTCTCATTCCAATATATCATGATATATTTGAAACTTAATCTTTAGTTTGTCAGATAGTCCAGAAAAATTAAAGTATGTTATTACTTGAATAAGGTTCGTGATTATTTTTTTTAAAAAAGTATAATTTTGTTCATTTTTAATCAAAATTGATCGTGAAAGATTATTTTGACTGTAAAAGAAAAGGCGTGACCAGGCTTAATGATCAGAAAACTTACAAAGAATTTTAGGCGTTCTTTTTTATTTGGTGACATATATATATATATATACATACAGACCCATATTTAGACCTGTTTTCATTTAAGAGGCAATGCTAGCTAGGCACCCAAGATAATAAGAATTTCAAGAGCGTTAAATGTCGAAGAGTAAATATCTTTATATTAATAATACTAAATGCATCCACGAATGAGTTAAGCGAGAAGGGGTCTGGTGGTCTTCCTCTGGAAACATCTTAATGTGTACGTTTTTGTTTTCGTAAGGGTAAGCTCAAAGGAGCTATATTATTTAATTTTACATATAGGTATATTGAAGATGTTCTTTCCATTAACACTACAAACTTTTCAGTTTGGGTCCTAGTGATAGTCCCGAACTAGAGATTACAGACATCACATATACAGCTTCCTCGGCCTCATTTGTAGACATGTATACCCCGAATTTGACTACAGCGGTAATCTCAATACCTAAGTCTATGACAAACGAAATGATTTCAATTTTGAAATTATGAATTTTCCTCACCTTAGTAGCAATTGACCAACTTCATCCGCGTATGGATTATACATTTCTCAACTCATACGATATTCAGGAGCTTGCAGCTGCTACTCAGAATTTGTAAAAAGTCATCAGTGTCTGAGCAAATAAATAATCATTCAGGATTTTGTGAAAGAACGTCTTGTTCCTTTTCTCAAAAAATTCATCTGAAAGTACCAAGACCTAATAAATAAATATTCATGGTCTTGAGTTATAGATTCTAGGTTCTGACTCTGTGTAGAATTTTATCTACTTTACAGTTTTACATTTATTAGTCTTTGTACTGATATGTTCCATTTTGTCGTATGACTCTTGACGTGGTTTGGTATATGTGCATCCAGCTTTTAAGTTTTTTTTTTTGGTTTTTCTCGTTCCATATGAGGGTGGGTCCAGAGATGCAATTCTGACACATGAGGTTTTTATTGTTTTCATTTTGTTTACAATAAGGGGTGTATTTATATTTTACTCTATTTTTATTTTATCGGGAAAGTGTATATTTCATTATGCTTTGCTATACTGGCTGCCTTATCAACTACAAAACTTGGATTTAATTCTAAGTGTGTTTAAACGTTTAATTCAGTTGTGTTGAATGACTGTGATGTATGTTTACACAGTTTTGGCTGCTGGATCCGAATTATGGCTGCGTTAACTAATTATGTCTGTTTGGATTGCTCACCTAATTTGATAATATTACGGAACATAAAAAACTGTCATACAAGTGGGCGTTTTAGCTAGCTAGAAAAACCAGGTTTAACCCACCATTTTCTTAGGACAATGCATGTGCCAAGTCAGGAATATGATCGTTGTTTTCCTGCGGTTTTTTTAGACAATGTTTTTCTCTCTCCAATATTTACAAAAATCATCAAGGGTCTTCGTTTCATAGATATGACTGTGCAAAAAAATTAATAGAAATCAGATAAGACAATCTTAACTTTTCACACGCCAACCTTCACCCTAGCCTGGTACAGTAGGGTAACATTACAACATAGAAAGACACACTATAAAATATCAATTGAAATGGCTTAACTCAATCAAAAAGACATATTTACAAAAACAAATAAACATACACTGAACGAATAAATTTGATATATGACACAATATAAATACAATATTAATAAAAAGGGGGGAGATGTAAAATAATGTCAAAAAGACAACTATAACTTTGGACAAAATGACGTTAAATTAAATAACGTACACAGGTAAATTTGAATATACATGTAATAATTTTGTAGTTAGGAGTACTGAAATATATTTTACAAAATAAATAAATTTGTACGAGAACAGAAGTGAAAATTTATCGTCATACTAAATACTTATCAAAGGTGGTACATATTAAAAATAGTGAGACGAGATTATTAGCAACCGTACGGCCTTTATGCAACAATGAGAAAATTCCATACAGTAAAGTACGCTATAAAAGGCCCCAGCATGAAAATATGAAACAATTCATTTGAGAAAACTAACGGCATAATTTATTAACTAGAGGCTCCAAATCGCCTGTGTCGCTCACCTGCATCTTCAACAATGGCCATTTTGGGTACAATTCATTATCAAAGGGTCAATAATTCCATAAAGAGCTAACTTACAATTTTGAGTCATGTTCTCATATTTGTAGATTTTGTCATGCTGATCATTTATACTTTTTAAACTTTCTATCTATCTATTACAGTTTTCAAGAAGATAATTGGCAAAACCATGGTACAAATCATCAAAAAAAGTCTGACAGTTTTGATTTAAATACTAGACAATAGGTAGATCTCAACATTTTGAACATTTCTATTTAGTTAGATTTTCTCTATTGATAGCGGTTTTCAAGATTATAGACCAAACTTGCATGGCGCATTTTACCCCTCTGTTCTATTTTTAGCCATGTCGGCCATGTTATTTGGCAGCCGGGGTCATCGGACACATTTTCCAAACTAGATACCCGAATGATGATAAATTTGGTGCAATAGTTTTGATTTTAGTAAAATTTATCTGTCGCCGACTTATCTTAATACCAAAAGTGATTGCTTATAAAATGTACGTTTTATAGTTTATTCGTATTTTGTGCTGTTAAATACTCCTGTCCCAGGTTATGGGCGGGTTGGTTACCCGCTAACATGTTTAACCCCGTCACATTTTGTATGTGCCTGTCCCAAGTCAGACGCCTGTAATTCAAAGGTTTGTCTTTTGTTGCTGAATATCATTGTTGTTTTTCATTTATTGTTTTGTATGTAAATCAGGTCGTTATTTTTTCTCATTGGAATTGTTTTACATTTGTCATGAAGGGGCCTTTTGAAGCTTGCTATGCGGTAAGGATTTTCCTCTTTCTTGTGATGAAGGCCATACGGTGACCTATAATTGCTGCTAACGTCTACGTCATTTGGTCTCTGGTGGACAGTTGTCTAAATGGCAATCATACCACATCTTCTTATTTTTATATTATCCTATTCAAATGCTGATTTGTTTAATACATAGCGTGTACTTGTTCACTTCTCAAACTGCTTGTTTATATGGTTTACTATCCTGTGTGGTAATTATTTTTCATTTTACAGAATTTTCTAGATTTTAACGGAATTTTTTGTACAGCAGATAGTTTAACCTTTAAGTATAATATTACATATAAACACCTCTGTTTATAATCTATAAAATTACTGATACTATTATCACAATAACACCACTAATTCCTTTCTAATCACAATTGTCTATTCTCTCACATTGACTTCAACGTGTGTTTTATTATTTGTACCAAACAACTATAATCTTTATTATGAGGGTCAATACTTTCTCTTGCAAGCAAAGCTGTAAATAAATAATATAAGTATGGATAATAGGTTCACAATGCATGTGTATTTTCTTACAAAGTATTTCTTGTCAATTTTCCTTTTTTTCTATCTGCTGCTACATTTATATTTTGATAGTTACATTTTTCATGAAGTTGAATCATGCTCCATTGGAGCCATTCTTTTTTTCTAAGTTGTTTAAACATAATTTAAAAAAAAAATATGTGGCATACATTATGCAAAAAACAAACAGCAACCCAACTACACAGTTACAAAAGACTAGAGGTCAGCATACTGTTTCCATTATACCATATGCCAAGCACTATGTTGTGCCGAGTCTAAAATGTAAGTAGGGTAAATAAAATTGAGAATGGAAATGGGGAATGTGTCAAAGAGACAACAACCCGACCACAGAACAGACAACAGCAGAAGGCCACCAACAGGTCTTCAATGCAGCGAGAAATTCTTAATTAAAACAGGACACCAAATTCGTAAAAAGACCAACAAAACTCAGATCAACTGATAAAAATGAAAAGTACAGCATTGTCAAAAACAATGTAGGCATTTGTAATTTTGTGCAATACCCAAATACTCAAAATTGTACAAAAAAGTTATTTTTTAACTGAAAACGATAATTTGCCAGTATATATAATCTGTTCGATTTTTCCTTCTACTTCATGTAATAGAATTTAAATAAATTTTTGTCTGCTGCAGTTACCGCTCGAACAACACTAAATTTTCAAAATACGGTTATTCTATTGGAAAAAAAACTAAGATTCCTTCAGCCGTTTGTTTAATATCTTTCCGTGTGTAACCTTGCAGTGACATCGAGTATGATAAGTCCCTTATTTGGCCACATATCTCAAGGATGTTTAATGTTTTCATGTATAAGCTGTAACATATAAGGCGACTGACATTATCCTTAAAGAGACATTAATGCACCAACTTACATACGGATATATCATATATCATTATAGAAAGCTTATTATCTGTACTGTCTTTTTTGTTGTCTTATCTAAGCTAATATTGACTAAATACATTTTTTTTTCTATAAAGTAGAAGAGCTAAAAGAGGGACGAAAGATACCACAGGGACAGTCAAACTCATAGATAGAAAACAAACTGACAACGCCATGGCCAAAAATAAAAAGACAAACAGACAAAAAATAGTACAGATGACATAACATAGAAAACTAAAGACTAAGCAACACGAACCCCACCAAAAACTGGGGGTGATCTCAGGTGCTCCGGAAGGGTAAGCAGATCCTGCTCCACATGTGGCACCCGTCGTGTTGCTTATGTTATTACAAATCCGGTAAATAGTCTAATTCGGTAAGTCACATTCGTGAAAAGGGAAGGGTATTGTAGTTACGACATAAGGAACATATCCGATATCATCTGTGAAACGGTTATTCCATAACGGTTAACCAACTCGTGATAGCGTCCGTAAAATTTACGAAGGGATGATTTCAACTTCACCATTTGGAACTCTTGGTTTAATAGCTTCCTTGTGAGCAGCAATCCTCTATCAAGGAAATCATGATAGGAAACACAAGCCCGGGAGTATCGTATCAATTGGGAGATATATACTCCGTATGCAGGCGCTGCTGGAATGTTGCTACATAGAAATGGAAAGTTCACAATTGGGAAGCTGAAATCATCTCTTTTGTCGTAAAGTTTTGTTTTCAACCGACCCTCATTGTCAATTTCTAGATGCAAGCCAAGATATGGGGCAGACTTAACTGTATCTGTAGTATCCTTTATCTCTAGTTCGATGGGATAGATTCGTTCAACATAGTCACCAAATTTTGTATTATTTAGTGAGAGAACATCATCTATATAGCGGAACGTAGAGTTAAAGGATATTGCTAACTTCTTATCTTTTTTCCTAAGAAGTTCCTGTATGAAGTGAGCCTCATAATAATAAAGAAACAAGTCGGCAAGAAGAGGGTCACAATTGGTTCCCATTGGAATTCCGACAGTCTGTTTAAAAAACACGTCCTCCAAACGTAACAAATATGTTGTCAATCAAGAAATCAAGCATCTTGATAATGTCAGTTTCAGAGAATTTTTTGTTTGAATCAGAGTGATTCTTTACAAAGTAGGATTTATCCCTCCACAAGACAAGAGCTAAAAGCTGTCTTTTTGCAGATGGTGGTATTTTGGCTGTTAAATTAGCTATAAACGTGAACGTTGTTTTATCACCAGATTTTGCATTATTAAAATTTTCTGTTACAAAATTTAAGAAATTATATCAAATAAAGTAATATATTTCCCTCATGCAAAGCTCTGATTCCTTGCCCGACTTTGGCTATACTTTTTTGTCCATTTTGGTTTATAAGCTCTTCTTTTATTTAGTGAAAATAGCATGCAAGTTAGAGAAAATTGAATCACAAGCATATGTAATGACTTTCAGTCATTTTTATCAATTTCACTAGATTTTATGGGAAAAGGCCCTGTTTATTAAAAACAAGCTATTTATATTTTAAATTGCTTTGATAAGTGATTGCTAACCTCTGTTTTAAAAGATTACTTTCTTGTCATGCATTCTTTTATTATTCAACAGTAAATTTAGTAGATTTAACATCAGAAAAAAGTGAGTGCATGCTGTTGTTATTCCGAAATTGTTATGTTATACACGTTCCAAAAAAGTTAAATCCTTGTTCTTTTTATCATCTTCTACATAATAGTATTTTGGAATCTGACATACACTGTAAATATTTTAGATGTTACTATAAGCCATGGTCTGAACTGAAGACCACGTATAAATAATAATACTAGGCCATCAAAGTAAACAGAATTCTTACCCTCCTACTCCAGAGTCAACACAAATACACACATAGAGTTTAAACCTATCGTATGCACATCTCTTGTTGATCCGGTTGTCCAATATTCTTTACTAGTTTCAGTTCCTTACAAAAACCAAAAACAATCATATGCACACGTCTCAATCAGCAAACCTCGGCAGATTCCGCTACCCGACATCTAGTTAGATTGTCATATCTGCTGAGGTGTGCCGAATGCACACGTCTAAACTAAAGCTAGGTTCAGTTTCAAATATGAAACAACGTAACAGATTACGAGGAGATGTGGATACAAAAAATGAAAACATCTCTTTATAAATTTTCAAGCGTCCCAAGCACTTTTCTAGATTTACCTTCATCAGGAACGATCAAGCCGAATATTTAAAAGCCAAAGATGTATAAGAACTTAAACAGCCGAAGAGCTATATGATAAAAAGGACCTAAAATAATAGCCAAATCCGTATCAAGTGAACTTTTATTACTTAAGGGAGTGCGAAACGCCGAATAATTGCTCAAATGATCGAACGAACGAACGGACGTTCAATAAATATATACTAAATCACCCGCTTCACAATTTTGAAAACTGAAGCCAAAAAGAGCTCTTGTCATCCCTGGTCATTTTTAGAATAAACAATTTTGTTCTAAGTAAACAATAAATTGTGATCTACTGTAATAATATCAAAACATGTAGAAAAAAACCAGACAGAGGATCTCTTTACTGTGCTTGTGCTATTCATGAACTGTCCTTCAATTATAATCACCAATGGTATTCTTATGGGCGATTATAGCTAAAAAGTGTCTAAAGTTTTGTCATAATTTTAACATTCGGTGGATATTGTCTCCTTTTCGAGCATTCTCATAGAATAGAGAATGGAAACGGGGAGTGTGGCAAAGAGACAACATCCCAGCAAAGAGCAGAAAACAGCCCAAGGCCACCAATGGGTCTTCAATGCAGCGAGAAAATCCCACACCGAAGGCGGGCTTCAGCTGACCCCTAAACAATAATGTATACTAGTTCAGCGAAATAGACGCCACACTTAACTCCAAAACATACGAATGAACCAAAATTTAAAAACACACACAAGACTATAAAAGGCTAGTGGTTCCTGACTTGGGACCGGTGCAAAAATTTTGCCCCCCCCCCTCTTAATACCTCTAGCCAATGTCGACACACATCAATATGCACAGTAAAACTCAGTTTAATAGAAGTCCGAGTCCGATGTTAGAATAGGTAACAGAAGAAACTGAAAACGAAAAAGATCAAATTAAATTAACAGAGGACTACTCGCAGCTACTGGCATACAAGGTACCAGCTCGAGACCTCCATTAAACTGATCGAAAGATTGTGTCTTCATCATTTAAAAATGAACCACAATCCCTCCCGTTAAGGGTTAATTATCATACCATCATAAAATGTACGAGAAGAACATAACCCGTGTCATGCCAATAACTGGTTTTAAAATAAATGTCTTTATTTCCGTTACAAAGACCATATGAGTGAATCAATGTTAATTCCAAAAAATGCCATCTTTAATGATTTGACATCAATTTCATAACTGTATCTTGTATAGAATATTACCATAAAAGATGGAATATAAAATACTTGAACGAATAAGATGTCTTCACGTTGATTTATATTTACGAATGATGTCCTTGAACCGATAATAAAATTTAGCTGCTGTAATAATTTTTCAGTAATACAGAGATTTCTTTCGTTGAAATCAATTATACATATTTATATTGTTGTGCTGATATTTAGAGTAATTATATATATATATATATTTTTTTAGAAACTACCAATTTACAAGTGGGGCACATGCGGACGGGGTATCCACAAATGCGTCTAACATCATATATAATGAATAAATACAAACAAGTAAAAGATATTCATATGTCATTATCAGAGTTAAAAATTGGTACATTATAAAATAAGACAGGTTACATAAAAGAAATAACAACATTATGTACAACATAAAAACAGAAATTAAACTACATAAGTTACATAAATCATATTGCACAGACAAATCACATTTACACTTTAGGTTCCAATACCAATGATCTGTGAGAGTACATTTCGCTCAACATTTTTTACTAAACTGTCCATATTTTTACTAATATAGGGATCAACCTGATAAAAATAATCACCAATCAGTATTTGTATTTTATCGTAGGACGATAACTCTGTGAAACAGAGGCCTGGGAAGGTAGAACGTAGGTAATCATTCATATCAGTAAAGTATTTATTACGGATAGAAGAATATCCATAACATTCAAGTAGGAAGTGCTACATGAACACAATTGGCAATTGGGACTCTTGCTAAGATTCATCCTATATAAGGCTTGGGTCACAAATAATCAGTTTGTTCGTGTTAACAATTTTAGTCTTGCAGACTTACAGTCCAGCAGGTTCGACAGATACGGCTGCTTTTCGTGTGCAAAAATTTAGAGAAAACATCTAGACTGCTTTTATTATTTATTACTTGATATTCCCTTCCACGGACAAACCTTCCAAGAAACTGTTTAAATATATTCAGATTAACATTCGAGTTGTAAAAGTGGTCCATACCAACCATATTAAACAAATTGATCATATAATGTGGATATTAATTACATCCCCTTTGAAGCGTTAAGGACTTAAGCTCTTCAAAAACAATTCGACATAGTTTACTTTTATCTAAGCCTTGAATCCTAGCAAAATAAGACACCCTTTGTCTATCGAGAAAATCTTTTATTGGCTCCCATTCCATGTCAAGGAAAAGAGCAGATGTTGGGATATTCATCTTAGTATTAAAAATTAATTTAGCCGTTTTATATTGCCATGTTTCAAGTATTTGGTGACTTGAAGCGGATGACGGTAGCCATACGGCGCATCCGTGTACTAGAGATGATCGGATAACCGAGTTCCAGAGAGCATCCTTAAAATATATGCGATTAAAAGATCCGTCTTCATTTAGCAGCCTAGTCATATAATTCAGTTTGCGCTCGATAATATCTTTTAAGAAAGGATTGATATGGTAAGTAAAAGTCAAAGAGCGGGTAAAATAAACTCCAAAATATTAATATTCTTTTGTCTTTTGCTCATTTCCTAGGTGTTCTTTCTTAGTTTTATCTAAGCGCTTACCTACTATCATAATCTTGGATTTGTTTGGGTTAAATTTTAAATTCCACTTAGAAGTAAATTTTGCTGTTCTATCTAGCAGACACTGTAGTTCCTCCTCGGAGTTCTTGATAAGGACTACATCATTAGCAAACATTAAAAAGTTCAACATGTGTGAGGAGAGTTCAACGCCCAAATTACTGGCTTCAAGCATCCCTACATGTTCGAGGTCATTCATAAAAACATAGAAAAGTGTCGTTGACAAAACACAGCCTTGCTTCATTCCAAATTCTTGATCGAAGAAACCTGTTTCACTAGCCACAAACAATACTTTATTTAATACATTACTATAAAAGGATTTGAGCAATTTCCAGCACTTACCTTGAATGCCGTTTTTCCAAAATAGATAGAAAAGAACATCTCGCCAGACTCTATCAAAAGCTTTAGACAGGTCTAGGAAAGCGAGAAACGTTTTATGTTTTTTATATTTACGTATAGAACAAATGCATTGTAGTGTAAAAATATGGTCCTCGGTTCTTCTATTTTTTTCTAAATGCTCCCTGGATCTCGCCTAAAATATTATTTTCTTCTCAGTAGGACATTACAGATTCCTCCAAAATGTGTGAATATACATTAGAAGTAAGCGTGATACCTCTATAATTATCAATATCAAAAAAGGATCCTGATTTATTATGTTTCCCTTTTAAAATATCCCAGAATCCTCTAACCTTATTGGAAGAGTTAACATGGTTAACACATTTATCATGAAATTGTTTCAATTTCAGAGTGCTTGCTTTTCTTTTGATAGCTTCTTGGACCTTAGCTTTACGCACCTGATAAATATTGGATAAAATCTTACCAGTCTCGCTATTACAGTCGTGGGTTTTGTCATGAATTATATTCAAGCAATTACTTTCTCTTCTGTTTTTAATCGTTGTCCCAAAATTTACGATACCGATTTGATTTATTAACTTTTCCGATAGAAAATTCAGCAGCATCAAGGACGGACTTTTTCCAGTAATCCCAAATTGAATTGATACCTGAAGACATTTTAATAGTGTGCTCAGATGCCTTATAGTTATCTTGTAATGTTGTTTGAAAAATATTCCAATCAGTATTATCGTTTATTTTCCAAATAAAAGCTGGTTCTTTGGGTTCGTTTATTATTTTCCGCGTGTTTGTGTTTATTTCGGTTCGTATTATGACATGATCACTATGTAGATCAAAAAAGCCATTTTCATTTATTATAACAGGTGTAACGTTGCGGCAAAGGGCTTCAGAAAGAAGAGCGTAGTCGATTACTGACCTTCGGTTATTAAGAATACGTGTATAAAAACCATCACAAACGGGGAGGCAATTTACAGCATTCGCCAAGTAAATCACTCGCATCTATAAACTGACGAAGCCTTTTTACATTACAGCATGCTAATTCACACATGGTATTAAAGTTTGTAACGTTACACTTTTCAATATATTTTCCGTTAAAGTCACCCATTAGTAAAATTTCATAACCAAAGTGGATTAACTTTGAGCAGTTTTCAATAAACATCTAAAATAGGATAATTAACAATAGGAATTGAAAAGTAATCTAAAAAATGACCTAAAGGAGTGTGAACATATATATTCACATTCTGACTTTTTTAAATGCCCTTTTATTAAGGTATAAAATATTATGATTTTCGTCTTAATGATATTATGAGGCAAACATTGGAGAGATCAAATACAGATTAACCAAGAACAAGCTATAGGGCTTCAAAGATTCTAAAAGGTGTCTATTACTGGTCTGGAAGACTGATAAAGCAAAATTAACCAAGATAGACAGACGTCTAACAAAATTTCATTTTTCGGCCTTCACACCGACTGGCCGGCTCTAAATTTACCCGTCAAGAAGGTAAAGAACAATGAAATTGCATCAGGTTCCGGAGTCCACTTCGACATTTTTGTGGTAAAAGTAAGCAGCTGATACATCCAGTAAGTAAACTCATCATAGATACCAGGCTTAACATTTTGTACGTTAGAAGTGCGTTTCGTCTATTAAAGGCTCATCGGCGACGCTCGAATAAAACAGAATTGCCAAATAAAGTACAAAGTTGGTGAGCATTGAGAACCCGAAATTCCAAAAGGTTTTAAAGCAAAGGTCCACCTTTTCGTATATTTTGAATATTTAAAAATACATGCCCTTTCATATATTTTTTGACAAACAACAGCCCCATATTAACGCTATGTCATGGAAAATAATACTAGAGTTCGCAACTATCTGATGCTTAAATGACTGGTTTTAATTGAGTTTTTAAAAATACTAACGTCTAATTCAGTTTCAGATACTTATCCGTACCACTCATTACAAAGTGAAGCGTTCCCTTTCCTTACCCTGGAGGCATAAGGGTTCTGCAAATTGATTTCTTTAATTTAACAGCCGTAGCTAAGATAGTGCAACTACGAGATCAATTTTAACTTTTAAAGTATAGGATTTACAAAATGTAGGTGTTCTCGTGCTTAATACAGTTGGAAGAATTAACATAGTTTTTTACCAGCAAAATGTTTAGATTTTGAAAATTAAACCAGAAATAGACAAGATAGTACACCGATTCATATTGAAATACAAAAGCAATGATAAGGTATAAATTTGATGACAGAAAAATAGACACAACTAATATTTCATTCCAAATCCATAATATAAAACATCTTCTGAAAGTATTACTGCGTCTGGAAATTTGTAGATAATAACACTATTCCTGTTTTATCAAAACCAATAGCTCTTTTTAGAACAAGAGGAAAGATAAAATAATTATTTATTACTTCTGTGTAAATCAGATGTAGTCGTTTCATATCTTCGTGGCTGACGCCACTCAGATATGAGAAGACTACATTCAATACTTGTTTTTTGTTAAGTGTTACAAGAAAAGGATGAAAATTAGAAAATGTAACATAAGTACAATGGTCTAAATATAATACCATTCAAGAATTTCGATTGCTCTGATTTATCGTGTTGTAAATTGATTGTAATCAGGTAATAGCAGAGTGACGATTCTATATTATATCAATTACACACCACGTCTCACGTTAAACGGAGTGTGCTTTACATATAATTGAATACACTGTTAATTCAGTCCTTAAAGCAGGGAAAGATTTTCATTGTTTTTCTGTAATTGGTGATTTGCAAATTCAGTCTAGGAACAGTATAAAGTTTCAGGAAAGAATTTCTTCTGTGATAGGTTTTTTTTTCATTTTTATTTGTTCAGAAACTTTTCATTTTTTTTTTTTATTTAATCAGAAATCTTTTCATTTTTCTTTTCTTAATCAGAAATGTTAATAAAATATCTTTTATTCACGGAATTCATTATATATGTTTCCAAAATGAGAAGATCAGTGATGTTATTGGCAGGTTTTTTTTCTTAATAGATTGTGAAAACTGAGTTGCAAATGTTCGCCTCCAAAAAGAACATTCCGCAAAATCTGTAATTCCTCATTAATTTTGAATTGCTTTAATTTTACTGCAATGCTAAGATACATTGACATTAAAATAGAAAAAAAACTGAACCGAAACATTTTTTTACCACCTTAACTTAACTTGAGCAGGAAGATTTCCCTCCATATTTATACATATGGCGCAGTCAATGCTTTGATATTGTGTTGAATTGAAATCAAGGCAATGGTTTAGTTCCGGAATCAAGATGCAAATCCCCTTTTATAAATATTGCAAAGTCAGTGCTCTGCTTTCAAAAATACCAAAATCATTTCAATGGAAATTTAAGTGATAAGGAGATGAGCAATGCCAGTGGTTTTAAAAGATTCTATGAAGTTTTAGTTGAAAAATGACAAAACAAAACTTAACAGAACATCTAAGAAAAGTTCACAATTTGGTCTTCTACAACTCAACTAAATTTCTCTCCACTTCTCTCCCTTTCTAGGTCAATTTATCTGCATCAACTGATCATCATTCTTAAGTTTGTAAATGTAAAGAAATTCATGCTTTCTCATATCAAAATGAGTACAAATATACTGCGTTTCAGAAGTCTATAAAGCAGTTGTAATTCAAGGTTTTGTAAAACAGGTGTAAAACAGAAAATGGTCAAAGAATTTTTACCATTTACCTTTTTTTTTTACCATTTTTGATTCGAGCGTCACTGATGAGTCTATTGTAGACGAAACGCGTGTCTGGGTACAAATTTTTAATCCTGGTATCTATGATGAGTTTTTTACCTGTCAGTTTTGCAAAGAAAAGAAAGGAACACATTGCAATTATTAATAACATATTTCCTTTCCAGAATCTCGATTACCTTGGTTCCTCTTGTTGATAATTGATTGTAATTAGAGAGTAACAATTCTCTATATCGATTACACAACTCTCCTCACGTTGAAAGACGTGTGATTTATATTACACAATCGCGTAAACTGTTACATAAGAAAGAGACGAAAGATTCCAAAGGGATATTCAAACTGAAGTCGAAAATAAACTGACAATGCCATGGCAAAAAACCGAAAACCGACGAAAAGACAAACAACAATGACTGAGCAACAACGAACCCCATAAAAAACAATCAGTGTTTAGAGCAGGGAAATTTTTTCATTCTTTCATATGCATTGTAATTTGAAGAAATATGCCAACTGGTCCTATTCGTATGTGTGTGTGCTCAATATGAAGTAAGCACCATTTTTATCAGAAAATTAAACCTCTGACCAAAAAAATGTCTGCTGTGAAACTATATCATTTTGTTCCAACCTTTTAATTTTCTTATTTATATATATATTCCTACCAGAAAAGATACAGTGACACTGAATTCATATGGTGAGTTGTTTGACCTTGGATAGCCACACATAGAATGTGGTGGGGTTTTAAATGTTTGTGAGGGCTCAATCCTCCCCTAATCTGGGACAATGGCGCAACATTCCAACACAAGAACAAACTGTAAAATCAGTTGGAAATGGCCTGACTCCTCATGTCGACACGAAGCATAAAAACGGTGATGTCTTAGGGTCAGATAAGAGTCAATTACCAATCCGCTATTGCGTGATGCCTAATCTCTTGATATAACTTATCAATATATTTTAACACGACGGGTGTCATATATGGAGCAGGATCACCCCTGGTTTTTGGCGGGGTTCGTGTTGCTCAGTCTTTAGTTTTTTATCTAGTGTTTTTTATATTATTGTTTGTCTTTTGGTTTCTTTTCGTTTTTTGCCAGGGCGTTGTTAGTTAATTTTCGACTTACAAGCTTGACTGTCCCTTTGACACATTTTGTCTCTCTTTTATCAACAGAAATTGTTACTCGCATTGTTTGGAGGCCGTAAAAGTTCCTGCGTTTGAGATGTACGTGTATGTTCTTATCTTTTTCAGTTTTGACCTATTTATTTTTAAGATCATCTCCAATATAAGTGCTAACTAATTTTCTCGATTTTGGTCAGTTTTTTTATTGATAATTGTTTTGCAGTCAACTCGAATTAGTTGCTCTATTCATACGCAATTCTCTACCAAATTATCTATCACACTAGTATATGTTTATGTGCCCGGTAGTTGTCTTCATGTTTGTATTATTTTATATTTTGTCGGACAATTTATGACAGCATTTGTTAGATTACAGATGTAGCTAGATCCATATCTAGAAAATAATGTTGCTCAAACCGGTGTTTGTTGCCGTCTTAGACATGCAGTGATGTGATATATTTTGCTCCATGTTGCAAGCCTCACTGTAATTTTGAGATGAAGAACGGCAATAAGAGCGCTGTTCCTTTGCTGTTGGATTTTTTTATTTGCGCGTAGTGTTTTTGTGTCATGAACTATCTTTTCCATAAGTCTTGCCATGTGATTACACAATTTTGTTTTCTGTTTGTATTTGTTTAACATGTGGATCTAGAATTCTGTAAACCAATCCAGACTTGCTTTTAGTACCAAGGATACTTGTGTTTTAGGAAGGCTAATCACTGGAATTGTTTTTAGTACAAGCACTTATTGTGTCAACAGTCTGAAGCGAATTCTAACAAATGACGATCTGCTTCGTTCTCCAAAATCTATTTAAAAATGTGTTGTGTGTGTTTGTTTTATACTTCCATCAGTACGTCTCTTTTTTTATCAATTTTTATTGTTTATGATATAAATCAAATATCTATATACTTGAATATAGTTATTAGATTATGTACAGGTGTAGATATTTGAGTGTCCGAATAAAATTATGTAATTTGATTTAATCGTGTCATTATAAACCTGCAAATATTTTTGTGTCAAATTTTATTGCATTCTGATATACGTACAGAAATTCAGAGACTTACGTTTGACGTCATTGTTGATTTTTTTGTATGTCCATGAAAGTATCATTTACTGATATGTACTATTGAATAAGGCGTGAAAAACATAACCCGTATAGTAATCAAGATGGGTTTGTTTTAATCGACATACACATTGCCCGTTATAAATGCTAGAAGACATTGAAACCAATATAAATATTAGGAGATGTGGTACGATGGCCAGTGAGCCAACTATCCAACAGAGACCAAAGTACGAGGATGTTAACAACTACAGGTCACCGCGTTTGGTCATCAACAATGAGCAAAATCCGTTCCGTATAGAAAGATTTAAAAGTCCCCGGTATGACAAAACGTGAAACACCAATGAACAAAAACAAATATTGCAAAGAGGCAACCAATAACAACCACTCAATTACAGGCATAGGAATTTCTTGGAACAGCGCGGCACATAAACAAAGTGGTGGAATACAATATGTTTATCACTTAACCTAGCCGCCTGGAATAGTGGTGCAACATAATAGCATCAGAATAAACTGTAAAAATCAATCGGAAAAGATTTGACTCGTCTGATTGGCGCGAAGCAAATAAATGTTCTAACAAAACGATTAAAAAAATCTACAAGCTACCAATATAAGAGTACTCGCAGTTTACTGAAAGCTAGTTCAAAGTCAATTTAAACTAATGAATAAACCATGTTAATATTTATGATGTTCCTCAGACTGTGTTGATATCTCTATCGACGTCATATATAAGTTGCATAATACAGCATGATTAACATTGAGAATGTTTCAGTATTTCAGTTGACGTTTCAACAGAAATTGTGCAATGAATCCATATTGCTTATGTATATATTAGATTTCATTTGTTCTTGTAACAACTAAATTTGTTTATCACATTTAAGTTTATCAATGATTGAAAGCATTTATTGATTCAAATAATAACAAAAAGATAATATAATTAAATATAAACAATTCATTCATACTAAGCAAAAAGTAAAGCAGGTAAATAAATATAAAAGTTTAACAGTTAATGGAAAGCAAATCTGAAAGCACAATGGCAAAATGTTCATCAGCGTCCTCATCGACATCCACAAGAATCCGCAACCATATCATCATGTAAACGAACGACTATTTCGTCTTGTTCATAATATAACAGTTTAAGGGGCTTTAATTTGGTTGGTACACAGCATGGCATAGGTGCGGCCTTCGGTTGACCAAGTCTCATTAAACTTTGCAGCATGGCATGATTCGTTGGTGTAAACTTTTCATCCACTGGGGATTTACAAACACCTGTACATATTTTTGCATTGAATACTTTAGGGTATACAATCCATTGTCCCCATCCTAAATGATTAAAATCAACGTCAAAATCTTGTAATTGGCACATTTTTCGTTTTCTTTTTCCTTTCGTTCTATTTTTCTTTTTCTCTCTTTTCTGTATTGCACGTTTGGATCGCGATAATTGTTCTGCAGGGTTCATTTGCATAATTTTTTCGTACATTTGGTGAAGAAATCCCTTATCTTCAGAAAAAATAATTAATAAAGCGTCATTTTTAGTTTCGCTTTCTTCTCGCCTCAGTTTGCGACTTTTATTTGACGGTTCAAATTTTATATTTTTCTTGATAGATACTTTTATAGTAATGTTACCATGAACCTGGTTAATCAGTGACTTAATAGTCGTTGATAAATTTACAACGGAATATTTCCCGTCCACTTCAACATTTTCCTTTGAATGGTACTTTAAAATTGAATGCCCGTTTTGTTTGATTACGTATTTAACTTTTGTTTTGCGACTTATCGATTCTTTGTTCTGATGAAGTCTCAGTTCCACTCTTTTAATTTGTTCCTCCACAGATAATGCATGAACCTTAAACTTGTATACGTCATACATTCTATTAAATTGTTTAAGCTCTGAAAAAAGAAGAAAAAATGCATATTAGAAAAAGCAGAAAAGTTTGAAAAAAACTTAAGCACAAAAAACCTGTTTTGGACTGCTAAGAATATAAATTAACCACGTATCGTGTAAATACAAACCAATTTCCCCGTTTCCAATTGCAATCATATTTGTATTGAAAGAAAAAAGAAATACATTGTGCTTGTCACAAGACATGGTCTAGTATAGACATTGAATAACTCTTTTTTACTATGTTGATTAGCTTATGAATGTTTTACGCTATAGGTAACTTTAAAGTCTCCTTCGAGTTATTTAGATCCTGGACGTGCAGAGAGCGTAGCATTCTCTCAACATTGGGCATACGATTAAAGGTAAATATTACGACAGGACGCAGTGGCTATCTCAGCTTTTTAGTATTTATATACATGTAATGTACTGATAACATCAATATAATAACAAGTAGTATTTACTTTCCGGTAACTAGGTTGCTCTTTCGTGTACTCTACTTAATATGAAAAAAGCATGTGGTATGATTGCCAATGAGACAATTATCCACTAGAGTTCAAATGACGAAGATAAAAGCAATTATAGGTCACTATACAGACTTCAACAATGAGAAAAACTCATACCGTATTGTCAGCTATAAAAGGCCCCCACATACAAAATGGGAAACAATTCAAACGAGAAAACTAACGCCCTAATTTGAATAACACAACGTACAATGCGAACTATCAAATTACCAAATGGTGAAATGAAATTCCATAAACCTCGATACACAAACATGTTTAGCTGTGGAATTAAAATATGATCCATTTCAAATAAGTGATAAAAGTCGCACAAAGGTGTCAACTTGATAGGGAAATCTAGATGGCTTAAATATGCAAACAGTGTAATAACTTTTTGATACCGGTTTGATTACTTAAATCGTTGTTATAGACACTCTCAATCCTAATTGTACTATAATTTGGATCAGATATTTACCTATTTGTATATCTTACGTAGGCCTAATCCAATTTTGTTGAAAAAAAACTCCCCCGCAGTTAATGAAAAATGCATGATAAGAATGTACAGCGGAATTCTGATCGGATATTTAAAATACCATACTGAAGTTAAAAAAAATACCAAGCGATGATCCTAGATTTGAGTTATTATAAAAGGTAAATTTATGGTAATCAAATAATATCAATAAAAGTCAAAAAATAAGAGTGGGCAAATTTTATCAACTAAGGACACTTTTTTGAAAACACAACCATTTGATTGATATTAGAAAAGAGGCTTATATGTAGTATAATCGGAATCAACAAAAAAGTAGCAAAGAATCACGCTCGCATCCAGAGCTCGCACCAGTGCTAGTGGCCGTGTTGAGCTTGCAGTGATTTGTGATTCATTGCCTCGTGTTGAAGGCCTTACTGTGACTTCGGGACGAAAAGAAACTCATCATAAATACCAGGGTTAAAATTTTGTACGCCAGACGCGTGTTTCGTCTACAAAAGACTCATCAGTGACGCTCGTATAAAAAAAGTAAAAAAGGCCAAATAAAGTACAAGGTTGAGGAGCATTGAAGACCCAGAATTCCGAAAGGTTTTGCCAAATACAGCTAATATATAATCTATTCCAGTGGTAGAAAATCCTTAGTATTGCGAAATATTCACAGTTAATTTATAATTATGACCATAGGAAAACATTCTTTTCATTTAAATGCAACATAAAGATTCAATACATAGGGATATACAAATAAGTGACATTTCTATTAAAGTTAATACCGGCTTTGTACGACAGTATAACATATTTCAATAACAAACATTGCTACATATGCGGGACATGGTATTGTAGTCCTTTTCCCCGACAACCTGATTTTTTGAATAAGCAATTTTATTCTAAATGTATGAGAGAAATTTAGTTATTGAACAAAGCTGGTAAAATGATGATTATGATGGCCGATTCAAAGGCTACTCAAAAGTACACAATTTAAAAATTTCACAAGACAATTTGTTTTAACACAATTTATAAGTGTCTGATTACTATGATATGCAAATTTATCGCTCTAATACGGTAAAAAGAATAAACGCTAATGCATGCTCTGTAAAACTGTTTTTAATTTAATATATACGACGTTTTTGGTCATTGTGCAAAGGACGACTTTTTGAATTTACACAATAAATGTGCTTTGGTCTAATATTATTTTTTTATTCTAATGAATAAGTAAAAATGCAATTTGAATTAAGAATTTAAATGTATGGGAGAAATTCAGTAACGAACCGCAATTGTACAAAGCTAGTAAAATCATGCTTATGACGGACTATTGTCGGGGAAAAAGGACTACAAGTGCAATGTTCCGCATATGTCGCTATGTTTGTTATTGAAATATGCTAAACTGTCATACAAATCCGGTAATTATTTTAAAGCAATGATTTAAATAAATAGTTAATAATTGCTAAGCAATAATTCATAAAAATAATACTTACTGGATGAAAAACTTCTTACTGTGTCTGCAGTATCCAAATCACCACTTCTGTCCAGCATCCCAGAAGCTTTTAAGACGTCATTTCCATTTTCTAATTTATTTAACAAATCAAACATGTATTCGGCAGACATAACTTGGTCTGATCTTTCAGGAGTAATGTGTGTAAGTTTTACAGCCTCAGTTTCGGACAAAAAATTGTTTCTATCAGTTGATGGTGTTCGATAATTTTTCGATAAGTCTAAAAAGTCACTGAAACAAACTACAGATCGGAAAATAAATAACGATAAAAAATGTGCTGCTTGTATATTGACAGTCCACATGTTGGCTCTAGCATTACTTTCAGACAACTGAATCTGATAAGAAATATGTGTTAGTTTTTAAATACATGTAGGTCTGAATCTAATTCTATAGAATTAATTGTACGGCAAATTGATCGGTGATGGCTCAATGTCAGTCGCTTAATCGGAGAAGAAAAGTGAAAAGATTAAAATATACCGCCACTAATAAGCGTTATCATTTGACCTATTGATCTCAGATCGTATTATCTACGTAGCTAATCCTATCTCGTTATATTCTGTTTTTAGTACTTATCTTCGTGTTTTTAGAATGCATTATGACTTTTATCAAATTGCAGACAACCATCCGTATGAATGATAGGTGTGGGAAAATATGAGTGTAGGTAATTTTGATATCTGATGATCTATTGTACATGTATCAAATTTTAGAATATAGTTAAAGTTAATTATTGAAAGAAAGAAAACATTTAAGAAAAAAAAAACGTATTTTGAGAATAATAATTTTAAAAAAAATTAAAATTTTAAAAAGTGATTTTTTAATTACAAGTTGAATTTCTTTTAAAATGAGAAGATGGTCTATAATGTTCTTGAAGTATGTGCCGCTGGAAGTTATGCGAACAAAGTCAGTAATTCAATCAATAAATTCCAAAGTAATAAAATATTATCTGTAAATGTATTAGCCGGAGTTGTGTGTTTAAAAACACATTTAAAACAATTGTTTTGCTATGGCGTACAGCAGATTTTTGACAACCGGAATTATTGCCATTAATTTTTAATACAATGCATTTTTTCAATCGTGTACAGCAGATTTTGATTGGTGCAATGTTACCTGCTGCATTTGCAGTACCGATCGATAGCCACAATAGAGTGTGAAAATGTTAAGAGATTCTACCTCATTTTCCCGTTTTTATTTTACCAGGAAGGTCACGAAAATCGATTCTTTACTTAAACTGGCTTAAACTGGCTGCATGTGTTCCGCCACATTATGTTATATTTCTGAACATTAAATCAAATTTGACTTATACCTAAAAATTGACAAATCTTTTCGCATCCAGTTTTTCTCTCAGAAATAAATGTGGGGATATTCATAACCATTTCAAAATCTAAAAGTCTATCAAACTTAAAATAGGATTAAAAAAATTCCTCCTCCTGGGTTCTATGTTCATTTTGATTGCACGTTAAGGACCGTTTCTAAAGTTTTTACTATTGACAAAAAGAACAGCTACTGTGTTTTACCATTCTGCTTTAACTGTTGAATTTTTTTTTTCAATATTTTTTTTTTGGGGGGGGGGGGTATTTGTTTTTAATTCGGCCGATAATATTCACTTTCCACCTATAACAATTCATGTATTTTATTACGAAATATGGTTTGAACAATGCAATTCATGATCTTTTAATGATTTGCATAGCATTGCTTTCGCTTTTGTTTATAACGAAAAGCTCTGATTACAATGTAAAAGATGAGTTACTATTGTACTTATAAGTTTTAAATGGATGCAAAAAATCAAGTGGAAAGTATAATAGAAGTACAAAAAGGAGAGCCCTCGATTTATTTCATACAAGGACCATTTTCAAAATGTCATTCGATCTTTTATTTAAATTTACAGTACTTTAAGGTCTTGATTTTAAACACGTACCCTAACAGATGGCAAACTTCAACTTTGAGAGATTTCGGCAAGTTTCGAGATTATATCTAAACAATGAACAAGAAACTACATTCCTTCTGAAGTAAAATTAAGTTATGTCTTTCAGACACACATTGCAAATTAATTCGTTTTGGTTATTGTTGTCCTTCGATTCAAGATAAACAAAATATTACAAAAACCTCTAAAATGTTCAATATTTTATTAAAATTGCCTTCAACGATAATTCTTAGCGCTGTATAAAATTTTGATTTCATTGGTTTATTGATAATTGTAAATATATCCCTTAGGTATATTGTTTAGGTTCTTTCATCATTTCCCGGTACAAAGTTCCACCATAGCTTTCCTGAACTTTGTGAATGTTGTCCTTTTGAGGGATTTAGATCTGGGGAAGTAAACCATACGTCTTTATCTTGAAGGATGGTGACCTGTTTCGAAATATCAAAGTGAATGAATTGAAACATTAAAACGTGCTTTGTAAAAGTAAAACGTAAAGTGCTCGATTTTCTATTTATTTAGTGTACAAAGTAAGATAACTCATAATACAATCATTATGTACAAGCTGAGTGAAAAATACTATCCGTAGACTATGCATTTCACTTTTTTCTTTAAAAGGAAATATATATAATAATATATATTGTTATTTCATTTCTTACTTTTTTTATGTGACAAGTTTGTGTTAATTAACATTATTGGCATTTTACTAAGTTACACAACTTGTATTTTAGTTTGTTTAAAAATAGTTTATAAAATATATATATATAGTGTCTCATAAGTCAACGTTAGCTGGGTATTTTGTCTTATTTTATTACTGTACTTTGTATATTATATGATTTGTTTATATCTTTGCAGACAAATAGATATAAGAAGCTGTGGTATGAGTGCCAATGAGACAACTCTCCATCCAAGTCACAATTTGTAAAAGTAAACCATATAATTATAGGTCAAAGTACGGCCTTCAACACGGAGCCTTGGCTCACACCGAACAGCAAGCTATAAATGGTTGACATTTTAACAAAATAAATTATTTTTAAATAATAAATAATAAATTATCCTTTTTATGTATTTTCAGAATAAAACATAAATTCAATCAAATCGATACTTACTTACGAAAATAATTCATATTGCAATCAATCTACTATACATTAGTATTAATTGTATTACTTGAAACACTTTAAGTACTTAGAATTACAATAAAATGTTTTCTTAAAAAGGTGTGTATATAAGATACGGATTAGTATTAATCCTATTTCTTCTTCAATCCTCTATCACTCCCACTACTATACATTTATCATTTCTTTTTACAAATTGATGAGCGGTCTTTAATTAGTCCGGCGACAAATTTTTAATCTGCGAACCGCCAGACAACTCGAACAAAAGTTCTAATAAAATACGTGGGAAAATATTTAAGCAGGAAATTAGAAAATATTGAAAAGCTTTTGTTATTTTTTTTTAACTTGTAAAAAACGATTATAGGTATACAAATATATCAAAGAAACGTGATGACAATGTTATGCATCAACTCAGAATGAGACCATCTGTTTTGAATCTTTATACGATAAATTAAAGTTGTGTAAAACATAATATATTATATCTTTCTATTGCAAAAATGGTGTAAAAATTATGCAAATAAAGAAAATTACAAACAAAAAATATGAAATACATTCAAATTAATAATAATATATACGGAAAAAACATATCAAATCAAGATATTTTTATAAAAAAAATGTCCTTAGTAAGTTATCTTTTTAGATCTCTGAGTTCATATTTCTTGCTTTGATTATTTTTAATTAGGTTCATCTAATGCAGGTGTAAAAAATCATACGAAGAAACTATGAGTTATAATCTTTGATGGAAATGATAAATACGTATAAATGTGTAAAAGTTTTCAGGATATTATCTTTTTAATGTTATAGTAGATATGATAGTTTCAGATGAAAAATTCTTTCCCTTTATAATTGACTTAATTGAAAAAAATCCAATTAGAATAAAAGTTTTCAAGAAGCTGTTGTTGAATTAGAACCGTTAAATATCCCCTAACCTAACATTTAAAAAAAAAAATAACTTACATTTAAAAAGAAACACAAACAACTAACATTTAAAAAGAAAACACAAATATATTTAACAGCAACAAAAAATAATGAAATACAGCAAACCCGCAAATCAAAGCGGATCAAAGAAA
Source organism: Mytilus californianus (assembly GCF_021869535.1). NCBI lineage: Eukaryota > Metazoa > Mollusca > Bivalvia > Mytilida > Mytilidae > Mytilus > Mytilus californianus. Next base: position 35,062,121 of record NW_026262723.1, on the reverse strand, counting down.
TTTATCTAGACAAAACATTTCATCATCACGCGAATATATTATTTGATATAAATTTTCCGTTAAATTTTATTACCTTTACTTAAATAGGATGATTAGAAAGGACATTTTAATAATCATGAATTTTAACTAATTTTAGTATTAAAGGAGACCCTGTTATTTAAAATACATAAGGGAATATATTTTGCCTGTTGGGAGATTTGGTAACATGGATATATTATCCTTTTCTAATCCATGATCACAAATGCTTTAAGTTAGTTGGGTATACCCATATTTTATTTTTAAATTATCAAAAGGGATTATACACAAGTTATCATCTCCAGATAGAAATATAATCACAGTTGATAATGACGAAAACATGAAAAGGATATATCTACAACAACAAAAGAAGATACTAGACATAGCTGGAGAAAGTGAAATTCAAGTGTTAGTTGTGAAGAGAGTCTATTACAAGTGTTAGCTGTATGTTCTGAATCTTTGTGTTCATCTGATTAAAGAGTATAAAATCAAATATATTCTATATTATTCTCCTTCACCAGCCAAAAGAAGCTCATTTTTTATAAGTTTAAAAACAGTATATATCTTGCTTCATCGTGGAAAGGGCACTCGAAAAAACAAACTTTGTACAATCTTCAATGGGATGGCCACAGCTAGATGCGGATTAGGTTTGATATTATCCCGGTGCAGATATGCATGAAGAGAACTGCACATATTTCTCAATCGTGTATGAAAAATATTTCTTTTTCTATCAGGATAATTGAAGTAGGTTGCATTAAGTTAGTATTCATCTTCGCTTGAATATATTTTTATTTTAAGACATCTGAATGTCGGAGTTTATGCGATTCTTTATTGGGTTTGCCACTTAATTATTTCTATTTCGCAAACAGTAATCAGATAGCTAACCAACACATTGCATTACATTGTGGTGTTAAATTTAACGAAGAAAACATAAACATTCTACTTTATGCGGACGATATTGCACTTATAGCGCCCGACGAACAGAGCCTGCAACGAATGCTTGACACTTTAACGGACTGGTGCTCGTCTTAGAAATTGTCCGTGAATCCAGAAAAGACTAAAGTGGTACATTTTAGACCTCAATCGTTTAACTTGACGTCATTCCAACTCAAATGCTCAAGCAACGACATTTTTATTACTGATTCGTATAAATATTTAGGAATATGGTTGGACGATCACTTAACGTTTGATAAAACCACGAAAGAACTACCAAAGTCGGCTAGTAGAGCTCTCGGTGCGGTTTTCGCAAAATTTATTTGATCAGGCGATATGTCGTACAAAGTATTTACAAAACTTTATAATTCAATGGTGGAGCCAGTATTGATGTACGGGAGTGCCATATGGGGAAAAAAATCATATACCGTTATAAACACTGTCCAAAATAAGGCATGTAAATACTTTTTGTCCGTTGGTAAAAATACGTCAAACATTTCGAAACGTGGTGATATGGGATGGCTTTCTTGTCTCAGTAAGCAACGCATTTCTTGTATAAGACTTTTATGTAAATTAACACGGATAGACCAAAACAGGAAAATATTTAAGGTTTGGCGTTGGGCATCGAGACGGAAAAAAGGATGGAATTTTGAAGTGAATAAAACTGTAAATTTATTAAGTATAAACAATGAAGTGAGTAATGTTACTTTGAATACTAAATACGTTATGAAAACTGTAACCGAGAAGATCAACCTTCTTGACAATGATGAATGGTATAACGAACTTTTTAAATGGATGTGAAGTTAGCAGCCGGTTCGTTATTCGATATTCGATATTCAATATCCAACCGGCTGCTAGCAGTCGGTTCGATATTCAAATTTAGTTGAAAATCATAAAAAATATAATATTTGATAACATTAAAAGCATGATTTTTATAGTTGAAAGGAGTGAAAAGATACGTAGGAAATCGTGTTATGACCCCTTCAAGTTGTCTTAAACTCTCGTTGTCCTCAAATATAAACCCTTATCAATGCTTCTCGTTTGAATGGTTTTACACTAGTAATATTTTGGGGCCCTTTATAGCTTACTGTTCGGTGTGAGCCAAGGCTCCGTGTTGAAGACCGTACTGTGACCTATAATGGTTTACTTTTATAAATTTTGACTTGGATGGAGAGTTGTCTCATTGGCACTCATACCACATCTTCTTGTATCTATTATGTAATTTGCATATTTGTCTTTATGTAATATAGATTTTTATAAATAAAACGACATCAAAACTGTAATCTTATATCTAATATTTCTTAAAACAAAAACAAAAACCGATCACTCTAGAAAAAAATTAGAAATTTAAATAGAAATATATATGGAAAGCCCCCAAAAAAGAAATACATAGTGAAAACCTACCTGAGATCGCTTAAATGACGGTGAGACCCCCCTGTTCTTTCAATGTCCATAAAATTCCACGAATTCATAGACTCTGTATAAATAAAGGTTGTATCAAAAGGATTTCTCAGAAAATGTCATCTTCGATATCTACGGAGGGCTTAGATTGTCAATTTTCAGTTAAAAATTGTCAAAATTTCAGGACAAAGGGCACAGGGCAATGGTGAGAGCCCCCTGATCTCTCAATCTGCCTAATATTAAGCAGACAGTTAGTTAATATGTAGATACAAACTTGACTAAAATGAATTTGGGTACACTTCTTGTCTTCTATGTTTACGGAGGGCCCAAAGTGCCAGTTGGATATTCAAAATATATGGCGAAAATCTACCTTAGACCGCTTAAATGACGGTGAGACCACCTGTTCTTTCAATGTCCATAAAATTCATAAGTATAGTTGAAAATCATAAAAAATATAATATTTGATAACATTAAAAGCATGATTTTTATAGTTGAAAGGAGTGAAAAGATACGTAGGAAATCGTGTTATGACCCCTTCAAGTTGTCTTAAACTCTCGTTGTCCTCAAATATAAACCCTTATCAATGCTTCTCGTTTGAATGGTTTTACACTAGTAATATTTTGGGGCCCTTTATAGCTTACTGTTCGGTGTGAGCCAAGGCTCCGTGTTGAAGACCGTACTGTGACCTATAATGGTTTACTTTTATAAATTTTGACTTGGATGGAGAGTTGTCTCATTGGCACTCATACCACATCTTCTTGTATCTATTATGTAATTTGCATATTTGTCTTTATGTAATATAGATTTTTATAAATAAAACGACATCAAAACTGTAATCTTATATCTAATATTTCTTAAAACAAAAACAAAAACCGATCACTCTAGAAAAAAATTAGAAATTTAAATAGAAATATATATGGAAAGCCCCCAAAAAAGAAATACATAGTGAAAACCTACCTGAGATCGCTTAAATGACGGTGAGACCCCCCTGTTCTTTCAATGTCCATAAAATTCCACGAATTCATAGACTCTGTATAAATAAAGGTTGTATCAAAAGGATTTCTCAGAAAATGTCATCTTCGATATCTACGGAGGGCTTAGATTGTCAATTTTCAGTTAAAAATTGTCAAAATTTCAGGACAAAGGGCACAGGGCAATGGTGAGAGCCCCCTGATCTCTCAATCTGCCTAATATTAAGCAGACAGTTAGTTAATATGTAGATACAAACTTGACTAAAATGAATTTGGGTACACTTCTTGTCTTCTATGTTTACGGAGGGCCCAAAGTGCCAGTTGGATATTCAAAATATATGGCGAAAATCTACCTTAGACCGCTTAAATGACGGTGAGACCACCTGTTCTTTCAATGTCCATAAAATTCATAAGTATAGTTGAAAATCATAAAAAATATAATATTTGATAACATTAAAAGCATGATTTTTATAGTTGAAAGGAGTGAAAAGATACGTAGGAAATCGTGTTATGACCCCTTCAAGTTGTCTTAAACTCTCGTTGTCCTCAAATATAAACCCTTATCAATGCTTCTCGTTTGAATGGTTTTACACTAGTAATATTTTGGGGCCCTTTATAGCTTACTGTTCGGTGTGAGCCAAGGCTCCGTGTTGAAGACCGTACTGTGACCTATAATGGTTTACTTTTATAAATTTTGACTTGGATGGAGAGTTGTCTCATTGGCACTCATACCACATCTTCTTGTATCTATTATGTAATTTGCATATTTGTCTTTATGTAATATAGATTTTTATAAATAAAACGACATCAAAACTGTAATCTTATATCTAATATTTCTTAAAACAAAAACAAAAACCGATCACTCTAGAAAAAAATTAGAAATTTAAATAGAAATATATATGGAAAGCCCCCAAAAAAGAAATACATAGTGAAAACCTACCTGAGATCGCTTAAATGACGGTGAGACCCCCCTGTTCTTTCAATGTCCATAAAATTCCACGAATTCATAGACTCTGTATAAATAAAGGTTGTATCAAAAGGATTTCTCAGAAAATGTCATCTTCGATATCTACGGAGGGCTTAGATTGTCAATTTTCAGTTAAAAATTGTCAAAATTTCAGGACAAAGGGCACAGGGCAATGGTGAGAGCCCCCTGATCTCTCAATCTGCCTAATATTAAGCAGACAGTTAGTTAATATGTAGATACAAACTTGACTAAAATGAATTTGGGTACACTTCTTGTCTTCTATGTTTACGGAGGGCCCAAAGTGCCAGTTGGATATTCAAAATATATGGCGAAAATCTACCTTAGACCGCTTAAATGACGGTGAGACCACCTGTTCTTTCAATGTCCATAAAATTCATAAGTATAGTTGAAAATCATAAAAAATATAATATTTGATAACATTAAAAGCATGATTTTTATAGTTGAAAGGAGTGAAAAGATACGTAGGAAATCGTGTTATGACCCCTTCAAGTTGTAAATAAAACGACATCAAAACTGTAATCTTATATCTAATATTTCTTAAAACAAAAACAAAAACCGATCACTCTAGAAAAAAATTAGAAATTTAAATAGAAATATATATGGAAAGCCCCAAAAAAGAAATACATAGTGAAAACCTACCTGAGATCGCTTAAATGACGGTGAGAACCCCCTGTTCTTTCAATGTCCATAAAATTCATAGACTAATAGAATGTATAAATAAAGATTGTATCAAAAGGATTTTCCAGAATAATGTCATCAGTCATCTTCGATATCTACGGAAGGCTTAGATTGTCACTTTTCTGCTAAAAATTGTCAAAATTTTAGGACAAAGGGCACAGGGCAATGGTGAGAGCCCCCTGATCTCTCAATCTGCCTAATATTAAGCAGACAGTTAGTTAATAGGTAGATACAAACGTGACTAAAAGGAATTTGGGTACACTTTTTGTCTTCTATGTTTACGGAGGGCCAAAAGTGCCAGTTGGATATTCAAAATATATAGCAAAGATCTACCTTAGACCGCTTAAATGACGGTGAGACCCTCCTGTTCTTTCAATGTCCATAAAATTCGAAGAATTCATAGACTCTGTATAAATAAAGATTGTATCAAAAGGATTTCTCAGAAAATGTCATCTTCGATATCTACGGAGGGCTTAGATTGTCAATTTTAGCTGAAAAGTGACAATCTAAGCCTTCCGTAGATATCGAAGATGACTGATGACATTATTCTGGAAAATCCTTTTGATACAATCTTTATTTATACATTCTATGAGTCTATGAATTTTATGGACATTGAAAGAACAGGGGGTCTCACCCTCATTTAAGCGGTCTCCGGTAGGTTTTCGCTATATATTTTGAATATCCAACTGGCACTTTGGGCGCTCCGTAAACATGGAAGACAGGAAGTGTACCCAAATTCCTTTTAGTCACGTTTGTATCTACATATTAACTAAATGTCTGCATAATATTAGAAAGATTGAGAGATCAGGGGCTCTCACCATTGCCCTGTGCCCTTTGTCCTAAAATTTTGACAATTTTTTGCTGAAAAGTGACAATCTAAGCCCTCCGTAGATATCGAAGATGACATTATTCTGGGAAATCCTTCTTATACAACCTTTACATATACAGAGTCTATGATTAAGTTGAATTTTATGGACATTGAAAGACCAGGGGGGTCTCACCCTCATTTAAGCGGTCTCAGGTAGGTTTTCACTATATATTTAGAATATCCAACTGGCACTTTGGGCGCTCCGTAAACATAGAAGACAGGAAGTGTACCCAAATTCCTTTTAGTCACGTTTGTATCTACATATTAACTAAATGTCTGCATAATATTAGAAAGATCAGGGGGCTCTCACCATTGCCCTGTGCCCTTTGTCCTAAAATTTTGACAATTTTTTGCTGAAAAGTGACAATCTAAGCCCTCCGTAGATATCGAAGATGACATTATTCTGGGAAATCCTTCTAATACAACCTTAACATATACAGAGTCTATGATTAAGTTGAATTTTATGGACATTGAAAGACCAGGGGGGTCTCACCCTCATTTAAGCGTTCTCAGGTAGGTTTTCACTATATATTTTGAATATCCAACTGGCACTTTGGGCGCTCCGTAAACATGGAAGACAGGAAGTGTACCCAAATTCCTTTTAGTCACGTTTGTATCTACATATTAACTAAATGTCTGCATAATATTAGAAAGATCAGGGGCTCTCACCATTGCCCTGTGCCCTTTGTCCTAAAATTTTGACAATTTTTTGCTGAAAAGTGACAATCTAAGCCCTCCGTAGATATCGAAGATGACATTATTCTGGGAAATCCTTCTAATACAACCTTAACATATACAGAGTCTATGATTAAGTTGAATTTTATGGTCATTGAAAGACCAGGGGGGTCTCACCCTCATTTAAGCGGTCTCAGGTAGGTTTTCACTATATATTTTGAATATCCAACTGGCACTTTGGGCGCTCCGTAAACATGGAAGACAGGAAGTGTACCCAAATTCCTTTTAGTCACGTTTGTATTTACATATTAACTAAATGTCTGCATTATATTAGAAAGATTGAGAGATCAGGGGCTCTCGCCATTGCCCTGTGCCCTTTGTCCTAAAATTTTGACAATTTTTTGCTGAAAAGTGACAATCTAAGCCCTCCGTAGATATCGAAGATGACATTATTCTGGGAAATCCTTCTAATACAACCTTTACATATACAGAGTCTATGATTAAGTTGAATTTTATGGACATTGAAAGACCAGGGGGGTCTCACCCTCATTTAAGCGTTCTCAGGTAGGTTTTCACTATATATTTCTTTTTTGGGCTTTCCATAAATATTTCTATTTATATTTCTAAATGTTTCTAGAGTTATAGGTTTTTCCTTTTGTGTTAAGAAATATCATATATAAAAGTACATATTTGAAGTTGTTTTATTGATAAAAATCTATATTACATAAAGACAAATATGCAACTTAGAAAAGGGTTTATATTTGAATTTACGACAGCTTGAAGAGGTCATTAAACGATTTCCTACGTATGTTATCAGTCCTCTTAACTATTAATGTTATCAAGTATTTAATTTTTTTTTTATGATTTCAACTAAATTTTGAATATCCAACCGACTGATAGCAGCCGGTTGGATATTGAATATCGAATATCGAATAACGAACCGGCTGCTAACTTCACATACATACTTTTTAATGACCGTGGACACCAAAACGGTAATAAACTACGTACTTATAGACAATTTAAACAGGAACGAAATACTTAACTATATGTTGCAATGTTAATACCTAGACAACATAAACGCGTTATGGCTCTGTTCCGCGCCGGATCGCTACCGCTAGCCATCGAAACCGGAAGGTATGACAGGCCGCCAATTCCAGTTCATAACAGACTTTGTGTGCTTTGTACGAACAATTGTGTTGAAACTGAAAAACACTTCCTTTTAAAGTGTTCAATTCATGATGACTTGAGATGGCTTTCATTTTCTGAATGTTCAAATGATATTGAAAATTTTGCTATTTTAGACGATGATCAGAAATTAGTTGAAATGATGAATTGTCCTGAAATTCAAGCATTTTTAAGCAAGAGTATTTATAACTTTTTTATGAGACGAAAGTTATTTTTAGTTTGAGATACTTATTTTTATAGTTTTAGTAACCTTTAAGTTTTACTACTTTTAAAGTCATGTGATATTTAAATGAAATAAATAATAATTTTTATCTATATAATTTATAATTTAATTTATTAAATGAATTTTTAATTGAATTTGTAATTATTTAAATGATAAATCTTTTTGAAATTGTACAAAAATCAAATTTTAGGAAATGTTATATTTACATATATTCAAATGTGAAATGTTTTGTAGATATGTGTCTCATAAGGCAATCTTATGGCTGGGTACTGATTGTTTTAATGTATATTTTTATTATGTCATTGTATAATGTTCAATCAGTATGTGACACAATAATAAAATAAAATTTATTTATTATTATGTACAACTTTTACGTTCATTTTGGGATTTATTTATTTTCGATTTCGCGCAATATTTTATAACATTTGCGCGTTTTCGTTTAACAGGTAACATTAGAAAATATGATATTAAAGATAATTCATATGATTTACAGCGATGTGTCTCCATGTTTGAAAAGGGACATGCCAAATGCTGTTTTCCGCTACATAGGAAACTTATTATTGACAAATAACATACTAATGATACAGATATAATTTTACAGTATTACATGTTTTTTTTCAAGATTTTATGACTTATCGTGTCAATACCTGAAGCTTTTTCTCAGTTTAAAATGTGAAATACATCACTAATGTGATCTTGGATTACATACACAAATATCAATAGTTGTATTTGTTCTAGCCAAGAATATAATACTGGTGGCCTGACATTACTATCATCTATAGTACATGGAAATTCAACCAATGACTCAACGTTATTTTTATTTTGGTGTACGAACAATGAAATTACCCATAGTCCTTTAGATTCTAAAGAGGCGAATTGATTAACAGGATTCCATTTATAGAATTTTCACATTAGAACTCATCCAACATACTGTTAGCGTTTAAACAAAACTGGTCTTTTGTTTATGCTTTTTACACTTGTTGTAATTAGAAATGTCTTTAGATCTTAAAGCTCATTTGTTTAATTCTCTTCGTAAATCAAAAAAGTCAACCAGGTTTTATCGTTTGGTCTTATTGTAACTTCTTTTTGAGGGATACATGCATTAACAAACGCGAGAAATTTATTTATCATAGATTGATGGCAATTTTGGTCCATACTAATTTCAGCTATATTTATAGATTACCAATCAAAAGTAGAAATAAGCTCGTTACATTTGTCCATATCTGCAGTACGATAGTCCAATATTATTCTTTGATAAGTATTATTATAACTTTATTTTGTACTATTTTCAAGAATATGATAGTTCCGTCATGAACACTTTACATATCACAGTTTATTTGCGTTACATGGGAATCATAGACACCACAGGAATCATAGACACCACAGGAATCATAGACACCACAGGAATCAGATACTAAAATAGGATCCAACAAAGACTTGCGTGGCATAAAATATGGTTATTTTTTCATTACATTTCTGAGACCATTCGGTCTCCTATGTTGAATCTGAGAAGTTCGTAAGTGAAATGTTTCAAGGCTTTTCCTGAAATTTCTGTCCCAATCCAAATTGAATATAGTGATTTTACTCTAATTTTCCAGTCGCAGTTCAAATTTCCCGGCTTTATTGGGGTCGAACCCTAATACAGGACATACTTATTGTACTTATAGTTAATTTGTTATGGTCCTGAACATGAATTGAAAATTTGCCATTGAACGTATTTTAGGAAACGTCAAGCAATGAATCAATCATAATATTGAATATTCTATATGAACATTCTGTAAGAAGATTTACATTTAAATCTTCATTTATTACAACACAAGAAGAGAACTTCAATGCATTTTCTATGGATTCTTGAAAGGAGTTGGACCAGTTTTCACTGAATTTGTTTCACGGCAGGGAAAATGTTTAGTATTTATCCCAAAAGTATATAAGAAGGACATCGTTAACCAAAACTAAAAGTATGTTGGTTGTAAAACTAGGTATTGTCTTTAGGATACAAAGTAACTCTTTTTGGTTAGCGATGTCTCTCGATGCAAAATTTGACAAAAGCATGTAAAATTTGCAAATGTGAATCAAAGTGCCTACAACTGAATAGCATTTAGATTTAATGCAAATATGTAAATGTTTTAAAATATTGTATTAAGTATAAATAAGTATAATGACATATAGACTCTTTATTATCTTACCTCGTATTAAATTCGATGAATGTCATAGGTTCGTAGTAAGCTCTTTTCGTTTTGAGTATACGTTTATTGCGTTCTAAAAAGGTACGACCAGTACAATCAGGCAAGGTTTGGTATTAAAACAGGCCGTTTCCTCACTGGTTCATAATTTGGTTAGTTATATGCCCAGAAATATGGATAACCTTACAGCTCTGGGGAACTGGGTTTATCTTCAATGAGTGTGTACTATCATAGGTATCAAATGGAATACCAGACAATCGTAAAGCAGGTCGTCACCATATGCAGTATCATTTAAAAAAAATAATCAGCACAAATGAAAAATATATAAAAAGCGGCGAACGAGATGAGGACGTGGTCAGAACATGTATAGAGGGGAAATAAAATACATATTATATTAACAAATTATTCTCATGCTGTGCTTCAGCTTTTAACAATAAAGATGAATATCAACCTAATATCATAGGTATCAAATTGAATACCAGACAATCATAAAGCAGGTCGTCACCATATGCAGTATCATTTAAAAAAAATAATCAGCAAAAATGAAAAATATATAAAAAGCGGCGAACGAGATGAGGACGTGGTCAGAACAAGTTTAACTGTCTGTGAACGAAGTAATCGAGTTAGAAACTAGTGACAACGGCTTTCGAAGTATAAGGAACGAAGTAGAACTAGTTACGAACCGGTTTAAACGGACAACAGACGGGCTTGGGCTGCTTGGAAACGGTGTCCCAATGAGGTGGTCGGGTAGGTTTATCCGATATGAACTGGATATAAACGGACCACAGACGGGATAAAGACGGGATGTATTTATCGAGAATTGGTTAAGAACTAACTGGGGTCGCATTGGTTGCCTGGCCAAAGCTATACGTTCTAGCCGGATCAAAACCAGTTTTACGTTTTGTTAAGGACTCGTCTGGTTCGGACGTTTGAGAACTAGTTTGGTGTGACTGAAGCTTAAAACAACACGGTGTTGTTTTCAAATTAACAAAATGTATTAAGTCACTAGCACACTGTGTAACTATAATGATCTTACGATTTTGACCCGGTTTGTGAAACAAGTGGGAATTGGTCCTACCTCTTTATGCCTAAAGGGCATATATTCTTTCGAGGATGCGATATACAACACAGAAGAGAAGTTTATATGAAGGGAAATTAAGTCGTGACGCATCATTATTTAAAATCTTAATCAGGTCACGTTTCATCTTGAACAAGTTAACAAGTATATATAAATATCCCCTTCTGAACTATTGCGATCATTCCTGTATGGATTTTTTTTCAATCTTGATATTTTGATATTTTCTAAAGGATGAGTTTCATTAGCTGTTTTTCAATGTAGTTTTAAAATTTGATATAAATTTGCGACCTTGACAATAGATAAAGTTTGCCCATTGTTTTTATGAATGAAATACGCCAACGTGTTGTTAAACCTGAAGGTGTGCATGGAATTAAGGACCTAAAGGATAAAGCCATTGTGTGAAATTAATTCAGTGAAAATTAGCCATATCCGTTGACGTCAAGCCCTGTTCATTGTTGTGATTATCTCATCTAATTCAATAAATGCATCTATCATTTCATTAATCAAGAGCAATTTTCAATTACTCTTACTATAGAACTCATCCTTCTTTTCCCGCCAACTTTGCATGTACTTTTGTACTCCTACTATAGAACTCATCCTTCTTTTCCCGCCAACTTTGCATGTACTTTTGTTTTATTTGATTATTCCTAAACTGCAATAGATTGGCTAATTTCAGTCAAAGTCCATTCAAGTTTCAAGAAAGATAGGTTGAGATTCTTTTCCATCAACATCCGTCAAAGTCCATTCAAGTTTCAAGAAAGAAAGGTTGAGATTCTTTTCCATCAACGTCCGTCAAAGTCCATTCAAGTTTCAAGAAAGATAGGTTGAGATTCTTTTATATCAACGTCCGTCAAAGTCCATTCAAGTTTCAAGAAAGAAAGGTTGAGATTCTTTTCCATCAACGTCCGTCAAAGTCCATTCAAGTTTCAAGAAAGATAGGTTGAGATTCTTTTCCATCAACGTCCATTAAAGTTTTAGACCAAGGTTTCTTTTACCGTTATCACCGTAAAAAATCCTTCGAAAATTTTGATAGTGACAACTAGGCTTCAGTTGGAATTTTGGGGCTTTTCTTCTGTTGTTTTTGAAATTAACTATTATAATAGTAACCAGCTATTGATTGGGATAAGTCGGTTTGGATCTTTGGATGATTGTGGGAAATTACAGACGGCAAATGTTGTTTAATTGAAGAAAACAAGATAACAGACGGATAATATAGGCATAGGGTTAGCATACATGTTTAACGTACCTATTCCGACCGGACGTGGCTGCGTCCTTATATATCGAGGATAGCCAAACAGACGCCCCTATTTTATAGCATGGATTTGGCTTATCAATGGATGGGAGGCCAATGGATGACCATATTTGTATGCCTCGATGAACCTAATGGGTAACACTTTTAGATCTATCCCGAGATTGCGCTGACGTCTGACGGTCTTTTTGAGAACTTACTGGGACATTGGAAACGTGTCCAATCATTTCTCAAAAAGACCGGAAGACACCAGAGTAATCTCGGCTACTTTAGATCCAGCATGAATAGAACTGAATAGATTTATTGCTCAAATTTATGATTTAAACAAACCGTTGTCATATAGTTTTCACACATCCATGTTATTAAAGAAACAGAGCAGTGATATAGTACCGCAGAATTTGTTTAATAGTCCCTCTTTTTGATGTCCTCATTTCAGTAATTTATAAACAGTCAATCTATGTTTTTACAGAATTGTCAGAAAAAACCGGTTCTGTTTAAAATACATGATTTCCTCCAATCAATTTTAATCGTCCAGTTATACTACAATGTAAGAGTAAATTGATAAACGCTCATTGGTTAAGAAGGGACATCAAAATTAAGAATTGAGCTTAACTACATGTACTCTAGAACTGTGTATACTTCCTACCCTTGTCAATCTGATCAAAATACAGATATTGTGTCCAAGCTTTGCTTACAAGCCTTGTAAGCATAGCAAGGACACAGGATTCGTATTTTAATCAGATTGACCACCAGTATACCATACACAATCGATAATTTTCTTATCTGAAACTACTAGACACTTCTTAATAAAGAATCACTCGATTACTCCGATCCTTAATTTACATAAATATAAATGAAAGTTTCTATAGAAGTTGCATCCCAAATACGAGGCTCGTATACGAACACTGCAGAGTAACCCTTAAAATATATATCAGATCATAACCATTTCTCATATAATATTGTATAGTGTTAACATGTTCGAGGTGACAAGATGAACATAATTCAAATAAGACAAAAAACAGAAAGAAAGTATGACAACACATGCATACAAATTATCCACTGCATTGTAGATGTAAAGAAGAATCACTGTAGAATATTAATACAAGTTATGATAAAGACTGAATAGTAAAAAGAAATACTACTATTTGTTATACGATAAGTACTCACATGTATCATTGGCGCTTAGAAATATTTATTTTGGCGCAAATGAAAGCTTTTTGTTGGCGCAAATGAAATGCTTATTGGCGCAAATGAAAAGCGCCGATTACTTATTATTATTATACCATAATCAGACAAACTTGTATTAACTTTTTTGTTTTCTTATCTGAAAAGACATCTTTAGTATCCTGACAATTTGCCAGAAAATGATTGTTTTCAATGTCGTGACACTCACAGTATTCGTACAGTAACGGTTGGTCAATGGAAAGGTAAATACAATGAACTTTAGTGCGAGGGTTTGTGCCCCGAGCCCATAATTTCATAGTATATGACTTTCCATTGACTATCCAATTTAGCACATATTCACAACTCGAATAATCTTATAATTGATCTATTGGTAGTTGATGTTTTCTGACTACTTGTTTCAACGTATTTGTGTCTTGTATCTTGTCTAGAGGAGTTCAATAGTAAGATATATAAAAATCATTGTGAAAGCTAATTGTATACACTGATTAAATTTGATACACAAAATGTATTCGAAAATAGCCGGTTGTTCTTAATATCTTGATTACAATACAATAAAAACTTAATACCCTTGTGGTAATTCATGCATAATTACTAAGTACAATGAAACTTAGAAGGGAAATTCAAGCAATTTGATTGGACGAGGAGTTGTAAATAAGTGCTAAATACTTGTGGCGTGTTATTAGTTGCCTTGTTTTACGCATCCTAAAATTTGCCAACAATTGTGGTAATTGGTATCAATTTAATGTACTATGTTACAATCCCTGAAAGGTCAAGCAGATTTCATTCATTTTTATCAGATGAAAATTGTTTACGAATTGAACGCAATTATCGTCTTTGACAAAATTCGTGTCAATTGTAAGGGTACAATTTGTAAATTGTTTGCAATGTTCGTGTATTGTGTGGTTTGATACAGATTTAATACAAACAATTATGGTAATACCCAATTGGTTGTTGTCCATCGGTTCATTAATGATAGCCAGGAGTGAAAAACACCTACATTGTGACCCGATTCGCCCACCTTAGGAAAATATACAGCATTAATCATTAGCTATAGTGGCCGCCATCATTCACACTCTGAGTAATATTGACATGTGACCAGGTTTTATCAAAATCCACTCAGAGAACAGCATCCCCTAAAAGGGGTTAATTGACGATTTTCATCATCTGATTTTTTTCTAGACCCCGTGTTGTTGACCATTTTGCTGTATAAAGTTTCTATCTATCCAGTAGAGTTTTCAGGATAATAACCAAAAACGCAAGAACGATAACAATCATTTAAGGCCAATACCTCATAAAAGGAGACTAGTGACAATTTCAGTTTTGTTGACACATTTGTAGATCTTATTCACTTTCAAGCTACTATTTTAATATCGAGAAGATAGCCCCTCCTCCAAAAAAAAGGCAACACAATGGGTGAAAACATTCATCTTAGAGCATCAACTTTATATAAGTAAATATACATTTGTGGTTAATTGATTATTTTTTTTGATGCTGATTTATTCATAGATTTTGGTTTGCTGCTAAATTTTGCTTGTTACAACTATCATATATAGTACAATCAATCTAGCTTAAAAAAAACCACCCATCCTCTAAATAATTGCAACAAAAGGTTTCTTGGTATAGTTCGATTTACTGACACATCCTATTGATCATATCAAAAATCGGCAGAAATCAATGGGCTAATTCCGTGAATTTTGGGGTCAAAATAAGGGGTTTTGCACAAAAATCGGTGGAAACTGAAAAATTTCTTGTACTTTTTTATTATTATAAAAGTATAAGAATTCAAATATATAATTACAGTTATGCAAACTTCCTATAAAGGAGACAGTATTTAAAAAAAAAATCAAAAAGGGAAACATTAGGATAAATAAAATTGAGAATGGAAATGGGGAATGTGTCAAAGAGACAACAACCCGACCATAGAGCAGACAACAGCCGAAGGCCACCAATGGGTCTTCAATGCAGCGAGAAACTCCCGCACCCGAAGGCGTCCTTCAGCTGGCCCCTAAACAAATATGTATATAAAAACTGCATTTTTGTGGAAATCTATCATTATTGATAGTAAAAGTATAAACAAATCGATTTTTCACTTTTTTAGACTATATAATTATTATATCATAATACGATAATATCCTATTTTTTTTTATTAAACATGCCCAAAGGACAAGGTACGATAAGCCCCCGTTTTGGTCCCCCTATTTTCTTACTTTTCAAATTTTGTTTTGGAAAGCTTCTTATCATGTTAAAATTTCCTGAGGTTCGAAGTTTGTTTGGATGAACTTCAAAACCATTAATTTCAGCAACTGGGTGAGGTGAAGGGGGTAAACTTTCCGTTATTATTCAGATATTGTTATTATTATTCACTTTGGAGGTGTTCCGTAATGACGTTGCGCACGATGTTGGTACGAATTCCATTTTGCTATAGATTAGCATGAAAATAAATACGTAGACTGGTCAGTTCGATAAAAATATAGTGATTTCTGGTTGAATTTATTACATTAGACTTGAAAATAAAGAAAAAAAGGACTCGAAATTTAAAATATCAAGAATTATAACACTGAATTATCCCTTTTTTACGCAAAAACGTAATGTCCAACGTTACATTTTGTGTGCAAAAGATCGGAGTTCCGTTACTTTCCTACGGTATTTTTTTTTCTGATCATCGTAAAACTTCACAAGAGTATTGCTATTGTTATTGTTATTCGCGTGTTAAAGCAAAATCAATATCACTGAAACCGTAAACCGGAAAATGTTATTTTTGAAAACGATCTGAAAAATGTCCAAGGATATGCAAGGTAAGCATATATCGGGTTTGCGCATTTATACCGTGAAATTGGAAAAGCTGAGAGGAAAAATATTTATGATATTTTGAAAGTTTTTTTACTTTTCTCCTGGTTCATGATATTTTTTTGCCGGAAACCATGCGTATAGTTTTTATTGCAATGACTTCAAAAAGTAAAGCCATCTTGTCCCAACAAAAAAAAACGCTGTATTTTCTTTACAATTGAGGTTTTAACCGGCTGTATATTAAATAGGCACAGTTAGATCATAGAAAATAAAACTTGGCGGTAAAAGTTTTTTTCTTTTTCTTTTTAAACAATATAGTGTTTAACATTTTTTCGATAGGCAACAAGATTTTTTGATCGTTTCAAAAAGTATAGCCGTTTTATCCCAACGTTCGCAAAACGTAATTGATGTCATGCTCGGGTTTTTAATTTTATATCATAATTATTTGTTTCCAGTTTAATTCGAATGAAAATAAAAATATAAGTTATAATATAACTAATTTATGATAAAGGAAAAGTTTAAGTTTAAATTCTAATGTTGACCAAATGAGACTGATATAAAAAATATCGGGATTTTAGTTTTTTTCAGCACATTCATGACATTTATTTATTCAAGGAACGTCTATCTGCAAGTTTTAAATCATCAAAAGTAACATGCATAATTTTTTTGTCAATAAAATAAAATAAGAGAAAAACCATAGCTGGCAATTATAACAAAACAACGGATATGCATAATGCCACAAAAATACGGAAATGAGAAAAACATGAATCCAAAATGTTTAACTACCTTGAAATTTTGCGACAAAGAAAGCATCGGGAATTGATAAAATATAGAAAGGAAACAGAAACGGAAAGAAATGCAACAAAAGGAGTATGTATAAACATGCAATAAAAAGGGAAAATAAATTCAAAATCTAATTTATATTAAAAAGAAATCTGTATAAATTTGGAAATTAATGTATGATTCATTAATGCGAACTGCTGCCAAAAGTAAAATTATCAATTTTGGCATGGAAAGACTGACAACTTTTAATAAATATTCATTAAAAAACTATGTGTACGACCACTTTGAGTTTTATTTGTTAAACTATGCATTTTCAGACAAACCGCAATCGGTTACCAAATTCATAACAGTAAATTGACCT
Source organism: Mytilus californianus (assembly GCF_021869535.1). Classification (NCBI taxonomy): domain Eukaryota; kingdom Metazoa; phylum Mollusca; class Bivalvia; order Mytilida; family Mytilidae; genus Mytilus; species Mytilus californianus. The sequence goes on along the minus strand of NW_026262723.1, from coordinate 35,044,558 downwards.
CATCAATTATAAGCTTGAACGCTTGAAACGTTCTTTGCAATCGTCGAAATCGCTTCATTATGAGGAACGTCGTGTAACGCTAAGTAGTACCAACATCGTGCGCAACGTAACAACGACTTTTTAGTTTTTAAGTGCCTGTGCCAACGTGACCCATGAATTTTTTTTTTACAATGTCATCATCACTGTTTTTCTGTCTAGATCGTCATAACTTTCTCCGGGTAACGTAGGCGCACGCTATTAAATTTTAAGAAACACAGGCCAAAAATCGTAATTTTTCCTACTTTTGGCGTTTTTGATGCCCTTTCACCCCCTCACCTCACCTAGTTGCTGAAATTAATGGTTTTGAAGTTCATCCAAACAAACTTCAAACCTAGGGGAATATTTCAACATAATAAGTAGCTTTCCAAAACAAAATTTGAAAAAATGAGAAAATAGGGGGGCCAAAACGGGGGCTTATTGTACCTTGTCCTTTGGGGTAAATAGTTACTTTTTAATGAAAAATTGAGGAAAACTGAAAAAGAGATATCTTTTTAAAATGTACTATTTTTAGAACATGCTATTATTTTAAAGTAAATATTAAGTAATTCAATAGTCAGAAAAAGATGGAGCTTATGTCAAAGAAACAATATCACATCTTAAAATTAGGTAAATAAAAGGAATATTTAGGTAGTTGCCTCCTTGAAGTATAGAAAATATATCTGACAACTATATCAAATATCTGTTCACATTTGAAACCATGTTTTCTACAATTACAACGACGAGTATCACAATTAGTCTTGCTGTTACAACGTATAATTGAATGAGTCTTAGTGGAGCGTGTTGCTTTTTAGTCTGAACCTCCGTTTTTTATTTAAAATCAGCCAACCGATATTACAAGGATCTATATCTTCTCCTCCAATCGCTCTGTGCTAACCACTGCAGCTAGGATTGTTAGTTTCAATTGGGCCTTTATTGTTAACCTAATGAACAATGAAAAGTGATGTCACTGTTGGTATATGTCAATGAGACTGCAAGTTGAAAACATCCCAATATCACAAAAATGATCTCTGGAGTTATTGAATTAACTATTTGGTTCAAATCAAAAACATTATTCACAGCCTTGTAGTTTTCTAGATAAAATCAGCAAACACAATGATTTTCATGTGAAACAATGTCATCTAACTGTATGCACTTTCAGTTTCTTATTGGTGCTTATTTGTTTTTGTGCTTGCTTGTGTTCCTGACAGGTAGGTTTTAATAGTTAGAACAAGGCGGTTGTATTAAACTTATTCCTGTATAGTTATGAATCACAGTTTATGGGCATACTCATTAAAGACCCCTTTAAAATTTCGTTTAATTGATAAATACAACAACTACTACCGTTATCTTGATGATATGTATTCGTTAAATAAAAAAAGTTCTTAAAATATATCTAAAGGAACTTTTTTGAATAAATCAAATATAAACAGCTATAAATGTCTTTTCCTAGATTTAGATATTTCAGTTTTACACCGGAAACTCTACACAATAATTTCCGACAAAAGGGACGATTTTCCTTTCCGTATTGTTAATTTTCCTTTTTTTGGATTTTGACGTCCCTTTGGCACCATCTTACGGTGTTTATATATTCCAACTCGTTCGCTATGCCCGTGTGTGTAGTGACATATTGGATTTCAATGAACGTAATCTATGTATGACTGGTAAATTATTAAGGTAAGGATTCGTTACAACAAATTACTTAAAACCTTTACAGAATATTTTAATAGATACAAATATTTGGTATGGAAGTTGGCTGTACCCTTAGAAATCTTATGACAAACGAGATAGCACATTATAATTTATACGGTGATGTTGTTTACATAGCTCGTAAATTTAGATACGACCCGGGTAAACTTATCGATCCTTTGGATAATTTTTTTAATAGTTTGCCAATTTAAAACTGTAATTACTAGTAGATCTTTGATTATTTTTTTTATCGGTATAAAAATTGATTTTGTTATCAATATTAAATTAAAACCCAGCTTAATATTATCACGGGTAGTAACGTCGTCATATCGAGGAGAGTTTAGTTCAGTGATTTTGTCATAGTATGGTTAAGTTGGTCATGGTTTAGTTATGTTTCTTCCCAGAACGATTACCTCAGTTCTTTTCAAATGAGCAAATGAAAAGCAAATAAGATGTTTGAATCTATATTGTAAGTCAAGCGATCTACATTGGAATTGTTATTTTTAAGAAATTAACGCAGTGTAACCAAAATATCGAAATTTATATGGTTTGGTTAAGCGATTGACATGGTTAAGTTAAGTTTCTAGAAATTCGTCATGGTTTTGATCAAATTTGTCATAGTTCAGATCCAATTAATACATATTTGTTTCAGCTTTATATTGTTAGTTTGTTTGAAGCCGCTTTTGAAAAAACGAAGATACACAATTTATTAATTGAATAAAAAGAAAAAAAGCTTTTTTAACCAAATTTGGTGGGCGTAATATGCAAACTGCACATTAGACATTTTTACTTTTCGTGGATTTCCTAAGATTGAATTTATATAGTTATAGCTCTTTTGATTGGCAGTCGGTAAAATAAATTACAAAAACAGAAAATGTTGTTTATCACCTAGAACCTTTTCTCCGTAAGTCAATGATGGAATCTGTCGGGGAGTTACAGATATCGTGAGCGGCATCACTCGTCAAATAGTTAAATAATTCTATTTAAAGCTGCAAAACGTACATGTAGCAGCTAATGCTTTTTAACATTTTGATTCTATTGAAATTATACATCTGTTGTTTTTATTTTGAACCAGATTATCTCCATGATGAATAAAAAGAGATGTTGGGGTAATACGCCAATGATACAGAAACCCAACAACAACTAAACAAACGATATCGAAATGCCACCATACAGTCTTCAACAAAAGACAGTTGTCTACACTACATGTCAATCTCTTAATCGCCCAAAGTCTAGAATAAATTAAACACATACAATCAAAATTGACGACATAAATTTGCGCGAATTTGAATATGACAAGCATTAAATTTGCGCAAAGAAATGGTATTACGTTTGCGTGAATTTTTTTTTACCTGTGATTTAATTTTTTTTAATTTTGAGAATAACCTGATTCTCAAGTGTTTTTTTATTAGGAAAATCTCGTTGGTTGATGTCTATCATATTGGTTTTTCGTTTATTGTTTGGAACGTAAATTGACAATCATAACACATATTCTAATGTATTATATTGTTATATATATATTAGAGAAGTCTTTATTCGATTATATAAACATCCAAAAGTTTTGAATGAAATACAGTGAATATCATGGAAAGGAACATTCAAAGTATACAAAATATACCTTACCTGGTACTTGTACCCTAGCGATTTCAGATAACATTGGCGGGAAATTTCCCCAGCTTGAAATTTCAAAAATTGTTTAACGGATAACTGGATTTTCTCATTGTCTGTGCGCTTTACAAGAGCTTGGTGATTACTACCGCGAATTTTAATGTAAGTAGTCACCTGAACTTGCAGTATAATCTCAATGAAAATGGTTTAGGACAAACATAAGACTAAGGTAAAGTATCCCTGAAAGTACTAATTTCGTGAATACCTAAAACAAAATTGAAGTATTTTTGGGACTCGTCTGTGGTGCCCGCATCTAAACATTTAGAAGTCTAATGAATGATTAAGATGAAGAGCAATGGAAACCAAATATTCCATAAAGTTGTGCATGGGGGCAGAAAAAAAACCTTTTTTTAAAAAGATAAATGTACAGAACATAAATGATATTTAATGTTAGTGCAGGAGTTTTGACTACTGGGCTCGTAATACCTCGTGACGAAACTTCAGTCAGCAAAAACCTTTGAACCAGCGGACACAAAACAAAGCCATTGCTTTGACCTGATGTGACGTTAATAGAAGTCATGAAATTAAAATTATTTTTAAAACGTTCCTGCACGGGACAAAATTTTAACATGGACAACTTTTTTTTAATAATCTATAAATGAAATTAAGTTGAAAGAGTTACTAAGATTTTCGAAGAACTTAATAAATTGTCAATTTCATGTATTTACAAATAAAATTGAGAACGGAAATGGGGAATGTGTCAAAGAGACAACAACCCGACCAAAGTGTTCCTAATTAAAATATATGAAAGATCACTATTTAGAAGTAGAATAAGGTCGATACAATGTCAATTTTTATCAATTATATTTAAGAATGAATAAATGGATTACTCGGTATTATGTTGTTCTCATATTGTATTTATTGTATGGTGTAGTACCACTTAATCCGTTGGGCTTTTTTCATTTATGCAATAAAGATACGAGAATAAGAAAAAGCTCAGTCAATCTAGTTTTTAGTATGAGAAAAAATGTAAATACGAAATATGATTGAAAAAATAATTTTCATTCCAAGATACACGTTTTATAAAGATAACCTGTAATGTTTGAGTGCCTATCATTTGTTACTGTATATTATTGTTTTTCGTTTTTTTTTTTTTTACATAAATCAGGCATTTGGTTTTCTCATTTGAATGGTTTTACATTTAATTTTGTTGACGCCTTTTATAGCTTACTATGGGGGTATGGGTTTTACTCATTCTCGAAAGCCATACGACTAAATATAGTTGCTTACATCTGTGTCATTTGGTCTCGGCCACGTGGATAGCTGTCTCATTGGAAATCATACTGTATCTACTTATTATATATTACTATGTAATTTCTAACGTCCCTTTTTAGCTCTGTCACTCTTTATAGGAGTGATTGCCTTTAAATGAGGATTTTTTTACCCTCTTTTGAGTTTTGAGCAAAAACTAAAGAAGATAGAGAGAAACTAAACAGAATAAATGATCAGCAATACAAGCTCAACAAAACAGATTTTTGTCAAGAATTCTACTCTCGTCTACAATGTTGGAGAGTGTCCTTTGTTGAATATCCACGTAGACCACGGTGATCGACACAGGCTCTTTAGAGCCTCTAGTTTTTAATTCCAAATGAAACAATTTTAAAAGAACAAGAACATTAGAAAATGGCGACATCATATATTGTCGTGAAATAGGGTAGAAAAAGGTTAAACGCGAAAAAAAAGTAGTCGAGAAATATTTGTTTTTCTCAGTTTTTCAATAGTTGTATATTATATGTTTACTTTCATCGTTACTTTTCCTTCATAACGACAAGAATCATCACATAACTGAACCATGTCGAACATGAACCAAACCATGACACTTCTTAACCAAACCATGACCCTGAATTGTCAGTAATCTGTAATTGTGTGCAAAAGAAGCTATTTTTTCGGAAAAATTGACCGCAACTGTATATTGTAACGAAATATGTGATGTAGCAGACAGTACATAAATCTTTTTTTATGGTTGGTAAACGAGTAAGCAACTTTTTTAAATTTTGACATACGCAAGCATTATTCTGTGTCAAATAATGAAATATATAATACAAATTTGAATTTACTAACATATCAGCTATAAACAAAGTTATTTACCAGCTTGAATTCATGTTCAGACTTTCCTTTAGCAAAAAATCAGAATGCATTGTTTTTCATCAAAAAACACTTAACACAATCATGTCCAACTTAACAAACTATGACAAAACCACTGTACTAAACGCTCCTCGATATGACGGCCATTTCGTAGCCTTTTATAGCTTGCTATGAGGTGTGGGTTTTGCTCATTGTTGAAGGCTGTACGGGGACCTATAGTTGCTTACTTCTACGTCATTTGATCTCTTATTGAGACTTAACTCATTGGCAATCAAACCACATCTTCTTGTTTTTATATTCACAACGCAAATAAATAAAAAGTAGTCACAAACAAAAAAGAGAAACTATTTACGGAAACAAGTACTTCCGTAAAACGACGAACACTTTCGCCTTCATATATACGCGTTTTGACTATTTAATGTCGTATGTTTTATTAATATGCAATAATGGATATATATTTTTATGATTCAATTTTTTTCTATTTACATTTGAAAATTCCTAATAAATATAACATCAATAAAAATTCGATAATTGCTATATTATTGAATGTCGTAATCGTGATGTACTATTGCCATACAATATGCGAATGAATGATAATTGTCAAATTGGAAATGAGCAGTTAATGTTGTATTATTATGTCTTTAAACTGGATTGGTAATTGTTATTCTTTCACATCGCCAACTGGTCAGACTATACCAAACTTAGTCTATAAATGTATCTAATAAGTCGGAACTTTATTAGGATCTAAAACACTTACTTTTTCTAACTAAGAAACTAACTAATTTTATTCAGTATAAAATCCAGTACAAAAGGATCATCGCTGAAATACATGAAAACATAGAAAAACAAAACAAAAATAAAACATAAAGAGACAACAATTGTGACACTTATAACAAACAATAGACAAAACAACCCTTCAATATTATGCAATTATTCCCACTGATGAATTTCTAATCAAAATACATTTGTCTATATATAAAAGAAATCTGTTGAGAACATCAGTCTCCGAACAGTTCATCATATCTAAATTTATCAAAATTATCTAAATTACAAAAACACGGTATAATATTAACAATGTCATCATTAAACTTTTTCCTCTCGTCTTGATAGAGGTTACATTCACATATAAAATGAAACTCATCTTAATTTACATAACTGTCTAATATATTGTTTTGAGATATTCAAATTTGTTTAAGTCTCAGGTTTATATTCCTTTTTTAACTAAAAAAAAGTCTTGTAATATGTGCGTAATTTGTTTTGGTTTTCGCCTGACAAACGTGAGAAAAAGTATTTTCCATATCTTTCTTGTAATATCTTTTTCACTGCAGATATGAGTTTTCCTTCTGACAGAGTTCCTTTATTATTCCAGACATGGTCAAAACCAATGAATTTTAGAAACTGAAAAATGTGTTAATTGAAGGTACATGGAAAGGTACAATCAACATCTTCGATTGACTTATATGCTAATTTTGAAAAATTCAAAAGAGGGTCTTTATACAAATATATCCAATATTTAAGAGATTGCAGAATAACAAATATAGAGATTGGATAAAGACAAAGTTCTGCCATACTGGCAATATTAGAAGCATATTTAGTTGCACCAAGTACAAATTTACAATATCGAATGTGAACCTTTTCAGGTGCAAAATTTAAAAAAGTTTTTTCTAAATCATCATTTGAACCTGGTGTTAATCTTTTGTCCAGGTTAAGAATGTACGGACCCCACAATTCACTTCCATAAAGAAGGACTGGTTTAACACAGGAGTCAAAAAGTTTTAAGAGCAAAGGTGTATTATTATGTGTACAATGAAATTTACGTTTAATCATGAAAATTACTTTAAGAGCTTTCTTACTGAGATCTTCAACTGCAGTACTGAAAGAACCTGATGCTCTCATTACAATACCTAGGTATTTATACTCTTGAACACTTTTAATAAGATTTTGCTCAAAATAAAAATTACAGTCTTTCAATAATTTACCTGATTTATTAAATACTATCATTTGAGTTTTTTTCTATATTCAGTGATAATTGCCATTTTTGACAATAAAGTTCCAATGAGGATAAAAAGTTTTGTAGCCCTTCTTTGGTTTGAGACATCAAAATTATGTCATCTGCATACATTAAACAATTTAAGCTTGTATCCCTATATCTACTGGATCACATTTCTTATCAAGATATCCTGGAAAGTCATTCATAAATAAATTGAAAAGAAGGGGACTCAGTATACACCCTTGTTTTACACCAACATTTGAGAGTATGGAATCAGTTAGTCCGGAGTCTAGTTTAATTGAATATTTAACACATGTATACATATCTTTGATTAAATGGAAAATCTTGCCACTAATACCTTGCTCAAAAAGTTTAGAAAAGAGAAAATTCCTCCGAACTGTGTCAAAGGCTTTTCTAAAATCAACAAAACAACAATATAGATATTTTTTTGCCCTAAACATCTTATCCACAATAGATTTTAATGTATAAACATGATCAATTGTTCTGTTAGCTTTTCTAAAGCCTATTTGATTTTTACATAGTATGTTGTTCTCAGTTACAAATAAATCTAATCTGTTGCATAAGATCTTTACAAACAACTTACTTAAACAACTAGATATTGCTATACCTCTGTAGTTACTTGGATCTCTAACGTCTCCTGTTTTAAAAAGAGGTTTAATCATACTTTCTGTCCAACTACTAGGAAATAAAGTTGATTTCAAAATGATATTGAAAAGTTTGCAAATACAATTCAACATATTCACACTAGAATGTTTAAGCATCTCATTACTTATACAGTCAAAACCTACACTTGTGTTATTCTTTAAACTTTTTATAGCTTTCAACACTTCCTGCATATTTATATCATAATCAAGTAAAACATTATACCTTGAAGGAAAATCATCCTGTTCATTACTACAATCTACATTTAAAAGTTTATCAAAATAATTATACCATTCATCAGAGGGAATATTGAAGCTCTGATCACTGATGTCCTTGTCAGAATATTTAAATTTATTAATAATATCCCAATAAGCCTTGGGATTTTTGTCTTCTAATTCCAGTAAGGAATCGAGCATCTTTGCTTTATACTGTCGTGTTTTTTTCGTACTAATTTTTGAAACGGCTTTTTTAGTCCATAGTAACTTTTCTTCATTTACAGAACCCTTAGAGAGTGAACGAGAAGATTGGATTAAATTACGATACATTGATTCGCACTCACTGTCAAACCCTAAACTAGATTTCTTTCGTTTACGTTTTTTAGATTTAAACCTGTTACCCTTGGGAAGATTTAAATGACTTCTTATCTTATCGAGAATGTTGTGAAAAATATCTGTTAAATCCTCAGTGGCTTGATCCACCCCGTTTCTTTGTAATACTCTGTCTTTACCTAAGAATAGTTGTACATTAGATTCAACTTCCTTTGATAACATCATATCTGTATAACATTTTTGAACCGCATTGTTCCATTGTAAACCCTTAGGTATTGGTCGCCCAACTTGAGAATAATTTAAAGATAAACTTACATTTATAGGACAGTGATCAGAGTGGACGGTGAAATCCTTTACGGTAAAAAAACATACATTTTTTAGCATATTATTACTAACATATTATAATCAACAACAGCACTACCATTATATTGATGGGAAGTGGGTTTACCTAATGTATCACCTAAAGTTCTTCCATTTAGAATTCGGCTTCTAGATGATATGCAAAGCTCTAATAGGATGTTTTCCGTATTCATCAGTCTTAGTATTCTTTTTAGTACAATATCTCCTATAATGTACATTATCTGCCAAATATGAATTAGGAAGTATATCTTGTAAACTTTTAACATGATCAGATGAAATAAAATCCAAATCATTTTCATTAACATGGGCATTTAGGTCCCCCATAATAATAGTCTCCCTTAAATTTGAAAACTTACTCATGTCTTGTTCTGTCTTCTCTAGTGTTGATAACTCACTTTTTAGAGATTTAGAGTAGCTAGACTGTATTGGTGAGTTGTAAGCAAAACAAACAAATATATCAGATGAATATGAAAAAAAAGTTTTACTTAGTTTTGCCCACAAAAATTCAGAGCAATTACTTTTTATAAATGTAATTCCTTTACTAACATTAGGTCTGGCATATAAAGCAATGCCTCCATGAATAGCTTTACCTTTCCTGGGGCGAGCGACCTTTTTCAATAAGGTATAACCTTTCAGGCATATATTATCTTCCTTGTCAGCCTTCGTTTCTAATAGGCATATAATATCAGAATTTATATTTTCACAAAAATCAGGGTCATTAAGTATACAATATCTATTTCCATCTTCCCTGTAAAACAAACCATGAACATTCCAAGAACTAATTGTTAATTTGTTTTTTTAACATTCTTTGAATTATAAGGGATTCAACAGAAACCTTCAGAGTTGAAACAAAATTTTTTGAAAAATAACTTGACCAAGTGGAAAAGTTACTTAACTGTAGGATTTATTTTATCTTTTTTAATGTGTATCCTTCGAATTTTGAAAAAAAAAAAAAAAAAAAGTAAGAGAAAACAAGTTATGACTAGAAAGATTTAAGACAATTGACTAGATAAAAATGAAAAAAATAAAATAAAATATATCTTAGATATAATAAACAATACATTGGAGTCATTATATATGTCAGGTATACATAAATATGGTGGGACTAGTTAATTCTTGAACATTTGAAGGGCTGCAACAGTGTTTACAACCATTTCAATCATTTTCATATCCTTGTTATCTACAAATCTGTGATTAACATTGTTATTTCTCATGTCGTGCTTGTTCATTTGATCTTTAGCATAGCCATCATAGAAACCATGGATGGTTTTGGTAGTTTTTGCCACTAATTGTATTATTTGTTGGTACTTTGTTGTTCTTTTTGTATGAAGGCCACTTTCCATTTAGCACAAAATTTAAGGTCTTTTTCAAATTTCCTGCCAAGACTCTTGTTCCCTCGTTAATGTTAATGTGAAGACCATCTTTGTCATACAGATTCAACTTGACATTATATGATGTGCCATCAAGAAAAAAGTAAGAGTTGTCACACCATGTAACATTTTTGTTGTCTCTTATTTTTGAGTACAATGTTTCAATGAACTGGCAAATATTCCTAACAAGCCTAGTTGATCTAAGTGATGAGATGATTATTCTTGCGCCAAGTCTTTCAAGATTTTCAATGATTTCAACATATTTATCCACAGCGGAATACACCACATCAGGTGACCGTCGTAGATCATTTGTTCCTACATGACAAATTACGATACTGTCAGTCAGATCTTCATACTGTTGAATATATTCTTCAAGGTCTGCTAATGTGGCGGTTCTTTTAGCCAGACCCTCCAACTGAAAAGATGCTGTCAGCCGCTTGACATCAATGAACTTTGGAATGGAACTATGATGAAAGATGACCCTTTTTTTAACAGGGTTTTGCTTGAATGTGTGATATTGAGCGAATGAGACTTCTTTCTCCTGAATCACTGTATCCTTTGCAGCTGAACTCTTTGTATTATGATGCACATTTGACTGGTGTTGGGGTCCAGACGTTTTTGAGCATGACTCATTTTTGGGTTGTTCTCCCTTCTCTGCTGACCATTGACCTCCTAATATATCTTCCTTTACTGTTAGAAGCCTGTCTTGTAATTTTTCAATGTTGGCATTTTTTTCCTGTAGTTTAGCATGTTTTTCATGGAGAAGAATTTCTAGTTCAGTTTGTTTTTCAATGAGAACTATTATCTTATTCTGTAGCTTTTCCTCCACTGCCTGAAACACTTGTTTTGTTTGATAACTGTTCCTCTCCAATTCCTTTGCTTTACTCATGAGTTGACATTTTTCTATTTCAAAGTTTTCAATTATCTTCTTCTTATCAATATCTGATTCTTGCATTTTTTCACGTAGCATTTTAAGCTCTCTTGCATGAACTTGTTTTGGTGTTTCTATAGACTCGGGAGATGTTTCAACTTTATTCAATAATTTTATTACATCTTGCACGATATCATTTCTTAACCCTTGAAGATTCATACTGAGTAACGTTTCAAAGTTTTTTATAGACGAATGTGCATTTAGAATTTCCGATGACATATTTATCGTGCTTTCTTCTAAGATTGATAACCATTGCTGAATCTGAGATGATTCTGAAATTGAGTGTGGTTCATTTGATACACAATTGATTGAGTCTGTATTGATTGTGGTATTTTCATTCTTTGACTGCAACAATGTGATTGGAACATTTTCTGGAGTTTTAAGTTTGATCTGATCTTGTTGTTGTAGAATTTCTGAATTTGTAGATAGGATTTCTGAATTTGTAGATAGGATTTCTGAATTTGTAGATAGGATTTGATTGATTTCATTGACATGTGCACTTTTTTGGAATGGTATAATTATTTGTGCAAGACTTAATATTATCTTCTCCGTTTTCAAATTCAAGACTTTTTGGGGTGGTCATTTCAGAACTAGACGATAAGTTTTCAACTATTTGTAAGGTTTTTTGAAATTCGTTTGAGCACCACTGTTTGAAGGATTTCCCTTGAATCATTATTTTACCTGTGGTCAGGTACACAATAACTTTATACATAAATGTATCCCCTTCATAATACCCAACACTTTCCGAAGAGTGTACTTCAAACTCCGTTCTTTCGTTTGTACCTTGTGTAGTGGAGTCATGCCATTCTACTTTCACTGAGGGATTATTCTTGTTACCTATTATAAGCAACTGTCCTAATGCGTGCAGCCAAAAATGCATTCTTTCACGAGATGTTATAAATACTGTGCAATATGCGGCTTTCCTACATAATATAAGGTCTATTCTTTCGAATGGTATGAGCATTTTATTGTTTGTCTTTTGCGCCTTCTTATAAGGTGCTGATTATAAGGTATATATGTTTTTCAATTCAGATAATTGGTACCGGTTTTCATAATTCACCGCCATTTTCTTTGTTTACAAATTGAAATATATATAAATAGCTTGTTATCTACTGATTAGTGATGTCGGAATCTTGTGATATTTTAAAATTAAATTGCATGAAGTTTGTTTCTGTTGATTATCTCTTGTAATGTTTGCTTAATAAAGCATTATTATATGTAAAGTTTCTGCTTGCATAAATAACGTGGTGCCGATGTTTTCACCGGAAGCTCAATCCATGTCTCAATCAATCTATGTCTATAAAAGATGAGTAGTATCCAGTTGCAAATATTTCATGCATATTTTTTCAAGGTTTTTATTCATAACATTAGAAACCTAAAGGTGTACAACCCCCAAAGGAAAAATATAATTACAAACATAAGATAATACATGGTGAGATAGGACATGGAAAACACAAAAAAGTGTGTGATATAAAAGATATTTCGTAGCAATTGAAGAATTTCACAATTTTCTTTACGAAAATTGATATTTCTTTTTGATCTTGGACATTATAAAGATAAGAAAGTATGGTAATTTTGCAAATGAGACAACTCTCCACTAGAGACCAAATTACGTAGAAGTTAACAACTATAGGTTACCGTACGGCCTTCAACAATGAGCAAAACCCGTTCCGCATAGTAACCTGGGACAATGGTGTAACAGTACAACAAAATAAAAAAGGATGTAAAAATCAGTTGAAAAGGCTACATGAATATAAAAAGCACAAAAAAAAACTAACAAAAACACAAAAGACACAAAGTACAGATTAGAGAGTACTCGTAGTTACTCGTTCAAAGCCAATAAAAACTAATAAAAAAATCATGTATCTAAGACTCAAATATCAATCAGAAATTTAATAATTCACCAGTGATAAATAGATCACGTTCATTTAAATCCAAAACGTCAGTACAGACATGGGCATAGCGAACGAGTTCAGATATATAAACACCGTAAGATGGTGCCAAAGGAACATCAGTTTCCAAAAAAAGGAAAATTTAACAATAAGGAACGAAAAATCGTCCTTTTTGTTGCAAATTTCAGTGTAGAGTTTTCCCGTGTTAAACAGAAATTTCTAAATCTAGGAAGGACTGTGTTTGCTGTTTTTATTTGATTTAATCAAAGTAAGTTCCTTTAGGTATATTTCGGTAGTATATTTAGAGAATTTGTGATAGTTAAACGCAAAATGTCATCAAGATAACGGTAAATGGTGTTGACTTTATAAATTAAATGGAATTTAGACGGGTCTTTACTGAGTTTGGCCATAAACTGTGATTCATAGAAGTACAGGAACGATAAACTTTATGGCCGAAACGTACATAAATGTTGTCAAGGAGAAAATTTAAAGCTTAAATCATCTCACCACACGTCCAGTAAGTATATGCATATTTTCCTTTGTCATTAGAGAAGACGGCTTTATATGAGTTGCAGCAACTAAATTTGCGATCAGCTTCTTTAAACGACCATTTAATCAAATAGTAAAACTTTTATTTGACAAGAATGTGTTGAAGTGTAGTGTAAAGAGTTGAAAAAGGCAAAACTGTCAACCAAATTAAAAGAACCATCAAAAGCACGTCATTTATCGGAAATACCCAAAAAACTTTTTACACTCATACATATTTAATTGCACTATTTTCATATGCTTGTTTACAAAAAAAATAGTAATATGTTCTTTGATAGAAGTTACGGAACTAGTTAAAAGCTCTGAAAGATTACTTACATAAAGAAAGCAGACCAGTAAATGTATTAATACTTGAATTAATTTCTTGATAGAGGGTTGCTGCTTACAAAGAAGCTATTAAACCAAGTGTTCCAAGTTGTGAAGTTAAAATGATCCCTTCGCAAATTTTACGGACGCCATTACGAGTTGGTCAACCGTTATGGAATATCTGTTTCACAGATGACGACGGATATGTTTCAATTGTCGTAACCACAATCCCGTCCTCTTTTCCTCGAATGTGACCTACCGGATTTGTGCTTACATGAGCAACACGACGGGTGCCACTTGTGGAGCAGGATCTTATGAGTTTGAATATCCATTTTGTATCTTTCGCTTCTCTTTTACATAATAAAATGATATATATAAAAATAAGGAGATAAGGTATGATTGCCAATGAGACAACTATCCACCAAAGTTCAAATGAAGTGGATGTACGCAATTATAGGCAACTGTACGGCCTTCAACAATGAGAAAAACCCATACCGTATGGTCGGCTATAAAAGGCGCCGACATAAAAAAAAATTTGAAACAATTCAATTGAGAAAACTAACGGCTTAATTCATAACAAAACAATTTCCGAAAAACAAATATGACCAGACATGAACCAACGACAACCACTGAACTACAGGCTCGATCAGCAGTAATTTGATCTACGACAGAAATACCAGCATTTTTACACGTTAACTATGCACGAAACTCATCATCTATCCCCTCATTTCATAAAGTACATAATATTTGTTTTTGATGTCCCAATGGGTAATTTGAAGTTCGAACATCGAAGTTTGAAAAATAATATCTGTCTCTGTGTAATAATCGTAATAAGTACAGTTAGGAACCTCTAGTTTGAACTAAGGAAAATATTCAGCCCTGGATGAGTCATTTATCTGTGAGAACCAGTGCTGATAGTACTGATCTGTTGATCGCTGTTTAACTAACTTATAAATACTCTTCAACCCAATAATAGTTACACCTAATAGTACGTTCCATATAAGACTAAGTCCCATATCATAAAAAAATTACATATTAAAACCATATTTTCGTCGTACCTTTCGTGCACTAAAGTCTTTTTCAGTAGGGTTATAAATGATATAAATTAGTCAAAGTGTTTACTAAATTTTATCAAAACATAGAAATTTATTGTGGAAGTATGATGTCTATGTACAAGAATTTAATAAAATTTAAGTCATACTTTGCATCCAGCTTGTTAGGGCAATATTGTGTATAAAGTGTAAAAATTTAGGAATTGTACTTCAATTCTAGGTCTATGGCTTTATATACTAAAACTATACTGTGGTTTTTCAATAGCTACGTCTTGAATTTTCTGGATAATAACAATTTACGGAGTTATATTTCATAGCAACACTAAAATGGTTCCCCTTGTTATTTCGTATAGGTAGTATGTGCCGTTTTGTTAGAGTCAGGTGCTTTCCCTGTACTGGTTTATGTTCTTTTAAATACGTTTTGTTAATCGACGGACGAGGATAAAAAAAAGAAGCTATAAAAAATTAGTTAACCTGCCACATTTCCATTCCTGTCCGAAGTCAAGAACCTCGTCTGAAGTTGTTATAAAAATAAGGAGATGAGGTATGATTGCCAACGAGACAAATCTTGTTGTATGTTATATCTACATATTTTTCGTTATTTTGGAAATTGGGTCACAGTGTAAACGGCAGATTTCATTGTTTGTGTCTTTTAAATGTAATCACATCTTTTATAGTCTCTTTTCGATTCCGAGTTTTCATTTTAGTATTTTGTATTGGCACCTTTCGATTTGAAGAGTGTATTTTGCCCTCTAAATGACTTTTTGTTATTTGGTTGTTTGGTCCTTGACGTATACCACATCTTCAATTTTTCATAATTATTTGTTCGTAATAAATTTTGGTATTGAAGTTTGTTTGTTCTATGAGATTGAAGAGTAAGCATTGACATTTTAAATTACCTTATAAGCACTATTAATCTATATACACCTATATAAGGGATATAGTGCTTTACACTATTAATAATATACACCCATATAAGGGAACACACTTTACTCATGAATTAATTCGATAATTGCGATAATAATTCCAACTGTATGTCGCAAACTGGTAAAGTTACTGAATCGTGATTTACATACATTATCGCTATTCAATATTTACAATTAAATACATGTATATGATAATTGTTATAAACGAAAATGACAAGCAAATGTTGTATACCTTCGTTTTGTTTTTAGTTAAACTGGAAACGAAAAGTACTTCTATTTCGACGATCTACTTTTTTTTTTAAATTTTTCTTCTTACTTTTTCTTAAAGTTTGAAAAGTAGGCGCCATACTCTTTAAGATTTAAACGTGCATTTTTAGAAATGTAGATTTTAACCAAAAAGACATTCAATCCTGTCAATAGTCTTATATGGCATCCTTTGTTGTCGAAACGTCAAGAATATATAAAATATACAGATATTAATTTGACTTCAAAATGCCCCAAGATAATTTAATGACACTTATATAACAAGACATGAGAAAGTATCGTTTATCAATGCCCAGCCTTTAAAAATAATTCAGTACGTTCTTGCAATTTTTTTTCTTGCTCTAATGCCAGTCACAAGATGGATAGACATTTAATTGACTAATCCGATTTAATATAATTTGGAGATCACTTTTCCCTTTAAAAGAAAAAAAAAACAATGTGTTTTTCTGTTAGAGTTATAATACATACTAAATAAAAAATAATAGTAGATTTAAAGGCAATCAGAAAAATGAAAAATTTAGACTAAGTTTTAAATATGGTACCTTGACACTGAACGCGCATTAATTAAACCAAAAACGAAACTTAATATTTCAAGTGTATAATGTAAATCATTAGTAGATATAGGATTTACTGGAAAAATACTATAGAAGCTAATGCAAATGTTAAAAAAAGGAAAATTGCGTACTTATTTTGAATTTAAAAACATCTTCAAAAGGGAAGCATATCTATGACAAGTTAATAAATTTCATTATCGAAAAAGCTTTACTCAATTTAGAATCAGTGCTCATCAGTTAGCTATTGAGAAAGGTAGATATAAAAAAATCGATAAAGATAAAAGATTTTTTGGGCAGTGTAAAAATATGCAGGTTGAAGACGAATTTCATTTTTTAATGGAATGTAGTACATATGAAAAGGAACGGAATTTTATTCTTAATTAAGCATGTATTAAATATAAAAACTTCCCTTATATTTCAAAGTTTGAACAATTTATTTGGTTAATCTCATGCGAGTCTGAAAATGTTAATATGTCAGTATCAAGATTTATAAGTTCTTGTTTTGAAATAAGAGAAAATTTGCATTCCAGTAACTAACTAAATATACATGTAGTAGTGATGTAGTTTATTTATTTTTATGTATTAGAGAGGGTTAATATTCTATTTTATTTATTTTCAAACACCATCTGGTATGGAGTATAGTTATTTAATCATTTATTTTTAATGTAATATATCTTAAAAATTACTGTATAATTAATACTATATATATATATAAGTATATGCTCGGAAACGGGCCCTTTAATTGGATTCAATAAATATTCTTATTCTTATTCTTATGTTTATTATTAATAGACTTGGTAACAAACATCATTTTATCAAACACACTTACAAAGGTAGCCCTGTGTTTCGACATAATCCTAACCATGTAAAATAAATAATGAAGATGGGAGGTAAACATCTATGGCACAGCACCCCATATGACATTTATGCCAAGGATTCTAGAGTTAAAAAACACTGTCTCAAAAATAGTGTCAAGATCAAAATCTCCCAGAATCTAGAAAGATTGTAACCCCATTTAAAAGAAATAATCAAAGACCTGTAATTACCCCATCAATTTACAAATGTACAAAAATTGTTTTCTTATAAATTAGGCTGTTAGTTTTCTCAATTGAATTGATTCATATTTTTCATGTAGGGGCCTTTTATAGCCGACTATACGGTATGTGGTTTTCTCATTGTTGAAAGTCGTACGGTTGCCTATAATTGCTTACACCCACTTCATTTGAACTTTTGTGAATCATTAGCATCATACCACATCTCCTTATTTTTATATTAAAAACATTAGGGTTTAAGACAACCACTGAAAAGGTTCCTGATTTGCAGAGACCATATGGATTTATCAAGATCACCGAACACGTGTACTTCAATTTTTGGTCTAGGATATGACGGAGCTATTATTTTGTAAAATGAATAAAACGAGATGTGGGGTATACACCAGTTAGACAGCAAATGCACATCCTGTTTAAAAAAAAATATTCCTTATGTTATGCGTCAAAACTTTTAATTTACCATACTCTGTGATTGTGTACGTAATTAACATAATTCAAAAATGATGGGTCATTCAATGCCTTTAAATGAAAATAACACTTTTTAAGTTGTGTGCGTCCGAAGCGCTTTTCCGGATTTACATCCACCAGGAACGCTAAATGCCAATGTTGTACAAATAACGAAACACATACAGAGCTTGATGACAAAAAGGGATATAAAAATAATTGCCAAATCCAACTAAGGTTAACCTTTTCTGAGGGAGTTGGAACCTTTGTTTCTAAATTGATCTACGGAGAATTTCAGAAAGGTATACGTTATAAATCATGTAAGTACAGAAGCACTGATATATGGGCTGATGATAACCTCGGGGACATATTATAGTCTGCCAGCAGCGGTATCGACATACTTAATAATACTAAGCGCTATTTTTCAATTTAAACCGGCTTACTTGCATTGTGGTAACATGAATTAAAATTGGATAGATGGATATGCACGAGAGAATTACACATCAAACGGCACAACACAATATGATAATAAATTATTACGTCGGCTAAAGCGGTTTACTTAGTTTAGATTGTCTGATAACACCGAGTGCGTTCGATTAATTACTGAGTCAAATCAAAGCTTATAAAGTGGTTCTTGCTGTTTCTCTGTTTACAATGCAGTTTTAGGGGTGAAGCAATTGTTAAATAAACTAGGTGGGATTTGCAAGTACTATACTGATGCGAAAAACCTCATATAAAACATTGGGGTCAGGCAAGCAGGAAAAGGGTCAAGAGTTCGTCAAATATATCACACAATAAGTATGTATGAATGATAGGGTATACGTCAATGAGACAGTCACCAAAACACAATAAAGCTAAGAGAATAACAAGTTTGAGCTTTCTCAAAAGCTGTGGACTGCTTCGCTCTACCCTAATGTAAGGTAATATGTGTGCATGTGGTTGTTGAATTAGTATTCTTGAGGTGTGCCTTTCTGAAGGTGTGCCTAGATTGGCAGAAGTTATAAAATACAGATAATGCAATTTTGTAAACGTTGTATAGGAACATTGTTTAGCAAAACAAATCGTGCATATTGCAGATTAACAAAGCAAAGAAACACGTATTAATAATTGATATTTCAATATTGAATTTCAGTGTGCAATATATGCATAATAAAACGTACATGAATTAATGACAGTATATCGGAACTGAAATACACATAGTTAATTTGCCGGCATTTGATGTCTTATCCTGTGACGAGAAAAGTCTGTAATTCTTTATCTCATTTAAGCCAATAGCTGTTGCTGTATCTCAGCCGCATCATAAAGCAACCAATCAGAATCTATATGTGAATAGTAATTATTTCAAGATGGCGTGTATATCGACTGAAACTAATAGCTCCGCACCGTGATGCGAAGCAAATATAGGACAGCAAGTGTCAATACAATATCCTACCATATCTTAGATCGTTGTACAGTTAAGTGTAGGGCCTGGCATTGATAAATAAACCACAGACAAGTTGTGAATGAGTTTTAACACAACTTCAAAAGAGTTTCATCAATACCTACATTTATGATAACTATATATCTGACCATGGATCGAAAATGTAAAACATAAAGCAAAATTTTTCCTGGACCTAGAGGTCAATATACAGTCTAGTATTTTATGAATCACAATTGATTAAACAATTGTTTTGTTTTTCCGGACCTACATAAACAAGGACGATCATGTGATAATCACAGTCTTACTGATTGCCAAGGACAAATGGATTGTTGTTGTTGATATTTTTAAAAGTATGATGGCAATGTTGTATGCATATAAAGGATGAAAACAAATTAATAAAAAAGCAAATATCATAGTGAATCGAACGGAATCTGGAAATGAAGAACGAAAAATTCGTACTGCCACTGAAAAATTAAGGCATGTTGGAAGGAGGCAGAAAGTTTGCCTTGCAAAAAGCTACAGAAAAACTCATGAAACAGTTGCTGCAAACGATTTATAACGGACAGAAAGTGTGGTACTTCCCTACACTATGCATCTAATTAAACGTCCCTTTTCCGCCAGGGCTGATATGTCTATTTATACATACTGCATAGTCAAACGAATGCGGGAGTGAACAAATCTTAAAGGAGATATGGGGTAAATGTCGAGGAGACGGAAACTCTACAACACAAAATCTATGAAAGACATTTAGAAGTCAACATACGGTCTTCAACAATAGAGCGTTTCTACACAATATGTAAAGTTTATATCAACAAGAGTCTAAAAAGATTAGGAATAAACTAAACAAAGGCTACCCCTGTTCTGTCATCAACATGACATTCCCCAAATGACAAATACATTAAAATATAAAAAACTCTAAAATCTTTTCTAAATTTTTTTGCCGGATATAGGCCTTATTGTTTCTACACTTTACTGAACTATTATACAAATATACATGGCTTTTATTGTTGCATTTTTGAAAATAGCACTTTATAAATTTTATGAATCACATCTAGAAATTGACAATGAGGGTCGGCTGAGAACAAAACTTTACGACAAAAGAGATGATTTCAGCATCCCAATTGTGAACTTTTCCATACTATATAGCAACATGCTATCAGCGCTTGCATATGAAGAACAAAATGTATATATTTCCCAGTTGATATATTCCAGACCTTGCATTTCCTAATTTTCTATCATTATTTCCTTGAAAGAGGGTTGAGCTATTAAAACAAGAGTTCCAAGTGGTTACGTGAAATCATTCTTTCGAACATTTTACGGACCCATCACCAGTTGATTAACCGTTATGGAATATCCGTTACACAAATGACGGATATGTTCCAAGTATACTAACCACAATCCCGTCCTCCTTTCCACGAATTTGACATACCGAATTAGACTTTTCACCGGGTTGATTAAGGTAAAAATACAAATAGCATTAAAGAAGCTGCTCTCACCATATCATATTATCATAAAATTACCTGTCCTGAAGAACAAAGGCAGACAATGGCAGACTATTTCCAAAACCCCTCGGAAATTTCGGATGTAATATCAAGTCTGAATGATGGAAAGACATGTGACGAATAATGGCTTTCTGCCGAACATTTAAAATATGCTGAAGAAGTCGTTGTTCCGTAGCTTGTTACTCTATTTAATCAAATATTGGCTGAGAAAGAAGGTACATATCTAATTTAAAACTGGTATTCTAAATGCAGTATGTAAGAAAAATAAAGATGAAAATATACCAGATAACTACAGAGGCATCACCGTCTCATCAATTATAGGAAACATTTTCGAACATGTTATGCTTAATATAGTTTGAAAATTAGACGAACAGTCAAGTGGCCTCTCACCAATAATGGCAGCACTCCTAAGTTCTATCAAAACTTATATCAAAGAATAAAAAATCTAAGTAAATTCTTTTACTACTAGACTTTCAAAAAGCATTTGTTCATCATGATATTCTTCTCGACAAATTATTTTGTCCCAAATATATGTATAATAACCTTACCTCTAAAGTTAAATGGAAAAAACGAATTTAGTAACGGCTTCCCCTTAGGTCAGGCTGAACATTAACGACCTAATTAAAGAACTGGAAGAGAATGGTATGGGCGGATACATCGACACAAAATATATTGGATGTCCAACCTGCTGTACAGATGATATGATATTATTATCATCAACCGAGGAAGAACTGCCAGCTATGCTCTACACATCAAACAGATATTCTGATGAGTATATATATAAAATCCATCCAACCAAAAGTCTTACAATAAATTAATATAGCTAAGCAAAAACCATGAAAAACTGAAGGTCAATTCAAACTGAATGATATAACAATGCCAACAGCTAACCAAGGTAAACATTTGGGTATTAAAAGAGCAATAAAAGGACCAAAATAAAACAAGAATCCAAGACAGAATCAGCTTAGCCAGAAGAACAGCCTACTCCCTTATGAACGTTGGAGTACATGGTACATGTACAAACGGATAAAACCCTAAATTATCATAAATGATATACAGAGAATATGTTCTCCACAGGTTGTTATACAGTTTAGAAGTATTACCCAAAACTGATGGAGACATTAAATTGCTTAGAGATTACCATGTATATTTTCTGAACAAATTTAAGCTTTACCCTCAATGGCAGCGATTTCAGTAATATACATGTATTTACTCTTGGGTGCTCCCTCCATAGAGACAGAAATTCACAAAAGAGTCCTTAGCTTGTTTCACTCCATCTTTTTATAAAAAACGACAATCTAAAAAAGGCTCTAGAAAGACAATATGTTCTACAAACTCATGAATTAAGGTGGTACCAAACACCTTGACTAAAATTAATTTGGCTCGATTAATTTTCATAAAATTTTGACAAAATTTTACTTTGACCCTTTGACAACAATATAAAAATTTCAAAAAACTTGAACAACACACTTTATCGGAAAAAATTCATTGGATATGTAGTTTGACAAACCCTAATTTTGATCATTGAGAAGCTTAATATTTCCTAAACAATAGAATGTGATTAAAACGTTCAGCTGATTTATACAGAGTTATCTCTCTGTAGTGTTATGTACCACCTTAACTTTCTCTAACCGAGTAGCATATATACTATACATGTATAATCTTCCTTCTTTGACTGAACTGAACGATCAACTGCCATTAAAATTATCATGGAAATGCAAGGCTAGAGAAGTAATAAACAACTATTGGAAAATTAATCTCCAAAGTGACGACACTAACAAATCAACACTGAAATTTCTTTGTATCCCCAATCTATACATTTCACAAACAATCTTTTATGGTAATATTCTTTACAAAGCACAAAAGTGTCAGTATTCACCTCAAAAGCTAACAAAACCTTTAAACAGACTTATTAAGAAGGGATATAGTTACGATACTGTTGTCAGGTCATTAAAGATTGCATATTTTGGGGCTTTTATATTGATTCACTTATAGGGTCTTTGCATCGGAATTAAACATTATTTATTCTAAAACCAGTTGTTGGCATGACACGGGTTATGTTCTTCTTATATATTTTATGATGGTATAATATTAACCCCTAACAGAAGGGATTGTGCCTGATATACATATTTGTTTAGGGACCAGCTGAAGGACGCCACCGGGTGCGGGAGTTTCTCTCTGCATTGAAGACCCATTGGTGGCCTTCGGCTGTTGTCTGCTCTATGGTCGGGTTGTTGTCTCTTTGACACATTCCCCATTTCCATTCTCAATTTTATTGGTAAATCTCATACTATCTGCATCAGCCTACCAGCCAATATTGGTGAACTCAGGCAAGCAACAATAAAAGCAAGGCTATGTAATGGATTATATATATTTCGATCACAAAATTCTTGTTTTTCAAATAATAATCTTGATGCAACTTACCCAATTATGTATATTGTCTTTCAATTTAATGCCATCATTAATGTACTGACAACTACTAGGTCAGTGCGGGTGTTCCGCGATAAATCCTGTTATCAAATCCTTAACACAGAATTAAATTTTGGGAAAGTCTTTGAAATATAAAACAACAAATTAAAATATCAGGTCAGTGTGGTTGATCCGCCCTATTGAGAAACGCTTGGTGTAGTTCATCTATTGCAGTGGAGCGGCGGAGAGGGCAATCTTAGAAATTTAAAATACCTACATATCTCATGGCATTATAATAGCTCATTGGAAAGCTTAAATCGTGTACTTCTTAAAAATATGTGTTGTAAATATGAAAGCTGGTGCTATCATGCCTTAAATCAAGGTCAAAGGTCATCACTTAAAAAATTCCTATTTTCATCTAGAGAAACAAACTGCAGATTTTTTCAAAATCAATAGAACTCGGGTTAGAGAGTCTGACGAGTTTACTCGACTGACAATCGAACCCCCCGAGTTTGACCTTTTGAACCTACCCGAGTTAACTCGACATCAATCCTTGGTTGGGGCAGGTTTAGTAGAGTTTCAAAATGGCGCCAGGCAGCTCCAGCAAAGAAAAGTATGATACAAATAACCAAAATTTTACAAAATACAGCCAGAGAAAAGGGCTGTTATAGTGAAATTATTTTTTGTTTGTTTTTTGGGAATGAAATAAATATTTTTCGTGTGTAAATACTGTCGGTGATGTTTATTAATAGAGCAGAGAAAAAAGATATTTTCGTGAATTTGAGTTGCTAAGACAATTACGACAATCCATTCTCTTTACTTACAACACGAGTTTAAAATGAATGTAACGACCTGGGAAGAACTGGAAATGATTAAATGATAAAATTTCTTTAATTTAATAATGTTACAAATTTGAAAATGTTGTTTATTATCGACGTCTATAAAAAGAAAATTAACTACTGATGCTATATTTATATCACCATTTTGAGAGTCAACTCTAGAAGAGTTTTCTCTTCGATTCGGGAAGGGTGCGCACATGCGCATTAACACTGATTTTATAACTCTAGTCAACCGAGTTGGACGAATCGAAGTAGGCCCAGGTTATTTATTATGTCAACATAACAGTAACAGTGTAATAATAACCTTTAAACTGGGTGCACTCGTATAATTATTCTAGTATAAAAGGTATTGTGAACATATTTAATTCATGGATAGATACTGAAACACAAATTAAAAAAATGATTAAGTACAATTCTAAATTAAATCGCTGTGATCAGTCCATTCGTTTTTCAAATCAACAGAACAGCTGCATTTAACAGATCGGGCACATTTCCTTATACGGACGTGTATTATTTAGCATACTTATGCCCCCGTCAATGCATGTATTAGTATTTGTTTACAAATAAAGCATTTTATTTTTATTTTGGCGATTGACCAATCCACTGAATGATTTGCAATGCATGATTGACTACTTGTCTATAACTGACACACTACTTATTTTTTCACTTATTGCCAGTAAAGAATTTTTATTCCTTTTTTTCTCTCGATTACTTGGTGATATCACCTCTGAATATACTCATTCTTTCAAAAAGAAACTTTTTGCTGTGAGTTTATAAATATATTCAAAACAAATTCCTATAAACTTTCATGCAAACAAAATTATTCTATAAATGGACATGTGTAAAATAGTAATTATGTTTATCCCCATTGAGAGGCCCCTGACATACTGTAATTGCGCGAAGTCTTTGTTGTCGACAGCCAGTGACCGACACGATATCATTTAAATATCAGGTGTCCATGTCCACACTGTTATGGAATTCATTCTAATCCATTCAATAAATTATACAAGTAATATTATTTATCAATGCTTAAGTTCCGACTAAGATGTGTTTCATATTAAGACATGACGTTAGAATAACGTATTATTTAACTTTTTCGAAGGTAACACGTTTGGTGGAAATTTCAAAGCCTAATAGATAACTGCAACAGAATGACCTTGATCTTCGACCCTCGATAAATAGCGTCTCTAGACAAGATTTACATACATTTGAGAATAATAGGTATTAATAGAGTATCCGAAATACATTGTTAATAAAATCCAACAACATTTGTAGGTTAGATTTCGTCTCAGATTTCAAGGATTCGACATGTCACTGAGTTTTCTTGAAAACAATTCCCACTGTTAGTATCAATACACGATACTTTTTCAGATGATACAAGAAACATGAGATATTGAAGTGACAACTACGATTAACTTTCATTCGACGGTACTGTAATGAATGCAAGCGGGTTTTATGACAAATTCAATAAGTAAGACATGACCGTTTTCATATACAACATGAAACGTCGAAAACATTATAGAAAGTTAAAATTCACATACGACATGAACGATGAACACCCAAATTTAGTTAGAAAATATTTCCAATAAATAATGTTCATGATATGTCATCTGTGTCATCAGCTATGTCGGATGAGACGGCCTGGACATTGTTATAATTACCTACATTTTGACAAAAAAACAAATACGTGCAAGAAAGATTGATTGATTGCTTGTTGGTTGCTTAACGTCCAGTGGCAAATATTTCACGCATGTTCTGGACGAGAAAACATTAAAAATAAATACAATTGGTAGGTAATGTAACAGAGGATGTACTGGATTAAGGGGAAATTTGGACTGACACTGGCATATGAGGGTATATTGGTTAGGGACAAAAAATGCCTAATTGCAACAGGCCACTTACGACTCTTTTACCATGAAATTATACGACTAAAATTGATCGTAAGTTATTCTGAAATGTTCATGACATTTTTTCTCGTAATATTGTTTAAGAAATGAGTAGCTGCTCCTTGATAACGCATGCTACTTTCACATTCTTTCCTCGTTATACGAACAAACAAGGTCTTTTAGAGATTCTGATGTCGTTTGTCCTTCAAAGAAAACTGGCTCTTACTTGTCATTTTGACAAATTTCCAACCAAACTCACATGGCGAGCCTTGAGTTTAGAGTAATTGCAGTAGGTCTTACTAATGCTATTTGGTAAGAAAGACTGGTACATTATCAACGTTGATAAAATAACAAGGATCTTTTTGTCTCGAACTAGGTCTTTGTCTATAATTTTAACTACTCTCTGTGTAATTTGGTCTTTATGCCAAGTATGTGGTCAAACATTCAGCATGATAAATTGCTTTATTAAGCAAATTCTCATGCTTTATTCAGTATATCATATCAGCGACGCCTGCTCTAACAGCACAATCATTTAGATTTGCTAATCTTCCAGCATGGTTTTCACTTTCTATTTTCTTGCAAATTATACACTTTAATGTTTCGAAAGGCCGGGTCAACATTACTTTCAACCAAAAAAGAATTGGATAAATCTGGCTTCATATCTGGTGCTTCCTTCTCAGCCGTGCTACTGATTTCAAATTCTGTTTACTTTTGTAGCTTTTAAAACAAATAAAAATGGTTGAATAAGTTTACGTATCTTTACATAGTTCATTGAAATAAATAAATAAATCCTCATGTCTCACTGCTGCATCATTTATCAGACTTTTTTTCTCGATTATGTTGCTATTCTTAAAATTAAAGCAAATACGAAATTGCAGGTAATGTATTTGTCCAACTCCAACTTCATAGCACCTTTTCTGAAAAACTGTTTTTTTTTAGTTTTTTTCCACAATTTTTAGATGCTCTGTGCTTTAAATATAGCACTTATTGAAGATGCCCTTATAATGTATGAAGTTCAAGAATAACCATACTACATGTAACCAAGTAAGTTCACAAATCATGTTTAGAAAAGGGTTAATTATGAGATTAG
The DNA here is from genome assembly GCF_021869535.1 of Mytilus californianus. Lineage (NCBI taxonomy): Eukaryota > Metazoa > Mollusca > Bivalvia > Mytilida > Mytilidae > Mytilus > Mytilus californianus. Next base: position 35,017,060 of record NW_026262723.1, on the reverse strand, counting down.
TCTATCGAAACAGCAGTGGGGTCTTCGATGACAGTTGGGTAACGTCAGTTAAGGTCGTTTTTAACGTTATTTGCACCACATTTGACATTTACGACAAATATTTTTTCGAAGTTGAATAATCGATAGACATTTTAAAACATTAATATTCCATGAGGTATCTAGGAAATTTAAACTCGTTAACTAAGCGTCTTTTTCAATATTCACCGCTCCACTATTGGGAGTAGATATAGAGGAAAGAAAAAGATGTTGCACTTGCTTTACTTTTTAGCGTTGTTCTTTGTACATGTGCTTTTTAAATTTTTTAATATCTGTCTTATTAAATGTAAATCCGGTAACAGTCTTGTCTTTTCTTTGTCATCAAACACGTTTCAATTTCAAAATTTCACACTCGATGAAGTATCAGGGTTAGAAAATTTACATGCATGATGGTTTACGTATTTTGTGATGTCTTAGGGTTATTTAAGAGTCTATTATTAACCCGCTATTGTGTGATGCCTTATCACTTGATATAACTTATCAAAGTATTTCATACACGACGTTTGTCACATGTGGAGCAGGATATGTTAACCCTTTCGGAGCACATAAGATCATCCCCGGTCTTTTTGGCTGGGTTCTTGTTGCTCAGTCTTTATATGTATTGTGTTTTGCAAATTGTCGTTTGACTTCTAGATTATTTTTCGTTTTTCACCATGGCGTTGTCAGTTTGTTTACGACTTATGAAATTGAATATTTCCTTGGTATCTTTTGCCTCTCTCTTTTGCGTCCGTAGCACTTTTCCTTGTTTACTTTCACCAGGAAAGATCAATGCCAAATATTTCAAGGAAAGGATATATAAGTGCCGAAACACGTAAAGAGCATTATGATAAAAAGGAGTATGGGTATCACAATGTCTACTGGTACTGATTTGTACTGAATTTCGATTGGTATAAATCAGAATTCCAATTTTATTCTATTAGATGTTGAATTCTAACAAAAACTTCTTTCCCTCCCAGCGCACATTAGATCACCAAATGTTTTTTTTTAGGTTCGTGTCGTTCAGTCTTTAGTTTGTATGATTGTTTTGTAGTTTGTTATGTAGACATGTAAAGGATTACAATGAAAAGTCTATCATTGACATTGACTGAATACTGGAAATTCACATGCTAAGCACATCTTGTTCTTTGATTTAAATGATTTATGAAAACACATATACAATGTACAACCAATAGCAACAATGTATAAAACAAGTATAAGTGTGAAAAAGTAGTGTAAATGTTTATGTATTTCTTTTTTTATGTATTTGTAACTAAATAGTGTGAAATAAGCATATGTTGAGTTACCCTATGTTTTGCTCAGTATTAAGAAAGAATCGTTGTTATGTCGCGTCTCTTATCTCTCAATTGACTGCTTATGTTTAAATCACCGTCAGGTCTGATAAATATAACGTTATTGTCAGCATTGTGAAAAATAGACCGGGCGATTATGAAATGTCTGCAAAATTCTTTTCCCAACAAAAGCTGCAAAAAATACATCGTCACTTCCAGCGAACAATTACTGGACGAACATGATCACATTGTTGCCAATTGATGTAACCTTTATGTGGGAATATGTCCAAGAAACAAATATAAAACCATTGATAGACAGACTATACCTGGACTATTGATTTTGGCATAAGCAAATTTATGCGTCCACTTACCTCCTTATGATTACTAGTGTTATAAGATCTCAGACAGATTACAACTCTACCAACACTTAAACTGTTGTATTCAATTTCACCAAGTTTATAACAACTGGAAGCGCCAAAAAAGACTTTTGCTGTACCAAAACTAAAGATTGAGTAAAACGAACTATGATTTTGCCATTTGAAAAGGACTTTCCATTTTGAATTTTCCTTGGAGTTAGGTATTTTTGTTATTTTACTTTTTTCATAATATCTAAATTTATAAAGGAAAAAATATGAAAACTTAATAGGTAACAATGTCAAAAATAGAGGGACAGCAGCCAACATTGTGTTATAATCTTAATCACAATAAAAACAAACAAATATGTTAACAAAGAAAACAAAATAGCATATAGACAAAACCCATAAGCAAAATGAAAGAAAGGAATACAAAAAATGACCATAGCATAATAACACAATGGCGGGATGTATAAGTACCGAGCCACGCCAAAAGGATATTACCACAGTAAAGGTAAATAATAAACAAAGACAAATAAAAGAACACTATAACACGTAATTAAGATGATAAACAACGTCAGTACCTAAAATTTGTTGAAAAAGTCTACCTCCAAATTCAACAAATATGTTGTCAATAAGAAACTCCAGCATTCTGATCACTTGTTCCTCTGTGTAGCATGTTTTACCTTTTTGTTCACTATTAACAAAATATGCCGTATGGTATCCACAAGTAATAAATTTATAGCGTATGCTACCATTTTTATGTTGAAAAGCATTGTGGATTATTTCTTTTAGACGATTTTTCAATTTCAAATGGGGAATGGTGGTATACATGGTTGAAAAATCATGAAGACATTATTAAGAAACTAAGATTCAAACTCCTTCATTTATTTAGACGAATTGGCTCTGTTTTTTATGTTCCTTTTGGTTATATAGCTCATCACATATTTATGTCTTATACATTCATAGCTTCCAAATGTTTGGATGTAATCGTCATTGATGACGATATATCCAGAAAAGAGCTTAATTTATCACGAAATTAGTAGTTGTTTTTAAATTTAGAAGCACTAACCAGATACCATTGCTGGTGAACAGTTAGTCCCCCGAGGGTGTCATTATCTCAGTAGTCAGTGCTTTCGTACTGACATGGTTAATACCATATTTTTCGTTGATAAATAAAGAAATTATGGAATAATGATTTAGTATTTAAAATTAATAAAAAAAATACATTGCAATTTAGAAATTAAGAAAAGAAGGTTCCAACTCCCTCAATTGTGTTGACTTCATATGAATTAGGCTATGTTTTGGATCCCTTTTGGTCGTATAGCTCTTAAAGAGTATACAATGTAGGTATTTTGCTTATAAATGTTTGTGTTTAAGCGTTCCCGGTTAAGGTTAATCCAGGGCAGCACCTCTGAGACTTGAAAATAGTGTTATTTTTATTTCAGTAACTGCTAGTACTCTCAAATCGGTATTTTATTTCATTAGGGTTTTTGTTTGTTGTAATTATGATTTGTATCGATCTGATGAGTAACTCCGTTTTCAACATTTTATAGTTTTTTTATTATGTTGTGCTGCTACACTATTGTACCTGGTTAGAGATAGAGTTTGGCGCCTGCAAACATGTTTAACCCCGCTAAATTTTGTATTTGACTGTCCCAAGTCGGGAGCCTGTAATTCAGTGGTTGTCACTTGTTGCTGTATATCAGATTTCAATTTTGTTTCTTGTTTTGTACATTAATCCGGACGTTTGTTTTTTTTCATTTGAATTGTTTTACATTTAGTCATGTCGGAGTATTTTATAGTTTGCTATGATGTACGGGTTGTGCTCCTTTTTGAAGGCTGTACGGAGACCAATAGTTGCTTACATCTTCGTCAGTCTGGTATCTGGTGGATATTTGTCTCATTGCCAATCATACCACATCTACTTATTTTATATTGAATATGAGTTGTCATGTATTCAAGCAATACATTATTTCTTTTAACTGTATATACTTTTTATATATTAAGAACTTGTAAACTAAAATGAATGTATCCCTTATTTATCCCATAAAATAAAAAAAAAATGTTAAATATTAGTAAGTTAATTTCAAGCTGTGACAATTTCCCCATTGTAACCGATTAATTTAATTGTATTAGCGAATAATACCCTTATTACTTATCTCTAAGGCGTAAATGAATGTAAAATACTTTAGTTTATTCATGCCTGTCATTTTGAAGATCTTGTTACTCAAAACAAAATGAACAAAGCATGCCCTAGTTTATTCTTTAGTTTGTTTTCTTCCTGATTTGGTCTGATTGGTTAATATTTCTAAATTGTGTTTTAGGTACAGAAAAACACCGCTTGGAATATACACAGGTTTTTATTTTAGCGCTTAGATATAACTTTGAAAGAAGAGATTGTTAAAGATTAATGAAGGTAAACGCTTCATATTATTTTAACATCTAGTTTCATTTTAATCCGTATTTACATTTAATTCGTCCAATAGGTTCGCATAATTAACAGAAAATGTCTTAATAATAAAAGGTGAAATTTGTATAATGTATTAAGTCTTAATAAAGATAATATTTGTTTTCAGACAAAACGCTATCTCCTCAACAATCTGTTAAAAAATTGTACGGAGACAATCATGATATTGATTGATCTCAGTCAGAAATGTCCACAACTTGTTTTATTTGTGGTAACCATAATTAATTTGAAAATAAAGTAAGTCATCAAAGGTGATTTATCATTACTACCACAATGGATACATCTAGTTGAACTACAAACCCTTCAAGATGTCCGAGTACGACATTGCTTCGTAGTTTTGTTTCTGTTTTAATTTCATTAATCTGTCAATCTGTGTTTCGTGGATGGTTAATTGTGTTTTCGTCGTCTTCTTTCAGAAAGGCTGTTGCCTTGTTGCATTTTCTTTGCAAGTGTTGTGTTTTCGCATTTTCCTTTCAGAAATGTTTTAGTCTTTCTTCAATTTATGCTTTTTAGTGTTTTTTTTATTTTTTGTGTTATTACATTTTTAATTTTGCCATTGAAGTCGATGTAAAAACAACTTCTATTGAGTATCGCAGACTTTTATTTGTTTGAATATAACAGTTGCTAAATGTTTATAGCTGTTTGTGTATATTTATCCTTTTGCATGATAATTTTTTTGTCGGGGGAGTTGAAGCACAATAAAATTCAACATGAACAATTTGGTCATCTTAGTTCTGAGGTACCCACGTGACATGAGAGTCCGCCAGCAAAAGCACCGACCAAATGGTACACAATTGAATGATATGAATATATGAATATATGCTAATAATTTCAGTATAGCGACACTTGAACAATCGTCACGAGTTAAGTACAAAATCACAGATTGGGTGTAAAACAAACATAAAAACATTTAATAGAATTAAAACCCTAATTAAAAATGTTATGGCGGTGATGTAAGAAATCTATTAATAAAGCCGAACAACTGTTGAAGGTCAACTTAGCAACAAGAGAGTTGTGCGCTATCAGTCCCCGAGAATACCATCAGCCAGTAGTCAAGACCTGGTTTATAGCAAAACTTCTAAAGTTGTCTGCTTTTATGTTATACATTATAAAGAAACTAAGGTTTCAACTCCCTCAGGCAATGTTGACCTTAGATGAACTTGGCTATTGTTTTAAGGTTTTCTTTGGTCATATAGCTCTTCGACTGTTTCGGTGCTTATACATCCTTGGTTTTCAAATATTCGGCTTTGAATGTTGCTGATGAAAATAAATCTTGAAAAGCGCTTCGGACGCATGAAATTTTTAAAGAGTTGATTTTTTTTCTAGTTTTAGTATAAGTAATAAATAGTTACCGTATCAATTCAAAATTTAGTTTTTACGTTCTATGCTAATTTGCTTATTCATAATCTACTGGTGTGATTCGTGGTTAAGTTGCCACTCCGTTTTCTTGATAACTTATTATATCCTACCGTAGTCTATAATCGGTCATAACGTTGGTTCGTTCGGATTTTGTTATTGTACTTATCATACGGGAAAACTCCGCATTGACGTCACTACGCTAATACCAGCGTATAAAATTAGTGCAGAATACATTTTTTCTACACTTCTAAATAAAATGATATTTCTAAAGATATGTTTTCATTATTATTCTTAAGTATTGTACAAAAATGCAGATTTTCTAATGGCCATTTCAAACCTGACTTCCGAATGCCTAAAAACAATTCAGAACTTAAGAAAACCCCTCTTCCGGCCTCCATTGCTTTGTTTACATTCCATTGAGCGTCATCAATCTTAATGGCAGACCAAACAGGCCAAGCAAATTGTATTTTTAAAAATTTCAAAATGGCAAGCACCTTACGTCTTGCGCGATTTTCCCGAGAAAAAAAACATCCAAATCGAAAGAAAAACTTAAGGAAACAAACGATAATCATGCCATATTTTTGTTCAGGAATATAGAGTAGGTTAATAAAAAACAATATACATATATTTTTCATAAAAAAAAAATTTGGTTCAATATAAAGAGATCGATATTCTGACCATAAGTAAATATTCATATAAAATTCCATCGATGTGAAATTTCATGGCTAATAATGAGGTTTCCTATTGAATAAACTCCCAATGTATTGCAAACTATTTCAAAGCAATATCATACAAACAAATAATATAATTGCCTTGTACTAAAAAATCACCTAATTGACAGTAGAGCAATTTGATTGGATATAACGATTCAATGTGCCACGTGGTTTTGAAGCCATTATAATTTGAATGTAAACAAACCGGGTCAGCTGCTACAGTATGGAACAACATCGTACATTCAGTGACTGAGAAACAATTATGAGTAACCAAGCTTGACAATACACAGTAATAAAAAAACAAAACTAAGTCTAAAGAAAAATAAAATAAAAAATGGCCTTAAGTGCACGACTTACCACCATTGCGGGATACATTATACAAAATATGCATATATAGAATTTGAAGAAATGTGTAAATCCATCAGCATATATACTTTAAATTACCAACGATTTGTCGAAATGGCAATGAGATTGAATTGCTTCTATGTCAAATTTGCTCACCGTTGAAGACGAGTATAAATACCCCTTTTATGATAAGATAAGTGGTTGTTAAATTTAAGCAATAACGCCAAAGACACATTTGTGCAATGAATCATTGATATTTTTATTCAGGATGTAAATGTGTATATGAAAATATTGTTACGGTAGATCGGGTGTCTGCTGTCAACATAGGCTGCTTAATTGCAGAAAACAATCGGTCTAGATCTATAATGAAAATTATGTGTTACTTCGTTATTGTATTTTTCGACTGTTTTTACAGATGCAAATTTGTCATATAAGTGGAGATAACTCAGATAATATTTTTTTTAAAAGAATTAGTAGTGAATTCGCCTATTTTGTTTTGTAGCAAGAACAGATCTAGAGTACCCCATTTTTTCTAGAACCGATTAAGCTATTTTCTCATATTTTATCTTAAAATTCTATGGTTCAGTTTTTTTTCTTTAACACAAAATAAGGTTTTCCATGTATAATCTATACAAAATTTAGAAAAAAGCTTTTATTTGATATAAAAGCAAGATCTAAACTTCATTTGGAAAATTATTTTAAAAATCTATCGATTTTGAGGGAGACCGCTTCTACCAAACAAATAAGATACGGCATTACAATGTATATGTTAATACCACTTTATTGATAAATTTTTGAGTTATCGACGGATAATTTAAAAAAAATGTTTGTTAAAAATGATGTCAACACCGAAACACTGACTACTAAGTTGATGCTACCCTCGGGGACTAACAGTCTACCAGCAGTGGTTACGACCAAGTAGTAGTAAACAAAAAAAAAGTACTTTATTAATTTCGTGCGTCTGGATTTACCTTCCTCACAAACACTCTCATGTTCCGTGATGTGATATTTAAATATGTGGTATACGGTATTATTTACATCCCCTTTCCTATATGTCTGACGTATACACAGATATGTTAAAAGTTATGGTTAACATCACTTTAGATTTTAATAATGGTATATGTGTTGATTATTTCAGTTTTCTATTTATTGTGTCCATTTTTAATAATTAAAAAAATGATTGTTTGATTCTGATAATCGCTATTCAATGTTCGAAAATAACAAGGTCCGGTATTCGATACATCCTCTTGTATAATTCAATTTTCATTTGATTTTTAATTTTCAGCAGTTCAAAGTCCGTATTTGCTAAGTCATTCAGACATATTATTTTTTTTAGATTTCGATATTCAGCTTTTTCTCACACCCTTTGATATATTGAAATAAACAGAAAAACAACACCAAAGGTTAACAGTTTGGTACACAAAAAAAATCCGATATAAAATAGATGGATTGCCATTGTACAAAGTTGATTATCATTCAATTTTTAATATGCATTTCAATACACAACATTTAAATGTTCGCAAAATAGTTCATAAAAATCACCAGAAATATCAGGGTAATGATTTGTTACGTCAGACGCGCTTTTAATGTTCATAAGGTCAAATTAAATACAAAGTTAAAGATCATTTCAAGCCAAAATTTGCGAAAATTTATGTCAAATACAGACTATGCGTTGAGCGAAGAAAATTCAGCAATTGATTGTCATTTATTTGGTTCCACTTTGACGGGTATCGAACTCTCAATCTACCACCCTCGAGGCGAGCATATTACGTAATGTTTGAAAATCATTTGAGTCGCTGGAATATAGACACAACTAAAACGGCATTAATATTCGTTTCTCATGCTTTATATAAATATATATATATTACTTGCTTTTTCATAATTGATATTCTACAAAGAATTAAAAAATGAACGTTTTGTTTTGTATTGAAGAAGAATGTACATCTATGTTAAAACTGACATGCTTAGTAAGCTTAATATTGAATTTTATTTTTTTGAAATGGTACTTGAAACTAAACAAACGTTTGAAACAAATGGTATACATGCAACACAATGATACGTTTTTTTACAAGGAAACATGTTGATTACTTATCGTGACGAAATACCAAATCTTTACTGAGGTTGATTTATTCAGAAAACAAAACATGCTATCTTGATGATGAATCGCAGTATAAATTCTAAAAACTTTTGATAAACTCAGTATTAAAGTTATTTTGACACAAAGTACTTGTGAAAAAAAGGCGAACGAACCATTTTCTTGGCGACATTTCCTGTTTCAAAAAGTTCATTAACCTTATTTGTTAAAGTGTCTATTTCATGTTTTTATTTTGCAAATGCAATGTTGTAAAAACACCCAGTCTCAATAAGTCTCAAAGTGAATATCTATTAGATTAATTAACCATTTGAATACCAACTTTCTGTTGAATTATCAATCCACCAATCCAACAGATATCTGATCGAAAAATAATCCACTATATTGATGATATCACTCATTGTTTGCATTTCCAGTAATAAGACAATATATGTGTGCTTACAAACCTCATTTTTGTAGCAAAAGCTCTGTTTAATAAAACATGGTATTCAATCTTTCAATTGAACTAACGAAATAGTAGTGTAAAGTATAGAAAAATCAAAAGTTTTAGAATTATTGCAAAATTGTAAAGATTTTGATTTTATATTTTGCAGTAGATATTTAAAAATAATAAGAATCCAAATCTGATTGACATATCAGGATGAATATAAATCCTCACACTATTTTGATCGCATTTTAACTGCAAAATGAAATGTAGTAAGAACTTTAAAAAGCTGTTTAATCAAACATATTGACGACCCATCTATATATCGTTCTTTATACGGATTTTTTGTTAAGTTTAGGTATCCAGTATAAACACGGGAGATTTTAATTGTCTTTTTGATTCGTTATGTTTCCACAATATGTGCCTTCGTAAAGGATGTAGGGCTATATGTGGGATTCCCAGTTTTGCTCTAGTTTGTCATTTCAAATACAGATTTTTGCATATACAAATTTGTCATAGGCTTTGTATGCTGGAATAAACCACCATATCTTGCTTGTTCACGCCGGCTTAATTTCTGAATCCAATCACTTATGTTTCTGTAAGTCAAGTTTCATATAATGAAAATGAACAATTTACGATGATTTTATATTATTTTTAGACATCATGGCATTTCAACTGATGTATGTGACAGTTCTCACAACGCTTCTGATGGTCTGTTTAGATGTCTGCCACAGCAAAACGTCCGTGACATGTATGTTAATCATTTTTAGAAAGCAAAACGTCTTAGACAAAGACTACCATTTGAATTCAGTATTTTTGTCATTTCATTAATCATTTTTTTTTTTCGATAAGCAAATGTTTATTCAATAATAAGTATGCCGTTATGTTTTATTTGTTTATTTTGAAGTTTTCTAAGCATAACGCTTTTTATTTGTTATAAAATCTATACACAACGTACTCTTGCGCGATCGCTTCCACATAAAAGTTCTCCGAAACTGTTAAAATACACTCAAATTATTTAATATGTTATATAAATGTACAGGTATATTTGAGAATTGAAATCTCAAAAACCTGTAAACAAAGTGTAAAACACAGCTCCTTCATTTGCCCTCCCAATCTTTTATAATAAAAGATTTTCTTTATTTCGGGATTTGGCAGTCGATGTCAGATTTTCTGTACCTTTCATATGGATTTGTTAATCTCGCCACTAAACACTTGTAAAAGATAAGCAGTTCTAGAAACCACAATCACCGTAGTAAAAAGTCTTGGTTTAATGTCTATCAACCATCTAACAGGAATGATAATAAGAAAGCCAAGGCCGGCATGCTTGTTCATCTTTTAGGTATACTCCGTTTGTAACAGATGCCAGCAATCTGCTATATAAGAACAGAAAATCAAAAGATAAGGAAAGACGTTGAGAAATTATTTGGTTCTTAACCGAACCTATCTGCCAAAAAGAGAGTATTTTTTATTAACAATATTAAGCAGATCTATTTGTTTATGAGGGATCCTTCATCAATTTCAATTGGATTGATGCTATCATCTCAAAAATAAGAAAAACATCAATTTAACGGATTGAGGAGACAGAGGATTATACCAGTCTTTCCATTGCATTGAGAAGCCAATGCATAACACATCAATCAAATGTAAAATATTATAATGTCAATTATAAACCAAGCAAAGTACATAATGATGTAGGCACTTAAGGGAAGTTCTAGAGCGATTCCGAGTGTTTCTTTTGCAAAGAATGATTAAACCCCTCTTACGTATATATATAAGACATTCGATTTAACAGTGGACTATTCGGTTGATAAATCTGAGTTAGGAGTGCTAACCTGGTAAAGGCCGGCATATTTTTCACTATTGATCAAAGAGAGGAACTTAATTTGCTTATACTTTAACATTTTTCAAATTTATTATTGAAATAAGAAAAGCTTAATTATATCTCTTAAATAGATGACTACATATTTAAAAAGTGCCATAACTAATTTTGTTGTTTTTCAAATATTCGATTTGCGAACAGTTTAAATGATATTTTATTTTTGTTAGATTCCTTTTCAACTGATTCGTGTAATGCACCAACGTATGTTGTTGATGAACACACCACAACCTTCATGACATTTGATGGGGATTTACGGAACCATGACTGTAGACAAATGTCGTTTTCAATTCCCAAATCGATTTTCTATTATTACCGCATGTTCGTTAAACAACATTACTTTGACAGCCCTAAATGTCAGACTATGGTACAGTTCAAGATATACAGAGATATAGAACCAGAATATGAATATTATTATGACTATGATGGCGAGGTAATTTGAAATATGATTATTTGTTGCATTAATTTGTAGTCTTTTCGTTTTCAATTTTCTGTTTGATGCACTTTTTTTTAATGGTGCTCAAAAGCCACTCAAAGAACAATTTATATCGAAACGGAAAGCTTCTAGTCTAGTCGGCTTGGCATAATTAATGTCTTGTACATTCAGATATTTTGCTATGGTATTAATTTCTCAAAAATAACGACAAAATAGTTTTTGCAAAAATATATTCTCGCCATACTAGTTTTAATAGCATATAAATTTGTGTGCGATATTTCTTAAATCGTAACAATTAATCTAATATTTAAGTCCTTTTGTTTTCAACAATCGCAATAATTAATGCACACAAACATGTCTAAATTCACAGTACATTTAATGTATTTAATGTTGTTATTGCACTATACAATGCAAGCATATCGAAAATTAACCATTAACTACAAGAGTTGATAATGCATGTTTACCAATAAATAGCCGGTTCTTAGTCATTTTCAAATATTTTGTGTTATGTAAAAACTACTTTCGATTCATTAATATTCGTAGGATGCTAATTTTCGTGGAACTCGCAGGAACAGCTGAACCATGAATTCAAATGTTCACAACATAACATATCGTCGATAGATCTGAATGCAGACTTTGGCAAATGTCCACAAATATGCAAGCTTCCATCGACGAAAGAAAAATCTAACCCACAAAAATAAATGAATCCATAGTATTTCTTGAACAGGCGCTTGCAAAGTGTACTAGTCTATAACTGGTTTTTCATTTTGGTGTCTTTTTGAAAACTTTTTTTTGAAGAGCTAGTTTTTACCGTTACCGTTTGAAACTTTAAATATTTGTTTTTTTTTAAATAAAATAATGCGCAATTTAAAAAATTAATATGTAAACGCATAATAGCGACGTCCGGATACTTAATTTATTCTTGCAGTTAATATTGGACATATTATGCATTTGTCATGGTACATTGGATATGGTTCAAATTTTATTGCTAGTATCTCGAATTTATTAGACAAAATCTAAATAGAATATAGCTTAAATTCCATGAATTATATATTTAAAACACGTGTGATAGACATGTGGTTCATCAGATTCACCCTTGATATAAAATATGGAGAACCAAAGGTATAAAACCTTAAATAATAAAGGCTCTACATAAAACAGTCAATCAAACGTCAACCGTGTCTGAAGATTTTGAAACCTAAGCTTTGACACAATTGCACATTTTTTTAATTGGAAATTACAAAAAAAAACATCATTTGTTAATATTGAAATACTGGTTTCTATCAACAGCGGTAAACTGTATTATTTATGAAAAAAAAATAGCTGGGATAGTGTTCCCCTCCATGCTTGTCTTCTGTAATACAGGTATCAACATTAAATGCTTAATTTGGTTTATTATTTACAAATAATCAAAATATTGCTTCTCTATTTTGTTTCAAGATAAAAGGTGAAGGTTGCAAAGGGGACTCAAACAGCTATCTTTTGGATGGGCTTTACAATTTCGATTCAGTTTCCTTCCAAGTAAAGAAATCTCATATAAGTAATAATGAAATCAGCATACACGGCGACATAATACCAGAGGAAATAGCAATAGCACCTGACAAACTAAATGACACTTTTAAGTTTCAAATTGACGCAGAATTGGAATACAATTGTGAGTATATTAATTTATGTTTACGTTATGATGTAACGGTTTAAAATAGCATTTAAAGTGGCCTGCTTTTGATTCTTCTTATGATAAATGTAACAATTATATTTCAGACGATTATACACCCAGATCTACTTTTTCCTGTTTGAGTACGAACATGAACCTCGAAATTGTAATACATGAGAGGAATATTGTAACAAACATTCATTCTCTTTTTGTTTTTAGACAAAGCCTTACTATTCAAGAGAATCAGTAAAATTACAAAACAAAAGCAAAAAACAAAAAGACCTGCAAGATGGTGAACAGTTTAAGAAAAAATGTAGTATAGTGGTTGTAAAAAGTCTGCTGTTGTCTGTACCATCAAAAATGATAAAAACAAACAACCAAACTACAAAAAAAGACTACATATTAGGCTTAAAAATTTATTCTTTGTCGCAACCTGTCAAGCAGTGAATCATCACCAGACGCTATTAGTAGAGTGTTTGTTTACATTACCAACTTTTGAATAGAGGCACATTTGCTCTGTTTTTAAACCAATAATCAATCATATAAAGAAATATCATTAAAGCATGTAATGCCATTGCACCCTGGATACTTTTTGAAAAGCTACCTAAGAAAATTCAGTTTTGGGTTTAAGCTTTATTACAGATACAAGTTCTAGAATCGACGACCAAAACACTTTTACTATTTGAGATAATTAAGTTTTAAAATATAGTACTTTGCAACGAAAATGCAATTGATATAGACCTGCAGATTGCAGTAAGGAAATTTAAAACATGTTTAGCTTTAAAAAGCAAATTGTGTAAACTAACAAGTGTACATATGCAAGTAAAAACAGTTACACGTACAAAATACATTCCAGTAATATTGTGTGATGAAAATGGTATCATATACTTTCTTTCATAATTCTAAATTATATTAAACCAGATGATGTAATTGGTGGAATATCAGGGGGAATAGCTGGTTTCTTGATTCTCTGTGGATTGACTATTTATTTGTGCATCTGTTGTCGTAGGAGAAAACGAAAAACCGGAAGATACTGTTGCACATGTGTATATAACAGAACAGGAAACATTAGTATGTTTATCTACTTTAGTTTGAAAATTCATTAGTAGGTTAATCTGCATGGTTAAGACTTGGCTTGTGAAAAAAAAATCTTTACCAACTAGTCACTGAAAATTTCATTTTTATTATGCGTGTATGGTAAATTATCATAACAGTGTGAAAAATTTAGAGGAAATGAACGTATCAGTAAGAGTTCATGTAAAAGTGGAGCATTGTAAAAAGATCTTTAAGAAATTAACAAATATGTACATGTACTTGTACAACCACTATACATCTGAAGGAAACCAACGAAATAACATTTGTATTTTTAATAGTAAATAAAAGATTTTGAATGACAATGACCAACAGTTCAATGAATTCTCGATGTAATGCCCTTTTAAATCTTAGATAGCCAAATGATACCTCATACTATTAATTTCAACTCATGTCAGTTCAATTTGTTTGTATATAGATGCAGGAGGTCTTTTGACAGAATGTTCCGTAGGTGGACTATTATTATGCTCGTGTATTTTATGTAGACACCAACAACACTACAAAAGAATGCAGAGTTCATATTCAGATTCTTGTGAAAAGAGTAAGCATTGATATAGTGTGGTATTTTTTGTTTTTTCCTTCATAAATGATAATTTACATGCACACATATACCTTTTTTATGATCATCATATCTTATTTTGTTTTCGATCGGGAATTGAATTGCATTTTTGATCTTTTTTTTTTTTTTTTTGGTGTGTGGAAAAAGGGGGGGATAGGGTTGCCAGACAAAATTATATTGAACTATAATACACTTATAACTAATGAATGGCTTGTACATATTATATTTAATTGGAGGATGAAAAGGAAACAATCAGTATCATGTATTAATTTGCATTTTGGTTAATTACAAGTTTTTGATATCAACAAAATAGAAAGAACAGGATAATGTGAATTTTTTCCAATATGGTCAAAGATGAATTAGAATAATGTTTGAAGGCACAATTTTATCAAAATCTATCAAAAAGTATCTTGTTTCTGTTTGTGTACTACTTGACATAAATTAAAAAATGAGGCACAAAAAGACTGACTTGGGTAGTAATCAAAATTAAATACATTGGGTGAGCAGAGGAGAATAAAATAAACATTATCGAAGTACACAATGAACTATCATATTGAAGGGTAGGTGACTGACTGTAATGTTTATTCTATGATTAAACAAAAGTAGCCTTTTCATATTGGTAAATTCCGGTTTATGGAACATTTAAAGTATGTCTATTGCAGAATACACCATTGTTCTATAATTTTATATACCAGTTCGATATGTGAAAGATGAATTGACCTTTTCAGATGGTTACAATTGTAATATATCACGGGAAACCTTTAGAATTGCTTTTTTGGTTTACAGTGTCTACTGAACCTGATGACAACAAGACTGATATGGTGACGAGGTGGGAATCTCTTAATGGCCAGAAGGATCAAAACACAGTCCCACTCATTCAATGTGACAATTAAACTTGAGAATACGCAAAATGTCCGAATGAAATATGTGTAAATAGCATCGGAACCTTTACCAAAGAGAAACGGTGCAATTTTATGTATATGTATCTGTACTTTTTTACCAACAAAATAATCGATGGTGTATATATATTTTAATATTAGTGGTTATAAATCATGCACTAAAACCGTTTCGTACACTTCTTCTTATTTATGTAAAATGAGGAAATGTAAATGAAAAATTCATTTAAAGCTTTAATTAAAAACTGGCGAATTAATCCGATGGTTATCCGTCAAAACCCGATTAGATTTGTAAAGTATTCGTACAAGAATAAAAAAAAGATGATAAGATACGTGTTTATCTTTTCCACAATAAAACACAATAACGTACTTTATTTGGACTTTTAGCTTTTATCATTCAAGTGTCATTTAGACGAAACGAGTTTTTTTTCACATTATTATATATTAGGGGTATATAACTTATTATCTTACTTATCATACCTTTCTAGAAATGTCATTGGTTATATATTTGAAAGCGAACACGTGGACATATTTAATATAAGGTCAGTGAGCGCGTTTTATTTTAAGTACACGGTTTTTTGAATACATGATTAAAAGTAGTGTTACGTTCCTTTTAAAAAACAAAATGGTGTTGTTTTTATAGTAACATACATTGTGAACCCACATAATTATAATTGTTTCATTCTTTTAGACAGAAATATGTCTTAGAGACGCTGATATATTCTTACTATACATAATTAAAAGTTCGGTTGAATGTTGTGTTAAATTGTAATATCAAGTTTTACAACTACGTCTAAATTCCCTGTCTTAAGATAGTCGGTAAGATATATTCGTTACACAGTGAGCTCGTGACCTAATACTATATATACGGGGTCAGTAAATTTCATATGTAGATCGAGCTTCGCTCGTTCTTGTTCCATATGGAATTTTCTGACCCCGTTTATATCGTTTTAAGGTCACTAGCACACTGTATGACTTATACATATTTTTATATTTTGACCTATCTGATGATACACTATTGTTGAAAACTTTTGAATATGTGTTGTTTAAAATACTGTACAGATTCATGTATGTCAATAAATGACAATGCAGTAGAGCTGAACATAATTTGTTTCTAGATTGTAGCTTTAGAAATTATTATTTCTGTATACAGCTTTTAATTTTTTCCCATCTGTTTACAATAGTATTGACAGAAAAACCACCAGACATAATCTGGTCAGCCATGATATCTAGATTTTAAACACAGATATGTTATTGAGTTTACATTGTAAACGTAGATTTGTCAATGCAATATTAACTCGTTATATTATGTGTATAGAATTAACATATATTTGTTTCAAATAAAATATTAACAAAATGCTGTATCATCTAAATTATTGTATTCTATAACTTGAAACGACTTACTATCCTGACGGATGTAGTATACTGCACGAGACAACATTTGAAGAATATAAAGAGGAAAACTAGTGATCTCAGCAGCACAGCTTAAGTTACTACTCCTCATTACGACTAATACAGGAAGTTCTTTAGTAATAAGGCTAAATGACTGAACACATAAAAGCGATAAAGACAATACTTAGCGTTTGTTAAACATGTTACAGTCGTTTTCTTTCAATACCGTCTAAATCGTCTCTCTACAGCGTGTTCCTAACGAATGTGTTCGATTTATGATAGCAGCATTTGGAGTGAACAGAATTGGTGGTCCCCCTGAAGTAAAATGTGTCTAGATCGTATTACCAGTTGTTATTTTATTATTAAAGCAAACATGATCCAGTGATTACGTAATAGTAAAAATAGTACAAAAAATATTTATCCGTCTGCATAAAGTCTTCCACTCCATATAACAAAGAATGACATGAAATTTGGGGTATAGTTCATTCTTACACTACCTAAACAACACAACAAAATCTTATGGGTCATCTAGGAAGCAGCAATAAGAACATTAAAGGTACCAATTTTACTGCACCAGATGCTCATTTCGACTAGTATTGTCTCTTCAGTGATCCTCGAGGCATGAAATATTGAAAAATCCAAAGCCTAATTCAAACTTGGAAAAGCTGATGAGTCAGATCATATTTCATTTTGCATTGAGTCCAGAAGTAGATTTAGAATGATGATGTTTAAAACCCTGACTAGTCTTTTACTAAACTAACATGGCCTTAAATATATTTTTCGGTTTATCATAACTATGTGTTGGCCTATCTCATTGGTGAAACGTGATAAAGTAGAGTTCATCAAGCCTTACACAATTGTCAAAATTTGACCTCAAATACTAGTAGTTAGTTTACTCATTGTTTTTTGACAACATAAATATCAGCAAGATCTTAAAATGCTTTTTTTACGATTTTTTGTTTTGTTTAGCTGTGTCCTGCATAAAATTCAAAAATATAATGACTTATATAGGGCAGAATAATGTTCAATGGTCATCTCATGATATTATTTGCTAGATTCATAATACTTTTAGATTTTTTAAATACCAAGGACCAAAAAGTTGGTCAAATTATTCATTCTCCTATCCTCAGTCGACCTTTACATATGTCTTCATTCATACAATGAACAACTATTACAACATTTTGTACTCGTAAAATAAGTTTTACTAACTAATTCGTTTTATTGGATGTTCTCAACAAAGAACAGTATATTGTAAAGACAAACTGCCGATAAAACGAATAATGGCATTTTATTTTTTATAATAACTTCAGCACGAATATCAGCTCGCGCTAACAGCATCAAAAACAAAAATGCCATTGTTCTATATGTATTGCCTGTTAATGATGAGAACAAATAAACTCATCATAGATACTAGGATTAAATTTTATATTTACGCCAGACGCGCGTTTCATCTACAAAAGACTCATCAGTGACGCTCGAATCCAAAAAAGTTAAAAAGGCCAAATAAAGTACGAAGTTGAAGAGCATTGAGGATCAAAATTCCTAAAAGTATAGATAGGCACTGAAAATCGGGTCGAGTGGTATAGGTTGGAAAACTTTTTCATTGTTGCCATTGAATGTTCGATAGAGGAATACATGTTGACTCGCAATACGCTGCAAAGAGTTGTTGCTTTGATTTTGTACCATGGCACGAGCCTGTCACAACCTATGGTCGAGACATTGGATTCAACATCCCAATTCCGACCTGAGGCGACTTCGGTCTTGTACATCACGCACAATCAAACGGACATTTATCTATGTAGGATATACGTCAATGAGACAGCAACCAAAACACACATAGAGATAAACATTTAAACATTGATAAGAGTATTAACAGAATGTCTAACTCTAAACTGCTTCAAGATTTCAAAGTTGGGAAGAGATTTATGCGACTATAAAAGATATGCCATTAATTTCAAATTTCCACAAATTGATAAAATAACATAAGATGGTACAAAACACAACAGATGCTCAGGTTCCAACATACGATTGTCATAAATCTTCCCTTTTATATTTGATAAGTGGAATGATAAGAGGTACTGACATTGTAGTAAAAGACATAACACATATTAGGCGAAAAGGACTTAACACTCATATAAAGGAGGTTTATATGCGTAAAGTTTATAGAACAAACTCACCAGATCCATTGCTGAACAAAGTTAATGAATCAATAAATGTTCAAATTAATTATATACTACTGAATAAAACTCTTAAGTGTTTATATCTTCTTTTAATGTATACGTAGGATCGGGTACATTAAGCATGCGTCTTGAACTTTTTTCCTTGAAGTAAACGTCTTTGGTAAGCCAGGTGAGAATTTTTCATGAAAACCATGAAGATCTTTTTACAATCATTTGTGCTCAAATATGTGTTTAAGTGTCCAAAAAGTGTTTTCTTTGATGAATTTCTTAAACAATTGGACAACGTTTGTAACATCCATTCTCCATATTTTGGGTTGCGCACAGCAAGATTTCCTGATAAAAGTCATCTTTGAGTTAAGCGAGAAATAAATTCTGCAAAATGTTATAATCAGTTCATAACCGCTTCGATATGGGTATCTATGTTTGTTGTTGTTATTACATTATCATGAGCGTCACACAATTAAAATATGTCAGGGCCTCACAATAGGGTTGTACATAACAACTATGTATACACATTTGCATTTAGAAATTAAAGTACTATTTTGTATACAAGTTTAACAACATTTGTTTTTCAATACGATTTTAACAATCACATCGAAAAGTTTCGTTTGAATGAATTATAAATGTTCAGGCAATATCATAAAGTTATCGAGACAAAATGCGTTATGTTTGTTCTATGTAAAAAACTTTGTGTAGTACACTATAAAAAAAATACGAGAGAAATAACCGTACGATATGAACAGTTAAGAGAAATCTAATACGATCAATTATCACCTTCATAATTTTTTTGTGAAAAGAATCCCGGACAGTCCTAAAGCATGGCACTATTATTCAACTTTAAACGTTTCCGTGCTGATGTTTTAATTTTTTGGGGCTTTCTAGAACGGAACATTGAGAGCAAATATAGCAAATAAAAACAAAATTAAAACATAGCAAAATAAGTAAAAAGAAAATATTAGAAAGAAAACGGAAAAAGAAAATATTGTATGTTATAGGACTACACCAGACCTTTGAACTTGATAATTGTTTGCATACACTTAAATGAGGTCTATTTAATACTTTAACGACCAGACTTGCTTGAACATTCAAATATCATGCAAATAAAATTTAACTCCTGGAAATGTCATTCAAGTACCATATGAATCCGGTCGTTTAATACAAAATTTACGTTAATGTTTTGTGTGATCGCAGATTGTAATTTTTACTGTGTTTCGTGGTAGAAATAACTGTACAATTTGTAGAAAATAACTGAGGTTTTGGTTGATGTACAGTATAAATAAAGGATTTACCGGGTACATACCATTGGGACAGTATCCCAGCGACACAAATAATCAAGAGACATCTTAACAAAATTCAATGACGAAAACATTGCAGTAAAAAAGGAAATCTAAAATTAGTCAAAATGAGAACTTTTTGTTCTAAATACCACCGTCCCGGTTTGAAATATAAATTGGTTAAATTACAATAATCGATTTGGTTACTATATAAGGTCAGATGTCAAACGCACCATACAGATACCGTGTCTTTCGTTAAGTTCTTATCGACTGGGTTAGCCTAAAGTGTTTCTTCTTATTTCGTTTAATTGCATTTTTCTCATGAAAAAAATGATGAAAAAATAATTTCATTTCTTATTTTTTCAGTGTAACTTTAGTTGAAACATTCAAAGTTATTTCGTATTTGTCATCATCTGAAAACGGTGAGCTAATATTCTTTTATTAAAAATAAAGTAGATAATTCCATTTGATCTTATCACTTAAACTGAGCATTTTTATTTGAAGACACCTATCTAAGATAGTGCTGCATGCATTTTTATCTCGTTTTGTTATGCTGAACTCTTTCTAACATTTCATAGTCCTCTTCTCCTCTTATTCTAACTGGATGATAGTTCCCTTACACTATTTTAATATATCAAAAAGACGCGACAAGTTTGAAAAAGGCCACATTATTTTTGTTGTCTTAAATCACAGGATTTGTATTCAATCGGAATTCGTTCGTGATACGATATTATCAAGCGTGTAACTAAAAAGAAAGATACAAAATCCCGATCTACCAGCACTTAAATTACTTGGTAAGAAAGGCTAGACACATATTTTGACCTTATCAGCAGTATTATCATTTTAATTATTATTTTTGTTATTACCATAATTATTATTATTTATTTCATTATTGCGGTTATTGTTTCTAAATGCTTCAATATAATGAGTAGTACATGTCCTAAAATGTTAAATTTTGCATGTTTGAATTGAATGTATTCTATTTCTTTAATATAATATTGTGGTTGGGGTTGTATAAATTATTAAGCAATCAGTAAAGAACCTCCTATAATATCATTATAATTGTTATTATCATCATTAATATTATTCACTTCATTATTGCAATTATCTTTTCTAAATGCTTTCAGATAATGTTTAGTACATGTCCTTAAATGTTAATCTGCGCATGTTCAAATAAAATGTATTCTATTTCTATTATATAATATTTTGGTTCAGATTGTATGAATTTTTAAGCTATCAGCAAAGAACATCAAATAGTTAAAGAAAGAAAACGCTAAAGTAGTAATATGTCCCGCGGGGTTTCACCTACAATGTTGTCGTTATATACTTATGTGTTTGTTGTTTTGTTGTATGAAACTAAAAGAATATGCATTTATCTCTTTTATATTTTCTGATTTATTACTGAATTAATTCTTTCAAAATTGATGCAAATCATCAAATCTTAACTAACAATGCATAGTATTTTCCAAAAAAAAAAGATCTGTTGTTGAAACACACAAATTGTACGTTAATAATATAAAATAATGATAGGGTGATTGACTTCGTTTTTTATAGCAAACATCATTCAAAGTGGTGTTCCAGGTGAAAAAAAAAACAATACGGAGAAGTAAGCGTACAGATATTGCGTTGTAAGTAATAACATGTTGCTTTGTTTTACATTTCTAACTTCCAACTACTTGAAGTTAACATATTGGTTAATACATCAAATATGAAGTCCATGATTATTCTATATCAATCAAACGGAAATTATTACATCAACAACATATTAATTTTGAGAAAAATCTAAGCATTTGGAGTAACAGTCTTATCCAACAAAATGTGAACTCATAGCATTGATTACGTCGTGTCTAGAACTAGAAAAACTACCCATTCAATTCAAGATGTTTTCTTCCAAAAGGCCTCCTATGGACCTCCGACATATTTGTTCAAAGGGATCTGGAACGCATAGTGAGCAATACACTCTCTATAGTGTTGTATATTGTCTGGTATAACTCCCACCCCTTCAACAGTCAAAAAGGTATTTTCTGTGAGAAATTTAGATTGCTATTTTTGTATATCCTAATCCTGTCTTTACGAGGATAAAAATAAGAAAACTAGATTTACATGAACATGATGAATTACGTTTTGGTAGTCTTATAAAATTATTATTTGATCTTATTTGACAAAAAGGATTTTTCATACCTTTACATAAATTTCTATCTCCTTGCATTATGATTAGAATTCATGATTTACATATTAAAATTTAACGTGCTTTTTCCATCCCTCTCTCCACTCTTTTGAGGAATGCTCGCTTACAGGATACAGAAGTCAAATGATTTGAATCATCTACACTCTCAACTCTTTACTCCGGAATACACTATACATGTTTTATCTATCTTTATCTTCTCTATTTTTATTGATAAAAAATGGTTATGTAGTTGCCCCATTTCCCCAAGGAAAGCTACGCCTCTGCTTTGTCATTCTTTGAATTGTCAGCAAGATAAGTGTGCATTCTTAAAATTGTCAGCACGATAAGTGTAAACATTTGTGTAAGATTTCAAATAATGCCCTCAGGGTTCCTGACAATTTTTTGCTTGAATAATGGGGTTGAAACGACTAAATAGGTTAGCGCAGATTTTGCTCTGAGAGTCGCAGACATAAAAAAAAATGTAACTATTTGCTTTTTAGCTACCTTCACGACATCAATTATTATTAACATGGTATAGCTGCATTTAAGATATTTAGAGCAAATATTTTCAATTTGACGATTTTTACATCTTTTTCTCATGTATATTTTTGACATGGAATTATAATTAGATGTCTTATAGTTATTCAGGCTGCAGGGATGCTGTCTCAGTGACATAAACCGAGCCGCGATTTATGTTCTCACAACACATCAAAGTAAATTGCATCTTAACGACTGGATTCATATGCTTCTTGAGTGATATTTCCGCGAGATAAATCTTGTCAGCATGATATTTGATTGTTTAAAAAATATGAAAGATGGATTCTGCAATGTGATTTCAAAATTGTCCCGTGCAAGAAATAATGTAGTACAGAGGGCAACATATTTTTTCATCTTAGGATGAAAATTAATCGTAGATTACTCTAAAATATTTAAGTCGAACGAATATTTTTTTCGAATTCGTTGAATAATCCACAGAGCTAATAAGTTTAGTGCAAAAAAACAAAATGAAACGTATTTTGTTCCCTCAAATATTTGATTATTTGATGGTATTACATATGAACATTAATTAGTCTTTCAAAGAAAACTTTATTTTGTTATTATCATAATTATTATTATCATGATGATTTTTGTACAGTTTGTAAAAAGTAAAATATCAAAAATACCGAACTCCATATTCAAAACAAAAAGTCCCTTATCAAATGACAAAATCAAAAGCTCAAACACATCAAACGAATGGAAAACATCTGTCATATTCCTGACTTGGTACATGCATTTCCTTATGTAGGAAATGGTGATTTAAACCTGGTTTTCTAGCTAGCTAAACCCCTCACTTGTACGACAGTCATATAGCATTCCATTATATTGACAACAATGTGTAAACAAATCTTTGATTTGGCTTGTTTTACACTAACTTTGAAGTACATACAGGAGTGTGAGCACCCAATAAACAAATTGTTTACAAATGTTGAGAATAAAAAATCTCTTTAATTATTTTATTGTTTTTTTTTATGCGCGCTATGTTTTCACGAAGAAAATGTAGATGAAAAACTGTACAATTTCAGCCAATTTCATGAAATAGGTACATATCACGACGTCATAACATGTACAGGAAGAGCACTGAGGACCCAAAATTCCAAAAAGATTTCTAAATACAGTTAAGGTAATCTATTCCGAGGGTAGACAATCCATATTATTTTGAATTCTTTTGTTCACAGTTATTTTATAGTTAAGACCATATCAATGACAATTGAGGTCAACACAGAAATGTTGACTACTGGGCTGGTGATACTGATACCCTCGGGGTGAAAACCTCCACCAGTAGTGGTATCGACCCACTGGTTATTAATAAACTCATCATGGATACCAGAATCACCTCAAAATTACCTTAAAAGAACTATTGCTCTGTATACATAGTATAAGTATCACACATAGTGCTAAATTACACTAAATACACCCATATAAGGGAAAACACCTTACTCATGAAATAAAATCGATAATTGTGATAATGTTTTAAATAGTATGTCGCAAAGTGGTAAAGTTACTGAATCTTGATTTACACATATTATCGCAATTCAATTTTTGCAATTAAATATATGCAGATGACAATTGTTAAAAGCGAAAATGAGAAGTAAATGTTGTATATTAAGCAATTGATACCTTCGTTTTTTTATAGCTTTTTTGCTTAACTGGAATGAAAAAGTACTTTCATTTTGACTGAATACATTTTTTTCAATTTTTCTTGTTACTTTGTTTTAAAGTTTGAAAGGCGCCATTCTCTATAAGCGTACATTTTTGAAAATGTAGATCTGAACCAATAAGACATTCAAACATGTAAATAGTCTTATATGACGGACATCCTTTGTTGTCGCAATTTCAAGAAAATATTAAATAAAGATATTTATTTGAGTTCAGAAATATTACAAGATAATTCACTGACGCTTATTTACCAAGACATGAGAAAGATTCGTTTATCTATGCCAAGCCTTTAAATATAACAATTAAGTACGTTATTGCAAATTTAATTTTATCTTGCTCTAGTGTCGGTCACCAAGTGGATATACATTTAATAGACTGCGCCGATCTAATACAATTTGTACAACATTTTTACATTAACATCAAAACACATTTTTAAATGTTTTTTTCTGTTAGAGTTATAATACATACTAACCTAAATTAATACATTGGCTATCAGAAAAATTCAGGGCTTTTTATAGCTGACTAAATGATATGGGTTTTTTTCTATTCATACGTTTGCCTATAATTGCTAACATCCAATTCATTTGAAATTTGGTGGATAGTTGTCTCATTGGCAATCATACCACATCTCATTTTTTCATAAAGACCTGTAATTACCCCAAAAAATTACAAATGTATAAAAACAATCACTGAAAAGTGGACTAATTGGCAGGGACGATATGGTTTTATTATGGTACGGAGCATGTGTACTTGAATTTTTTGTCTAGGATATAACGGAGCTATTATTTGGTAAAATGACTTAAACGAGATGTTATGTATACACCAATTACACAGCGAATGCAAATCATGTTTGTTTCACAGTACATAATATACGAATCCAACAAATATTGTATTATTTCATTATCTGTAATGGAGTTAGATGTTACAGCAGAATAGACTAGAATAATAATGACTTTAGACAAGTTGATTTGTGAAGAAAAAAAGTATTCCTTATGTTATTCGTTAACACTTTTTATTTACCATACTCTGAAATTATGTGCGAAATTAACATAATCCAGTGAATGATGGGTCATTTAATGCATTGAAATGAGAATAACACTTTATCAATTGTGTGCGACTGAAGTGCTTTTCTGGATTTACATTCATCAAGAACTATAAATGACGATGTTGTTGAAGTAACAAAACACATGCAGAGCATTATGACCAAAAAGGACAAATCCAAAGTCAACTTTGCTTGTGTGAGTTTAAAAAGTTTGAAAATTAATCTACGAAGTATTTGAAAAAGGTATATGTTATAAATCATGTAAGTACCAAAGCATTGACTAATGGGCTGATGATAGTACCCTTGATGACATATTATAGTCTGATATATTTATAATTTAAACCGGCTTCCGTGGCTTGTGGTAGCATGCAATACAATGATATATAATAGGTAGCTATGCATGAGAGAATTACATCTCAAACGGCACAACAAAATAGAATAATAAATTATGGCGTCTGCTCAAGCGGTTTACTTCTTGATTGAAATAGTCTAGATTTTACGGATGACAATGAGTTTATTCCTAACTGAGTCAAAGCATAGATTATAAAACTGATCTTGCTGTTTCTTTGAATACAAAGCAGTTTTTGGAGTAAAGCAAATTGAAGAATTTGCAAGTACTAATTGAAACTGATTAGAAAAAAAACCCCTCACATAATCCATCGGGTTAGGCAAGTAGGTTGCGTATCAAGAGTACGGTAAATATATCAGTCAATAAACAAGTATGAAGGATAGGATGTCATCAAAACACAATAAACCTAAGATTGATTGATTGATTAGTTGATTTTTTTTGTGTTGCTTAACGTCCAGACCGTCCGGGACAAAGGTCGCGGAAATTTCGACTGCCACTGGAAAATGAGGGTATATTGGATGAGGACAGAAATATGGCCTTACTACAGGCCACCTATGGACCCCTGAAAGATTGGTTGCAAGGGTTCTTAACGTGGAAGAAGCGTGCAACTCTCTCTACACGAGGCATCAAATTTAACGGTTCCATTTCGACTGAACATGGCTGCGTTCTTGATAAATCCCTTACGGCCAAACGGACGTCCCACATTGGCGAGATTTTTACAGCCGGGCAGAAGGAGATCAACGTTACCATATTTCTATTCCCCAGTCACCCTTGGGATATAAACCAAAGAGAATAAATATAGGACAACAAGTGTCAATACAATGGACTACCATATCTTAGATCGTCGTATAGTTAAGTGAACTAAGCATACATAAATAAAGAACAGACAAGTTATGAATGAATTTAAATACGACTTCAAAAGAGTGTCATCAATACTTCCACTTATATTAATTATACAACTTACCATTTGATTGATCATAAATGTAAAACATTAAAAACAATGTTTTCTTGATCTACAGTCTAGCATTTTATAAATCACAGTTAATTCAACAATTATTTTGTTTTTAGCCCTACATAAGCAAAGACGATCATGTGATAATTACAGTCTTACTGATTGTCAATGACAAACGGATTGTTGATGATATATTCAAAAATATGATAGCAAATATGTTATGCATATAAAGGCTGAAAACAAATTAACAAAAGAGCAAATAACATAGTGGATAGAACGGAAACTGCAATTGAAGAACGGTAAATACTTACTGCCACCAAAAAATTAAGGCATGTTGGAAAGAGGTAGAAAGTATGCCTCCACACTCATGAAACAGTTGCTGCAAGGGATTTTCAACGAGCAGAAAGTGTGAGATTTTTTCTACACTTGGCGTCGAAGTTAACGTCCCATTTTCCGACCGGGCGGGTCTGTGTATTCATACATATGGCATAGTCATATGTCGGCGGGGGTACGAACAAAAGGACATATGGAGTAAATGGCAATGACAGATACTATACAATACAAAATCTATAAAAGACATCTAGATGTCAAATACGGTCTTCAATAGACTTTACACAGTATGTAAAGCTGTATATCACCAAGAGTCTTAGATGGCTGCGAATAAACAAAACAAAGGATATATCTGTTCTGTCATCATCAAGAAATTCCCCCAAAAAACAAATACGATAAAATTTAGAAAAAGACTAGGAATTCTGACTCAGGAAGGACATTTGATTGAAAATGTGTCGTCCTTAAACTGTTTTTTTTTTTTTTGTTATGCCTAACATATCCATCATTTAATATAGAACAGAGCAATAAAATGAGTAAATGATTCATGATAAACTATAAAAAAAAATAAGTTAAGGAAAAGACTAAGTACAAATGTACTTATCTTTATATCTATATAAAATTATACACGATAAACTCTTGGCACTGACAAAAAGGTATTATATGTCAATATAAATTTAGATAAATGACACTGAATATCAAGTGTTACAAATATAATATAAAAAAAACTCCTTCTTTATAGGTGGGTTTCCATGGTAACGCGTCACTGTGATTCTTTTCTGATGTACTTTTACTTTAATCGTGTTATTGCAAATTTGAAGACATTCTATTACTTTTTAATTTGTTTTATATTTTTAGCCGGAAATTGCCCCTGTTCTTTACTATTATAAAATTCATGTGGCTTCTATGTTTTATTTTGTGCTTCTATCAAGATGTAACAGTTTAGATAGCTTGATGTGTAGAAAGGTAATGTTTACATTTTTCCCATTTTTAGCTGCAAAGTTTTATGACAATTTCGAATAAAACGTCAGTAACCTACTCCATTTTTTACTCATTGAAAATGATTAAAACATCATGAGGACTTCTGTGCCTATTATGACTTAATGGATGAAATGCAACAAGAACTTCTCTTTTTTATGACGGCAAGTTTCTACTAAAGGGTTATTTTGTTAGTTGTACGATGTTGAAATATATCAAAATAGTTGTATTATGTATTGTGTCTTTTTATGTATAAATCTAACACAATCAAGGATCATCCTGTAAGAAATGAAACTAAAACTTTATGAATTTTATGAATTACATCTTGAAATTGACAATGAGGGTCGGTTGAGAACAAAACTTTATAACAAAAGAGATTATTTCAGCTTCCGAATTGTGAAATTTCCATTTTTATATAGCAACATTCTTGCAGCGCCTGCATATGGAGAATATATCTCCCACTTGAATTTCCTACTTTTCTATCATCATTTCTATGATAGAAGGTTAATGCTTACACGGAAGCTATTAAACCAAGAGTTTCAAGTGGTTAAGTTAAAAATTATCTCTTACTCCTCTCACGAGTTGGTTTTCCGTTATGGAATATCAGATACACAAAAAACGATGTTTCCCTTGTCGTAACCACAATCCTATCCTCTTTTCCTCGTATGTGTCATAGCGAATTAGACTTATCAACGGGTTTACACTTAAATGAGCAGTACAATAGTTGCCCCCTATGCAGCAGGATATGTTCACTCTTCCGGATCACCCTTTATTTTGTTTGCAAGGGATTCATGTTGCACTTGTTTAAGTTCTAAGCGTTGTCCTTTGTGCTTTTTAAAGTTTTCAATATCTAAATTGTTAATACCGATAACAGCATAGTCTATCCTTTGTCATGAAATACGTTTTAATTTCAAAATTTCACACAAGGTGAAGTTTCAGATTTAGAAAATTTACATGACCGATGGTTTACGTACAAATATAGATGGTGTTGTCTTAAGGTAATATAAGAGTCGATTATCTATCCGCTGTTATGTGATGCCTTATCACTTATCAACGTAATTTTATAGGAGTTACACGATGGGTGTCACATGTCGAGCAGGATCTGTTAACCCTTCCGGACCACCTGAGATTACGGCAAGGTTTTTGATGGGGGATCGTGTTGCTCAGTCCTTAGTTTTCTATAATGTGTTTTGTATACTGTGTCTTTTTTGTTATTTTCGTTTTTCGCCATGGTGTTGTCAGTTTATTATCGACTTATGAGTTTGAATATCCCTTTGATATATTTTGGCTCTCTCCTATGGGTCCGAAACACTTTTCTGAATTTACCTCCATCCGGAAAGCTCAATGCCAAATCAGGATATAGAAGTTCCGAAACACGTAAAGACATATGTGACAAAAGGGATAAGGATATAACAATAAAATTGAGAATGGAAACGAAGAATGTGTCAAAGAGACAATCCGACCAAAGAGCAGAAAACAGCCCAAGGCCATCAATGGGTCTTCAACACAGCGAGACAATCTCGCACCCGGAGGCGGCCTTCAGCTGGCCCCTAAACAAGTATTTGTACTAGTTCAGAGAAAATGGAAGTCACACTAAACTCCGATACATATAAATGAACCAAAATTAAAAAAAAACATACAAGACTAACAAAAACCAGAGGTTTCTGACTTGGGACAGGCGCAAAATGCGGCGGGTTAAACATGTTTTGTGAGATCTCAACCCTCCGTCTATACCTTTTGCCAATGTAGAATAAACAAACACACAGCAATACGCACAGTAAAATTCAGTTCAAAAGGAGTCCGAGTCCGATATTTGAATAGGTAACAGAAGAAACTAAACAAAATGACAATGATCAAAATAAATTAACAAAGGACTACTTGCAGTTACTGACATGCCAACGTCAGACCTCAATTAAACTGATTGAAAGATTATGTCTACATCATATGAAAATCAAGCACAATCCCTCCCGTTAGGGGTTTAGTATCCTACCATCATAAAACATACGAGAAGTACATAACCCGTATCATTTCAACAACTGGTTTTAGAACAAATGTGTTTATTTCCGATGCAAATACCCTATGAGTGAATCAACATTTATTCCCAAAAATGCCATATTTAATTAGCTGACAACAGTATCGTAACTATATCCCTTCTGAATAAGTCTGTTTAAAGGTTTGGTTATATTTTGAGGTGGACGACGACATGTTTGTGCTTTGTATAGAATATTACCATAAAAGATTGGATGTGAAATACCTGAACGTATAAGATGTCTGTAAGTTGATTTATATGTACGAATGATGTCCTTGTACCGATGATAAAATTTAGTAAATGTTTTGACAAGTTTGTGATGTCTTTTATCGCTCCCCGTTAAAGATCAAGGAAAGGGCAGTTTCATTGTTAGCATTTGCTTTATTTAAAGTCAGTTCAGCAGGATAAATCTCTTTAGTGTACATACTGAAGTCATTATTGAGAGACAATATATCATCTTAATATCTAAAGTGTTATTAAATTTTTGTATCAGATGTTGTTTGGATAGGTCTTAGCTGATTTTAGTCATATATTGTAACTCGTAGCAATAAAGAAACAGGACCGCAATAAATGGTGCACAGTAAGTCCCCATTGAAATTACGATAAATTGACGATATACGGAATCTCCATTGTGAATAAAAATGTTATCTAGTAAAAAATCAAGTGCAGTTATCGTATCAAAGCAGGTCCAATTAACATAGTTCTTTTGTTTGTTGTTGCTAAAAAGTGACCTAAAAGAGTTTCAACATATATATTCGCTTCTGACCTTTTAAATGCCAATTTAATTAGGTGTTTGATTTTTTTCTTAATGAGATTATGAAGCAAAGTGGTATATAGGGTGGAAAATCAAAATTTCGAACAGATTTGAAATCACCAATATGAGGATGCAATGCACTTGCAACGAATTTTTGACACTCCAAAAGTAATTAATTCCACTATTTTGAAAGGCCTTCTTTGAACAATTTAGTACCAAGTATACTAGTAAGTAGCATAGACAGTTTAGTAGTGGAACAACGGATTGAAGACGAAATAATCCTATATTTGTAAGATGTTTTGTTCAGCTGTGGAAGTCAGTACATAGTTGGAACTTTCATGTTATTCGGTGCTGCTTGTAAAGAGGTAGCTAAACATTAATGTTTGTTACAGATGTCGCTTTCCGAAAATGGAGTCAGTTGGAGTGTTGGTGAATTCGTGATTTCCTTTTGCAGAACCTCAATGTAAAATTCACGTCAAATAATAATGATATTATTGGCAGGCTTATCATCCGGGACAAAAACAAATTCCTTGGCGAGTTCTTTTAGCTTATGTTTGATACGAGGAATAGAGCTATTATGGTTGTTGTTAGGAGTAAAATGTTCTTTAAAATGTTTAATACGAATATCAACTATGTTCATTAATGAATTAAAAAAAGAATTTAAAAATATTTTGTAAGCTTTTTCTCGTTTTATCCTTTTTGTGCAGTAAGTATGGAATGAGTCGTGGATGATGTTACAACACTCATTCCAATTAATAATTGACTGGGGACGGTATTTAGGTCTTATATTTAGGAATGATTTCAACTCTCGGTCATGGACGATGTTAAGGTATCATGTTATAACATGTTAAATTCTCCCTCGCCCTGCTCGTCCGAATTTAAAGTATTTCTACTCTAAATTCAATAGGCTTTAAACAAAACAAACACAGAAATAGGATTAGTTGCTCGCAGTAACATATTATCTTCTCTTGCGATACATTATTTTATTAAACTTTATAATACAGGTTTCTTTTATACAACCAACATATATAAATACATGTAATAAACATAGCAGCCACTGTTTATATACTAATGTGACTTACTTCGTGACGATTCGACGTAACTGCGAGCACCTTCGATACTAATACATTTAAATGCCAAACTTTATATAGTACCATAAAACCCCACCCGTAGAAACCGCCAAAACTTTTCTCGTGCCTTGTGCACGTACCATCAAACTTTATAAATAGTACATACTCTTGCAGAACTAGTTTCAGAACTAGTTACACTAGTTCCCATCTATATATAATTAATACAAATACCAAACGGGAAAACCCATTTTCAAACGAAATGAAATATATGGAACTGGGGCCATAAATGTATTTGAAATTACTGCAAGTTCATGACGCAGGTGTATTGTCACTGCAGTGTTATCAATATAACCAAGAATGTGTTCTTTTACGGAATTATTATTAAGAATATCGGCATAATTTACAAAATCAAAACCTTTATTGACATATTTGATTTAATGAAATGTTTTGTATTGTCAATTTTGGGAAACAGTTTAGAATAACAATATGCAATTATAATTATGACGATTTCATACTTAGGACTGCATTATGGAATTGTGTCGCAATCCTCTAAGATTTTATGTAATTTGTTAACAGGTAAAGAACAGAACTTGGTTAACAGCCGTTGTTTTTTTAAATAGTAATTAGTTCTGAAATATTTGTATTGTTGATACGAAATTTTAAAATGTCTACGTAGATAATCTAAGATCTGATGTGTATTTAATTTCAATTGGTATAAATCAAAATTCCATTGAATTCTAACAGATATAATTGAGAATGGAAATGGGGAATGTGTCAAAGAGACAACAACCCAACCATAGAACAGACAACAGCAGAAGGTCACCAACAGGTCTTCAATGCAGCGAGAAATTCCCGCACCCGGAGGCGTCCTTCAGCTGGCCCCTAAACAAATATATATACTAGGTCAGTGATAATGAACGCCATACTAAACTCCAAATTGTACACAAGAAACTAAAATTAAAAATAATACAAGACTAACAAAGGCTAGAGGCTCCTGACATGGGACAGGCGCAAAAATGCGGCGGGGTTAAACATGTTTATGAGATCTCAACCCTCCCCCTATACCTCTAGCCAATGTAGAAAAGTAAACGCATAACAATACGCACATTAAAATTCAGTTCAAGAGAAGAATCTGCTTATCTTCCCAGAGCACATGCGAGTACCCTGGTTTTATATTTAAATTGGTGTCGTTCAGTCTTTAGTTTTCTATGATTGTTTGGTAGATTATTGTTTGTATTTTTGTCTTTTTTTCTTTCTGATGATGGTATTGTAGTTTTTCATCTACTTATGCTCTTTTTTTTTTGTCAGCTCGTTATCTTTTGCCTTTTTTTTCATTTAAAGTCTATCATTGACATTGACTGAACACTCAGTGGAAATTCAAATGGTTATGACATCTTTCCTACGATTGTTCTTTGATTCAAATGATTTATGAAACACATATACAATCTACAACCAATAGCAGCAATGTGCAAGTATAAATATGAGAAAGCAGTGGATGTGTGTATACATTTCTATTTTTAATCAAGTATTTCTAACTTAATAGTTTGAAATTTGAAAAGTTTGAGTTACCATATGTTTGGCTCAGTATTTAGAAAGAATCGTTGTTCTGTCGCGTCTATTACCTTACAATTGACAGTTAATGTTTAGATCACCGTCAGGTCGGATAAGCATAACACTATTGTCAGATTTGTGAAAATTAGATCCGGCGATTGTGACATGTCTGCAAAATTTTTTTCACAAAAGCAACAAAATCTTAATCGTCACTTTCAGCGAACAATTACTGGATGAACTTTATCATAATTATTGTTGCAAATTGATGTAACTTTTATATGGGAGTATGTCCAAGAGAAAAATATTAGACCATTGATAGACATATTAACCTGGATATTGATTTCTGCATAACAAATTTATGAAATCACTAACCTCCTTAAGATTACTGATGTCATTAGATGCCAGACAGATTAATACTGGTTCTCTGTAACTATTTAAACTTTTATATAGGGAGTGTGGCACGCATGGTCATGGATTTTCTTCAAACTTCACACACTTACTAGTCTTGATGAAACAAACAAAAAATGGCAAAATTTTGGTTGCTAAGCATATCAGTTGCCATAGCAACCGATGACCAGTTTGACCTCTTCTGGAGATCTATGATTTTAAGCTGAAAATGGCTATTTTCAACATATTTTTTCATAATAAATGATTAAAAGAAAGAATATTTTTTTATGATTTTATTAAATATATGCATTTTATTAATGTAATTTAATAACTGATATTTTCATATTCATTTTCAATCATAATCACATATACCCCCCTTTTTATGTGGTTTGCATTAGGTAAAAAATATCCTTTTGAGGTCATTTTTGAATGCTCACCATAATTTTTTGCGGACACCTGAGTTAAAGTCAACCATCAATTCATAAATACCACAGTCGTATCTTATCAATGATGCGAAAAAGTAATTGGGAAGTATATCTCATTTTGTTGTTACCATGGATACAAAATGCTTAGTTTTTATTTTTTCAGAAAAAAAAAATTTTGAAAATTTTTGAAAAAAAATGCTTTTAAACCTAATTCTGCAGTCAGAAAAAAATAAATAAATATACAATTTGTAGAAATGATTGTAATCATCAAAATTTGAAACATATTCATACATAACGGTATTATAGTTTTAACTGTGTTGTTATGGAAACAATTTCATGATGATACACAAGTTTAAAACAATTTTGAAAAAGTTTCAGTTAGTTTCTTAAATGTGCACAAAAGCAGGAAAACGAAAACACTTATTAAGTTTCACTGTATACACACATGTGTATATATAAATAATTTTGCTGGTATAGTATATCGATAATGGTATTACCACTTGAATGAAACAAATACAATTTCTCTAATCTGGATAAAAGTGCTGATTATGAAGAAATTTCAGTCTGTTTTCATGATCATGAAAAATGTACAAGAAAAACAATGACTGAATCTAGAAAAAAACAAATAAAATCATTTAAAAAATTCTATATTCAATTATGCAATATTTGCCATTGAATGTGTTGCCATGGAAACAAGCAGTCCATTTTCAAAAATACTGATAAGTGCTAATTTTTACAAATTCGTTTAATGAACTTAGAAACATATAGCAAAGAGTGTATACAATTTTGTAAAAAAGAAATGATCGATTAGTTGTGGTTTGCTTTATGTCCAGTGTCAAACATCTCATGCATATTTCAGAAGAGAAAAAAACCAATGAATTTAATAGGAACATTGTAGGTCCTGTGCTAGTCTACTGACCAAAAAAGTCAATAATTTGAAACAATTCAACACAATAAAAATTAGAACCAAAAGAGTCAGACGTTGATCCTCTAAAAAAATGATAATTGACCATCTA
The DNA here is from genome assembly GCF_021869535.1 of Mytilus californianus. Classification (NCBI taxonomy): domain Eukaryota; kingdom Metazoa; phylum Mollusca; class Bivalvia; order Mytilida; family Mytilidae; genus Mytilus; species Mytilus californianus. Next base: position 34,981,395 of record NW_026262723.1, on the reverse strand, counting down.
ACCTTTCTATAAAGGAAAAAATACCTTTATTATGAGCTGTTTATTTTTCTTATTCATTCTTAAACTCAATGTTGAAATGGCAAAGCATGTATACATGTAGCTATACGTTTTGAATAATATTGTATTATTGGATGTTGAGTATCTACATGAAGATCATTTTTATAAAAGTTATAAAAAATAAAAAAAATCAAAAAGGTCCTTCAATAGGTGTAAGCTGGGATGAAGGCAGACAATTTGAAATATCACTAGAAATCGAGATCAAGGACAGAAATTTCAATAGATCAACTAGGGAGCCCCTAAAAAAAAGGGCATAACAAGCAAGGGTGGGTACGGTCGGCCGTCGACCTGATAGTTCCTGCTATTCTTCCGACACATTTCTTGTTTGACATTCTGGCCGGGGAGGAATTTTCGAGATTTTCCAAAAAGTTCCGTGTCCCTAAGAGGACCCACGGAAAATCAGTCAGCGGGTGACTGCTGGTCTTACAACGAACAGCAGGGGGAAAATATACCATCTAGACAATTGTCATATCAGGGGTACCACTGACTGCCTTAAGAGATGCCCGCTACATTCATGATTCAGTGATTCCATATGTAATCAACCAAATGTTTCCAATGAAAGGAGGGGGCGGGCCCTCATGGCCCCCTGGATCCGCCTTTGGTAGCACTATATTTACATTAGTAAAAGGCATTGGATTATTGAAATTTGAGAAAATAACAGCAATCTTAATGGATTTTTAGCAGCAAATTAAAAAATATTGACAACATGATAACTCTTTACACATGGTAACTTTAAAAGAATTATATGCATGTACATATACTTTGATTTCCACTGAAAGCCCATTACAAAAAGATGTTTCTCAAAATTAGTATATAATTGTCTTTCTTTAAACAAAAAAAATTTAGATTTTACTTTGAAGCAGAAGTCTATGTTTATAACATATTATACATGTGACTTTTTGTCCGCGACTTTTTGTCTGTGACTTTTTGTCTGTGACTTTCTGTCCTACATTCTGACCGTTATCATGACCAGGAAAAATGACTTAATACCTATTTAAATCCTACTTAGATTGAACCATTAATTTTATCAAATAAGAAAATATAAAATGCTTTACAAACTTTCAGGAACATAGACTAAGACAAAGCTCTGGTAACCCTCAAGTTAAGTCCGCGAATATGTTTACTTATATTTTATGAAAATATTTTAAACTACAAAGATATCGTGCATGCAGGGGCTCGGGCATACCTCAAGTAGTCTGCGAAATGTGTATTAGTTTTTATGAAAATATTAAAAACTGCCAAGATATCCTGCACAAGGCTCGCGCATGCCTTATGTAGTACGTGGAAATAACTATTTACTGTTAGAAAATATTAAAAAACAAACTATATTGGATTTATTAACTTACATGTATGTATGGACTACTTCAAACACACCTTTTTAGTTACTTTATATTTGTGATCAAACGTGTCAAATTATAACCGGTAATATACAACATAATTTACAACACAGTTAAATACAATATACTACTTAATACCATAAAAAGTTTAAATAATTCGGTGCTCGTCATAGTACCCTAAACTGTTTTTCCCAGTTTTTTACCATTCAATCTTAATTCTATTTTTTTTATAAATTTAAAGAAAATCCCATAATATATAAATAAGTATTAGGTAGTACAACGACCAGGACACAGTCAACGTTGGTCAGGTCAAGTTTTTTTTTACCAAAAACATATATTTTACCAGTTTTTTTTTAATAATATAAAATAAAACAGAAATTTTCATCGGTCAGGTCATTGCTATTGTTGGTCAGGTTATTGTCAACGTTAGAAAGGTCACGTTATCTAAATATTTTATATTTTTTTCTATATTTTTATTAATTTATATATTAAATGATTAAACTAACTTCATTATATTTCAAATTTAACATAAACCCTTTAAGAAATAAAAAAGTTATTAGCATTTTCATTTGGTCCTGGCATTGTCAGCGTTGGTCAGGTCACGTTTAATGAAGATTTAGGAAAGTTTTCTATATTTTTTTTCTTATATTTATGTATTGAATGGTCTAAATTTATAACAATTCAAATTTAACATAAATCCTTTGAGAAATAAAAAAGTTATTAGCGTTTTCGTTTTGGTCCAGTCATTAGTGTAACCCATCAAAGGGAGATAATTCGTATTGTGAGGAAAATTGCACAATGATCATTTTTTAGAAATTAATTTCGCATGTTTCTAGGTAGATTCCCCATAACTTTTTTTGAATTTTGACTATATCAAGAATGAAATTAATTGTTTTTGTTTCTTTTTAATAGATGTAGCCGCATTATTTCACAACACTACACCAAATATTGTATTTTTCTCAAAAATCCCAACTTTCTCTGCTGTTACCATGGTAACCAACCAATATATATATCGGTTGACATTATTTTTCTGACTAGTCTAATAGGATCTACATATCAGCTCATTTTCAGAAAGATCGGTGACTATGTGTGCCGAAAAAGTTTAAGTGGTTACAGAGAATGAGTATTAAAACATACTTTAAATTCGGACGAGCAGGGCAAGGTGAAATTTTAGTCTAGCAGCAGACAACACATACTATACTGATGATCGATACCATGAAAATAAACTTGATTGTGTTTTTATCTTATTTTAGACATAATGGCATTTCAACTGATGTATGTGACAGTTTTCACAGCACAACTGATAGTCTTTCTAGATATCTGCCATAGCAAAACGTCCGTGACATGTATGTTGTTTGTTTTTAGAAATATATAGTTTTAGACAAAGACTACCACCTCAATCCAGCAGCATTTTCTTTTCCAATAATTAACTTTGTTTGCAATAAGTGAATGTTTATTCAGGTATGTTACAGGTATGACGTTATCATGGTTATGCTTTATGTATTTTTAAGTACAATGAGCATAACACTTTTAATGTTATTAAGGTTTCTATGTATACATATCGTATACTTACACAGTCATTTCCACAATGACAGTTCCCTGAAACTGTTAAAATACACTCAAAATATTTAATATATTGCATAAATGTACATGTATATATAAGAATTTAATTCTTAAATAAGGCAACAGTACTATACCGCTATTCGAAATTCATAAATCGATTGAGAAAAAAAAACCAATTTAAACACACAGCTCCATGTTCATTTGCTTTCCTCAATCTTTTATATTTTAAGGTTATCTTTATTTAGGGATTTGGCGTCGATGGCAGATTTTTGATATCCTTTGGTAATTTAAATCACAACTGCTTTATGCGATAAATAGTTTAACAAGATACATCTGCCCCTTTCATATGGGGATTTTGTAAATCTCATCACTAATTACACGCAAAAGGATAAGCAGTTCTAGAAACCACAATCACACTATTAGAAAGCCTTGATTTAATGTCTACCAACCATCTTACGGGGAAAATGGTAAGAAAGCAAACGCAGGCATACTTGTTCATCTTTAAGCTATACTCCGTATGTAAGGGTTGCTAGCATTCTGTTATATATATCAGACTACCAATTCACCCAATCCAATTTAGAACGTATGTAAAAGTAGCCTTTCCCTGACAAAAAATAGTGCTTTTGATGTCATTGTTTACTTAAACTAACCAAGAAATTTCCAGAAATGAAATTTTTGGTGAAAGAGAAATATATCTAGACCATTTTGAGTTAAAATTCACTTGTCCATGAGCTTGCAGGATTAATGCGCTCCATACTATATTAAATTTTCCAGAAAACTAGGGGTTATTTTTAGTAGCAGTTGCCTTCTCAACTGTCGCTTTTCACTACAAGACTTTAATAACATAAACAGTACCAATTTTTCTGCACCAGATGCGCATTTCGACAATCAATGTGATGCTCGAGGCCAAAATATTTGAAAATCCAAAGTTTATTAAAAAGATGAAGAGCTATAAACCAAAACGGACAAAAAAGAATAACCAAAGCCGGACAAGGAATCAGAGCTTTGCATGGTGGAGATACATTCCTTAATTTTGAATAACTTCCAAAATTTTGTAACAGCAAATTCTAATAACACAAAATCCGTATTTTCATGCCAGTAACGAAGTTCTGGCTACTGGGCTGGTGATGCCCTCGGGGACTATCAGTCCACCAGCAGAGGCATCGACTTAGTGGTATTAATAACATAAACGGTACCAAACATTAGTTGAAAATTGACATGTAGAAAGGTGATACATGTCAATTCAGGATATACCTGTTTTCTATGCAGTTAAACTTTAGGTAAAATATTAAGGAAGCTGTGGAAATTTTTAAAAATGGTTAAATAGATGGAGATTTTGAATTGGTGGTCTGACACCTATAAGAGAACGGAAAATATAGAAATAAAAGGATTGACGTTCTTTCTTATGTTGAGAAAATATTTGGTTCCTAACCAATCCCATCAATCAAAATATAATGTTTTTTTTTTTTGTTAACGATATTAAGCTGATCTATTTGTATACGTTGGGTCCTTTATCAAGCTCAATTGGATAAATGTAATCATCTCAAAGAAAGGGAATCATCTATTTAGCAGATCTAGGAGACCAATGTTCAGTCTGAATTTTCTTAAGAAGCAAATGCATAACACATCAACCAAATGTAACAAATATATTGTAAATTATAAACAAAGCAATGTTTACCTTGATGGAGTCAGGTAAGGGAATCTCTTGAGCGATTCAGTGTTTTCCTTGACAAAGTATAATTTAACTCCTCTTAAATATATATATATATATATATATATATATATATATATATATAAGATTTTCGAATTAACAGTGGACTACAGTTTTGATAAATCTAGTAACTATAAGCTGTTTTTAATGAAATCGATGTTACTTTTTTGGAAAATAGATTCAGTTGGCATTTTGCAAATGTATTAGTGAAATCAGAACATCTAAATTATTTACCTTAAATAGAAGACCAAATATTTAAAACGTTCCATAACTATTATTTTTTTTAAACATTCGATTTGCTTACAGTCATGACAGTATGATATATTTTTTTTTAGATTCCTTTTCAACTTCATGTAATGCACCGACGTATATTGTTGATGAAGACACTACAACCTTTTTGACGTTTGATGGGGATTTACGGAACCGTGATTTTAGACAAATGTCGTTTTCAATTCCCAAATCGATGTTCTATAGATACTGCATGTTCGTAAGACAACATTACTTTGACAGCCCTAAATGTCAAACTATGCTACAGTACAAGATATACAGAGATACAGAATATGAAAATGAATATTATCATAACAATGAAAGCGAGGCAATTTTAAAAATACTTATTTGTTGCATTAATTTGTAATCATTTCGTTTACGATTTACTGTTTGATGCACTTCTTTTTAATGGTGCAATTAAACCACTCAAAGAACAATCAATACTGATATGGACAGCTTCTGGTCTAATATTGGGTTGGCATAAATAAGGTACCGTATATTCAAATATTTTTACGACCTTTTCAAAATTGCACAAATTACCACGGGATAGCTTTGCAAAAAGACAAACTCGCAGTTTAAGTTTTGATATCATAATTTGTGTGCATCATTTCCTTAATCGCAATGATTGATTTAGCATGTTGGTCCATTGTTTTTAACAATCACAATAATCAATGCAAGGAAACATTTGAATATACAGTATATTTCATTGTTTTTATTGTTGTTATTGCATTTTACTAAGCAAGCATGACATTATATCGAAAATCTTATTTTTGTATAGGCTTTTATGTAAACTTTGGCAAATGTCCACAAAAATGTAAGCTTTCTTTGATCTAAAATTATTGAAACCCACGATACTAAAGTATTTGGTGAACAGGCACTTGTAATATGCTAGTCTAAAACTGTTCTATGTTTTTTTTGGCGGTTTTTTTCGGAACACGCTTTGTTGAAAAGCTAGGTTTTTCACCTTCACTTTTGAAACCTCAAATGTTTTAGTTTTTTTCTAAAATAGAATAATGTGCAATTTCGAAAATTAACATTTAAAATGCATAATAGCGACGTCCAGATAATTGTTATTTTTCTTGTAGTAGATATCGGACTTATGCATTGGTTATGGGACATTCGATATAGTTCAAATTATATTACTAGTATCTCGAATTTATCAAAAAGAAAACTTATAAGAAAATAACTTAAATTCCAAAATTTATTTATAAACACATGTGATAGACATGCGATTCACCAAATGAGTCAAAGGTATAAAACAAAGAAAATACTAAATACTGAAGGTTCTACATAAATTTAGTGAAACATTCCAACGTCAGCCATATCTTATGGATTTGAAACCTTAGTTTTAACATAATTACATATTTTGTCATCTTACAAACCTTTCTGTGAAGTTTTCATTGTTATTCAACGCAAAATAATTCTCTAAGATACCTAGGACGATCTCATTTCACAAAGAACCTCTTTTGTTTACTTTTTGTACCCCGAACTTATTAACCCGGTGTAGGTCTTTAAGTTGATGTTTTATTTACTAAAAGTTTATCGGACGTGATTAATTAGACACGACTGCTTGGAATCAGGGGGTCCAAGATAGGATTGTAAATAAAACAATCAAGAAAAATACTATCATTTATATAAAATTTCAAAGAATAAAAGTGCATTTGAAAATCACCAGTTCAAATCTGTCCGAAACCTATAAAAAAAATGCCTGCAATGGGAATTGATATACACTACAAGTACAAATCTTATTTACTTACATCTTTAGATGGCCTTCATTGCCTTCAAATTCGTTTTCTGTTTATTTTTTGCATTAGTCTATCGTGAAGTGAAAAAAAATGAAAAGGGGAGGGGGGATAACTATGACCTTACGACATAGGTCTAGGCTTGCCCTTAATCTTGTCAGACATAGTTTATACCTCTTTCCAACGTATGATTATATGATTCAAGTGACTAGTGTCTATGTAAGGTTTTTAACGTTTGTTTTCAGTCGACCTGCATAGCATCTTGTCCTAAATATGCATGACATATTTGCAACTCGACGTTTAGGGAAAAGTCAATCATTCAGAGGCATCGGATTTAACGTCTCGATTTTTAACGAGACGTTAAATTAATTTAACGTCTCGACGAATGGACGACTGCACACGAAAATCTATGATAAACGGGACGATTTCAACTTCCCAATTATCAATTTCCCATTTCTCAGCAGTAACATACCCGTAGCCCCTTCTTATGGTGTTTACATATCTCAGTTGATACGTTATGCTCGCGTATGTTCACACTATACGGACTTCATATACAGGAGTGTGCTCCTAACGCAGAAACTGCTCCAACAAAGTTATGAGGAGGACAGATTAAAAATGACACTCCGTAAATTTTATGGACACCATCACGAATTGGTTGATTCCTACGATGTGTCTTTGTCCAAACTAACAAAGGACATTTTTACCACGTGTTAGATTGTGGTTTGCCATTACGTCGTCTGATCTTTTAAGTACCGAACGTGACTTATTCCCGATTGTGACTGTTTTGCTGAGTGTGAATTCGCATTGTAAGACGTGTCACAGTATTTTTCTATCCAAAATCCATGTATTTAGTTTTGATGTTAAATTTGTTATATTTGTTATTCTCATCGGATTTTGTCAAATGTCTAATCGTTTGTAGTTGTAAATCTTTTTTTTCTGTTCTATTCGTGTGTTACGGTAAAGATAATTAATCACCCAGTTCATTTATAAGATTTTAGTTTGGGTCAACTAAATTTATACGATGTATTTGGTTTACAGTTTTGATTTAGAAGAAATACCGACATTGCTTGATAATACAATTAATTATCTAATTACTACCACAATTTCATATTAACTAATAAGTATTGTAATTTTCATTGTTATTAATACATGTTATATCAGTATTACAAACCTAATCTTGAACTCTATCTTATTTTTTGAAAATTTATAGAAATTTAAATGGGACGTCACATTGTGCGTCGATTTCTGCGGCTAACATATAATACGTTGATCGGCTGTGCTTTTTTTATGTGCCGATTTAGGTTGTTTTATGTAATCGTTTTTATTCTGTAGTTAGTCACCACATCGGTGTTAACATGTATATCTATTATATAGTCATTTTTTGTAAATTTACTGTTTGTAAAAGTATGAATTGTTCTAAATACTAAGGATTTTCTTATCCCAGGCATATAACCTTGGCCGTGTTTGGCACAACTTTTTGGAACTTTTGGTCCTCATTGCTCTTTGAACTTGTTTTGGCTTTCGTACTTTTTTGAACTGAGCGTCACTGATGGGTCTTATGTAGACGAAACGCGCTTCTGGCGTATTAAATTATAAGCCTGGTACGTTTTGATAGCTATTATTTGTGTGTGTCTCTGTCCTGTTTGTTCTCCCATTTATTTGTATTGCAGTTCTATCATGTAATCTTGTCATTTTAATGTTATATTTAACATTGCCATAAAAGCGGGAGGTTTGGCTAGCCACAAAACCAGGTTCAACCCACCATTTGTTTCTTAAAAATGTCCTGTACTAAGTCAGGAAAATGGCAATTGTTATGGTATAGTTTGTTTCTGTGTGTTTTGCATTGTCGTTTGTTGTTTGTTCACTTCAGTGTTGCTGTTGTTTCGTTGTCCAAATGTACTATATTGTATTGTTTATTTGCGTAATTATCTGTCCGTAATGTTGTACTGTATTCATGTCATGTAATGGTGTCATTTTAGTGTTATATTTAACATTGCCATAAAAGTGCAAGGTTTGGCTAGCCACAAAATCAGGTTCAACCCACCATTTTTTCTTAAAATGGCCATTGTTATATTATAGTTCGTTTCTGTGTGTGTTGCATTTTAATGTTGAGTTTCTGTTGTGTCATTGTTCTCCTCTTATATTTGATGTCTCTCCCTCAGTTTTAGTTTGTAACCTGGATTTGTTTATTTCTCAATCGATTTATGAATTTCGAATAGCGGTATACTACTGTTGCCTTTATTTTTGACAGAATGTGACTGCGTATTTATACGTTTCGCACAGACAAACAGATGCCCCACTTAAGCAGGGGTTTACTGTTGTTCGAGAGAAGTCATCGGCTGACAAATGTGGAAGGGTTTAGTAGCGCCCAGTGACAAAAATGAGGCTGATTTATTATATCAAGTGTTTGAAGTCATATTTAAATCGCTAAACAAGAAGATATACCAGGTGTTTCATTTCATTTCGTTAGTTAAACGTAAACTTCAGCTTTTCCTTCCTCATTTGTCTTTTCCATTTATAATTTGTTTAGATAACGTGGTCTACACTCTTATATATGACTCAATAAGCTATATCTAAAAAGTTTTTAAACAACAGTCCCTGTTAAATTTAGTTAAAAGGAGTCTATGTACTCATTTGAAATATTCATATTGACCCTTTACTCTCAACGAAGCCCGTTTATTGACCTAAATATCTGTTAACAGTGTTGTCGCAACTGTATCCTATCCAGCGAAAAGGGTATAAAACCGGTTGGAAATGAAGGGCAATGGATTTTATATTAAACCAAATTGCGACCACAGTCATGCATATTGACTCATTTGCAGATCTAGTTCCAGATTATCTTTATTTATTACAGTTTTTGAAAAGGCAAAAACAGATAAAAAAATCCTTAAGGGCAATAATTTCTATAAATAAATCAACTGACGACTTCGTCCGTTTTGCCTTTTTGTAAATCTTGTCTTACTGGCTGTTTTTCTGTTTCAAGTTTCTTACTATCTTCAATTGTTATAGGCGAAAACAAAAGAAATGGGAAAAAATCGTCATTGAAGGCAACTGATAATTTTAGCCTTGTGACTAATATGTAGACTTTTTTTTAATCTCTATCGTTTACAGGTTAAGCAAAAACAATCATTTCTATGACTATCATTGTTGCCAAAAAAGCAAAATGGGTTCATTTGCTATTGAAGGACAATAACTCCTATTGTGTAGTCGACTTACGATTTCGGTCATATTGACTTATTTGCAGATTATCTTTCAATTGGTGATTTCAGTTTATCTTTGTCTACTATGTTTTTTGCTAGAATCACAAAAACTATGATGACTTAAATCGTCATTAAATGGCAATAACACCTATCAGGATTCAACTACTGATTTAGATCATTAAACTTGTGTGTAGATCTTATTTTGTCGTTGGTGGTTTTGCTCTATCAACGCAAAACTAGGTTAAAAAATCGTGGCTAAATAACTATAACTACTAAAAGGAGTCGATCGACTACCCATCCCCTTTGGAACAGACCTTTTATAAAAAATTGGTTCGCGATGGGATTTTTTTTATAGGCGAGCTCATCCCAAAGTACTGATGATACCAAAATTTCATTAAAAGAAAAATGATGAATAAGTGTAGAGACGAAAAAGCAAAGCGCAAAAAAAAAAGATTGCTTAAAAGTTGATGAAAAACATCCTCATTCACACCACGCAAACATTATACACTTTGACCTGTATATTGCAGTAATGGGTGTGTTAAGCACAATCTGATGTAAAATAAAAAGATTATTTGATTGATAAACGTCAAGTCCAGTGACAAATGTCACATGCATATTAAGGACCAAAACAAATCAACAATTAATACAAATGAAAGATCGACCAGAATTGATTGACTTTTCTTATCATAAGTTCCATGGCAATTATTTTATATATATTCAGGCACAGACACTATTATGTTATTAATCAATATGAAATGTAGGTTCTGTAAAATGGGACAAGTATGAAGGGCAGTACATTTGCATGACTGTCATTGACAATGATTGAAAAGATAGTATATTGGGAAGGGGTAGACATGTTAGCTTGGAGAGTTACTTCAATCATTTTTGGTAGGAATGAGCAGCTGAGACATCAAGTACCCCACCTTTTCTATTTATTTGGAATAACAGAAAAACATACCAATTTCCTTTTTTTTTACAATAAAATACACCTGTAGCTATCATGATTACACTATTTCACGGAGAAATAAATAAATTTGACAAATATGTTATTTATTTCCGACTGTGTTTTTAATTGCATCCGTGACAATTATCGGAATCAGATTAGTTTCAGAAACTTTTAATTTACTCAACAACATTATGATATATTTCATCATTATTTCTCAACCTTGCTATATATTTTTAAGCTCGAAAAATAGCCCTACTCCTTTGTTTCATCGCTACCACTCTTTACATAGGAAGTGGCCCCGAGTCAAACCTACATTACTTGATCCTGAAAATATTGCATTTAGACTGTTTAAGTATGATTTTATTCTATTGAAGTTTACAGGCATTTTTTTCTTATTTCTTTAAATCAAAAGAAAAAAGAATTTCTAAATCATTGGGACTGGACAGAGAGCATTTTAATTATTTCGCATTTGCATGTCACGTAGCGTAGGCAAAGTACATAATTAAAACCTAAATAAAATTGAGAATGGAAATGGGGAATGTGTCAAAGAGACAACAACTCGACCATAGAACAGACAACAGCAGAAGGTCACCAACAGGTCTTCAATGCAGCGAGAAATTCCCGCACCCGGAGGTGTCCTTCAGCTGGCCCCTAAACAAATATATATACTAGTTCAGTGATAATGAACGCCATACTAAACTCTAAATTGTACACAAGAAACTAAAATTAAAAATAATACAAGACTAACAAAGGCTAGAGGCTCATGACTTGGGACAGGCGCAAAAATGCGGCGGGGTTAAACATGTTTATGAGATCTCAACCCTCCCCCTATACCTCTAGCCAATGTAGAAAAGATGTAACCAAAGAAAATAAACAAAATGACAATAATACATAAATAACAACAGACTACTAGCAGTTAACTGACATGCCAGCTCCAGACTTCAATTAAATTGATTGAAAGATTATTGTCTTCATCATATGAATATCAGGCACAATCCTTCCCGTTAGGGGTTTAGTATCATACCATCATAACATATATGAGAAGAACATAACCCGTGTCATGCCAACAACTGGTTTTTAAATAAATGTGTTTAGTGCCGATGCAAAGACCCTATAAGTGAATCAATATTAACGCCAAAATATGCAATCTTTAATGACCTGACAACAGTATCGTAACTATATCCCTTCTTAATAAGTCTATTTAAAGGTTTTGTTAGCTTCAGAGGTGAATACTGACATTTTTGTGCTTTATAAAGAATATTTCCATAAAAAATTGGATGTAAAATACCTGAACGTATAAGAAGTTTGCATGTTGAGCTATATTTACTAATGATGTCCTTATACCGATGATAAAATTTAGTAAATGTTTTGACTAGTTTGTGATATCGAAAACCCTGGTGTAATAATTTTTCAGTAATACATAAATTTCTCTCGTTAAAATCTAAAACATTGTTACATACACGAGCGAATCGTACAAGTTGAGATATATAAACACCGTAAGATGGTGACAAGGGAACGTCACCATCTAAAAATGGATAATTAACGATAGGAAATGAAAAATCATCTCTTTTATCATATATTTTAATATTAAGCTTTCCGTTAATGATATAGATATCAAGATCGAGGAAAGGGCAGTGGTCATTGTTAGTATTAGCTTTATTTAAAGTAAGTTCAACAGGATAAATTTCTTTAGTATACATACTGAGGTCGTCATTATTGAGAGCCAAAATATCATCCAAATATCTAAAAGTATTATTAAATTTGTGTATCAGATGTTGTTTCGATGGGTCTTTGCTGATTTTTGTCATAAATTGTAACTCATAGCAATACAAAAAAAGGATATTTGTATTGATATACTAAAGAACCTTATGCATCAGGGTCTGTTTGAGAGGAAATTGTGTATAAACACGATGTTTAAAAAGATGTACTTACTGTTTTCTTATGGTCTGGTCTTTTAAGAATCTATTTCTTGGTTACTAACAGATAAAAGACTCCAAATATATATATATACCAAAACGTTCTTGTACAAGACATTCATTGGTCAGTTGTAAATGCATGAGGTCTGTATAGGGTTCATTTATGACATAAAAAAATCTATTTTGAAAATTTGAAGTTTAAAAAATATAAATTTACTCCTTAGCTTTATCAATGAACCTTACGATGTTTATTTGGAGCTTATAATTTTAAATAATTTAACATTAAATAATGTAATTGTTATTTAATCGGTCAGTTTTTGATACAATTAACTAACTGTTATTTGTATATATCATTCTGAGTACCGTTTATCTATCATTAAAGTTGAATTCGAGTTAGACTCGTCCACGCTAGGGGAATAAGGATATGCAAGTGGCTTTTCTGTACATTTTCTTGAATTTTTGACGGTTTGTAAGTCAGTAAAAGTCTAATGATAAGTTATCATTGAACTTTTACTATTACAAAAAAAGTAATTCATCATTTTAATCAGGTTAATACCGAATTACTGGCTTCCGTCAACGTGGTATAATGTATTATCTATAAAAATGTAAAAATAAATTTGTGGAGTATTGTTCTACTTTGTAGTTGTCTTCGGTAATACAGGTATCCACATTAAATGCTTAATTTGGATTTTATTTACAAAAAATCTTCATATTGTTTCTCTGTTTTTTTTTCAAGGTTACAGGTGAAGGTTGCGAAGGGGTCTCGTACTCAAACAGTGATCTTTCGGAATGGTTTTACAGTTCCGATTCAGTTTCCTTCGAAATAAAGAAATCTTACACAAGTAACGATAGAACCAAAAGACACGATGGCATAATACCAGTGGAAATAGCAATAGAACCTGACAAACCAAATGACACTTTTAAGTTTCAAATTGACCCAGAATTGGAATTCAATTGTGAGCATTATGTTAATGGTTAATCCATTTCAATTAAAATTTTATTGTGTGTATTTTTATTTTGTAATATTACACCACTGTTTCAGGTTAGGATGAAGGTTGGCGCCTGTTGAAACGTTTAAACCCGCTGCATTTTTATGCACCTGTCCTAAGTCAGGAGCCTTTTGTTCAGTGGTTATTGTTTGTTGGTGTGGTTCATAAGTGTATATTTTTTCATATAGATTAGACCGTTTGATTTCCTGTTTGTATTGTTTTACACTAGTAATTTTTGGGCCCTTTATAGCTTGCTGTTCGGTGTCAACCAAGGCTCCGTGTTAAAGGCCGTACTTTTACCTATAATTGTTTACTTTTTACTCATTGTGACTTGGATGGATAGTTGTCTAATTGGCATTCATACCACATCTTCTTATTTTAATTGGTAATTTTAGTTAAGAATGTAAAATAAATACTGTTGAGATTGAACCAACAAAAATAATAAAAACAAACAACAAAACTAAAAAAGGACTACAGATTAGGCTTAGAAATTTAAACCATGTTACCTTCACCCGACTGCCATTAATATATATCAATTAAAAAAATTCAAGGTTTATTTAACATGTTTAAGAGAAAAAAGAGTGATAACTGACATAAAGTTTTCTCCAAAATATTAGCTCCAATAGGCTTTTTATTCTGCCTCTGAAGAAGGTCAGAGAAGGATTTTTGACATCAACAACTTTTAAGAAGAGGTATATGGGCTTTGTATTTGAAACCAATAATCTATCCGATAAAGAAACAACATGAAATCGTTAAATGCCATTACACACTGGATACTTTTTGAAAGGTTACATAAGAAAATTCCGTCTTGGATTAAAATCTTAATCCCAGATACAAAGTCTTTGATCGATTACCACAAGACGCTTCTTATTCGAAGTAAGAATTAATTTGACATAACAGTTCAATGACTTCTCGATGCGTTGCCTTTTTAAGCTCATATAGTCAAATGATACCTCATACTATCAATTTGAATTATATCAGTACAATTTGGTTGATTATAGATGCAGGAGGTCTTTTGAGAGAATGTTCCGTAGACGGACTACTGTTATGCTCGTGTATTTTATGTAGACTCAACAAAACTACAAAAGAATGCAGAGTTCAGATTCATGTGAAAATGGTAAATACTACTATGGTTTTGTATTGCTTTGATGGTTGTCTCTCTGCATTTACATGGAAAACTTATACCTTTTTAAATGATCATCATATCTCGTTTTTGTTTTCGATTGGGAGTTGCATTAGGTTTTTGGTCTGTTTTGATTTGTTTGGGATTTTTTTTTTTTTTTTTTTGCTGCTTTTGAGGGAGGGGGGATTTCAGACAGAAATCGTATTAAATATAATACATAAAAGGAGATTATAATACAGCAATGACTAGTGAAAAGTAAAATAACAAAATTACTGAACTCCAAGGAAATATCAAATAGCAAAATCAAAAGCTCAAACACATCAAATGAATAGAAAACAACTTTCATATTCATGACTTGTTACAGGCATTTCCTTATGTAGAAAATGGTGGATTAAACCTGGTTTATTAGCTAGCTAAACATCTCATTTGTATGACAGTCGCATAAAATTTCATTATATTGTCAACAATTTGTAAATAAAACAAAGACACAGTAAGGAAAAATGTCAAAAATTGTGGTACAGCAGTCAACATTGTGTTATTATATTAATCACTATAAAAACAGATTAGGTTGTACATGTATATAATTGGAGACTGATAAGAAAATCAAACCAATCAGAATCGGATTTTAATTTGCACTTCGGTTAACTAAAAGTTTTTTTATATCAACAAAAATAGAAAGGACAGGATAATGTGATGGCTGATTATTTTCCACTATGGTCAAAGAGGAAAAAAAATAAAGTCTGAAGTCTCCACACGATTTTATCATTTTAACAAATCTATCGACTATGCTGAACGAATCTATCCCATCGAACTAGAGATAAAGGATACTACAGATACAGTTAAGTCTGCCTCATATCTTGACTTACATCTAGAAATTGACAATGAGGGTCGGTTGAATACAACACTTTACGACAAAAGAGATGATTTCAGCTTCCCAATTGTGAACTTTCCATTTCTATGTAGCAACATTCCAGCAGCGCCTGCATACGGACTATATATCTCCCAATTGATATGATATTCCCGGGCTTGTATTTCCTATCATGATTTCCTTGATAGAGGATTGCTGCTCAAAAGGAAGCTATTAAACCAAGAGTTCCAAATGGTGAAGTTGAAATCATCCCTTCGTAAATTTTACGGACGCCATCACGAGTTGGTTGACCGTTATGGAATAACCGTTTCACAGATGATATCGGATATGTTCCTAATGTCGTAACTACAATACCCTTCCCTTTTCACGAATGTGACCTACCGAATTAGAGTAATTTACCGGATTTGTAATAACATAAGCAACACGACGGGTGCCACATGTGGAGCAGTATCTGCTTACCCTTCCGGAGCACCTGAGATCACCCCCAGTTTTTGGTGGGGTTCGTGTTGCTTAGTCTTTAGTTTTCTATGTTGTGTCATCTGTTCTATTACCTGTCTGTTTGTCTTTTTATTTTTGGCCATGGCGTTTTCAGTTTGTTTTCGATCTATGAGTTTGACTGTCCCTCTGGTATCTTTCGTCCCTCTTCTATGAAAAAGTATTTTGTTTCTGTTTGTGTACTATTTGACATAAATTAAAAAAAGAGGCACAAAAGGCTGACTTGGGAAGTAGTAAAAATTTAATACACCAGCAAAAGAGAAAAAAAAATTAACATATTTAAAGTATATATTGAATGGTCATATTGAAAGGTAGGTAACTGACTGTAATGTTGATTCTATGATTAAAAAATAGTAGCCTTTTTTATTGGTAAATGCACAGTTTATAAAAAGTACGCCTATTGCAGAATACGCCATTGATCTATATCTATGCACCGGGTCGACATGTAAAAGATGTATTGACCTTTTAAAGTGGTTACAATTATAATATGTCACGGGAAATCTTTTGCAATGCGTTTTTGGTTTACAGTTTCTACTGAACCTGATGACAGCAAGACTAACATGATGACGAGTTTGGAACCTCCTAATGCGCTGAAGGATCAAAACACAGTCCCGCTCATTCAATATGACATCTAAACTGGCCTTGGAGAATATCCTCAATTTCCTAATGAAATATGTGTAAAAAGCATCGGCAACTTTGCCAAAAAAAACGGTGCAATTTTACGTACATGTATCTGTCTTTTTTTACCAACCAATTATCGATGGTGTATATATATTTTAATATAAGTGGTTTCAAACTATATATATATATTTATCATGCATTAAAACTGTTTCCTACACTATTGTTTACATATGCAAAATGACGAAAACATAGATGAAAACATTTATTAAAAGTCAATGACATTTCTTCAATGAATAAGTTTAGTGAGATAAACACTACAATTTTACAACCCAGACAAAGACAGTTAATTAAAAACTGGCGAAATAACCCAATGGTTATTCGTCAAAACCCAATTAGATATGTAAAGTATCCTTAAAAGAATAAAAAAAGATAATAAGATATATGTTTACTCTTTTCCGCAATAAAACAAAATAACGTAATGTGTTTGGCATTTTAGCCTTTATCATTCGAGTGTCACTATAGACGAAACGCGCGTCTGGCGTAAAAAATTATAAGTCTGCTATTTTTGATGAGTTTTATTTTTTTCGAATCATTATATATTAGGGATATATAACTTATTATCTTACCTATCATACACTTTTAGAAATGTCATTGGTTAAAAGCGAACACGTGGAAACCGTGTATATTGAATATTAGGTCAGTTAGCGTGTTTTATTTTAAGTACACGATCAGGGGCGTGGTTTGTTTTGAATACACGATTAAAAGTAGTGTTACGTTCCTTTTAAAAAATCAGAATGGTGTTGTTTTTATAGTAACATACATTGTGAACCAACATAATTATAATTGTTTCATTCTTTTAGACAGAATCATGTCTTAGAGACGCTGATATGTTCGTACTGTAAATAATTAAAAGTTCGGTTGAATGTTGTGTTAAATTGTAATATCAAGTTTTACATGCGTCTAAATTCCCTGTCTTAAGATAGTCGGTAAGATATATTCGTTACACAATGTGACCTAATACTATATATACGGGGTCAGTAAATTTCATATGGGGCTCGAACTTTTCTTGTTCTTGCCCCATATTCATTATTTTTACCCCGTTTATATCATTTTAAGGTCACTAGCTAACTGTGTGACTACTAATATTACTATATCTTGTCCTATATATCTGACGACTATTCTCGAAAAATGTTGAATATGTGTTGTTTAAAATACTGTAAAGGTTCATGTGTGTCCAAAATGACAATGTTGTAGAGCTGAACATAATTTGTTTCTTGATTTTTACTTTAGCCATGTTAGCAATTCTTATTATGTATACAGATTTTAATCTTTGTTTCATCTTTTACCAATAGTATTGACAAACAAACCATGCTATTTAGATTTTAAACACTGATAGGTTTTTCAGTTTACATTGTAAACGTAAATTTGTCAATGCAATATTTACTCATTATACGATGTGCATAAAACTAACATATATTTGTTTCAAATAAAAATATTAACAAACTGCTGTACCATCCTAATTAATTGTATTTTATAATTTAAAACGACTTCCTAGACTGACGGATGTAGTATACTGTATGAGACAACATTTGAAGACTATAAAGAGGAAAACTAGTAATCACAACAGCACAGCTTAAGCAACTGCTCCTGGTTACGGCCGATACAGGAAGTTCTTTAATAATAAGCTAAATGACACATGCAAGCGAAAAAGACGATACGTAACGTTGGTTAAACAAGTCACAGTCGTTGTTCTTTCATTACCGTCTAAATCGTCTCTTTACAGCGTGTTACTAACGAATGCTTTCGATTTATGAAAGTATATATCATTTTGGGGTGTACACAATTGGTGGTAATCCTGGATTAAAATGTGTCTAGGTCATATTACCAGGTGTCAAATTATTTTAAACGCACACATTATCCATTGTTTAAGTAATAGGAAAAATAGTAATAAAATGTTTAGCGGTCTGTATAAAGTCTTCGAATCCATATAACAAATAATGACATGAGATTTGGGGTATTGTTCATTCTGACACTTCCTAAACAACACAACAAACTAGTATGGGTCATCTAGAAAGCAGCAACAAGAACATTATTAGAATATTATGCGGTAAACTACTGATCACAGCAGCACAGCTTAAGATACTGCTCATCATTACGGCTGATGCAGGAAGTTCTTTAGTGATAAACTAAATGACTGAAACCATACAAGCGATACAGACAAAAGCGTGGTTTGAAAATGTTAAAGTCGTTTTTCTTTCTTAACCGTTTAGATCGTCTCTTTACAACATGTCCCAAACAAATGCGTTCGATCTGAACGAAATTTTGGTCTCCTTAGAGTAAAATATAGGACGTGTTACCGCGTGTTTATGTTTATGATAAACGCACAAACGATTTAATGATAAAGTAAAAGTAGACAGACGTTAAGCATGCCACATAAAGTCGTCCAATCCATATAGCAAGGAATGACAGGAAATATGAAGTTTTGTTCAATGCGACACTTTCTAAACAACGGAACAAAATATTATGATATAAAAAGAAGACGTGGTATGATTGCCAATGAGACAACTCTTCACAAGAGATCAAATGACACAGAAATTAACAACTATAGGTCAGCGTACGGCCATTAACAATGTGCAAAGCCCATACCGCATAGTCAGCTATAAAAGGACCCGAAAGGAAAAATGTAAAACAGTCAAACGAAAAAACTACCGAACAATTTATGTACAAAATTATGAACGAAAAACAAATATATTACACAGCAACAAACGACAACCACTGAATTACAGGCTACTGACTTTGGACAGGCACATACATAATGTGGTGGGGTTAAACTTGATTGAACCTGGGACAGTGGTGTAACAGTACAACATAGGAACAAACTTTAAAATTTGTTGAAAAAGGCATAACTCATCAGATGCATACAAATAGAAATACATCTAACAAAAACACTGAGTAGACGTGGACGGGTACTTATACATCCCCATAACAAAAAGACACCAAATACAGATCTGAAAGTACTCGCAGTTACTGACAGCTAGTTCAAAGCCAATAACAACTAATAAAATAAATCATGCATCTAAGACCAAAATATCAATCAGTACACACCCAACAACCAATGGATTTAGTGTAAAGACGTCATTAACAGTCAGAGAAAAAATGACCTTGTGCAATGACAAGATACACGTATCGACAGATTGTAGAGCCATGGATGTGCATATGTATATAAAGATAATATTTAGTTTGATTATAATTTACTGATATCAAAATCAATATTAATACCAATAAAACAATATTCAAAGATCTAATTACAGTGTTGAATAGGTAGCCTTTTAGAGTAAGTTTTTTTAAAGGATCGATAAATTTACCCGAATGGTTTCTTTATTTCAAGCTCGGTAGACAATATCTCCGTAAAAATGAGGATAAGCTGTCCCGTTTGAAATAAGTTTTCTGCAGGTACAACAAAACTTCAAAACCAAACCTATGGAAGAATTCAGTAAAGGTTTCAAGTAATTCTTGTTAACGAAATCCCTGACATGATAATTTACCAGTAATACATAGAATACGTTCATTGAAATCCAAAACGTCAAAACAGACACAGGCATAGCGAACGAGTTGTGATATATAAACAACGTAAGATGGTGCCAAAGGTACACCACCGTCCAAAAAAGGAAAATTAACAATAGGGAACGAAAAATTGTCCCTTTCGTCGTAAATTTTAGTGTAGAGTTTCCCGTGTAAAACTGAAATGTCTAAATCTAGGAAAGGACAGTTATTACCGTTTATATTTGATGTAATGTAAGTTCCTTTGGGTAAATTTCGGCTGTATATTTAGAAAGTTCTTAATTATCTAACGATAAAATATTATCAAGATAACGGTAAGTGTTGTTGAATTTATCAATTAAATGAAATTTAGACGGGTCTTTACTGAGTTTGGTCATAAACTGTGATTCATAACAGTACATTAACAAGTCTGCTATTAAAGGGGCACAATTGGTGCCCATAGCAATACCTACAACTTGTCGATAAACTTTATTGCCGAAACGTTCATAAATATCATCAAGGAGAAAATTAACAGCTTCAATCATCTCTTCACACCTCCAGTAAATATATCTAGCATATTTACCTTTCTCATTAGACAAGAAGGCTTTAAATGAGTTGCAGCAAATATATTTGCATTCAGATTTAACAAACGACCCTTTAATTAAATAGGAAAAAAATTGTTTGATAAGATTGTGTGGACGTGCAGTGTAAAGAGTTGAAAAGTCAAAACTGTCAACAGAATCAAAAGGACCATCAAAAGCAGGTAATTTATCTCAAACATTCAAAGAATTTTTTACACTCCAAAAAATAGTTAATTCCACTATTTTCATATATTTTATTACAAAAGTTAATGATAAGTTCTTTGATAGTAGTTAGTGGACTAGTTAAAACAAAATGAAATATAAGTTGTAGGTCACTCAATAGAGGCCGAGATGAAACGATATTTTACTGGTTTTTTGTTTAGTTTCGGTAACCAATACATAGTAGGTACCTTCAAATGTTCAGAGCCTTAAGCTGTGATGTGGTTATAATATGTTTGTTAACTATTTTACTCTCTGTGGAGCGCGCGGACTTGAAGGTAGAATAATTTAGAATTTCATTCATAAGAACGTCCGTGTAGTATTTATGGCATACCACCACCATATTGTTGGCTGCTTTGTCGGCCGGTATGAGTCATCTAGAAAGCAGCAATAAGAACATTGACGATACCAATTTAACTGCACTAGACGCTCATTTCCACTAGTATTGTCTCTCTAGTGATCCTCGAGGCATGAAATATTGCAAAATCTAAAGCCTTATTCAAACTTGGAAAAACTGATGAGTCAGATCATATTTTGTTTTTGCATGGAGTCCAGACGTAGATTTAGAAAGATGATGTTTAAAACCCTGACAAGTCTTTTACTAAACTAACGTGGCCTAAAATATATTCGTCGGTAAATCATAACTATGTGTCTGACTATCTCATTGGTGAAAAGTGATAAAGTAGGGTTCCTCAAGACTTACACAATTATCAAAGTTTGACCTTGAATACTAGTAGTTAGTTTACTAATTGTTTTTGACAACATAAATAAGAGCAAGATCTTAAAATAGTTTGTTTAACGATTTTGTGTTTTGTTTAACTGTGTCCTAGATGAAATTTGAAAAATATAATGACTTGTATACATGTAGGGCGGAATAATGTTTAATGATCATCTTATTATAATATTTGCTAGATTTAAATTACTTTTGGAATTTTAAAATGCCAAGGACCAAAAAGGTGGTCAAATTATTCATTCTCCTTTCCTCCGTCTACCTTTACATACGGCTTCATTCATACAACCGAACAACTATTACAACGTTTTGTACGCGTAAAACTAGTTTTACTTACTACTTCGTATGATTGCATGTTCTCAATCACGAACAACATATTGTAAAGAGAAATTGTCGATTAAAAGAATAATGACATTGGATTTTTTACACTGACTGTATCAGCTCAAATATCAGCTCGCATTCACAATATCAAAAACAAAAAATGCCAATTCCGACCTAATGCGACTTTAGCCTTGTACATCACGCAAAATCAAACGGATAATTACATATATAGGATACACATCAATGAGACAGCAACCAAAATACACATAGAGAAAAACATTTAAAAATTGATAGTTGTTTTAACAGAATGTCTAACTCTAAACTGCTTCAAGATTTCAAAGTTGTGAAAAGATTTATGCAACTATAAAAGATATTCCATTTATTTCAAATTTCCACAAAATGATAAAATAAAATAAGATGGTACAAAAACCAACAAATGCTCAGGTTCCTACATATGATTGGCACAAATCTTCCCTTTTATATTTGATCAGTGAAATGATAAAAGGTACTGACATTGTAGAAAAAGGCATAACACATATTAGGCGAAAAGGACTTAACACTCATATATAATAATGGTTTATATGCGTATTTTTATGGAACAAACTCGCCAGGTCCATTGCTGAACAAAGTTAATGGATCAATAAATGTTCAAATTAGTTATATTCCACTGAATAAAACTCTTAAGTGTGTATATCTTCGTTCAATGTGTAAGTAGGATCGGGTACATTAAACATGCGTCTTGAACTTTTTTCCTTGAAGTAAACGTCTTTAGTAAGCCAGGTGAGAATTTTTCATGAAAACCTCCTTCTGAAGATCTTTTTACAATCAGCTGTGCTCAAATATGTGTTTAAGTGTCCAAAAAGTGTTTTCTGTGATGTTTTTCTTAAACAATTGGACAACTCTTGTAATATCCATTCTCCATAGTTTGGGTGGCGCACAGCAAGATTTTATGATAAAAAGCATCTCTGAGTTAAACGAGAAATAAATTCTGCATAATGTTATAATCAGTTCATAACCGCTTCGATTTGGCCACCATGTTTGTTGTTGTTATTACCGAACCATGTTTGTTGTTGTTATTACCGAATCAATAATCATTATCATGATTTTCACGTAATAACAGTATGTCAGGGCCTCTCAATGTAGGGTTGTACATAACAACTATATATACACATTTGCATTTAGAAATTAAAGTACTATTTTGCATACAAGTTTAACTTTTTTTTTTCAATACGATTTTAATAAACACACAAAAAGTTTCGTTTGAAAGACTTATAAATGTTCAGGCAATATCATAAAGGTATCGAGAAAAAATACGTGATATTTGTTCTTTGTAAAAAAACGTTGTGTTGTAAAAGAATACGAGAAAAATAACCGTACGATATGAACATTTTAGAGAAATCTATTACGATCAATTATCACCTTCATAATTTTTTTGTGAAAAGAATCATAGACAGTCCTATAGCATGGCATTATTATTCCACTTTAGACGTTTTTGTGTTGATGTTTTAATTTTTTGGCTTTCTAGAACGGAACATTGAGAGCAAATATAGCAAATAAAAAAATAATTAAAACATAGCAAAATAAGTAAAAAGAAAATATTAGAAAGGAAACGGAAAAAGACAAGTATTGTATGTTATAGGACTACACCAGACCTTAATCAATAAAAATCTTTTTAGTCCTTTGAACTTGATAATTGTTTGCACACACTTAAATGAGGTCATATTGAAGACTTTAACGACCAGATTTGCTTGACATTAAAATGTCATACAATAAAATTAACTCCTGGAAATATCATTCAAGAAGCATATGAATCAGGTCGTTTAATACGTTAAAGTCAATGTGATCGCAGATTGTAAATTTTACTGTGTTTCGTGGTAGAAATAACTGTATAACTTATGGAAAATAACTAAGGTACATATCATTGAGACAGTATCCCAGCGACACAAATAATCAAAAGACATCTTTACAAAATTTAATGACGAAAAAATTACAGTAAAAGAAAATCTAAAATTAGTCAAAATCAGAAGTTTTTGTTCTAAATACAACCGTCCCGGTTTGAAATTTGAATTGGTTAGATTACAACAATCGATTTGGTTACCAAATAAGGTCAGATGTCAAACGCACCATACAGATACCGTGTCTTTCGTTAAGTTCTTATCGACTGGGTTAGCATAAAGTTTTTCTTCTTCTTTCGTTTAATTGCATTTTTCTCATGAAAAAAATTAGTGAGAAAATAACTTCATAAGTTATTTTAACTTTAGTTGAAACATTCAAAGTTATATTGCATTTGTTATTATCTGAAAACGTTGAGCTAATATTCTTTTATTAAGCATAAAGGAGATAATTCCATTTGGTCTTATCACTTAAACTGAACATTTTTATTTGAAAACAGTGCTGCATGAATTTTTATCTCCTTTTGTTATGCTGAACTCTTTCTAACATTTCATAGTCCTCTTGTCCTCTTATTCTAACTGGATGATCGTTCCCTTACACTTTTTTAATCTATCAATAAGACGCGACAATTGAACAAAAACCACGCTATTTTTGTTGTCTTTAATCACAGAATTTACATTCAATCGAAATTCCTTTGGGATACGATATTATCAAGCGTGTAACTAAAAAGAAAGATACAAAATCCCGATCTATTAGCACTTAGATTACTTGGCAAGAAATGCTAGTTGCATATTTTGACCTTATCAGCAGTATTATCATTATAATTATTATTTTTGTTATTACCATTATTATCATTATTTATTTCATTATTGCGATTATCGTTTTTAAATGCTTCAAGATAATGAGTAGGATATGTCCTAAAATGTTAATGTTTGCATGTTTGAATTGGATGTATTCTATTTCTATTATATAATAGTGTGGTTCGGGTTGTAAGAATTATCAAACAACCAGTATAGAACCTCCAATAATATTATTATATTGTTGTTATCATCATTATTATTATTCATTTCATTATTGCAATTGTCTTTTCTAAATGCTTTTAGATAATGTTTAGTACATGTCCTAAAATGTTAATCTGCGCATGTTCAAATAATATGTATTCTATGTCTATTATATAATATTTTGGTTCAGGTTGTATGAATTTTTAAGCTATCAGCAAAGAACATCAAATAGTTAAAGAAAGAAAACGCTAAAGTAGTAATATGTCCCGCGGGGTTACACTTACAATGTTGTCGTTATATACTTATGTGTTTGTTGTTATTATGTATGAAACTAAAAAATAATGCATTTATCTCTTTTTTTATTGTCTGATTTATTACTGAATTAATTCTTTCAAAATTGATGCAAATCATCAAATCTTAACTAACAATGCATATTTTTTTCGAAAAAATTGATCTATTGTTGATACACAAATAGAATGTTAATCACACCAATTAGCAAGTATTCAGACCAAGTTGTTGTTTAGTAATCATTTCAAGATGGTGTGCATCTCCACTGAAACTAATATCTTTGTAACGCCATACGACGCAATTGAAAAGGACAAAGTTTATTATGTACTTCTAGACTATAACATTAAAAAGACAAGCGAAAAGCCTTTTTTTTTTTTTGCTTTTCACTTTCAGCAATTTGCCCCCCCCCCCCCCCACCCCCCCTTTCCCTCTTCCACCTTTTAGTCTGCTCCTACGCTACTGATATATTTGCAGTGGCGTAGCTTGACCCTGCTTATTTCTAGTGAGACAAACTATTTGATGATTTGGAGTCAAAACCTGACATAGTCCAAATACTGCGATGTGGATGGAAAATGGACGGTTATGGCAAATCGACGTCACAAAAAAATTGTAAAAAGTAGATTTTTATACAGGTTTGATTGTTGTTTGCCTAACATCAAGGGACACATTTTTTGCATATTCAAGACAAGAAAAAAATAACCATATTCAATAGTATAGTTTCTGCAACGCATAATGAGCATTACACTCTCTATACTGTTTTATAGGGTCTGGTATAACTCCCACCCCTTCAACAGTCAAACAAGGGCTTCTCTGTGAGAAATTTATATTGCTATTTGTGTACATACTGTCATTACGATGATAAATATAAGAACACAAGATTTTCATGAACATTACGAATTACTTTTTGGTAGTCTTACAAAATTATTTTATGATCTTATTTGAGAAATAGGATTGTTCCACTCTTTTGTGGGCGGGGAGGAATAGCGGTTTGTTAACCCATAAATTGCTTTTGTACAGTTTCGGTGATACATAAGATCAACTCTGGTCTTGTAACGTTATAAGTTTGCGAGATGGATGGAGGGATATAATATAACTGGTTGAACGTTGAAGCCTGGTTCGTATGAATCAAGGAACATGTCGTTGAAAAGGTAGAACAGTTGGTTCCCATGGGAATGCCAAATGTCTGTTGAAAACCACATCTATTAAACGTAAACAAAAAATCAAGCATCATGTAAGTTTCACAGTTCTGACTTCTTGTTTGAACCACTTTTGCTACAAGGTTTACATTGTCCGTTTCTAAAACAAGAAATATGTATTTACCTGGGCTATTTCAGGAAATATGATTAATTATTAAATTTAAACTTGATTGAGGAATGCTCGCTTAAAGGATAGAGAAGTCAAATGATATGAATCATCTTCATTCTCAACTCTTTACTCCGGAATACACTATACATGCTTTATCTATCTTTATCTTCTCTATATTTATTGATAAATCATGGTTAGGTCGTTGCCTCATTGCCAAAAGAAAAGCTACGCCTCTGCTTGTCATTCTTTGAATTTTCTGCAAGATAAGTGTACATTCTTAAAATTGTCTGCACGATAAGTGTTAACAGTTGCGATTTCAGATAATGCCCTCAGTGTTCCTGACAATTTTTTACCTGAATAATGGGGTTGAAACGACTAAATGGGTTAGCACAGATTTTGCTCTTATAGTCGCGGACAGAACAAAGAAATGCTATCATTTGCTTTTTAGCTACCTTCACGACACAAATTATCATTAAAACGGTGTAGCTGCTTTAAGATGTTCAAAGCAAACATTTTCAATTTGACAATTTTTTACATCTTTTTCTCGTGTATATTTTTGACAAGGAATTATAATTAGATGTCTTATAGTTATTCAGGTTGCAGGGATGCTGTCTCATTGACATAAACTGAGCCGCGATTTATGTTCACACAACACATTAAAGTAAATTTCGCCTTAACGACTGGATTCATATGCTTCTTGGGTGATATTTCCACGAGATAAATCTTGTTAGCATGATATTTGAAAGTTTAAGAAATCTGATAGTTGGATTCTGCAATGTGATTTCAAAATTGTCCCGTACAAGAAATATAGTAGTACAGAGGACAACATTTTGTTCACGAAAACATCTTGGGATAAAAATTAATCGTAGATTACTCTAAGATATTTAACCCGTACGAATATGTTTTTCGAATTCGTTGAATAAGCCACAGAACTAATAAGTTTTGTGCAAAAAACAAAATATAACGTATTTTTTCTCTCAATTATTTGATGGTTTTGCCTAAAACAAATTCTTATAAAGTTTTACTCAAAAAAAATTTATTTTATGGGTTGCAATGTGTAAAGATAGTATTATGTACATCCCCTCTGAATTGTTCTGACGTAGTGTAATATCGTAAATCTTTGTTGTCGACAAACACTGACACACACGATAAAGTTTAATAGTTAGGCATTAGCAAAAAAGTACCAGGTGTCCAGATCCCTGCTCTTATGAACTTCCTTTTAATTTCAATGACAAATCAATAATTCAAATTCGTAAATATTTTACGAAAAATACAAACCAGAATTATCTATATATTCATTTTCCTTGAAAGAGGTCATATTATGTACACTTCCGTTACCGACGTCTTCCACGTTATTGTTTTTAGTTTACTCTTTAAAAAAAGTTTCACTCTTTCCCACGATCGTTACATACTTACTTATTTTGAAGTAATTGAATTACTTGTCAACAGAATGAACAATATGTCTCTCTATTTTCAAAAATAGTAAGCTAGAAGTGATGTCTAAGAACCAGTTTTCTTTAAATCAAAACTACAGATTTTCCATAACTTAACTAACTACAATAAGCTTATTATAATGTTATACTTGATATAAAAAAACGTGAAATGCGACATTACTATATTATGTACATGACTTTTGTACGAAGGAGTAAGGGCAACTTGGCCCAATTACTTGTGCTAATTTAAAAGTTACCATGCATGATCTTGAATTTGTCCTACATGTAACAATAAAAATATAAAAAAATGTTTTAAAAATAAAAAGTAACTTCACATATGACGAGTTACCATGGCAACAAATCATGACGATTTTTGTATAGTTTGTAAAAAGTAAAATATCATAAATCATAACGAACTCCAAGGCAAATTCAAAACGGAAAGTCCCTGATCAAATGACAATTATTTTGTTGTTTTTTGATGCGCACTATGTTTGCACAAAGAAAAGGTAGATGGAAAACTGCACAATTTCAGCCAATTTCATGAAATAGGCACATATCACGACGTCATAATATGAACATGAAGAGCATTGAGAACCCAAAATTCCAAAAAGAGTTTGACAAATACAGCTAAGGTAATCTATTCCTAGGGTAGACAATCCATATTATTTTGATTTTTATTTGTTACCAGTTATTTTATAATTCAGACCATATCAATGACAATCCAGGTCAACACAGAAGTGTTGACTACTGTGCTGGTGATACCATCGGGGTGAAAACCTCCACCAGCAGTGGCATCGACGCACTGGTTGTAAATAAACTCATCATGGATACCAGAATTACCTCGAAATTACCTTTATAAGAACTATTGCACTATATATACCTATATACATAGCATTGTGCTAAATAACACTTAATACACCAATATAGGGGAACACACCTTACTCATAAAATTTATTCGATAATTGCGATATTGTTTTAAATAGTATGTCGCAAAGTGGTAAAGTTACTGAATCGTGATTTACACATATTATCGCAATTCAAAATTTGCAATTAAATATATGCTCATGATAATTGTTAAAATCGAAAATGAGAAGTATATGTTATATATTAAGCAATTGATACCTTCGTTTTTTATAGCTTTTTGGCTTAACTGGAAAGGGAAAGTACTTTCATTTTTACTGAATACATTTTTTTCAATTTTCTTCTTATTTGTTTTAAAGTTTGAAAGGCGCCATACTCTTTAAACGAATATTTTTGAAAATGTAGCTCTTAACCAAAAAGACATTCAAACATGCAAATAGTTTTATATAAAGGACATCCTTTGTTGTCGCAATTTCAAGAAAATATCAAATAAAGATATCAATTTGAGTTCAGAAATCATACAAGATATTTTACTCGTGACACTTATGTACCAAGACCTTAGAAAGGGTCGTTTATCTATGCCCAGCCTTTAAATATAGCACTAAAGTACATTACTGCAAATTAAATTTTTATCTTGCTCTAGTGTCGTCAACAAATGGATAGACATTTAATAGACTGCGCCGATCTAATACAATTTGTACAACATATTTACATTAACATCAAAACACATTTTTTTTTTCTGTTAGAATTATTAGTATACAAAATAACCTAAATAAAATACATTGTTGTAGATTTAAAGGCAATCAAAAAAATATAATTTTGAATATGGTACATTGACACCAAACGCAAATTAATTATACAAAAAACGAAACTGAATATATTTTAAGAGTCAATTATGTTTATTATTGATAGATTTGGTAAAAAAACTTCATTTTAACACTTTCAAAAGCAGTCCTGTTTTTCGGCATAATCCGAACCATGTAATATAGATAATAGTGATGGGAGGTAAACATCTATGGGACAGCACCCAAAACGACATGCATTTTTTAAATTGTTATTATAAGCTTTGAACTAGCTGTCAGTAACTGCGAAAACTCTCAGATCAGTACTTTTTGTCTATTGTGTTGTGAGAGATGTAAAAATTCCCTGCAATGTCCGGTCTGTGTTTTGTTTTTGTTTTTTTGTTAGATGTTTTTCTGCATAATATCAATATGATGAGTTTAGCCCTTTTCAACTGATTTTTATAGTTTGTTTTCATGCTGTGCCTTTACACCATGTCCCAGGCTAAAGGGAGGCTGGGCGCCTTCAAATATGTTTATCGCCGCAACATTCTTCATGTGCCTGTCTCAAGTCAGGAGCCTGTAGTTCAGTGGTTGTTGTTGGTTCATGTGTGTCATACTTGTTTTTGGTAATTTGTTTTGTAATTAATTGGGCCTTTAGTTTTTTCAATTAAATTGTTTTACATTTTTCATGTCAGGGCCTTTTATAGCTGACTATACTATATGGGTTTTTTCTCATTGTTGAAGGCCGTACGGTTGCCTATAATTGCTAACATCTAATTCATTTGAATTTTGGTGGATAAATGTCTCATTGGCAATCATACCACATCTCTTTATTTGTATCAAGACCTGTAATTACCCCTAAAATTTACAAATGTATAAAAACATTAGGGTTTAAGACAATCACTGAAAAGTGTCCTGATTGTCAGGGACCATATGGTTTTATTATGGTATTGAACATGTGTACTTGAATTTTTTGTCTAGGATTTGACGGAGCTATTATTTGGTAAAATGACTTAAACGAGATCTTAGGAATGCACCAATTACACAGCAAATGCAAATCATGTTTGCTTCACAGTACATAATATACAAATCCAACAAAGATTCTATTATCTGCAATTGAGTTAGATGTAGAAGCAGAATAGACTAGAATAATAATTACTTTAGACAAGTTGAAAAAAAATATTCCTCATGTTATGCGTTAACACTTTTTATTCACCATACTCTGAGATTATGTGCGAAATTAACATAATTTAGAAAATTATGGGTCATTCAATGTATTGAAATGAGAATAACACTTTATGAATTGTGTGCGTCTGAAGTATTTTTCTGGATTTACAGCCATCCAGAACGCTAAATGATAATATTGTAGAAGTAACAAAACACATGAAGAGCATTACGACCAAAAAGGACATGAAAATCATTGCCAAATTCAACTTTGCTTGAATGAGTTGGAACAGTAGTTTGTAAATTGATCTACAGAAATTGGAAAAAGGTATATGTTATAAATCATGTAAGTACCGAAGCACTGACTACTGGGCTGATGATAGTACTCTTAAGGACATATTTATAGTCTGACATATTTACAATTTAAACCGGCTTACTTGGCGTGTGTGACCTGTAATAGAATTATATATAATAGGTAGATATGCATGAGAGAATTACACCTCAAACGGAACAACACAATAGAATGATAAATTATTGCGTCTGATAAAGCGGTTTACTTCTTTATTGAAATAGTCTAAATTGTCGGATGACACACCGAATGCGTTCTATTCCTAACTGAGTCAAATCATAGATTATAAAATTGTTCTTGCTGTGTTTTTGCATACAAAGCAGTTTTGGGAGTAAAGCAAATTGAAGAATTTGCAAATACTAATTGAAACAAATTAGAAAAAGTCCTCACATAATCCTTCGGGTCAGGCAAGCAGGTGAAGTATCAAGAGTACGGTAAATATATCACACAATAAGCAAGTATGAAGGATAGGATGTCGCCATAATACAATAAACCTAAAATTGATTAATTGATTGATTGATTTTTGGTTGCTTAACGTCCAGTGGCAAATTTTCCATGCATGTTCAGGACGAGAACAAATTAACAATAAATATAATAGGTCGGTCCTGTAATAGAGGCCGTCCGGGACAAAGGTCGGGGAAATTGCGACTGCAACTAGAAAATGAGGGTATATTGGATAGGGACAGAAATATGGCCTTATTACAGGCCACCTATGGACCCCTAAAAGAGTGGTTGCAAGGTTTCTTAACGTGGAAGAAGCGTGGAACTCTTTCTACACGAGGCATCGAATTTAACGGTTCTATTTCGACTGGACGTGGCTCCGTACTTGATAAATATCGTACAGCCAAACGGACGCCCCATTTTGGCGAGATTTTTACAGGAAGGGAATCAAAGTTACCATATTTCTTTTCCTTAGTAACCCTAAGGGTATAAACCTAAGAGAATAAATATAGGACAACAAGTGTCAATGCAATGTCCTATAGTTAAGTGTACTAATATATATATATTTAAATTTACCTGTGTACGTTATTTTATTTAACGCCATTTTGTCCAAGGTTATAGTTGTTTTTTTGACATTGTTTTACATCCCCCCATTTTTATTTCATATTGTTTTTTTATTGTGTCATAGATCAAATTTATTCGTTCAGTGTATGTTTACTTGTTTTTGTTAATGTGACTATTTGATTGAGTTAAGCCATTTCAATTGATATTTTATAGTGTGCCTTTCTATGTTGTAATGTTACACTACTATTTCAGGTTAGTGTGAAGGTTGGCGCCTGTTAGAACATTTAAACCCGCTACATTTGTTTTTCATCTGCCCTAAGTCAGGAACCTGTTTCAGTGGTTGTCATTTGTTGATGTGGTTCTTTAGTGTTTCTCGATTCTCGTTTTTATATAGATTAGACCGTTGGTGTTCCTGTTTGAATTATTTTACGCTAGTCATTTAGTGGCCCTTTATAGCTTGCTGTTCGGTGTAAGCCAAGGCTCCGTGTTGTAGGCCGTACTTTGACCTATAATTGTTTACTTTTTAAACATTGTGACTTGGATGGAGAGTTGTACCATTGGCACTCATACCACATCTTCTTATTTCTAAGCATACATGAATAAAGAACTGACAAGTTATGAATTAACTTAAATACTATTTCAAAAGAGTGTAATCAAAATCTCCACTTATAATAACTATATATCTCACCATCTGAATGATCATAAATGTAAAACATTAAACACAATTTTTTCATGACCTAAAGGTCAATATACAGTCTAGCATTTTATGAATTACAAATCATTCAACAATCATTTTATTTTTTCAGACCTACATAAGCAAAGATGATCATGTGATAATTACAGTCTTACTGATTATCAATGACAAACGGATTGTTGTTGTTGATATATTCACAAGTATGATAGCAAATATGTTATTCATATAAAGGATGAAAACAAATTAACAAAAGAGCAAATAATATAGTGGACCAAAAGGAATCTTGAATTGAAGAACAGAAAATACGTACTGCCACTAAAAAAATGAAGGCATGTTGGAAAGAGGTAGAAAGTTTGCCTCCAACCTAATGAAACAGTTGTTGCAAAGGATTTTCAACGAACAGAAAGTGTGGTATTTCCCTACACTAGGCATCCAATTTAACGTCCCTTTTTCCGACCGGGCGTTGTCTGTGTATTCATACATACGACAAAGACAAACGAGTGGGGTCACGAACAAAAGGAGATATGGAGTAAATGGCAATAAGACAGAAACTCTTCAACACAAAATCTATAAAAGACATCTAGAAGTCAAAATACAGTCTTCAACAGATTTTACACAGTATGTAAAGCTGTATATCACCAAGAGTCTTAGATGGCTGGGAAGAAACAAAACCATGGATATTTCTGTTCTGTCATCATCAAGAAATGCCCCAAAAAAACAAATACGATAAAAAAGAGCAGGATTCCTGACTCAGGAAAAGCACTGATTGAAAATGTGTCGTCTTTAAACTGTTTTTTTCCCTAACATATCCACCCTTTAATATAGAACAGAGCAATACAATGAGTAATTGATACATGATAAACTACAAAAAAAAATGAGTTAAGGAAAAGCCTAAGTACAAATGTACTTATCTTTATAATAACTGTGGTGTATTGGTGAAAAAATTATACACGATAAACTCCTGGCTCTGACAAAAAGGTATTATATGTCAATATAAATTCAGATAAATGACACTGAATATCAAGTGTTACAAATATAATATAAAAAACTCATTCTTCATAGGTGGGTTTCCATGGTAACGCGTCACTGTGATTTTTTCTGATATACTTTTACTTTAATCGTGTTATGGCAAATTTAAAGACATTCTATAATTTTTTGATTTGTTCTATATTTTTAGCCAAAAATTGCCCCTACTCTTTCCTTTTATAAAAATTCATGTAGCTACTATAATTTATTTTGTGCTTCTATCAAGATGTTACAGTTTGGACAGCTTCTAATTTAGAAAGATTGTTTACATTTTTCCCATTTTCAGCTGCAAAGTTTTATGACAATTTCGAATAAAACGTCAGTAAGCTCTTCTATTTTTTACTCAATGAAAATGATTAAAACATCATGAGGACTTCCGTGCCTATTATGACTTAATGGATGAAATGCAACAAGAACTTCTCTTTTTTATTACGACAAGTTTCTACTAAAGGGTTATTTCGTTAGTTCTAGGATGTTGAAATATATCAAAATAGTTGTATTATGTTTTGTGTCTTTTTCAGTATAAATCACTCACAATCAAGGATCCTCCTGTAAGAAATGAAACTAACACTTTATGAATTTTATGAATTACATCTTGAAATTGACAATGAGGGTCGGTTGAGAACAAAACTTTACAACAAAAGAGATTATTTCAGCTTCCGAATTGTGAAACTTCCATTTTTATATAGCAACATTCTTGCAGCGCCTTCATATGGAGAATATATCTCCCACTTGAATTTTCTACTTTTCTATCATCATTTCTATGATAGAAGGTTAATGCTTACACGGAAGCTATTAAACTAAGAGTTTCAAGTGGTTAAGTTAAAATTATCTCTTCGAAAATTTTACGAACGCCATCACGAGTTGGTTTTCCGTTATGGAATATCAGTTACACAAAAAACGATGGATATGTTTCAATTGTCGTAACCACAATCCCATCATCTTTTCCTCAAATGTGTCATACCGAATTAGACTTATCAACGGGTTTACACTTTAATGAGCAATACAACAGTTGCCCCCTATGCAGCAGGATCTGATTACCCTTCAGGATCACCCATAATTTTGTTTTCAAGGGATTCATGTTGCTCTTGTTTTAGTTTTAAGCGTTGTCCTTTGTGCTTTTTAAATTTTTCAATATCTGAATTGTTAATACCGATAACTACATAGTCTATCCTTTGCCATGAAATACGTTTCAATTTTAAAATTTCACACACAGTAAAATTGAGAGTGGAAACGAGGAATGTGTCAAAGAGACAACCCGACCAAAGAGCAGAAAAGCCCAAGGCCATCAATGGGTCTTCAACACAGCGAGAAAATCTCGCACCCGGAGGCGGGCTTCAGCTGGCCCTTAAACAAATATTTGTACGTTCAGAGAAAATGGAAGTCACACTAAACTCCGATACATATAAATGAACCAAAATTTGAAAAAAAACATACAAGATTAACAAAGACCAGAGGTTTCTGACTTAGGACAGGCGCAAAAATGCGGCGGGGTTATACATGTTTTGTGAGATCTCAACCCTCCGTCTATACCTCTTGCCAATGTAGAATAAACAAACACACAGCAATACGCACAGTAAAACTCAGTTCAAAAGAAGTCCGAGTCCGATATTTGAATAGGTAACAGAAGAAACTAAACAAAATGACAATGATCAAAATAAATTAACAAAGAACTACTTGCAGTTACTGACATGTCAGTTTCAGATCTCAATTAAACTGATTGAAAGATTATGTCTTCATCATATGAAAACCAAGCACAATCCCTCCCGTTAGGGGTTTAGTATCATACCATCATAAAATATACGAGAAGAACATAACCCGTATCATTTAGAACAAATGTGTTTATTTCCGATGCAAAGACCCTATGAGTGAATCAACATTTACTCCCAAACATGCCATATTTAATGAGCTGACAACAGTATCGTAACTATATCCCTTCTGAATAAGTCTGTTTTAAGGTTTGGTTATCTTTTGAGGTGAATGACGATATTTTTGTGCTTTGTATAGAATATTACCATAAAAGATTGGATGTGAAATACCTGAACGTATAAGATGTCTGCAAGTTGTTTATATTTACGAATGATGTCCTTGTACCGATGATAAAATTTAGTAAATGTTTTGACAAATTTGAGATATCGAAAACCCTGGTTTAAATTTTTTTCCATAATACAGCGATTTCTTTCGTTAAAATCAAATACGTTGTTACATACACGAGCGAATCGAACAAGTTGAGATATATAAACACCATAAGATTGGGACAAGGGAACGTCACTATCTAAAAATTGATAATTAACAATAGGAAATGAAAAATCATCTCTTTCATCGTAAATTTTGGTATTAATCTTCCCGTTAAAGATCCAGGAAAGGGCAGTTTCATTGTTAGCATTAGCTTTATTTAAAGTCAGTTCAGCAGGATAAATCTCTTTAGTGTACATACTGAAGTCATTATTGAGAGACAATATATCATCTAAATATCTAAAAGTGTTATTAAATTTTTGTATCAGATGTTGTTTCGATAGGTCTTTGCTGGTTTTAGTCATAAATTGTAACTCGTAACAATACAGAAACAGGTCCGCAATAAGTGGTGCACAGTTACTTCCCATTGGAATTACGATAATTGACGATATACGGAATCTCCATTGTGAATAAAAATGTTATCTAGTAAAAAATCAAGTGCAGTTATCGTATCAAAGCAGGTCCAATTTACATAGTTCTTTTGTTTGTTGTTACTAAAAAGTGACCTAAAAGAGTTTGAACATATATATTCGCATTTATTTAGGTGTTTTATTTTTGAAATTTGAGTTTGAGATTATGAAGCAAAGTGGTATATAGGGTGGAAAATCAAAATTTTGAACAGATTCAAAATCACCAATATGAGCATGCAATGTACTTGCAACGAATTTTTGACACTCCAAAAGTAATTAATTCCACAATAATTTTCAAAGGCCTTCTTTGAACAATTTATTACCAGTTTTTTTATTGTACCAAGTATACTAGTAAGTAGAATAGACAGTTTAGTAGTGGAACAACGGCTTGAAGACGACATAAATCTATATTTGTAAGGTGTTTTGTGCAGCTAGCTGTGGAACCAGTACATAGTTGGAACTTTCATGTTATTCGGTGCTGCTTGTAGAGAGGTAGCTAAACATTTATGTTTGTTACAGATGTCGCTTTCCAAAAATGGAGTCAGTTTGAATATTGGTGAATTCTTGATTTCCTTTTGCAGAACTTCAATGTAAAATTTACGTCAAACAATAATGATACTATTGGCAGCCTTATCAGCCAGGACAAAAACAAATTCCATGGCCAGTTCTTTTAGCTTATGTTTGATACGAGGAATAGAGCTATTATGGTTGTTGTTAGGAGTAAAATGTTCTTTTAAATGTTTAATACGAATACCAACTATGTTCATTAATGAATTAAAAAAAAGAATTTAAGGATTTTTTGTCAGCTTTTTCTCGTTTTATCCATTTTGTGCAGTAAGTATGGAGTGAGTCGTGGATGATGTTACGACACTCATTCCAATTAATAATTGACTGGGGACGATATTTAGGTCTTATTCTGAGGAAT
The DNA here is from genome assembly GCF_021869535.1 of Mytilus californianus. Taxonomy (NCBI): domain Eukaryota; kingdom Metazoa; phylum Mollusca; class Bivalvia; order Mytilida; family Mytilidae; genus Mytilus; species Mytilus californianus. The sequence continues at coordinate 34,943,798 of NW_026262723.1, read as the reverse complement.
GATTTCAACTCTCGGTCATGGACGATGTTAAGGTATCATGTTATAACATGGGAACTGGGACCATAAAGGTATTTGGAATTACTGCAATTTTATGACGCAGGTGTATTGTCACTGCAGTGTTATCAAAATAACCAGGAATGTGTTCTTTTACGGAATTATCATTAAGAATACCGGCATAATTTACAAAATCAAAACCTTTATTGACATATCTGATTTAATTAAATGTTTTGTATGGTCAATTTTGGGAAACAGTTTAGAATAACAATATGCAATTATAATTTGGACGATTTCATACTTAGGACTGCATTATGGAATTGTGTTGCAATCCTCTAAAATTTTATGTAATTTATTAACAGGTAAAGAACAGAACTTGGTTAACAGCCGTTGTTTTTTTAAATAGTAATTAGGTCTGAAATATTTGTATTGTTGGTACGAAATTTTAAAATGTCTACGTAGATAATCTAAGATCTGATGTGTATTTAATTTCGATTGGTATAAATGAAAATTCCATTGAATTCTAACAGAATCTGCTTATCTTCCCAGAGCGCATGCTAGTACCCAGTTTTTATTTTTAAGTGGGTGTCGTTCAGTCTTTAGTTTTCTATGATTGTTTGGTAGATTATTGTTTGTATTTTCGTCTTTTTTCTTTCTGATGATGGTATTGTAGTTTTTCATCTACTTATGATCTTTTTTTGTCTGCTCGTTATCTTCTGCCTTTTGTTTCATTTAGAGTCTACCATTGACATTGACTAAACACTCAGTGGAAATTCACATGGTTATTACTACTTTCCTACGATTGGTCTTTGATTTAAATGATTTATGAAACACATATACAATCTACAACCAATAGCAGCAATGTGCAAGTATAAATATTAGAAAGCAGTGAATGTGTGTATACATTTCTGTTTTAATCAAGTATTTCTAACTTAATAGTTTGAAATTTGAAAAGTTTAAGTTACCATATGTTTGGCTCAGTATTAAGAAAGAATCGTTGTTGTGTCGCGTCTATTACCTTACAATTGACAGTTAAAGTTTAGATCACCGTCAGGTCGGATAAGCATAACACTATTGTCAGATTTGTGAAAAATAGATCCGGCAATTGTGACATGTCTGCAAAATTCTTTTCCCAAAAGCAATAAAATCTAAATCGTCACTTTCAGCGAACAATTACTGGATGAACTTGATCATAATTATTTTTGCAAATTGATGTAACCTTTATGTGAGAGTATGTCCAAGAGAAAAATATGAGACCATTGATAGACATATTAACCTGAATATTGATTTCTGCATAACAAATTTATGAAATCACTAACCTCCTTAAGATTACTGATGTCATTAGATGCCAGACAGATTACAACTCGACCAACATTTAATTAATTATATTCAGTTTCACTACTTTTATTACAACTGGAAGCGCCAGAAAGGAATTTTGCTGTACAAAGACTTATATGAAGTTGAATAAAACGAACGAACTTAAATGATATTGATTTCACAATATTTAACTCGTCTGGATATTTCAGTATAGCATGATTGATATACTTGTACCTTTAGAATAATATTGCAAACCGGATACCACATTCAAAGTTTATGTTGATGATGTTTAGGGTCGTAAATTTAGATACGATACATAAAAACTTATCGATCCTTTAAAAAAAATTATTTCAAAAAGTTATCAATTAAGCTTTGTAACTAGATCTTTGAATATTGGTTTTATAGGTACCAACATTGATTTTGTTATCAATAAAAATTAAAACATAATTAAATATTATTCATATACAGTGATCAATACTAACGGTTCTGTATCCTGTCAATAACAAAAGGTAATGTTTTTTTTTTGAACTGTGTATGACGTCTTTACGAATAAATCCAATGGATGTGTACTGAATCATATTTTGTCTCCGATACATATTTCCTTATAAATTATTATTGTATTTGAATAAATTTTCATAATTTTTCATATTTTTTTATGAATTTAAATTTCATGAAGATATTATTAAGAAACTAAGATTCCAACTCCCTCATTGATTTAGGCGAATTGGTTGTTTTTTCAAAGTAACTTTGGTCATATAGCTCACCACATGTTTAGGTCTTAAACATTTATGGATTCAAAATGACTGGGTTTGGTCGTCAGTGTTGAAGGTAAATCCAGAAAATCGCATCGGACGCACACAATTAATAGTGTTTTTTTCGTTGACAAGCAATAAGCCGATACCCCTGCTGATAGACAGTAAGTCATTAGCTGAGCAGTCAGACGTTTACAATATAACTATTTATATGAAAACAAAAATAGTTAAGAAATTATAGTTTGGGGAGGGGGGATGATTAATTTTTACAACCAACAAGGTATGAAGAAATTAGTGGTTTTTTTCTTCCTTTTTTTACAGCAATGTGTCTAATCTCTGCTGGTGGACAATCAGGCAATAAGGATATCATCAGGTCAGTAGTCAGTACGTTTGGATTGACATGATTCATTACAAACCTTTCTTAAATTGTCCGTTTATAAATTTATGAATAATTTATAAACTAAGGTTTCAACTCCCTTTAACAAAATTCACCTCATATGAATTACGCCATTTTTGGTCCCTTTTTGTTTGATGGCTCTTTAAGTGTGTACAATGTCGGTGTTGTACATCTTTGGTATTTAAATAATTGTGTTTGAACGTTCTTTTGTGAAGGTTAATACAGATAGCGTTTCGAATACACATTATTAATAGTATTATTTTGATTTCAGTAAAAGCGAGTACCCTCAGGGCGGTATTTTGTTTCTTTAGTGTTTTTGTTTTTTGTTATAATGCTTTATATCGGTCTGATGAGTCAAGCTATTTTCCATTAATGTTTATAGGTTGTTATTATGTTGTGCAGATACACTACTGTACCATGTTAGGAAGAGAGATGGGCGTCCTCACAAATGTTATATATGACTGTTTTTTCTCATTTAAATTATTTTACATTTTGTCATGTCGGTGTCTTATATAGTTGGCTATGCGATATCGGTTGTGCTCATTGCTGGAGGAAATACGGTAACCAATAGTTGTTTACATCTACGTCAGTTTGGTATCTGGTGGATAGTTGTCTCGTTGCCAATCATACCACATCTACTAATCTTATATTGAATATGAGTTGCCATGTATTGCTCCAATACAGTTTGTCTTTTAACTGTATACACTTGTTATCAATCAAGAACTTTTAAACTAAAATGAATGTATCGCTTATAGATTATCCCATAATATCAAGCATTGATAAATACTAGTTAGTTAATTTCAAGCTATGACACTTTCCCCATTAAATATTGTAATCGATCAATTTAATTGTATTCACGAATAATACCCGTATTATTTATCTCCAAGTCGTAAATGAATGTAAAATACTTTAGTTTAATTTATGCCTGTCATGTTGAAGATTATATAACCAAAAAAAAAATTAATAAAGAATGTCTTTGTTTATTCCTTAGTTTGTTTTCTTCCTGCAGTGGACTGATTGGTTAATATTTCTATATTGCGTTTTTAATACAGAAAGACACCGCGTTGAATATACGCATGTTTTAACATTATAACTTGGATATAATTATTAACGAAGAGATTGTTGAAGTTGAAATAAGGTAAATATTTCATATTATTTTAACATTAAGCTTCCTTTGAATCTGGATTTACGTCACCCAACAGATTCACAATAGATACCTCTGTTTCAACTGCTAACTCGTCAACATTTCAGAGTACAACATTGCTTCTTGGTATGTTGTCTCCTCTTATTTTATTATTTTGTCAATCTGTGCAGCGTTTCATTGACTGTTAATTGTATTTCCGCCTTCTTCTTTCAGAAATGCTATTCAACTTTTTTGGGGGGAAATTTTGTCTTTTGTTCGCATTATTCTTTCAGAAATGTATTTCTTCAAATAATGATTTTTATTGGTGTTCTGACGTGTTATTACATCTTTTATTCTGCCATTAAAGTTGCCGTGAAAACAACTTCTATTGACTATCACAGCCTTTTGTCGGTTTGTACATTGCATTGTTATACATGTAATAGCAGTTGTTTATTGATTGTAATTGATTGTGTATAAATGTACATATTATATCCATTTTGTATTGTCAAATGTTTTTGAATATAGTCTGAATAATAAAAATGTCATATAAAAAATCCTAGATATCGCCTAGTTACGTACACATATTGCCCAGTTAAGTACATTGTTTTTCTTTAAGTCTACTTTGCTGGGGGAATTTAAAGTACAGTAAATTTCAACATGAACATGTACAGCTGGTTATCTCCCAGTTTAAAAGTACCTTCTGGACAAGAGAGTCCTCCAGCAGAAGCACTGACCAAGTGGTAAAAAATTTAATAAAATGAACATACGATATTGATTTCTTTATGGTGACACTTTAATAACCTCACCAGCTAAGTTCAAAATCAATAGATTAAATGTAAAAACAAAACAGTTAAAACCATATAAAAACCCAAATAAAACTGTAATGACGGCGCTGTAGGAAATATTAATGAAGCAGAGATATGTTGACGGTCAACTTAGCAACGAGCGAATTGCACGCTTAGTTTAAGTATAAGTAATAAATAGATAACTTATAATTTCAAAAAAATTTTTAAAGTTATTACCTAATTCCTAATCTACGTGTATTATTGGTTGTTTAGTTACCATTCAAACTCCTTTTATTAAATAACTTATGGTATACACAATATATAGGCCTCGATAGTGCTTCATTGTATTGAATTTAAAATGCAGTATAGTTTTTGTTTGGTCCATCTCTTTACAACTTAGCCATATTAGGGGATATAACTCAGAAAATATGATTATCAGAAAGGAATTAATAGTGAGTTTACCTGTTTGCTTTAATATACTTAGAAAGAACATATCCACTTGACCAATTTTTTCTTCTTCTGAAAAGACGTTAAAAAAGCTATTTTCTCATAATTAATCTAAAAATTCTATTGTTCAGTTTTCATTGTATAACACAAAGTTATGTTTTCCATGTATAATCTATTTAAAATTTGACAAAATTGCACAATCTGTAGCTCGAAAAAATCTCCGTCACTGATAATTGTTATAAAAAGCATGATTTAACCACTGTTACAAACCCTCATTCAAACCAATACAAACTTACAGCTATCATTTCGGATATTGCAAGTCACAGACTTTTCAAACCAGTTCGCATTGGAAAAGATGAAAAAGAGAAAAGATTTTTTCTTAAACTTTCCTTTGCCAACAAAGGTCTCGATGGCGTCAACTTAGGCAATATCCTTCATCATAAATTAGTTCAGTCGAAAATACCACCTTATTTTAAAGATCAGTCTGTACCAATAATTTCTTATACCTATACCAAACCAATTACAACTAAAATTTTCAATTACAAACACGTTTTGCAGGATCTCAACATTGACGACTTCAAGTCTAAACCTCCTGATTGCACCTGTACTAGTTCCCAATTCACATATAATCCGGCTGGCCACGTTACTACCGGAGACCTTAACATTGTCAATAACACTTCCCTGCAAAATTTGTTATCCAAAGGTCCGAAATATCGTGAGCCTAAATCCATCAATTGGAAATACAACCTCAAAATACTGATGGATTCAGTCGAGGATTATGCCAGGCAATGGGCTAAACGCGAGACAGAAGACGTAGATACTCTTTCCGAATGGATTAAGGCTGTGAGGTCGTTGATACAAATCCGAATTAAGAAACTGAATGGGCATATCAATACCCACGCTACGTCAGTTTTTAAAGACCCAAATGTTGCAAAACACTTGTCCTACCTCCATGACAAATATGTTGTTGTCCCCGCAGATAAAGCCCCAAACAACATCGTTTTTGTGTGTAAATATCATCACATAGACTGCTTGATAAATGAATTAGGTATTGACAATTCACTTTGAAACTCAACTTATACCCTCACGACACTTACCAAAGAGGAAATCCTGGATGATCATAGGTCTGTTCTATGTTCCTTTGGAATTTCAACCAAAGATGAAGAACTGGATCTTCCATCACTGTATTGGATACCTAAACTACATAAGTGTCCTTACAAACAATGGTATACTGCTGGGTCATCCAAGTGCTCCACGAAACCTCTTTCTAAATTATTAACATCTTTCTCCAAAGTGTTAAAATGTTGTTTTTTTTAAATTAACCATATCAGACAGATCTATTTGAAAATGTAGGATCCTTTATCAAGTTTAAATGGATTTATGCAATCATTTCAGAGAAAGGAAATCATCCGTTTAGCGGATCGAGGAGACAAAAGATAATGCCCAGTATTTCTATTTTTCTATAGATGCCAATGCATAACACATAAACAAATGTAACAAATATATTTTCAATTATAAACCAAGTAAAGTGTGATGTAAGGGAATTTCTAGGCGATTCCGAGTGTTTTCGTTTGCAAGGTATAAGGTTACCTCTTTTATATATGTATAAACGAAGGCAACAGTAGTATACTGCTGTTCAACAGTCATAATTCGATTAAGCAAAAACAAATCCGAGTAACAAACAAAAACCGAGGGAAACACATCAACTATAAGAGGAAAACAACAGAACAACAGAAACACTGAACTACAACAAAAGCAAACGGCAACATATATAGAAACGGACTGTCTGATAACAATATAAGATATTCGAATAAACAGAATAACTATTTTGTTGATATATCTGAGTTAGGAGTACGCGTGGTTACCTGGTAAAGACCGACCTATTTTTCACTATTAAGCAAAGAGATGAGCTATGTTTATAGTTTAAAATTTATTAGGGCTTTATGTTCTATTCACAAAGTAAAAAGACTAACTGTAACTACAAAGTCCGGTTTTGATAAGATAGATGTTACTTATTATGGAAAATAAATTTGGTTGGCATTTTGCAAATTTATTAATGAAATCAGAACATCTAAATTATATCTCTTAATAGCTAACAAAATATTTAAAAAGTTCCATAACTATTTTGTTTTGTACATATACATTGCTTACAGTATGCTTGATATTGGTATTTTATCTTTGTTAGATTCCTTTTCAACTGATGCATGTAATGCACCAACGTATACTGTTGATGACGTTTGATGGGTATTTACGGAACCTGGATTGTCGACAAATGTCGTTTACGACACCCAAATCGATTTTCTACAGTTACCGTATATTCGTAAAACAACTTTATTTTGACAGCCCTAATTGTCAGAGTAGGGTACACTATAAGATATACAGTGGTACAAATTTTGTATATAATTTTAACAATGGTGACGAGGTAATTTGAAACATGCTTATCTGTTGCATTAATTTGTCGCCTTTTCGTTTTCGAATTACTATTTGGTGCACTTCTTTTTAAAAGAGAGGGGAAAGATACCAAAGGGAGACTCTAACTCATAAGTCTAAAATAAACTGACAACACCATGGTTAAAAAAAAAAGACAAACAGACAAACAAACTAAAGACTGAGCAACACGAACACAACCAAAAACTTGGGGTGATCTCGGGTGCTCCAGAAGGGTTAGTAGATCCTGCTGCTCATGCGACACCCGTCGTGTTACTCCTATGAAATATGCTAATAGGCTATGTGAAGTAATAAGGCATTATGCAATATCGGATTGGATATCGATGGTAAAATAAAACCACTCAAAGAACAATTAATAATAAATATTGACATGGAAAGCTTCTTGTCTAATTGAATTGGCATTAATAAGGTATTGTATATACAGATATTTTTACGATGTTTTTATTATCACGAAAATTACGGTAAGATATGTTTTGAAAATATATATACTTGCAATATAACTTTTGATACCATAATTTCCTTAATCGTAATAATTAATTTAGTATTTTAGTCGATGGTTTTCACCAATTGCAATTATAAATACACTCATAAATGCCTGAATTTACAGTATATTTAATGGTTTTTATTGTTGTTATTGTTGTTATGTTTTGTCTCTACCAACACATAGCTAGTTGTTACTCATTTTCGAATATGTTTTTTTTTATGTAAAAGCTACTGCCAATTTTCTTGGAATCTGTGGGTAGCGGTGTCCCTCGAATTTAAATGTTCTTCACATCATAACTTTTCTATAGACTTGTATGGGGCAAATATCCACACAAAGATAACAAAATTGGAAACCACGAAAATAACTGATACCACAGCATTTGTTGAACAGGCGCTTGCAATCTGCTAGTCCAAAACTGATCTACGTTTTGCTACTTGAAGTCTTTTCGGAATACGCATTGTTGAAAAGCAATTTTTTTTCTCTTTACCCTTTTTTCGAAAATAAAATAATGTGCAATTTAAACCAACATAGAAATGCATAGTTGCGACGTCCGGATTTCGCACGTATTATACATTTGTCATGGGCATTGGAGATGGATCAAATTATATTACTAGTATATCGAATTTACAAGAAGAAATCTCATTAGGAAATAACTTAAATTCCATGAATTCAAAATATTGAACACGTGAGATAGACATGCTGTTCATAAGATGCGCTCTTGAAATAAAACATGGAGAGCCAAATTTACCATAAGAAATTGGTCAACTATATTTGGTGTATGGAATAATTGTAAGATGTTCATGTCTGTCTGACAGGATTTATCTGACCTTGACCTCGTTTTCATGGATCTTCAAAATTGTTAAGTTTATGTGATACTTGTAGTAAAACCTTTATATTTAAGACATTCAACATTAAATCAATGGTCAGTAAAGCAGATGAGACATTTAAGAGTGTGAACTCTTGTTTACAAGTAATTTATATATTGCTTCTTTTTTTGTTTGTTTCAAGATTACAGGTGAAAGTTGCAAAGGGTGCTCGTACTCGAACAGTGGTCTTTCGGAGTGGCTTTACAATCTCGATTTAGTTTCCTTCCAGATAAAAAAATCTAACATAAGTAACGATGGAATCAACAGACACGGCAAAATAGCACCAGTGGAAATAGCAAAAGCACCTGACACACTAAATGACACTTTTAAGTTTCAAATTGACGGAGAATTGGAATACAATTGTAAGCATAGCATATTAGTTTATGTTTCCGTTAAGATGTAACGGTAACAAGTCCCCTGGAATTTTTAATTGTAATGTATTTGATTCTTACATAGACGCAAATATTCCAAATATAAAAAATAAGATGCGGTATGATTGCCAATGAGACAACTGTCTACTCTTTACTATCTTAGTACAAACATGATAAATATATATATATATATATATATATATAAAGATTTCTCTAATACAATTGCTTCAATGGGTTTTCAATTCTGTCTCTGAAGACGATCTGTGAAGGATTAAAACCGGTCAGGCTATAAATCATAACCAGACACAAAATATCATGAAAGCGTTATTGTCATTGCACACCAAATACTTTTTGAAAAGATACATAAGAAAAAGTAGTCTTGGATTAAAGCTAAACTACAGATACATAGGTCTGAAATCGACAACCACAAGACGCTTCTATTTGAATTAAGAAAGGTGTAAAATATATTCCTATGAAACGAAAATGCGATTGATATGGGCCTGGAAATTCTGATTAGGAAATGAACAAATACGATCAGTTGGAAGAGTTTATTGTTTCTTATCCGATAGGCGGAAGATGTTAAGAGATATTCAAACTGATAAGTAAAAAACGACATAAACATGCCATTGCAAAAACCGAAAAACAAACAAAAGACTATTAACATTCTTCAGAACACAACATGCAAAACAAATTGAAGACTTAGCAACACGAACCCCAACCAAAAACTAGGGATGATAGCAGGTGCCCAGTAATGGTATGCAGTTCCTGATCCACATCCTGGCACTTCTCGTGTTGTTCATGTTACATAACTTTTGTAATGGTTAAAAAATTGACAATATTTTAGTAACGAGTTATGTACAATGACATGTAAGAAAAACCGTTTAACGTACAAAATGTATTTTGATAATAGTGTGATGTTGATGGAATCATATGCTTTCTTTCATGAATTTAAGATTGTACAAAAAGTTCTAACTTTTATCATATTAAATCAAATGATGTCATTGGTCGAATATCAGGGGGAATTACTGGTTTCTTGGTTCTATGTGGATTGACAATTTATTTGTGCATTTGTTGTCGTATGAGAAAACGAAAAACCGGAAGATACTGTTTCACATGTCTAACTAACAGAACAAGAAACATAAGTAAGCTTATCTATGTTAGATTAAGAACTTATGTGTAGGTTAATCTGCAGAGTAAATAATGGTGAATTAGCACTTTTATTGAAAATAAATTGTTATTAACTAGTAACTAAAAGTGTCCTCTATATTATGCATGTATGCCAAATTGTCATGACATGAGAAAATTCAACATATAGTGAAAAATACATCAAGCTTACCAAAATAAAACGACAGATTCACTTTTCGTCTACAAATGACTCATCGGTGGCCCTCCATTCATAACAGTCGAACAATCAACACGTATAGGAAGTTGTAGAGTACCGAAAAACAAAACAAAATATCCAGTAACATGTACCTAATATGTCTAATGCAATCAATAACTGGAGAAATGAATTATTTGACAACTCATCAACAGTAAATTTAGAGGAAATAACAGTACCAGTAAGACTTCATTCAAAAAATTGAGCATTGTATAAAGATCTTTTAGATATTAACACACGTGTACATGCGCTTATACAATCACTTTACAACTGAAGTTAACCTATGAAATAATATTTGTATTTTTAACAGTTTAATGAATTCTTGATGCGATGCTCTTTTTTAAATCTTTGATTGTCAAATAATACTATTAATTTCAATTCATATCAGTACAATGTGTTTGTATATAGATGCAAGAGGTCTTTTGGCAGAATGTTCCGTAGACGGACTACTGTTATGCTCGTGTATTTTATGTAGGCGTCAACAACACCTCGAAAGAATGCAGAATTCAGATTCAGATGCATGTGAAAAGGGTAAGTATTGATATGGTTTGGTATTGTTTTGTTGGTTTCTGTCCTTCATAAATGATAATTTACATGCACACCTTATACCTTTTTTAATGATCATATTTCTCATTTTGTTTTCGATTGGAAATTGATTACGTTTTTGGTGGGGTTTTTTTTGTGGTTGATTTTTATGGGGGGTGGGGTGGGGTAGGGTAGGGAGTAGGGGGTACCAGACGAAAATTGTATTGAACTATGAAACACTTATGACTGATGAATGGCTTTTACATATATTCAATTGGAGGCTGATAAGGAAATTAAAACAATCAGTATCGGTCATTAATTTACACTTTGGATAAATACACATTTTTGATATCAACAAAATAGAAAGGACAGGATAATGTAAAGGCTGACTATTTTCCACATGGTCAGCTGAGGAATAAGAATAACGTTTAAAGTCTCCACAGAAATTTATCATTTTAACAAATCTACTAAAAAGTATCTTGTTCCTGTTTGTGTACTATTTGCCATGCATCTAAAAATGAGGCTTATTAAACAATAGTAGCCTTTTCATATTGGTAATTGTACGGTTTATCGATCATTGAAAGTATGTCTATTGAAGAGTACGCCATAGTTCTGTATTTATTCACCGTGTCGACATATGAAAGATGTACTGACCTTTTCAAATAGTTACAATTGTAATTATCACGGGAAACCTTTTGTTTACAGTTTTTACTGAACATGAGGACAACAAGACTGATACGGTGACAAGATGGAAATCTCTAAATGGCATGAAGGATCGAAACACAGTCTCGCTCATCCAATGTGACAACTAAACTGGAGAACAAGTACAATGTCCGAATATGATATGTGTGTAAATAGCATTGGAAACTATACCAAAGAGACAGTGCGCAATGTTATGTATATGAATCTGTCTTTTTTTACCAATGTAAACTTCGACGATGTATATATATTTTAGTATATGAGTGGTTTCAAATAATAGAATTACACTAACAATGATTATAGACTTTTTGAGGTTCGACACGTAACTCTTTTTATTAATACTGACGTAAAATTAGAAAATGTAAATGAAAAAAATCATTTAAACGTATTGACACGTGTTACATCATTTCTTAAATAAGTAAGGAAAAAAAATCAAGTTTACAACCCAGATAAGGAATGTTTATTGAAAACTGGAGTAATAATCCGATGGTTGTCCGTCACAACCCGATCGTGTCGTAAAGTACCCTATTTGGCTATCAATTTTAGGTATTTTTGTCATATAGCTCTTCAACGGTTTCGGTACTTATACTTCCTCGGATTTCCAATGTTTGGCTTTGAGAGTTCCTGATGAAGGTAAATCAAGAATCGTCTGGCGTACAAAATGATAAGCCAGGTACCTTTGATGAGTTTTGCTTTCATATTAACATACATTATTATCATTTATTCATGCTTGCAGACAGACTATGTTTAAGAGACACTGACTTTCGCACTGTAAATAAATTTTCTGTTTAATGTTTGTTAAAATTGTGATATCAAGGTTACAGCTACATGTACATCTAAATTACCCATATTAAGATAGTCAGTTACTAAAGATAAATTGGTTACAGTTTGCTTGTGACCTAATACGATATATACAAACTCAGTTAATTCCATATGGGACTCGAGCTTTATCTCATTGTATATATAATAAAACAAATTGCCAAACTGAGAAGTTTCATAAAAAAATATGAATTATATCAAGCAATAATGTTTAGATTCTGTAATTTTCGCAGTCATTCAGAGGCAAATGCTGGAATAGGTAGCATTTCTTTAAATATTGTACTAGTAAGTTTATGTCATTCTCATTTAATTTATGTGTTTTCATAATTTCTTTTATTCTGTTTGCTAAATATAGTGTATATGCATTGTGTAAACTATTGGTCTTATTGCACCTCAAAGTGCCTGAGTTAGTAAATAAAGTTATCGCTATCGTCAGCTTCGCTCGCTCTCCCCTCTTATGGTATCTACTAACCCCATATATATCGTATTATTACTAATAATATTATTTTTCTTGTATTGAAAATTCACTTTTCTTGAAAATTTTGAATATATATAAAAATAAGGAGATGAGGTATGATTGCCAATGAGCCAACTTTCCACCAAAGTTCAAATTAAGTTGATGTAAGCAATCATAGGCAACCGTACGGCCTTCAACAATGATAAAAATCCATACCGTATAGTCGGCTGTATAAGGCCCAGACATGAAAAATATGAAACAATTCAATTCCATGTATTGTTTAAAATATTGTTCAGGTATGTCAAAAATGTCGTTTTTCTTTCATAACCGTTTAGATCGTCTTTTCAACGTGTCCCAAACGAATGCGTTCGATTTATTAACGCAGCATTTTGAACGAAAATGCTGTCTCCTTAGAGTAAAATGTTTATAGGACGTGTTACCGCGCGTTTTTGTTTATGATAAACGCACACACGATTCAATGATAAGGTAAAAGTAAATAGACGTTAAGCATGTTGCATAAAGTCGTCCAATCAATATAGCAAAGAATGACAGGAAATATGGGGTTTTGTTCAATGCGACGCTTTCTACACAACACAACAAAATATTATGAATCATCTAGAAAGCCGCAATAAGAACATTAACGGTACCAAATTTACTGCACGAGTTGCGCTTATCGACAAGTATTGTCTCTTTAGTGATCCTCGGGGTATGAAATATTGAAAAATCCAAAGCCTAATTTAAACTTGGAAAAGCTAATGTGTCACATTATATTTCATTTTGTATTGAGTCCAGACGTAGATTTAGAATGATGATGTTAAAAACTCTGACTAGTCTTTTACTTAACTGACATAGCCTAAATATATTCTTCCGTTTATCATAACTATGGGTTTGTCTATCTCATTGGTGAAAAATGATTAACAGCAACATAAAAATAAGGAGAAGTGGTATGATTGCCAATGAGACAACTATCCACCAAAGTTCAAATGAAGTGAATGTGAGCAATTATAGGTAACCTTCAACAATGAGAAAAACCTATACCGTGTGGTCGGCTATAAAAGGCCCCGAAAAGTTTATTTCATCACCAGGCAGTGTATGGTAATAAAAAGTAGACGGTATAAAAATAGTAGCCTTACTCAATTGTCGAAATAGACAAATTTGACCTTAAATATTAGTAGTTAGTTCACTAATTGTTTTTTGACAACATAAATACTGACTTCATTAGCTCGAATATCAACTCACACTTACAATATTAAAACAAAAATGCCATTATTCTATATATGTTGCTTATTAACTATGAGAACAACTAGATAGGCAGTAACAATTAATTGGGTCGACTGGTATAGGTTGGAAAACTTTTTCATTGTTGCCATTGAATGTTCGATAGAGGAATAAAATTAATGTAGACTCGTATTAAGCTGCAAAGAGTTGATGCTGTGATTTTGTACCATGGCATGAGCCTGTCACAACTTATAATCGAGACATAAATTTCAACATCTCAATTCCGACCGGAGGCGACTTCGGTCTTATACATCACGAACACGACCAGTCATATATGTAGGATATACGTCAATGAGACAGCAATCAAAATACACATAGACATGATAGAGATAAACATTCAACAATTGATAGGTGTTTTAACGGGATGCCTTACTCTAAACTGCTTCACGATTTCATAGTTGTGAAAAGATTTATTCGATTATAAAAGATATGCAATCAATTCCAAATTTTCACAAAATAATAAAATAAATTAAAATTGTACAAAAACAACAGTGTTCAGGTTCCTACATAAAACTGATATACATCTCCTCTTTTATAGTTGATCTCTGTAATAATAACAGGTACTGATACTAAGAAGATAGCAGAACTATTACAAGATGAAAAACACCTAACTTTCATATACAGGTGGTTTATATGCGTAAAGTTTACTGATCAAACTCGCCAGATCCATTGCTGAACAAAGTTACTGGATCAAGGAATGTTCAAATTAAGAACATTCCACTGAATGAAACTTTAAGTGTTTATATCTTCTTTCAATGTCCACGTAGTCTCGGACACATTTAGCTTGCGTCTTAAAAAGTTTTCCCTCAAGTAAGTTTCTTTGGTTAGATATTGAGTTAAACAGTCAGTTCCTTCAAAACCACCACATGAAGATCTGTTTTACTCATTTGTGCCAAAATATGTGTTAAAATGTACAAACAGTGTTTTCTCTCGAGTCCTTTGATATTTGTTAAACACTTGTAACTTGTAAACATTATCCATTGTTTAGGTGTTACACAGCAAGATTTCTAGAAATCTTATCATATCAGAACTAAACTAGAGATAAACTCTGCATTGTTATAATCAGTTCATAACCGCTTCGATATGGGCTTCCATGTTTGTTGTTGTTATTACCGAACCAATAACCATTATCATGAGCGTCACACAAATAAAATATGTCAGGGCATCTTAATAGGGTTATACATAACAACTTTATATACACATTTGCATTTAGAAATTAAAGAAATATTTTGCATACAAGTTTAACATCATTCTTTTTAAATGCGATCTTAATAATCATATAAAAAAGTTCCGTTTGAAAGAATTATAAATGTTCATGCAATAACATTGAGTTATCTAGAAAAAACAACGTTGTATTTTTTTCATGTAAACAATTTATGTTCTAAGGCACATTAAAAAATACGAGAAAAATACCTTAAGATATGAACAGTTTGGAGAAATCTAATACGAACAATTATCATCTTGATATATATTCTTTTGTGTAAAGAATCCCGAACAGTTCTATATAGCATGGCATTATTATTCCATTTTAAACGTTCTCTTGCTAATATTCTAATTTTTTGGGCTTTCTAGAGCGGAACATTGAGAGCAAAAATAGCAAATAAAAAAACATAATATAAAAATAGCAAAATAAGTAAAAAGTAAATATGAGAAAGCAAACGGAAAAAGAAAATATCACCCCCGAGATTGTATCTTATACATGTTATACGACTACACTAGACTTTAATCGATAAAAATCATTTTAGTTCTTTGAACTTGATAATTGTTTGCACATACTAAAATGAAGCCGCATGGAAGAATCCAACGATATTTTCAAGAGTGTGACTAAACAGACAGATAAAAAAAAAACGATCTACCGATACTAGAATTACTTGGCAAGAAACGCTAAACACATACATTTTACTTTTATTTTTTTAATAAGAATAAAATACATTCAGTTTGAAGATGCATAAATTAACAAAAATGATAATAATAAGCAATATAATTATTATTATCATTATTGGTAATTAATGCATCTTCAAACTGAATGTATTTTATTCTTATTATCTAATATTTTCGTTCAGATTGTAGGAATTATTAAGGTATCAGTAAAGATTACCCAATAATAGTATTATCATTGTTATTATCATTATTGTTATTATTTATTTCATTATTGCAAATGCTTCAAGTAAATGAGTAGTACATGTCCTTAAATGTCAATTTGAATGTACTTTATTTCTAGGTTCAGATTGCAAGAATTATCAAACTATCAGTAAGGAACAACCAATATTTAAAGGAAGAAAACACTCAAGTAGTAATAAGGATAAATATGATAAAGTCACCGCTGACTTTTTTTGTTTAAAACATTTGTCTTTGTTCTATGGGTATGTTGGAATGGTGTTTCATTGGTAATTTTTCTGCTAGAAAATCTCCCTATTTTATACAGCACAAACGAGTCTTATATTATGGCTTACTTATTTATTTTTAATGGGTATGCAAGTTGTTAAATATGTTTATTATCATCAGACATTTGTCTTACGCTCGTTCGTTTTTGTATATGAATATATATTCATAACTAATTCAGTTCTATTTGACTCTTATTTGATTTTTACAGGAAGGCTTCGACCTATTTCAAAATATTAACGAAATTTTGGAGAAACTTTACTATAGCTATTTACATATTCTATCCAAAAATTAAGATGTTAATTTTTGGTGCCAATACTTTCAATCTAAAGGACCAAAGACGTCGATACAAACATTTTAGACTCATTGTTTGTTGCTATGGTATATTGTCAAATTAGAATTTAGAAATTTTGTTTTTTGACTACTTTATCATTTGTTTATCCTTTATCATGTTAGTGCAAAGTTACATTATTCAAGAATACTTTAAAATCAGACCCTAATTTGGCCGACAAATGAGACTTCTAGTCCTACTTCTTTCTCTTGTACTATAAAAACAATTAACAAAAATACCGAACTCTAAGGAAAATTCAAAAAGATGGAAGACCATAAAACTGCACAAAATGTAAAGCTCGACTATATCTACCAACCGAACGAATGGAAAACAACTATTATATTCCTGACTTGGTGCAGTAAAATATTATTACTTTTTACGTGTTTTGACATACAATTAAGTATAAACTATTGGCCAGAAAACATATTATCGATATTTTTTTTTCAATTGCGTTACTTTTTTCAAAATTCAAACTAAGGAAGTTAGTTGCATTACATTAAAAAAAAATGACTGTTTAAAAATTATTGTTAAACCGCATCTATTAAATTTCAGACTTTACGCCTATGTGAAAAAGCTCAAATGTATTTTCAATGACAATTAGAAAGTATGTAAAAATTATCCGTTTATGTAGGCCATGTCTGTTATTCGTTCTTTATTTGACCATGTTTTTTTTATTCTTTTGCAGACGAAACGAGCCTCTGGTGTACAAAATTATAAGCCTGGTATCTGAAATGAGTTTTTTTTATTTTTGTTTTGCGTGAAGTCTTGCAAAACGTAACAGCTTTCAAGAAAGAAAAACACGTTCACTGTTTAAGTGAACGATCTGTTATTGTTTTTGGTGAATTTATTTACTACTTTCAGAGACTCGGAACAATTGAAGCTTGGCACCTGTATATTGTTGACGACTGCATTTTTCCCACTTGATGTCTTTTGGTTATGTTGTGTTGCTGTGTTACTGGTTCGAATTGATCACTTTGTCACCACACAATTCCTTTTTGGTCATCTGCCATTTTTAAACATCATATTCATTCTTGGTTTTTTAATAAACTTATATAACAAACTACACATCAGTGTTATGCAAGTATATATTTTTTTTAGCCGAATGAGATTTATGACATGAGTAGTAAGAAAAAGCTTGCGTCTCCTAACAATTACAAATTAATCGATTTCCCAACAAAAAAATGACACATTTCCTGTATTTGTTTATCCCAGCCAAAAAATAAAGATCTTCCAACATCATGATACACGACACGAAATTATTTAACTTTGGCCCTCTTCGCGAAAGAATGCAAATAAAGAATTTTCAACGTTTTGGGGATAATAAAATTTCAGTGATAAATACACTTTGGTTCATGTTGTTCTTTTATCGTGTTTTATATCAAACAGCTACATCCTGGAACGATATATGTTGACATTGGATTATATGATTAAAGTACCTACTATACCGAGCCCGTGAATGTAGATACGACCACGGTAAACTTATCGACATTTGAATACACTTTTTTCTAAAAGGTTCTGGTGGAAGCCTGTTCCATTCACGAATAACCGACTATAGGAAGACATTTTTACAGTTCTATAGTTGATATTTTGAACATTAAATGCCCTTCATGTATAATAGTAATAAACGTGGCAATATTGTTTAAGTACGAGACTACAAAGATAATCTTTACCATATAAGAAAAGCACTTGTGCACCACTTATTGTGTCTTGGTCTGATTTGTTTTTAGGGTTCCCTTACCAAACCACGGTCCTTGCTATTACTTTAGTGGGGGCAGTTTGTATCCGGAACTCCTTGTTTACTCCTTATTATAATGTGTTGAAACTTTATCACAACCTCAACAATATAATGCCATTGTTAACCTACTATTTTGTGTTTGATCAAAATCATTTTACGGTTTCCTTTAAAAATAATAATATTTACACTTAAGTACACATGTATATTCCTTTCATCTGCTAAGACACTAATTGGAAGTTGATGAAATTTTCACAGATTCTTCGCAATTTCATGCCATTGTGCATCTTTTATTTTGTTTTTGATTTCTATTACATATCTATGTGGGAATTAAATAACCAACGGATGGACTTTGCAAGGTATGGGGATATCATTCCGTGACCTTACTCACCAATGCCTTTAGTTCACGAAACATTTATTAAACCTTTCTTTATTGAAACGTTAATGTCAAATCAGAGTCAGACATCAATCACAAAAACATGTAAAGCAGTTAAAAGAGAGTCGGGGTTAGAAAAAAACTGATGTGTTCATAGATTCAATTATAGCTACCAGTAAATTATATTTGGCAGAAAATATTTGTTCACTTTTAGCCAAGCAAATAGTTATAGTTGCCGTATGGCTTATCTGTTAATAGAAAGAAGATACCAATCGTAACCAACGACCCAAAAATCCTAAAGACATTTAATTTATAGACGTCAACATACGATCTTTGCATACAAGTATATTTTTTATAATTACCTACCTTTTGAACACGCTGATGACTCTTCATGTAAATTACGGTTGCTCAGAGGGTTGATGGTTGATGGTGTATGAACAGTAAGATTGTTGTTGTTATTTGTTGTTATTTGTTTAAAGGTCATTGAAAAATATTGAAAGCATACTCAGGACGAGAACAATTTACAATAAAACAAATAGGTAGGCATTGCAAAGCAATTGAATGAAAGCAGAACGTTTGCCTCAAATCACATACGGACCCTTCAAATCGTTTTTACAAGGGTCCATAAGCGTACAAATGGCTTTCAGCTTTTCCGTCGTGTGACAGCGTATATAACGTTCTCAATCAGACTGGATGTCCCTTGCGGGGGTAAACAATTAGAGATATGTGGTATAAGTCAAAAAGACACAAACCACATGTCACATGAGAGAGAAGAGGAGAACGTGTTGTCTTGAAAGATAGATGTCTACACAGCATGTAAATCTCAAGTTCTCCAAGAGTAATCAAAATTGTTCATAAATTTATCGGGACTATGAAATATCTGCCACCAATACCAAGTCCTCACAATGACAATTTTTATTTTAGAATTAACAAACAACTAGTGACGTGAGTCCTAACTTTACAAAGCCACATGAACATATGTTGGGTTAAACCTCAAACTTCACATTTCTTATATCGGTCATTGCAATAACAAAAGGTACATATTCAGTATATAGGAAAAGAAATTAACTCTAAAATAAAGATAGTATATTGGTTGAACAGAGTATTGAACATGCAACAGGTGCTTTAAGACAGAACTTGTCTGGATCCCCAAATAACCATGAAGTCATGAAAAAAAATTCAAATAAAGCTTTATAAATGTTATGCGTCAGAAGCGCTTTTCTGGATTTATCCTTAACAGATACGCTCAAACCATATATGTGAAAGCTAAGTATGTATAAAATCCGAAACATATGAAAAGCTATATGACCAAAAGGGACCAACAATAATAGCCAAATCCATGTAAGTCAACTTTGCCTTAGCGAGTTAGAACTCCTATTTGACTATTTTCTCAATATTCATCATTTATTTGTAGATCTATATCGTCTTGATTCTAATATGCCATATATTCTGTTTACTAGCAATGTTCAACTCGTCAGGACTGATATAAAGATTTGAGTAGAATTTATTGACCAATATATATATAGTATGCATAAATATTTAGACATGCCGCCAAATGAAACTCAATATATTGTTTATATCTTAAAAAAACATTTCTGTGACTTTATTCAATGCGTCGAATATGACTTGTTTAATTTTACGTAACGAACTTTTCTTCTTAAAGTAAACTTCTTTATTTAGACAATGAGTAAAGCAACCAGGTGAGAAGTGACCCTTTAAAAAATACTCGTGACTATCTTCAGGAGGGTTAAATGTGTGTTCACTAATGCCTGCTAAAACTTCTGTTAAAATCTCCAAAAAATTTATTCTCTCCAGCTTGTTTCCATCTTTTGCATATTTTGCTAAACACTTGTACAACTCATTTAGCATCCATCCTCCTTTTACTGATGATCGCACCGCATAATTTCCTGAAAAAGACAAATTTAAAACTATTTCCGAATAAAGTGATACATATTTACATCAAAGAAGAATGCCGATGTCCTTTGGTTTTTTGTGTCACTGTGTTGCTGCATCACAACCTACATACCCTTTTAATGTACATAAATAGCAGGAAATTGACATTAGATTATGTTCTGCCGATTTTCCTTTTATTTATATAGAGATAAAAAGGTTTTGAAATCCTATCTGTTTGTTGAAAAGAATGGGATCAGAATATTAATTAACAATCCGAACACCAGCAAACCTTTCTGCTTTCAGAAATTTTATAGATTTATTTTCAAAAGATGAAAAATATGGTTACAAATAATAAGATATGAGCATATAAATTACCAATACATCTACGCTATCGTTTGTTTTTTTTTTTTTTTCTTTCTCGGTGCAACATCTTTAAGTTATTTATTTTTTCTGTAGTATCATTTTATGTTTTTAAAGGATTTAAACTACATACATATTCGTATTTCCTACATTACAATACATCCCACTATTTAAAAAAATGAAATGGGACGCAATAAAAAATTCCAGATTAATAGGGAGTTTGAGTTGTGAAGAAAATGTTTTCGAAAAAGTCTAAATTTGCAATCTGCATCCGAAATTTTTATTTATTTTATGAATGGATTAATTTTGATGTTTGTTTTTAAAAGGGGAATGACAAAAACAACCTATTCGATTTAAATGAATATTAGTAAGAAATCAAAAGCAATATTGATTTATAAAAACATTTTGTTCCTGTGATAATCTGACTTTTCACAAAAAAGAGGCGAAAGATACCAAAGTGATATTCAAACTCACCAGTCGAAAACAAACTGACAATGCCATGGCAGAAAAAAAAAACGAAAACGACGAAAAGACAAACAGTAAACAAAACACAACACAACAAAAAAACTAAAGACTGAACAAAACGAACCCCACCAAAAACTGGGGGTAATCTCAGGTGCTCCGGAAGGGTTAGCAAAACATGCTAATCATGTCGTCTTGCTCATAGAAGTACAAATCCGGTGATAAGTCTTATTCGGTAGGTCACATTCGAGGAAAAGAGGACGGGATTGTGGTAACGACTATTGGAACATATCCGTCGTCATCTGTGAAACAGATATTCCATAAAGGTCAACTAACTCGTGATGGCGTCCGTAAAATTAAGGAAGGAATGATTTCAACTTCACCGATTGGAACTCTTTCTTTAACAGCTTATTTGTAAAAGAGGGGCGAAAGATACCAGAGGAACAGTCAAATTCATAGATCGAAAATAAACTGACAACGCCATGGCTTACAAAGAAAAAGACAAACAGACAAATAATAGAACACAAGACACAACTTAGAAAACTAAAGACTAAGCAACACGAACCCCACCAAAAACTGGGGGTGATCTCAGGTGCTCCGGAAAGGTAAGCAAATCCTGCTCCACACGTGGCACCCGTAAGAATCAAACCTCTATCGAGGAAAGCATGATAATTACTTGATTTAAAATTTGTAGAACTCAAATGGACTATTATAGTACGTTATTCTGAGTTTTGTTCCAGTGTAATGTTATATCATTCACATTTTCGCATGTTTGCCGGGTTATGGGATTTTTTTCTCGGGGCAAACAATTTTCTCTTCAACTTTAATATTTTGTTCATTTTGTTTATTATAGTTCAAAAATTTAAAACAAATGTTTGTTCATCTTCGCAAAACAAATTTAGTCGTGTTATAACTGGAGACCTAGTCATCATAAACAATGAACAACTTAGAGAGTTGTTAGCCATAGGCCCGAAATATCGAATTTCCCAACCTATCAACTGACGAAAGCCGATGAGGACCATGCCAGACAATGGGTAACTCGCAATCCAGATGAACCAAAACTAGCCACTTTATCTGAATGGATCAAAACTGTTCGGTCATGCATTCAGAAGCGCATTCACAATCAAAGATGTACATTGAGCACACGGGCTTCATACCCTTTCAAGGATTTATGCCTTACGTTTCCGATGATTTATCATCCCTTTCACGAAATAATGTTTTTATTCTAGCAAACATGAACAAATTATTATTTGGAACGTCTAACCTAACAATTTAAAATTGACAGCGAATAAAAAGATCTACATCAAAATATTCAAACACAATCTTTACACTTTTGCAGCATATACCCAAAACTTTGATTTTCCTACGCTGTACACTTCTATTCCTCATACTCAAATGAAAGATCGACGACCTCATCTCATTAAACAGAGCCCTTTCTACAAACATGTTAATCGTTAATACAAATTCCTTGTTTAGACTTGTCTATTCCTAATCGATTTACGAGATTTTAACATCGGTAAAACACTGTCACCAAATTGTTTTTTAAATACTGACTTTTTTAATAACTGAATAAGAACGCAGACAATTAAATTATACGCTTTGTTCAATTAATAGAAAAAACGTTGCACAAGATGTCTTAAAGTAATAGATATTTGAGTCAATGCATTTCAACAATATTGTAGGTGACAGTTGAATGACTATTCTGATTAAAAAAAGTTAAACTCCCTCTGTACAGGACTGTTTGTACAATACACCTGTACATTAGAGACCAATATGACGACGTTTTCAGTTATTAATTAGAAATTATAGAAAATATTAGTTGAGCTCGTTCAACAGGGAAAATAAAGATTGGTAATAAAACCAGCTACCTCATATGAAACTTTGATTTTAACAAATTATTCGTTAAGGTTTATATAACTCAAAATTTTGGAACGGAGGAGATAATATATATGTTCTTAATCAAAACAAACTGTAACATGTGTTTTGCTTACGTGAAATTACACCTAGAAAACTCGCATTGTATATATAAACCGTAACCTCAGGCGGGTGATGCATGCAAATCAGTAGACGCTTACCTTGTCGATTAACTCGGTCTCGCACATTTTGATGTTCACGCGATTCCCTCAGTTTTTGTTTGACACTACATAAGTTTTACTGTTAGCATTACGAATTGGTTGACCGATACGATGTGCCGTTGTCTAAACTCACTACCGACATCTTTTCGTGATCTTAGATTTTTAGATACCGATATAGTCTTCTGATTTGTAATTTTTCCTAGTGTGTCCTATTCCTGATTGTGACATTTTGACTGAGTGTGAACTCGCATGGCAGGTGATGCATGAATCGACGCTCCCGGTCTTCCTATTTTTAGAGTTCATGCGATTCCCTCGGGTTCTGTTTGTCACCTTGATTTGTCTCTTCCTAGTTAATCCATTACGGGATTTGAAGATCGGTAAACTATTGTTGCCTTAATTTATTGATCGTTTTCTATAAACTTACCGGAAAGCGCTGCAAACATGATTAAAGTGTTTTCTGGACAAGGAACCATTGTTATCATAGGAACATCTTCGTCAGGTTTAGACCCTTTGGCGTCTATTTCTTCTCTGTGTGTGCCTTCTGATTGGAGTACTGTGGGATTGGTTAAAGATGAAGCGGTATGTATTTGCTTTTCCTTTTCTGTAACGTAAATCATTCAAATATTAATTTTCTGTAACACCAAACTCTGCTTAGATGCTTTAAAAAAACTATTTAAAGGAGAACATGTTTTTTATCTAAATGATTAGGTACACAACAATTTAATAAATAGTTTTACCAATCTAGTATCGATGAATAATTGAAAAGCACACATTTTAAAAAAATATGTTCAGATTCATATGAATATTCTTAATTGGATAATACAAAGTCAAATTTCGGCAGACTTTTTTGTATTTGTTTTGGGGATAAAATATATGCCCCATTCGTCTTGTGTATTACTTTCAGTACAGATATCAATGTGACAACTTTTTAGACTTACTTTGATATTTGTCTTTTAAGTATGTTAATTCATCATCATCGTCTGTATCTGAAGTATCAATCTCCTCGTAGATTTCATCAGCTGATTCTTTTTCATGATTGACAGGGTCGTCTATAATTAAAAAAATAACTATTTAGTTAATTATGCATCTTACTCTTATATTTTATCATGTATATTGCACTTAAATATAATCCTATGGTGGACGAAATTTTATAAACATAAGTATTGGTTTGATTATTACGTTTGTCAACAATTCAATAACATATATAAAGGATAACAGGAATTACCAAACATAGGTAATAGTACAACAGATCAAACCAACCACCAACACCCCACTCCTCCGACAAATAGACGAACAACAACGAACAACATATGGTTATTATATCCTGAATTGAAAAAGGCACCCAATGTGTTGGTCTGAATTTTTAGTACTCTCTTTATGAAGGAATTCTATCTACTATGATTTCATTTTTTAAAATTATTCCAATTATCCTGGCCTAATCTCTTTTCCGTTTCATTGCCAAGAAGTGGGTAAGACTACAGGTTAAAATAGTTTACCCTCATGAATTATGTCTGCAGCATAGCTATTATCCAAAACCTATGTGTTAATAGAACAAATAGTTGGTGCAGCGGGAGGTAATTGTCCTCCTTCTCGGTGGTTATGTGCCTCTCTCATTTTAATTGTTGTTAAGAGACTCGAAATACTATATTTTTGCCAAAACCCCTAAAATATTGAGTGAGAATATTAATCTACTTGCTCCTCAAACAGATTTTGATAAACACAAAAATTATTGTCTAAAGACTATTTCTGGTTCCCTACCCTACTCAAAACTAGTTTATACTGCTTTCATTTAAACTTAAATTGAAATATATACATATACACGTCCTGTCTAGAATCCACTCTACCTTTTTCAATCAAGGGAAAATGGAATGTCGAAAGTGAAGGAACATTTCATAGACAAGATTCTTCCATTCTTTCGATACCTCTGATGATTCTTAAATTTTTGTTATTAATAAGTTATATGTTCTATTTGTATCTATCAGTCGTTTTTTATGTTTATTGATGTTTGATGTGACCATTTTTCTCACAAACTTTACATAAGCTTCATTCAATCACTGAACACTATGGAACGCCACAGCTGTCTTATGTGGAACTCTGATATTACTTTATGTTGTTTTATTATTACTTGATGATATTTTGTCTTTACTTAATATGGTTTTGACATTACGTAATGATGTTTTGATATAACTCAATATGGAATAGTCATTACTTAATGATATTTCGATATTACACGATATGGTTTCGTATTGACTTGATGTAGTTTTGTCATTACTCAATATGGTTTTGTCATTACTCGATGTGGTTTCACCATTATTTAATGTGGTTGTGTCATTAGTCAATGTGGTTTTAACATTACTTGATGTGAATGTGACTTAACGTTATGTAGTTGTTTCAGTGCATGATGTGGTTTTGTTATTTTGTAATGATGATTTGCCTATTCTTTATATGGTTTTAACATTACGTAATGATGTTTCAAAATTTGACGATTTTACACTACATGATGTGTTTGTTTCATTATTTGATGTGGTCCTGTCATTCTTTGATGTGGTTATCCCATTACTTGATGAGGTAAAATCACGTGACCAATTCGGAAAAAAATATGTTCTATTTTTAAACAGATTTCAATATATCATCCATTGAGTTAAAGTTCAAATTAAAGTTCGAGTGGTTGTTCAGAGTTATTTGGTATGAAAAAGGGGAACGGCGGATAATAATAAGAAAAAAAGTATTAAAAAAGTTTACAATTATTCGGACATAATTGGGATATCCCCTAACCACTTGGTCTTGTTGTTTTTATCCTAAGTTCTCAAACGGAAGCAGTATTTCTGTAATAAATTTGTAAAATATTCCACGGAACCCTGTGTCTCGCCTGATATTGCTGCTGTAAGTGTAAAAGCGTCATGTCGATCGGCTGTACATTTATCTATACATTTATCGGTAAAAACAAAATTAAAAAAAAATGTTTTTCTGTAGATGCTTTTTCTTGAAATTGAGGAATAACTCCTATACAAGTTTCAAAACACTTCATGGAGGTTTACAAATTTATCATGTCAAAACAGTTTAATTCGGTTTTATTAAAGTAAAACAAAACTGTATGGTTTTCAACAATAAGCAAAACCTATACCCTATAGTAAGCTATAAAAGATCCCGAAATGAAAAATGTAAAAAAACTAGAAACCTAACGATCTATAGATAGATAGATAGATAGATACTTTATTCTCTAAAAACTAATTACAAGTTTACAGAGAAACATACAATACAAATACAGATACAATAGTTGAGGTAAACAAATACAGTATGATATTCTAAAAGTACAAAATTATGATGGCATACATGTTTAGTGACATGTATAATGAAAGGTTTAACTCAATAGAATTTTTTTTAAATGGACATGGAGACGCCGACGCCACTACCGACGAAGAACTATAGGTTTGTTGTGTCTCACTGCCGCTACATTGGTGTCGCAGGCTCGACACAAATCAACAGACTTGAACTTTATTGTTAACAAATGAAACACTTCAAATCAACTCACACTAAAGTTACAGGGAAACGGGGGGAGAGGGGGGGGGGGCTCGGACTTAGCGACAAAGCATAAATACTATAAAATAAGAATTCTCCGATTTTTTTTTTAGCGAACTGATATGAATATCAATCTTTTATTTGTAATCAATTGAAATCAAATGAATTCCCTGATCTACCTCGCACTAATTGAAAAATAAACTTTTTGGAATATCTGTTTCACATGTGACGACGGACATGTTCCAGTGGTCGTAACCATAATACCGTCATCTTTTCCTTGAATGTGAACTACCAAATAAAACCAAATCACTGGGTTTGTACTTTCTCGAATAACACGACGGGTGCCTTTCTGGAGCATCTGAGATCACCCCGATGGATTTATATTACCCAGTCATACCGATCTATTGAGTCAGCCAAATGAAACTGTTTTGTATGCCGCCGCAACTGGAAGTTGGGGTCATATTGTTTTACCCCTGTCCGTCCGTCTGTCCGTCCCGTTATAGATATATAGTTATTCCGCATAACTCCTCCTACAGTTTGAATCCTAGGAAGTTTTCTCTTTACTGGCTGTTTGTACAATTATTGAAGGTGTACATGTGGTCAGGGTTTTTATTTTTATTATCATTTGCTCTTTTGGGAGATAATTGAACTTAAACTCCGCCACGTGCACTCTCTTTATGTACCTGCCCAAGTCAGGAGCATGAAATTCAATTGTTGTCGTTGTATAAATGTGTGTCATTTTTTTTTTTTTGTAGATTGTTTAAATATAAATAAGACCGTTTGTTTTGTCGTTTGAATTTTTTCACATGGTGCATGGTGGCCTTTTGTAGCTGACCTGACTATACGGTGTGTTGAAGGCTGTACGGTTGCCTATATATGATTTCTTACACCCACTGCATTTAAACTCTGGTGGATAGTTGTCTCATTGTCAATCACACCACATCTAACTTTATTTCAACTTCTACATGTATGTTGCGTTTTGTATACTGTAACATTGTTTATCTTTTGTACGCATACCCAGGAGCCCTTTTTTTGGAAGCCCGAGCAAAAGTCCTTGTTCCGCGATAGAAAATTTAATTACGAACTCATATAAGATAGCTCGAATTTCAACTCAAAATCTTAATTAATCTGAATGAGACTTAAATTCGAATCTTACTCAAACTCAAAAAGTGACTCAAATTTAATGTTGTAACTAGAACTATACCTTTAAATGTGACTCAAACTCGAAGTTCAACTCGAAACTCAATGCTTACTAAAACTTTAATTCTAATAATGACTTGAATTCGAAATCGAAGACTAACTCAAAGTATAACTCAAACAGTAACCCGAACTTTAATTTGAACTCTAATTCGATGGATGGCCACACTCATCCAAGGCACATATACAACATGGAAATCTATCTTAAAATAGAACAGGTTTTTCCGAATTGGTCACGTGATTTTACCTCATCAAGTAATGGGATAACCACATCAAAGAATGACAGGACCACATCAAATAATGAAACAAACACATCATGTAGTGTAAAATCGTCAAATTTTGAAACATCATTACGTAATGTTAAAACCATATAAAGAATAGGCAAATCATCATTACAAAATAACAAAACCACATCATGTAATGAGACAACTACATAACGTTAAGTCACATTCACATCAAGTAATGTTAAAACCACATTGACTAATGACACAACCACATTAAATAATGGTGAAACCACATCGAGTAATGACAAAACCATATTGAGTAATGACAAAACTACATCAAATCAATACGAAACCATATCGTGTAATATCGAAATATCATTAAGTAATGACTATTCCATATTGAGTTATATCAAAACATCATTACGTAATGTCAAAACCATATTAAGTAAAGACAAAATATCATCAAGTAATAATAAAACAACATAAAGTAATATCAGAGTTCCACATAAGACAGCTGTGGCGTTCCATAGAACACTATAAACGTTTATTAATATGGTATATTTTTTCTTACCATTTGTAGTTATTTCCAACACAACTCTTACATTAGACGTCGGATTATATTCCATACATTAATAATGAAAAAAAAATATTGTATGCTGTACTTAATCAGACATAAACAACACGTTAGGAATAAAACTACATATTCAAGTCAACACATGGGCCTTTAACAGTATGCTTTAAACTAAAGAAACACACAATACAGCTACAGAAAATCTGAAACAAGCATTCTGTGAGTATTGCATGGCAATACATAGTCCCCTACCGGTTACAAATTCATTGCAATGGAACGAAATTCTAACTTAATCTATAACTTGTCATGATGTAAACTACATAAAAATATCAAGTCAAAATCTTCAAGCATGACGAAAAAACTGTTGAAAACTGATTATTTAAGTGAATTTTCTATATGTCCAAAGACCATAACTCTGCACAAAATTATCAGACTGGAACAAAATTCCAACTTGATCTGTATCTTGTCATGATAAAACTATATACTAATTATCAAATCAATATCTTAAAGAATGACAAACAAACCTACCACTAAATTCTTCAAACAATTTACCAAAGAAAAGGAAAAAAATCCAAAATATCATTTTGTCTTTTAAAATTCTTTTAAAAAATTAGTTATTTCCCTTTGAACAGAAATCTACTAATTAATAAGTATTTCATACAAAATATAAATCTAGGGAAAGGGCTTTAACTGAACAAAGAGAAAGGCTAAAATCGTGAAAATTTAACTTGACCTGTAACTTGTCATGATAAATTAATAAACCAAATATCAAATCAATATCTTCAAGCATGAAGAAAAAAAGTCTGGAAATCTGATTTGCCGGACTGACAGATGGACAGACAGACAGACAGACGGACAGACAGACAGACAGACAGACAGACAGACAGACGGACGGACGGAGTGCAAACCTAAAGTCCCCTTCGACTTCATCGGTAGGGGACTAATAAAATAACGGAACTGAAATAGATATGATAAAACAAGCGTATGTATTCCATTAGCGTCTAAGAAGATCGAGTATTGCAATGTAATTACACTGCATGTAAGGTGTTAGTTTTGCTGTTTTGCTGTTTCACAACAAAATAATTACATTCCATTATTATTAATGGCAAACAACACCACATGTACTTAGTATTTTAAATCGGTTTTATTGCCAAATACAGCGCAACATTCAAGACGACTGTTCTATATGGCCACATTGCAACAATTCGAAGAAACATTAAAAAAGCAAGTAATTACGAGAATTAAATCCTTCCTTTTTCTCATTACATTATAAATTGCAGGCTGCTTTTTTTTTTTATTCATTTAAAATGAAACAAAGTGAAGATTCATTTTGAATAAACCGTGAAGCGCTTCTTGCTAAAAGTGTGATCGTAATTTGCTTTAATTTGAATAAATTTTACAAAAAAAAAAATCCGATTTTTTTATTTAATTATCTTTGATATTAATTATATATATTTTATTAAAATTTTCAATCTGAAAGTAAAATGTTTTAACAGAAATTGGGTAGCACATGGCATCCAAAGTGAAACCAATTAATCTCCATATTAGGTAAAATTTGAAAAGTTAATATTTAGGTTTTAAAGTAGATAGCTTGTGAAAATCACCTATGACTGTAGCATCCGTTTTGTCTTGTTTGTGTATTTCTGTCTTTAGCATCATATTTTGTTCTGGATAGCCTTCATCCATTTTCCTGTCTCCTGAGATCCTACAAGCCTAAACATATAGAAAGTTATTTGTATTATTTCAGGCCATCACTTATATTTCATTCAAGTTTTGTATATAAAAGATACTCTTTTTGCAAAATATTTTGAAAATGCCATCTATTTCTAAAATCCAGAGATGTCTTTGTCCCGCACAAAATTCTTTCATACGCCTCCTTGTTTTTCTATGATTTTTCTATACATTATCTATTGATGAATATGTCATTTATGAAAATGTTATTTTGAATTTCAGCAGTCAACTTGGTCATTTACTTAACTGAATGAAATAAATATATTAGGGTTTTAAACAGTGGGACCAATTTATACACCTTAAAAAACAAATACGTTATGTTTAGAAGAAGGAGTTGTGGTATAAATGTCAATTTGTCAACTATTTAAGACAAAAGAACAAGGATGTGAATATCTACAGTTTATCGTCCCTCCTCCTACAATCTATTCCGTTAAGTGAGCCATAATAGACCCCAGGATACCAAATTAAAATAACTAATAGAGAAAATCAACGGCCAGATAAATGATAAAATAACAAATGAAAAACACTTATAACAAACAGCAACCATCGACCACAAGTAGAATACAGTTTTCAGACTTCGGACAGACCCATAAAGAATGTGGCGCAGTAATACATGTTTGTAAGGTTTAATATGAATAATTGGTTGTATATATGTCTTTTCTATTTACTTATTATTTTATTTTACTTCAAATTGTGAAAAACGAAAAAAAAAATATTTCCGAATCTGAAACCAGTTGAAGTTGAATTTGTTATTTGTATACCGCACACATTTTTACGATACAGTCGCCTTGAATATTTTGAAACAAGAGTATATTTTCGGTCTTCAATTATTCGTACGGTGCAATTTCAGTCATAAAGTTGTTAATATTTTTTTGTATACAATGTCTTCTAATTTAATAAATAATGTATGGAAATAAGGACAAATTTGAACAGAGGTTGACAGTCACTAATCAAACGTATTTAAAAAAAAAGTAGCGCCTTTCCAGAAATTCAAACGAAAATGAAAAAATGAGAGTAAACCAAAATATCATTTTGTGATTCAACTGATTTATCACAATAAAACCAAATAAAATATTTTGTATAGTGCTATGAAAGTTTTTGACATAATAAATGACTACAATCACGCTGATTACTAATGTAACTGCCAATCATACGAATTCTTAAAGTTGCCTAAAATACCGCCAACTGCAAGACGTTTTTGGATGGTCAACTAAAAAAAAATATATCGAGTCAATTTAAGTTGAAAGAAATAGTTCTTAAAAATGAGAAAAAGTTAAAAGGAATTAATACAAACGAGATAGAAGCTTTTAGTAGGAATGTATGGAACGAAACTTGGATATTTCAATATATATTGTTATTGCCAGCGTATAAAAACTCTAAAGTCGGCCAAACAAATGAACCTTAAAAAATAAATAGATAATTACACAGTAAATTAAGAAATGAAAAGTTAAATTTCAAAAAATTCTCATATTAAAATAATATTTAATATTAAGAGTCCTCATAAATGTAAAAGCAAAGACTACCTAAAAGCGGCGGTGATCTCACGTGTTCATGAAAGGCACCAATCTTTCTCAATATCAATTTTCAGTCATATAATTAAAACAACTACGTAGTAATGTGCTAACATAACAAAATAGGCCGATGGTTAAAACAGTATTTATTTGAATATTGAACAAGAATATACTTTTAAACATGTCTACCACTTTTTAAAGTAAAAACGGTAGTATCATAATTTCTAATCCATTGGTGTAATGCAAAAAATGGTCAATATTCTACCAATCTTAACTTATTAATTTAAATTATGCCACCGATTTCGGAGCACAGTCTTGTTGGCATTTCATCTTGACTCCTAAGATGAAAAAATTCGACTTCAAAAAATAATAATTTTACAGCAAATAGCTCGTATATTCCTTTACACATTTTTGTTACTCTATATTTAGTTATGGCAAAGTATTTCATAATTAATTGACCACAATCGATATGTTATGTAAACATAAAAAAGCCAAATAATCTCTATTTACAGATGACGGAATTTTGGGCAACTGTAAAAGATTCATTAGACCGCTGATTCCTGGCCATTGTATATTAATCGTATTAATAAATAATGACAAAAATTCCTAAACCTATAAAAGATAAATTCATTTTTATTTTTGACACATAAATATTGATACCTCAAGAAATATTTTGCTTTAAGAGCAATCGTATTATTTTGGAGGTTTTGTTTAGAATTGCAATGTTAATCTGAAATAATGCAAAATTTAACAATTTACTTTGCAAATGTTATGGAATTTCTGTATTCTGTTCTATAAGGTTCATATGATATTTGAAAGAAAAAAATAGAACTAAAAAAGGCTATTTGGTTTAATTTAGGAATGTTCGATCTTGACCTTTGATCTTAATTTAACGGAAATTGCACCATACGAATTATTAACAACCGGACAAAACAGAAAGTACAGATAATAAGCTTTCGAATTAAATAAAATATAGTCGAATGTTAGGTGGGTGCATTTAAATGTTTTTGAAAAATGTCTCTCGCCTATTATTAGGATTTATTGGTATTGTTGAGCATAACCTACATTTGTGTTTTATTTAATCTGTTCAGTGTTTTTAAAACAAAAATGCTATGTCTTTGCAAAATTGAAATGAGTAAATATTTTACAAACAAGTGCATAACATACATTCCTATTATAATAGTTATTTTAAACATGATTCATGATTGAGCTTTTGATTTTGCCATTTGAAAAGAAACTTTCCGATTTGAATTTTCCTTGGAGTTCAGTATTTTTATTATTTTACTTTTACACGTAGTACCGTTTTCGACAATTTGTTAATAAAGTCGTGTTTGGCTCTTTTTTTATACCAAAATGTTTCATTAAAGCAAATATATCAATGATAGCATTATAAAATGAAAATAACTCGTTTGAATAATTTGTTGCGTCCGTAATTGGATGCCTTTATCAGGAGCACCTACAATTTTTTTTAAACAAGGACGTATACATATTTCAATACTTGAGGATCTTTCTGACTAAAAATGGCATTAACAGACTATCAAACTCAACCTACGGTCTACTCTGCCTAAGGGAGTTGTAACCTCAGTGCTCGTAGTTTAAGAAAGGTATGTTAACTAATCATGTCAATATCGAAATATTGACTACTGAGCTGATGATACCCTCGAGGACCAACGAGTGAAAATAGACATGGGAAATTATAATATAACACAATTTCGTGTCGACTGCAATTGATTGAACCAAAGTCGGCTTTGTCGTCGTTGCTTTTAATAACATGCATCTCTTCATTTCACTCCTTTTTTGTAAAACAAAATTGGGCATTTCTGTACATTTATTGAATTTTAAGAGTCGTGATGTGAAAATGATATGTATATCACATTTTTGTTTAGTTTACTGTATACAGCTCCTCAATGGTGTAAACACCCAATAAAACGATGCTTCAACTGGGAAAGAGAGAAGAGAAATAGTGTTTGGACAATTCAAGACGTGTGTTGATGTGGTTCATAAGTGTTTCTCGTTTCTCGCTTTTTATATAGATTAGACCGTTGGTTTTCCCGTTTGAATGGTTTTACACTAGTAATTTTTGGGGCCCTTTATAGCTTGCTGTTCGGTGTGAGCCGAGGCTCCGTGTTGAAGACCGTTCTTTGACCTATAATGGTTTATTTTAAAAATGTTGACTTGGATGGAGAGTTGTCTCATTGGCACTCATACCACATCTTCTTAAATCTATGTATATAATTTTGCAACCCTGATAAAAACAGTGAGGCGACAAATCCTGAATATGTATACAGTGGACACGTATATTCTACATCCGGAAATGTATTAAAACTCTGATATAAATATACTAGTAATACAATGAACAAATAAGATGACATTTTAAAGCAAACTAATACGACACTCAACAGATATACGATCATCAGAATTCAATAAGACATATTGAGAATGATATAAAAATCTAGTTTCAGACCGATTGGAAAGAATAGACGTTGGAATTCAGAAAAGATACTAGCATAAGGACTAGAGGTGCGTGGAAGAATAAATTATTTAAGAAAAGATGTATAATGTTGCTATATGAATAAGATCATACTAGAAAAGTATAATTTGTTTACGACCGTTAACATTTGAATACAGTTGTTTACTTGCATTTCAGTTAAATGCATAATGAGAGCCCATGTGACTATGAACTTTAACATTTTTCATATGCTAAATTTAATGATAAGGTATGTTTATTTCACAATAGACTATTTATAATACTTGCTATACTTATGCATTAGCATGCAGAATGTAAAAATCTCTAGTAGTTACATTTATTAACAAGTATATATGACCATACCACTTCTATTAACTCTGTAATGTTTCACTAGACTTGAAATGTGCTTTTTTATGTGCTTATAAAACAATATCATCACAGGCAGTTGATAATCAAGATTTTAAAAGATTTTAAAAATATCATTGTAAAAAAACATGAAAAAGAGGTCGATGGTTTGTTCAGAGATGTTGAAAATGTACTTGATTGGCTGTGAAATGAAAAGAACAGTTTACATTTATATCAGAATGAAGACTTGTGTTTCTAACAATGAATACTTCATAATTTAGATTTGATACATTTGATAATCCCGGTTTTAAATGTCATTATAAGAGTAAAAACAGGCGCATTTATTAATGCAGTACGTCAGGCAACGTTATATCTACAAGTTTTGTTTACTGTTGAAGGCCTTATGGTGACCTACAATCGCTAACTTCTACGTCATTTGGACTCTGGTGGAAAGTTGAATCAAAGGCAACCATACCACATCTTCTTATCTTCTAATCGTTGATTATATGACGTAATTCTGATCATATAAGAGTAAGACGTAATTGAGAAGGGGTATCCACAATGAAATATTCGATTCGTAGTATAATACATTACATTTTTAATTTTGATGCAGCTGGCGTAAGGGAGTGGCATTGCTTCGCGTGTGGCGTCTTTTTGACAAACCCATACAAATTTAACAGTCAAAACCTGTACTGGTATAATGTTTAGACAAAATCCAATGCATAAATGGTAATTATTACCTGGATGAAAAAAAATTTTGGTTTTCCTCTTAGACCTTTACAATTATCGTCACTGAAGATTTCAACTAAATCACTGGTCTTAATTCCTTTTCCATCCACACCCATGATTTCTTGTTCTCTCTCAAGTGATGATTGGTGGGTGTCTGACTTAGTTTGCTCTTCATTACCATGAGAGGATACAACACACACAAAGCAGTCAGATTTTTCGTGAACGCCTTCTTTTGCGACTGAAAGAAAGAAATCTACGAATAAGTGCAGACAACTAAAGGGTAACATAAAGATTTGCAATCAATACCAAATTCTCGAAATAACAATAAATTTAGGGTTGACAAAACACAACATCAAGGTTCCTGTCTCTTAATCGGTGCACGATTACTTTGCAGGTTGCGTACAAACTTACAAAACAATACATGAAAAAAGTCTATATACATAGACGGATGTGTATACAATATATCAATTTCTACATTATTAAACTAAGTTTTGTATAGATCTTAATCATGTACCCTTTTCATCTTGATCAGTAAGATAGTACGAAATTACCATATATCAAAAAGAATATCTAGGTGAAAACACAATGACAGATTTGCAATCAATACCAAATTCTCGAAATAACAAAACATTTAGGGTTGACATAACACAACATCAAGGTTGGTGTCTTATAATCGGCACACGATTACGTTGCAGGTTGCGTACACACTTACAAAAATACATGAAAAGCATATAAAACTTACAATACAAATTTGATATAGATTAAGTGCTTGAATAATACATAATAGTAAAATAGATGGCAAAAAAAACTAATTTCCAAACAAAACAATAAAAAGAATTGTTTAACGTATAGAAAAGTCATCAACATTACAGAAAGACACTACCATGTACAATGCATGATCATTTCAAGCACTAAGGACTTTCCCATGAGAGTCAATATTTTTTAACGAATTTGCTAACAGTAAATAATATCATTCATACGTTATAGAGTTATCTAAATAACTGTCCATTCCTGGTCAATAATGGAGCGGAGATTTATAGGGCCGACGGTCATCATTTCCAAGGAATGGACAGTTATCTGGAATTTCGTTAACTTGAAATACACCTAAAGTATTGAAATAAATCTTTATAGTCTAAACTTCTAAACAATTGCATTTAATTTTGTAATGGTTTTCCGTTCATTTTCCTCGTGTTGTAACAAATATTCTGCGGGCAGAATTTTAACAAGCTTGTCTGCTCACAAAACGGAGTATTTATGAACAGTAGTATATACATAAAAATGAAGATATTGAAAAAAGTTCATCCAGATTTATTTTATTAGTCATTGGATATGTACGTTTCTTATTATCATAATCACAAGTTTGATAATCTTGAAATTAATGTTCCTTACTATCTGCTGCTATTTTGAGCATCTTGTCTGCCTTTTGATCCTCGAATGATAAGATCTTAAATCCTAAGTCCTTGAAGATTTTTTTCAAATGTCTGCGATCAAGTTCATCTCCATTTCTCGTACCAAGCTCTTCACTTTCAAAGTTTTTATTGTGTATCAATAAAGCAATGCCTCTTTCCGCTTTGTCAAAGTTATAGATTATGCTATCTGATGAGTCCATGGTCTCTAAAAGAAAAGGAAATTATAGAACAAAATGCCAGAAATACAAATTGTTGGTTTTTTGCCTTGATCTTAATTTCAAAGCAATGAATTTATTATCTTTGATGAAGAAAATAGTTAAAATCAATGAATAGACATATCCGTATCATATTGAAGATGCTTCACAAAAATTTGAAAGTGGTTCCGAAGTTTTCCAAGGATTGCTGAATTCTTTGTACATTTTGCCGATAACATCATTACCATTTAAGCAATCATATATGCGACTATATGTTACGGGGATGACCACTGTCAAACATAAATACTATAAACACCCTTGTTTCTAGGAAACCAATAGCCCTGCATTAAACAATAAAGTATCTAAGCATATTCCGTTTTAAACAATTATATCATAGTATGCGTTAAAACAGTTGTACATTAATTTGGTCACTGATATCAAAGTTAAAAAAAGTGCCATTAAACATTTATATAAAATTTGAAATGAAAAGTATATTTATTTTATTTTATTAATAGATTATTGCTATGATATTTACTCCACAATATTAGAATAATAATTTGTATATATAAACATTTCACTAACACTGCTTACATACCACAAGCAAGATAAGTTAGTAATGATTATATTTTACAATTAAACATTCAATCGATGTTAGGATACTAAACCCCTAACGGGTGGGACTGTGCTTGATTTTCATATGATGAAGACATAATCTTTCAATCAGTTTAATTGGGGTCTGGAGTGCTGACATGTCAGTAACTGCTTGTAGTCCTTTGTTAATTTGTGTGTTATTGTTATTTTGCTTAGTTTCTTCTGTTACCTATTCTGACATCGGACTCGGACTTATTTTAAACTGAGTTTTACTGTGCGTGTGTTTGTTTATTCCAAATTGGCTAGAGGTATAGGGAGAGGGTTGAGATCTCACAAAACATGTTTAACCCCGCCGGATTTTTACGCCCTTCCCAAGTCAGGAACCTCTGGCCTTTGTTAGTCTTGTATGATTTTTAATTTTAGTTTCTTTTATATATTTCGGAGTTTAGTATGACGTCCATTATCACTGAACTAGTACATATTTTTGTTTAGGGGCCAGCTGAAGCACGCCTCCGGGTGCGGGATTTTCTCGCTGTATTGAAGACCCATTGGTGGCCTTCGGCTGTTTTCTGCTCTTTGGTCGGGTTGTTGTCTCTTTGACACATTCCCCATTTCCATTCTCAATTTTATATATATAAAAAAGAAGATGTGGTATGATTGCCAATGAGACAACTCTTCACAAGAGACCAAATGACACAGAAATTATATGTTTCGGAGTTTAATGTGACGTCCATTTTCACTGAACTAGTACTCATGTTTGTTTAGGTGCCAGCTGAAGCCCTCCTCCGGGTACGCGATTTTACTCGCTGTGTTAAAGACCCATTTGTGGCCTTGGGCTGTTTTCTGCTCTTTGGTCGGGTTGTTGTCTCTTTGACCCATTCCCCGTTTCCATTCTCAATTTTATTCAATCAAGTGTTACGAATTTACCCGATTTTCTGAAATTGTATTTTGCATACGCCATTACTATTTTAGATCACATTCAATTCATTGGCGGTTAGAAACATTAATGTCAGCTGTCAATCTTTGACCTTGAAGTGACGGGAATTACACCTTATCCAGGCAAAAAGATAGTACAGGTTTAAGGTTGCAATTTTTTATATGGTCAGCTTGCTCATATTAGAATCATGAAATTTTATAAGTTGATATGATATGTTAAAAATTGCAACATTGAATATTGCCTGAAAAAAGGTACACATAGATTTGTTTGAAAAATAAGAAAGTTACTCCGAGATCATACCCAATAATTTCGTATTGGTCATATTTCAGATATGCAATGGCGGTTGAAAAGCATAATTGGTACGTATAATTGAGTTTAAAAGGGATAAGTTACGTGAGATTATAATAATGTTTATCAGTTTACTGATAATACAGGTTTAATAAAAATTTAATTCCGTATTTGTTCTTGAGCCCCTCTCTTTCCGTATTCTGAACCTTGTCCGTGCCTGTGACCTTTTCACGGTGTGACGTCACAATCATACGTCACGTATCCCCTCTCCTTTTTGTGGCGTTAAAGACCAAACACTTGCACATTCGTTAAGAATTATAGATGGAGTATCGCATTTGAGCAGAATGGGGTGTCGGATACAGAAATTAAAGTTGGGTGTCTGGTCATACACGAGCTACATTCGTATTTGGTAAATCATAATAGATACGAAGAGCATGAAAAATATATTATATATGTTTTGTATCAACTTTGAGCAAAACTACATTTTTGTCGAGTCTGCGACTTTTGTCGCAGAAAGCTTGACATAGGGATAGTGATCCGACGGCAGCTGCGGTTTTAGCTTACATCTTAAGAGCTTAATATTTCGGAAGGTAGAAGACCTGGATCCTTCATACTTTGTATATAGATGCCTTATGTTATGAAGTTTCCGTCTGTCATGTGTTCATTGTCCTTGACCTCATTTTCATGGTTCAGTGACTTCTTGATAAAAAAAAAGTTAACATTTTTAGTATTCTTAATATTTCTCTTATTAGGTATGTGCGTACCTTGCAAGGTCCTCATGCCCGTCAGTTTTCGTGGTTAAGTCCATATCTCATATAGTAGAAGCAATAGATCTACTATATTTGGTGTATGGAATGATTGTAAGATGTACATGTTCATCTGGCAGGTGTCAGCTGACCTTAACCTCATTTTCATGGTTCAGTGGTTAAAGTTAAGTTTTTTTCTGTTCTTATACTGTATGCAATAGATCAACTATATTTCTTGTATGAAATCATTTTTCGATTTACATGTCAGTCGGGCATGTTTTATTTGACCCTGACCTCATTTTGATGGTTCATTGCTAAATGTTAATTTTAGTTTTTTGGTCTGTTTTTCTTATATTATTAGCAAACAGTCAACTATATTTGGTGTATGGATTGATTGTAAGGTGTATATGTCTGTCTGGAAATTATCATCTGACCATGACCTCATTTTCATGGTTCATTGGTCAATCTTAAGTTTTTCTTGTCTAGTGTTTCTCTTGGATACTTTATGTAAAATGTCAACTTTATTTAAAGCATGTTATGATTGTAAGGTGTACATGTCAGTCTGGCAGGGTTCACCTGACCTTGGCCTCATTTTCAGGGTTCATTGATCAATGTTAAATTTTCCTGGTTAACTTTGTTTCTTCCAGGCACTATAGGTCAATTATATTTAATGCATATTTGGTGTATGGAATGGTTGAAAGGTGTACATATATTTCCATTCGGCTTATTTGACCTCGACTTCATTTTCTTGGATCATGTTAAATTGTTGTGATAGTTGTAGCAAAGCTTAAATTTAAAACTATTAACATAATATCAGTGGTAGCGGGTAAAGCAGGTGAGACATTTGTTTACATTTGGTGTCATTGTAGAACTGAACACTGTCGTATTTAGGTCATGAGATCATATATTGTTTATCGGACGGCCAGAAATGTTTAGAGAAGATTTAGGGGTTCAAAACTTGGAATACAGTCGAAAAGTTAGGTTTTTCATTTGTATTACCAGCGAGGGATGAAATTGGAAATTTTTTGGTACTTTCAGTCGAAGCCAATCTTAAACTATTCGCCTCCTCAAATCATTTGGGTTCACGTGATTAAGGTCTTATCAAAAGGAAGGCGCTGATGGAGCAAATATAAGGTAAGATATTATTCGTTTACACGTGTTAATGCCAAATTTCTCCTTGGTTTGGAGTGACATTGCCCCGTAGCTATTCGCACTTGGCAGATAATCAGGTGGCTATCAATTCAACTCTAAAGAATTAATCTAGTTGATCGTATTATTATTAAAGATGAAATAAATCATGGCCTTGTCATTTGCCATTCTAACAGCTCAAGAAAGAGATTTGTTCAGCGGGTCAGGAATGAGGGAGTGCACTTGTCACTGAGTCAAAGGTAATGATGCTTTCTTGAACAATGTACAAGGAGCTTGAGTCTGAGTTCAGAGTTTGCAAACTCTGTTCGTCGATTATTTTTTAATTGCTCAGCATTATTATAAGTCAATACCATCTACCATGTAGTAAACTCGTTTTGTTGGGGATGAGTGTGTATAGACCTACTCATTTTGGCGGAATCTGGCAAGATGACAGGGGGGTCATGACACTATAATTCTATGTTAGACCATATGCTACAATATTTTCCTGTGGTACCACAGCGAATTTGTGTTTTTTTATAAATAGTTTTCTCTTGTTTACCGGAGCGGCCGGTTCATTACTGGTACCAGTTTTGGATTATTTTATCATCCGAGTACCGGGGAAGCGTTATTCAGGTTATGTCCTAGCGTAAGTGTGGGGTCGTGCTCCTCATTCACTCTAATTCCATTAGAGGAACTTTTGTTACTTCTGTTACCAGAGGAGCACCTACTTGCCAATATTACAAATGCCGGCGGTTTGTATCGTCTTGCCTGACCTCGTGTACTGTTTTTTTCCTACGGCCGATATTATTCCACATAGTATTTCTTGAATTATTTAAATCTTTGATCAGAATATAGGAGATGTGGATAGATTGCCTATGAGACAATTCAACTGTATAAACAACTTGGGTGTAGGCACCCAAAGGTGACCGTACAACCTTCAATAATGAGCAAGACCAATACCACATGCGGCCACACAGTATTTCTTGAAGTATCTAAATCTTTAA
The DNA here is from genome assembly GCF_021869535.1 of Mytilus californianus. Classification (NCBI taxonomy): domain Eukaryota; kingdom Metazoa; phylum Mollusca; class Bivalvia; order Mytilida; family Mytilidae; genus Mytilus; species Mytilus californianus. The sequence continues at coordinate 34,901,456 of NW_026262723.1, read as the reverse complement.
TTAATGTATACTCAACGGAGTTTTATACGTAAAATAAATGATATAAGATTAATTATTATTAACTCCGTATCAATAAAATATTGCAGCAACACAAATTTATTATAAATTACGATGATCTTGACTGAAAATGTCATGACTTCACCGTGGACTAGCGACGAAAATGTCAATCGAATTCCGGGGTATCATGTGTCATAAGTTTGTCATTCAACATGATAAGATATTGCAGTTTCAGTTCTCAAGTCTAGTAAAGCAAATTGTCAAGATGAACGATCCTATACATATAACGAACAAAAAGGAAAATAGACATGTATCTGTTTGACATTTCTAATAACGTTTAACAAATTGAAATGTGTCAATATATTGAGATTCACCACAATTTATTCTTAATGCAACACATTTTTATTGGCTATAAACACGTAGATAAGTCAATGTTCCCCCTTTGAAATAGTCAACGGAACAAAGGAAACGGGAGACATGACGATTAAATTGTTCTTGTAAGATATGTTGTATGTATGACAGGAAGATTGTGTTTAATCATAAGCTATTCATTTCTTTCTTTTTTACAATAACACGTTTACACTGTGTTTTGGAATCAAATATGTTTTCATAAACAATTTGTTCGTCAATCTAGCCAGGCAAATTGCGTATATCTGCATAAATACTTTAAAATACACATAATGCATTTAGTGTACACCTTTTACGTGAGTGGTGTTATTTTCTTGATATAACCTTGAAAATGAATTAATTAATGTTATTAACACCATTCATGTCAATCAAAATTTATATTTCATATTGATCATATAGAAGAAGAAAAAAGAATATCATATATCCATATTGATGATCTTTAAAGGATGAGCGTTAGATCAACAAAAGAACGAAATAACCTGATAACAAAACAAAGGAAAATTAATCGTCTGGTTGACAGACTGAAATATATAAACACATTTTAATCATTTACATATTGTTACATTATTAGACCAATATATACCGATGCCAACAGACATAGTTTATGTAAGAATTAATGCTCATTTCAATTAGTTATTCATAATAAAACACATACTTATCCTACGGTGTAAAGTCATATACGACAGGATCCGCCATTAGTTCATGTTTTGTTCCTGGTCAGTTTAAAATAAGAATGCTTATTCAGTTTTTAGAAATGGGTATTTAATCCACACATATATAAAAAGATTTGATTTATATATATATATATAGATTTCATTTTAGCTTTAATTTTTTCTTTATATTTAATCATTTCTTTTATTAGAATAAGTGAAAGGTAAAATATATTAGGAGTGGTGCTCCTTAAAGAGCAAATGTATTGCATTGCACACCCTTAATATGCTTAATAATAAAACCTGCACGAAAAAATGATAAAGTAGATCATTATATATCGCACCGACAATCCTCAGGCAAATTTTTGAAAAAAAAGGATCAAAATATCGTCCTCCATCTAAAATAGATTGGAAACAGTGTCGTCGGGTCATAAAAGACGCTCTTTCATTGTATTGTAAAAATTGTTGTAGACGGGAAAAAATCTGATAAAAATCTCTTGATTCTTATCTAAATAAATGTATGAATGTTGTGGTTATTCGAATATCACCTTTTAGAATAAGTTAGAAAGAAATAAAAGAATACATAATACACCAATTTTTAGAATAAGAAACAAACTTCAAGTACTCGCAAAGCGGTTTGTGTTTGTACCGGCCTACAAAGCAGCCGACACTGTGGTGGTGGTATGCCGTAAGTAATACACGGAAGTTCTGAAGAACGAAATTTTAAATTCTTCTATATTCAAGTCCTTGCGCTCCACTGAGAGTCCTATAGTAAACAATCATACCATAACCACATCACATCATAAGGCCTCTTTTGAACATTTGAAGGTCATTACTATGTATTGGTTACCTAAACTACACATTAAACCAGTAAAATATCGTTTCATCTCGGCCTCTAGTAAGTGTTATACAATTACTCTTTCAGTGCTTTTAACTACTATCAATTAAAGAACCTATCATTAACTTTTGTAATAAAAAATATGAAACTAGTGGAATAAACTATTTTTGGGGTGTATAATATTCTTTGGATATTTTAGAAAAAGTACGCGCTTTAGATGGTCCTTTTGTTTCTGTTGCCAGTGTGACTTTTCGACTCTTTACACTACATTTCCACACAATCCTAGCAAATATAGTGGCTACAACTCATTTAAAGCCTTCTTCTCTAATGAGAAATGATAATATACTAGATATACTTACTGGCGGTGTGATGAGATGATTGAAGCTGTTAATTTTCTGCTTGATATCATTTATGTACGTTTGGCAATACAGTTTATCGACAAGTTGTAGGTATTCCTATGGGAACCAATTGCGCCCCTTTAATAGCAGACTTGTTCTTGTACTGTTATGAATCAAAGTTAATGACCAAACTCAGCAAAGACCCGTCTAAATTGCATTTAATTGATAAATTAAACTACACTTACCGTTATCTTGATGATAAAGTTTCGTTAAATAATCAAGAATTTTCTAAATATACGGCCAAATTTTTGCAAAAGGAACTTTGATAATTCAAATTTAAACGGTAATAACTCTCATTTTCTAGATTTAGATTTTTCAGTTTTACACGGGAAATTCTACACAAAAATTTTAGACAAAAGGGACAATTTTTCGTTCCCTATTGTTAATTTTCCTTTTTTGGACGGTGATGTTTTTTGGCACCATCTTACGGTGTTTATATATCACAACTCGTTCGCTATGCCCGTGTCTGTTGTGACGTTTAGGATTTCAATTGACGTAATCTATGTTTACTGGTAAATTATTAAGTCGGGAATTTCGTTACCACAAATTAGCTAAAACCTTTACTAAATTCTTTCATAGATACGGAGATTTGGTTTGGAAGTGTGGCTTTACCTGTAAAAAACTTATTTCAAACGGGATAGCAAATTCTACTTTTTACGGAGATATTGTTTACCGAGCTCCGAAATTAAGATACGACCCGGGTAAATTTATCGATCATTTAAATAAACTTATTATAAAAGGTTACCAATTCAACACTGTAATTAGATTATTGAGTTTTGTTTTTTTTGGTTAAAGTATTGATTTTGTTATTAGTAAATTAAAATCAAACTAAATATCATTTTTATGTACATAATTATGCACATTCATGTCTCTACAATCTGTCGATACCTGTATCTTTGCATTGCACAAGGTCATGTTTTTCTCTGACTGTTAATTGATGCTGGACTTCCCGATAGAAAATGTTTCACAATCCAGCACAAGAAAGTTGAAATTTTTCTATAAAGGAATTAAGATCTGCAATTTTGCTTCTCTAAATTAAGGTCAGTTAATAAGGCATAATAACATTATTTTTATGTACATATAGATATAAGAAGATGTGGTATGAGTGCCAATGAGACAACTCTCCATCCAAGTCAAAATTTATAAAAGTACACCATTATAGGTCAAAGTACGGTCTTCAACACGGAGCCTTGGCTCACACCGAACAGCAAGCTATAAAGGGCCCCAAAAATGACTAGTGTAAAACCATTCAAACGGGAAAACCAATGGTCTAATCTATATAAAAAACGAAAAACGAGAAACACTTATGAACCACATCAACAAACGACAGATACTGAACATCAGATTCCTGACTTAGGACAGGTGCAAACGATTGCAGCCGGTTTAAACGTTTTAATGGTACCAAACCTTCACCCTTATCTGAAACAACAGTGTAACATCACAACATAGAAAAACGCACTATAAAATATCAATTGAAATGGCTTAACTCAATCAAAAGACATATTAACACCAGTGAACATACACCGAACAAATAAATTTGATCTATGATACAATGCAAATACAAAATAAATAAACTAAGGAAAGAATTATTAAAGTAACATTTTATACCGCTGTGAAATGTTAAATAATTTAAGAAAAACAATGTACTTGAACAAAAATATCAGCCATTTGCAATTACTTTAAACACAGGTAAATAAAAATAAATGTATCGACAGGCAGTAGGCTAGTTAGGAGTTAACCTCTTTATAGATCAAAATGAACGTGGGTGTGTCTTTATACATCCCGTTTGAAAAGAATACAAATTTAGTTATGTTTTAATTTGCCGATGACAAAGTCGATATTAGTGCCAATGTAAACTATATACAAAGATCTTATTACAACATTGGTAAGATAACCTTTACTAATAAGTTTGTTTAAAGGTTCGATGAGTTTACACGGATCACATAGTGATTTCCGCGCTATAAGTACAATATTACCGTAAAATTTAGGATGTGAAATACCGTTTTTAATCAGTTTTCTACAGGTACAGCCAAATTTACTTATCAAATCTTTGTATCTATGAAAGATTTTAGTAAAAGTTTTACGTAATTTATGGTAACGAAACCCCTGACTTAATAATTTACCAGTGATGCATTGATTACGTTCGTTAAAATCTATGACATCACTACACACACGGGCATAACGAACGAGTTGGGATATATAAATACCGTATGACGGAGCCAAAGGAACATCGCCGTCTAAAAAAGGAAAATTAACAATAGGGAATGAAAAGTCGTCACTTTTGTCGTAAATTTTAGTATTGAGTTTTCCTTTAGAGATTGAAATGTCCAAATCTAGAAAAGGACAACTACTGCTGTTTATGTTAGATTTAGTTAAAGTAAGTTCTTATGGGTAAATTTCGGTAGTATATTTAGAGAACTCTGGATTATTTAACGAAAAAATATCATCTAGATAACGGAAGGTATTGTTGAATGTATCAACCAAATGTAACAATGACGTGTCTTTACTGAGTTTGGTCATAAATTGAGATTCATAGCAATACAGGAATAAATCTGCTATTAAAGGAGCGCAGTTAGTGCCCATATGAATACCTACTACTTGTCGATTCACTTTATCGCCGAAACGTACAAATATGTTGTCCAGGAGAAAATTTAAAGCTTCAATCATATCTTCACATTTCCAGTAAGTGTATCTAGCATACTTTCCTTTTTCGTTACAGAAAAAGGCTGTAAACGAGTTACAGCAAATAAATTTGTAATGAGATTTTTCAAAAGACCATTTACTTAAATATGAAAATTTTTTCTTGATAAGATTGTGTGGAAGTGTAGTATAGAGAGTAGAAAAATCATAACTGTCAACAGAATTAAAAGGACCACCAAAAGCATGTATTTTATCTAAAACCTCTAAAGAATTTTTAACACTCCAAAAATAATTAACACCATTATTTTCATAAGCTTTATTACAAAAGTTAATAACAAGTTCTTTGATAGTAGTAAGGGAGGTAGTTAGAAGCACTGATAGATTGGTAGTAGAACACTTACTAGATGCGGAGATGAAACGGAATTTAAATGGTTTTTTGTGCAATTTAGGTAACCAGTACATAGAAGGGACTTTCAAATGTTCGGAAGAGGCTTAAAGCTGGGTAGTATGCATATTTATGGACTCTACCATCTACCGATACCTGTATCTTGGCATTGTACAAAGTCATGTTTTTTTTCTCTGACTGTTAATTACGTCCTTACACTAAATCCATTGGATGTTGGATATGTACAGATTGATATTTTAGTCTTCGATGCATGATTTTTCTATTAGTTGTTAGTGGCTTTGAACTAGCTGTCATTAACTGCATGTACTCTCAGATCTGTACTTAGTGTCTTTTTTGTTGTGGGGATGTATAAATACCTTACCACGTCCGGTCTGTGTTTTTGTTAGATTTTCTTCTGCTTTGTATCGATCTGATTAGTTGAGCCCTTTTTAACTGATTTTATAGTTTGTTTTTATGTTGTACTATGACACCACTGTACCGGGTATGGGAAGTATCTGGAGCCTTTTATTGCTGACTATGCGGTATGGGTATTGCTCATTGTTGAAGGCCGTACGGTGATCTATAGTTGTACACTTTTATGTCATTTGGTCTCTGGTGGAGAGTTGTCTCATTGGCAATCATACCAAATCTTCTTATTTTTGTATGTCATCTTAAAACCGAACATGATGTGGTTTTACGTGACATTCATCTAATGGTTAAGATACATAAGAACACTTATGCGCATGGACGAAAAGAATTGAGCGAAGACCGTGAAAAGTCAGATACACCAATAAGTAACTTTTATGTGTTGAGAGCAATGATGAGGAGATGACCGTAGCAAAACAGTTTTCCACATTGTAATTGTATGAAACGGATGAGTGGATTCAGTTTTCATCAAAAGCGCTCAGATAATTTTGTCAATTAAATCAAAAAAGGAAACCATTTACAGTGATTTTTATGTAAAAATAATAAAGATATATGCAATCAATCCTTGATGTCACCAGTTTTTTTTTCTCGACGTCACTTATCATTTTATGGCGACTTGCTCTATGGTACTGTGACGTCACGATTAGAAACTGTCAGTTTCTGTTGTAACAGACAATCTTTTAAAAGGAAAGTACTCTTGTGGTTGGAACTACTATTTTGTAAGTTATACTAAGGACCCTAAAAAGACCTGAATTGACCTGAAAATATACGAATTAATTTCTACATATTTTCTTCAAGTTTTTTTTTAATTTTTATTTTAATATATATACAATGTTTATATAAGTAAAGTTGAATATTTTATGAAAAACGAACAAAATATTGATAAAAATTTTCTATTTGCCAAAATCAGACCTGCACGGGGAAACGAAAAGACCTGTCCTGAAATTCTACGGTCAGACTTATTCAAACTTTAATTTCTTTTTCCTATTTTCGAAGGATTTCGTTCAAGTTAAGATGTTGTTAAATTAACAGTATAATTAATTCTTTTTCAAAATTTAAAAACAAATAATGAAAAATATTTTATGGAAGATAAAACTCGGACCTGAAAGGTGAATCATGAAAAGACCTGCAACAGATTTATGAAAATGAAAATTTGTGTCAAATCGGTTGACATTTCTTTCAGGCTAATGCCTTTTTTCAGGGCTATATATATTTTGTTGCCTCGATCCAAGTGAATAGACACGGAGAATCAAATAGTATTAATGTTATCGCTATTGGGAAGTGTGCGATTTTTTTTTAAAGTCTTCAAAGGCTGTTGCTGTATTTTCTAAACTGAGTAACATAAACTAAGTGCTGAACTGAATTTGAGAAAACTTTTCGTACGATGAGATGCCATTTTCTTGTGTCTACATACCGTTTAACATCTTTTCAGAGCTTCTGGTTTTACTGTAAAACTGTATACATATGCCGGCTCAAAATATTAATTAACTTATTTACTAAATAACCACCACTTAAATACCCACACTTGGGATATGATTTGGCGTGAGAAGGAAGCATCAGTACTGTCCTATGTTCAATTTGACAAGGTTCTCAGCAGTCCATCCATTTTTTATCAGAAATAAAGCATGGTCTCATCAGAAAACGTATACTGGATTTAGACAGTGCTGTTTTTCATATATGTCTTTCTGTGAGTCAAAAACAATAGCAGGGAAAATTCAAACGGACTTATCTTCCTTAATGTGCATGTACTATTAATCGTTGGACAATAAACACCTATTAATCAATCAAAACTAGTTGAACCAAAATTCTTTATGTATCTATCTCAAATAACAGATCTTATCCGCTTTTTTAATTTTTGTTTCACTCATTATAAGACACTAGTGCCTTCATATGGTGAATGTCTACGGATGATTTAGACTTTGCAATATGCAGCACTAAATATTATTGGGAGAGATTTATTATGTTTATAGTTTGAAATATAGTTAAGATGCTTATCCATAACTAAAGGTAATATTATTTATGACCACTGGGTGGGTAATTAAATTACACTCATATTTATTATCATGAAGGCTGGGATTTATCTTGTAATAATATACAAAAGTAGTATACTTCTCCTGTATACATATATTACTTGTTTTTACTGTAAATCGAGATGAACCAATTATTAATCTTATATAATTAAACTTTTCAAAAGCTAGCATCTTAGGCTCTTACATCAAATATGAATGAACTTACATGTAGTTGCTCACATCATCATCATTTGGTCTCCAATCAAATTGTTTGAAATGTAAAATAACAAAATTACAAAACAAAATTCAAACGGAATTTCCCTTAACAAATGGCAAAATCAAAAGCTGAACACATCAAACGAATGGAAAACAACTGTCATATTCCTAACTTGGTACAGACATTTCCTTATGTAGAAAATAGTGAATTAGGTTTAATAGCTAACTAAACCTCTCACTTGCATGACAGTCACAACAGATTTATCCGAATATGAAAGGTTTTCCATTAAATCCAAATTTCTACAAAATAAATATAAATAAAATAAAATAAATAAAGTTGGTACAAAAAACAACTTCTGATCAGGTTACTACATAAGATTGGCATACATCTTCCCTTTTATATTTGATCCGGGGTATAATAAAAGGTTCTGACATTAAGAAAATGGCATAACACTTATAAGATGAAAATAAACTTATCAAAGATACCAGGATTAAAAACACCTAACTCTGATATAAAGGTGGTTCATAGGCATAAAGTTTATGAAGAACAAACTCCCGAGATCCATTCTTGATAAAGTAAGTGGATCAATAAATGTTCCAATGCATGACATTTCACTAAAGTCAAGGTGTACTTCTTTTAATGTTTACATAGTCTCGTACACATTTAGCTTGTATCATGAACTTTATTCTTTAAAGTAAACTTCCTTTGTTAGACAATGAATAAAAATGCCTAGAGAGAACTGTCCCAGAAAATCGCTACTTAAAGTTTTTTTACTACTAATCCATGCTAAAATATGTGTTAAAATGTCTGAAAAGTGTTTCACTCGAGTTCTTTTATGTTTATTTAAAATCTTGGACGACGCCGGTAACATCCATCATCAAACGTTGGGTAGTCGCAAATTAAGATATTCTGAAAAAAATCATTTCAGAGTTAACCGAAACATACATTTTATTTAAGGTTAAAATCAGGTCTATAACCGCTTTGAAATTGGCATCCATGTTTATTGTCATTATTACCGAACCAATAACAATGTTCGTGAGCGTTACGTAATTACAGTATGTCGGGCCTCTAAATGGGGATGTACATAATAACTATATATTCACATTTGCATTTAGAAATTAAAGTACCATTTTGCACCATCACATCAAAAACTTTCGTTTGAAAGAATCATAAATGTTCAGGCAATATCATAAATTAATCGAGAAAAAATACGTTATATTTTTTCTATGTAAAAAACTTACGTTCTTTAGCACATTAAAAAATACGAGAAAAATAACCGTACGATATGAACAGTTTAGAGAAATCACCTTACCCTTCCGGGACACCTGAGATGACCCCCAGTTTTTGGTGGGGTTCGTGTTGCTCAGTCTTTGATTTTCTATGTTGTTTTGTGTAGTGTTGTTTTTCTGTTTGTCTTTTTCTTTTTTAGCCATGGCGTCGTCAGTCGACTTGTTAGTTTGAATGTCCCTTAGGTATCCTACGCCTCTCTTCTAATTATATGTTGTAAATAAAATCCTGGACAGTCCTATAGCATGGCATTATCCTTCCATTTGAATTGTTTTCGTGCTGACATTTAATTTTTTGTGCTTTCTAGAGCGGAACATTGAGAGCAAATATAAGAAATAAAAAACATAATTAGAAAATAGCAACATAATTAAAAAGAAAGAAAATATTAGAAAGCAAACGAAAAAAGAGAATATCTCCCCGCGATTGTATGTTATACGACTACACCAGCCCTTAATCAATAAAAATCATTTTAGTCCTTTGAACTTGATAATTCTTTGCATACACTTTAATGAAGTCATATTGAAAACTCCAACGACCAGATTTGCTTGAACATTCAAATATTATACAATAAAATTTAACTCCTGGAAATATCATGCATTCAATTTCATATAAATCCTGTCGTTTGGTGCAAAATTTACGATGGTTTTTTTTTTGTGATCGCGAAACGTAATTTGTAATGTGTTTCGTGGTAGAAATAACTGTACAATTTATGGAAAGTAACTAAGAATTTGATTGATGTATAGTATTGGTAAATGATCGAAAAGGTATATATCATTGAGACAGCATCCCAGCGACACAAGTAATAATGACATCTAATTAAAATTCAATGACGAAAACATTACAGGAAATGGAAATCTAAAATGAGACAAAAAGAAGGTTTTTTGCTATATACATAATTATGCAAATTTCCCGTTGGTTTAAATTTTGAATTGGTCGGATTACAACAATCGAGTTGGATATCATATAAGGTCAGATGTAAACGCACCATACATATACAGTGTCTTCGTTAAATTCTTATCGGCTGGGTTTGCCTGAAGTTTTTCTTCTTTTTTTGGTTTAAATGCATTTTTTCTCATGACAAAATAACTTGGTGAAAAAATATAAATTATTTCAGAGTAACTTTAGTTGAAATATTCATAGTTATTTGACATTTATTTTTATCTGAAAACGTTGAACAAATATTAATTTATTAAAAGAGAGGCAACAGATACCAGAGGGACATTCAAACTCATAAGTCGAAAATAAACTGATAACACCATGGCTAAAAATGAAAAAGACAAACAGATAAACTATAGTACACAAAACACGACATAGAAAACTAAAGACTGAACAACAAGAACCCCATCAAAAACTGGAGGTGATCACAGGTGCTTCGGAAGGGTAAGCAGATCCTGCTCCACGTGTGACACCCGTCGTGTTGCTCATGTTAGTACAAATATAAACATGCAGGAGGTGATTCCATTTGGTCTTATAACGTAAACTGAAGACGCCCATTTGAGAAGGTGCTGCATGAATTTTTGTCTCACTTTTTTATGCTGAACTCTTTCAAAGGTTTCAAAGTCCTCCTATCCCCTAATTTTAACAGGATGGTCGTTCCCTTACTCTATCAAAGTGACGCGACAAGATTGAACAAAATCACGCAATTCTTTTCGTCTTTAATCAGAGAATTTACATTCAATCGAATTCGTTCATGATACGATATTTTCAATCGCATATCTAAACATAAAGATAAAACCGACACTAAAATTACTTAGCAAGAAACGCTTAACTCATATTTTTAACCCTATTATCAATATTGTTATTGTTATTATCATTATTGTTATTACATGTATCATCATAATTGTTATTCATTTCAGTATTGCGATTATCCTTTGCAGAATGCTTCAAGATAATTTGTAGTACATGTCCTCAATGTTAATATTTGCACGTTTAAATAATATATATTATTTCGGTTCAGATCGTAGGAATTATTAAGCTATCAGTAAAAAACTTCCAATTATATTATTATGGTTGTAATCATCATTATTATTATTATTATTATTTATTTCATTATTGCAATTATCTTTTCTAAAGACTTCAAAATAACGAATAGAACATGTCCTAAAATATTAATCTTCGCATGTTCAAATTGAAAGTTATTGAGTATTTTATTCTTATTAGATACCCTTTTGGTTCAGACTGTAGGCATTATTAAGCTATCCGTAAAGAACATCAAATAGTCAAAGGAAGAAAAAATAATGCATTTATCTCTTTTTATTTTCTGATTTATTTCTAAATAATTTCTTTCAAAATTGATGCAAATCATCAAATCTCCAATTACCAATACATAGGTTTCTTAAGTATCTTAAGATATGTTGGTGATACATAAATCTCGGCCTTAATGATCTAAAATAATAATAGGGTCACTGACTTAATTTTTTACAGTAAATATCATTCAAAGTGGTATTCTAGGAGAAAAAAATACCACAATACGGATAATTATATAATTGAGCATAACGTCATCGCGTTTTAAGCAATAACACTGGTGTTAAACTGATAATCGTAACTGGAATTACGACGATCCCAATATGGCGACGGCAGAAATAGGTAAAATCTTTTCAGTCATTTTTCTCAAATGTAGTCCGTTGTTGTCAAGAGTTACTCAGCTGCAAGGTTTTTCTATACCATTACATCATATTTGAATCGTAACGGTGCACTATAATTGTCTAAGCGATTAGAAAATTGCCGTCGAAAAATTCGGGATGATAATCGTAATTCGATGGCATTTTTCTTGTTTGATAATCGTAATTTCTTTATGGGATAATAGTAACTGAAAAATAATAAAGGTGTCTTCCAGCTTGTCAATGGTATTTTGTGTGTAAAAACGGCAATGTCCAGTTAAACGATGACATTAACGCGCAAAATAAAAAACAATGAAGCAACTTACAGGTTAATATTTAGGACAAATTTACTTACATGTATATATATCTCGATTTATAACTGACAACAATATGCATAACCTTTTAATATATACATGTACCTGTTAAAGATATGAAAAATGAAGCAGCTGTCGAGTCAGTTCTTGTGGTAAATAGATAATTTAAAATCTTTCAAAGTTTCAATGTTGTTTTCGCATTTAGGTTTTTTTTTTTGGAAGTGGGGAAGGAGGGGGAGGGGGTATTAGCAGTATCCCATATCCCAAAAGTGCAATCCTTTCAAATGAAAGTCCCGTATACCACATTTCAATATGCCATATGTTTTGCCTCAAATATTGCATATATCCAATCGACTTTTAAATCAATAAAAAGGGCAAGTTAACCTCCCCTATCTCAATATTCCCTATACCACGGGGATGGCTGTGGGTTACTTCCTATATAAACATATAAGTTATAACATGGACCAGATTTTTGGTCTTCGGCAATATATGAAAGGGGATATTATTTTTTTTAATTTCAGCAGCACGCCAGAAGTGACACCACCCCTTTCCCCGTGCCTTATACAGACCTCATTTATCATAAGATCGCTGTCAGTTTTGAGTTCCCTGTTGTTTATATTCGGGGATGGGTCCACAAATTATGTGAAAGGGAAATGGTGGGGGGGGGGGGGTGCTATAAACTGAACGTTTATACTAAATTTCTGCGAAAAATGAACAAAATTTCCCATCAGTTACTTAACTGCATTATTGGATTTAACAGTTGATACTTTGATTGGTGGATATGAGTTTTCATTTTGCCCTTTTCCTGATATTTCAATAGAAATACATATAGTTTAATTTTGGAGTGAAATGTATCCCGGTTAAAATAGCCGTTCATATTTTTCAAGTGAATTCACTTTTGTTCTGTTTTACACTGATATTTTATATGATTTTAAAAATTAAATTGAAATATTTTGATTAAATACCCATGTATTTTAGGACGTTTCTTTAAACAGGGTGGATGGTAAAGGATCTAGAATATTTACCAGTTTATTGTTACTATTGTTTATTGTTACTATTGTTTATTGTTACTTGTGTTTATTGTTACTATTGTTTATTGTTACTATTGTGTATTATTGTTACTTGTGTTTATTGTTACTATTGTTTATTGTTACTTGTGTTTATTGTTACTATTGTTTATTGTTACTATTGTGTATTGTTCCTTGTGTTTATTGTTCCATGTGTTTATTGTTACTTGTGTTTATTGTTACTTGTGTTTATTGTTTTTATTAGCCTTAACTAAATGGCGCGTATAGTCTTGCGAAGCATTTGAAGGACTGAACAAAAACACAAATATATATTATATATATATGTGTATTGGTCCTCAGAAGGCATAATATGTAGATCATCACGGCGGAACTGGTTTAATTACAAAGACTTTAATAGATAATCAAACAAATATTTTGTGCTTCAGAAAAATGCATGACAATTATGAAAGGCTAATTTTTGTTTTCATTTGATAGAAAAGTACTAAGTATATGGTAATTATGCAAATACAAAAATGTTCTTTGCTACCTTCAATATTTTGTTCTCTACAATAACTTCCATGCATATGTATGCAGCATATTTTTCATATACTAAGTATTTATGATTTCTTGAATCAGTTTGTTTCTGATATGGCGGAATATGCGCTATGATTTCTTAAAGTTGCAGTCATTCTTTGAATAAATATAGCTTGTTAGGTAATTTAAGGCCACATCAATTTGAGTTTTTGATCTTCGGGCTTTTTGGCCAAACTATTCAAGAACACAAATCCATGTTTGCCAATGAACTCCACACGCCACCATGTGCTTAACTCCATAACACACAAGCATTCCAACTTTTCTCTACTCTTATATTATCATTAAACGTTTTAAGGATGTCATATTATTAGAATGCCAAACTAAATTGGTGTTGTTAAAATTTATAGTTATTTTCTGAGATATCGAAATGTCAGTGACGGTCATGAAGTAGCTAAGCATTTTTATAGTATTTATGGGCTATACAACTTTTTACACATTCAAAAAGGTGTGACATTTGTTTTCAAGTCCGTATTTAAAATGAATACCAAACAATATTTCTTTTTAACTCTAAACATGAAGAGATCATGATGACATTTTCAAAAATTTTCTCCCATATTTTGTGACGGTCCTAGTTCCTGGAGTTTTCAGTATTTTAACATAGTTCGTGTATCCCCATTTACAAATTTATTGAAGCTGGTCCCCCTTCCAATTTTATGATATATACTAGTATGTAGCTGTTAACATTAGAACTGTTAATCATATATGCACATAAGATGTGGGAACGTTTTCGTGATTAATTCATCACCATATTTTCATCATATGCTATTAGATAGACGTTTTTCGTGTCAATACCAATCAAACACTATCCAGTTACGATTATCTTCTTATTTATTAATACCGAAATTACGATTATCATTTTTGCGAGTTACGATTATCATCCCGATTTTTTTCGACGGCAATTTTCTAATCGCTTAGACAATTATAGTGCACCGTTACGATTCAAATATGATGTAATGGTACAGAAAAACCTTGCAGCTGAGTAACTCTGACAACAAATTAACGGGCTATATTTGAGAAAAAGGACTGAAAAGATTTAACCTATTTCTGCCGTCGCCATATTGGGATCGTCGTAATTCCAGTTACGATTATCAGTTTAACACTAGTGAATAACATGTCGTTTTGTTTTACTTTTTTTCACTACCAACTACGTGTGGAGACTGAGACTTATCCAACAATATGTTAACTTATAGCATCGACTAACGTCGGGTCTCGAATACCCATCCGTATATAAATTCTACTCTCCTTCCTGACGTGTTTCCAATTTTATAACTGATCATTAACGCCAATAGTATCTTAGCCACGCCAATAATCAAGCATTCAGAACTAACTGTTGTTTAGTATTCATTTCAGGATGGTGTGTATCTGGATTGAAACTAATTTCCTCGCACTGCGATACGAAGCAATTAAAAAGAGGACACTGATTATTACTTAATTCTAGACTATAAGACTGCTAACGACTATCTTTTATTTTTTTGGCTTTTTGCTATCAGAAATCCCCCCTCTTTCGACGTTTTAGTGTGCTCCTACGCCACTGATATCTTTGTCATTCTTAGAATTGTCTGCAAGATAAGTCTACATTCTTAAAATTGTCTGCACGATAAGTGTAACCTGTTGCGAATGTTAGCAAAACAAAAATGATACCATTTGCTTTTTAGCTACCTTCGCGACATCAATTATCGCTAAAAAATGAAACGGTTTGAAAGTTCGTATTGTTGACATCCCCCTGAAATATTTCTGATCCGCCCTTAAATAGAGATTTTATAAACGACCTCTAAACAGGCAGGGGTATATGTACTTGAAAATGGAGAGTTGAAAATGGTGAATGTGTGCCATGTACCCATTGTGTCAATTTCAAGAAAAAAGCATGTAGATATGAAGAAGACCTTCTAGTTTTGATATTATCCACAATATCGAATTCACTGGGGATATATG